>NW_028261387.1:19385730-20716563 GCF_051295495.1 Thamnophis sirtalis
GTGAACCGAGGTGCACCCACAATCACTCGCGCGGCCGCATTCTGGACTAGCTGAAGTCACCGGATGCTCTTCAAGGGCAGCCCCATGTAGAGCACGTTGCAGTATTCAGGGTTAATCTTTCCTGAAGAATCCAGTGGGAGGGAGACACAGGGCAGATAGCAGCATCTCCGGTCAGTACAGGGGGTGTGGCCAGCACTGTGACGTCTTGTGTACAGACACAAAGCTGCTCTCTCCTGCATGCCACATTTGTGCACGAATCATCATCAGGTTCTTGGTTCTAGGCTGTTCACACTTTTTCATCGCAATTCATGTTAGCTCGTCATTCTTCAACTGTTATGTTATGGCTCCGTGAAAGAGTATTAATTCATCAGACAGTTTCTGTTTCATCTGTGGTGAATATACAGTGTTGTATACAGACAGCAACAGCAGAATATTACAGACTTTGTGAAAAAAGTATACTTTGCATACTTTGGACTAAAAATTGGAGATCAAGATAAAGTTTGGGTGCCTCATAAAGTGTGCAAACGGTGTGTTGAGGACCTCCAAAACTGGTTCAAGGGTAAGAAAAAAAAATTTCCATTGTGGGATTCCTATGGTATGGCGAGAGCAAAAGAACCATAGTGATGACTGTTACTTTTGTTCATGCGATGTAAAAGGGTTTAATTCCAAATGTAAGCATTCCATTTCATACCCCAATCTTCACTCAGCAATTCGTCCCATCCCCCATGGCACAGATATACCAGTACCCAAACCCCCTGCTACCTTGAAAGAGATACCTAGCTCCGATGAAGGTGAAGTCATACCTGAACCAGATGACGAATCAAGTTCTGACTTTGAAGATGATACAAGACCAAAATTGTTTTCTCAGGAGGAGATGAATGATTTGGTAAGAGACTTGAATCTTCCCAAAGATGCCACTGAGTTATTGGATCAAGGCTGAAAAGCAAGAATTTATTGTTGCCAGGAGTGTCATCTTCATGGTTCAGACATTGTGAAAAGGAGTTCGTTCCTTACTTCGCTCAGGAAGACAAGTTGGTTTATTGCATTGATGTTGAAGGTCTGATGGGTCAATTTAAAATCCAATATGATTCAGAGCAATGGCATCTTTTTATAGATTCTTGAAAAAGAAGTCTCAAAGCAGTTTTACTCCAAATGGTTTTTACGTTTCCATACCTGTAGATCATTCTGTACACTTGAAAGAAATGAGAACTTGGAATTGGTTCTTTGTAAACTTAAATATGAAGACCATGGTTGGCAAGTGTGTGGGGACTTGAAGGTCTTGTGCATGCTGCTTGGGCAACAAGTTGGGTATACCAAATACCCTTGTTTTCTGTGTCTATGGGACAGTCGAGACCGACAAAATCCCTGGACCAAGAAGAGTTGGCAGCCGAGGGTGCTAACAGTCAGTGAAAAAAATGTCTTCTGAGAAACTTTGGTACCTTCCCATAAAGTTCTTCTATCACCTCTCCACATCAAATTAGGATTGATGAAGCAATTCGTAAAATCACTTCCAAGAGATGGAGAATGCTTCAGATACTTGGTCACCAAGTTTCCATGCCTGTCAGAGGCAAAATTGAAGGAAGGTGTGTTCGTCAGACCAGATATTAGAAAGCTTATAGTTGATCAAGAGTTTGTCAATACCATGATGGATCCTCAAAAAGAAGAGTGGATTGCATTTCAAGAAGTTGTACAGAAATTTTTAAGCAATAACAAAGATCCTCACTACAAAAATATCATCGGAAGAATGCTGAAAGCATTTCAAGCTTTAGGTTGCCTGATGAGTTTGAATGTGCATTTCTTTCAGTCTCACCTTGACTATTTTCTGAAAATTTGAGAGCTGTGAGTGAGGAACAAGGTGAACGATTCCACCAAGACCTTAAAGAGATGGAAAGGAGATACCAGAGAAAATGGAGCATTACAATGATGGCAGACTAATGTTGGATGCTTCAGAGAGACCTTCCAGATGCTACTCACAAGCGTAAATTCACCAAGAGAAGCCTCTCAAGGAAGAAGAATCGAGTTTAGAGTGTGTAGGTGAGCTCATTTCAGTTCAAAAAAGGATTTTAATGAAAATATTGTAATAAAACTTTATGTCAGCCTCTGTTTTGCTGCTTGCTTTCGGCTGCCATTGAAACTGGGAGCAGGGCATTGTATGTGGGTGGGGAAGTGTCAGCCCAAGAGTGACTGTAAAAGGGAGGTGTTCTCACCATCTACTGTGCATGTTGCAGATAAAGGATTTGCCGCCAAGGCCAACTGTCCAGCATACCAGCCTGATGATGCTTTTTGAAGATGTCTCCCACATGACACCTGTGGGGTGTACTGATTGGACTATGGGCTGAGGTCACCAGGGGAAGGGGGCTGGGTCACACATTGATATCTATGATTACGCGCGCTTTTGCCTCAGACCTTGCTTTGCCTAGAGTCGAGGTGGTGTAGTGGTTAGAGTGCAGTATTGCAGGCCACTTCAGCTGACTGTTATCTGCAGTTCAGCGGTTCTAATCTCACCGGCTCAAGGTTGAGTCAGCCTTCCATCCTTCTGAGGTGGGTGAAATGAGGACCCAGACTGTGGGGGCAATATGCTGACTCTGTAAACTGCTTAGAGAGGGCTGAAAGCCTTATGAAGTGATATATAAGTCTAACTGCTATTGCTATTGCTATTGCTACTATCTACTCATGACCAGTAAAAGTACTCTTAATTCTGCAAAATGGAGTTGAGTGGTTTCTTTCTTGGTTACTGAGCACAGCAGCCCTGATACTTTAATTTTATAAGTCTACTTCCATTTATTTTGAGATATTGCCTTATTTAACATAGATAACTAAATTGTCAGGAAATGTGATGTCCTATGGAGGTCATTTTTGGATTCAGCGCACCAAAAAACATAAAGATTACGTGAAATAACCAAAACAGCTCTCAAAATTTTTTTTTTGCAGACCTGTGATGCACATATAAGGAGAGGCCCCTGAAGTGGCAAGACTGTAGTAATTGCTGATATTCCTCCAATCTTGCATAATCCAGATTCAAAATGATGAAGATAACTTATATACAATCAGCAGGCTCCTTCTCAGACTTTTCTCCAGCGAATGGAGACTGTGCAACTAGTGCCAGCAATGGATTTGGCACAAGTGGGTGGCTGACAGACCATAGTCCTATTTTCCTTCTCTGTAAAATGTTGAACATGTGGAATAAAACAGTCAAATAGAATCATCTGCAGGATCTAATCCAACATATGCAAACCTTCTGCCTTGGCTGAGTACAAAAGTTTAAAATTAAAAGCTGCGTAGACATTGTGTGAAATCTTTGCCCAAACAAAACAAGAAATTACTTGTTAAAAGGAATTTTTTTCCTGAGAAAATATGCACAAGACTGAGCTGTAAAGAGATTTGTATACCATTTTTTTGTGGGAACTAATGTGATTGGAAGCGATTTCTAACCTGGAGAAAGGCAGGCAATTATACTATTGAATGCTGCAGTAATCTCTACACTCTTATTACCATCCGCCCTAATATTACTGTATTTCTTCAGTGATTAAATTCATAGTCTTCTGCCTTTCTTCCAGCAGCTCCCCTTCCAGGTTTTCCCCACAACAATATATTTCTGAAGCAAGGCTGAAAATGAACACCAAAATCACACAATGAGTTCCATGCTCACAGTTATAATTCAAGACTTCAATCACTATTAGCTGTCGCAAGTAATATTTTCATTTCTCCCCTTTCAAAAAATGAAAGTAGCATAGCTGCCTTCTTATAACCTAAGACAAACTGACAGTTCAGATATGGCTGATCTATTCTCAGTTGGCAATATGCATGCTTGGTAAATATATCTCTGTTCACTATTAAAGGAAAGAAGATATGAAGATCCTTCCTAGTTCAGTACTGGCATGGAAAAAAATACAAGTAAATGGATTTGATTTGTTGCCAATAGGTATATTAATTATATCAATTCTTTCCAATCTCCATGAATATTTGAACGCTTCTCTTAATCTTCCCAGTTCATTTGAGCAGTTTTTCAGAAGACACAAAAGATCATGATAGTACATGGGAATACAAAATAGATGCACTTCATTCATTTTGTATGACATACTGTATGAAAATAACCCTTTTTCAGGAAGTCATAAAAGTTTGTTATTATAAAATGCATTGTGTAGTTAGAAGATGGGCATACACAGAGATTCAGACACAAACATTTTTCACATAATTGAGTGATTTGAAGGTGCTAATGCTAATTACTAACAGCTAGAGTTTCTGTTTTATTTTGATCAGCTTTGATGATGAATTTTGAGTTTTTTAAAGTCTAAATTATTTTGGGGGGCTTAATTTTCAGCAATGCTTCTCAGAAGTACTCTAGAAGCTGCAAAAAAAAGAGAGAAAATTTTGGTGCATCAGGTTGTCCACCATTGGCTAAAACAATTTAAAACTAGGAATCAAAATTAGATATCCATAACAAGTAGAAACCACTTTTTATAAAACATATAGTAATATTTATGTCGCTCTTCAATGTTTGGCTTCTTGCTTTCTACTTCATATTAGTATTATTATTCCAGATTTTCATATTTCTCTAATGACCAACTTGCTAGTAAATCTCTTACGCTCTTTTTTTCAATCAGTTCATGCAATCCTCCAATTCAGCAGGTGACAAAAGAAGGCAACATTTTTAATAGCTTGGTAAAAAAAAAATACAATTGCACTTGGACATTTTTCTTTTATATTTTCTCTTCTTTCCCAAAATTAATTTGTAATAGATCCTACTGAACCTGTTTCCAGGTCATCATTTGTAATGGGGAACACACATTAACTCAAAAATTCTAGGCTGAAAATTCTAAAACCTAAAAACAAAAATAATGCAACTGCCTCTTATGCTACTTCAGTAGAAAGAGGAATTATGAACACATCGTTATAATATATATGGTTTGCAGCTCTTCACCCTACTAAAAGAAAAAATTCTGGAAACAAGGTTAAAGGATTGCTGCTCAGAGCTAAGTGCGTTTACCAAGAATACTAGATTTATTTATTTTTTTTGTAATATTGGCCTAGAACTGCTTCACATCAAAACTCATGTTGCCATGCAATATCATGCCTCTGGGCTTATATGGAAGAAACTAGATTGTGAATAATGTCTCTGTGACCCAGCAGTGCAAATGTGAGGACACTTTTAAAAGATGAAGACTTGTAGTAATAAATGTTCCATTAGAAATTTTAAAGATGCCAATTGAGCAACAAAATAACACATAGGGATTAATAGGTTCCATAACTAATTTTATGGCTGTCATGAATGAAGATAATTTGTATAAGATTATCTTGGGAAAAACATTTCATTTTTGGACAAGTAGCAGTGTTCGCATACAACCTGAACCAAAAGGGGAGGGGGGGGACAACGGTTGTATTTAACTACATAAGCTCCACATTTCTGACATTTATTTACATATTTATATTTCCTATTTTTGAGTGAAATACCACTCAGAACTGCAATATCAGCTTGCATGCTATAAATGTGTAATTAAAAGCAATGTTAACTAATGCTGAAAAACATTTTGGTTTGCATTAGATTCAGAAGAAAATGAAGACAAAAACATCCTTTTGCTGAAGAACTCATGTTTTAAGTTCATTAATTTTTTCTTTTGATTAGATTTTGACTCAAAAAATTAATAAATATTGATAAAAAAGAGAATGAGAAGAAAAATAATTTATAACTGAAATATGAATTATAAGTAGCTTTTTCCATAGAATTAATTGTGATATTTCTCAATAGTATTTTTTTTTGTCTTTTAATGACCCTGTAATCCCTTGCATCGGGATGGAGTCAGTGTAACTGAATGGATCTGAGTGTTTACTGGCTGGATGCCCTTCCTATCATCAATTCAGAGTTTGCAGCAGATATACACTCATTGTGCCCAGAGTTACTACCTAGGATCGAACTCACAGCCTCCTGATTGTGATTTCTCAACAATGTTTGAAAGTCAGTTCAAACATTACCTAAAAGCAATAGGAAGGGGTTTAAAAACAGTTCATTCCTTCCTTCCTTCCTTCCTTCCTTCCTTCCTTCCTTCCTTCCTTCCTTCTTTCCTTATTTATTTGTTTGTTTGTTATATTGATATGGTCTCCCATCTTACTTGCATGTAACAGCCTGTAATATGCACATTGTAATATGCATATTACAAATTTGAACTTCCATATGGTAAGAAATTCTATCTCATCTCTTTTTCATCAGAGTTCTAACTTTACAAATTACAAGTTTAGTCCCCAACTGTCCAAGTTGAACAAAATCTGCACTGTTTTTTGCATAGTAAAGTTGTACTTGCTTTTCCTAGTGAAAATACTTTAGTAATGTTTTTCCTACTGTGCACGTTTGTGCAAAATGATGTTTCATTTATTGATTATTTATTTATCATGTGCTTGTTTGTTTGTTTATTATTTATTCATTTATTATGGGCAATTTTCTGTGAAACATACATAATTGTCTGAATTGGTTTTAGAATGCAAAAATCCAGACTCAAAAATCCATAATAATTAAAAATCCTGATGCTAATTTGTATACAAACGTACCATCCCTACACCAGTGATCACCGAAAAGAGATTTTAGTAACTAACAACCAACCAGAGATCAACTGCAGTTGGCAAGACAGCTAAGATAGTATAGCTTCAAAAGAAATATTCTGATATAAAGCAGGACTTCGAAAGAACTTCGAAAAAAGAAAACGAAAACCTCTTATATTCATTAAATCTATTATCAATTCTTAAATACTACATGACTTCAAACATTAAGGAAACTCACACTATGTAATGTTTGGATCTCACTCCATTGATTTTTTTGGGTATAAGAGAATTCAAAAAATAGTTTTGCTCCAATATTTTTCTCATAATTTCAATGAATAGAGTCATTTATATGTGCAAATTGGCTTCCTTTATTCAAATTTATGGTACTATTGTACATATGCACACACACAGAGAGAGATTTACCAAAACTATTTAAGCATTCTGCATGAATTTACTGTACATTTACATTAGACTCCATGCGTTATGTCAACCTCACACTTATTTTTGTGAGTGTAGACTGAACTTCCGCAAAGCATTTAGAAAACTGGTTGTATTAAGATTAAAAATGAGAGTGAGTTATCCTTATTTGCTCCCTTTCCATCCTCACTACTTATTATGAACCTTGGTTCACTGTCACTACTTAATGGTCTCTAATAAATGATTTAAGTCAAATGCCAGCACATTTTGTACATCAAGTTCTTTTAAGGGAACTTAAGTTAATCTTTTGCAACATCAACTAAAACAAAAACGCCTATGTGTTTTGATGTGTTGGATGATAATTATCCTTCACTTGATGTGATCAAGAAATGGTTGGATCTTTTAGATTACAGGTTCCTTGTTCTATATTATGATGTAATTGATGTTGATATTACTACATCAGTCTTTAATACCTTTAATTATAATTATAATGAGTTATGCAAATATAATTAAATAATTCTGTTCTAATTCACATCTTTGGGCTCTTTTCTTGCTTGTGTTTGTCTACTGTCTCCAGGGAATAGAGGCACAATTAGATGTTTATTCATCCATCAACTTCTTCTATTAGACTCCATAATTTATACCTATGTTATGTTGTTTGTTAGAAATCATATTTGTATGTATGTATGCATTTATATCCCATCTTCATTATTTTTATAAATAACTCGAGATAGTGAACATACTTAATACTTCTTTTCCACACAATAACAACCCTGTACAGTGGGTTGAGCTGAAAAAGATTGGCTAACCTAACGGCTTTCAGGACTTAAGATAAGACTTGAACTCTCCCAGTTTCAGTCTTCATTCCTTAATCATTAGATCAAACTTTAATATGTTAACATATTTAACGCTTTGGTTAATATGTTTAACCCTTTGGCTGAACAGTAGAGGCAAATTTGGAGCTCAAATGCTTCATTTAGCAGGCAATATACAATGTCAACACATCCAGTGATTGTATCAGAATAAAGATCTCATAGGACCATTTCTAGAAAATTGTTTGGAAAAAAATCTTGGAAATGTCAAGACTGAACCTATTGAATTTTCAGATACAATTTTAAGATCTCTGCTTACCTCTTTCTTTCTCTTTTCTATGCTTTTTCCTAATTCTATGTCAAAGTAAAGCATCCTACATCTAAACTAACCAAAAGATGTGTGTGTGTGTGTGTGTGTGTGTGTGTGTGTGTGTGTGTGTGTGTGTGTGTGTCGGGGTGGGTTTCAACCGATATGGACCAGGACGGTCATACCAGATTGTGAAATTTAGTGTGCCTTCCCATATCCATTGATCAGGAGCTCTGAGTTTCAAACTGTCTTGTGTGTACACAGGCTGTGAGTTTTAAAAATGTCTGAATGAATCCAGGAAGAGGGAAGAGGCAGAGGGGCTGGAAGAGTGTGTGCTAGGCACAGGCTGTGAGTTTTTAAAACTTCGAGTGAATCCAGGAAGAGGGAAGAGGCAGAGGGGCTGGAAGTGTGTGTGTAAGGTGGTCAGTAATGTTGAAGATCGGCAAGGACAGCCATATTTCCTCTATAAGTAGCAGTTTTATTGTTTTGTGTACTTATTTTATTCTTATTTAAGTAGTAAGTGCACAAAATAATAAATTTCCTTTTTTTATATCTTCTTTTTGTAGGTCATTCTTTGGGGCAAAAAATTTGGTGACATTGACTTGGCCACTCCCACCCAGTTACATGACTGCCAAACTACTCCTTCTCAGTCACATGACTGCCAAGCTACTCACACCACTGGTGTGTGTGTGTGTGTGTGTGTGTGTGTGTGTGTGTGTGTATCGGTGGGTTTCAAAAAATTTTAGAACCTCTTCTGTAGGTGTGGCCTGCTTTGTGGGAGTGGCTTGCTGGCCATGTGGCTGGGTGGGAGTGGCTTGCTGGCCATGTGACTGGGTGGGAGTGGCTTGCCAGCCATGTGGCCAAGTGGGAGCGGCTTGGAAATCATGTGACTGGGTGGGCATGGCCAACTTGTAAAATGTGGTGAAACTCACAACAAGGCTCTTGCTTAGTAACCAAAATGCTGGCTCCTAAACTCTGACATTTGAAGCACGCAAGTCTTAAAGCTGTCAAGTTACAAGACCCTTGCACCCCTAACCCTTTAGGGAAAAAAAACCCAGGGGTGTTCAAACTTGACAGCTTTAAGACTTGGGGACTTCAACTCCCAGAATTCCTCCTCTCACTCTTCATCTTGATGATGTGCAGACGAGTGGGGAGGAGGGAGTATGAACCGATTCTAAATGGCACTCTGTGTGTGTGTGTGTGTGTGTGTGTGTGTGTTTGTATACATATACATATGCATATGCATATGCATATGCATATATATGCATATATATACATATATATATGCATATATATACATATATATACACACATACACACACACACACACACACACACACACACACACACATATATATATATATATATATATATATATATATATATATATATATATATATATATATATATATCGCCTGCTAAAGTTTGCAGCTTTCCTATTGCAGCTTTCCTATTCATGTATGTGAATTTATGTTTCCACATCAAGCTTCCTATAGTTGTTTAACTGATACAGTAATATTAAATATGTTGTTATAAATGACTGTGTTTCATCACATAGAGATAGATGATAGTTAGTTAGTTAGTTAGTTAGTTAGTTAGTTAGTTAGTTAGTTAGTTAAGTAGATAGACAGACAGACAAATAGATAGATAGGCAGACAAATAGACAGATACATACATCCCAACTTTCAAATGTCTTCTTTGTAATTCCCCCTCTCACACACATCCCAAATCCAGATGTTTGAAAAATTCACTGAAATATTTCAGCGTTTGAGAACTCTGGAGTTTGGTTTTGATTTGTGTAAGGAAGTTTGACAATCTGTTTTCTTTCACACTGGAGACTAACATCTGGATGATTCTCAGAGAAAGATGAGTAAGTAAGCAGTAATGAATATGAGAAATGTGTCTTTATTATGCAACTAAGAGCTGCTAGACAGAGAAATGGGCAGAATATAAATTTAATAAATAAATAAAGTAAGAATATCTTCCATAGGCATGGCCAACTTCTCTGTTCTTCACCTATTTTTGTTTCTTATTACATAAGCTGTAGTACCTTACCATACTACAAACCAGTCAGCTTGTCTTCTTTAACATCACACATCAATACAACACGACAAATGGTTTACTGAAGACATGTTGACATTTTTGGATCAACATCTGTTAAAACCAGTGATGTGCGGTGAGGTTTATGGCTGGTGAGGCAGTCCTCTACCCCGATACCCCACTGACTAAAGCACTTTCTTTCACCCGCCTATGCTCGCGGCAGAGCTCAGGCGGGCTGCCGCAAGCTCAGGCAGGTGAAAGAAAGTGCTTTAGTCAGTGGGGTGTCGTGATAGAGGAGAGAATGCCGGAGCATTGCATTTATTAAAGAAAAAAGAAAAAAAGGAAATTTGAAGGAAAAGAGGGAGCGTGGAGTGGGGGTGGAGAAAGAGAGGAGGAAGAGTGAGCGCAACACTGCAGCTTTAAACAGAATGACAGAGTTGAAGCCTCTTAAAAATGCGCCCTCTACTGTGAGGCAGGAGAACTGCGTTCCTCAACTACCTCGGGATTTTTTAGGCTTTTAACCCTCGTTTAACTCTGCTCGAGTGCCTAAAAAGTCAGACTAGATGAGGTATTCAGTTCTCCTGCCTCATAGTAGAGGGTGCTTTTTTAGAGGCTTTTTTAGACAGGCAGTCATTCACGGTGTGGCAGCAGCTAGCTAGCCTAACCTCAGCACTCGCCTTTTCCCATTTACATTTTTTTCCCTTTTCATGATTGACAGTTTTGAGGCTGTGCCTCCCCTGCCTCCCTTGACTGCACGTCACTGCCTAAAACACTAAAAACGGCTTTTTAAAAAATGCTGAATGTTCCCATTAAACAACTAGTGCTGCTCTAACTATATTTAGCAACCCTGGTCAAAAAGAGAACATTTGGACGATGTAGAGATGTATTGAAAAGGAATAATGTCTTTCTCACTTTCTAACTAATGCCAAAGTGTTTTATTTTCATCATGCACAAATAAATACCAGTTGACATTTCTGATAGCTAGGAAGTTGAGATAAATATAGAAAAGACCCATCCTGTTATTCTATAACAGCTTCCAGTGTACGTCCAATTATCTATCACACTGGAAAAATATTTTATTTCTTCTGAATTTGTATTCAAACCAGAGATCTTATATTTAAATTTTCTGCACTAGGCATGTCTCATAAAGCACAGCTGGGTGATTCACTCAGTATAGTAGGAAAATATACATTTTCAGGTCATTTCTTTCTTTATAACTCCAAACCAGCTCTGAAGAATCTCTGACTTTTTGAAGTAGATTTTAAGAACAAAGGAGTCAATAAGGAATTATGAATTGCTGAAAATCATATTCGTTCCTAACTTCCTGTCATCTTTGATGGATAGTAACTCATTATTCCCTTCTTTTTCATTAATTTCATTTTGACAGTTGGGTTCCCCTTTCCTATAATTATATAACAATATAAATATTGTTATAACAACAACAACAACAACAACAATATAACATTACTATTAGCATATACCATTTGTGTTATACATATTATATATTCAATGATCGCATCGCTATTATTTCTTAAAGGTGATTTTTTAGATTTATTTGTTTTTCAAAAACTCACATTTTTCCTTTATTTGGTTATTTAAATTTTACCATACAGATGGTTCAAGTCATTGCACAGGGTTGTTATTGTTGTTTTCCATTCATGTAAAAAAAAATATGGAAACTGAACGGTCTTTTAAAAATAAATTTGCTTGATTTTAGATATTTTTGTTAGACTCAACAGTTTTTCTTCATTTTTTTCTAAAGTTCTAAACCTAAACAGTTAAAACTTTTTATTCTTAAGATCCTCTTTCAGACTTGACCCCTTTTTCAGGTTTGTCCTTTAAATATTTCCAAGAAAATATGGTCACCATAGCTGTATGCCAATTATTTTATATGTATACCAAGTAGCTTCCATCATGCTGTTTCTAATCCTATAGCCATAGTACCACCCATCCCTGCTTTTCTGTCCTAAGTCAGTCCTTATATAGCTTACTTTTTGTTTCTATTATTAATGAAAAATATCATGTATACATTTCTCACTGAATCTTTTTTTTCCCACTTCGATTTCTTGCCCTTTCTTTTCTATTTTTATTTACCCTTAGGAGGAGCTTTAAGCAACAGTTACTGGAACTTTAATTTGCAATGCTTGGCCTTGACTCATCTACCCTAAGTTGTAAATCAAGCCATTTCGTAACTATTTTCCATCACCAGTTACCAAGGCTAAGTACTTTGCCACAAAAGTAATACTACTGGGCATTTCTGTGTGCTCTTTCACAACTCCTAGAACTACATTCAGGAAAGACTAAATCACTAAATCCCATGTCATAAATCCCACAAGAGCAAACCTACACTTCAAGAAAATAGTTTAAGCTATGTAGTTGTTTTGTTTTTTAAAGATATCCTTGACACACTCAGGACCCAGAAAATTAATTGCCACCTGGATGTGTACCATCATTCATAACCAGCTCTTTCCAGTAAGAACAGTAACTATATGAATTAAGTCTGAATCTGTGCTTCTACTGGGACATCTTTTAGAATTTCAGTTCAGCAATCTGAATTTCCATTATTCCCTTTGATTAGTATTATAATGAACAAAGAGTTTGGTTTAACAAGTTTCAGATGAATTAGTCCAGATTTTTTTTATGTAAGAGTAATCCTTAAAGAATGAAAATAATTAAAAATAATATTTTTATACAGCATGCATTTTGTAAGCAACATTTAAAATATGTTTTACTTTATAGACTGCCCTATTTGAGAAACCTGAAGCTTTGGCAGATTTGTTTTGAAAAATAATCTTATTAAAATCTACAAATATGAAGATAAACAAACTAATACAAACTAGGAAAAATCTAAAAAAGAAAAAGTAGTGCAAAGAGATAGAAACCAAGTAAAGAATAAGAAAATGCATATAAAAGATAACGCTAATGCCCTTCCTTCAGACAAGTATAAACAATTTCAGTAATTTCAATTAAAAAGAAAGAAAAGATCTCTTCTTCCCATATCTCAACTTTTATCAATAATCAGATCAAAGAACATCATTCAAACCTAATGAGCAAAAGTCCATTAAGAGCTACTAAACATAATATATTGTATATATTTTAACTTTTTCCAAATAAATCCATGTTGTATTCCAGCTTATCACTTTTTCTAAAAAATAAAACAAAAGTAATCTCTCCTCATTTATAAACAGAGCTTTAAAGCATTGTTATTCAGTCCTGTAAAAAAAAAATCCATTATTAACTATTAGAACACCAAAAACACACATATTTTAACTCTGGTCAAATAAATATTTGACCAGAAATATATTTCTTCTGTTTGCTTTTTAGAAAGCTTGATCTAGTCCCTAGGGAGTGGGTGGCATACAAATTTTATTAAATTGGAATTGGAAATCTTTAATCCAATCAAATGATGTCCTGCAAAATGATTTCTTATCATTTTCTCTTTTTCCTCCTTTCAGGAACAACTTTAGTTGTTAGTTCCCTGAGAATGGGCTCCTGCATGAATCCAAAAACTCAGAAGACTAAACCTTTGGTCCCGGTGACTGACCCAGACTGGATTCTGCAACTACTTGAATAGTTTGACACATACACTTTGTAAATCCAAGATAATAAGCTTTCCAAATAATTTTTCTAATTTATTATTTACATGTTCTCTTTAGTTATTTAGTATCTATATCCTGTTTCTATAATATTAGACAAGAAATACAGTATCTTTTAAGTAATTTCTCAGTAATTTCTCAGTAATTTTTGCTGTTCCCAAACAACATTAATTTTTTCTATAGTCAAATAATATTGCTCCATTATATGAATGGGTCTCTTCTTCTTTACTCTAATTGTTAAGTTCTCTCTTGTTCTCTCTGGTCCATCTTAAAAGTCCCCTCTAATGAAATGTTAATTTTCCAATTAATAAACGTTTTCCATGGAAAGATTTGTTACAATTGATTTCAAAACCTTCTTATATTATTTTTTAAAAAAACCACAAGATATATTGTTTCAAGTCTTATAACTTAAAGCCTTTTAGTTTAGCCTTTAAATGTCCAAAATCAGCATTCTAGTTTGCCCTTTTCTGTTTTACAAAAAATAAAGTTTTTCTTTTTAATCCTTAAACTTACAGAAAACTTCTTTCATTGGGGGTAGAAGGAAATTCTCCCAGTATTTGGGAGAATCTTTGCCCTTCAGAAAGTCAATGACAAGCAGTTTCCTAAAATAATTAAGAGAGGAAATGGGTAAATCCAATGTCCATTTAAAGGCACCAAACTGTAGCTTATGCAGAATGATTTCCTCTCATCCATCAGTGGATGTCAAATCCACTGGAGATGACTATTTTGTAATCTATTCACAGACAGTCTCTGTATAGAACAAATCTGTGAGTGATCCTAGTTCTCTCCTTGATCCAGAGAGGAGTTCTGAGGAGCGCATCTTGTCACCAGCTGTTCACTGTCATTGGTTTTGCAGTACCATTTTCAGGTCACCATTTCTTTCACAGAACTCCATTAAAATTAGGGCCTTGGATGATAGATATAAATTTTAATATTTCTTTTTTGCTTAATTGGTACAAAAATGTCAGAAAATGTTAGAATGAAGCCGTGAAACCTAAATTTTCTTCCCCACCCTCCCCTATACATTACCAATACATATAATCTCAAAATGCAATACTGCCTTCTGTATGCTCCCATAGAGCAAATTGCAGGATTTAATACTTTGCTCTAGAAGAAAGAACACAACAATTGAAATCATTAACAGATCTGCATGTTTTATTCAGCATCTCAAAGCACAACTAGCACTGTCAATCACAAAAGTTAATTTCACAGTTTATTAGTTTATTGATTGAGGATGCTATTTGGAACTCTGACATTAGAGAGCAAAGATGAAATTCTGTTGTGTCTTGGGTAGTGGCTGTAGAAAATCAGTCTTAAGTAGTATTTCTGGAAAGGAAGGGAAAAATTCATTTCCCACCCATTTTTCTTCCAATAAGCCGTTCAAGATCATTGCTTCTTCTAGCAGGAAGAAAAATTGGTCATTTGGAAAAAATAGATCTTGTTCTTCCACCTGCTGTCATAGCAGCCACATTAAATATAATTGGAAAGGAGGGGGTTAAAGAACCAATGAACTGAACACTTGTTTGTAGTGTAATGTAATATTTTCAAGAAAACATGAATGAAACTCCTGAGTTGGCAGCCAAGAACATTGATGAGAAATACCTAACTATGCATATGCTACTATCATCCATAAACATAACTAATGATCTCCAATTGCTTTTCAGTCATCTTTCATATGACTACTACTTGGAAAATTTCTCTCCTAATTACAGCTTATTCTTTTCCTTTGAACATCTTCTTGAAAAAAAACTTCTAAGATGTTTATAGTATTGTGAAAATTAATTGTAAATCCAAGCTAATAAACTTTCCAAATATTTTTATAATGTATTATTTATATGTTCTATTTAGTTATTTAGTATATATGCCCTCTTTTATATCTGCTTCTATATTAGACAAGTAATATCTTTTAGTAATTTTTTATTAAAATATTTATTTATTTTAATATATATTTTTTAAATATATTTAAAAGTTATTTAAAATACCTTGTTTTTTAAGGATCACAACTTCAATACTGCATCCATCTTTGGTCATCACGCTACAAAAAAGATGTTGAAACTTTGGGAAAAGTGCAGAGAAGAGCAACTAATTGACCTCCCAAAGAAGATGCAGCCTAATTGTAGCCAAAGTAAAGATTTAGACGTTGATTGAGGGATATGCATTATTGTTTTTAAAAATACATATATTTAGCTGGTACTGTTTGTAATCTTCTTACAGATGAAAATATGGCATTGTAGCCCAAATATTGGCTTTAAATACTTTGGTAACTGCCAATAAATAATTATTTTGGTATTGGCTTGCAAATTTAATAAATTAACAGATTGATCTGCTGAGTTATGTTGTATGATATTTGTTCTTTGGAAGAGCAAGGAAAATATTTAATGGAAAACAATTAAATTAAAGATGTAAAGTGCTATTGTTTTGGGGTACCTGTGATATCTTAGTCACTTAAAACAATTAAGCAACAAGAAATAGCCCTTGAATAGTTGAAGGATTTTATTTCTTCATCCAATTATTAGGCAGCCCATGGGAGACCATCATATTTTCCTAATCCAGTGGCAATAAATCTTTTCTGACTTCTTAAAAATATGTCTTATGTATGAGAGACACAAACTCAAGTTCATCTCTGTAAAGGATAAATAATTTTCCTGTTGATTACATAATATATATTTATGTCACACACAAAACTGAAAAATTGGAACACATTGAAAGAGAATTGAAAATGAAAGCTTGAAGCCCAAATTACATTGAAAACTTCCATTTTAAAATTTTATTTTTGTGGAGTTTCTAAAAACAGCACTTTAAATGCAGAAAAATAAGAACGCTTAAAAATATAGGCAACTATTTTGCCTTTCCTAAAAGTTAAATAGAAATATTTTTGCAGTTTAACTGGAAGACACACATGTATTTCCAACTCTGCAATAAGCATCTTTATAACATATTCTAGATAAAGCTTTTAAACCTCCTCTCATATTCTCCATGTGTTGTTTATATAAATTTCATATTATCAAACATATAGATATAGATATAGATATAGATATAGATATAGATATCGATATCGATATCGATATCGATATCGATATCGATATAGATATCGATATCGATATAGATATAGATATAGATATAGATATCGATATCGATATCGATATCGATATAGATATAGATATAGATATAGATATAGATATAGATATAGATATAGATATAGATATAGATATAGATATAGATATAGATATAGATATAGATATAGATATAGATATAGATATAGATATAGATATAGATATAGATATAGATTTACAACCCCTGGTATGCCCAAATATGGGAGGAAGATCACTACTTCCATTCTCTGTCCTTTGGCTCGTCACAAGAGACCATCCAGACAGAAACCCAATATTTTTACTGTTGCCTTTTTGTTACATTTGTTGTATTTGTGCTAGTCTCCCTTTATTTATTTATCAGCACAAATACAACATATATATATGGCCTAATAGGCCTAATTGCTAAGATGTCTGCCTAGTATGTAATATAGCCCAGGTTCAAATCCCAGTAAGGGTATGGCTAGCTGATGAGAGCTAAATAGCTTGAAATAGATCTATACTAGTCTCCCTTTATTTATTTATCAGCACAAATAAAACACACACACACACACACACACACACACACACACACACACACACACACACACACACATATATATATATATATATATATATATATATATATATATATATATATATATATATATATATATTGTTATCATTATTAATCATTTTTAACTATAGCTATTGTCACTTCATTTTATACATATTACTAGTAAACTAAATTTAGCTTAGTTTTTATTATACATTTTCATTGCATCTTTCCAGTAATAGTGCAGTCTTATATCTGTATCTTTCCAGTAATAGTGTAGTCTTATATCTCTTGCCTTTTGTAGCCTTAATATTCTAGTTACTTTCTTAATAAATCTTGTATGAACCTCTCTTCGCAACATGTTGTTCCTTTCGTATCTCATAAAAACTCGAAACCCAGCATCTGCTCTTTCCATCAGCTTATCTTTGGTTATCTCTGGTGCTTCTGTCAAGATTTCTCGCCTTATCTCTGCCAATTTTTCTCTCTTTTCTTCTTCTGTGGTTTGAAGTCTGGGGTAGAGTTCTAATCCATCTGTCTCCCCTTTCCATATTTTGCTCTTGCCATTACCATCCTCCGCGAGCTGCACTGGCTGCCTATTGGTCTCCGGATACGCTTCAAGGCGCTAGTCGTCACTTATAAAGCCCTTCATGGTATTGGACCTGGGTACTTGAGAGACCGCCTGCTGCCAATTACCTCCACTAGACCGATTAGATCCCACAGATTAGGCCTCCTCCGAATTCCATCCACCGGCCAATGTCGACTGGTGACTACTCGGAGGAGAGCCTTCTCTGTGGCTGCTCCGACCCTCTGGAACGAATTCCCCGTGGAGATTCGAACCCTCACCACCCTCCAGGCCTTCCGCAAAGCCTTTAAAACCTGGCTGTTCCGACAGGCCTGGGGCTAAAGAACTGTTGCCCCCGCCTTGAATTGGTATGACTGTTGTGTTTTAATTATGCATTGGGTTTTTTTTTGTCGTTTAAATTCTTGTTTGTATCCCCCTTCCCTGGTTGAGTTGTGAGCCGCCCTGAGTCCCCTTCAGGGGAAAAGGGCGACATATAAATAAAATCAACATCAACGTTTTGAACTCTGTCCTCTACATTCTTCATTTGATAAACATCCTCAGTTTTTCCATCAATTTTTTCTGTTTTGTATTCCATATTCTCCAATCTCTTTTCAATTCCCTCTGTCACAACTAATAGATTTTGAATTTCAAACATAATCATTTGCAATGTTACAGTTTCTTGTTCCTGCTGCGCCATTCTTCCAATTTTGCAGGCACTGCCACCATAGGATTCAAGGCAATTTTAATAAACTTCAAACAGATTCATTTATTATCTTTCAAGTCCAAATGTTGTCTTCCCTCCAATAACTAGTGATAGAACTCCCTAAAAACACCTGTATAAACAACTTGTGCTCTTCCTACTATCACTGTCAGTAAACAAACTGAAAGAACCTTGAATCCCATGTGATCAAAGAGAAAGAAGAAAAAACAATGTATCCAGCCTCCAGGTAAGTGGCAGTGTAACTGCTTTTCCTCCTGTTGTTATAACTCTCTTTATAATTCTTACTATCTTCTTTGTATTCCAAGCTTAAGAAAGAAAAAAACCCTTAAATGGAGATCAAAAACAATCCAATAATCCAATCAAGCATTATAAAATAAAAAAGGAGATTTTTAATTCATAGGTGTAAGCAAAAGTTAAAAAAGAAGAAGAAGAAATTAATCCATTCAGTTTAAAAAATAGGGAGCCTTTGCAAAAATTCCATCCATGAAAAAAAAAATTAGAAACAGGATAACACACTAAGTTTAATGTAGATTAATTTCACCGCTTACAGTCTTCTATCTTCAATTTTAATTTAACTTAATTTTGGGGGGGGGGTAGTCTCTTTTTCTAATAATAAAATATCCTCACCAATTCGACACACTTTCTCTTTTCACTTTCTTCCCATTCCGGAGCTGTCCCAACTTCAGCAGCTTCATTAGCTGCATTTCTGTCGCCGGAAAAATAGGCTATTCCTGGATCTTTCAGGGACTTTGCGGTGTCCCTGAGATCAGCAGAAGGTGCCCTTCTCAATCACAGTCTGGTTTAGGTCTGAATGGACTGTCCAACGGCAGAAATATCGACTCCAATCTCGGAGCACCAAGATCACACGTCGTGCTGTTGTGACATCAGCCCCTTTTCAAGAAAATCATTTCTTCAGGCCAATCTTGTTTGGATGTCCTAAGTGGTGTTGCAATTCTCATGAAGATGAGGAGAAACAGGGGGAAATGGAAGCAATATCATGTAACACTTACTAAGCAGCCTGTGAAATGATAAACAGCCCCATTTGGGAAGAAGAGCAAGGATTCCTGTAAGATAAGTAATTGGTTTTCATTTATTGTTATGTAAAAACCACACACTAAATGTCACCATAAAGGGTTTTAATTATATTTTGCAATATCTAGAAAGCCAGCAAATCAAAGTAGGACACAATTACATTATAGTGATGAGTAAGAGAAGACTACAGCACACATTCTCCATACTTCTAACCCAGTGCCTTTAACTATTAGAGTAAACTATGTCTTTTCTATGCCTTCTTATGACTGTGTCTCTAATTCATGGGATACAGACCATCTAGAAAAGTGTCGGTATTATAAAGTGATGTGTCACAATATTTCTTTTTTTAATATGGTGGGAAGAGTTTGCAGCTGAGGACCTAGAAATGCCCCTCTGAATATTATCAGTAAAATTCTATTTTTATGTCAATGTGAGATGATTTCCACAGTTTTTCAATAACTTGAAATATTTAAAGTATAAAGAGCATTCAAATGTAGGGAGTTATGTGGATATAAATTCCTTAGTTCAGGAGTATAGAAAGCAGTCCAGGAAATGAGTCAAGACCTAGCTTTCAGAGTAAGAGTTATACCCTTCATAAGCCAACAAAGGTCAATTTTCCTAGTAATAAAACAGTAGCATTTAGCCTAGAACAGCAATGACAAGCTAATCTCATAGATATTTCCTCTTTTTTTCAAAATAGTATTTGAAAACTATTCTCAAAAAACATAGGGGGGAAAGTCCATCTTATTAGTGAGAAATGTACTACTAAAGTGTCCCTCATGAAATATAATTTATACAATTCGATGGGAATGTTTATTGTGATCCAGAGAATCTTAGGTCTGGAAATCCTCCAGTGAAAGCTTTTAATGAGCCTTTCAAAGCAGCTATCAATTTGTTCTTCTTGGTCAGGCAGACAACCATCAGAAATGATGAGGGATTCTTATCATACAGGTTTTCAGAAGCTGCGTTATGGCAACATATTGAATCCTTGGCATTACTAAAAGTGACTGGAAATGAAATAGAATGACGGTACTGGGTTTAGAACTAGCATGAAGGACTATTTTTCCTCTTTGCTGTGGTTGCAGAACTAACAGTAACAAAACCATCAGTGGTGGGTTACAACTGGTACGCCCTGGTACAGACGTACTGGTGCCTGCCAGGAGCACCGGGTACCATTCCAGTACGGTGCTCCGGAGGGCCCACCCACCCACCATCCTTACCTGTATTTGAGCTCTTCAGGGCTTACGCGCACGGAGCATACGGCACCTGCACGATGCTCCGCCGAGCAGCTGGAGCATCAAGGAGGCATCAGGGAGCATCGCAGACAGTAAGTACACATGCATGCACTGTGCACATGTGCACATTCATGTGGTGGATGACGCGCCCCATTGCACCGTACCAGTTGCAACGGATCCGGAACCCACCACTGAAAAGCATATAATTAACCTATACATGTTCCCCAAAAAGGCTGAATGACTTAGGGATGCAGAGCCTCTTTCTTTTCCCAGCCTTTCACCTTGGAGACTTCATTTGGGGTCAACTCTTTATCCAACAAAAGGGCTTTTATTCTGTTTGTAAAAAGGCCTCTGCTTCTGCCTTCTCATGCGAGGGCATTTTATCAGCATTCCTTTAGTACATAAGTAATAGACTCAGAAGTTGCTTTGCACCCATTGAGAGATTGCAGAATATGATCTTCCCATGCCTAGAGTAGTCATTCTACACATACTCAGATATGGCAGTGACTCACCTGACAAAACATGTTTTCCACAAATCTGCAGTCATTGTGAGGATCTCTCTCTGCTCACTGGCAGACTGCACTAAACCTTTCCTGCAGGAATGGAAAACATTGTAGTAGCTTTTATCCTCCTTCGAAAATAAAGCTAGAGCCTCAGTGGCACAGTGGTTAGAGTGCAGCACTGCAGGCTATTTCTGCTGCCTACTGGCTACCTGACTGTTCAAATCCCACCAGGCTCAAGGTTGAGTCAGCCTTCCATCCTTCTGAGGTCAGTAAAAATGAGGACCCAAGTTGTTGGGGGCAATATTCTGACTCTGAAAACCGCTTAGAGAGGGCTGTAAAGCACTGTAAAGTGGTATATAAGTGCTATTGCTATTGCTATAGTTCCCTATGTTCACTTTTTTATCACTTGCTGATAAAAAAAGTGTGTATGCTTTGTCACATAAGCTTTGCGGAATTATGCACATGTTTAACTTTAAGAGAAGGCAAAAAAGCTGGTTGTAACCAGGGGTGGGTTCCTGCCAGTTCTAACCTCTTCTATAAAAGAGGTTCCACAAATCTACAGTGTCGTTTAGAACCGGTTCCAGCTCCCTCCCCCCGCCCGTCCGCACCTTTTCAAGGTGAAGAGTGAGAGGAGGAATTCTGAGAGTTGAAGTCCACAAGTCTTACAGCTGTCAAGTTTGAACATCCCTGGGGGTTTTTTTCTAAAGGGTTAGGGATGCAAAGGTCTTGTAACTTGACAGCTTTAAGACTTGCATGCTTCAAATGCCAGAGTTTCTGAGCCAACATTTTGGTAGCTAAGCAAGAGCGTTTTAAAGTGAATTTCACCACATTTTACAAGTTGGCCACACCCACCCAGTCACATGGCTGGCAAGCCACTCCCACCCAGTCACATGGCCGGCAAGCCACTCCCACAAAGCAGGTCACACCTACAGAAGAGGTTCTAAAAAAATTTGAAACCCACCACTGGTTGTAACTTAAAAACATATTCTCCTGCATTTAAGTTGTTTTTTTTAAAAAAACTCAACTGAAATAAAACCACATTAAAGCTTTATTTATTTCTAAAGTCATCAGAATGTTGGCTTAAGAATACAGGTCCAAATGTTACCAGAGGCCAATGCAATTAAATGGAAGTTATATGAATCACTATTTTTTAGGACTGGCACGTAGCCTTTCCCAATGAGATTAGGTATGTCATATCCAATATGGCTTCTGACCTGGTATCATTAGCATCATGTTTATTTGGTTGATGGCACTGAATAAAACAAATGATAAGCTCTCTATGCAACATTACTTGCCATACCTGATCAGTTACTCTGAAGTGTCATAAAATATGGTCTTTAATCAATTTGTTGTATCTGTATGCCAACTTTTCTCCATGAGCTCAGGGACAGCAAGCCATTGTAATAGGTTTCTAAACCTTAGTTAATAAACAATCATCATAGATCTGAATATGCTATTTGAATCCAGTAATTGTAAACAATGTGCTGACTCCCAAATTTCACCCCTTATTTTTCCAATTTGTGATTCCCAACTTCTTCATCAGTAATCCAATATGTCTTGCCCAGGATTTGATGTGTTCAATCCTGTTCTTTTTTAATGAAAAGGGGATACCATAGGCTAATTATTTCCATAATCCCAAGTAGTTTTATTAAATATTTATATATCATCAGGTCAGCTCTAACCTCTAGCAAATGAATGAATAAATATTGCCAACCCAGCCATTCAGTCTTTACTAATAACCCATAACTTTTCTGATGATATTCCAGAATTACTCTTTGAGTAATCAGTTTGATTCTTTCTATCACTTTATGTCTAAAATATGTAAATGTCATCATTGATTCAAAGGAGGAGTCAAGCTTTATTTGATCCAGGACTGACTGGTTCTTCTTGCAGTCCATAAACTGTCCTAGAAACTGTCTCTAATGCCATACTTCAATACCACTTTTTTCTCTCATTTTATTTCAATGACCAGCTTTTGCTATATGGAGATCACATGTATTGAATAGACAATAGTCAACATGTTATGTTTTAATGCAAAAAAAAAAAAGGCTTTACTGCCATATTAAAAACTATTTCATCCAAAATCCAATTAAAGTATGGTAATATTTTCAATGCCTAAGAACTCATAGCATTTAAAGGGGGGGGAAAACTCTGGCTAAGATTGCTCAGTTTCTAGCTAAACAAAACCAGGGATTGGATCAAAAGGAATAAAGACATTTTGTCATCAATTATGAATTTTCAGAATTGGCATCAATAAGAGACTTTTTCTTCTTCTTAGAAACAGTATTAAATAGCACAGACAAACAAATGAACTTACATAGAAGCATATCAACTGTGCAAACTTTTAAAAGGTACTGAATGTCATTTGGAATGTACTAGACAAGTCACAGTCTGAATCTTTTCTTGGATCATTTTTATGTCATCTTATTAAAGAGTCTAGAGATCAAAAAGAGGGTAAACACTCTGTATCCAGTTTACTTTGGCCCTATGTCTACCTTAAATAAGCCAAAAATCTATCCATCACATTTTAACTTTTATTGCCTTCATGCTGTCTAGTTTCAGTGCAAACTGAACAGTAATAAACATCACATACAAATGGAAAGGAATGTCCATTGAATTTGAAATGTATTCTATGATGGTACAGTTTTCTATTTCTGGCATCAAATCCAAGAGTATTTGAAATATCATTCGTTGACTAATAATAATGAAATGAAAAGGATGACTAATGCAAATGCATATATATAAGCCTGTGGATATACTTATATGGATACAGTGGCTGACTATTCAAGGCAACAGAAATTATTTACTAGAATACAAGCACATTAAAGAAGTGAGAGATTAAGTCATCCTTTCAAAAAACATACAATAGTTGGCTAATTACCTAGCCAGGATGCAGAATCTCCAGTCTGATCTGGCCTGCTGACTAAGCTCATCCCGTCAAAGACAAAACTAAAAACTTCCTTGAAGTTGAGTTGAGTTCAACTGCCGTTAACTACATGAAGAACACCAATGTAATTCTCCTAGAAATATCTTTCTCTACATTTTTTTCAATGTCCTACTCAGCTGCAGAAGCATTTTTAGAATCAGAGACTTTAATACAAATGTGTTGTACTGTCAGCTTTGACTCTGTACATGTATATGACATTGTCATATACAAACTAAAGGGACAAAAGTTGCATTGCTTTTGTCATTGCCCTTCTGCCAATCTCTCATTTCCTGGTGGTTTGTCATTTAAGTACTAAATTGTCTGCTTACGGTAGTCTGTTGTCTCCTACCTGGGCCCATCTGGTCAGCAGTAATGCTAATCAGCACTTATGCTTTATTGCCTGGTATCATCTCTACTATGGATTATCTCTGCGAATACCACAGTTATAGGTATCCCTAACCAAATGTTCTGAATCATTTTTCTTTCACTGAATTTATGTTTGTGAGCATCCCCTGAAAAGGCTGCTAGGTGGGGATATCTTGAGGCACTCGACCCGCGTCCCCGCCTCTGTGTTTTGTGTGTGTGTGTGCGCGCGTGCTTGTGTGTTTGTGTGTGTTTGAACGAGAAGAAGTCCTGTGGAAGTCAAGTCATTCTTCCTACTTCTCCGTGGGAAGTAGGAAGAATGAGGCAAAAAGCACTTGAACCTTTAAGCTCCATAAACCTCAGAAACGTTTCCTACGATAAAGGAGACACACACACACACACATATCACCTCTCCTTAAAAAAAGAAGAAGAAGAAGCCCTGGGTCCTAAACCAAAATTATGCAGCTGGAACAGAGTTGAGGCATGTGAAGCTGAAGCAGCAGACACGTTTGGGGGCGGGGGGGGGAAGGAAGGCAAAGCGGGACACTTTATGTGTGTATGAGGGAGGGGGGGAGGAGTTGAAGAGGGTGGAGGTGCCTTAAAAGCCTACCCCGGTTAAGGAGTTTTACTTCTCCGTGGGAAGTAGGAAGAATGAGGCAAAAAGCTTGACAATTGGAAAGGGCAAGGAATGAAAACGAAGGGAGAAGTTGGGGGGTTGGTTGGTTTTTCTTCTCCCTACGATAAAGGAGCCGGATTCTCCCTTCCTGCCATTTGTTCTTTGCCAGGGAATTCAACGCTTTGCCTGCAAGGATCGTGGGAGAAATGGGGGATTTTACGGGGAGAAGGGCTCTGGTTCATCTCAATGGGCAGAAAGTAAGAGGGAGGGACCCTTCCTCCCTCCCTTCCATCTACTTTATTGAACTCCGTGGGAGGAAAAGCTCTCCTAGCCCCGCTCTGAAGTGAAGGAGTATATTCTTCCACGCTACGGCAGCCCTGAAGGGCCGGGAGATATTTGGGCAGCTCTCGTTTCAGTTCTACGGGCGAGGAGATGGGGGAATCGGGAAGATATTCCCCTTCCTCCAACTCTCCCCCCCCCGCTTGAGCAGGCTTCCTCCTCCGTTTCTTTAGCCCCCACCGATCTCAGCTGTTTCCCTTCTGCGTTCCTCCAACTCCCCCCCCCCGCTTGAGCAGGCTTCCTCCTCCGTTTCTTTAGCCCCGCCCCCCATCTCAGCTGTGTTTTTTTTTTAAACCAAAATGCTTCGGCAGTGAAGCCCTTTCACAGAGCAAAGCAGAAGAAGGGAGGTGTGTGTGTGTGTGTGAAAACGGAGCCACAGCCGCGCCGCCGCCTGCTCCCCTTCCCTTCCTGCCGTTTCTTTCCCCCCCATCTCAGCTGTTTCCCTTCTGCGTTCCTCCAACTCCCCCCCCCGCTTGAGCAGGCTTCCTCCTCCATTTCTTTAGCCCCCACCGATCTCAGCTGTTTCCCTTCTGCGTTCCTCCAACTCCCCCCCCCCGCTTGAGCAGGCTTCCTCCTCCGTTTCTTTAGCCCCCACCGATCTCAGCTGTGTTTTTTTTTAAAACCAAAATGCTTCGGCAGTGAAGCCCTTTCACAGAGCAAAGCAGAAGAAGGGAGGTGTGTGTGTGTGTGTGAAAACGGAGCCACAGCCGCGCCGCCGCCTGCTCCCCTTCCCTTCCTGCCGTTTCTTTCCCCCCCATCTCAGCTGTTTCCCTTCTGCGTTCCTCCAACTCCCCCCCCCCGCTTGAGCAGGCTTCCTCCTCCGTTTCTTTAGCCCCCACCGATCTCAGCTGTTTCCCTTCTGCGTTCCTCCAACTCCCCCCCCCCGCTTGAGCAGGCTTCCTCCTCCGTTTCTTTAGCCCCCACCGATCTCAGCTGTGTTTTTTTTTTAAACCAAAATGCTTCGGCAGTGAAGCCCTTTCACAGAGCAAAGCAGAAGAAGGGAGGTGTGTGTGTGTGTGAAAACGGAGCCACAGCCGCGCCGCCGCCTGCTCCCCTTCCCTTCCTGCCGTTTCTTTCCCCCCCCATCTCAGCTGTTTCCCTTCTGCGTTCCTCCAACTCCCCCCCCCCCGCTTGAGCAGGCTTCCTCCTCCGTTTCTTTAGCCCCCCCCATCTCAGCTGTGTTTTTTTTTTAAACCAAAATGCTTCGGCAGTGAAGCCCTTTCACAGAGCAAAGCAGAAGAAGGGAGGGGTGTGTGTGTGTGTGAAAACGGAGCCACAGCCGTGCCGTTTCTTTCCCCCCCCCCCATCTCAGCTGTTTCCTTCTCCCGTACTCATCGCGGGTTATATGCGTGGGCGGGGTATACGGAAAATATTTTACACAATCCTGAAAACCTGCGGGTTATTCGCGTGGGCGGGTTATTTGCGTGGGCGGGTTATATGGGTGAAAATACGGTATATGTTTTGTTGGATAAGCTTGTCGAATTGTAAAAAGCAACTGGAACCTTGATTTTTAAAAGAATACATTTAATTAATTCAGTGTATTTCTAACCCTGACCCAGAGATTAATAAGTCCCAAACTATACCGAGATACTGAGAATCAAATTTCATTTTCATTAAATGTTGTTGCTGCATAAAGCAGTAACTCTTGGGTTTATTTTTTGCTAAATTCATATTTTCATTATTTAATGCAGCATGGAAGTTATCTTAAACCCATCATGGCAGCTAGACACTTTTAATTCATTTCAGTGAGCTCATTTGTTGACAGATTTCCCTTGCAAAGAACAATTCATGAATGCTAGTCATGAGAAAGACTGGAAAACATCACATTGTTTAATTATACTGTAAGTTCTCTGCATTTAATTAAAACTGTTTTTCCTTGCATCTGATTCACATGTCCATTAACAGAGTTTCATTATCTGATAAACTGATTTTGAATTTCCACATGGGTATGCTTTGTTGAAACATGTCGCACTGAACTTTGAAAATTGACTTTGAATTGACTTGAAAACTTTCTAACAAGTTCATCTAATCCTGCTGAGTTTGTAGAGATGGATGCATGGTCTAGTTTGGCTAGCTGGGTAGTCCCATTCTACATCTTCTGAGGAAGGTGGCCTATCCCCAGGTGGCATATACCTAACCTAACTCAGTTAGTCTATCTGACTAGTTTCAGTAGGAGGGGGGAAGTTAGTGACTCCAAAGCTAATACTCAGTTCTGTTCAGTTCACTTTATTTGTATGCCGCCCTTTTCCCTGGGGGGACTCAGGGCGGCTCACAGTTCAAAAGGGGTGGGGGAAGGACAAACAATTTACAACATAAAAACATTACATCATTTAAGAACTCAACAGTCATACAATTCGAGTAGGGGTTAGAATCTTTAACCCCAGGCCAGCCGGGTTAGCCAGATTTTAAGTGCGGCGCGGAAGGTCTGGAGGGTGGTGAGGGTCCGGATCTCCACGGGAAATTCGTTCCAGAGGGTCGGAGCAGCCACCGAGAAGGCTCTCCTCCGAGTAGTTGCCAGTCTACACTGGCTGGCTGATGGAATTCGGAGGAGGCCTAATCTATGCGATCTTATCGGTCTGGTGGAGGTGATTGGCAGTAGGCGGTCTCTCAAGTACCCAGATCCAATACCATGAAGGGCTTTGTAGGTGACAAGTAGCACCTTGAAGCGCACCCGGAGATCAACAGGCAGCCAGTGCAGCTCGCGGAGGATAGGTGTTACGTGGGTGAATCGAGGTGCACCCACGATCGCTCGCGCGGCTGCATTCTGGACCAGCTGAAGTCGCCGAATACTCTTCAAGGGCAGCCCCATGTAGAGCACATTGCAGTACTCCAGCCTAGAGGTCACAAGGGCACGAGTGACTGTTGTGAGGGCCTCCCGGTTCAGGTAGGGACGCAACTGGTGCACCAGGCGAACCTGGGCAAATGCCCCCCTGGTTACAGCTGACAAATGGTGTTCAAAAGTCAGCTGAGGGTCCAGGAGGACTCCCAAGTTGCAAACCCTATCTGAGGGGCATACAATTTGACCCCCCAGCCTGAGAGATGGAACACTTGGCCAATTCGTGGGAGGGAAGCACAACAGCCAATCGGTCTTTTCTGGATTGAGCACAAGCTTTTTAACCCCCATCCAGTCTCTAACAGCCTCAAGACCCTGGCTCATCACGTCCATCGCTTCATTGAGTTGGCACGGGGCGGACAGATACAACTGTGCATCGTCCGCATATTGATGGTATTTTATCCCGTGCCGTCGAATGATCTCACCCAGCGGTTTCATGTAGATGTTAAAAAGAAGGGGGGATAGGACCGAACCCCGGACCTTGCCCACTCTCATGGCCTTCAGAAAAGCTGTTAAAACCTGGCTATTCTGACAGGCCTGGGGCTGTTGACCCCATTGTTGAGGTCCAGCCCCGAGCAGATCGAGTGCATGAATGATGTTTTTAAATCTGTCTTTCCTTTATTTTTTATTATTTCTTTTTTCTCTTTACTTTGTAAGCCGCCCGGAGTCCTCCGGGATTGGGCGGCCTATGAATTTTTGCAAATAAATAAATAAATAAATATTCCCAGTTCCATCAATTAAGCATTTCCATCTAGCAGAATTCAGAAACTGTGCCTTCTCTATTACAGTACCTGCCTTCTGGAACAGTATCCCCACATAAATTTAAACTGTCCCTACCCTGTTTACATTTAACAAACCCTACAGTAACTCTTATCTTGGGCTTTGAGTTAGGATGGTTTGGGGTCCATTCAGGGTGTTGTTTGAAGAAGAGTTACTTTATTATATGCTCTGGACAACTATTATCCTTTGCTGAAACTCAAACAAGTCAGCCGTCACTAAATATAGAGAGATAAACCATATTTACCCATCTTTCAAAACAGACAATAAAAATTCTAAAAAGAAGGCAACCGATCCATCAGCCAATACCAAGCAAGGAGGCTTCCAAAAACAACTCTCTAAAAGGAAGTTTTGGATTCAGACCCAAAATATTTGTTTAAAAAACAAATTCATTATCGTAGGTAGATTGTAGTTGGTTGATTAGTTGGGTGCAGCTAGTGTTACTGCCGGTTCGCTTCGCACATGCATGCGCAGTTGCCTGTAAATAGTTCTGTGCATACGCATAATATTTAAAAAGGATAAAAAAACATGCTGGCAATGGCAGAGGCAACCGGGGAACTGATTCAGAGGCGTGGCCAGCCTGGGCCACTGCCAGTTCTGCGACCCAGGCCAACATTCCACTATTGGTTCGCTGGTGTGAACCGGTAGCAACCCACCTCTGGTGTAATACTTAAGGAATCAGGCTACAAACTAGGAGACCATGAGTTCTAGGCACGCATTAGGCACAAAGGCAGCAGGGTGACCTTGGTCCAGTCACTTTCTCTCAGCCTTGGAGGCAATGACTAACCACTTATGAGAAAATCTTGTCAATAATCAACAAAATTGTATATGGTTAAACAGTAAAAAGATACAACTAATATATAACCCTTCCTATTTTTATTTAATTCCAAAGAATCATAAATAGTGTTTCACTGTACTAGAAAAATTCATATCTCAAACTTAAATAGTCAAACTTAAATGTATACACATTAGATTGAGTCATTTTTCAATATAGTTTGTTAAACAACTCATAGTGGCTTATAGTATGGTTCTAGCCTCTTATCCTGCTTGCTGGTACATAAATATTTATTTCCAATTGTTCTGTGGAACATAACATTTCATCCAATCCCGCCTAGAACCATTTTTAGTTATTCCAGATGGAAAGTGGTATTTTTCCTTCTTCTTCTAACATGAAAGGTCCCATGCAAAAATATAGGCTGCTTTAAACATGGGTGGTGATCTGCTCATCTCCAATTGGCCCTGAAACATCCTATCTGATCACTGGGGACACTGTATTCCATGACTATTTTGGCTTTGGATGCAAGACTGACTGGACAACTGGTTTTCTCTTTATACTGAAATATAAACTCCCAGGACACTGATAGATCTGTTAGCCAGGAATGTTACTCTGTGTGTGTGTGTGTGTGTGTGTGTGTGTGTGTGTGTGTGTGTGTGTGTGTGTGTGTGTGTGTGTTCATGAGTATGCTAGGGAAATGATATCATTTCTCTGACAGGATTATCAGTCTCTGAGGAAACTGACATTCCTGTGAAAAGATTTAATAGATAGTGACATCTAGAGGTCATTATTACAGGTTGATGGCCTCTAGATGGCAGCATCTATAAAGTCATTTTAGAATTTTGTGAGAAGTAGTAAGTGGACAAAACTGAGGCTGTGTTGTTGTTTTTAATGAAAAAAAAATCAATCCTAACCTGGAATCTCCACTCTATCACACATTTAGGCAGGGGTTGGTTGCTGGGGGTTCGCAGGGGTTTGGGAGAACCTCTAGCTAAGATTCTGTGCAGTTCAATCCCATTCCTGGCTGGCCCCACCCACCCCACCTCTCCCAGGATTCCCCACATGGCCTGTTTTGGATGCAGGTAAGTGCAGGACCTGTCAGAGGCTCAGGGAGGGTGAAAAACAGGCCTACTAGAAGTTTCCAGCCTCCACTGGGCCTCCCGAAGCTGGGGAGGCCGTTTTTGCCCTCCCAGAGGCCCCGGCCCCTGCACATGCTGCATGATTCCCCCATGTGCGTCCCCACCCATGTGTGGGTGATGCCCACACATGTGTGTGTGACCCCCATGTATGTGCCCTTCCCCTTGCATGCATGCAAGACCCCCGCATGCACCCTGCCCCACATACATGCATGTGTGACCACATGCATGCTCACGCAACCCTTTGCATGTGCCCCACCCTTGTGCATATGTGCATGTTTCCCATATGCACCCTTCCCCCCTACGCATGTGTGGCAGAGACCTTAAAACCAGTGGGCGGCATGCACACATGCACGGCAGAGCTGAGGTGATAGCTCATGTGTCCAGAGTGAGGATCCATAGAATCACCATCACAGCAATAGAGCATATCCAATTACACTAATATGATTTTGCCATTCGCTGCTGCTGCAGGCTATAGGTAGTCCTAGATCAGTGGTGGGTTGCTGCCGGTCCGCACCAGTTCTCGTGAACCGGTTCGTCACCGGACCCGGAAGTACATTCCGGAACGCCTGCCCCAGCCCTGTCTCCCCATGCTCAGAAAAGGAAGCCCGGCTAAGTCTTTTGCTAGCAGGCAAGTTCTAAGACGCCTGCCGCCACCAAAGGACCTTCCCGGAGTTGCTTTTCTGAGCACGGGGAGACGGATGGTATTTTGTGCCTTCTGTCTCCCTATGCTCAGAAAAGCAACTCCGAGAAGGTCCTTTGGTGGGTGCAGGCGTCAAAAAAAGTGAAATGGGCCTATAGTTTTTAATTTGGGTACAGTCAGCTCCAGCTTTAGGCAAAAGGGTTATATAGGCCTCAGCCCACAATTTCGGTGCGATAGAATCCGTCAAGACAGCATTAAATATTACTATCATCTCTTGTCCTAAGATTTCCAAAAAAAGTTTTATAGATTTCAACTGGCAAACCATCCATGCCAGGAGTTTTGTTGTTTTCCATTTTTCCAAAAAATTTTGAAACCCACCACTGTCCTAGATGTACGATTGCTCACTTAGTGACCATTCAAAGTTACAATAGACACCCCAAAAGGTACTTACGGCCCAGTTTTGAAATTCTGGTGGGTGCATGACCACATATCAGCCACGCAGTAACTTATGCCATTGATTTCCAGATTAGTTATTCCTGATTAATTTTCCTTATCAAATTCTTTATCTCTAGCATGCAGTATTGCACTTCTTTTAAAATATTTTTAACAAGTGGTGTATTTTTTTTTTGCAATTGACAGATTCTGAATATGAGCTACTCCAGTGCATTTTCTGCAAGTTTCCTTCTTTTAATCTGCACTGAAATAATATATGAAGTTTTGCCACAATGTTAGGACTGTTCGTTTTGTTCTGTTACTCTCTGTATGCCATTGGAAGCTTATTTATACTTGCTTCATACTTCAATGAAGCTCTATATATATCTTTAGTAGCTGTTTCCCTGGAGACAGCAATTTCAGATACTGTCTTACGTGTTAAATCTGCCTCACTTAAGAGGATTTTCAAAATGCTTTCTGTCAGATTTCTATCCCTCAAACCATCATTTGACTCTTTGGCAAATTTGTAATGTTCATCAGCTTGTTAAGATTAACTATTTATGCTACAATAGATTCTCACTCTATTTGCACTTATTAAACCTGAAATGCCCTGAAATCAGTATAATAATGATTTTGGTGCCAAATGTTTCTGTATTGTTTTTACTAATTCTGCAAAGCTGAACTATGAAGGCTTTTATGAAGCAGTGATCTTTTGCTATAACAATTAGTAAAGCAGATATATTTTTTAAAAAAACCATTATTACATTTGCCTCAAAAAATTATTCAAATTTCTCTTTATATAATGTGTGCTTAGCCGTAACACTATCAAACAAGTTAGACTACGCAATATAGGCAGTGAGACAGGCAGTGAGATATGAATGTTTCATCATTACTGTTTTTTTGGTTGTTTCACTGCCCTTTGTTTTATTTTACTTATTCAATTTTGGGACTGCCTGAGTCCCTGGAAGAACAGTCACCTGGCCATAAGGTAAACATAACTAAAGGGCCTCCACACCTATTGCAAGGCCTGGGAGAATCACCAGGTATCTAAAAGAACAAGCTGCATGAATCTCAGGGGAAGATATATTGTTCCAGAGGGAAGCCAGTGCAACGCAATAGATTCCCTTTTTTTTAGGTCTTTTTTTAGGTCCAGGAGATGAAGTAAGAGGCATTTTAATAATCCTACTTCATTACCACGCATGTCGACCAATCAGAATAAACTGGAAAGGACATTGGAGGTCTTCTAGTCCAAACAGGAAACCCTATATAATTCGAGGCAAGGGGCTGCCTGTAGAATACTCCTAAAGGGCCAGCAACAGCCTATGCTGCGCCCTGATTGGCTGGGACGCAGCATAGCCTGTTGCTAGCCAGCTAACGCATTCTGATTGGCTGAGGTACTGCGTCAGCAGTTGCTGGACAGTACCCGGCTCCCTATTGGTTCCCCGTTTTACAAACCGCATATAAATACCTTGGCGCGGATTCTGTTCCTTTGAATCGCTGTCATCTGTTCCATTCTGCAATAAACCTTTTGCTTGTTTGAAGTCCTGGCTCTCGCGTCTTCCATCCGCCTTCAATCCATAAAACTGCCCAGTGTCCAGTCTCTTCTTAAAAACCTCCAGTGATAAAGCATCCACAACTTCTGTAGGCAAGCTGTTCCACTGGTTCTCAGTGTTAGGAAGTTTCTCCTTAATTTCAGATTGCTTCTTTCCTTGGTTAGTTTTCATCCATTGTTTTTTGTCTTACTGTCTGGTGCTCTTGAAAATAAGTTGAAAATTAGTTCTTTGTAGCAGCCTCACAAATACTGGAATACTGCTATCATGTCACCTCTAGTCCTTCTTTTCTCTAAACTAGCCATAGAGTCATTCCATGTCAAGTGGTCTGGGGCTCCCAGGTCAACCATCATAGATTTTGATGAAATTTGGTCTGAACATGCACACACATCCCCAATGAATATTGGATAAGTGTTACGTTTGCCGATGCAATATTTGCGGGTTCTACCACAAAACCGCGGAGGACAAAATCACGGTCGACGAAAGCGTGTATGTGACGTCATCACAGCGCGACGGAAAAGATCGAAAAAGATCGAAAAATGTAAAAATAAAGCTAAAACCTTCCCCTAACCCCCCCAAACCTAACCCTAACCCTAAACCTAACCCTTAACCTAACCCTAAACCTAACCCTTAACGTAACGAAAAACCTAACGCTAACCCTTAACCTAACGCTAAACGTAACGCTAATGCTCTAACCCTAACCCTAACCCTTAACCTAACCCTAACCCTAACCCTAACCCTAACCCTAACCCTAACCCTAACCCTAACCCTAACCCTTACCTTTATGTGAATCGGTTTGCTGTAATTTAATTTTTATTTCAATTTTTCGATCTTTTTCGTCGCGTTGTGATGATGTCACATACGCGATTTCGTCGACCGGGCTTTTGTGGAACGCGCTTTTGACGGGTCACGATATTTGCGGAGATATAGTCATTTGTTTGATCCCCTACCGCAGCTCTCGACAGTTTGATTATGAGATTTCAGCAACTTTGAGACCTAATATCTCCGCCAATATTTTGTTGAGAGAAAAAAAATTGTGCTGTGCTCTATTAAACAAAATAATAAAAAACATTCTCATGAGCAATCTCCATCTATATAATTTGAAGCAAAGTTGGGCAAAAATGACTGTGGTGTGAAAAAAGGGTAGTTTGGCTTCTTATATCTCCGGAAGGAAAGGTATGAGAAACGTGGACCTTTGTGCATAATAACTTAGCAACACAAGGTTTTCAAATATACAATTTCATTCTCCTACTGCTTTCCAATAGTTCACAAATTGAGTGTAAAGTTGACAGTTTTTGTAAAAATGCCCAAAATAGGGTATTTTCAGTCCGCTTTTACAAAAAAAAGACCTTCTGGAAATTGTTACCTGTTTTGGAGGAGCAAAAGAATGTAAGCAGTATATTTAATAGTTCTAACAAAGTTTTGTAAAATTAGAGGCTGTCTTCAAAAAGAAAAAAATTAAATCCTTGTCTTGCCTGCTCATGAGGCCAACTGCAAGCTTTATTTATTTTCACTCCATTTTTCTTAATAGTGTGGCCCTCCTGTCAAAATATCAGCCTCACAAGATAGAACACATAAAATCCATCAGACTATAAACAGCACTTGATAATATTTTATAGTAGAGTATGAAATTTTATTAGATTGTAAGAAATAAGGGTTTAATTAAGGAAAGACATTCTTAAGAATATTTGTGGTTTAGTGAAGTTTTTTTCTTATTAAATATCTTCTTGCATTGCAATAGCTTACAAATAAAGCCACTTGATACTCCTTTTTTCCTAGCATGTTACAAGATTACTACAATATGCAAAATTTAAAAGACTTACTGTATCACTGACATTTCAGGGAAGAAAATGGGTTTCTCACTAATAATACTCCATTTATTTGGCACCAATAAATTCAATAAATTTCAGAATTATGTTTGGATAATATTTGTTATTGCTATAAATCAGACAGGCAATGCTACAATAACAATGCAAAGCTATAACTAAATAGCTACTACTGAAGATGCACATTCTAGAGCACGGTCATATCTATTTTAATTTTTAAAAAAACTATCCACGGACCATCTCCATCATCTTAGTAATGTCACCATGCCATGACACTTGGAAGTCATTTTTGGATCAATTTATAAGAGTCTCCCCTCTTCCATAAAGAGATTGTGTAGTTGTAGGCAAGAAAGTATTGCTAAGTGGTTGGGATTCACTCTGTTTACTGGCCAATATCCAAACATCAATTGACTGAGGCATCTTTGTTCACATATGAGCCAGAAAGCACAGTATTCTGCCTAGTTATTAGTTCTCTGCTAGTGCTACTCCTCTGGATATAGAAAAGCCCAAGCTGTCCTTGTAATTTTACACAGCTCACTGAAGCTTCAATTATGTTTCAAATGTGAAATTGCAAGGTTTGGACAGTACAAAACCTCATTGTTTGAAAGTACCTATAGGGCACTAATGACCCAGATGTAAAAAATGCTGGACATGAAGTACAGAAGCAGCCTTAAAAATAAAAAACGTAATATATTGCACTCTTTGGAAAAGCTCGGTATTTATAATAATGCAGTCATGTCTTGAATTCTGCATTCTATCAAGTACTGTTAGTCCCAAGCATCTCCTGAAACATTCAGCAACATTTATAGTTCATAGGTTCCAGTCTTAGTTTCCATGTATAAACCATTAGTCCTCCCCATATTTAGCACACACAAAAAAAACATTCCAGAGAGAGAGTGTAAATTTTACTTGTTTTATTATGGGGAAAATACTGAGCTATTTAGAAAACCATCACTGCTGATAGCCTATTTATAAATGTATACCAGATTAAGCAAGGAAAAATGTGCTTCACTCAATTGCTTTATGTATTTGTTATTCAAGACAATTAAACAATAAGTGATGAAAATCACAGATGTTCGTGACTCTTTAAATATGATTATACATTCACACATATTGCCATGTCTGCTTAATAGGATGTGTAATCACTGTATCCTTTGTAAAATATAATTAGAGACAATTTGTGATCAACCATACCATTTTTCCTCCATTTCTAACCTGAACTATAGCTTAACATGCTATAGAAGAAAAAAGAAAGATCCCAGTTCAGAGATCTGAGTTCCTTTGGCCTGCAAGGGAAGTTGTAGTATGGTTTAGCAATTTATTACTTAGAAGGAAATTAGACAGTACTTCTAGATCAGACCAATCTATTTCTACCACTATGTTTCCCAAAGTGGCTGATTAGAAAACTCCAGTAGGAAAACAAGAGTTCTGTCCTCTAAAAACACCTCTGGCAACCCAGGCTTCATTCAGATTTGAAGAATTCGTGACCCGACAAATGCACGCATGACAAAAGCGCACTGACAAAACCACGGCGCTAAAACTGCGACATCACCGACGCGACATCATCAATGCACCGACAACAGTGCGCCAACAGAAGCGCGCCGACAGAAGCACAATTTAAGGTAAGGGTTAGGGTTAGGGTTAGGGTTAGGGTTAGGGTTAGGGTTAGGGTTAGGGTTAGGGTTAGGGTTAGGGTTAGGGTTAGGTTTACAGCGAGCTTCTGTCAGCGTGCTGTTGTCAGCACGCTTCAGCGCTCATTCGTCAGCGTGGTTTAGAACTCGCGGTTTTGTCACCGCGGTTTAGTCGGGTGCGCTTTTGTCATTCGCCTTTTTGTCGGTGAACCGAAGAATTGAGTATTTACCTTTAGTGTAGAATAGCTGCAAAACTGAAAGGCCTTCAATGAAGCAAAGGCCATATTTTAAAAAGCATATTTAGCTGTGGGTTTCCTATGTCAATAAAGGACATTAAGGATGCATTGCACATTGCTCTATTTTTAAATATTGCCTTTAGTGCTCGCTCGCTCACTCGGTCTCCCTCCCCTCCCTCCCCCCCTCTCTCTCACACACAAACTGTTGATGTCACTTAAATCACCTAATGCATTTTTCCAAAATGTTAATTTGTCAAAGCAGATGCCAACTAAATGTTAGAAAAAGCTTCCTAAAAGGGCAATTTGATAGAATAATCAATTATCCCATGAAGTGATAGGCTCCCCTTTTGCTGGAAGTGTTTAGGCAGAGGGTAAAAAGCCATCTGTCTAGAGCACTTTAATTTAAATCCCTGTAGTGAGCAAGTATAGTTGGGCTTTGTGTTAAATAACCTTGTCAATTCCTTGATTCTATAACATTTAATTGTTGACATATATAGCAGTTGTAGCTACTAAAACACTTAACGTCTCAATGTTGCTAAGCACAAAGATGGTCCAAATAATATTACAGACTGGGATACTTGAAATCTCCACTAAGTAGAATTAGTTTGGGGTTTTTTACATATTCAGTCAAACAATTGATATCTGACTATTCTAATCCACATCTCAATTTAAGTGACTTCACAGAAAAATAAAGCTGGTCACAATTCTAGTCTCATGTCTTTGAAAGGACATATGGATAAAAATATTTTAATGAGATATATATTGATAAGAATTTTAATTTTGATATTATAAGCTTGATTTATTTGCATTCTGTGCATCCAACTGTACCACTCAAAAATTTATTATTTTGGGTGGTATAATTTCAACACCATGCACCATGTGCACCAACAGGGGTAAAAGGAACAATAATGAAACAAGCATTGCAGCATCATGACACAAGTTCCTCCCTTTATGTGCATCATAGCATTGCAAGCAAGGACATAAGAAACAGACATCACACCACCTAATTCATCATTTTGAGAAAACCAGCAGATTCTGCTGAAGGCCTTTCTTTAACTTGCAGCACAACAAAATAGAAAAAAGATTAACATGTGTTGAAAATATTACAATCAAAAATCAACCAAAAATAATAAAATTCAGTACAAAATATCAATTAAACTAATGTATTCCAATAAAAAAAAATTAAATGTACAGGTTAAACCCCTAACATCTTACTGCATAATTAGTAAACATTTTGCAATCTGCAATTTTATTTCATGGTCTGTGACAGCCTTTACCAAAGAAATTGAAAAGAAAGCACATACGCCTGGATAATGTAAGAGTCAGCATGAAAAGTGATAAGTATGCATTCATATAACATTGGCAATTATTAGGATATAGCCAACTGATTGCATTTCTTCAAAGCCTCACTTGGAGAGCTGCCAGATAACTAGTTTTCAAACACAGGGCAAAGCAAAACTTGGCACAGAGTCTCTTATAGTTACAAACAGAACTTTCCACTCTTGACACCACCAAATGAACAAATTGTTTCCTGAAAAAGGCCTTGACAATGGCTCTTCCTATCTGGGGATGCATTTTAACTGAGACAATTTTGGGGTTTGGTTTGGTTTTAGTTTGGTTTTTATTAACATTTGTATGCCGCCCTTTTCCCTGAGGGGACTCAGGGCGGCTCACAGAAAAACCAGGGAGGGGGAGAATACAACATTAAAAAAAAAAACAAAAAAAAAAAACGACAACATATAATAAAATAGTGAACAACATTCATTCATCATTCGGGCGGGGTAGCGGTCCTTATCCCCAGGCCTGACGGGCGAGCCAGTTCTTCAAGGCTATGCGGAAGGCTTGGACGGTGGAGAGGGTACGAATCTCCACGGGGAGTTCGTTCCAAAGGGTCGGGGCTACTGCTGAGAAGGCCCTCCTCCTTGTAGTTGCCAGCCGGCATTGGCTGGCCGATGGGATACGGAGGAGGCCTAATCTATGGGATCTTATAGGTCGTAGGGAGGTAATCGGCAGAAGGCGGTCTCTCAAGTATCCAGATCCACCCCCATGTAGGGGTGACGGTTTCATATTGTTTTCATATTTTATTTTATATCTACTTTATTTCTATTTTACATATACCTACAATGTTCAAAATCTCTGGATTGGAGACTATAAAATAATTGTAATAAATAATCTAAAAAATATCATCCAATCCTTTTAGTCTAAAGCTATTTTACTAGCCAAGATCATAAATCACTGATTGCGGCTTGTTTCAGCAAATTATAATATTAACAACAAAGCTGATCTCAGATCTCTTTCCTCCAAGTGTACTATAGCAGGCATTGGGAAAGGAAAATAGACAATGTGCTTAAGCTTGAATTGGAATGATCATGGTTTATTGACTGAATTTCAATTGCCCAGATTCACAATACATATAAGGCTCCCTACTTTACTAGGGCTTACCCAAAAATCTAACCTTAAATGCACAGTATTAAACTACAGTTTAGCATTATATCCTAGTATTTCCACTCATTTGAAAGAAAGTAGTTAATATCCTTTCACATCAGCTATATAGATTGGTATTAAAATCAGGTTGTTTGCCTGATTTCTTTGAATAGAAAACTCTTTATTACAGATGCCACAGTTATAATTCCCATGGCACTGCGCTTATTCTGCAATTATTTTAATCACATGACAGCCTGTTTCTGTTACTCATAGAATAAGAGCATTTAAAATATTTTTCAACATCTGTTAGACTGTCATTACTGCAGAGAATGCTGTTTTGCATAATGTTTTTTTAACAAGTTAACTCGTTTAAAATGAACTGCCCATCTTTTCCTATTCATAATAAGCTATTAATTAAAATGATTAGAATATAAAACATTTTCACCCCGCCAGTGGAGAATAAATGCAGCCTGGAAGACAATAATCTTACTGTGAGAAAAATTACTATAATTATAAAGAGTTATACGAGATAAGCAAACATTCCAAACAGTCAACTGTTTCATATCATTCCTTCCTGGCCTTTTCAACTTTTCAAACATCTTCCCTTCATCTTGACTTATCCTCAGAGCATACCGATTTCCTTTGATCTAACCAGCAATCCTTCCATCCCTGGCTGACACTGACAGAGGGAACAAAACATAGCCAACCAGAAACACCTGGACCCCACCTTTCTCCCCTCCCCACGCAGGTGTTTTTGCCAAGAAGTGAAATCAGCCATTTTGGACAACCCACACCAGCAATAAGTGATGGTAGAAGAAGGAGCCACAGTGCCTTGGCATCTTGAGGAAGGGTAGATATCTCTCTAGATGCCAAAACAAAGTGGGAGCTTCTGACAATAGGCAATCCACTCACTTCATGTGAAACATTATATACTCACAAAGAAGTCATATATATATATATATATATATATATATATATATATATATATATATATATATATATATATATATATATATATATATATATATATATATATATATATATATATATATATATATATATATATATATATATATATATATATATATGTACAATGACCATATTTCCTTGGGGAAAAACAAAGGACAAATTTGAAAAGGAAAAACATTTCAAAGAGGTTCATAAGAATTTAAAAATTGTTTATAATTTTGTTTTACAAAGGAAAATTCAACAGCTTTAGGAAAACACATATTGTAATAAAAATATTTAAAATCAAACAATATATGTAAATTTATTTTAAAAGTCCATTTAATTTCCACATTTTTCACGTTGAAGACTGTGAATTAAATGGTATTATTAAATTTGTATGATATAGATATAGATAATCTGCAGTGAAAACCAGAAACAATGGAAACAATTTCTGTATGAAAGTGTGAATAGTTTTAGTAATAGACATTTTATAATATCTTAAGAGCAAAAAAATAATTTAAAAATTGTAATTTTTCATGGAAACAAGGATGAATATTTTTTGCATAAAATGTTACATCATGGACAGCATGATTATCTCATCACAGCAGGACATGAAATAAATACAGGCACAGACATAAATATATAGATATTACTATAAAGAACTATCAAGTTTGTATGTATTTGGACAAACCTTTGGAGTCCCCATAAATTTTAAACTAAATACATGGTCAACTTGATTTTAGAAAGAAGAATCATCTTATTATTAGAAAAAATAAAAACAAAAAACCAATGTGCTTTGGAAAAGGAAAATCTCTTCAAGACTAAATAAGAAGAAGTAGACCAGATTTGTTTTAGAGTACTGTTAGATACAATATTGGCACTGAACTACACTTGGCATATTGGCAATGGTCTGATGCTATTTTTGAATAACATTTCAAAAAGCTATTTTTCAATTCCTGGGCTCTAATAAATTATTGCACAGGTCATCATCAGTGTGTTTCTCAGGTCCTAAATTTGTCATGTACTATTTAATTCAGAACGCCCTGTCCTGACAACCTATTTCATGAGCCATCTCAGATTTTCCTACGCACACTTCTCTTCTATGAAAAGTGCTTTTGCTATCAAAAGTAAAGGCAGCTGAAAATAAACAATACTACTAGCCAAAAATATTAATGGTTGGGGGAAGGAATCTACATTAAGCAGATATATTTCCCAAGACAGCACGTATACTCGATTTTACTGGCTGAAAAAAATTAGTGAATAAGCAGAGTACAAATATAGTCTTCCACATAGAATTTATACATCATGCTTTATCGAAAGAGTATGCCAGAACACAGCACGCAAACTGCAAAGGTTAGAACTAAAAAAGAGAGAGGACCATTTTAATGTTCCTTTCTCTGATCTTTTTTTTCTTTTACATCATTTCCAGACAAGGCTCCAAGATGATTGCGCAGAATATTGATGCTTCCTTACTAGTTACCAGCATCCATTCAATGATGTTGCAGAACATGTGCAATCACACCAGGTTGCAAATTCCTCTTGCTTAGCTGTGAACTTTTTTGGAAACAAGAATGCCCATTTCTAAGGGGCAATTGTGATTGCTATTTCATGTGATTGCTATTTGCTTTGATCTGACTTACTGGGGCAATAGCTGAGCGCCAATTAGCTGAGCCATCTCTGCTCATCTATTGGCTAAGAATGATACATTCTGATAGACTGACAGATCTCAGTAACTGATACAAATTTAAAGAATATGTAACCAAAGCATACTGTATTCAGAACAGCCCATTTAACATCCACTTTCTTTCAAATGTGTAATTAGGAAGACTTTGTTATGTAGAAGTACATCATCCACAAGGAAAGCTGTTATTACAACACAGTAAAACTGAGATACTTTGGCCCTGTGATTTTTAAGGGTTCACCGACAAAGAGCGAACGACAAAACCGCGCCCGACTAAACCACGTCGCTGATGTCATCGACAGGGCAACAACAGTGCGGAGACAGAAGCACGCTGTAAACCCTAAACCTAAACTTAACCCCTAACCCTAAACCTAACCCTTAACCTAACCCTAAACCTAACCCTTAACCTAACCCTAAACCTAACCCTAAACCTAACCCTTAACCTAACCCTAACCCTAACCCTAACCCTAACCCTAACCCTAACCCTAACCCTAACCCTAACCCTAACCCTAACCCTAACCCTTAACCTAACCCTAACCTAACTCTAACGCTAACCCTAAACCTAACCCTTACCTTAAGTTAAATCGGCTTTCTTTCTCCGCGCTATTTAAAGTGCCCTTCTTTCTCCACACTGGCTGTTGTCGCCGCGTTGATGACATCAGTGATGCGGTTTAGTCGGGCGTGGTTTTGTCGTTCGCCCTTTTGTCGGGTCACGATTTTTAAGAACTAAATCCTGCTTAAGTCTTAATTGTCTATGAAGGAGATAACTACCTCCTTCTACAAAAGCTAATATGAGCAATTAACCAGAATGCTTACCAAGATCCTAGCAACAGCTTTGGCTTGCATATGAGAGCTGCTATATCCTTTCTAGCACAAATTGGTTCAGCTGCACTTTTAAGTATTTAATTTGTGTTTTATTGGTCTAGACAAGACCTGTCAAACTGGTGGCCCGCAGGCCGGATATGGTCCATGCAGGCCACACCCATCCCTGCTCCGCAAAGGCAAAAAAAAATCCCAATATGTCACAATACAGTCCACAATGCAATTGGGTTTGACACCCCTGGTCTAGAGTAATACATAATTAAAATTAACCTTTAGAGATACAGGCACCTTTTCAAAATTCCACTTGCTCCTGAAGGATTCCACTGAGGTAAAAAAACTAAAGAAATGGCAGCAATATTGTGAATAAAGAAGAAATTGTGAACTTCAGATCATTATGCTAGGATAACAGCTATGTCATATGTAAGTCCTAAGGCTGATTTAGAGTTGCCCACCACTGCCTGTAGCCACTGCTGCATACCTATCATGCAAAGAGGTTGGTGGGTAAGTGGATGGCTGCAGGTGGGCCAACAAGTAAGATGACAAGAGGAACTGATGTGATTATTATTTGTTACTATATGATACTGGCTACGTATAGTATACATGTGATTGTATGTTGTGAAAATGAAAATTAAAAAATATCTTTTAAAAAAATTATTAAAGTATTGTTAACATACTGTGAACAGTGCTGTGCAAATAAACTTTACTTATTTACATTACATTTTAATGCTAAGGTAGTTAAATTGATGCGTTTAAAGGTATTGTGTACCTAATCATGTATATGTCTGTTTCGATATTTGGGCAAAGACCTGGAGGTCGTACCATTACAGCCTCCATGTCTTTATTCTCAATGTCTGGATAGATTAAAGGGACAATAAGTAATAAAATGTGCATTGCATAGTTGCAATCCAAGCTCCACCATTTTGTACTTTCATTATAATGTTATATTCAAGTATGTAAGAGACAAACCATGACTTATGAGGTCACAATATGCATATTATCATTTATTTATTTATTTTTATTTTAATTGAACAAAAACACACAAAAAAAAGAATCATCCTTCATGACAAGCGTGTCAATTGGTTACAGATAATTCCGTGCATTTCTTCCACAGTCATTACTTATAGCTCATATTAGATTATACACTTTAAATCAAAAATCTTTGTATATCTTACTACCAATGTACCACAATTCTCATTTGACTACAAATATTTGAACATGCTTTTACCTCAAATCATTCATACTTAAAGACACAACCACATAATGGCATTCATTAGCTATTTCAAAAATCCTCCAATAACATTACACCTTTATAACATCTTTTAAGTAAAAGTCAATTAATAAAGTTTCTAAACCTTCCCCCCCCTTTTCCCCCCAAATCACTGTTTAGAATTTATATCCAGGTTGCTTTTGCCAATACCATAGCATGTATACATTATTAAACAATGTCAGTTGACATTTCCTTGTTATTATAATTGGCTAAAAATCATTTACTATTTATGTCCCATCTCGTCTCGTCAACCCCACCAACAAAAAGAAAAAGAAAATCTTACACCTTTATGACAAGACCTAAATAAAAATTTGTTAATAAAATTTATAGGTCATTTTCCCAAGTCGCAATTTGCAATTTATATCCAAATTACTTTTACTAGTTTGCCAGTACATGTATATATCACTAAGCTGTATCCATTATCATTTCATTATTGTTATTATAGTTAATTATTTGTTAATGAATAAACATTTAATAACAATCTAAAACAATCTAAGAGTTACTAAATTCCTACTTATTGATCATCAAAATCAACTACTTTTTTATTATTAACTTTCATTGTCAACCTGTATCTTTCCAGTACAAAATAGTCTTATCTCTCTTGCCAGTGTGGTGTCAGTCTTCTTTTTATCTCCTTTATAAAGTTTTTATAGACTTCTCTCCGCACTTTGTTGCTTGAAGGATCTCTCAGGTAATCTCGTTGTCCTCCAGCCGCTACTAAAATTAGCTTCTCTTTGGTTGTCAATCTTGCTTCTGAAAAAATTTCTCTTCTTAAGTCCATCATCATTACCATTTTTTTTTCTTCTGTATCTTGGAATCAGGGGTAGAGCACCAATTCGTTGAATTCCCTTTTCCATATTTCCTTCTTTCCACTTTCACCCATATTTGCTCCATTAATAAATTCATCTATTGTCTTGTCTTTATCTTCTATATCTTCATTCTTCCTTTTAATTTTTGGGGCTCCAAACCCCATCATCTTTTGCTGTGAGGAAGACTAGTCTTTCCAACTTCTTCTCAATTATCCCATATCCTTCCAATAGATTTTGAATTCCAGCCAAGATATTTTGGAATTTTAAGGTTTCCTCATCTGAATATTGATCCATGTTTCCAAAAAAGAAGAAAGAAAAAAAAGAAAAAAAATTAATAGCCACTGCCACTCTAGCCTTCCTGGCCACAAGTTCTTTTATGCTCTTCAAAGGAGAAGGGTTCTGGGTTTTTTCCCCTTTCTTTCCCCTGCAAAAATAGTTCTCAAAGGCACCTGTGAAAACAATTCATACCCTTGGCCCTTTATCAGTTTCTGTAAACAAGTTGCAAACCCTTCAGCTACAAAGTCAGTGAAATCAAAGAAGAAAAGAGAAGAGATACGTTGTTTCAAAAACTCCAGCCTCTGACCTCCGAGTGGCAATGTTGCTACTTTTCACTTTGTAATATTTATCTCTGGCTTATAGGAAACAAAGTTCTTTAGATTTCTTTTAATAACAAGTAATAAGGAGAATTGTTAAAATAAGAAGGAAGGTTTTAATCCAGAAGTCAAGAAATAAAGCAACAAAAAGCAGAAGAAAAAAATCAATCTTTAAGAGGAGAAATAAGAAACTTTGCAAGCCCCTCAATCCACAAAGAAGGACTCACTTTCTCTTTTCACTTTCTTCCTTCCGGAGCTGTCCCGACTTCATCAGCCTGGGGGCTGCCTGTTTACCACCAGCTTGAAGCGCTTCCCTTGGGTCGATCAGGGACTTTGCAATGTCCCTGAGACCAGCAAGGCTTCGTCTTCCTGATCACTGTCTCTATGGGATGGTTTAGGTCTCAATGGACCGTCCAGTGGCAAAAATGTCAACGGCGGTCTCAGAGTATTGAGACCACACATTGTGACATCACAATGTTGAATCCTCCATCTCATGCATATTATCATTTTGATGACATCTCAACTTGCTGCAGACTCCTTAGGTGCCTCCTCTCAATTACATCATGCTTATATATTGGTGTACAGTGTGAGTTATTCTATCAATATATCAGATAGATAATCCAAAATGTAGTACAACCCTTATAACCATGCACATGCCTTAGAGTTAATAGTACTGACTACAATCAGAGAAGCTTGGCTTTAAAGTCCAGCCAGAACTTCTAAAATAGGGATACATGCAACCGAATGCCTGCCCGAGCGAACCAGTAGTAAACAAAATTGAAATCCACCACTGGCTTGTGGATCAGTATACGAACCCAGTCAGAGTGGTCATTTTATGTTTCAGTGTTGCAAACACCTAAAGTATTTAGTCTTCTGAGTAAACAAATGTGGCCTTTCTGATTTTCTTTTTATCTTGGATATTATCCAATCATGCTGTGACTTAAGTCTTCCCAAAAACACAACAGGCTGTAAAACTCCCTAAGCTACATAGCTGGAAAGGACAGCCAAGCACATTGAGTTACCATGTGCCTGATTTTAAATGGGCGGTTGTTTTCCTCCACTGTATGACTTTTCTGTTGTTGTTAAATTAAACTGGGTCGGATTAAAGATGACTATTTCACTGCTTTGCAGGTTTCAACTTTAAAACCATGAAGCATTTTATCCCCAAAATCCAATACTTACTTTTAGTTTTACTAGTTGGAGAATTTAAGACCTAAAAAAACAGGAAAGAATTAAATGTTGTAAAATATTCCCCCCTAATTATTAAACAATGGCAGCTACAGTAAGAATCTTAAACAATTATGAATCTGATATTCATTAACGTTTGGTTTTCAGCTATGCAAATGATCATAAAATAAAAAACAAATGTGTGAATAATTTAATATGCATAGATGAAATCCAGATTTGAACTAAGAACAGGCCAGTAACTACACTATCTGCATTTTCACTCCTACTGCACATTCAGTTGCGAGATTTGATTGCGTGACAGACTGAAATACAAACTAGTCAACCATATTTTGGCATAGACCATAGTCATTATACACTAGTAGAATCTAGCACTGTTATTTACACAGTAATCTACTTTCTATGCATTAAATTATTGCCAGTATTTCAGTACCTTCCTAAAGACACTTTAATTTAAAGCACAAAAGAAATTATACTCAATGTATTGAAAAGAGAGTTTGTCTTTCTCTTAAAATTTAAATCAGTGGTGTGTTGCTAACCGGTTTGCTTGTGTGCACACACAATGCTTCTGCACATGCACAGAAGTGTCTAGGTGGGTGGGCGGAGCCTCCCACAGCCACACTACTGGTTTGGCCGAACCGGGAGCAACCTATATATGATTTAAATGATATAATTTTATAACACTTGCAGGACTATCTGATTCATGTAGTTGCATGTTTCTTCTGTTACAGATTTACAGAGTTAAGGAGAATGCACATTAGGTCACATTTCCACAACATTAACTGTAGAACTAAATTCTGCTGTTTTTTTCTAATATGAAATTTAATTTCCTGCAAGAGGCAAATGGTTAAAAATAAAGATTTCATTCACTGGTCTCAGTTACTGGAGTTCCTGTCTCTAATTATTTCAATGAAATTTCAAACAATTGATATGAGACAGACAGATATAACACGGACCATCACTTTGGTAACAGAGACAACATCCACTGAGTTTAGAAGAGATTTTTCCTTGACCTACATCAAGGATTAACCACTGAGAAGGTTTTTCTTAAGATTTAAAAAAAAATATTTTTAATAATCATTTTATATAAAAAGCAAAGAGTAAACAAATCACCAATAGTAATAATAATAATAATTGGTACAAAAATATAATGTCTTAGAAAGCTTTTTAGTTTATTGTTATGGGACAAACCTCATGATTTCACATATTTCATAGCTATCTTAGAAGTATATTTTTTCCTAATTGGTCCAATACCAATAAATTATCCTAATAAACCTCCTCAATTCCTGCCATTTAGCAATCGTTTCAACGGGCATTTCATAGAAGGCCACAGATAAACAGGAGATCAAGCAGCGCTCAAGAGAGCCAGTTTGATATAGTGATTAAAGGCACAGGATTAGAAGCTGGGAGACTATGAGTTCCAGTTCTGCCTTAGGCATAAAATTCACCTGTGATTCTCTGGGCCAATCACTTTCTCAGCCATTAAAAAAGGTCCTGGTAAGCCAGTTCCAAAAATGTTGCCAAGAAAACTGCATGCATTTGTGTTCTGTAGTAACCAGTCAGCAAGATAATTATTAGTTTTATCCAATATTACCTGTATTCTGGCCTTAGAAACATCCTGGTAATTCTTTAATTTGATCTGGATCTCCTATGCAAGTTGAAAATAAATAATCAGGCTGAAGCTGAGTCCGTAATTGATTGTGGAGATTTTCCCCTGTGGGCTACCTGTGTGTTATTGATCACGCAGTGTGTGTTTGTTGTGTAGTCAAGAGTGTCTTTTTTAAAGAAAAAACAGTGGGAATAATGAGACAGAAGGAAGGAAAAAGTAGTTAAGATAAATTCTCTTTTATATTCATTTAATTCAACCTCACTATAACCACACATTCATCTCTTAATTGCATAAGAGCTCTGGTCATCACAGGAAGCAAATTACATCCAAAAACGTTTGAGATACACTGCATGAAAGGCAAAATTTTCAGAAATTAAAGAAAAAGCTAATGAGGGTAGGAAAAGCTCATGACCACACAGCAGATGGTGTTTCATTACAGGGAAAACCAACAAGAAGAACCAGAATAAAATATCCAAATAGAAGTGGGACATTCAGGAAAGAATACTTTCACTGATTGTTCTACCAATCAGTTATACCTTCCTGACATGATATTCTATTTCTTCTTCTATCTAGTTTTTCTTTCATAATGGTCAGTCGATCCTCATTACAATGTTTTTGTTTTAGGTGGGTTTTTTTTTTTGTCCTACCACAAACCCTGGAGTTCTTTCAATCCTGTTTGGTCTCATCTGTTAATGAGAAAACAAAACTGACTGGAGATAGGCTTGTGCTTTAAAACCAATGAAAGGTATGGCTTGTTCTAAATAATTCCAAATTATAGAACACAGCAAAAAAGTTAGAAAAGTTTTAAAAAGGCATTTAAAAAAAATCCTAAATTTAACAGGATCAGTTTGACAATGATATCAGTTCCCAAATTCTCTTTCAAGGGTTCAAGTCAAAGCTACATTGCAAAAGGAAATTAGATTTGATAGCCTGGGTTATAATTTTCTGAAATTATGATACTTTTATCCTGCATACAGGGAATGCTTTAATGTATGTATTTATGCTTCAAAATCATCAATCTCAACATCAAATACCTATAGAATATTAAAAATACCTACATTTAAGAATAAATTACAAGAACATGTATTGAATGCCATAATTCTGCAGAAATCCATGATTCTTCCAATCTATATACAATCTGGGTACTAAATCAGTTTCTCACAATGAGAAATCTTACAATGTTCATGATTTAAATTTTCAAATAAGATTTTTCTAACCTGAAAGTCTTTTTTAATAGCAATTGTGATCCTCATCATCCCTATTTACCATAATATTTAGGACATATTTAAAATATTAGAAGAAAATGGTTTAATTCAGTAAGGAATTTTTATTTCTCAGTTAAATCTGCCCAAATTCAAATTTACAAAAAGTAGCAAAATCAAGTTTAAAACATTTGACCAAAAAGACAGTTTTTAAATAAATAAGACAAAAATTGGTATGATATGATTATATCAAGTAACATTATCATGGCATATGGTGGCAATGGATACTAAAAATTTCCTAGGGTCATCATAGTAGCCAATATTAAAGGACAAATAGAACATCTGATATTTAAAAAGTGTGATATAAATGTAAATAATTTATAATATTAAAGTTATTTAGTAAAATATGAAATGTGAACCATTTCAGAAGGGGGGAAACAGTATCTTCAACACACAGGATAACCACTCAGAGCCCAAATGTACTTACAAGAAGTCTTCCTTTAGCAATTGTTTACAGTTATGATGGTGATGAAAAATTATCCATGACATCAGATAATCCTCACATTTACCACTTTTGCAGTTCTATAAAGCAAAAGAAATCTGAAGTAAGATCATAAAGCACAATTGTGGCTTCACCTAGTGACTGCTTAACAACCAAATTTCCAGTTCCAATTGTTGTCATTAAACAAGGACTGCCTTTACTAAAGGGCCTTATTTTAAAAGAAGAATAGACTATGGTGAATTGTTACCACTTCAGAGTAGCAGAAGGAAATCGCGCAAAACTACTTGCCAGTTAAATGTTCTTTTTTCTTTAAACCTTAATCTATTCCTGATTATTCCATTTTTTAGAAAATTTAATGGAACTTATCATTAAGGAGGCAATAGAAAAATATAAATATTCTCTGAGATCTGAAGTTGTGGCTCAATCCAAAACTGGGTTTGTTTCAGCTAGTGTGACTTAGACAATAATCTCACAAAAGTGGATGGGAATATATTAAAAAGTTTATTTCTGTGAAGTAAAGAGCAGGAAGAATTTGCATCCCCTCACAACAAATATTTATACAGCTGAAGTCCATCAACAATTCTGACTGGTTGTCCACATTTAGCTCACCACACACCTTAATTTTAGGCAGGCTTTCTCTGTTTCCAGGCAGAATTTTCTAGCTCCTTCATAGGGGCTCCCAGGGACTATGTAATTTGTTGACCACAAATTGTTGACCTCACCACATACCTTAATTTTTGGTGAGCTTTCACTGTCTCCAGGCAGATTTTCCTACTCCCTCATGAGAGCTCCCAATGACTATGCACATTTTTCTTTCTAGAAACTTCCAGAAGCTTCATGTGGTGCCATCCAAGTGGTAGAGTCCATCGCATCATCAAAGAATTCTACTTTAGTCTCAGTTGACCATTACTGGTCTTCAGCTGACCATTATTGAAGAAACATTACTGAAATACTATAGAGTACTAATCAGATGCTTTCAAATTCTCAGCTAATTATCTATTTGAAGGGAATGTCCTAAACACTGTATTGCATACATATTTGTCAGAAAGACCAAATCACTTTTACGTTCATAAATAGCATATCATATTCATGATCTTCTTTGTAAGATTAAAATATATCTTTAGGGCAATAACAGAAGGGAATTGTAAGCACTGCATCAGTTGGTTGCTTGTATGGCATTTTCAGATTTGTCTTTCCCAAATCTGAGGATGCTTTCCGCTGCCTCACAAAATTGTTTACTATAGATTGGAGAGGTAATTTGCAAAAGAATGTTACTTAACCTCATACAAACACAGGCACAGACTGTTCTCAGAACAGCAGAAATCTTAAACTGCCAATTCCCTCAATTTTACCTGGAGGGTGTTTACATTCAGACTCCTTTAGCAGATGACAACAAATAGCTGTGGTAAATAACCCCATGCCTACCAAGAGTGAAAAATTAATCTGAACTTCTTACATCTAACCATTGGGAATATCAGAACACTTTTCAGAAGTAAAGCTGCAAAACAATAGGACAGTGTTATCACTGGCTTGCTTATTCAATTTTTCAACTTTTAGATGAAGAATTAAAATCTATCTCAGAACCTTAGGAAATGTTGGAAGCATGTCAAGGCAAAATAACTGTTTACCAGCATCTTGTCATCTTTGTGCCTGTAGTCCTATGATATATGTTTGTTACAACAGTAAACACTGCTAAATAACAAATACAGTATTAAGGAAATACTGATACTTGGTCAAATACTTGGCCAGTTTAGACCAAGGAAAAGCTGCATATAGAATTCCTATCATCACATTACTTTAGCACTGAAAAATGAGTCATTCTGCCCTTATATGATGCAATATAAATCCTCTTAGACAGTTGCAATAAATCTTAAACCATCATTGTATAAGAAAGACAATTTCAGTTCTTGATACCGCTACTTAACTATGTACAGTTTGCAACTGGGCGAACATGTGGGTGTGTATCATCCATTAAATTGTGCTGCACTGTTCTTTTTGCTATACTATATTTATTTACTAAGTTACAGTAGCCTAACATCTATTGCATCAGGATAACTGCAGAAAGTCCTTAATAGTTATTATTTATCATCTACAGTATGCATCTATAGCAACCAATTGGTTCAATAATTAGACAATTTTCTAAATGCCATGAAGAAATTGCTCCATAACCCTAATTAGCATATTTGGGTGAAGAGTTAATAAACCAGTTAATTAAGGTCCTTTCAGAAGGCCTTTTCCATTTTACTGAACACATGCAGGATTATTGTGCAATAGCTACCTGACATCTACTATTTTGCACAAAGTATAAGAGATAAAGAAAGTTTGGCATAATGGTTAAAGTACTAGGCTAGCAACCAAGAGACCATGAGTTGTAGTTGTCAGGCCTGTAATTATATTCCTTTTAGAATTTTGGCCTGCCACAGTATTATTTTCATTCTTTACTAGAAGCCAAGGTCATCCTTTGTCTCCGCGCTTTCACACCTGACCGGAAGCAGCTGGGTCAGGACTCCAGGGTGGAAGAAGAAGATTGGACCATGTGATGGATTGTGGGTGTGGGTACAAGATCACGAACTTTTAACTGGGTGGAATTCTGATGTCATTTCCAGTATTGGAATTCCATAGCACGATGCCAACATCTCTGTCTTATTAAATTGGAATTTTAAGGATAGTTTTGCCTTTGACTCTGATTTAATTATGCATGGTATTTGGAACGCTTAGGTACAAAGCCAACTAGATGTCATATTCAATAATAAGTGAGAAATAAACTTGTGGATATATACCTATATTTGCCCCATAGATGGGTATGTGCTAATTTATTCTCCAGGTTGCACTACAGTAACTAGCATATTTGGTTCACCCCAACCTGAACATAACAACAAACTGAAGTTAACAGTATTCAAGTTTAGCATCAAAACCTAACAGATTTGATGAAATATGTTGTGTAAACATGGTCTTTTCATAGCATGTTTCTGAGATTGAGCCCCCTGCTTTCTGCAGTATGTTTACAAATTACTGGCAACCTACTTTGGGATGTCAGCTATGTTAATTTTGGTTGCTGGAAAAGGACTGTGGAACAATTTTAAGAGATTTGTCACTGGAAAAGAGAAGGAATAATAGAAACTTTCATCACTCCCGGTAATTCTCCACAAAATTGTTGGTTTATCACTGCCAGGAAATTAATAACTTTGACATTTATTGAATGGTATGTAAAAACCTTATTTTCCACACAGAAAAAGATGAAATATCTGTTGTATTATAAGATGCTACAATTTCTTTATATTGTTGCAGCAGATTGTGGTTAGTAATCTACTTACGAAAGAGCAGGACTTGAGACCACGAAAGTGAGAGAAACAGGTTTATTGGATGCATCGAGTTCAGCGTGTTCACACACCAAAATCTGAACTGAACTGAGCTCTGCCCAGGATCCTACTTTTATGCCGTGTTCCACACGGTACATTCTCAAGGCGTTTCCATACATGAGACAAGCATGACATTTCAAAAGGGGAAGTTCACTTGGACTGTTACAGCAAAGTACATAGGAGAAATATAAAAAAGAGAAGTTCCTATTTCATCTTAAGCTGTCAGCAGCTTTTACCTCTGTTCTATCTCTCACCCACGTCTGGCTTCCTGTGCCCCCACTTTACTGGGTCTTGCCACACTGTTCAACCCTATTTGTAATACTTATGAGAAAGTTGGGGAGAAGGTTCACTCCAGCTAAAAGTCAACTTTGGGACTCCAGGGCACTAGAATGAAAAGCCAAACTAAAATGAATTTATAAGGTCCATTCTATTAAGACCACCTAACCTGGCCAGCCACTGGTGGGTTTACCTGTGCAACCCATGCTGCATCAATATTACTTTTGTAGGAAACTGGTTGAATTGGGCTGTAAAATATTTAAGCTATATATATAACTGTTACACATTTTGAGTTTTCCAAGCATTGCTGAAAAAAGAAAACTTCTCTAACTATTCATGAAGTAGCAGCCTAGGTTCAGTGGGAAGAAGACCGGGAAGAGTCTGCAATTGCAGACTTGATTACTTTTATATAAAATTAAAGAACTAAACTATATACAGAGAAGCAGTTGAAGTTTGTATAGACATATACCCTATATATAGTGTGGTTGTAGGATGAAGAGAACCTCTGTTTTTGGGGACCTTAGGAATTCCAAGCTATCACTTCCTCAGTTTTCTATTTCTTCTTGACCCATTCACTCACTTCCTCATTACTTTTCTTCTCTTACATTCTTATTTCATATATTTGTTTTACAAGTTAATCCTCAAGATGACCATTTCACCTGAGGTGACACTGCTGAAAATTTTCAAGTAATTTGTGGTGTAGACTTGATTTTCTGTTTGCACATAAAAGAAATATCTGTGCAGAAAACATTACAGAATACAGAATAATATAATTAGAAGGGACCTTGGAGGTCTTCTAGTCCAAACCCCTGCTTAGTCAGGAAACCCTGCACCACTTCAGACAAAGGGGTTATCCAACATCTTCTTCAAAACTTCCAGTGTTGCAGCATTCACAACTTCTGGAGGTTAACAAGGTTCATCTCTCATTATTACTTCATACATGAGCAATGCATACTGTTAGAAATGAAGCTGAATTCTCATGCAGCAAAAATGACATGCAGAAAAGTTGTTTGCAGAAAACTAAGGTTTGGCAACTACTACAACTTGTACTAGCTTTTTAAAACAAGAAAATGTTTTGCTGCACAAACCATAGGGAATCATCACCAGATAGAAAACCAACTGCAACATTACTGAGCAGCTATTAAGGGAATAGTGGCCCTTTGGTGTTAGTTTCCTAGTGACAGTCTCATTTTTAAAAATGCTCTGAGACCAACACCAAAAATAAAGTTAATGGGTAACATGGAAGACCATTGTGACACTTAACAAAATAAAAATTACTCTATTTGACAGCATTTGGATTCTGCTCAAACAGTCAAACAGAAAGTAGTAATCTTCTGGTAGCAGATATCCTTGATGTGATATAATACACTTACATCCATGGCTCAGAAAGGGAATAAATATAAAACTCTGGTACAAAACTGTAAGATGGATTGTGTGCCATTTTTTTAAAAAAAGCTATAGAAGATTTGTTTTCTGAGAATGAGACAATTGAAGAATTTATAACATGCATGAAATAAAAGAGTAAATCTTATGATAGAAATACATCCAGGTTTACAGTCTTTGTCATTGCTTCATAAATAAACAATACAGTATCATCTGCATACAAACCTACATGCATAATTATAGATCTGGCTGACATACCTGTAATGTCAACGCAAGTATTGCTTATGCAGACATTCATAAATAAACAAATAGGAAGACATCACACAATTTGTGACATTCCCATCTTTCTATTGAACTATTCACAAGTCCTTATATTTAGTCTAATACATTTTCAGAAATCTTCAATCTATATTTGAACAAAATAGTCTATAATTTTGCTTCTTCAAGGTCCTTCAACTCACAAGCTTGCAATAAAGTTGATATATTCATACATTTAGAGCCAAAATCTGATTTGCAACCATACTTTACTTCTCAAGCTAAGCCCACTGTTATTTTTCATGACCTTTCCTAGGCATGTTTAAAAAACTAATCCCTCTATGGCTTTAGAATCCATGCTTGTTACCTTTCTTTCTAAATAAAGGAACAATAGTTACATTCATCCAATCAACAGGCATTGTTTCAGTCTTCACACACGTTAAACTAATCATTCAGTACTGCATAAGCAATCATATTTTAAATATGTCTAGCTACACCATCTATACTTGCAGTACTACATTTTTTAATATTCCACACTATTTATGATTTCTTGTCATAATTTATTTTTCCTTGTAACTTTTCGGTTTTACTCTTCAATACAACACCATCTCATATGGATTTCTGAAACACTTCTTACATCATTATCGCCTTTTGTAATATAATTATTTTTACTCTGTTCTAAACAGTTTCCATATTTTCTTATGTCTAGTTTCATCCATTCTTTTGGAAGAATAAACTGATATTTTTTTTCAAGACAAATGCTGTTCCTTATTACTCAACAACTCAGAGGGATATGGTTGCAGTGACATAACTATCATAAACCATGCATTCTGCCAAGTGCTAGTCAATGTTGCCATTGTCCAACTATGAACCAGCAGCTTCATATCCAACCCAATGTTCTCACCACTGACAGAGCCAGTGGTACTGAAAATGGGACAGCTAGCAGCCCAGAAGTCTCTTGCAGCCAGAGATATGACAGAGCAGAAAGATTCAGGATCATTGGCACAATGCACGCTGGGACAGTACAGGAGAGTACCAGAGGAATGTTGCCACACTGTGGAGGAGAAAATGTCATTCTAGAACCACACTGACTAGACAGATATACCAATCAGTTCAATCTGGCTTCAGCACACTTTGGGACGGGATCAAGATCTGACTAACTTTGGGCAGGAAGTGACTCCTCTTTAGGCTGAGACACATATCTGCCTCTTCTTGAGCAGACAGAAAGGAGAAATTTATGACTTTGTGATCATTTTTGCTACATGTAACAAATGCAAAAAATGTTTCACATCACAAAAGCTATGATTTACTTAATCTTCACTGAAAGAATAAGCACAGTTGGTTGAAAATGCACAACATACTAATCCATGAAACATGATTTATTGAATACTAGAACAGAGTAGCATGTATCTCAATCTCCTTTAAAGATTGAGGCTTGAATAAACCCTCTGTTCTCAAGAATTATAAATCAGAATGATTTGATCAGCATTCTTTCTATCTCCATTTTTCAATGGGAGATAGGGATTTACCATGGATGTATGACCCTAATCCCTTGATTTGGGGTGAAATTGGGGTGACTGGATGGAGCTGAGCATTTACTGCCTGGATGCCCTTCCTGACATCTATGCAAAGTTCACAGCAAATATTTTCTCTTTGTGCCTTAATAAAAAAATATGTGTTGTTGCCTAGGATTGAACTCTCAACTTTCCGAGTAGGAGTCGAGCCTCTTCACCTCTAGGCCACTGCACTGTTCAATTGGTAATAAATGATTAAATAACATAGAAACAAAAATAAAACAAACAAGAATGCAGTGTACTACAGGATAACCTGTGGCCAGCAATTGTTTAGGAGACAGCTACAAACAGAAAACAAATGAATACATTTGGAATGTTGAGGAATTATCTGTTAGAGAGCGACATTCATAAAAAGAAGACAAGCTAACATAAATTATGACATCATAAACATGAAAAATGATAGCAGCTTAATTGGAAAATAAATGTTCTGATTTACTATCTCCTTATTATGCTTTCTACCAACACTGCTGGCAAATGTCAATGAATACTGAAGGTGGAAAACAAGTTTTATAGAAGATAATATGCTGCGGAGGTAGGATATGGGATTAAAATGGAAAGATATTATCAAGAGTTAAGACATCTACATCTAATTTCAAACCCTTCAAATTTGGAGCCTAAGTAATACTTCATTTAGTTGCATTGCCAGTTATCCAAAAATAATAATATTAATAACCCAAACCAAAACCTGGTTGGGGAAGATTTGATTCCTATTGTTACAATACTGGTTCCTATTATATCTTATTCTTGGCCATGCACCTACAGCTGAGTTGAGGCTGTACAACATTTGCAGTGCGTTTTACATTTTCTCTGCCTTATAATCTTTATCCATAAGGCTATTGTGAGCTGATCTCATTTCCTGATGAAAAACACTAAAGGTTTTCATGAGATATGCTGCAGCTAAAGTTTGGCTGCATGTTCTTGGGAGATTCACTCCTCAACTGAACATTTAAAACAGAGTATCTGGCAGAGCATGGGAAATTTGCTTGCAATATAAAGGTTTCCTATTATAGCTCTGATTCTTTCCCAAACCTGCTCTGCATTTGTGTGTGTGTGTGTGTGTGTGTGCATGTGTACATGTGTGGGTTATTTTTTTGAAATCGAAACATCTTAAGGTTATTAGACCCTGTCAATCATACAACTGTTGCACGAAACTGGTAATAATTATATTGTGTGCTTGGCTTAATAAGCAGAAGGTATTACAAATGCCAGACCAAATTGAAATCATACTCCGAAGTTATCCTATTGATTGCAAGTACCTGGAGAGTAACGTGTATTCTTTGGATTGCTACAGCCTTTGTTAAATCATGTTGGAAAATCAGCCAGGACCTAATGAAATATGAAAAGCCCGATTCAGTATTTATTGATTTGTTTGTTTTATGGCTCTCATTTCTAACGTGGAATAAATTGTAATTTATTTCAACAATTAACGCAAGAAGATATATGAACACAATATTTGTATCTCTAATCCACAGTCGTAGGCAGGGCTCCCTGATTGAAATACATGCATTGGTCCTTCCTAAGAATGTATATAAACACATATGCATATATACAAAGAGACATACATCTATGTACCAAAAGAACAATGATAAGAAGCACCTCAATTTTGTTCTCAAAGAATGAGAACTGATATTTAGAAAAAAAATATGTACGTGTTTGGGGGTGCGATTAAAAATGCAAGTTTCCATTATAGAGAATATGCGTAGTTCAGGCTGTGTTCTTGGGTTCTATGGGTACGGTTATTACAGATGTTTCATTACCTAGTCTGGTAATGAAACAAACATCTGCAAGAAACCAACCAATCTTAGAGAACACCAAAAACCCATAAAAATGCATATGTTAACAGCTGAAAGAACAGAGAAGTATCAAAATCTGTCATGATGCCAACATTATCCATCCTCATTTCTTATTCCTTTTGAGGTGCATTCCCAGACTGGCACCATCCTCATTACCTCTCTCCAGTTGGGCAGCATCAGCTAACTGACTCCAGCTCCTCTTGGAAAGCTGAGCAGTTCAGGGCTTGAATGGAAAACCATTAAACTTTCAAAAAGATGTCCCCAAAAAAGGTGTTGATAAAACACTTTTGTACAGTTGTCACAAAAACAGCACGGACTTCTGGGAAGTCGCTAAGAGTTCAATATGAAAGAGTAATTAATTTTTCATTCTATTTAAATGACTTTCTCGGGAAATATTATACAACAATAACCAGGCAGGTTATTGTAAAGGGCTATGTTGTAACAAAGAATGACTAATAAACTATTGCAGTGTCTGCTCTTTGAAACACATACCCCTGAGATTTGGTTGGCCCCAACTCTGCTGGTATTCCAGAAAACGTTAAAAACATAAGGCTGTTTTCCCAGGCATGAGGAATCAGAAGGTTAAGGGGGCTTGTGGGATTAATGTTAGGAAGACAACTGTTGTTTTCTCAGTTGCTATTAAATGTATATTATGATTCATTTCTTTTTCTTCTGTTCCAATTATTAGCTGATTAGAATTGCTCTTGGGCAGCTTAAATGGACTTATATTCTTTTTTAAAAAAAATCGAATTAGCTATTATGGAAATGTCATGGTCGAGTGCATAAAATGGAGCATGGTGCACATAAAAAGTCATGATGAAATTCTTCAGTCTAGGAGCCAGTTCTTCTTTTAGCTTTTTCAAAAAGCTGAGCACACAAACTTCCAGTTATGATTTATCACTTGTCTCCCTGTCCCATACCTGCAAATAAAACTTGGGGCTCAAAGGGGGAAGAACTTTTCCAACAGAGAACAGAAAACTGAAATAAATTGTTTTGTGGCAGGAAGAAAAAGGAAAGGCCTCATAACATGAGCTCTCCTATTCCCCTTTATTTGTCCAGCATGGTGTGAGAAGACAGGCTTCTTACTTAACCAGTTGGCATAGGTGACACATCTGTCTGCCAGTGAACAAATAGCTAGAACATTAAATGAGATAATCTGGTCTGGACCAAGCTGAAAGCAGGAGTGCAGAAACCGAGTTTATAGCTCTTCAAATCTTCTCTAAAGAACAGGGTGCAGCCACCAGATCTTTCCAAATGTTGCTGCCAAGTTGTAATTCTTTTGATGGGAAGAGAAAGTAATTATATATGTGAATAATCATATTAATTGTTTTTCACATGATCAAATACATTTTAATGGGAAAGGGTTCCAGATATTTGCCCTTTTTAAAGTGAGATCAGAGAGAAACCATTGTCGATAAATGACTATGTTTCAGCAACATTCACATACTTACTAACATATGAACAGATGAATGCAACTAAACAAATGCCTAGAATGAAACTGTGAAACTTTCTGTCCATTCTATGAAATACTTCCCCAATTTGGTTTTTGAAAGTTTTATTGTTAGATATCTCCCCCCACCCCCCACCCCCGCTGACAGACTGACAGAGGTTTCCACCAGAGTCTGACAAATCCCTTTAAAAGGGGATGCTGCCAGACCATTCCTCAGCCAGATGTTTACTTGACTTGCAATAAAGAGCTGTTGTTACTGAAGCCTTTGTGTGCCTCCTTTACCCGATCAAACACTGGCAACGAAGGTAGGATTGGAAGACAACTAGGCAAACAAAAAGAGCAAACAGAATCTTGCAAGTACTTCCAGCCATCCAGCCGGAGAATCCTGTGTGGCATCAAGCAAATCATCACTGAAGACTAAATTAAATCAGGGTGGCCATGCATGCCCCACCAACTCCATATGATCCAGCCACCGAGCATTGGAAATCGTACATGTTACGATTCGAGTATTTCCTCGAGGCGGATGATCTCACGGGCATTCCAGAAGCCCGTAAGAAGAACATGTTCCTGGGTTACTGTGGCGGGGAAGTGTTCAAAACGGCGAAAAACCTCTCGGAACCAACTCCACTCCAAGCTGTGTCCTGGTCTACACTACAATAAATGCTGAAGACTCACTATGCTCCCAAGCCATCCAAATATGTTCGCTGGCGCGAATTCAACATCAGGAACTAGAAGGAGGTTGAATCTATCAATGAGTATGTAGCAGCGCTCCGAAAAGCCACAGATTACTGTGAGTTCCGAGACCTGGACAAGCTGATTTTGGACTGCATAATTTGCATCATGCGAGACATCACTCTGCAGAGGAGGCTACTTGCTAAGTCTAACCTCTCTCTGCAGATTGCACTTGACAAGGCAAGGGCATCCGAATCAGCTGCCAAATTGACAGAAACCCTACAACACCAGAGCACACCACAAGATGCGCGGAAGAGTACCCGCGTACATTGCGAGACTACCGAACCCAAGAGTTCCAAAAGCGGGGAGGACAGCTACCACATGCGCAGTAGCCACGCCAAGCCAGCACAAAAATTCAACTCACAAACTCCGCCCTGCGCCAGCTGTGGAGGAGACCATGCCCGAGCATCCTGTCATTTTTGTGAAGCAACTTGCCAGCGATGCGAGTGGAGGGGGAACATCGTCAAGGTGTGCCGCAGCAAATTCCCTACTGCCACCAGACAGCCCAGAGGCTCACAAAGCCACCAACAGAGGTCCAAACCAGGGACTTGGCAGAAGTACCCACGACAGTCAAAAAGTGACAATAGGGTCGCCAACCACACATCTGTCACACAAATCTGCTCTAGGCACCTAAGAAAGCTGAATGTCACTCTCTCAGTTAGACAAATCTGCACCAGGCATCCCAAAAAGCTGAAAGTCACTGTCCTCATCGAGGACTCTCCATGCGAAATGGAGATCGACACCAGATCATCACTGACCATAATTCCATGGTCAGTCCTCAAGCAAGCGATCCCAAAGCTACAGAAGCATCACCTCCAAAACCCCGATGTCTGCCTGTGTGACTACCAGGGGAACCAAGTCCCCATTGTGGGCCAAGGCACCTTCTGGGTGAACTACAAACGATTCACCGAAGCCCCCATCGCATTTTATTCCAGGACATTGTCCGCCGCAGAGCAGAACTACAGCCAGTTGGACCACAAGGCTTTGGCTGCAGTGGCCAGAGTGAAAAGGTTCCATGAGTACCTCTACAGCCGGGATTTTGAACTGATCACAGACCATAAAGCTTTGTTGAGGTTACTGGCTGGGGATTGTCCCACCCCAGTATCATTATCCCCCTGAATGACCAGGTGGACTATTTTCCTGGCTACATATTTCTACCACCTGATTCACCGACCCAGCTCCACTTTAGGGCACACGGATGCCCCTTGCCCGAAGTCCTCGTTGACCCCACTCCTGAAATGATGGTCCTCCTCATTGACTGCCTGGAAAATGGACCCGTCTCCTCTAGTGACGTTGAACGCCATTCTGCAAAGGACCCACAAATAAAGCAAATTTTGAACTGGGTGTGGAGGGGGTGGCCCAAGTGGCCTGTCGGGGCTGAATTCAAAATTTATTTTGCCAAACGTGATGAATTGTTGATTATTAATGGGTGTTTGTTGTGAGGATACCGAGTAATTATTCCCAACAAACTGTGCATCGCAGTACTGGAAGCATTACATGTAGAGCATCCTGGAATAGTCAGGATGAAGTCCTTAGCAAGGAGTTACGTATGGTGGCCTAACATGGACAGGGTAATCGAGGAATGGGTGGCCACATGCACACCCTGTCAGGAATCCAGACCGCCCCCCCCCAAGAAGTGCCCGCTAAAAAATGGGAGCAACCACAAGTGCCATGATCCCAGGTACACATTGATTTTGCAGGACCGGTTCATGGCCAAAAATTCCTTATAGTGGTGGATGCTTACTCAAAATGGTTAGATGTAGTCATAATGACATCAACCACAGCTGAAGCAGTAATCAAAGTTCTACAGAAACTTTTCTCCACACACGGTTTCCCTGATGTCTTAGTCTCGGACAACGGCCCCTAATTCACGGCCATGCCATTCGAGACCTTCCTAGCATCTCTGGGAATCAGGCATGCCCTGGTCGTGCCATTCCATCCGGCCTCCAAAGGTTGGGCAGAGAGAATGGTAAGATCTGCAAAAGAGGCCCTCGCTAGGATGGGCCCCTGCGATTGGAAAACACAAATCAATCACTACCTATTGATCCAACACATCACACCCAGCGCCACCACTGGGAGAAGCCCCTCTGAGCTCCTCATGGGCCACCGCCTAAGGTCTCACCTAGACTGGCTACACCCAAATTATTCCACCACATCACCCCCCGACTCCACAAGCAAAGTTCGATCCTTTTCATAGGTGACTCGGTATACGCACACAACTACACGGGGGGAACATTATGGATTCCTGCCACGGTGATCGGAATTACCGGTCCTCGATCATATACAGTAGAGCTTGAGGATGGTTGATATTGGAGAAGGCACACTGACCAACTCTGTAGCCGGATTTCCAATTCCAAACTTAGGCAACCAACAGTAACTCCGGCACGAGATAATCAAAACCACTCCTCCATGTCAAACTCAAGCTCGGGAATCTCGGAAGACTTATCTGACTTCGATGCAGACCCACAGCGAGCTCCGAGTGAATCAACTCCAGAAGCTCCAACTGCGGCCTGTGGAAAGTTCCAGGAGCTTCCATCAGGCAGAACCGCAGAGCAAACAAGTCCGTCCGACTTGTCCAAAGAAACCATGAACACTGAACTATGCAAGTCAGGCAGAGCTACGCAAAAGCCCGCCTACCTGCGTGACTACATCACCAGTTAGATTGTTCCATGTAAGAGGGGAGGGGTGTTAGATATTCCCCCCGCTGACAGACTGACAGAGGTTTCCACCAAGGTCCTCTGTTTCGGTGGGAACAGAGGTTGAATCCCATTGGTCAAGTGGCCTGACAGATCCCTTTAAAAGGCGAAGCTGCCAGACCATTCCTCAGCCGAATGTTTACTTGACTTGCAATAAAGAACTGTTTTTACTGAAGCCTTTGTGTGCCTCCTTTACACGATCAAACATTTATTTTGGGGAAATATTTTCTCACATCTTGGCTTAATGAAATTAAGAAACAAAATACACCATGTTAACTAAAGCAGTGTGCAGCATTATGCATATTGCTGGCAAAATTGTGTATACTGGAAAAATACACGGCAATATATATGCATTTTTTAAAAAAAAATGCTCAACCTTCTCTGGCAAATAGACACTAAAAAAAATTGAAATCAACGTAGCTGTCTACCATCCTAGGCCTGGTACACTGCTATAATTGTGAATCACATGTGCATGGGTGAAGATAAAAAATCTAATTTGTTGCCTAAAGTATTTTCCTGTGGAATAAACTCCATATTTTCATACCATCTTCACAAAATATTTTTTAACTCTCTGTCAGTCAGTTGACCAGCTTTGTATTGCCTATATATAATTCCCAAAGGCAGATTCAAATTTTGATCTCTCATTACCTTTAAGTGATAAATAAATAGAATAAAACTTACAGCAAATCCTTGTGTTCCAGATACCACTGGTAGATTTTTTTAAAACATCATGATTCAAGTTGAATAATGACTTGGCAGACTTGCTGACTCTCCTTTTGTTGGGCTGAAGAGCACCACGTTTTTGTCCTGTAAACTTTCTTTAGACCATAACTGAATCAGCCTGCTAACATAGTTCCCCCATCCTTATCCACATTCCAGGCACTAAGAGTTCTTTACATGCAAAAGTCTTGTTCTCAGAGCTTTTTGCTCCTTCTTTGTCACAGTCCACAAACTAAGATATGAGTCGCTTTCGACTAATTAAATCACTGAAAAAATTGTAATAGAATAATCTAGTAATAGTATCTGCATATCTTATTTCTTCCGTTTACTGAATTTCCCCACGCATCGTAGGATGAGAATGAGAACTGCATATCAAAAATCACAGGATTGAGAATAATGATTTTAGAAGCTGCTCTAGTGGCATATCCAGCTCTTTCAGCAATCTCTGTATCTGCCCTTCCTAAGAATTTAGCAACATCTCTGCTGATGCGGTGGGATGTGGTGGTTCAGTGGCTAAGATGCTAAGCTTGTCGATCAGAAAGGTCGGCAGTTTGGTGGTTTACGTTCCTAGCTCTGCATAATGGAGTGAGCTCCCATTACTAGCCCTAGCTTCTGCCAACCTAGCAGTTCGAAAGCATGTAAAAATGCAAGTAGAAAAATAAGAACCATCTTTGTTGGGAAGGTAACAGTGTTCCGTGCACCTTCAGCATTTAGTCATGCCAGCCACATGACCACAGAAACATCTTCAGACAGCGCTGGCTCTTTGGTTTGGAAACAGAAATGAGCACTTCACCTTAGAGTCGGGAATGACTAGCACATATATGTGAGGGGAACCTCTACCTTTACCTGCTGAAGCAGGCCAAGGCAGCATGTTGAAGCTATATTGATTATACCAGCATTGGTCACAGCAGGGCTGATCAGCAACTGATCATCCAGAAATTCAGACCTGTGACAAATTATTGCAGCATAAATGTCCTCTCAAAGACTACAACAAACTTGAGCTATCTTAACTGCTTCACTAAACCTCAAAATGTCCAGAAACTTCCCTTTCAAAAAGTTTTGGCACAGTTCCCTTTCCCAAAGTACTGACAAAACTGTACTATTGATTCTTACATTATTGGTAAGGAGGAAACTTTCTATTAAATATTTCTTTTAATATCTTTTTAAAGTATTCTTTAGTATTCTTAAAATGTCTCTTTTAAGAATACTTATTCTCTCCCACTTTAACTGTAAATTTATATCAGCCTCTAAAATTGAAGGTAAAATATAGAAGTTTCAGCTTCTGTTCCAAATATAAAATGTAATTCTTCTCAAGAGGACTGCAGTTACGAGTAAAGCCATAGTATTGATGGCAGTATTTTTAACTGGGCTCCTCATCACATTCTATTATCTTATAATCCATACTGTGCTCTTCTTGGCCATGCTGTTAGCTCAGACTTGTGAATGTGAAGTACTTCCGCTTAACAGTTCTCAGATGATCGTGATAAGCTAGCAGGTGCAGCTTCTCTGAGGGATATTTATAGAAAAAAGTACAATAGGATCATCAAAATAATCTCATCACCTAGATATTCTTCCCTCTTCTTCAGGAAAGAATTTCAGTCAGAAGTTGTAGAAGGAAAGAGAACAAAACTTCCTCTTCCTTCTCTTCCTCCTTCCATAAACGAATTCAATCAGCAGTATGCTTGCAAATCACTGAGAAGTTTTGCAACATCCCTTTCTTGGGTTTGTTTGTTATCTTAGTTTTCCCCCTCATAGACATATTTATAATTTGCATTTATTTGTGGTGTATAACCAAGAACTGAGTCTGAACCCTGGGATTAGAAAAACAAGTCTACCATTAAAGAAGCTTTCAACGGTTTTCATGCTAACAGGTGTGGATAGAATCATCCATCATATTTTTTGTATCTGTATTTTAGGGTCTCTTTCCATAACACAGTCTTATATCCCCATGTAACTTTTTCTTCTTACATATTGGAGACTGTCAATGTAAATGTATTGTTCAGATAGTGATATGGCAACAAAAAATTGCCACGTACCTCAATTCCCGACGGTAATGTTTTTAAGAAACAATATAAGGAGTTCAGTCCCAGGAGAAATTCTTATTAATATCAATCAATTTTTACTAGAATAATGCTGTACTAATAAAACATTTTTCAATGTCCTAAAAGTATTATATCCTGGAATAAAGTAATTAAGTACATTAATTTGCTTTTGAAACAAAGTATAATATTTTCAGTCTTCTGAATTACATACCTTCTTCATTGAGATTGACAGCTGGTTAATGGAAACGGAGTCTCTATACTTTCATTATTGCCAAGGGATTAAAACAAATGGCTTCACTGACCAAGACCTGATGTTACTTATGTCTTACTATGCATGAACAATTGCAATGAAATACAATTAACGTTATTGAAAGTTATGTAAAAAAAATCATATATACATATCTGTTCTGACCCCCTTCTCCGTCCAGGAATGAAAGCCAAAAGCCACGTAACTCAAAAGGTTTATTTTAATCAGTCCTGGCTCTTGCTGGCTGCGAGCCCAAAATAAACAAGATAATAGTTCTGGCAAAAGTCCTATAACTCATAACAAAATGCAAACCCGGCTTCTCTTATCTCAAAACCACTTATCCAAGTTGGCTTCTCTCGATGTGTGCACGCGAACAAGACAATCACTAGAACAGGAACGGAACGTTGACTTCTGCAACCAGGGCGTGGCACCAGCAGTCTCTTTATACTCAGGTGAGGATCCCAATGAGCAACAGCTGCTCACAATCATCTCCTGTAGTTACTCTTTTGTCCTTTATGCTGAGTAGACCTAAGTCTACATTCATCCTGATACAACTCCCAAATGCTTTCAGGAACATTCCCTTTGATCCAATGCTCTGCTGCCACCTGGTGGCCAACCAGTCTGTCCTGGCCCTGCTCTGAGTCAACACCCTTTCCAGGGTCCTCCACCTCCTCCAAGGCCGACTCATAAGCCCCCTTGCTGTCGGAGTCTGGCGACAGCTCTAACAACTCCTGCCGGGCCACAACACATATCTGTACTTGTACATATACATATCAAAAGCCCTAAGATATAAAATTTATCTTAGGGCAATTGCATTGGGGTTTTTTCCTTCCTTTTTAGTTTTCATTCTTTTCTCATTTCAGAGAGTCCCTTTCATGCAGGTACATGACTAAGGTACAAGGCTAGAAAGAACCTGAGTTCTGGTCCTGCCTTAGGCAGAAAGGCAGCTGAGTGACCTTGTGCCAGTCACTTGTTCTCAGCCCTTGGAAGCAGGCAGTGGCAAACTGCTTCCAAACATCTTGTCATGAAAACTGCAGAGACAAGTCCAAGCAGTCATCAAGTGTCAAAACTGATTCAAAAAGAATTAGCTCCTCGTATTCAATATGTAGGGAGGCCATTATTTAAGATAACACTTGCCATAGGTCTTCCAAAAGATAGTAAGAAAACCAAATAGCAGCCTGTAAAACAACTATTAGATTCGTTTTAAAAGGTAAAGGTTCCCCTCATACATAAGTGCTAGTCATTCCCAACTCTAGTGGGTGGTGCTCATCTGCATTTCAAAGCCGAAGAGCCAGCAGTGTCCAAAGATGTCTCCGTAGTCATGTAGCCGGCATGACTAAACGCCAAAGGCGCATGGAATGCTGTTACCTTCCCACCAAAACTGTTTCCTATTTTTCTACTTGTATTTTTACATGCTTTCAAACTGCTAGGTTGGCAGAATCTGGGATAAGTAACGGGAGCTCACTTCATTACGTGGTGCTAGGGATTCGAGCTGCCAAACTGCTGACCTTTCTGATCGACAAGCTCAGTGTCTTAGTCACTGAATCACTGCATTCCAGATTCACTTTACATAACTTAAAAATAATTTCATTGACCCAATATAGCTGGCAAAAAGACCTTCCTTCTGGATATTTCCTTGAATAGGTATGATTCCATTCTTATCTAAAGTCATGACCAATTAATGTATTTTTAGAAGAAAATATTTTTTATGGACTTTTAGGTTTATGTCCCTCTGATTTCTCCTCAGAGGTGCTTAGCAGGCATAATAAAAGCTAAGATATGTGATTACTCAGTGATTCACTTCTGGAAAAAAAAGACTATACTTCCTTGGCATTATAAAAGCACCTGTTATAACTACCATATCCTTATAAAGCAGATAAACAGCACCATTTCTTTCATGCATAGATCTTTCTTGTCTATATTTTCAGAATATCGATGTGTTTGAGCATGTGACAAAAAGTATTCTCACATGTATTTCTCACAGATTCTGTGATGAAAAATCAGCCATTTATTCACAATCCATTTTTTACTTTTGATTTTTTTTCTATTTCTGCTCATGGTAAATGTAAATCTAGTGGCTTTTTTTCCACCAATTATGTTAGACAATTGCTTTTCCCACATTTAGTATTGAATTGTATGAAGCAAGACAGTATCTTTTCATTTATTGTTTTTATTAAACTATGGTAAGATTACATAAGATTAAGATAAAGGGAAAAAACCCTATATTTACTACAATGTAAATAAAGAAACAGGTACTGTACATATACAGTACCTTACATGTTACCTTACATATTACCTTACATGTAAAGTATAAGATATTGTGGTCTACTGCTGTTGAGTACAATAAAACCATAAAGTCCATCCAAATTTTGGCTGCTAAAATTAAATAGATCGTATTCTTTATTTTTAAGCTTCAGATGCAGTCCTGTAAATAAAAACAATATAAATAAAAGCAATATGTCAATATTGGTGTGAGGTAGTATTGCTGAAACTCCAACACTTCAACTGTCCAACAGTGATTTGAGCTGATACCAAAAGAGCCAAGGTAATTGGTACCTATTTATTGCTGTTTGTTGCTATTTATCTGATCAATAAATAATCAATTTATAAAATCGATTTAAATGTGATGTCTTGTTTATGGACTGTGGCCCCAATGATTCAGAAGAGACCAAAAGCCAAACTTGATTCAGAAAAGATTCTTTGTATACTAATGGCACATAAAGCACAAGAGTGATCTAAATATATCAACTTGCACTATTTTCCACAGGAATATGAGTTATTTATGTAGAGCTACATTCTCCTTGCTCCAGGATATAATATCAAGGATGATGACATCAGCAGGTAGCTTCAAGACAGCCAAATAAAAACCAATCAGTAATAGGAGTGTAGTGTAGTGTCTAGTTGCCATTCAGAGTTGCCATTCAGCAATTTTGCAGGCAGGCAGCTATTGTGTGTAACCATGTACATATTCAAGCAATATTTATAGAAGCATATAGTCTTGGCTAAGAGAGTTCAAAGCCAAATCAGATGATGGGTAAGGTTAAGGCAACATAAGTGGAATGGTTCAATTACTGCATAGTTAGTGAGGCAGTACAGGTTTAAAGCAAATAGAATTCAAGGACATGAAACCATGGACTGAAGTTTGGTGTGATTGTTTCCAACAGGGAGCTATTGCTCCAGTTGTTGTGATATAGGCTGGAATTTATGTGGCCCAATTAAGGGTGTTGGCATTTCTTTTTCTCAAGAAGCCAAGCAGAGCACTTCTGCCCAGCTCTTCATAGTTTCTGGCATATTCTTAAGCGCTCACAATTAGGATTTCCATCAACTAACTTGTCTGAGTTGGTTTCTGCTTTCCAAATCCAGGGGCTAACAGTTTATATGAGTAAGTTTCTACTTGCCTGCATCCTCTAAGTTGAATTTTGACAAAATTCAAGCAAATACATAAGTATCAAGAGATATTGCACATCACAACTACAACCAATGCTGGCATGAGAGGAGATAATGAACAGAGAGAGTGAAAAATCACTATGGTGATATGTTTACCATAATATCTTCTGATAATTTTATAAGTCCTAGAAATATGAGTTAGGGATAGTGACTGGATTTTAGGTTCCTTCGGAATATGGAATTAAGACTTTCATCCAAAGGTACACATTAAAAGATCATATAATAGATATGACAAATATCTTCAAACATCACAAAGGAATCAAAAACTTCAATTCCACTGATTGCAGCAGTTGTAAGAACATCGGAACCTAAGAAAAACATGCTACATGAAACAAACATGTTGTAATGTGATGGTCCAATTCTTATAGATAGATAAATATTGAATTCTACAAATACTCTGAATCACATACTATCCAAACCCTTTTTAGTCTAAACGATTTTTTATAAGTCAAGACACAATTATTATTTTTATTTTTTATTCCGTCACAATATAGGAAGAGACAAAAAGCAGAACAAATTAACATTCCTTTCGCAATAGCAGATTCACATTTGGCCTAAATTTGCTCCAATGGAATCAACCTAAATATTAATTAATTAAATAATTTGTAAATATTTTTTTATTTTAAAATATTAAATATTACATCCCTAAATATTAATTAGTTAATATTATTTAACATTCACATTTTTCAATCATCGTTACCTTTATATAAAACCAAATTGAGGATGGGTGGTCTGTCAGAATTTTGGTATCAATATTTCACTTACTACTTTTTCATTTAAACAAACAAATCTCTACTTCATTTCCCCCCAAAAAAAATTCTGCTTCACCTTATCCATTGCAAATTTTATCTACATAAATTCCATCTTGTACATAAAAATGTACAAAGGAACTTTTTTGGAGATATGAAATTCAACCTTGCTCTCTTCATGTTATATCCTCAGCTACATTTTCTTGTGGCACAGGATTGCAGTTGTTCACCTAGAGGAAATGTTTTCCTTGATGTGAACAAGAATGATTACTGCTTCCTCAACTTCATATAATAAATTATCACCACAGAGCAGTATTTAAATTTGGAAAAACAATTTCTATTTATCATTTAAGCAAGAAAAGGATAGCTCTGGCAAAAAACCAAAATCATAAATTTGGCACATCATTTTTAACAACCTGCAGTAACCCAGCCATATTGTCACTACTTGATATCTTCACATATTAGGCATATAATATGGATGGACATCCTAAATTAACAGGGTTCGTGTACAGCCAAAATGCCAATCAGTTTTGATCTGTAGACTTTAATATGAATTAGAGCAAACAAAGAAGGTGAAATAGCTTATGGAAAGTGCTTATTAAATCAGTAACAGCTTATGCCCTCAATCCGTTCAGAAATTGTTTAGTCAATCACATCTTCCTCATTAATCACAAATCTCTGAATAAGCATCTAATTTGTTTCGACATCCAGTTCTGGTTGCTGGTGGAAATGGTTGAAATTATAGTTGAAACCACAGCACCTTCCCTTTTTTTCTTATTTGAATGTTATTATTTAGGGCAAAAAAGGGATGTGGTGGCTCAGTGGCTAAGATGCTAAGCTTGTCGATCAGAAAGGTCGGCAGTTCAGTGGTTCGAATCCCTTAGCGCCGCGTAATGGAGTGAGCTCATTACTTGTCCCAGTTTCTGCCAACCTAGCAGTTCGAAAGCATGTAAAAAATGCAAGTAGAAAATTACGAACCACATTTGGTGGGAAGGTAACAGCACTCCATGTGCCTTTGGTGTTTAGTCATGTCAGCCACATAACCACGGAGACATCTTCAGACAGCGCTGGCTCTTTGGCTTTGAAACAGAGATGAGCACCACCTCCTAGAATCGGGAACAACTATCACATATGTGCAAGGGGAACCTTTACCTTTATTTAGGGCAGTGGTATCTAACTTTGGCCTTTCAGGAGGGCAGCAGAACTGAGGAAGTTCATTGTAAAGGAGATGGAATGTTGAGGTCCTTAGCTGATGGAGGATAGAATGTAGGGGTTTCTCTAGGTTTGCAACACCATTGTTAGGGCTGCCCTTGACTGGGCTTTTTGAGCTTATGATGAGGCATCTATTTTTTGGTCTGATGGGATTACAGAGGGGCTTCATCTTGGGGCAGGGAGGGTCACTTTGGGATTAGGAAAAGGGATGACCTGGCTATGTCTAAAAGAGGAAGGAAAAGACATTTCATTTGTTAGATTTATCTTCTCCACTATACAACTTTTTCCCTAATGTCTTAGTTTTCTTCTCTACCCTGACAAAGATAGCATTACAGGCAGCCTTACTCAGGTCATCATCGTTAGAAAAACAAATTATAAATCATTTATCACAATGAGCACATTTTCTTTCCTTCTCTTTCATTTTCTAAGTTTTTTTCCTTTAGCAGAAAGGGAAAAATCCCTTAGATTCTTGGTCACATATAAGAATGAATCTTACTCTTGGTAGGTGTACAGTAGTTGGAAAGTTGAATGCTACACTCACATTATTTTCCATGAGGTGTAAGTAGCACGGTATTTCATAGGAGCTTTGATTTAAGAATTGCTTGTGGCTGGTGAAGTTCAAATCTATAAATAGTTTCTGTATTTGTACATGGACCAACGCACAGGAGTATTTAATATATTTAATCAGATGGATTGTTTTTGTAATTAAAATGCCACAGCCCAACCTATCATTCATACAGCATTTTTTTTTCACTAATGCAGGTCAAACCAGAATAGAGTAACAAATAAGGGGCAAATTAGAACTGGAAATGGCCAGATCAAAATAATCCATTCTCAGCCATGATACCTCACGGAATGGTTTACAATTAGTCACTGCCTCTCATCCTAACCCAACTCATTTGTTGCTGTCAGGAAAAATTGGAAGAAGTCTGTACCTTTTCCTTGGATGCAAGTCAGGCTATAAATTTAATGAATAAATAAAGAAAATAAAAACAAATGACACTAAAGTGAGAAAAGGTTACTTTGATCATATCTACCATTTGCTGTTTCTCTCAGAGAACAGATTCAGTTTGTGAATCATTATTATATTATTTTTATTTTTTCCTCCACATGAACCAGCAATATTTTTCAGATCATGCAGAGAGAAAAGGAGAGAGATCCAGAATTCCACAATTTGAATATTCTGTGCAATAATTATAGAATTCAGGAATACTGTGGGAACTATTAGGGCATTTGGGAATAAGGACATCTGCTCGACAACAGCATACTGTAATTTTTCATGTCAACATCTGTACTTGTTTTTTGGTCTGAAAAATCTTTAGTAAGCATTTTAAAGCAGTATTTTTATTAGCTTTCTCTGCTATTTTAATTCAAAGTGGTACTATTTCCAATTAGGTTCCTGACGAATATTGTGTTGAAAACAATATGAGCAAGTTTGTGTTGAAAACAATATGAGCAAGTTTTTGAAAGCAAAGCAACTGGTTATCAGTTTAGTTTGTAAGCAGTCTTTATATTTACATATTAGAAAACAAGATTTGGGACATATACTATATGTTAGATTTCAACGTAATGCGATTTCACATGTATACTGTCTCTCTTTAATTTTTCCGTAAAAATAGGACAAGCTGAATACATTGACATATAGTAGAAATACACCAAGGGGAGGAGGAGTGGGATAGAAGGAAGAGAGGTAGAGAGGGCGGGAGAGAGGATGGGAGGGAGGGTGAGAAGGAAGGGAGGGAGTGGACTGGGAGAGAAAAAAAAAGGAAAAAAAGAAAACAAGATTTGGTAAGAAGTACACACAGGTTTTTTTTTATATATATATATATTTTATTATGTTTTCATTCTATACAATCACATATTCACTGTGCTTAATCAGGGCATATAACATTGAATAATAAACACGGCCCTCACTTATATAGAAAATGCCCTCTACAATACAAACCCAGTATACCACCTTGGCCTGCCATACACCCTCTTTCAACCCCCTCCAACTTTCATTCTTCCTTCTCACACACCCCTCTACGCCTACTTCCCCTCCCCTTCTTTCTAACCTTAACCCTATCACTCCCTCTCCATTCCCTCCCTCCCTTCTCCTCCTCCTCTCTCTCACCCTCTCCACCCTCCTTCTTCTTTCACTCGACTCTTTCCTTCGGTATCTATTACCTTCCAGTATATTCGGTTTGTTCTATTTTCGCACTAACATTGAAAAGCCACAGTATACAAATACAATCATGGAATTTAACACATATTGTATTTCCCCCCTCCCCCCTCCCCCTAAATCCCCACCTCCCTTCCCTCCCCCCGACTTCCCAAAGACCATACGTGGTATAACTTTTGAACAATCACAGTCTAAAATATCTCTACATTGAACTCAGCTTCTTACTGTTACCCAAATTTTAAACAATTTAAATTATTACTGATACTAAGCATAAGCTATCTGGAGTTTCTTAGTCCCATATTTACTTTTTATGTAATCAATCCATTTTTTCCAGTCTCATTTATATCTCTCGTTTGAATGTTCTTTGAGATATGCTGAGATTTTGGCCATTTCGGCTAAGTTCATAACTTTCAAAGTCCATTCTTGAATTGTAGGTAAATCTTTCTTCTTCCAATACTGCGCCACCAAGAGTCTTGCTGCCGTTATTAAATACAGAACCAAATTAGTCTCTGCTGCTGTAAAATCAATACATATACCCAGTAAAAACAACTGGGGGGTAAATTTTATCCTTCTTTTAAAGATGTTTTGCAGGATCCACCATATTTTTATCCAAAATGCCTTGACATTACGACATGTCCACCATATATGAAAATATGTAGCATCACAAGAACCACATCTCCAACATTTAGGTTGAACATTTGGATACATAGAGGCAAGCTTTTTAGGATCTAGGTGCCATCTATAAAACATCTTATAAAAATTTTCTCTCAAGTTTTGTGCTTGTGTAAATTTCACATTTCTTACCCAGATTCTTTCCCATGTTTCAAGCATTATTGGTTCCTCGATATTCTGAGCCCATTTTATCATACAATCCTTAATCAGTTCCGTTTCAGAATCCATCTGTACTAATACATTATATATCCTCTTTATATGCATTGAGCTTTGATCTCTTATTTGTTTAAACAAATTATCCTCAACTTTTACAAAGCCAATTTTTTGATCTATTTTCCACCTAGCCTGTAATTGACCATACTGAAACCACGTTTGAACTACCTTCTCTTCTTTAAGTACCTCTAAAGATTTTAGTTCCATCACCCCTCTTTCTGAGATAAGAAGTTGTCTATAAGTGGTTCTATCGTGTTTTTGTTCTACATTCATATTTTCAATTGCATGTCTAGGAATTGCCCACATGGGCACTTTATCATTTAATTTATGTTGATATTTTTTCCAAACCCGCAATAAAGCATTTCTTAAGATGTGATTTTTAAATTTCTTATCCGTTTTTTGTTAAATAACAGGTAAGCATGCCAACCATATAACAAGTCATATCCCTCGATATTCAAAATTCTGTCATTAGTTAGATGAATCCAATCACTAATTGCAGATAATGCCACTGAGTCATAGTATAATTTTAAGTTAGGTAATTTCAATCCTCCTCTTTCACGTGCATCTTGCATTATTTTCATCTTTACCCTCGGCTTCTTTCCTGCCCACACAAATTTGTTGATACCCTTCTGCCATTCTAAAAGATTCGCATCTCTTTTAAGTATTGGTAACATTTGAAAAAGAAATAAAAATTTTGGTAAAATGTTCATTTTTACTGCCGCTATTCTACCCAGCAAGGACAAATGCAGTTTTTCCCACCTTTTCAACTCCAACTGTATACTATGCCAAAGTGATTCATAATTATACTTGTATAATTTCCCATTTGAGATTAAAATATTAACTCCAAGATATTTAACTTTTTTAACTACCTCACATCTTAGCATCGCCCCCAGTTCTTCCTTCTGTTTGATAGTCATATTTATAGCTATTATTTTGGTTTTTCCTAGATTTATTTTAAATCCCGAGACTTGACCATATTGATTGATCGTATTCAATAATACCCTACTAGTTTCCTGCGGTTGTTCCAATATTATAACCAGATCATCCGCAAATGCACGGACTCTATATTCTTGCTGTCTAATTTTAATCCCTTTTAGACCGCCCAGGCCCCGTATCTTATTCAACAGTATTTCCAAAGTTATAATAAACAATAATGGGGACAGAGGACAGCCCTGTCTTGTACCTTTTTCAATTTGAAAGGAGTCTGTCAGACTTCCATTGACAATGATCTGGGCTGTTTGCTGCTGATATATTGCACCAATTGACCGTAAAAAGCCATCTCCTATCTGCATTTTCAGATAGAGAAAGTTTTTAAAGTTCACAAGTTTGGTCTTTGCTCGTATTGATTTTTAATAGTCTCTTTTCTAAAGATTGTCCTAAGGGGGAGGGGTCCTGTCTAGTGCTGTGAATAACAGCTGCGAAGTTCAGGTCGGAGTTGAATGACTCAGCTTTGGGTTGATCCTCCCCCTCCGTCCACAGCTCACAAAGAAACAAACTGTGAACTTCAAAGAAGATTCTTACCAGCTGAGATTCCTCACTGCTTTTTTCTTGTCTGAAAAAAGAGTTATCTTCTTGATATTGAGTAGATAACGAACCTGAATTCTGGGGGCAGCTCTGTTAAGCTGCCGACGGCGACAGACCACTCCCCGGAAGTCCAGAAGTACACACAGGTTAAGGGTTAGGTTTAGGGTTAGGTTTAGGGTTAGGTTTGGGGGGGTTAGGGTAAGGTTTTCCCTTTATTTTTACATTTATCGATCACAGCGCGATGTTTTCGTCGCGCTGTGATGACGTTACGTACGCGCTTTCGTCGAGCGCGCTTTTGTCTACCGCGGTTTTGTGGTGGAATCCCTGCCGTGACCCGTCAAAACCGCGGTCCACAAAAGCACGCTCAACGAAAGCGCGCATTTGACGTCATCACAGCGTGACGAAAAAAATTAAAAATTGAAATAAAAATAAAATTAAACCAAGCCGATTCACATAAAGGTAAGGGTTAGGGTTAGGGTTAGGGTTAGGGTTAGGGTTAGGGTTAGGGTTAGGGTTAGGGTTAGGGTTAGGGTTAGGGTTAGGGTTAGGGTTAGGGTTAGGGTTAGGGTTAGGGTTAGGTTAAGGGTTAGGGTTAGGTTTAGAGCGTTAGGGTTACGTTTAGCGTTAGGTTAAAGGTTAGCGTTAGGTTTAGCATTAGGTTAAGGGTTAGGTTTAGGGTTAGATTTAGGCTTAGGTTAAGGGTTAGGTTTAGGGTTAGGTTTAGGGTTAGGTTTGGGGGGGTTAGGGTAAGGTTTTCCCTTTATTTTTACATTTATCGATCACAGTGCGATGTTTTCGACGCGCTGTGATGACGTCACGTACGCGCTTTCATCGAGCGCGCTTTTGTCTACTGCGGTTTTGTGGTGGAACCCTTCCTGCCACTTCAGGCTTGAGCTTTTGTCCTCCTCCAGAGGCCACAACCACCTTAAGCGCCACCGAGGTAGTCTGAGTGCCCAGCAACCCTCCCTGCCCACCTGCCCGCTCACCCCACTCATTCACCCACCAGCCGCTCAGGGGGATGCCACCTCCACCAGTTTCCTCACCCACCCATGGATCCTCCTCAGCCCCTGGGAAGCGGCCCAGGGGCTGGCATGCCGGCTGGGGAGGCTACGGATGCCTCTTTGGCCTTCCAGGCAGCCGGAGCAGGTTCCCGGAACCCGAGGAGTCCCGCTGTCAGTGAGGGGCCTGTCCTCCCCCAGCGGCTGGGCGGGCGGGGGGTCTCAAAGCAGGGTTGCTCTGCACCAAAGGCTGCAGCCACCTTCAGCACTGCTGAGGCCGTCCGGGGGCTACACGCCCCCGCCCCTCCCACCTCCATGTGGCAGGCAGCCCCAGTGCACTGCAGTGGCCGTCAGAGGGAGCCGGTGGAGACATGCCCTGCCCAATGCCCCTGCCAGATGACCTTGGGTTGGGGGAGTTGAGGGCCTTGGCCAGCGCAGGCTTGGGGGCAGCAGCAGCCTCAGACTCTGCCTGTGGCTGGGTGGGGGAGAGAGCGGGTGCTTCGGGGACTGGTGATGGTTGGGGGGCTGCTTCCAGGTGCTGCGTCCTGGCTGAGAAGAGTCGCTTCTCCTAGGGCCTAGGGCCCACACTCAGGGGTCCAAAGAGCCGCATGTGGCTCATTGACCACCACTGGTTTAGGACAATTTCCCTTTTTATTACCCACAATCTAGTTCAAAAATCTTTAATTTTCTACAAAAGATCTCAGAGGACTGCCTCCAGACTGTCTGGAATAAAGATATTTTTGCCCTGAGAGATATTTAAATGTTCACATTTTTCACACTGAAGTATTCAGGTGGCAGCAATCTGACAATGACCTATACTATTTTCATTGTTCATTGCTCATATTAGGTACAATGTTCACAACATACCGTAGTTTTTCTGTCATAGTATTGAAAAGTGCTTTGCAGCCATTATTCCTGCCTGTAGTAAATCAGCAAACATTTTGCTGTATTTCTTATGTTCCACTTTACAAATAAGACGTCTTGGTTAAACAAAGTACACTTGATGGCTGTCTGAAATTTAAACCAAATATGTTTCACCCAGAAGTATTTCTTACTCTACAATTTTTCTTACTAGGAAACCTTTACATTTTAGTAGTAGAATTCCAATCTGTTGGTATATTTCATTGTTTGAATGCTGTGACAGTTCAGTGATATCCAGTAAAATAATTTGTGACAAAATCTGAAAGATCCAGAAGAGAATTTCAGAGATAGGGATAGGGATGGGGATGGGGATGGAAGTTGAGGTGGAGATAGATACTATAGAGATAGATAGATAGATAGATAGATAGATAGATAGATAGATAGATAGATAGATAGATAGATAGATAGATAGATAGATAGATGAGAGAGGGGGGGAAGCAGGCAGGCAGGCAGGATACAGAGAGAGCGGTAGAGGTAGAGGTAGAGACATACAGAGACATAATAGAAATAGTGATTTGGCAATGTAAAATAAAATAAGCAACCAAAATATAATTAAACAGGTACAAAAGTAACAGTTGTGACTAAATAAATCTATACTATTTATTATATTATATAACACTCTGATCTGTATTTGTATTTTCAGAATTCAAAGCTTTGTATGGAGCTGGTTCTCATACTGTGAAAAGTAATTCCCATTTCCAAAACAAAAACAGATAAAAAGTGTCTTCCTTGCCTTCACAGAAAAGACAAGCATCTTCCGATTTATTTGCTTAGGGATAAACAATGAAATAGTAATTTGAAAGGGCCTATTTTCTTGGACAGTACAGCCATCATGAACAAATACACAAGTGCCTACATTTTGTTGTACATAATAGCTTAATATTAAGGTCAGATTAGGTGGTGGCAATAAATATGGAATAATTGGCATCCTAGTAATTGGATCAATCTACAGTTTTGGTTTTTTTCTGTTGTTGTTTACCAGGTACAAGGATCAGGGATGTAACAAAACAATTTCCAACATTTATTGAAGCCACAGATCATTATCCCTTTCTGCTCATTCATGTAGGAACAAACGCTACTTCAAAAAATCAATATGAACATTTAAGATCTAGCGATGAATTCAAGACCATATTGATTCAGATGAGGTTTTGAGCTATCCTTCCAGTTCATGAAATGTGGCAGAAAGTGAAAGTGAATGATTAGCTAAGCAATAGTGCTAATTGGAGCAATCTGGTTTGCAAAAATCTGTCTTATTTGGAAGATTGAAATTTACAACAAGAAGCATTGGATTCTGAGGCTGGAGATAAAAGCTCTACAGTGAGGATATCAAATAAAGGTTGTGCATTCTGGAAATGTTGTTATAACAAACTATATAAAATCATTTAATGAAAAATTGAAAAGAAAAGTGGCTCACAAAGTTAATGGTCTTCATTGTCTCTTCCCAATGTTCAGAGTATGAGTAATAACATAAACAAAATGAAATTAAAATGCTAGGAAAAGAAAGCAGATACAATTTAACATATATAATAGAGTAAGGGATAGCCTTATTTCAGACCCTATTCAATATATTTATAAATAATTTGGATGAAGTGCTAAAAATATGACAAACAGATCTGAAAATGGAAACAAATTGGATCAATTGCAATAAAAAATATAATTTCAACAGTAACAAATGCAAAGTCCTTCACTTGAATAGAAAGAAAAAGAAAAAGCAGAGCAGATTAGACTTCAGATTAAAGGAGATTGTACTGGGAAGCAATATCTGGAAAATGGAATGTTGTTAGTGGATCATAAATTGAATATCAGCTACTAATACGATCCAGCACCCAGCCTATCCGCAAAAAAATCCTAGGCTGTATCAACAGAATTATAGAAGGCATTACTCCCCTCTATGCTGTATCAGTCAAATAATACATAGAATATTGTGTCAAGATCTGGGCACAACATTTTAAAAAGGGCATTGATAAACTAGAATATATCTTTAGTATACAGCAACCAACCAATGCTAAGGGATTTGGGAGGAAAAAATATGGGAAACAAGTAAAGGCATTAGGAATATTTGGCCTCTAAAAAATTGTGGAAAGCCTTCAAATACTTAAATAGCAACCTATCAAGTGGATGATAGGTGGAAGAGATGCCACCAGCTCCCAAGACAATAATAGTTCAATAATAATTGAACAGCTATTATTATGAAATTCTGTCAAAATCTGCTGCTTTGTAATTTAAATAAGTTGTTGTTAGTTCTGATTTCTGGAACATCTATCTTGTTTCCTATGATATTATAGTCCCCATCTTCAAAGAAATATCAGGAAGCAAAGAATCCCTGGAAATATATAAAAGGCAATGCCAACTGATATCTAAGAAGTTTCTGCAACAGATAATTAAATAATTTGTATGTAGGCATTGGAAACAATGGGATAATTATCAGAAATCAGAGTGTATTTGCCAAGAACAAATCTTCCAAAACTATTTGTCAGGTTTTGATTGCATAATTTATATATTGGGGAAATTGTATAGGTATATATATATATCTTGGTTCCTATGCAGCACTTGGCAAAATACAATCTGACATTTAGATTAACAAATTAGTTAATCATGGGCTGGATGGCATGATCACTAAACAGATATACAACTGGATCCAAAGTCATTCTTTTATCAAGTTCAACAATAATTATTCCTTTTTGCTCAGGGTATGCTCATAATATTGAATTGGATGAGATGTAAAATGTTGAGAACGAAGATGATCCTGGGACTAGAAATTAAGTCTTATAAAAAGAGCATGTAATAATTGGAAATGTTTAGCCTCAGGAAAAATAGACTGAGAGATACGTCATATTTTTCAAATAATAATTTTTATTTGACAATTGAAAAATATTACCCAGCAGAAGGTCAAGATCAATTCTCCATTGTTCCAGACCGCAGACCCTAATATTACAGGAAGTTCCTAATAATTGTACAGAGGAAAAAGACCTTCGTATCAGTAAGAGTAGTTGGAAAGAGTCAGGAAGTGATGAGGTTCTTTTCAACTGGATAGTAGACAGATACCTACTGGGTGATGAAGGAGATTAAGTTTGGATTCCTGCACACATTTCTGATTGGATCCAAAAGCCGGTATGGCACTAATCTAATTCAATGATGGCTATAGCTTTAAATCCCAGTTGCATTTCCTTATACCCAAATTAAATCTTGGATCAAATCAGGGTATGTTCATAAACAATTATTAATCTTTGCTTTCTTCCAGAACATCCTAGCCTGCTATATTTTGAATGATGTAAGAGACTGAGACTGTTGCCAAACATTTATATTCCTTAGGGCCACTGATGAGCAATTTATTATCTAACTTTCATGATGCATCAAGGGCTGTTCTTCATTAATTATTGAGAAAGAAAACAGTAAGTTTTTACTTACAAATTGAATTCATGGAAACTTAAAACGTGCTTATATTAAAAAAAAATACTGGACAATTTTTTTTATTCTTTCCTTTATCCAGTCCATACTTAGACACTATGATCAACTCGAAATTATATATCTGCACATTGTAAACCATAATGAGATTTAGGGGATTATTTGATTCTGAAGTGATGACACTTATTTAGGGAGTGGTGCTGGAACATTGGCGGCAAAGAGGAAGGAGAAAAAACCCAAGGATAAATTCTGACTGTTTAGAAATCTTATAATATAATGATAGGCAGAGTACACAGTTGTTTAGAAGTGTTACCAAATTGCCTAGCAACTGTATTAAGCTAAGGAAGCTTGTTGGGGGGGTGGTTCTTTTGTGTATTAAGAAAAAGCCTCACCTGTACTAGGACATAGAGTGCTATGTTAAGGAAGTGTTATTGAGTGGACAACAACTGGTCCCTTAGCAAGTGGGAAAGCTGAGCAGCAGGAAGCAGGGCTGTTGAGACCAATACAGCTTGAAGTGGCTTCCTGCTCTGTGTGAAGCCACTCTTCCTCCTCCTCCATTGTGTGGGCAAGAGGATGCAATGGCTAACGTGGTGCTTAGATTTAGTGGTTCTGGCTGATATGACAGGTTCTCTCAGTGATATTATCTTTCTCTTTTCTAAGCATATTGCCTACCCCACCCAAAGCTAGACATATTCCCCATCCTAAACAAAAAAAGGGGGGAGGGAACAATTTAGGTTCTTTCTTCAGTGCTGTTATGTCTATGGACATTCTCAGTCATCCAGATCATGGTTGTCTCAAAGGTGCTTTTTTCAAGAGGCAACTGGACTTGCTGGTTTTCTCTTTGAAGACGTTTTGCTTCTCATCCAAGAAGCTTCTTCAGCTCTAACTTGATGGTGGGAAATGGAAGGATTTATACTCCTTGCAGACAGCTGGATATTTGTGTTCTTTTAGTGAATCGTTAAGGTCACCTGGAGGTTTATGTTATTGTCTTATTTTCCTTCTGTTTTCTTCATTTAATATGCCAAATATTCTCCTAGTTTGTTTGCATTTTCAAAATGATCTTTAAATACTTAAAATGTAAAAAAAAATGTTTTACCTGGACATTTAATAGTTCCATTATTAGTGCATCTTCATTTCCATCCAGTTTAAACTCTAAATCTTAGAATCCTGTTTCGAGACCAGCTCTAGGTACTCTACCTGAGAGAAAGCCTTCTTAGTAGTAGGGTTACCTAATTGTGGGTCATCCTTCCCCAACAGTCTTTACAATAATTTTGGCTGTAGATAAAGATCTTTAATTCTCTGGAGATTATTAAAACTCATCTTAAAACTTCAGGTATAATTCAGGCAGCCATATCATTATTCAGCTCATAATCTCTAGTTTTGTTTTGTTGTGGTTTGCTGTTGACTTTAATTTTTGCCCCTGCTTTGTAAACTGCTTACAGAACACTATTGAGTAGCCTACATAAATACCATCAATATATTTTTAGATTAACAGTTAGAATTTGTTATAAAGTTGTTCACTTTTTTTGCAAAATGGAGACCATGTTTATTGAAAAGAAAGGTGATCCTATAGTTAAGATGTCTCTGAGAAGAGCAGATTTTCAAAACCAACAAAAACACAACAAATAGTTTTATTTAGTTTTCAGGGATAACAAAAGTTTATACATAGAACCCTATAACAAAATCATGAAGTAGGCAACCTATTCAGAGAAGTCGCTTCCGCAATAGTACTGCGAAACAATAAGCCTGTGACTTAAACTGACCAGAACAACTTCATGATTTCTTTTATATTTCTTCCACTTTAGGCTTACTGAAAGCATTTACTTTTTAAATATTTCAGTGATTATAAGCTGTTTTAAAGGTATGTTCCAGTAAATGGGGTGGGGGGGTTTGCCTGGGTGACTTGGAGATAGGATTTTTGCAATGAAACTTTTCCTACGTTCACTTTATCCAGCTCTGCTACTGATTTGCAATTCCTGGATACATTTGGCAGAAATATTTTTCCATTTCTGAAGGTTTAATTTTGTTATGCTTTTATATCTTGGAATTGTTTTTTTCATTTATTACACTGTTATGATCTCCGCTTGCATTTTCCAGATTGAAAAAAAGAGGGCGCTGTTGCCTTTTATCTGTTTCTTGCAAGTTTATGTAACAGTCACTGCTTTATTAAAAAGTCTATTAAACTTTTGCTCATGAGCCATTTTGCTTTCTGTGTATGTCATTTTGGCTTGTAGAACAGATGGAAGGCATTATATATATATTAAAAAAAATAATAATAATAATTTTGACCGGTAAGCAAAAGTTTAATAGACTCTGGATTTCTCTTATATGCATGCTGTTTTAGCTTATCAAACTATTTTCCCTCTCTGACCAAAAGCATAATTATGTTCACTTTTTTATATGTATTGTTGTGTCCTAGAGATTTTACGATGTGTTTTGTAAATAATCCTAGAGAGAAAGTATAATGTATTTTCCTCAACCCTTTAGAAGAAAAACAATATATGTTTTTTTCCTTTGCTCTTCTCTAAAATCAGTTTCAAAAGGTTTTTTGAAATATTATCCCATACAAAACATCCATTTCAGCGCATTTATTAATGGCCAGGACTCATTATATCAGAAAAGATTAATATTGTGTGTATAACAGGACTCCTAAGGGTTTTTATTGCAAAATACAAATATGGTTAACCTTTTTATTTATTTATTACTTCCCACTTTCTTGATTGCTTGGCTGCTTTTTCTTCCTTGAAGGATGAAAAGCACTCCAGAGAATAAAAACAAAATAGCTTTGTAAACATTAATAAATACAGTAATTTAATATAACAGAATAGAATGTAAAAATATCGGAGGCTGAAAGATTGTCAATATTATGTGTGAGCAATGTTTACAGAAATAGTTTAAAAAGAGAAACTAACTTTATGGCAGGCCTGCGTGGAGGATTTTTGGAGCTTAAGGCCACACACATGGTTAAAGTGCCACAGAAAAATATGACTGCATGTGCTTTGCACATACATACCTGTATGATGAGACCTGAAGAAAGTAACCATAGATTAACAAATTCTTAAACAAATTCAAAACCTAGCAGTCTGAAGTACCCTTTTAGAATTAAATCTAAAATGCTGCACGGCTCAAAAATAATGTAACAAGTTATACTACAGACCATCCATATCCAAAGAATAAAACATATCACAATACATTGATCCTTTGATACTCAAATTGCTTTAAAACTCTTCAAATTTGATACTCAACACATTTTGATGTGAAAATTTTGTCCTAGCACAAACTTGTTGGTGTTGGCTGCCTCGTGATTCACTACATTATTTCTTATGAGAAAAATGTGTTTCGTACTCATCATTTTTGGTACTTGTTGCACCTCCTGGAACCAATTAACAATGAGTACTAAGGTACCACTGTATATGGCACTTGGGTCCAATTCAGAGGTGGGTTCCTACCAGTTCGCACCTATTCGGTAGAACCGGTTCGTCAAATCTACCGAACCGGTTAGAAGAGGTTCCACCAGTGGACCCGGAAAACAGGCCACACCTACAGAAGAGGTTCCAAAAAATTTTGAAACTCATCACTGGTCCTTGGATATGATTATTCTACACTATCATGCTCATATTTATAAAACTCAGTGCCTCTGTGAAAGGTAAGGATGACAACTGCGTTTGTGGTGCAATCAGAACATTGCGTGTGTTGAAGTTGTTTTAATGCAAACCAAAGATGCCTTTTAAAAAACAAGTTTACATCATATTCTTATGCATGCCAGTGCTGTGTGTGAGGTAATTTAAGGTGGTTCTGACAAGTGTCGTCGGCATCTTCATATCCGGTCACATGGGCAGCAAGCCACTCCCATCCGGTCACATGGGCAGCAAGCCACTCCCACAAAGGAGGCCACACCCACAGAGTAGGTTCGAACAATTTTTGAAACCCACCACTGGTCCAATTGGTGCATAGATGTGTTTCTGTAGCTTAAATTCTACTTTCTTGTGTTTTATAAATTCCACCTGGATGTATAGTTACTTTAAATCAAGGCAACTTTTTTTTCTTCATTTCTAAGTATTAAATGACACAGCCCATAGGATGAAAGTTATCACTACCACCAGGGACTTCTAGGGTATCTTCTCATTAACCCATGTGTGAGAAGGATAGGCTTCTCACATACTTTTTCAGGCACATTAAAAGGAAATAAATCAAATAAATTATATGTAAACACCTCCTGGCCCAGCTGCATTGTGGTATGTGGTTAAGGGAATCACCCAACATCCATAGTCCTAATGACACAATTGAAATGTTATCCTTTATGTCAGATGTATTAGTACGTCTTTCTTTTTAAGAAATCTGTTACCAGACTTGGGGAAAGGGAAGGGAAGGTTTGTGGAAGATAAGCTATATGACAGCTGTTTGGGTTTGTGTGCTTTGTAGGTTTACATCAGCAGTTTCAGTGATAAAAAAATATTCACAACACACAGTGAGCAGCAAAATGAGCCTTTTAAGACTCACTCTCGATAGCAAATTACTTCTCATGTTTCATTTAATAATGCCCATTTTGGTTGTAGAGAGAGAGAAAAAGAGATGATAGATACATAGATGATAGATAGACAGAAAGACAAGCAGGCAGGCAGGAAGATAGATAAGTAGACAGACAGATAGATGATAAATAGAATTAATCTGAAATGATTACAAAGTTATTTCTGAAATCAAGAAAGGAAACCTAACATTTTTGAGAAAATATTTTATTTACTTAACATTCAGGTATAAAGAAATTTGTAAAAATGTAGTACAAGTATGTTCAAAGTATTTTACTCTAATGGCGTATTTGATGGGTTGCGAAACAAGCTTCACTCTTGTGAGACTCAGCTCAACATTTGTAACTTCTTCCAGACCAACCCTGGGGAAAAAAGTTTTTTTTTTGGGTGCTTTTTGAAAAGCACAATCAAAACCTACCTGATTCATAATTAGAATCAGAATGAAAAAAATGAGTATTTTATTTTAATAGGGAGTAAGAATTTAATAGTATAATACAGAACAAAGTGTCACCTGTGTGTGTGTGTGATATATCTAAATAATGTATATGAGAGAAAGAGACAAGAATTCAAACTGGCAGCCTGTTCTCATTTAAATAGGTGTTCTACATCAATGTCAATTCCAACTACTGTAGTTTAAAGCAAAATGATTAAAATAGTATCCTAACTTTACATCAGCTCTACTGAAATGTAACATTACAGTGATCTTGCCATTAAATTCTTCTGTAAATACATTTGGCAACAAGCCAATTAGGACAAGAACAGGAGAAAGAAAAATAATTTTCTTGAGGATAACTTTGGAAATAGCTTTAATAAGTATCCATCCCTATTTCTGATACTGTTCTATTATATTAGAGGTTCCAACTTTAGTAAGGTCTATATATACATATATAGGAAAGTCCACTGGAAATATCAGTATTATCTTTATGTTCTCTTGACAAATGTGGAGGTTTCATGGAATGTAGGAACTGGTTCATAGTTTAAAGCAGTAAATCATAGGTGGAGGTTTTTTTGTTTGATATGGTTTGATTTTTGATATCTTCAAGATATCTTTTGATCCTGGCAAATGTCTGGACGAATCCATGCAGAGTTTCTTGGCAAGGTTTTTTTGAAAGTGTTTTGCCATTGCCATCTATCTAGGATTGACAGATTTTGTTTGATAAATTTATATGGCCATCTAACTCACACACAGCTACCAAGCTGACTTTGTGAACTGCAGTACAAAATTCTGTTCACTTCTCAGACATTGACCAAACTTTAACCTCTCTTTGATGCTATTAGTTCCAAATTTAAAACAATTTTAAAAAGTACATTTTATTCCATGCAGCTAGTTAGTCATTTTGTATGTCTGTATGTCTTACAACCATTTCTTTAGTGAACATCCGAAGTTACAACGATACTGAAAAAATGACTTATGACCATTTTTTCACACTTTTCACCATTGCATTATCCCCATGGTCACATGATCAAAATATGGGTGCTTGGCAACTGGCAGGTATGTGCATACGCAGAGAAAGAACTTGAATTTTGCTCGGCGAAGATTCCAAGTGAGTATGTTAAATTAACTGCAATATTGGGCTAAAAGCTTTGCACTAGTGCTACATTCATTTAATTTGGTCAGGTTTATACATTTTAAATAGGTCATTTTAGAATACTTGGGTCATAACCCATGCCATATACATGACTACGCATGTGATGTGTCCACACAGCTCACACAGTACTGTAATAAAATTAATGCCTCTCATTAAAATCACCCTTTCAAAGTATCACCTATGGCTCCCCATACATCAAAGACAAATTCATCTGGAAATGCAAAATCTCCCAAAGCTTCATCAAGAGCTACAGCAAATTCATCTGGATTGTTCTTGCCTTTTCCGGCTTCTACCATAGTTGCAGCTAAAACAAGACAGAGAAAGAGAGGGGAAATAATTATTTTTGTAGGCACATCAATATGAATTGTAGTAGTTGAATTTTATACAAACAAGCTTGGAATAATTGCATTTTATTTTAGAAAAGTATATTAAAAAGCAAAACATTTGTAAACTTCCTTAATTAATTAGGAAAGGAAAGTTTAATTTAAATATATATATCTATAGAATGTATTTAAGGCAAGGGGAACTAATCCTCTATGGAATTATTATTTTCTTAAGGATTAAAAATTCAGCCCCACTTAGGAGAAATATCACCATCAATTTCAGTTGGAAGATAACAAAACTTGAGAACACAAGTGTGAATTTGCTTCCTGCTATAGGTCTATCATCTTCCATGCAGAGGAGACCACCAGACTAGGGCTAAAATTGTGTGGTTGCAGTTGGCAGTGCCTTCTGTTTGATTCTTCAAGAATCAAATTCAGATCCTCTTTCAATCATAGCTTGAATATCATGAATATCATTATTACTTAGTGTTATCTAATTTACAAGATTACTCCGGTAAACAAGGGACAAGAGAAACAAGAGAAACAGCAATATTTAAGGAGTCTTCTTCATTTTTGCAGTCCCCACAATACCCATAAACCTCCCACTAGAGAACTGGGGCTTTCCTGGAACTTTGTTTTTTGAATAAGGACTGTTTCCCATTGCATGTTATAATGGAGTCAAAGGGGAAAGGAGACAGAATAAAGACTAACTTTGTTTTAATTTAATTTAACTTTCAGAAATATAATGGTATATTTTATATTCTAATAATACTTAAGAGTTTTCTTAGAAGCAAATGTCTTTGACACCAAAAGGTGAGCCCGACCGTAAATGTTATTGGAACTGAAAACCTAAACACTGTAGTAAGGTTTTCTAATCAAAGTCATTTATTAACAACAGTGAAGTATTAATTATCGCCATTGTCTTTATTATAAAAAATTGTTTTGTTATCCTGCTCTTTCTCATCACATTGTGAAATTCTCTGATTGTTTTAACAAACAATATTATTTCAGTATTACAGTACACCAATATGGAACAGTCAGATACTGGCCTCTAATGGCTGTTAAGAAGAACTACTAGAAATTACAAATCCCTATTACATATTTGGCTTTTTAAATTAAATGCATATTTCATAATAAATATATCTATAATTACTCCAAATAAAAATCTATTGACAATTATGTCTGATTATTTTTACAATTGTGGTAAGGCATCACATAACAACTGATATTATGTTAAATAATATATCTGATATAGCTATTTATAATTAGGGGGGTCTAAGAGTTTATAATTATGCTTTACATAGAGAGAGGATTTACTTATAATTGTTAAAGGTTCTTAATTATAACACTGTAATTTTGTTGCTTAAATTTATATGCCTTATCTGTGCAGAGATGATTGCACAGATATACATCAAAATACATTGAATAATTGGTGTACGATTGCCCTGTGGCAAGAAATAATCTTCAGAATTACAATCATATACATACACACAGAGATTGAAAAAGAAGAAAGCAAGAGACAGAATTTGATCTTAATGTTTAATGATAGGCAACAAATATGCTTCAAATTGCCAATAGAATTCAGGTTATTGGGAGGGGAATGTATGCCTACAGTTCATAATCATTTGTTTGAAATGAAGCTCCATTAAACTGAATGAGGCTTATTTCCAAGCAGATATACACACAATTGCCTTAATAGCCTAACACATCGCTAAACAGGAGTTTATGCTTTTAGGCCAATCATAACAATCAACCTTTCTAGTCAAGCATGCAGTCTGATACATTAAGATCTGTGCTTTACTACTCCAAGTAGTATAATGAGAATCCTAATATATCAGGCTGACATAAATAGATAAGGGGTACAAGTTTCAATACTGTACAACACTATTTTGCGCACATGAGGTCAGATACAGCAATCTAAACTCTTCATGAAAAAAGTTTTTCATTTCAGAATCATCCTTTGCTGGCTTGAAAATGCTTATCTTCAATTGTTTAGAATACGTTTCTTTTGTTTTAGAACCAGCACTGTGAGCAAATATTGTAATCCTGTTGTCATATCTTATATGTTAAAGTGGGTGTCAAATGATTTTACAGGATTCCGAAAGTATTAAGATGTTTTGGGTATCTATCACATCTTAGTAGTTTAGAAATTATAATATGTTAAATCATTTGTCATAATACAAAATATTTTAAATTCAAGTTAAAGCTACTATTTTGGCTGGCAAAAAAAGAAATAATATTTTATGCAGTATCACATTCAGAATATGTCTATATTGAAGTTCTAGCAGCCCCAGCAGAACTAGAAAGGAAAGTTTGTTACCTAAATACTGACCTAGTTCAAGATCTCTTATTCCCATATACATTTCCAGAAGATCATCCACTTTTTTGGTAGCCTTTTCTTCAACATCTGAAAGCTTTACCAAAAGGAAGAAACAAATATAAACCATGCAATGAGTAATGCAAAACAGATTAATTATAATATTTAAAAAATTTCAGTATCTTGCAATACAGTTATATCAATATTGATTCCAAACTAATTACTACTAAACCAGCTTTACTCAATCTGGCCAATTTTAAGACATCAATCCCAAAAATTCTTTGTAAATGGTCATGCTGGCTGGGGAATTCTGGGGGTTGAAATCCACACACCTCGATGTGGCCCAAGTTGGAACACGTTACACTAAGCTAATTGCATATTTTTTTTAAAAATGGTATTATTTATTCCAAGTCCCAAGCCTTGGGGACAGGATGTTTGTGATGTCCCCCTTCCCTTTTGAATGATTTATGGTTGTTGTCTTGCTCTCCAGTCAGCTGTTTGTGTTTCTTTTATCATGGATTTTTAAATCTGTAAACTGCCCATAGCCAGGAGGCAGTAACCTGAGCAATGCATGAGCGAACCGAACCGGGAGTAAAACTGGGAGCAACCCACCTCTGGCAGAGAGGGCTCTGTGTGCCATAGGTCCACCATCACAGGTTTAAGGGCTTCATCCAAACAAAAGAAAAAATTGCCTTCAGGAGAAAGATTTATGAATTAAAAACTCACCATTTCTTCTAGTGTAGCAGAACCTTTGGCTCTTAGTCGAAGAGTCTCTCTTCCTCGGCAGATTTTTTCTTCTGCAAAATTTCCACTTTTTGACCTTGGCTCGATAATTTCTGCAATAGATATATGTTTCCCTAATTCCAATTCAACTCCAAATATAGTTATTCTTCTTTTCAAAATGAACAACATCAAACCCAAATGTATGGTTCATAGGATGAAGTTGGCAATCTATTAATTCAACTCAGAATTGGATTTAATCTGAAGATTACTTTAGCAGAATCATTAAAACTTTTTCACAGAGCAAAGATCCACACATTTTATAAATCGGTAGATTGGGAAATTTATGTTTCAATCAACAATGACTAGCTTACAGTAATTTTAAAAAAATATTCTGCTTATTAATTAGTCTATCTCACTCATAACTGCTTAAAAATAATTTGTTTCATTCTGAACTGTCCTAATATCTAACTAAACTGATTCAGTCTCAATACTCTTTTCAAGGATATCAAAGACTCAGTAAGTCCAATGCGTATGATTTCATCACACCTGTGATGTTGTTAGCGAATAGCAATTTAATTTCAATGTGCTATTTTAGTGATGGCAAATCTTTTGGGTACTGAGTGCCAAAAAGGAACCACAGAAACACGACGTGTGCATGCTCATCAGGGCCATGCTCCAGAAAAGCCAAACTTCTTGGTTCTCGTGCACATGCATGCCCGACTATCAGCTAGCCGGCACATATGCGCAGGCTGGTTTTCAGCACTGCCACATGGGCGAAGGGATTGCGCTCCGGAAAAGCCAAACTTCTGGGTTCTGATGCACATGCGCACCCAACAATCAGCTGGCAAATGCGCATGTGCACACCGGTTTTCAGCACAACCGCATGCGCAGACAGCTGATCGTTGTGTGAGCATGCATGCCAGAAACCTGGAAGACAAACAGAGAAGGCCACATGTGCCAGGCAACATGTCTTCGCGTGCCACTTTGGGCACGCGTGTCAGGTTTGTATCATGGTGCTACTTCATCATACTATATAGCTTTTGGCTTGAAAATCTACCCAAAAAAATTAATTGGCAAAGACAAACTATTGGAGATGCAGCTGCAATTCTTGTTGACCTCTCCTCTTAATTTTGTGCTTCCACAAAATGTAAGATGTGCTTCCAGATGTAAGACTGGCCAATTAACTAAACATCACTAAAATTCTCACCCAGCAATGTTTAGACAACAAAATAGTTGTCATAGCAAAGAAATGCCTCTATTTCCTGAAAAAAAAAAAGATGCTGCTCCATTCAAAAATAAGAATCTCATTTCCCACATTGTCTAAAATATATTTTTATATTTACTGAAAATTTGAAGTTTCTGCAACTCAGATCAAGTATGGCTATGTAATTGAATATTAACCAAATTACAACAAAAAGGTAAACAGTGAATCTTTCAATTCTCCTTAAAGGGCACTAAAGATATACCTAGTGGGGATTGATTGAAGTAGATTTGCATATCTGAAAAACCATTACCAAGAGGGTAATGAAAGAAGATAAATTTGAAAGCACATTGCTTTCAATATTTTGTTTAATTTCTGTTTTTATTTTAAATCAGGCTGCCCAACAAAATTAAAATTCGATATATCCCATGAATCATGCTGGACTTGATAACCCCTTTTTGTATGCGCCAGAAAAAAATAAAGTTTTTGAGCTTTGTACGAAGTTGCCTGCATAATAATTAGTGTAATAGAGTTCAAGTATGGAAAGACATCTTTAAACCTTATGATTAAGTAGCTTAATTGTGATGATCATTGAGAATAGTTTTACTCTATTGCAATAAGATTATCAGTACAAGTATAATGTTTTGGTGGATATATTCCACTCACCAAATGACTTCATAGGTTCTATCAGTTTTAATGTAAATGTCTGGCCCTTCTTCAAGTCCTTTAAATTCTTAGCAACTTCATAATGACGATAGGCTGCTACATTTTTTCCATTTATAGATTCTATGTGGTCACCAACACATATCACTTTTATTTGGTCAATAAGGCTTCCTGCTTTAATTCTCTGCAGACAAAAACAATTTTGCATATATTATGATGAATGGAAAAAAATAGTCTGGTTCAGGAAATTATGAACTACAAATATGAACATGAACAGTCTCTCATTTTTAGCCAAGATCCATCTATCCAAAATCTAATGGGAGATTATCAAGAGAAGAGATTTTCATTCTCTATCCAGGATATCCAGGAAATTAAGAAGATAGTAGTCTCCTGTGTCCATCATCTTTTCACTAACCTCCTCTAGTCTGCTCTTTCTGCCTTGAAGAAATTTTCAGGAGATTTGGGGTGTCATTAGAAAGAAGGGCAGGAAAAACTCAATGATGAAACATATAGTTATAGTTAACATCTGCAAAACATACAAGGCAGTTCAGAATTTATACTTAACAATCCATATTCCATCATTTCAAACAGCTATAATAATAAATGTACAGCACTTATCAAGATCTTATGTGAAGGCCTTGCTTTCAGTTCTTCTGCATTTGAGAACTTTAGAAAAGAAATACTGATTTGCCTCCATCTTCAAAATTTTGGTTTTTTTAACCGTATCTTTTACAATGAATGTTAACAATTTCCTTTGACTTTATGTAAGTTACTTCTGAGGATCAGAGAATATAATCTAATTTTCATTCTTCCTCAAAGATAAAAATTGCCATAGGAAGATTGTAATAATCTAAATCTTATTAAAGCCAAAATTCTGGAATAATGAGTTAATTCACCCTGTTTCGTTTTTCTGATCTACAAATACACATGCACTATATCTGAGCAAATTGTAAATTATTAGAAAAAAATGAGATTTTTTTTAAAAAGTATTAATCTATAAAGCTTGGAGATATGTGATTGACAGGGAGATTTTTCCAGCCCTTATCAACTTCCCTCTCTTGGCTTCTATCCAAAGGAAGGTGACCAGGACGGGGAAGAACTTGCTCAGAGGAAAAACTGACAGCAAAATATAACTGACATGAACAAATAGTAGTGAAAAAAATGTATGGTATATAACAGTTATTATGCAATAAAGAAAAAAGTATGCTGCCTCTCCCTCATCTCCCTTCTGAGTAAGCTATCGTATGTTTTTGCAGGAATTATGGGCTTAGTTTATGTAGATATGCATAATGTCCGCATGATCAATGTTTTTTTAAGGATAATTAAAAATGATAATAATAGAATAAGGATCAAATGCATACAAAATACAGCATACAGTGTCTTTCATAACTGAAATGTTCAGTTTTAAAAAAGAAATGGTTCGGTCAGATATTCCTTCTTCTCTAAGTGTTCACTCAAGGAATAATATCAGTATTTGGCTTTCAAACCATTCGCTTTAGGAGTTACTCAACACAGTTTCAATGCTACCACCATAAATTAATAAAATAATTGATATTCTGTTTGTGTTTCTCATACAGGTAGTCCTTGACTTACAACAGTTCATTTAGTGACCGTTCAAAGTTATAACAGCACTGAAAAAAATGACATGACCATTTTTCACACTTATGACTGCTGCAGGATTCCCCATGGTCATGTGCATTACATTTGGATGCTTGACAACTGGTTCATATTTATGATGACTGCAGTGTCAAGTGGTCATGTGATCTCCTTTTGCAAATTTCTGACAAACAAAGTCAATGGGAAAGCCAGATTCACTTAACAACTATGTTACCAACTTAATAACTGTAGTGCTTCACTTAACAAATATGGCAAGAAAAGTCATAAAATGGGGCAAAACTCACTTAACAAATTTCTCACTTAGCAACCTAAATTTTGGGCTCAATTGTGGTCATAAGTTGAGGACTACCTATATTCACTTCATCCCCAACCTACCTTTATGAAGGCACATCCATTTCCATTATCTGTAATGGTAAGTCCAAGTGAGTCTTCTGATTTGAAGACCTCCACTTCTTTTTTTATTCCTTTGACATGAGCAAATATAAAGTCTTCAAGACCAATTTGTACACCCAAAAGCTTGTTCATATCAATTTTGTGTGTATTCAATGTGCAAAACATGATCTACAAAGCCAAGAAGAAAACAGATGTATTTTAATTACTTTTCAAACAAATATCTTTTTTTATATCATAGGAGACCTAAATAATTGTCCAACAGCAAGTGCAAGTTACAGAATTCTATAAAAGTTGCCATGCTATGTGTTACTGTGGTTTCTTAACTCAAATGTGTATTAATTACAAAATCCATTCAGTGCCCAAAGCTCGTAACTTGTTGCCAAGATTTATTCCAGGAAGCAGAATAATTGCTATTTGATACAAACAGAGATACTGTATTTTTCAGAATATAAGATGCACTTTTCCTCAAAAAAGAGGCTGAAAATCTGGATGCGTCTTATACACCAAATGCAGCATTTTTTGCCACCCAGAGCCCTGCCCCTTCACCAAAATGGCTGTGCATAGTCTTATGGAGGCTTTCAGAGAGCTCCTGGGGGCTGGGGAAGGCAGAAATGAGCAAAAAACGGGCCATTTCCCCCCCCCCGGCCCCCAGCAGCAGTGTATAAGCCTCCATAAGGCAATGCATGCATCTTTTTGGCAAAAAACGGACCTGTTTTTGTGAAAACCTACTTACCTACTCTCTCAATCTCCCTACCTATCTACTGTATTTCTCTCTCTCTCTCTCCCTATCTACTGTATTTCTCTCTCTCTTTTTATTTCTCTCTCTCTATCCATCTATCTACAACCTACCTACTCTCTCTGTCCCTATCTTACTGTATTTCTCTATTTCTCTCTCTCTATCCCTCTACCTACCTACCTACCTACCTACCCCCTCTCTCTCCCTACCTACCTACTATATTTCTCTCTCTCTCTCTATTTCTCTCTCTCTATCCCTTTATCTACCTACCTACCTACCTAACTACTCTCTCTCTCTCCCTACCTATTTACTGTATTTCTCTCTCTTTCTCTCCCTCTCTATCCCTCTATCTACCTACCTACTTTTCTTTACTTTGCCTCTTCAAAACCTTGGTGTGTCTTATACTTCAGTGCATATTATATTCCAAAAAATATGGTAATTCAATATAATGCTGCTGTAAAAATATTAAACATTTTGTAACAAGTCCCCAAATTCCTATAAGAAATACATCACAAAGTAAAAAAACATCCTATTTGAAATAAGGTTCTTCCAGAGCACAAAAAGCCAACAATTACTCAAATAATATGATGCATGAGAGTTCCTAGCCTAGTACCATTGCTGAGTGACAATTCCTTAGTCCACAGGATTCAAAGGTATGGTTCCTATGGTATGATATAAAATATATAGACCATATGCCTATTATAATTGTAATAACATATCTTGGGAAGTTTTAAATATTCTCCGTTGAGGAATAAATGTCTGAGGCGAGAGATTGCTGAAACACGAACTGCTTTAATAAACACAACTATGGTAACAGAACAGAGCCGGCCGGTTTGACAGCTATTTATACAGGAGGCTGTCAAACCGGCACCCAATTAGAACATGATTTTCCCCACCAGAACCCGCCTTTAATTTCAGCCAATGGTAATCAACCTTATCCCTGATTGACACAGAAGATATAACACCACTTTCCTCCCAGACTGTGCATGCGTAGTCTGACAGGTAGGCCAGCTGTCGCCTGCTCCTTTGAGAGCATTGAAGGGGTTGGACAGGTGACTGCGACATAATTGGTGAATTTGGTACTCGCCCTTCTCGATGATGGTCCGTGGGACTCCCTGGAGTCCTGCCTTGGTGAGTCGGCCATCGAGATGTCATCTGGCGGGAACAGCATGCATGGAAAGTCCGGTGGAATGTTTGGCCAGCAGGCAGCGCTGGATGTTTCTGGAAGTTGTCTGTATTCTGTATCGGTTGTGGCCTCTGGGGCCTGCACATTGTCCCTGTTTCTTGAATCGGATGCCCTAGGGCCCCGTGGTGCATGCCAGCTACATAGTTGGCCTATATGTTGTCTCCACACCTGACCATCGGTGAGTAGGACTCTGTAAGAGCAGGGACCCGTTACTTCTATTATCTCCCTGGGTATCCATTTTTGAATGCCTGCAAAATTCTGTGTGAAGACCCAATCCCCTTTATCAAACCCTTGCTTGCACACTCCCCCCACCTGGTTATGGGCATTTGTTGCATAATGAGGGTGTATTCTGTCTAGTGTCATCCAGAGCTATCGGCCCATTAGCAGCTCCGCTGGACTTTTATTAATTAATGGACAGGGGGTTGAATGTTGTCACAGCAAATAATCAGATATTTTCTCCTGTAATGGCCCATTCCCATTCTACCGAGTGCCTCCTTTGCGGACCGCCCGTTCTGCCCTGCCATTACTGGCAGGGTGGAATGGGGACATCAATGCTTGGCATACCCCAAGGAAGGCCAAGAATGTTTGGAAACTTTCAGTCATCCATTGTCCGAGACCACCACATCTGGGATTCCACGACAGGTGAATATACGTTTCAATACCCTAATTGTTGCCTCTGTGGCCCATGGACACAATCTCAACCCATTTGGAAAATGTGTCTACCACTACCAAGATCATAGTTCCCTGAATGGGTATGGCAAAATCCACATGCAGTCAGGACCACAGGGCTGGGGGCGTTTCCCATTCCCTAGCTTCTGCCATTAGTGGCACCAGCTGAGACAACTGACAAATATTGCATTGCCGTACCCAATCTAGGATTGCTTCATCCATTTTAGGCCACCACGGGGCACTCCAGGCCAAGGCTTTCATATGGACAATGCCCAGATGCCCCTCATGCACCTGGCTCTAACATTTGGTAGTGCAGCGTTTGTGGAATGACCACTCTATTGCCTCATAGGAGGCACCCCTTAGCTCAGACAGTTCTGTTCGCCTTTGGACAAACAGCAGGAACTCCTCCCCCAACTGACCCAGAGGCCAGCCTCTGCGGACCCACTCCAGGACCCTCAGAATTACCTTGTCCTTATGTGAGTGTGCTTCTATATACAATGCAGTGATAGGGAGCTTCAACTCGTCCAGGGCGAGTACCTTACATGCAGGAGCTGGGTCCTGCACTGGAATGGGTAATGGGGAGTGACTCTGGGCATCAGTGTGCCCTAAATGTTTCCCAGGCCAATACTCCAACCGGTAGGAATAGGCAGCTAAAAATTCGGACAACCATAGCATCCGAGGTGATAAAATTAAAGGCGTCTGGTGGTCGCCCGCCAGAATGCCCAGAAGTGGCTTATGATCGGTGATAAGGAAACAGCGGCCGTACAAATCATGGAATCTCTTGATTCCAGCAACAGCCGCAGGCACCTCCTTATCGACCTGGTTGTAATTATGTTCCGTGGTTGATAAGGTGCGTGAGAAATAGGCAATAGGATCATCCTGCCTATCTGGCAACCTATGTGCTAGAACTGCCCCAATGCCATAAGGTGATGAGTCAACGGTAGCCTCTCATTATATTGCATGAGGACAGCCGCTAACGTCAATAGTGACTTAACGGTGGCGAAAGCTTTGGCCTCAGTCTGTCCCCAATTCCATACCGTTGACTTATCCAGAAGCCTACAGAGGGGTTCTGCCACAGATGCTTTATGCAGTAAGAACACCGCGTAAACGTTAAGCAAGCCTAAAAATGCCTGCAGTTCCTGTTTAGAGGTAGGGGTAGGAGCCCTATGAATAGCTTCCACTTTGCATGGTGTGAGGTATATTCCTGTGGAATCTATGAAAAATCCTAAAAACTCCACTGATGGAACTCCCAATAAGCACTTACTTTTCTTTAAGTGAAGTCCGGCTTCCCTGAAACATGTTAAGCTGGCCTGTATCTTGACAAGATCTGCTGTGTCCTTGGCGGCCAGCAATATGTCATCAAAATATGGGACTACGCCATCTAGCCCGTGCAGCAGGCGTTCCATTAGTCCCTGAAACAACCAGGAAGCCACGCAGACTCCAAACTGGAGCCTGCGGCATTTGAAGGCCCCCTTATTGGTTACAATATTCTGAGGCTTGATCGTAGGCTCATCAACAGGTAGCCGTTGATAAGCCTGGGCCATATCTAATTTAGCGAAAATCTGTCCCTGTCCCAATGAATGCAATAAGTGCTGCACTACTGCAACAGGGTACAGATTGGCCTGCAGCGCTTTATTCAAAGTGGAACGATAATCAGCGCAGATTCTTATGGACCCATCGGCCTTCACAGGGGTGACTATTGGGGTCTCTCACTGTGAATGATCAACGGGCTCCAAGATACCCTGGCTGATTAATTTATTCAATTCTGCCTCCACTTTAGCTCTAATAACGAAGGGCACCCTCCGGGCTTTAAGGCGAATAGGTGCAACTGTGAGGTCTAAATTCAATGTAATAGGGGTGCCCTTATAAATTACCAAATGTTCCCTCGAACACATCAGCAAATTCATCATACAAATGGTCAAAATCATCTGATATAGTCACAGATTGTATCCCGGCAATGGTTAGCCCCAATGGCTCAAACCAGTCTATGCCCAAAAGGCTGGCCAGGGGATTGGCGACTACAATGAGGGGTAGGTGGCCCTTGAATTCATGATGCTCCAATCAGCCTTATCCCTGATTGACACAGAAGATATAACAGGAAGGACTTGATAGGCAGACTAAAATGCCAAATGCATTCTGAACATCTGGCTGACTGTGGAATGAACCAAAATAATATAATAATGCCATATAATTATTAATTATAATTAGTATTTAAGACACAACTTTGGAAAATATAAAAGCATTTATAATTGCTGTGAAGAAGAACGGACAGTTTATATCCTTTTTTTGTTTTTCTCTTTCTCCTGTCTTTTCTATTTCATTCTTATTTACATCACATTTCTTTAATTTGTTCACTTTTCCTTTTTTTAAAAAATTCATTGCTTTTATTCTGTACAAATTTTTAATTAATTAAAATTAAAACAATGTTTATTAATGAGTACATTATACAGATAAAATAAATACATAGTAGAGAAAATAAAAAGTACAAAGAAAAGGAAGAGAAAAATTTTAAAGGAAAGGAAAAATAAGTAACTTCCGTCTTTGTCCCAGCAAATATAAACAATTTTATTTAATATGATTTATCTTCCTCTTCCACCAAAAAAAGTTTCAAACATTTTAGTTGACAACAATTGAAGTTTCCCATTCTGGCCAATTTTGTTTACCATAGTTATCAAAAAATGTCTGCCAGTTTCTATTTAAAGAAATAGCTTGTTTCTTACTCATTCCAATTTGAACTGGAAAGTTTCCAGAATCCTAAGCCTGCTGGAATTTTTCTAAATAAGCTTGTAATAATTCTGACAGAGAACAGTCCAGCTGCTCCTGTGGTGGGTGTCGGATGCTTTCAATTGTGCTAGCTTTTCATGTTGTTTTTGTATTCCAGAGTTTGCAGTCTATTTGCTTTTCTCAAAATAATGACCATATGCTCCCTCTCAAATATCTGATCCGAACTCTCAGAGAGGATAAATGTTCTTTTGCTATAGTGTGAAGGATCTACAGGGCAGAGTGGCCACATGATCATGGGTCTTCACTTCCACTCTCCTCCTCTTGGCCCAGCCTTGGTGGACACGAGACAGGAATCAGGTAATCTTTATCTCTTCAGAAGGACAGGGGTAGCACATCAAGGGGAGTGATGGAGGCAGTGGTGGGTTCTGTTAAGTCCTCGGAGATACAACTGGGTGACATCAGAGACTTGCAGAAGCCGCCCCCATTGGCTGTGACATGCCTGCCGGCCGGTGGGAAAATCACAGCCATCTGATTGGCTACCCGTCTGACAACTACCATGTAAATAGCTGTCAGACAGGGTTTCACCAGTTTTTCTTGTCAGTTGTTATTCTATTGTTAAATAAAGAGTTACTGTGTTCCACCACCTCACCTCCGTTATTGGCTCTAGGCTCACAACAGAGCAGGCAGCAACCCAGGCCTGCCACACCTCCAAACTAGTTCGTTTTTCTGATCTACAAATATACATGCACTATATCTGGCAGCGTTGTAGGTGCCACCATCTTATTTTTTGCTTCTGTGCATGTGCAGAACAATTTTTATTGCACTGCACATGCACATGCAGTGTGCATCAAGTGTGCACGTGCAGCGTGAGCACACGAGCTAACTGGCAGTAGTGCCTGCTGGAACCCATCCCTGGATGGAGAGCATTATTTTTTAAAAACTATCATCTGGGTGACATGTCACTCAGCCCACAGGATCCAAAGTTTATCTAACAGGAATGATTCTGCTCATTTTGCACTTGGACTGCCCCTAGTAGTCATAAGTCAAAGAAGTGTCACTTTGGCTGCTTTCTTCTAATGAAAGAAACCCAGTATAGCTTGTCCACTTCCCTGTACATAGTATAACCATTTCTCTACTGGACCTAGATTTCTCTGGCCCACAACTGGAGAGTGAACTCCAATGGAATCTCCAGGAGTACATTCTTCCTCTGTCCCTGTTTTGTGTTCCCTCCCAGGGGCTACCTGCTAGTGTTTATCTCCTGACTGTTTAGTTGTCCACCTTTGAAGAAGTAGGGATGAAGCCACTCTTTGCCATATCAGTCATGTTCATCTGATATGATCGATAAAGGGTGCCATGCTGCAGTCTTAGATCAACACTCAAATAGTTGCCCATCAAACTCAGGCACCCAAGTTAACATGGAACTGGAAACAACTAAGTCCCTAAATTTGAAAAATATACAATACTGTTGCAAAGTAGCTTTTTCACCATACTTCCCAACAATATCAACTACAAGTACTTCAGGTATACAAAAGGCAGTGCCAAGTTTTTATGTAGGGGGCAGAAACAAATCATAGATACATTCTGTGTGTGTGTGTGTGTGTGTGTGTGTGTGTGTGTGTGTGAGAGAGAGAGAGAGAGAGAGAGAGAGAGAGAGAGAGAGAGAGAGAGAGAGAGAGAGAGAGAGAGAGAGAGAGAGAGAGAGAGAGAGAGATATGCCAGAAAGCAACAAATTAAACAGTAAAGAAAGAAATCAAAAAAGATAAGACACTATTAAAATATGACACATCTCCTCCTTTCTCTCACAGATTTGTTGCTTTGACACCTGCAACACTCAAGGAATTCAGAATACAGCTCTAATGTGTGATCAGCAGGCCCTAAAAGGGACTTTTTGCACATCAAAGAAAATAGCTTTGACACAAAGGAAAGACATTTTTTTCTTGAACTTCAAAAGGAGGCATGGAATGCCATGCTAAAATGGCAATATCGTTTAAAATGGTAATAATAAATCCAAAGTTCTACCTAATTTCTGATCATTAACTCCAACTTTTTATAGGCTACATAGTATCAGTACTTAAGACACTTTTTAGTTCACAAGTGTTACTATATACTATAGTTAATGAAAATGTTGTAAGTAGTGGCTTCATAATTGCATTTATTTTTTGTAATTAAAAAGGAACGGAATAAAAATGCATTTAATTTAACATCATCATATTTCACTCCAAAACTTCAATTTGTTACATTTAAGAACAAGGTATTTCACCCAAAGTTATCCTTCAACTAGGGCTTTTGATCTGCAATAAACTTTGTACTTCCTGCAGTGAATCATAAAGTGTTCAGTTGCTTATTTAAAAAGCTATATCCTTTCAAAATGAGCGACATACTGTACATTTATTTCAATATGAATCAAGGTGTGTATAAAGGACACACCTTTTCAAAGGAAAAGGCCATCTGCCTGCCAATGCAAAGTTCTACTGTATAAATTATAACCTTCATTGTGCATATCCTACATACCTTGGATTTTGATAGACTGCATTATCTCTCCTTAACTGCCATAGACAGTAAAAAATGGATTCATTTGTTGCCATAAACTCCCAAATCAGTGGCATTATATATACTAATTGCTACTTTCCCCTTCATTTTTCTTAGTTTAACACTTATGTGTTTAAATTTGCCAGACTATAAAATACACATTAAGGAATATTACTGAGTAGATAATTTCTGAGAAGATGGGAGCTCCCCAAATTTATTTTCAAATTTCCAAAGTATATTGAAAAAGAAAAACTCTATAGTTATAGCAAACCCAAGAGTCTTATAGTTTTTAGTTATGGCATAAGATATGGTGAACGATAGTTCATCAGTTGCTTAAAGAATAAATGTATCCCTATATTTATATACATATACATATTTAGATAGTTTGAATGGTGTAGTCTTTAAAGTGCTGGACCAGAACCAGAGAAATTTCTATTTATTTATTAAATAGGTATATATGGCTACCCAATTGACCAACAGATCACAGATCAAGCATAATCTTGAGCTTGAAAACTCCTAGTCACACCTTCTCAGCTCAGCCTATTTTAGCTGGGGAAACTAGGAGGAATGTATTGAATGACAAGCGAAGTATACATTTAGCACATTTTTAAAAAAAAAATCAAAGCAAAGGATATATATATAAGATAGTGAACCTTTTTAACAATGATAATCACCTTATTAAAAGTAAAGGTAAAGGTTTTCCCTGTCCAGTCATGACCAACTCTAGGGGGCAGTAGTCATCTCCATTTCTTAGCCAAGGGAGTCAGTGTTGTCCATTTCCATTGTCATGTGGCCAGCATCACTATACACCAGGGGTAGTCAACCTTTTTATACCTACCGCCCACTTTCGTATCTCTGTTAGTAGTAAAATTTTCTAACCGCCCACTGGTTCCACAATAATGGTGATTTATAAAGTAGGCAAGTCAGTTAAATTAGAAAAAGGAAAGTGCTTCAGTATCGGACAAAACCCTTACCGCCAACCATGAAAGCTAGAACGCCCACAAGTGGGCGGTAGGGACTAGGATGACTACCACTGCTATACACCAATGACTATAATTGATAGAATGCTATTATCTTTCCACTGAAGTGGTACCTACTTATCTACTCACATTTGCAGGCTTTCAAACTGCTAGGTGGCCAGGAGCTGGAGCAAGTAACAGGAGCATGGGTATGTGAACGGATTATTTATAAAACATAGTTTATAGATTAGTATGCTGGGTAAATATCCAGCATGACATGAGAAAGACCACAAAAGGACTTTTATTGCTCTAAGGCAGAAGCCCTTAAACCTTTGGGCACCAAGGAACATTTTTGTAGAGAAACGTTTTTCCACGAACCAGAGGGGCCATGATTTTGTATGCTGCCTACAACCCCCAGATGGAGCTTTGCTTGTTTGCATGAACCAGTTGCCTGCATGCCATGGACTGGTTCCGGTCCATGGACCAGGAGTTAGGGACCCCTGCTCTAGGGTATAATAATAGAATCTTGAAGGTCTGCTAGACTATTCCTCTGCCCCTTTTGCCCCTTCATTTGACAAACCAATTCAAAGTGGGATTATGCTGAGTTGCTTTCTCATCCCTTTTCCTCTCCCAGTGCTGAGTAATTGTTTATTCAGAGTGTTAATATTTATATTTATTGAGAAAGAAGTAAAGGGAGACTCGTAGGGAGACTGTTTATTCAGAGGTTCTTGCATTCCTTCCTTATAAAATACTTTATACACTTTCTCTTATGTTTATTGTTCTGAGCCAAAGGTACCTTTATAAGAAATAAGTTGTCCAAGATTTCAAATAAAATAAATGATTTGAAAAGAAACAGACTATCTAAGTCCAGCTGCTAGATAAAGAGAATAAACTAGATATCCAATTAGGGTTCCTTTATGGAGTCAGAAACAAGAGAGAACAACACAAACAAGATTTGATCAAGTTGTAATCATTAGTATTTTAGCAAAACTTCTTTCGGTATTTATTTACTGTCATGCAAGTTTCCCTTTCAACTGAACATGTAATAAATTGACTTAAAATTCTTGCTAGAAAATTTCAGTGTGGGTCCTTTAAGAATATTAGGGAATGTAAATTTAAAAACATAATAATATTGTAGCATTAAAACAGTGTCCATTTTTGGAAAAAAACACTATTTTTAATATTTTACTTTACATTGCTTTAGGATTTTGTAATACAGATCGCAGAATGTAGTACTGGCTAAATAGCTTTAAATAATAAATTTCAAATTCATCATAACATAGATGAACTAAAAGTAAGGGGAGAAATGGTTTAAATATACTGTTTTAAAAATCAAAACTTCCAAAGGAATTAAGTTAATTTGAAAGGTGCTTGACTTATTCATGTTAATTGAAATATTTTGTTTCTAAAATGCTATCTTTTGCATATTATTTTGTGAAAATATTTTGAAAGACAATTGAGATAGTGTCCACTTATGATTACTATGCCGAATTTAAAAATGAAAAAAAACTTTACATTCTATGTTTAAATACAAAATGTTTAAATATTTCAGGTATCATCCCAAATGAAAGGTCACAACTTTTCTTTTTCACTTGTTTTGCAGAGGAAAAAAAGCAAGGTTCTCCTGTAACTTGCATATCATACATACAGTACATATCAGATATATCCAATATGCTAACTTGTAAATATTTTTGAACCGTGACTCTGAAAGATAGGGTGAAGCATCAAATACTACACTGAGAAACAAATAGGAAGGATACAGTATACAGTTTCAAAGTTTCTCAAATGTTAGTGTGGCTAAGCTCTACAATCTTTATTAAAATCATTACATTTCTGATGCACCTTTTTTAAGGAGAAAAAAACTTTCTCTGAATGTTGTCTTTGTCAACATGATAGTGTAAGTAATCATCTTCTAACTAGTTCTACCCTTATGACTAGATAAAACCAGCAATAGAACAGAAATGTGATATTTAGAAATCTGAGACGATGTAGCTCTATTTAAAACTGCAACCGAGCAACGTAAACTGACTTCAGCCTCCGCACGAGCCAATTTTATATACTTCTCTCTTGGAAGAGTTTCAGTCAAACAAGAACTTTGATTAGTGGTTATATAATTTTCCTGCTGAGTTCCATTTTTATACAAGACAATAGTGGTAAATAAGCAAAATATTTTTCTTCACACTCATACCAGGTAATTTAAGTACAAATTGTTCTGAGAGTCAAGCATTCAATCAATGTTTTAAAACAGAGTGATCAGTACATTCTCAGCCTAGCTGGCTGCTACACTGGTGTCATGGCTCTGGTCTGAGGAGATGGAACTGGGGCCAACGGAGGGGGCTGGCACAGTCCCTATGGCCCCTGAGGAATGACCTGGGGGTGAGGATGAATCAGTTTTGGACCCCTTGGGCCTTGGAAGAGTAGGCAGGGAGGAAGAGAGAGCAAGGCTGACCTACAAAAAGGGAGGAGAAGATGGAAAGGGCAGGTAGCAGAGCAGAGAAGCGGCGGAGTTCTGGAGACAAGCAAATGCTTCTCCCACCAGATCCCTGGGTGCAGAGAATACAGAGGAGGCAGAATCAGCACAGGGCGATCTGACTACTCAGGAGGAGGGTGCCTCACCCCTCTGGACGAGGATCACCTGTAGAGTAACATTTAAGAAGATGCTGTGGGAAAGGGCTTTTGTCGGGAATAAGTATTGTATTTCGTGGCAACACTCTACACAGCTCTTAAGAGAACTTTGTTCCGGTTCCACCACAAAACCGCGGTAGACTAAAGCGCGTGTGACTAAAGCGCGGTGACAAAACCGCACCGTCAAAACCGCGCAACAACAGCGCGCTGACAACAGCGCGCCGACAGAAGCACGCTGTAACATAACCCTAAAAATAACCCTAAACCTAACCCTAAACCTAACCCTAAACCTAACGCTAAACCTACCCTAAACCTACCCTAAACCTAACCCTAACCCTAACCCTAAACCTTACCTTAAGTTAAATCGCGCTTCTGTCGGCGCGCTTTTGACATCGCAGTTTTAGCGCCGCGGTGTTGTCGGCGCGCTTTTGACGTTTGCGGTTATGTCGTGCCACGCTTTGTTCCAGTATCCTTGCTGTTGTTGACTGAGGCCTCAACCTTTGCCTCGACGTCGGTGGACTTCCACTGCCATGAAATTGCACAGAGTGTGTGCAGGCACATGGGTTTGAGCCTTGGTCTTGGACTGTAGGTGTACCCTATGGGCAGAGACTTTGGGGAGCAGACCAGGAATTGCTGGATTGTGGGGATTTGGTGGTTGAATAAAGGCTGACAAGCTTTCACCTAGCATGTATTGCTTACATGCCAAATCCAAGTCATACCAATTGCATTGAATTATTGTGTCAGAAAATAACAGAAATACAGAATTGGAAGGAACCTTGGAGGTCTTAGTGCAACTCCCAGCTCAAGCAAGAAATTCTATACCATTTCAGACAAGTGTGGTTCAGTGTGATTTCTATGGGTTTTACTTTGTCTTTGTACGAACTCAATTCTTGTAGTTTGTTGGACAATGCATAGGTAAGATAAAGCATAGCTTTTAGTAATATGTCAGTCTCAAAATGTCAGTGTTGTTTTTAAGATTTCAATGCAAACTATTTTATAGTATAATAAGAACATACAAAGTGAAGATATTTGAATAAGAAACTTTGTATCTTATTGTATCTTTGTATCTTTCTATTTCTTTGAAATAGAAGTATGTGATATATACTGCAAATATTTATAGAGAGCAGTCTTAATTCTACTGGAAGTTCAAAAGCCTAAAATAGATTATCCCATTCACAAAATGTTTAGTCCATTGACAAATCATTTACACTAGGCTCACAATATCCAGTAATTGAAGTATTGCATCTAGAAGATTTACGTCTCCCGCCCTAACTTGAAAAGACAGTTTTATATCTGAACTGTTTTAAATGACTAATTAATTCAATTTATATTTTCCCTTATATTGTTGCAATATAAATCACATCTCAAATTTTATTTATTTTATTTCATTTAGTGTAAGTACCTAAGTGATTCTGGTGATGCAAAATAGAGTCTTAGCTTAGTCTTTATTGAGTGAAATATAAATAACATAAAACCTTTCCACTTGTAATTTGAAAATAACAACCCAGAAGTGAATTGCTAATTGAATAAGTCACAGAATAAAATGCACATGCATCAGTTGTTTGTGGTAAATTCAAGACTACCACATATCAAACACAGAAAAATAATTACTGGAGGTTGAAGAAGCAAGAAGGTGTAGTGAGAAAGGAGAAGAGGAAAGACAGGTGTATTAAGGGAATGAAAGCAACACTGTTTAATTAACTAATGGAACTGAGTAACTAGACAGATTGTTCTCCACAATACACCCCCTCTTACTTTTATAAAGAATCAGTAACATGTTAGTAAATGCAGTGATCCCTGAAGGATATACAAGAATCCTCATTTATAGTAGTAAAGAATTAAACCAGAGTTATTTGTACTTTGCCTTAGTAACAAAAGTTGCATGTAGCTTATTTCAAAAAAGAAGTAAAGTTATAAAAGTGTCACGATGAAATCATATATAAATCAAATAAATCATACATAAATCAACCTGAGCCTCCAATAGGATCATTTTAATTAAAACAGGTGACTGCATAAGTCATTCATATCGTTTATTTCCAATAAAAAATAAGAACATTACATTAAAATATGAATCCTGTATTTGTGTCATCAGTGAGAGCAATCTGGTTCATATACTGTTCTAAGCAACAATTTGTTCATTAAGTCACAGTTGGTTGATCTCACACATTACAATATTCCAAAACCAAGCAAATCTATATGGTGATAATATATGGAGCCAGCCTAATCACTCTGATAAGTCTAAATTCTCAAATGTGTATAGTGGAAAATAGTAGGGTAAAGGTTCCCCTCGCACATGTGCTAGTTGTTCCCGACTCTAGGGGGTGGTGTTCATCTCCATTTCAAAGCCGAACAGCCAGCACTGTCCGGAGTCATCTCCGTGGTCATGTGGCCAGCATGACTAAATGCCAAAGGTACACGGAACGCTGTTAGCTTTCTACTTGCATTTTTACATGCTTTCAAACTGCTAAGTTGGCAAAAGCTGGGACAAGTAAGGGGACCTCACCCCGTTATGCAGCACTAGGGAGTCGAACCACCAAACTGCCAACCTTTCTGATCGACAAACTTAGCATCTTAGCCCTTGAGCCACTAAGTCCCTAATATGTCTTACATTTATGTAACAATTGTCATTTGCACTAACATATTTAATACTATAAATGTAGCTTTAACTTTTCTTCACATCATTTACTTTGAAAAGTTGGAATTAGACCTTGGCATGATATGTTTCAGCATTCACAAAACAAGATGGTGAATAAAGTAAATGGATTTATTTGCTTAATTCAGGATTCTGATGAAGGGGCACTTGCTTCGTTAAGAATAACTATTTTAAATGAGAACTGTACTATTTGTACATAAAAATAGAAGAGGCTTGTTTTGTTTTACAAACATGATAACATCGAGATGACAATTATCCAAGATATGAAATTGTAGCTGAACAGATCCAAACATGGAACTATCCAATCTGATTCAGGAAACTAAATTAAATATTATAAAGGAAATATATACACAAGGCATATAGTGGAACTTTCATAACTTCCTCTTCTTTATTTTATTTGTTTTGATCAGCAGGTTAATCTCATAATGTTAATGTTCAGTAATGTCATGTGTCTGTTTTGCTGAAATTCAGAGCCCTTTTCTCTTTCTATATGATTGAAAAAAACATACTGCCATCATACATGTATTACATGTGACATACACTTACCGGTAATTGTCTCAACTATATCTGTTATAATCAAAAGTCTATGTTTACCATCCAGCTATTTCCATTTGTCTTGCTTCTGCCACTAGTAAGAACTGTGAGCCTCGGTGTCCCTTTCACCTAACACAATTAACTGAGTCTATTGCTCTTTGTATTAAAGCAATTAACCAGCAGTGGATAACTCAATGACAAATTTAGTGATCTTTGCATTGGTCATCATTTTCTTTGTAGTGTGCCACTTAATTCTTTTTTGTCTTTTTTTTTGTAGGGGGGGAATAATAGAAATTAAACAGTAATCAATTTGGCATGTAGAAGCAAACAGAAACAAACAGAAACAATTTTAAAACATTTCTGCAGAGCCTCTAGCCATCTCTAGGTCAGCCAACAAAGCCAGTGATTAACTGTGTATTAACATTCTCTAGAAGATTCATAAACATGGAAGGGCCCAATCAAGGTAAAAGCTACCATTGTTCATTATAAAACAAATCACTTCAAGAAAATTCTGGTTTTCTGTGTCTGCAAATTATGTTAAGCTTTACAAACATTGGTAGCCACTATGCCGATCCAAAAACTAAACCTATTCATCACAATTTCCAATATGTAAGAATTAATGCTATCATAAAGTTTATTGCCTTGATTTGCTTAAGGCAGGGGTGTCACACTCAAGGCCTGTGGACTGGATCCGTCCTGCGAGGTGCTTAGATTTGGCCCACAGGCCACCCTGAAAACAGCAAAGGACCCAGAGGCGAACCGGTAGTAGTGGCAGCGGGAGGCTCCGCCCACCTACCTGGACACTTCTGTACATGCACAGAAGCATCATGCACACAAGCCTGTGTACATGCACAAATGAACCGGTAGTAAAAAAAATGGAAACCCACCGCTGAAAGGACCGTCCCATGGTGTCTCTGCCAGTGAAAACAGAATTCTGAAGGGCCATGTGCAGCCCTCCTAGGCTCCATTTTCAACCACAGTGGCCATCTGCAGCCTTTTGGCAGCTCCATTTTTGCTAGCAGAGGGCTAGCAAAACAAACTAAAAGCAAAGCAAAACAAAAGGAGAAATGTTCCCTTTTTTGCTTTTGAGCATCCAAGAAGAAACAGGAGAGGAGAAAGAGAAAGACAAAGAAAAAGAAGGGAAGAGAGCAAGGAAGGAAAAATAAAGAAAGAGGGGAAGGAAGAAGAAAGGACAATAAAGAGGGAGGGTGGGAGGGAGGGAAGGAAGCAAGCAAGCAAGCAAAGAAATAATGAGAGGGAGAGAGGGTCTGAGGGAAGTCCTACTTTAGCACTTGGCCATCACAGTTGCCACAAAACAAGTGATGCCGAGCTGGCTATGCCCCCACCATTCCCCCAAGGTCAAACACAACACTGATGGGTCCTTCAATGAAATCGAGTTTGACACCCCTGGCTTAAGGAGTAAAGTTTCCTATCAGTCAAGCTGAACTGCTAATGTTAATGTTTGCATGTTTGTAAACATTAAAAAAATGATTTAGCACAGTCTTGTGCTCCAAAATAAATAACGTTTGAGCAAGTGCAAAATTTTTGGCCAATCTCTAGGGGGATGGGGAAAATTTCTGCTCAAAACAAATGTTTTGAATATCCCCAATAGTGCAATCCAAACATTTATATCTTCATCTCTCTCATCTGTCACAAATGAATGCTTGAACAACAAAGCCTGGGTTTTTTTTTCCAAAAAAAAAATGTTTTATCTAAACCTCATAAAAATATTAAAAATATTAATTAGGCATCAACTTATTGATCCTCTTTACTCTAGTTTATTAAGAACATTAAAGTGCACAAAACTGTAAGTACAACAATGCCATGTTCCAAACTCTGCCTTGTGTGAAACACCTTTTGAACTTTTTTTTTATCAACATAGAAACTTCTCTCTTTCAAAGCTTTATTGTTCCTCATGATAATAAATAAGATACTATTGTAAATTGAATGCCTAGAGTAAAATGATACTTGTAGCTAGGAATATAATTACATGTGTTAAGAATTGCTTCTTTTACAGTGCTCTGAGCCACAAATATAGAACTATTGTAGCAATTTGAATAAATCAAGAAGCAATTTTGTGTCTTAAGTTTTGCAATCATTACAGAAAACAGTTTTGTAGAATAAAATGCAAATCACTCAACCAGATAGTTGAATAATACAGTTGAGTATTTTTCGATTACAATGCTACAAGCAACATTAAAGCTTTAGGCGGGATGAATCAACTCATCAAAAACAACAGATTCAATACTACCATAATAGAACACAAATTTATCAGAGCATTTATTACTTTTTGAGTTAATCCCGGGAAACAATACAAAAAAACAAAAGGAATGTCATAGCACTTTTCCAACTAATACACTTTACTGAAAGTTGAATTTTTGTGAACTACAGCTCACTTCATCAGATGCATGGAGTGGTTGAATTAATATATTTCTTAATTTGAGACAAGGTAGGATAGGTAGAAGAAAGATTGGGAAAAGAAGTTGTTTATGCAGTTTATATGAGAGAGAGAAGTACTTTATTTGATAATTACCTTCTCATTTGATAATTGTGATGTGTTTAATAACCTACTTGAATTTGTTGAAGTTTTGAGATTACAATATTCTCTAGATTTTCTGCTTAGGCATCATAACTAGGTTTCAGTATTTCTGTTCAATGTATCAGTTGTTTGTCTGTGTCTGTATCCATATGCATGCCTTCAAATCAACCTTAAGTCCAGACAACTACGTGGAGAGGTCCATGTAGTTTGCTTGGTAACATTTTTGGAAATGGTTTACCAATACCTTCTTGATACTGGCCCAAAGTGAAACATTTGGCTTCTGAGCTAACTAAGCATAAAAACTCAGTTCTCCACTCCCACTAAAGCTTCAGCGCTAGATGTTGTATTAAGAAAGGTGGGATAAAAAAAAAAACCCTAATAGATTAAAACTATATATGACAGACAGAAATCTATATGGAGATGTTAGTAAATTACCAGGAATTAAACTCAATTTGAGGCAAACTTGACTTTGAGTAAGTGAGTGAGTGAGTGAGGTTAGTCAGTTAGTCAAAATACAGGGCACAAAATTACTGGAAACCCCAAAGACTATAATCCGCACCTGCTGAAAAGTAGATCGTTGCGTTATCTCGAACAGGAATATTGAAATTTGACGGATCCCTGAGTGACGGTCAAGCAATAGAAAAGAAGGGGAACAACCTGGGTGAACCCCGAGGGTGAAGCGAGAAGGGAAACCCCCACCTCACCCCACTAGCGGCCACATACCTCGGCCGGGGCAATGCGGAACGCCTCAGCGATTTTAGCGTAAAGCTCCTTCACGCTGCTAAAGCCTTCCACGCGCCCGGTGGGGCTGCCGTGCGCCAGCTGCGTGTGGAAGACCAACCGGACGGGACCGCGCGAGGCTGCGGCGCCCACCGCTCCGGCACGGGCGCCGACCCCGACCTCGTCGTCGCCTCGCCCTCGAGCCGGGGGAGCCTCGCCGTCCACCAAGGTGGAGGTCTCCCTGGACTTGCCTTTCTTCTTTCCCCTCAGCCCCAGAGGCATCTTCCCAGCCCGCCCGCCGCAAATTAGGGGCCAGAAGCACCTGTGCGCTAGCTGGTAGCGGCGGCGCGGCTCTTCTTTCCCACTTGGCTGAACTCTGCTCGCTCAGGCCCCGAGCTCGAGCCGCACTTCCCGCTTAAGCCGTCGCCCGGCAGGTGGGCCAAGCAGGCGGCAGCCAATGGACGAACAGGGCTTTGGGCCCGGGAGCAATTTCACGCCCGACAAACCCCACCCCACCCCGGCTTCTCTTTTCCTCTTCGGTGCTTTTTGAGTCAGCCGCTGAGTTGTAGAGGAAAGTCGCGAAGACCCCGTGGCGTACAATTTTATTCATAGGTGTGTATTATTTTTTTAAAATGTGGCCACCAATCATCAGACTGCAATTCTGGGCAGCTAACAAAGATTTTTTTAAAAATAATTAAAAAATACCAGTATTAAAAAATGCCAAGGCCAACCAAAACACAAAGTGGCTGCTGAAGACACAGTGCAAGAATTGAGCTCAATTATTCCACCATCCTTAGGAAAACAGCCATATTTGTAGGGTTTGTTGGAGAAAGCATGGTTTCTGGTCTCCCCTGGATGACAGTTCCGACTCCCAGCCACTCTTACCTGACTTAGTGGAATGGGCACAAGCAGTTGGAGTAAACCCCTCAAATTCCCTAGACACATGCCGCGAAGTGCTTATACATAATAACCAATACTTTGAATTACACCCAGAAGTAATGATAGGCAGCCACCTTTAATTTAAGCACACCTAGGTACTTCAGCTTTATTTCAAAATCAATTATTGGAATTTATTTGGATGACTGCTTCCGTGAATCTTTTGAGATTAAATTTCATAGAAATCAAAGACAAACAGAAGGTATTAACTTTCTTCAAACAATCGGATTTATAATAGCTTAAGTGTAGTTTTATACATGGGTTTCACTGTGACTTTCAAGCAATACAAGCGTTTGGGATGTATTAAACTTAGCAAACAATGTTTTACTGTTTCTAATGCAAATCTGTGAATACCTCTTTTGCACTCTCTTCAAACAGACGGCTTTTAGATTTAATTGTTATTTTGCAATTGCCTTTTCTGATGCATAAAATGGAGGGGGGAGGCAAAAATAAAATTGATCTTTCTGAGTTTAAGCATCTGCTATAGAAGAAAAGATGGAATGATTGCACAATATAACTTGACAGTACTGACAAGTATTCAGAAGCAAACACTGAAGGCCAAGATTAATTCTCAGGAAAATGAGAAATTCTCTGAATCAGTCATAAAGAATGATATAACCAAATTTATAATCAGCAGACCAGTGATGCTGATGACAAACAAAAATGCTCCCAAAAGTCTTGGCTACAGTTCTTGAAGCCTTCCAAAAATGTTTTGGGAAACAAATTTTCATATGTTTTGCATATTTCTGCTATTTCTTTTGCATCATTGCAGTTTTCCATTCAATAGTTTTTCACTTTAATAAAGTCTTTATTATTTTTATTCATTAATCAAACTTGTAAGGCCAGGTCACCACTACCTCATCTAGCACTAGCGTATGCTCATGCTGCCAGATCTGATGAGATAGGCAAAAACCACTGAGGAGAGGCAAATCTGCAAGTAGTGTAATCCCAGGTCATCTAGGGCAGTGGTCTTCAACCTTGGCAACTTTAAGACCTCTGGACTTCAATTCCCAGAGTTCCTCAGCCAGCAACTGGCTGAGGAACTCTGGGAGTTGAAGTCCACAAATCTTAAAGTTGCCAAGGTTGGAGACCACTGATCTAGGGCTTTAAAGATGACAACTACCCAATTGCACCAATTGAATTGCACCCAAGAACTTGCAGGCTCATGTGGCAGTCATGTTATGTGGGTGCACCATGGTAAGACCAATGCTGCTGAGGCTGCTGCATTCTAATCAAGCAGAAGCTTCTGAAGGTTTTTCAAGAACAACCCTCTGAAAAGGGTGTTAGAATAGTCTGATCAGGAGGTAATTAAGGCATGAGGAAGGACAGGATTTAAATGCAATAAATAAAAAATAGACATTATATTCAGGACAAACCAGGAGCTTGTTATAGAATTATGTGTAAATACAACTGACTTATGTAACAAAACTTTAAAATGTTCTTATTTTAGTATGTAATGTATTAACCCATTCATTTAATATACAATCTTGAACTTTCCTATCTTGTTAATACCATAGGTTTCATTGGGATTTACTCTTAACAGAATAGAGTAGTGTTTCTTAATCTTGGCAGTTTGCAGATGTGTAGACTCCAACTTCCAGAATTCCCAGAATTGAGAAACACTGGTATTATGATCTCTATACTGCAGGTATGTTATGCTTCAAATGTCAAATACCATTTTCATTTGCTCTCATACATCAAATTGACAATTGGAGGGGGAAAAGTTAGAAATAATAGTTTAATGTTTAAAAATATGAAATGCAATACATTATCATAAAGTATATTTAAATACATTTACAATATGCACAAAGAAAAAGTAGTAGTTTTCTTGTTCTCATTTTTAGAGTCATTAAAACTTATTTCATAGATTCTTTCTAGTTTCAGAAAGGGATGTTATAAAGTGCTCAAAAGAGGTTCTTTGCAGAGCATTTTAGCACGAACAGCATTTTGCTTCAAAGCATTAAAGTAATCATGTCCTTTGCAAGGCACATGCAACTGGTTTGAAAGCTGTCTTTGCTTACTCCACATGCAGATGTCCCAGCAAAATGAGCATGCAGACAACTGGGAAGAGTTTCTGAGGAAGCTATATGAGATTTGCAGAGAAGACAACTGTTTTAATACTTTGAAGACTGATCTTTCATTCATTTTAATATGCTTTGTGAAATACCTATTTCAAATGCTTTCCATAGCCCTGGTTTAAGATTGCACATCTTGTCAGTTTATAGCCTTTGTACTAAATCCCATTAAAAAAAATCCCATTCATTCAGGAGTCATTTTTAAAGTGATTCCTCCCACTATCAATTACTGCAGCTGTTTTGGATTTTAATATGCTAGTTTTAGAAAACTGGTATCATTAATTTTTTACATAATTGTTAAATGTCCTGTCACTTAAAAGTGCTATCTAGCACATTTTGAATGAAGCTTTATTGTAAACAAAGATGAATAATTTCATGAATGTTTCCATTTGACCATATTACAAAACAAGTAGGTGTTGTCTTAAATTTAATACTGTTCATCTACTGCCAATGAATACTAGTTAGAACATATATGTCTTTGCAAAAATAAAGTTTCCTTGCTTTTTCTTAAAATAATTCATTACAAATTCATAAAACTTCAGTTTCAACTTAAAGTTCACAGAATTTGCAAGAAACTTGAGAAAGATTGCAATCTTGACTGAATTAGGTTAATTATTCAGTTGATGCATTTATAAGTATGCCGCTTCATGAAATATAAGTTCCAGAGAGCATTAACACATTTTCACAACAATTTCTACCTGCAAATCTATTAGGCCAAAAACAGTAGGCCATCAAATTTTATTTTCTATTAGGTCACTATATTTACCACCAGAATAATGGAGTAAAGAAATTCACAGACTGGTACAGTAATGTAAAACCCACCTCTTCTTTGGGCTCATAAACATTTTAAGTGATATTACTTTCCTGCTGCTGTGAAAAAGGTAATGCAGCTTAGAGTATATACATAAAATAAATATTTAAAGTTACATAGATTCATATAATGAATTCTAATACTGTGATATTTTAACTCACACAGATAATCGGGATTATCTGAATTAAAGTGCTTTGCAAAGTATGCACTTTATTAGAAATATATGGACAGAGGTGTTCCCTTTTTACCCATGATTACATGGACACGAAATACTGGATAAAGTGTTTTGTAAAGGAAGATGCAACACACGGTAAGTAGTATTAACCTTATACTTAGTTGCAAGTCTTTTGTATTCCAATTCTCATGCAACACTGCATAATTCACTTCCCTACCTGCGCACACAAAAGAAAAGTTCAACAGTTATAGACTGCACTTTTACAGCATAAACCTGAAAGTCCTTGATGTTCAGTGTCTATTTGGAACAGTTCACTAACATATGTTTCTTATGATACAGGAAGATTTCTCCTGAGTACTTCTTTTGAGGCTGAAGCTATATTATCTGGGAAAATTACTTCAAATTCTATAATTAAGTCACCTCGTTGGTCATGATTTTTAGGAAATGGTAAACCATATCCTATAATTCTTCTTCTCATTCCAGGCTTTACAACTTCATTTATTGTCATAGGTATTGTTCGGCCTTCTATAGTTGGTACATTGATTGAGGTGCCACATAAAGCCTGGAAAATAGTAAATTCAAAAAATTAAGAGCAGCATATTTGTTATTTCTTCAAGCTTTTAATATACTACATGTTCTCCATAAAGATAATTATATTTTTAAATAAATGACAGTGTAATTTATTCAAATGCAAATGCCACTGTGTTATATCTTTTTTGTAAGTGAAGAGTTGACACCAAACAGTTGAACAGTTCAGGATATAAATATCATTTGCAATAAAGAGAAAATAGCACTTTACCACTTAACAAAATGTGCAAAGAATGCCTAAATGTAAAGAGAGGAGACAGGAACATTGCCAACAATATATTTTCTTTCAAAGCTATATTCTGTGCACATGACACGAATTTCCACCTCTTACATTTTGATTAATGTAACAGAAGTGGCAGCTATAGGCATCCCATTTAATAGGAATATCCTGTATATAGCCTTGGAATGCAATTGATTGCAAGAAGTGTTGGAATGTTCTAACCTTGGAATATCCATTTTGATCATGAACAGGTGTTAGAACAGGTGTTCTGACAAAAGAAGACAATATCCTGTCAGAGTTATTCTTCCTGTGCAAGAATATTCTAGAGATGGAACACTTACCTTTTAAAAATTCACAATATAGATGTAAATAATGTTCTCTAAAATATCATTTGCTACCTGTGGGCTGAATTCTTGCCCCTCCTGGCTCCTTCTAGCCACCCAGGGAGGGAGGCATTTCCTGGATCTAAGAGATTGTTAATGTCTCGTTGTGAAAAGATACACATAACAACTAGGAAGCTACAGGTACTGAACAATTAGTGCCCAAACTTCAATTTTACCATTTATGGGAAAATTACAAACACTATGGTGGAATCTCAGAGAAACTCCCAGAGCATTAGCCAATTTAAATACCAGAGTCTGTTACGGGAGCACATTATACCTGTACTGCAATCTCTGCATTGGTTGCCATTAAACTTATGGATGTAATTTTAAAGTTCCAGTGTTAATCTATAAAACCCTACATACATATTTACTTGCAGGACCACATTAGTCTACCCAGTTTGACCTATCCTAAAAAAACGATTAGCATTGTCCCTCTTTAGGGAGGTCAGGAAGGCCAAGGCTTCTTAGCAATATTGTTCTTCATTTAAAGTGCTGTTCCTTTGAAACAGCCTCCTTGTGAATATCAAACACTGCTCTAATAGAACATTCTTATGTGTGCATTAAGGGTAACTAAATGTGTATGTTGCTAACTTATAAGACAATTGATTATTACAACGGATGTATCTCCTAAATCTAATCATCTAGTTTGTATGCTCACAATAATTGTTGTTTATTAAACTTATGTGCTGCCTATCTTGCTTGGAAACTTTACTTGCCATATAAATATAATTATTTCAACTTTATATCAATGTTATGATAAAATGTATTTAAAATCGATGAAAATATCATGGCAGATCAGCATAGAGCTGTTCACATAAGCAGAATGCTGTTCCTTTGTTCTCACCATAATGTTATTGGGGTTTTTTTGTGATTAGAAAAAAACATTTCTAATACTTGATGATGCATTTCCTTCTACCAGCATTCTGATTATTTTACTTCATAGTGGATTGTTTGCAAAGATTTACAACAACACTGTTGTAGTACAACACCACACCCTAGTATTGCAAATCCCATAAAAATGCCAAGTGCAAATAAAAGCAGCCCAGAAAACTGGCACAAAGTTGGATGATTTATGTGTATAATGGCAGTGAGAAAAAACCAGACAGGGTTCAGAGGTAAACAGTTCATTGACTACAGAGTTAACAAGAAAGGAATTAATTTGTGGGAGAAGGATAAAATGCTACAGACTATATTATTTACCATATTATATTCTAAATTTACATGCCATATTTCCACATTAAGCCATTTAACATGTAACTACTTACACAAAGTTCTGTATTCTTAAAGAACATTGATCTATGTCCAGTTTAACTCAACTATAAATATAAAACAGTATAAATAAATACAAATTGTATAAAGTATTAAAAATCCAATTTTAAAGAAACTAATACTTACCTCGCGTAAACTAATCTTGACAGGGTAGATTATATTTGAACCATCTCTCTTGAAATGAGGATGTAATTTATCTTTAATAACAAACACAATATCAGCTGGGATGGTGTTGGGTGTTTCATCACCCTCTTTGGGGAATGTAATTTTGGTACCTTCTTTCCATCCTCTCTTAATATCAATCGTAAGAATTTTATCTTCTGTTCTGACACTTCTACCATCTGAATTGAGCCTTTTTCGGGAAATTCTCATTCTTTTTGTACAACCCTGATAAATCTCTTCCAATGATACTTTCAGTTCATGAATAACAGGAGGATCTTGTTTACGACGGGGTTGATTACCAACCGTGTTTCTTTCTCTTGGAAATCCATTCACACTAAAAGTAGTAAAGGAACCAAATGGATCACCATCCACTTCCATATCTTCAGTGTCCCTGCCACTAGCCATTCTTCTACCAAAGAACATTTCAAAAGGGTTTGCGCCACCAAAAAATGCTGCAAATGTAGCATGTGGGTCTCCATGAAATGAATAACGGAAAGAACCTCCTTGACCATCTGGTCCACCAGACCCTCCTTTCAAACCTACCAAAAACAGAAGCGAAAGAAATAATAACCAGCTGAAATAACTATATTCATTAACAAAACAATATGCTGTGATCCAGAAAATAGGAAATCAGAATGGGAAGATGAGTTGGGCAGATGACTGTCCTTTTACTCGAGGGAATATTTTGTCTTTTATCAGTTTAAGAAAAAATAATTTTATTTCTGTGATGTCAGGTGGGGAGAACTTGTAACAATTATACCCTTGTTTTTATAACTAGGGTAAACTCTAATGAACATAATACTATTTCTTTGTAAACAAACATAGAAACACAGAATGTTAGGGTTAGGTTTTACAGCAAACACAGAGTCCTGTAGAACTTTAACAAATCATATAAACTTTTAGTTTATAGTCCATATCTTGTCCTGTCCTGTAAAAGACAAATTATATGCATACATAACTGCTTGGGAATGTGGGAGAAAGGCAAGGGAGTAAGTCTTGAAATAGTGAGAGAAATGCTTTAAATATGATCAAACATAAATTATAGTTGGGTGGGTCATAGCTATTCTTTCACTGACTAAGTTGTAATATCTTAAGGAGTTCTGAATCTCTGTGTTTAATCCACAAAGAAATTAAATCTCTGAATGAATATAAATGATTAGGCTGCTCATCAAATATACAAAACAGATTTAGTGTTATCCATATTTATTGGAAGTAAATCCAATTGAATTTTAGAAATAAAATTATTGTGGAAAAGAGTCCATAAAACATTGATGTATTGCAAACCAGTGAGTTTTATAAAGAGATTTTACAAAGTTATACTACTACACTTACACGAAGTTACTTCAATTATTTTAAGCTTGCTTATCTTCCTACATTATGACACCCACCTACATTCTGTGATTAATTTCACCTACACATCCTTCCTAAATTTAACCAATTTCTCATCTTTTTGCTGTATCTTTAAATCACTTAAATAGATGGTTTTGATAAAAGGCAGGTTAACTCTGCAATCTTTTTTTAAAAAAAAAACATTCTTAATAAGTTATCTGATATGTATATCTCAAGCCAATAGTTGCCACAGTAGATATGAATGATCACAAAATATTAATTTATCAGAAAGCTTAGTAGCTTCCAAAATGTTCTTTTTTTAACTAGTGGATAATTACTATTAATGTTTGCTTGATATTTTTAAATGTTCTTTTAGGCCCAGACATACTGTAATATGAACTCTGGTAAATACTAAGAGGCCACTTAAGGGAACACTGGTTTTCTCTGGCATTTTCCTATTGTCATTCACGATGGTAGTGCCTAATTCTTTGGGATAACATTACTGAGCAGTCAATGTATTCTTTTTCTTTTACTAATTATTTACTAAAATCCAAACATTTCCATATTCAGAGAATTTGGATTCTGTAGAATTTAAAATTTGCACATATGTGAGACTAGACAGCAGACAAATATTTCTACTCAGAAAACATAGCTTACAAATCTCTGGGAAAAAAATAGGCATCTAACAAAGTCTATTAAATATTTTTCTTTTATATTGAAGCAACTAATTAAACCATTCATCTTCCTGATATAATTTAGATAATTCTTAAAATGTACAATGGTGAATGTCCTATACTATTCACTTTGGTTATGAAAGTAGACTTTCAGAATATCAAGAAAAAAATTGATTCACACATTGTGTTAAACTATTATTTCTTTTGTTAGATTTTACTTTACCATGATATGAACCAAGTATATAAATCACGGCTTATTACTCAGCATCCTGTGTCATGGACACCATTATGGCTTATTTTACATATTATTATTTAAAATAAATGAAAACATTATCATCATGCGTGAACTCATCTTACACTAAAACTTAACAGAACTACCATGAATCCATAGGGCTATCTAAATTATAAATAAGTTCAAATTACCAATATTATTTGATGTTTATTTAGAACAGGAACATGAAATAAAGACTTAATTTAAGTCCAACATCAATCGTCCTTGACTTACAGCCATTTGTTTAGTGACCGTTCCAAGTTACAATGGCACTAAAAAAGTGACTAGTTTTCACAATTATGACCATTGCAGCATTCCCACAGCCACAATTAAAATTTGGACATTGACAACTGACATGTATTTACGACAGTTGCACTTTCCTGGTATCTGTCACCATTTTTAACCTTCCCAACTGACTTCTGATGAGCAAAGTCAGGGGAAAGCCAGGTTTGCTTAATGACCACATGATTCACTCACCAACTGAAGTGATTTGCTTAACAACTGTGGCAAAAAGGTGATAAAGTGGGACATTTAAAAACTGCCTTGCTTAGGAATGGAAGGTTTGTGGGACATTTAACAACTGCCTTACTTAGCAATGGAACATTTGAACGTTGCTAAGTCAAGGACTACCTGTACATGAATTAATAATCTCTGACACAAATTTTGGGTAAAGGTATTTCTTGAAGTGGTGAGTTTACTGCCTTGCAAACTATTCTGGCATAAGCTATACCTGATCACTACAGCAAGTATTTCATATAACTGTTGATCACATGCTCCTTTTTTTCTCTTTTCACTAACCTATGATATGATATGAGATCAATTTTGACAAAAGATAAGTTTGGCTGTCTGTATATTATTGTACATTGTAGTTAATATAATAATCTTTTCTGCTGATTTTACCATGTTTGAATAGTGTAGCAATTAATAGGTAAATGGTTTAAAACATGCATTCTGAAGTATGGCTTAAGTATGCATTATTGTCACTCTTCCTGCTTTTGATATGCATTGTTTGTGAATGGAGTATTTATTTACTAAGCCTTAGCAACTAAAGATGTAGAACTAAGTAAAGGATGCCAGGTTTGACAAACTATACCATGTACTTGGCAGAATGATGCTTCCCAAAATAGATAATGGATTGATTGTGCTCAAAACTTATCAATCTCATATCTAATTAAAAGGAGTAATAGATTATCAGTCTATCCATGATCTGAACAACAGTCAATTTCAACACTGACTAAATTAACTCATTAAATATTGTTCCTAATGCTATACATAAAGATATTAGGAACATTGACTCATGATTTTAAAAATAAGTCTTTATCAGCATATCAAGGTCTTATAAATTTCCCAATACTACAGGGAGGCAATACTTAAATTATAAATTACTACTTAATTTAAATGTTTAAATAATCATATGCATTTATGAAAAACACAAGTTTCTTATAATTATTAAATACTGATATATTTTAATTCTTAAGTTTTCAGTCCATCATATTCAATATATGAATATTTCTATCTCACTGAGAGAACTGTAATATAAACAGAAACTTCATTAGCAGAACAAAAACAACTTAATAGAACAAAAACTATTTTCAAATCTTAAATTAGATTTTGAAAGATAAAGGCAGTAGCTGAATTCTAAAAACTAGGTCTCATTCCCTTAATACATTAATAGCTAGAAAGGAAGTTGAAAACTTGTCCTGGTATTTTCATGACATCAGGCATTTTTTTTCCTTTTTAGACAAGATTCCAGTGTAAACCTAGTCTGGACACCTGGACTCTGGTTCAGAAATACCATAATTCTAATTCAATCTTATTTTAACAGAAATAATGTATACATTTTAATTTTTGTTACTGTTAATAATAGGACAAAATAAACCAAGTCAGCAACTACCACAGCCAAAAGCAGCTTAATATTCCTGAAATTAAGAATGCTTCCCCGCATAATAGAAAATCAATTACAAATTTCATAAGAACTTACAAATGTAATGTGTATAGTTACTGAAATATAATTTAGCTAAATTCTCAGATTAAGTTGTTACAGCCAAATGCTTATTCCCTCTTGATTTGAAGTAATTATATTTAGCATAAATGTTATTTCTATTAATAGCTAAAAAGAAACTACAGAAATTATATTACCTTCTTCTCCAAACTGATCATAAATTTCTCTTTTTTGGGGATCACTCAATACCTCATAGGCTTCTGCAATCTCTTTGAATTTTTCTTCTGCATGGGGAGATTTATTCTTATCTGGATGCCATTTAAGGGCTTGTTTTCGATATGCTTTCTTGATGTCTTCATCAGATGCTCCTTTTTCAATTCCAAGAACAGAATAGTAATCCTTCCCCATTTCAATGTTTAAAAAGTATGCTTTCTTTTGTTTATGAGTTCTGTATCTCAGCTATGCAATGTTCCTAAAAAAAATTAACAAGAACTGTAGTTCTATTAAGCAGCCAGAAGACTGTTGCCACCTTCTCCTTCTCCTTGATCACTTTGTAGAGATTGAAATGGTAAAAACAGTGCTACCCAGAGCACTCCCAATTACACTACGTGTCTCTGCTCTTTCTAGAACAGCAAATGTTATAAGACGTCATTTCCCAAGCTAGCTACTGCCAAAACTCTGCCGTGTTCTATCTTTGTACATTTAACTGTTCACTGACTAACTTCATATGAAAATATTTTTTTAAAACCTTAATTGTGGAATTTTGTAACCATTTAGTATTGTGTGGATGGTAAATTACTGATATAGGCTTGTTTTATATATTTATTGTAAATATGTGCTATAGGAAACCATTTCTTAATATTTAAAATAAAACTGTTGATTCTACCAGTAGTGAAAAAATACTTTATGGACTAAGGGTGGTCAGTTTAAAAAGATTTCAGAAAATACGCAAATGAATTGTAAATTTTTAACTTAGATTATTTGTCCTCCTACATTGACTATATAACCCTAAATTTAATTTATTTAAAAATGCATGAGCAGCAATAATAATTGTCAGTGGAGCAATAGGGCCAAGATGTATATGCCAGAATTAGACCATCAGGTGTGCTTTGTGAGACAGCAGCTATGCTTGCATGTCACCAAGATCATCAGCTATCTGCAAGCACCTCTCACCAGGAAGGTAGTTTTTGGAAGTAGGGAGATAACACTGAAAAATATTCAGCTGAAACTGAGAAGTGGGAGCAGTTAGTTAGAGAATGAGCTGTTGTTTGTTAGAGCAAAGCAACTGTGAACTACAAATGGTTGAAAACAACAAAAAAGGAGACAAGATATGGGAAAACCCATATAAACTTACTCCCTCAAGAAGCAAAGGGGAAAAATGGCAAGCTGTGAAAAGGAGGATATTGCTAGAGGTATGGATGTGCATTTGTATCATCGTTAGAGGAATTGCAAACAGCAAACAGCAGATTGGAAACGGAAATCAAATTGTGACTCTCTTGAAGTCACCCATCTGAACTCTGATATGGGGTTCTATTATTTTAAGAGACATCTTGGAGCAGCATTTTAAGAATAGCAAAATTGTCTGATTTCAAGATTGTGATCGAAGGAACCAGACATGGAGCATTCAGGAGGCTTGCAGATTGTGGATTACCCGACTACTCATTCTGCAAATTAGATATATAAATAACGTAGAAGTTATAACCAGAGAAAAATTGCACCTACCCAACCTGATGCTAAGTAAGGAAATGACCCTTCTGCGGGTATTTCAAATTCTTAGGATTCTTACATTGGATGAACCCCTCTTTTTAAGAAATGTCTCTCCATTGTTGGAACATCGCTTTTATTGATAGCTAGTTCTTATCACAAACATCATAATCCCACCCATCTGGGAGGAGTCTAGAATAAGATGTTCAATGCAAGAGATCCTTATCTTCTGAAAAAGTCTGGGGAAAAAAACAGCAATCAAGAGTTTGAAGTATCAGTTTCCACAATAATGTGGCAGCTGGGATCAAGATGGTGGTCTGAGACACGACACATTTCAAATCCTGAAAGGCTGCTTGTTCTTGAATAAAATTGTGAGAGTAACTTTCAATTTGTTGAATGGAATTGTTAAAGGCAGTTCTAAATTTCTGCATAAAATTGTTATAGTTGTCCAGTATGGTACATTGATTTTAGTGTGAGAGAACAACCCACCCGACTGTTTCTTCATTCAAAAAGGTCAGAACAAAAAGGTCCAAATCTGTAGAAAAACACTGCTGGCTTGCCAGTCATAAATACTTCATACTGGGTAGTGAATTGGAAATCTGCCTATAGGGCTAATTAAAGTTGAGGCAACTTTGACCAAAATGCTGGACTACTACATCATAACATTCTATAAGCTCATAATTTATGTATCTATCTGCTGTCTATGCTGTAATAATGGCTCAACAACCTATTCTGTAGATAGGTATTTCAAGGATCTGTAGCCATGGTCTAGGTCCAGAATTCAGAATCCAATCCTCATCTAATAGAAGAATAACAAGGCCCTCAAGATTGTTGTATGCCAGCCTCGGTAAAGGAAGAACCGTTTAAACGTTTGGAAATATTTTTATTGCTAGCTGGATATTGTAATATAATCTTAAAAGCTTGTCAAATACAATTCTTGTTTATACCTAATGTAAATAAGGCCAAAAATGAGATACCAAGGGTCATTGTGAATGCATCATTTAAGGAGAAAGATGCTAATATTTCTAAAAGGATACGGAGTCTGGCATCCTTATGGGTCTGATCAAGGACCAAGTTATGTTGGACAACTATCATCCATTCAATAACCTTTCTTTTTGTAGGCCAGAACTGGAGAACTGGAGGAAGGAGTAGTCTACCCTATTATAATGAAGTCTTGATGTATTTCTGAACACAAAACAAAAATTAGAGGCATTATTCCATGGCAGATCAATTTCTTCCTAAGTAGATACTTCCACTGAGTAGAGATAATCTTTGACTTATGATAATTAACCCCAAAATTTCCACTGCAAAGCAAGAGAGTAGTTAAGTGATTTTTGCCCCATTTTACAAACTTTCTTCCTAAAGTTGTTAATTGAATCACAGCAGTTGTTAAATTAATAAGTGAATCTGGCTTTCCTGTTGACTTTGCTTGCTAGAAGTTTATAAACGAAGTTTATAAATGACTGAGACACTGCAACAGCATAAATACATGCCACTTGCCAAGTGCTCAAATTTTGATCACGTGGTCATGAAGATGCTGCAACAGTGGCAAGTGTGAAAAATGGTCATAAATTACTTCTTTCAGTGTCATTATAACTTTGAATGTTCACTAAACAAATGGTTGTAATTTGAGGACTACCAGTACATGAGATGTCACAAGATTCAATCTCTTTCACATTTAACATTTAAATATAGTCACTGGGGGAGATAACCCAACAAATGGGGTTTGGTATTATTAATATACTGAGGAATCTAGGTTAACTATCTCAGTTCCAGGCTGTCAAGATGTGTCAGAAGGTCTTGTCAATATTCTGCAAGAATCTTGAAGAAACAGAGTAAGATTTAACCCTATCAAAGTAGAATTTGTGGATTGAAAAGTCAACTGAATCTAAGACAATTCCAGCTTAACTATAAATGTAGTCATTCTCTTAAAACAGCTGGTTTACAATCTAGGAGTGTTTCTGTTCTCTCAACTCCTTTTGGAATAGCAGATTTAAACTGTGACTAAGACCTTTGTCTACTTCAATCTGTGTGCTAACATGAATACACTTGGAGAAGGTACAGACAATAGTCACCTATTATCTTGGTCACTTCACTAGAAAACTACATAATGTGTTGTACATAGTACTATCCTTTTAAAAAACCATCCATTGTAACAAAATACAAAGGGCTGGATATTAAATGAAAAAAATATATCATATTTTTCCTCAAAAAAGAGGCTGAAAATCTGGGTGCGTCTTATACACTGAATACAGCATTTTTTGCCTCTGGAAACCCTGCCCCCTTCACCAAAATGGCCATGCAGAGCCTTTAGGAGGCTTATAGTGTGCTCCTGGGGGCTGGGGAGGGCAGAAATGAGCAAAAAACTGGCTGTTTTTTGTTCAATTTTGCCCCCCCCCCCGCCAGTACCCAGAAGCACTCTATAAGCTTCCCAAAGGCTATGCATGTCCTTTTTTTGATAAAAAAGTGCCCATTTTCACAAAAAACAGGTCATTTTTTGGAAGGTCTGCAGAGTGCAAAAACGTTTTTTTTAATTTGCCTCTTGGTGTGTTTTATACTCCAGTGCATCATATACTCCAAAAAACATGGTATATATTGTCATGTAATATCACCATTGTAGGATTTTCTTTATTGCCGGTTTCCAGAGTGCTAGATATAGCCTTTGAAATTCTACATATCTTGGGCCCTGCAAGACTGCTTATTCCAAATAAAATTTGCTCATTTAAGATGTACTCGTACAGTGCTTCTCAAGAGTTCTCACTTCCTGTGAATTGTGTCAGAGGAAGACTTGAGGGGATTATATTCTCAAGTAGTTCCTTTCTTGTTGAATGCCCCCCAAACATTTCAATGATAATATAATAAATTGGTTTGGTATGGTATGGTATGGACAGAAGAAACCTTGTGACTACTACAATTTTTATATCCTATTTTTAAAAACAATCTTCCCAAAGCAGTTCACAAACAACTTAAGAAACTATAAATACAATAAATATTATTTTAAAAGAAATTAAATTTCTAGGATGTTTCCCTCAGGGCAATTGAGGATAATAGAAATGTGGAGAAGAGAAAAGAAGAGTGTACAGCTAAGCAGATTTAGAAGATAGTTGTTGTTTCCTTTCCTTCCTCTCCCTTCTGGGACCCTTTCCACAAAGCTGTTGGTGGTAATAATCTGTGGAGGGAGGGAAGAGAGGAGTTCTAAGCAGAGTGGAAGAAAATTCATACTAACAATACTTTACCAAAAAAGGACCTGTGTGCATTTCAGATGTGGACATGTGTTGTATTCCAGGGGGTGGAGTATGTTTCCAAGTATCCATGCCAGATATGCTCGCTCTTTTCTCCACTAACACATTAGTGTATGACTCACACTGCTAAAGTTAAAAGCCAACCAACTCTCTTGTACTGTTCAATAACAGTTGGATTCAACAGCTTGAAACTTGTGTATTACATACACACACACAGACGTACATAGATATACATACACACACATATATGTATATGTACACACACACACACACACACACACATTTTTCAAACTATAAGACGCTCCGGACTATAAGATGCACATTAGCTTTAGAGGAGGAAAACGAGAAAAAAAATGCCTCTGCCTCCGCTGCCCAGTTGCCATTGCTACGGCCCCTTTCCCAACAGCCCGTTTGCCATGCTCATTTGCCATGGCTCGTTTACTGCCGTCGTGGCCCGCTCGCCACCACAACCATCCTCTGCAAACGAACAGCGATAGGTGGCAGCAGCAATCCCTGCTGCCTAGAACAGCTGATCAGTGCCGCACTAACCCCCTTCCCCCCAACAATGTTTGCTCTATAAAACGCACAGACATGCATTTTGTAGTCTGAAAAATACGGTACATACATATGCATTTTCTGAAATAAAGACACTGTTACAAGGAACAATGCAGTATAGCTCTTAATATGCAAGCTGTATTGCAGCTTCTTCACCAAAGAAGACTGCTCTTAAAAGCTACATAATATAAAATGCAGCAAGCACTCAATGGTTTTAAAAAGTTCATTAACAAATTTAGTAGGAAATGCCTGGTTGCATTTGGATGGGAGTTTTGTCAGGAAGTAACACACTTGTAAGCTACCTTAGGACACTAACACTTTACTGAAAAAAGGCAATTAATACTATTTCCATTTTATTGCCTGGAAACTACATGTCTCCTTGTCTATGAAGTCATCAAAAATGAAACTAGATTTCAAAAAGATTTTAACACCCAGACTTATTATTTTCCAGGCAGAAAAGCAATGACCACTAGATGTCACTGACAACCTGTACAAATACAGTAGTCTAAAAATGTTTTTTAATTGTAAGATCAGAGCAAATTCTATACTACAGAATTATTGCATCAAAGCATTTGATACGAAGATTTATTCCCCCAAATAATTAATATTGGTAATAATTGTTTATTCCTTCTCATATTAATCTTATACATTAATGATGTACAATAGTTAAATACTACAGGATTTCAACCCAAGTCAATGACTTCACATTTTTATGAACTATTCTCTTTTGAGGGATTTATTCTCAAAAGAGAATAGTGCTCTAGCATAAGTGCTTCAAGTAAAATATGCTGTCATAGCCAGTAGCCCACGAAAAAACCATTATAAATGATTTGAGCATCTCTTTTTTATGCTGATTTTATCAGTTTTGCTTGGAAACAAAAAAAATCACAGGAACAGTATCTAATTCTGGTATCAACCTGTGCAGCAATTGACATTTTCAATAAGAACAGAAAATGAATAAATGTTTCCTTATCTGATTTGGATGACCACCACTATCTTTTTTTATCCAACAAAATCTTTCAACAAAAAATGATATTGGCAACATGTAGCCTATCAAATGCAATTCCATCATGAAAACTTACTTACAAGAGATGCTTGCTAGGCCAATTAACCTCTACCTTAGGTGAAGTATACCATCATGTACCATTTCAAACAAAAGCTACAAAAAATGAAAGATCAAATTATGAAAAGTGGGATCGTGTAGAGAGTATTGATGCAGCTAGTCTTTATAACTTGCAGTAAATTCTACCCAGAAATATAAACAAAAAAGAAATTGTGCAGAAACGCTAATACAGTTGACAAATTACAGAAATAGCTTTCTAATAATCCCAAAAGTCCATTTTGTGGAAAGGAAGATCTGTTTATATATTTATTTTTCATGCATCTACTACACCCTAGTAACTATTACAATGGGAAATGGCCATAATGAATTTGAAAATTCACCGTACCTACCATGGAGTTTTGCACACGGACATCCCCCCCTCCAACTTTTATCATTTTATTAACGCCTGTGTTAAAGCTTAATTCATATTCCCAGTATTGCACAGCAAAATTCGCATCAGATTTTTGACACTCGCAGGGCCACCGACTTTATTGCTTTTATTACTTAACGTACATCGATTAAGAGAATGCTTGTGTAGAAGCACCTTGTTTTGAAGGTAAACTTATTATATCATTGAAATGTATTTGAATACAAGTATTATATTCAAATACTGTTATATCGTTTTAAGAAGAAACCTATACACGAGATAGGATACTGCTTTTCGGCGAAGCGGATAGGCGGCATTTTGGAGGGTTTCCCTTCGCCTCAGTACACCCCCGTCAGGAATCAACCCCGTTGTTTTTTCTGTGCCTTCGAGAATCAAAAGGGTTCACTAAAGACATCCCTCAGATTTACCCGTCCTGAGACTCACTCGCTAGCCGGCAGGTTGTCGCCACCACGACAGACGCTCCGACAGGCGACAGCAAATACAGTACCACAAATCAGTTCCTTTCCCAACTGTCCAAATATGTCGATTGAAAGTATTGGGGGGGGGGGGAGAGGAAGAGATTACTTAATCAACTATCGCGAGATACCCCCTCCCCGAGAGGCTATCGTCTTATCTAACCCAGGAAGAAATCTTGCGCGCGCCTCCCTTCGCATATCCGTTTAACGATCTACAATACCTTCCCCTCCTTCCTTTTCACACCCTAGAAAGCTCCAGAGTATTCTACCTCCTGCATCCTAAGATTCTTATCTCGCGAGAGTTAGCTTGAAGTGGGGGGGGGGAGAGGGTTCCTCCTTCCCGCCTTCATCATCTCTGTTTGCTCTGCTCAAAGTCTCGCGTCTTTTGCCTAGGTGTCTCGCGAGGGTATTAGCGGCCTCCCCTCCTCCTCTCGCGAAACACGATGCGACGCAAGAATGTGAAAGGATCCCGCCCGCCGCCATTTTCTTTCTTTCTTGGCAGGCTGGGAGGACGGTAGGAAGTAGTGGAAGGAGACATGTCGGATTATTCTACGGTGCCCCCTCCTTCTTCGGGAGCACCCGGCGGAGGCGGAGGAGGTGGCGGGGCAGTCAATGATGCTTTTAAAGACGCGCTGCAACGGGCTAGGCAGGTGTGTATTACGAGCCCTGAAGGGATTTTTTTTCCCCTGACTGGCTCCTCAGACTTCCAAGCAGGCCGCTGGCTTCTCCATTCACTTTTCGGCTTCTTTCGCAAAGGGAGACAAGCCCAAGGCCCACCGGCACATTACGGAGGAGCTGAAAGCGACCCCCCACTTTTGAAGGGCTGGGATGAAGGGCTTTTCTTTCGGGAGGCTTTTTCAGAACTCGACGCAGGTTGTGGGGTGGGGGTGGGAGTCCTACAAAAGCGTGGAAGGCCAAACCGCCTGGTATCCATTATTTGCCACTAAGCGGTGGAAGTCGGAGTAGGAGGGACCAAAAAAAGGATTACCTTGAAATTCAAAAGAAAGGGAATGAGTTGACTTTTTAAAGTCTCGCGTTTGGCGGAAAGTTATTTCCCTAACATCCTTCTACTTCGCTTCTGGAAATGGCGCTGCCTTCATTTCTTTAAGAAAGAAAAACTAAAAGGCAGTCGGGTGTGTCCGATTGTCTGAACCGCATGCTCCTGTCCATCCATCCTTCCTCTCTTCCACTCTGCAGAGGGGCTTTTACATTGTGCCCTCCGCCTAAGGCTGAGGTGTTGTGCAATATTTTCCATTATATTCGCTTGCATGTCGCTCGCGGGAAAATGTCGGTAACGGGGAACTGTCGGCATTAGAGCGGATTCCTCGTAATCTGGTGCCCACCGGTTCTTTTCCGTGCAACTTTTCCGTGCGCAAACATAAGCTGCACACTATGTGTAATAATTTCTTTTGTTTCTGTAGGAAGGCTAAGGAGGCACACACACACACCCCGCTTTCATCTGGCCCACCCATTTTCGTAATTAACCAATAATAAAACGTTGTAGAGATGATGTTAGTTAGGGTTTCCAGGTAGTCTTAATATTTAAACATTGCTCTTAACGTTTCTTTCAGCTTTGGACTTTCTGTGACTCAAATAGGTGTTTTGCCTCTTGATGTTGGAGGTGTTTGGTGCTGTTCCTCGTTATTGGAAGTAAAGCTAAAAGTTGATTTAGAATCATATATAAATGTATGATTGCATTTTTATTCAGAGAAAATTCACCTAATTGAAAAATTGGCAAAGCAATCTTGCTGAAGCATTTTAGTGAAGTAGGAAAAGAATTGACTCTTTGGCTTCTATGAGCTTTATATTACTGATCAGATTATTTTAAAATAATGTAATGTGAGGCTTTGTTTCCTGCTTCCCTTTGGGTTATAGTTAATGTTTAAAAAAAAACAAAGCAATTTCACATTTTAAAAATATGATCCATTATAGAAACAGAAAAGCATATAATTTATGCAGTGGAGACCACATGCAGTACAGTTTTTCAAACACAGAATGAATTTCAGTGTTAGTGCATCATCTTAAATAGGAATAAAATCACAGTTCCTTTCAAAAGAGATAAAGTACATTGTTAGGCTTACTGAAAGAAGGGAAAGGAATAGATGACATCTTATAATAGCAATACTGTTGCGAGTAAATAATATGATTAGGGGGGAAAAACTTAAATGGGTGGTTATCCTGAAGTTGAGGGAACTTGAAAAAGTTCCCAGTGTTATATGCAATGCAGTGCCAAATCAAGTTAATCTGTTAGATAGACTTAAACATGGCAAATACAGTAGAATCTCTGGTCATGACTATAATTCATTCCATAACTTTGGTAGCAACCAGATTTGCTCCTGACATGAATTATTGCAGCGGCCACATGTGGGTCGCTGTTGTTTGTAATCAAACAACAAAAAAATTGGCACTTAGAAAAAAAATGATGTGGAAGGGGAAATCAGGCGTGACCGTGTTTTATCGCCACCTGAAGTATGTGTTTGCAACCAGATTCAAATTCATTTTATGAATATTTTCCCTTGGAACCCTATTTGGTCGTGGTCAGAAGCATTCGTGACCAGAGGTTCTGCTGAACCTTCAATTTAATCAATTCCTTATTTACTTCTACTTTTGTTTGACTAGCAGAATAAGAGAGTTGGAAAGTACTTTGGTGGTCTTCTAGTCCAACCCCTTTTCAAGCAGGAAATCCTATACCTTTTCAGACAAATGATTGTGCAATCTCATCCTAAAAGACTCCAATGTTGGAGCTTCCCCGATTTTTGGAGGCGAGTTGTTTCATTGATAAATTGTTCTAACTCAGGAAATTTCTCCTTAGTTCTAAGTTGGTGCTCTACTTAATTACCATATTTTTCGGAGTATAAGATGCACCAAGATTTTAAAGAGGCAGTTTTTAAAAAAAAGTTTTTGCACTCTGCAGACCTCACAAAAACGGATCATTTTTCGTGAAAACGGGCCTGGTTTTTTGTCAGAAAAAGGGCATGAATAGCTTTTAGGAGGCTTGTAGAGGGCTCGGGGGGGGGGGACAAAAATGAGCAAAGAACGGTGCATTTTTTGCTCATTTCTGCCCTCAGCAGTCCTCTAGAAGCCTCCTAAAGGCTATGCATGGCCATTTTGATGAAGGGGGCGGGGTTTCGGGAGGCAAAAATTATTCAATGTATAAGATGCACCCAGATTTTCACCCTCTTTTTTGAGTGAAAAGGGTGCATCTTATACTCTGAAAAGTACGGTAGTTTCCATCCATTACTTCATTGAATTGGAGTTGAAATTGAGTTTATTTGGATTTCAACTCAAAATGTCATTTACTTAAAGGCAGAAATAATGGTTTCACATGGAACAGAAGGGGAAAATGAAACTCAAAGCTGAGCCACTGAACAGTGAATTTCAAACTATTTGAGAACAAAATATATGCCTATAAAGTTGAGGATGAAAGAGTAGAAATTACTGCAATCAAAGAGATGTAATGGTAACAGTTGGCAATGTAGTGGTACTTATTCAATTTATATATGTTATGAAGGATCTACACAGATTAGTAATGTTACTGAGATTTTCAGCCAAAGTTCTATCAGTTGATAGACTCTAAAGGAAGTAAAGGATTAGGAGGATTTAAATATCAAGGTATAGGTCAGCGAGGGCAAACCTTTTTTGGCTTCAGTAAGGGGGTAGCGCAGGGAGGTCGTGCGTGGGTGTGCCGCACCCATAATGCAATGCACGACACCCCCTCCAGTGCGCATACGCGCATGAGAGGCGCGATCCCCCATTTTTTGCATGCTTTTTTCACCTCCCCAGCGTCCAGAGGCTTTATAGGAGCCTGGGGAGGGTGAAAAAGTCTCCCTTGCCCCCCCCCCGGGGGGGCTCCAGAGGCTTCAGGGAAACCTCCTGAAGGTCCCTGAAGTCTCCGGAGGGCTTAAATAGACCCTACAAGCAAGCCGGAAGTCCGTTCCCAAACTTCCGGTTTGCCCATAGCGCCCCCCCCCCTTTTTTTTTCCCTTGCACTCGGAGGCTTCAGGGAAGCTCCTGAAGCCTCTGGGGAAGGCTCTTTTCGCCCTCCCCAGGCTCCTATAAAGCCTTTGGAGCCTGGGGAGAGTGAAAAATGCCTTTAAAAAAGGCTGAACTGAACTGAAAAATGACCAAAAAAGAAGGCCAAAGTCAGCTGGCCAGCACACGCGTGCATGTTGGAGCTGACAGGGCAACACCTCGCGTGCTCTGACAAATGGCTCCGTGTACCACCTGTAGCACGCATGCCATAGGTTCGCCATTCTGGGTATAGGTTGTTTCCCAGTTCCTTTTCTTTTAATAGTTTAGACAAAATAGACAGCAATTCGCTAATAGCAATTACTGTGTTAAGCAGTTTGATAAATAATATACATTAATGGCTGCCATAAGTATAGAATATTTATGTTATATAATAAGTGATTGGTGGAGCATGTATAAATCAGAATTATCAGTAATGATTTCTTAATAAAAGGAATAGAAAAGAATAACAGTTGGAAGGGACCTTGGAGGTCTTCTAGTCCAACTCCCCTCTTAGGCAGGAAATCCTACATCACTTCAGACAAATGGTTATCTAATCTCTTCTTTAAAACTTCCAGTGTTGGAGCATTCACAACTTCTAGAGGCAAGTTGTTTCACTGATTAATTGTTCTAACTTCTTGCATGGATGCTAAATATGCTTCTTTATTAACAATTCGATAGTATGATGTAATTCTATTGGTAAAAGTAAATATGCATCTTTTTTCCAGATTGCAGCAAAAATTGGAAATGAATCAGGGACATCTGTGAATTCAAATGATTACAGTTATGGGGGACAAAAAAGACCTCTTGAAGATGGAGGTATGCTGCAAGATATATACTTTCTCAAAATTGTAAACTGATTGAAGAGTGCGTGTGAGAGCTTGTGCAGTTTCTGCTTAAAAGACGAAATAGTCCATCTTAAGCATATACATGATTTTTAGATATGACTTTAAAAGCCAGCTAGGTACTCGTAAAAGTAGATAGCAATGATGTTTACATTTTAAGAATCTGGGAAGGTAGGTAAATATTATTTGAAAACTCATCTTTGTATTAAAACATTTAAAAATTCTATAGTGAATTCAAAACACTCTTCTTGAATTACTCTTTCAGACTTTGCATTGTGCAGGTGCAACATTTTAAAATGAAACTTAGTTTCACCAACATTACAAATTTTCAGCTAGATTTTGGAGAAAATGTCTTCTAAATTGTTTGAACCCAGATAAGATGATGCTGTGACCTTTTTTTCCTTCTACAATGTGTTAGCGAAATATATAGCAAGCTTAATTTTTAGGCTCATGGGCTTAAACAAGTTTATTGTGTTTATCTTTTAAAAGTGTGTAGTATTTTTTAAATTCATGAAGACAGATTTCTGATCTTGGAAGAGATGTAGGCTTTGAAGGAATATAATTTTGTTTGCAGAACATTTCCAAGGCTCTTGACAAGGAGTACTTGTGTACTTTAATGAAGTGCCTTTTATTAATGGTGAGGCTTTTAATATTCAAGATTGAGCTAATGATGCTTCAAATGATGTATGTAATGTATTCTTTTTATTTTATGTGTAGATGGCTCTTGGACAAGTCCGAGCAGTACAACACACTGGGAGGGAATGCCCTCTCCTTTTAAAGGCAGGAATTTTTATTTATTACCTGTGTTTAGTATGTAAACGTGAAATGAACTAGTGAATCTTTTGCAATGGATGACACACACATTTCTTGGAATATGTGTCTGACTTTTACTGCACTTAATCATGGTGGTTCATGTATTCCTTAATATGGGGTGGGAAGGAAACATTTAAAGTAATTTTTATCAGATTTTGGTTATCTACGACTTTCACTCATACTAAACGAATTTGGATAGTAGCTATGGTAGTGGTTTTGAATTTCCTGTTTGAAGTTTTATGCTGTGAAATTTTCAGTATTTGAAAAGGAAGCTTGAATGACAGTCCCCAGTTTGAGATTGTATTGCTATGTGTTGGTTAAATTTTAAACTTTGATTTTCTGTTTAATATTGTGGTTGTTGTCAGATTTAATTGTAGAATGATTATTTCTCACAATGGTGGTTGTTTCAGTTTTTGTTACAGAAGCATCATTAGCTTTAGTGTCAAATTACTAATAATACAGTTAAATGTTTGTTACATTTTAGTGCCTGGATATCCATGATACCGTTTTTAAACCTGTGTGTTTTTATTGAACTTGATACGTGATAAATGAAAATACTTTGCATTTTTCCCCAATTACACTAACCAAATGTTAAACATATAAGATTTTTCTTTGTTTAGATGATCTATTCCCTGAAAATTCAAAAACATGCTAAAATGCACTGGACAAGTTGCGTTCTGAACTTCTGGAACAGCCATTTATTTAAGTTATCTATATTTATGACCCAAAACATTTAAAAAATTCTTAATTTTGCAGATCAACCAGAACCTAAGAAAGTTGCTCCCCCAAACAATGATTGTAAGTATTTATGATTTGTTGTAACATTATCATGCTATTTAATATATATTGCACACAAATTAATGCTGCTATTTAAGTTGTGTATATTGATCTATTCTGATTCTCTCCATCCCTAAGAGCAAACATTTGCAATTTTGTATTATCTTGCTATGCACAGGATTCTGCTAGGTGGTTTCAGCAGGAATTAGGAGCAGAGCTCCTGTTAGTCTCTGTTGATAAAAAAAATCAGGAATCTGGTACAGGTAATCCTCCATTTACTATCACAACTGGGCCCAAAATTTATGTTGCTCAGCAAGGCAGTTATTAAGTAAATCATGTCCCATTTTATGACATTTTTTGCAATGGTGAAATGATTCACTACAGTTGTTAAGTGAATAATATAGTTGTTATGCAAATCTGGTTCCTTCCATTGACTTTGCTTATTAAGAAGCTCCCTAGGAAGGTTGCAAATGACAATTCCAGGACCGTGGGACACTGTAACCATTGTAAATACCAGCCGGTTGCCAATTACCCAAAGTTTGATCATGTGACAAGATATGGTGCAATTGTCATAAATGTGAGAACTGATCATATGTCACTTTTTTCAGTGCTGTTGTAACTTTGAATCGGCATTAAATTAATGGTCATAAGTCGAGGACTACCTATACCACTTTTTCCAACTAAGAAATTTTATTAAAAGGCATAAACTTTCATAAGCTATAATTTATCAGCTGCATAAAGTGGTTGTCCTGCATTGTAGACAGTTTGCTGATTTTTGCTAGTAAGTAGTAATATATAAGTAGGAAAATAACCTTAATGAATAACAAGTAATTAATGCCGTTTGATTAAAAAAAATAACCAAAATTGAATTTGGTTTTGTGTTAGTGAAACGGAATAATAAAAAGTTGTTTATCATTTTTCCAAATAACAGGTTAATATTAATCCTTCAGCTGACATCTTTTTAGTCAGGAGTCTTTTCTAATTTACTTGGGGATTATCTATATTCTAATAATGGTACACAAGATTTCACCTACAGGAGAAAATAGATTTAAAGGGATATTGGATAATTCAGTAGTTTAGATATTTGTTTTAAGTGTTCCACTTTGAAAGTTATATTCTGACAGGAGTAAGTATGTGCAGTTGTGATAAAATGTTTTAAATTTAGCATGGGTCACTCACTTTTGCCATTCTCCAAGCTTGCATGGTCTTATTGTGGGGTTTGGTGGAGGACTATAGATTCAACTTTTCGAGTGGCTGTTTATAAACTTGAAGTAATTTCAGTTTGTGAACAGGTACAGGGATTTTTGAATCAATCTTTATTCCTGAGGATTATGTACCAAGGAATCCAGAATAAGCTATATTTTAATAGAGTTTTAATTAAAAGACAGCTAAAGTCACATGGGTTTAAAGCCATAAAGCAAGATTTATAATGGTGCTTATTGAGTTTCCATACCACTTTAACCCAAAACTTAACAAACATATATAGAATATATAGAATATAGATATGTAGATATGGAATATGACTTATTTATTTATAGTTGCTTGCTTAGGTATAGAGATGACCTATCAAAGTTTTGGAATTTTAAAAAAAGCTTCCTTTCCAAATAGAAGACAAGGTATTCTACAGCTAAAAATGTTTTAAATAGTCACAAAATGTAATGAAACATTTCCTTTAATTTTAAGCAAGTTAAATAGAAATAATGGAATCCTGTAGATAGACTATTAAACAAAATAATTATTATTTTGGTTTTTTTACATAGTGAGATTATAAAGTTTAGCAATATAAGCTCTTTCTTTCCTGTAAGTTCTTAGAAGTGTTTATGTGGTGTTCATTTCCTTTTTATTATTTATGTATTGCTTCCAAGCCATATTTTGGTAGTAATCTGCGCTACCTCAGTAGAAATGTGTATGATACTGCCAAAAGTTCCTTTTATCATGTTGAATCATACTGTTCAATCAGTAAATCAATACTTAGAATTCTTTTGATTTTATTTCAAAATTATTTTAACTCATTTATATATTCAGTTTTCTCAGTTTGATGAAGGTAGAAATGAAAATTTAGAACTTGGACTTTAATTTTTTTTATCCCTTCTATCTAGAAGTAAGATCTACTGACTTACTACCTAACTTAATGTAATTTAGGTAGTTAGATTTAGTATTGCAGCTGGAACAAAATTTAAGACAGTGGCTGTTTTTGTTAAATCTGTTCAGCAGTTATAATTATATCGAATCATATTTGAAGTACAGAGTTACTAGGTTTCATTGAATAACATCTTTATTGATAGCCCTTCATATATGAAGCATCATTTAGCTTTTTCTCTATAAAACTTGGTTTCATTTAAAAATATAAAAAGTTAAAATGAAGCAGAATAGTTTCAATCAACCTTGAATGCTAACCAACAATATTTTCTCAAAAAAATAAGAACTTTTTCCATTGTATTAATTGTTGATAGTTTACAGTTTGAATGATTACATTGTAGTGTTGAATATAGCTACCAGTTTTTATGTTATGAATTTGCATTTTAATTTGCATAGTATATGAATATTTAAATGCAGCAGCCATTTCTGCTTGAAAACCATATGTATGACAAGTCCTGCTTCCTGTTCAGTTATACTCTGAGTGTTTAGGGCAGTGGAAGCTCATTACTTCAGTAGAAGTATTGTGTGATGCAAGAAAACATGTGAAGTACAAAGAAAGAATATGGGGGGAAACTTTTTAAGTGAAAAGCCCTAGCCCACCCCAGCATCTAACACATCTGTTTGGCCTTAGAATTAAACAGGATCAGGCCTTCAATAATTGAATGGTAGCCCTGTAGATGCTATAAAATTGTAGACTATGAACACTTCCTGAAAGAAAATAGTTAACAACAACTTCTAGGTGCTGGCTATCAAACTTGATTTAAAGGAGACTTTGCCTTGGTATTATGTGGTTTTTTCCCTTCCCTTTCACATTTTTATTTCCAATTTACATAAGCTTCCATTTTTCTTTACTTGCCAAATAGTAAATTATTTTTGCTTGCCAGGACTTGCAAATCATAGCTTGTCAGTTGATCTAGAAGTATACTAGAGAGAAAGAAAGCTAAACTAAACATCATGTGGAATTGACCATGTGTGCTTTTTTTTATTAGTACCAATTTTGAGCTACCGCATTTGTGATATATTTCTGGGTTAATGTTTTGGTGAAATATGTAATGTTAGTCAAATGCAAATATATTGAAATGAAACTAGTCCTGCATGTTTTTGCAGTTGTGCATTAAATGCCATTATTGTAGGTAAAATTATCAAAGTATGTAATATTTTATTTTAGCTTTTGGAAATCAGTTACCACCCATGCATCAGCAACAGAGGTAAGATTTTTATTCTCTTTAATTTGATCCTTATACAAGGTAACAACTTTCATTGGTTTGATTTACAAATTGTTATGTTATCAGTATCATGAAATGTGCTTTGGAAATTATATTGTCCCTTGAGAGCAAAAATCTGTTGATTGAAAGTAATGTTCATATAGTTATTTCAATCAGTAATTGAAATAATTATAACTTCAACTGATTGGGGAATTTTTATTTACTGTTTGCCTGGTAATGTTCACCATAGGTGACATTGAAGCACATGAGGTAATTAGTTGAGTAGGGATAAAAATTAGGTTTTTAAGTCACATGTTAAACAGCTATGTAGCTGAAAATGTTTGTTGTTTACTGTGTTACTTCAGTGAAAGTTAATTGCATTTCTTTTAATGCTCATTTCCATTACATTCAGCAACATAGATATAGTTTTCCCCCATTAGTTTGAGTTCATATGGCACAAGTCAGGTTGTTTCTCACTCTTTTTTGAAAATAAGATGCCTATTCAGCATAATGCAGACAAAGTATTTTCTCTTTGTTGCAACATTTGTTAAATATGTATGTTGTATATACAAAAAAATGAAAAAGGATGGGCTGCATTAGATTCCACAATGTCTCCTGAAATCTTTTAGTTGTAATTGTACTTTCTTTCACCTATTAGTATAAAACATTGCCATATATAACTTAGAATTAAGTGTGTTCATTTGAAAAAGAAAACTTAGTTTTGGTGAAATTTCCTAACATTTTAGTTCCCATTTATGTTCTTATTATATTTTTTTGCTTTACGTGTGACTTACCTTTTCAAAAAATAAAATAATATTATGTATCATTGAAATGGAAATAAATTGCAATAAGTTACCAAAATCATACATTATAAGTGGCTTCAACATTATTGGAATTTTGACATTTTAACTAATTGGCTAATATTTGACTGCCTGGGTTAAAATAGTAATTGGATATATTATTTTTTAGGCAGTGATTTAAACAAATACTGAAACCAAAGGACTAACCGAATAGAAGTAAAATTAGCATCTATATCTAGCTATATCTATATTTCTTTACTTCTTTATTTGGAGGGAAAAAAATAGTTCTAACTAGGTACAAATATTAACTTGTGGTGTGTTTCTTTCTCCAGGTCTGTAATGACAGAAGAATACAAAGTTCCAGATGGAATGGTTGGATTCAGTGAGTGTATATATATATATATATATATATTTATGTACTACATTATATTTAAAACGGTTGGAGTGCATGATGTTCATGCATTAACTGATTTGTTTGTCCATTTCTCAAGTAATTGGCAGAGGGGGAGAACAGATATCTCGCATACAGCAAGAATCTGGATGTAAAATACAGATTGCACCTGGTAATTATTTTATTTTCTTTAATTTATTAGGTTACAGTTGGAACTTAATTTGTTGCATGCACATAAATTAGTTTTAATAATTGTCAGTTCATGTCAGTGAAATTGAAACAATCATGAATTAGTTGTTGCTAAAAATCTTAAAAGCAAATTACTAATATCTGCTTACAAGCATTCATTCTATGCTATTTACATTTGTAGATAGTGGTGGGCTTCCTGAAAGATCTTGTATGTTGACTGGAACACCTGAATCAGTACAGTAAGTTTCTTCACAAATGCTTTCAGACCATGTTGAAATAATTTTTGTTAAGAATTTTCTTTCCAAATATATTTTCTTTCCAATATAAGTTCTATATTTGCCTAATAAAAGTGTCTCAGGCTATATGCTTCTTCACATGAAATATATCTAGCTCTGACTCTGAAATATGAACAATCTGCAGTGCAAAGTTTTCTGATTTTTCAGTTAAGTGCTTTTACCTACTCACTGAAAAATACTACTTTTCCAGGATGTTTGGAACATTCAGTAGCTCTAATGAGGCTAATTAACAGGTAGTCCTCAACTTAGAATCAGTTTCTTAGCAACCATTTGAAATTATAACAGATCAGATTTGGAATGCAAATGTTTGCAGTTCTGACATGGCCAACATTTTGGGCACCCAGCAACAAGGCCACATGTGTACCATCCACAGTCAAATGATAGCAATTTACAACGTTTTTTCCAGCATATACTTCCATTTCCTGAAAAAAAAATCCCATAGCGAACAGTGAGTTTCCTTAACAATCAGTGCAAAAATTGTTATGAAATCAGGCACAATCACAAGATGACCCTCTCTATAATGCTATTATTTTAAGAAAAAGTGCAATAGGTACACAACATGTTTACTTTCGAAGTATGCATTCACAATAATTTATTGAATAGTCTTTTAGCAATACTTGTACATTCATGATCAGCCAAGTAACAAAGTTTTGGCTAGAATTCAATTATAATTGTTTTCTCAAGTCGCACACAGCAGGTGAAGTATACTATTGGTTTAGTGTGGCTGTTTCTCTACTGTTCCCATTTAATATTGCTGCAAATGACACATTTCAAAGTTTATAAAATAAATTATTTCATGATTTTTAGTTAGCAATCACCCTAAATATTCTGTCAATTGCTGAATATGTTATTTTTCATACATTTTTTAATTGCAAATGCTTTTTTTTTTTTTTTTGCAAGATCTGCAAAGAGATTGCTCGACCAGATAGTTGAAAAAGGAAGACCTACTCCAGGATTCCATCATGGTGATGGCCCAGGAAATGCTGTCCAGGAAATCATGATTCCAGCTAGCAAAGCAGGATTAGTTATTGGAAAGGGTGGAGAAACTATAAAGCAGCTTCAAGTAAGCTGACATTTTATTTTCTAAAATTATGTGTGAATATTTAATATTTTTATGGTCTGAATGCATTAATTTTATTAAATAGGAGCGTGCAGGTGTTAAAATGGTAATGATTCAAGATGGACCACAGAACACTGGAGCAGATAAGCCTCTTAGGATCACAGGAGATCCTTACAAAGTCCAAGTAAGAACAGATTTTAAACGTTAAATTGTATTTCTCACAAAAGAAATGGTTGTAAAATCATTGCATCTTATGTGTACTTGTTTTTCTTTCAGCAAGCAAAGGAAATGGTTTTAGATCTAATTCGTGATCAAGGTGGCTTCAGAGAGGTACGAAATGAATATGGATCAAGAATAGGAGGCAATGAAGGATTAGATGTGAGTATGTGATGAATATTTTAGGCAAATTTGTACTTTAGGCCTGTTTTCATTCTTATCTATGAACAAACAAATTTCTGATTCTTTTCACTAATTTAAACCATCTTGATTATGATGCTTTTACTCCCTGTTAAATACTGATCATAAAATTGACTTTGAAATGCTTAAAAATACTGCAGACTAATTTCTCCTTCAAGTATTCTTACTCAATTGATTACTGTTATAATGCTGTTTTTCCTAAAGTTACATATTATATTGATTTGCTTTAAAATTCTTATTGAACATTTGTTAAAATGTATTGTGTTTCTTAAGGTACCAATACCACGGTTTGCAGTTGGTATTGTAATTGGAAGAAATGGCGAAATGATAAAAAAGATACAGAATGATGCTGGTGTAAGGATTCAGTTTAAACCAGGTAGAGTTTCCATGGGAAAGCACATAGATTGCATGTTTTTATCTATAATACTTAAATACTTGTAAAAATACTTATTGCTCTTGTAGATGATGGAACAACACCTGATAGAATAGCACAGATCACAGGACCACCAGACAGATGTCAGCATGCAGCTGAAATTATTACAGATCTTCTTCGAAGTGTTCAGGTTGGTTAATAGTTTGGTCAAGTTTTTAATTACTCTTATAAAATACTGATGTTTCCTTTTTCATAACTTTTATTAGGAAGACATGTGCATGAACATTTTTCTGTTAAAACTAACTGAGATGCCTGAAGTTTATAAATTTGTATTTCACTGGTTCTGTGCCTCTAGTGGTGAGTTTTATTCAGCAGTAATGCTTTAAAAGCATTGATTATAAACTACGTAAGATTTTTTAAACAAAGCCAATGTCTTAAAGAAGAAAGATACTTGGCTATTCCAAACATGTTTTTTCAAGGGGCAACTAGACTTTTTTTCCCCTTGAAGACACTTCACTTTTCATCCAAGAAGCTTCTTCAGTTCTTGGATGAGAAGCAAAAGATCCTTTGAAAGTCCAGTTGCCTCTTGAAAAAAAGCATCTTTGGGATAACCATGACCTGGATGACTGAGAATCTCCATAGACACGGAGATTCTCCATCTACTTGGAAATTGATAGACATAATTTTCAGTTGAAAGCGATACTAAAGTTGTGTGCTGTGCCATGATCCTTAATTAGCAGTCGGTGTGCTATACCTGCGGGTACTACCGTTATTTGTGACATTCCCAAATGTTTTTGCATATACCCCAAATTATTTTATTACTGAAATCATGTGAAACTGCCAATTCATTGGTGTTTTCACTTAATGTCCCCATGTCCTTTGCTCTTAGGAGGGAAAGTAGAAATCTTACAAGCGATAATGGCTTAGAATGATTTATTTCATTTATATCCTACATTACTCTGAGAATGCAGCCTGGTGAATTGTATTTGATTTTCATAGCATAAGCCTTCCCACAATAGGTTAAACCAAGAGTTAATGAGCACCCCAGAATTACTAGGTGAGATATATAGTCAAGTGAGGGCTTGGAACCTATATTACTAAGTAAGCTAGAGTAGTAGGAAGAAGAAAAATCAAGATTGTTATTGTTTTGTTCAGAAAAGTGTTTTCTTTGTTTAAATGAAATAGTTTGGTTGTTTTGATTGGTAGTTCTGTGAAGAAAAATGACATACTATTGGCTTTTACAAGTCTTATCTGTCCTCCTCTTGTTTTAAAGCAAAATAGAAATAATGCTTCTGAAAAAAACAATACTTTTTCAGTATTGCTAATTACAATTCTTTTTACAATTTAGGCTGGCAATCCTGGAGGTCCAGGGCCTGGTGGTCGTGGTAGAGGAAGAGGTCAGGGAAATTGGAATATGGGACCACCTGGTGGACTGCAAGAGTTTAACTTTATTGTTCCCACTGGAAAAACTGGATTAATCATTGGAAAAGGTAAAAAGCTTGACTTACTTTTCATGAGCTAGAACAATAAATAAGCTATTTTCCTGTTTGAGGGCAGGATATGGCATTTATCATTGAATAACTCACTTCCTGGTCCTTGTTGAAGTATCTACCTGATAATAAAATCTGGTTGCAGAACTTTTGTACAGAAAACAGTAGCAACTAAGATATCACAAATGAATTTTAGCCAGTTGGAGTGCTACTGTCCTTAGCCGCCTTACTCTGAAAATGATTACTTCTGGAAATGGACTCCTCATTATAAATAAGCATGCTTCTATCCTATCAAAACAACAATAGAATTTATGATACCTCCATCCTAGGAAAAAGATTGGACCATATGTAAAGTCTTAAATATCCAGTGAGGAATTGAAACTAGACTTCACAGTTAACATTCTTGGCTTTTTTTCAGTGATTTGATTTGAATATTGATTGCAGCTAATTTATTTTCTTAAACATTTCTTAGAAAGCAGTTTAAACTGCTTTCTCACTATCCATTACTGTTCCTGAAATCTGTGTTATTTCCCAAATCATCGTATTTTTTGGAGTATAAGATGCACCTTTTTCCCTCAAAAAAGTGTGAAAATCTGAGTGCGTCTTATACACTGAATACAGCATTTTTTGCCTCCCGAAACCCTGCCCCCTTCACCAAAATAGCCATACATAGCTTTTAGGAAGCTTATAGACTGCTCCTGCGGGCTGGGGGGGGGGCAGAAATGAGCAAAAAGGGGGCTGTTTTTTGCTCAATTTTGCCCCAGTGCCCAAGAGCCTTCTAAATGCTATGCATGCCCTTTTTTTGACAAAAAATCGGCCTCTTTTTTGCTCGGTTTGGGGGGGGCAACCCCAGGAACACTCTACAAGTCTCCTAAAGGCTATTCATGACCTTTTGGGGGGGGGGGTGTTTTTGTGAGATCTGCAGAGTGCAAAAACTTTTTTTAAAAAAATTGCCTCTTCAAAATCTTGGTGCGTCTTATACTCTGAAAAATGTGGTATACTTGAACATTCTAATTCTTTTCAATTTTATAAAAGTGTCCCATTCAGAGTTGTTCTTTGTGTAATACATGAATCACATTGGCTGTCCAGATGTCAACAAAATGAGTGAATCAGCTAATAATAATAGCCTTTGTTGTCATTGTACATCTTGTATATGACAAAATTGGTTTAGTCTAATCTTTGGTTAATTCATTCACAAATAAAAACCTCAGGTGATTATTTCATTTGAAGTAATATTTGAAAATACATTCCATGTATTTTTCTCTCATTCCTTCTACTTTGTATACCCACTAGTTTATTGAATGCCTCATACAGACAATGAAAGTGGAACTTTGGGTTTAGCATTAAAACCTCCCAAACTCAACAACATATTGTTCTATTTTCAGATACATATGTTGCAAATGTATCTCTGACCTCCTTTGATTTCTTAAAGCAATTAAAGCTATTCAGGGTTTTCCAGAATCTCGACTGTGAATTGGAACTGTGGAACTGCTTGCACAGTTGAAGAGTATCGTATAGATGACGACACAAAATTACATGGTTCTTGGATCTCCAAGAAATAAAATTAAACACAACTACGAACAAAAAATGGGTTAAAAGTAGAATAATGTTTAAAACTATACATGCTGTATCAGTAGTAATATAATATCGCCAAAATAGTTCTGTTCTCATTTCAGGGGCAAGCAAATGTGATTTTTGTTGTTATTTTTTCTAATTAAGGTTATTAACATATAGATTACAATATAATACAATTTCTTTGTAAATTCAGGTGGTGAAACTATCAAGAGCATTAGTCAGCAATCTGGTGCAAGAATAGAACTTCAGAGGAATCCTCCACCAAATGCAGATCCCAACATGAAATTATTTACTATTCGAGGGACACCACAACAGATTGATTATGCTCGGCAGCTTATAGAAGAAAAGATTGGAGTGAGTTCTGGAAATAGTTTTTTGTTAATGTTTTTGTTGTAGAAACAACTGGGTTAAGTACAGACAGAATAGGATTAGTTTTTTAAATTTTCTCTTTGTTCAGAATCCTTATGATATTGCTAACTTTGAACAGTCCCATTTAAAATTACAATTGTCAAATTTGTTGCCTATTAAAGACTAATGAGAAATTTAAATGCGGGATTGCTTATTCTGCACAGTCTACTGAATGATGAGAATTTAACAGGCATTAAAAAGTGTATAATTAAGTGATACAAAATACAGAAAATTAATGAATGGAACATGTCTGCATTTTGGGAAATGTCTGTATAAATTGTGCTCAAGTTACAAAGGTAACTGGGATTGGAAATTTATATCAATAGGTGAGACAATCAAAGTGTGACATAATGTGTCCACAAGCTTAGCAATGGTAAGCCCAGCATTCCCTTTTATTGTTAAGCAAGGACTGTGGGACATTAAGCAAGCATATCCACAAGTTCCTGCTGGCTTCCAACAACCAAAATCGGGGGAAGTTGTCAAGAAGTTGCAAGTTCCAGGCAGGTTGCAAACATGCAGTGTGGCTACTGCCAGGTGGAAAGGGAGCAACGGAGTGCATGGGTAGTTGGGTGGCAAGAATGGCAGAGCTTAAGGTGGCAACGGCTGCGTTGGAATATATGCAAGAGTCTGGGAGGTTGAAGGACTGGTCATAACTACTGTTCACTCATTCAGTACAGTCATTGAACCAGCGATCATTAACCAAGGACTATCTGTAATTTGAGTAAACTTCCCTTTGATCTCTTACTTCTCTGCCCTCAATTGTTCTGATGTGATGAGTTGCAAGCTAAGGAGATAATAGTTATGTTAGAGATAGTCAGGTTATGACCATTCGTTCAGCTATTAAAGTTATGATGGCACTGAATGAATGATAGTTTGGACCCATCCTTGAAATTCTGGCTTGCACTTATAATGGTTGCAGCATTCTATATACACATGACTAATTTGTGATCTTTCCTGTCGACTTTCCACAAGCAAAGTTTTTCTTATCAAGCCATGCAGTGTTTTTAGGAACTGTTGAAAACAGGCTGAATATTAAAAATTCATATCTTCGTTAATTTATCAGCTTGAGGAAAGAGAACCATTCCACCAGTTTTAGTAATAGCCTGTTTGTATCTATGCAGGTTTTGCACTTAGGTCCAGTGTTCTTAAACTTGCGACTATCTGTACAGTGTAATCTTATACTTGCTATTGATGTAGAATAACCTATTATAACTTATCAACAGGGTCCAGTAAATCCTTTGGGGCCCCCTGTGCCTCATGGACCTCATGGTGTTGTTCCTGGGCCACATGGACCCCCTGGGCCACCTCCTGGGGCTCCAATGGGACCTTACAATCCAGCTCCTTATACTCCTGGCCCTCCTGGTCCTGCACCTCAGTAAGTATTGTACACTGGTAGATATGTTTGCAGAGCAAGATCTTGTTGAATTGGGATCTAGATTTCAGCTATAGATTCTATACAGTTTTTAAATGTGCTTGTTCTATAACCAAACTCTTAGAAACATTCACTTTAGGGTAGCATTTAACTGAACATTATTCTGAATAAAATATATATTATAAACTGTTTAATTCATACTTAGTGTGCTGTAAATCATTAATTCTGAAGCATACATATGACGGGATTCTTGTAGGCTTTCTAGGCCAGTTCTCTTCTTTATGGAGATAATCAGAATATTCTTAGTAGATTGCAATCTAGCTTTTGCAGCGGACTCCCAAATCACCAATAGTAAAAATAGCTATTATAAATAGTTACTATTTATAATTTACTACTTGAGCTAATTATATTATATTTTCATTTTAGTGGACCTCCAGCACCATATGCTCCACAAGGATGGGGTAATGCATATCCACATTGGCAACCACCAAATCCCCCAGACCCTGGTAAGTAAAAGCAAATGTATAAATGGTCCTAGTTTGCAATGATATGCACATTAATCACATCTTTTAGTAAAGAAAATGTGATGAAACTAGATCATTCATTAAACCATATTCATTTCATTTTGGCAGTCTAATAGCAAATTAAAACAAATGTGAAATTTACTTTTGAATAGGATTGTTCAAAAATGTTAAGACACATTTAGCACAGATAGTTGTGAAAACCCAGTAAGTTATGTGTACACAAAATCCTTGATTAACAACCACAACTGGAATCTCAGTTGTTGGGCAAAGTGGCATTAAGCAAGGCATCCATTTGACTGCCTCTCTCAACTACTGCAATCTCAGCAGTCCTAGTTGTGGTTGTTAAGCAATCTTGTTAAAATTGTTAAGAGTTAAAATCTGGCAGAGAAAATTGCAAATGGCAAATGCAGGATCACAGGGCACTTTACAGCTGGTCTAAACTCTGAACAGTTGCCAAGCATCCAGTTCACGATAATGTGACCATAGGAGTGGTGGTGCAACATTTTGCAACTGCCAGAGGTTCTTTATGGGCCATAAAGCATCCTTTCCAATACCATGGTATCTGGACTGTCATTATATCAACAGTAATGAACCAATTACCTGTACGTTGAATATTTCAGATAGCCAAAATTCACTCTGAATTAAATATGGAGTTAAATTTAGAACCAATTCTAAATTTGGACGGGATGATGGACAGAAAGATAGAAAAACTGGAAGGGTATTGTTTCATTTACGTGCTATCGTGGACAGTTAATCTGTTCTATGTGAACTGACTTAACTATTTTACTTTTGGAGAGTTTAATTTATAGATCTATCTTTCATAAGAATTGAACTAAATGTCATGCGTAATTTTCAGGTAAGCCAGCAGATCCTAATTCAGCAGCATGGGCAGCCTATTACGCCCACTACTATCAACAGCAAGCACAGCCACCCCCTGCAGCTCCACCTAGCGCACCACCTGCCACTCAGACTAACGGACAAGGTACCGTGCTTGTATCAATATAACAAATATCAACTTTTTTTAACAGTTGAAGTATCTTATTCAAACCTTAGAATATTTTGAAAGAGTTGTTTTATTATGATTTCATCAATTACATATTTGAAGCTTTGTATGTTGTAAGCTGGATTCAGTATTAAACTCAGTAAGACAAATCTAAAGATGTTTGGGACAGCATTAGATTGATGAGAATTTCTTCCTGAAAAATAACTTTAGAAAACAAATCTTGAATTTTAGACACATTTTATGAGAAGGATGATAGTTGTATTTAATTGGCTCATCAACATAATTGTTTGGAATATAAGAAAACTAGTAAGAAAGAAATATGGAGATTACTGGAAAGATTAGGAGTTACCCAAATCCCAGCCCAACTTTGGTTGTGCGCTGACGTGCCACACCCATAAGGCTATGCATGGGACACACACGCATGTGCGCAACCCTCACCCTCCCATATTTTGGGTGCGGTGGACATGTTTTTCGCCTTTCCCAGGCTCCAGAGGCTTACTAGGAGCCTTGGGAGGGCAAAAACAGCCCCTCCAGAGGCTTTAGGAGACTTCCCTAAAGGGAAGGGGGAAAAACAGCCCTACGGGCAACCCAGAACTTCGGGACTTCCGGGTTGCCTGTAGTGCCATTTTTCGCCCTCCAGAGGCTTCAGGGAAGAGAGAAAGCAAGAGAGAGGAAGAGAGAAAGGAGATGGGGGGATGGATGTATGTATTTGGAGACAAATCAAAAGCAAATGCAAGCAAGAAATACGGAATTTGGCTCAGATAGAAAGCAAGTTGCCTGGAAAGCAACTTTGGAACAAGAATCATATGGTTCTCAGCACAGCCATTTAGACTTGGCATGGGGTTGCTGCGGCAACTTGACTGTCTCATCTTCAGCTCGGACTTACTCATTATCCCGGAAGAGCTTCATGTTTTGGGGGGGAAGCTTGCCAGTGTTAATATTCTCCCGCCGTCAGGGAGGTGAGATCAAGTTAAGCTCCTCAATGTAGGGCAGCATCCTTACGCCCCAACTTTTATGAAGGAGGAAGGAGAACTGCGGGCAGTCTGACAGCCTCAGTAGTAGCAGTAGTAGTAATACAGGTAGCAGCATCAGCAGTTTCTTTGGCAAGACTCACTCACACACACAAAACACACACACAGCCATCAGCCACCGCACACTAAAGCTGGCGGCACTGAGGGAGTTGACCAGCTGGCTGTGCAAAATAAGGTGCCCTTGACTGTCCACAGTTCTCCATCCTCCTCTCACCCATCCTCCTTCAGGGGCTTCCCACCCTCTGCATGCAGCTCTGCCCGGCTGCCTCTTTCCTATGCTCCCTTCCTCCCAGCGATTCTGCTCAGCAACTGCCCCCTCTCCGCCTGCCCACCCCTGTGTCAGGAAGCGGGTGTAAATGGGGCGAAAGCTGCCAGGTGTACGGTACTTGTTTGAATGGAAAGGAGCAGAGGGATTTCGGAAAACTGGGAAAGTTGGGGTGTCAGGACGCTGCCCCTGCAGATCTCACCTCCCTGACGGCAGGAGAATATTAACGATGGCAAGCAGTGGGTCGTCCGGCACCAGCATGAAGCTCTTCTGGGATAATGTGGAGTAAGTCCGAGCTGAGGATGAGACAAGTTGCTGCAGCAACTCCATGCCAAGTCTAAATGGCTGTGCTGAGAACTATATGATTCTTGTTCCAAAGAACTTGCTTTCCAGGCAGCAGGATTGGCTCTAGCTGTCTGAGCCAAATTTCGTATTCCTAAAGGAGCTTTTGCACGTACTATCTCATGCCACCTGCAAATTCCACCCCCTCGCCTCTTCTCCTTCCTCCCGGCCCTGCCAATCCATTCTGCAACTCCCCCCCCCCTTCCACTCCATGCTGCAAAGCTCGACAGCCCCCCAAACACTGCAGAGCTCCACTTCATTTCTCTTCCTCCCAACGTCACTGCTTGCCACACTCCGCATAGCAATTAGCGGAAAAGTCAGCTTTCCTCCTCCAAGTTAGGGGGGGACCTTCCACTCAGGTGGTTCGCGCCCTATGGAAAGCTCCTGCACCAAGCAGTTACATCTGACTTACCTCGCAGATGTAAACTAAACCTCCAGCTGCTCTGCTCATCTTCAGCCTCATTTCCAAAACCTCCCCATTGATAAAATGTTCTCTCTCTTCCATTAAGCCCTATAGAGGCTCAGGCCAATAATGCTGTTACTAATAACTCGGTTCTATGGAGTGTAACTATCTCTGAAGCCTCCGGAGGGAGAAAAAACGCCCCCAATGTGCAAACCGGAAGTCTGTTCCTGAACTTCTGGTTTGTGCGTTGGGTTATTTTTCGCCCTCCGGAGCTTCAGGGAAGCCTCCGAAGAGTGAAAATAAAGGCCAAGATCAGCTGGCCAGCGTGCGCATGCGTGCTGGAGCTGTCAAGGCAATGCCTCGCCAGCCCTAAGAAATGGCTCTGCCTGTCACCTGTGGCACGCGTGACACAGGTTCGCCATCACAGGTTTATATTATGTTTCCAGTCAAATTACTACATATGAATCTAAAAAAAATAGTATTCTTAACTTGAATTGTATATTCTTTCCAGTATTCTATTTGGTGTAATGATGGTACAATGTGAACACATACAACAGCAAATGTTGCCATTACAAGGATTTTTTGTGTGTGGACCCCTAAGGGGCACGGACTAGTCATGGAGACAGATTGATGTGTGCATAATGACTGGTTCCAATTAAATATAACTGAAACAGCTGAATCATTGAGGAAGTCTGATCTCCCCAGATAAAGAAATGTACATGTCTTGATGGTTAAAAGATGGGGCACCTGCAGCTAAGTTCTGTGCATGATAGGTGCAAATAAGGCATTTCTGAACTGGGACTTGCAAAGTATTTGAAAACAAAAATGTTAACTTTTTATGTATGATTTTTACTCTTAATTGGAATAAAATGTAAGTGATTGGAACTGAATCTTTTTACTTTTTTATTTTACTCACACTATTTTTTTGTTCAATCAGGAGATCAACCAAATCCAGCACCAGCAGGGCAGGTAGATTATACCAAGGCTTGGGAAGAATACTATAAAAAAATGGGTATGTTTTATTTACTTTTGATTTTTAAATTTTACTTCTCAGAAACTTTGCTGATTCATACACAATTTTATTTTGAAAAAAACAAAACTATTACTATAGATAAGTTTTGTATTTTTAAGTACCTTTTATATTTTTGCTCCAATGACGAGTGTGCAGAAAGCTTTTATGGGATCTTTTCATTTACAGAGGAAAACCTGTCCTCTGCAATCTAATTTTTGTAGTTTGATTTCTGCAGCAAAAACCCAACAACTAGCAGTAGTCTTGGTAGCATTATCATTTATATGGGAAAAGTTAAGTTTAATAAGCTTTATTTGATAGACTTAAACTCGGCACATTTCCAAAACTGCCAAAGCAATTTTAACTGAAAACATCAGTACTTGAGACTAAAAGCCACTAAATGAATCCATTGCCTCATGTCTGAGAATGTTTCCAGCAGCTGACATGGGAACAATTAAGAAAAAAGTCAAAAATGACTTATCAAATTTTTAATTTTTACTGTTCCATTATTGTCAAAAAATATCAAATACATTTATTATAGTCTTTGACTAGTCTTCATAGTAAAAATAAGATACGGTTTAACAACAACAATTTGTTAGCATCCCTTAAAACGTAATTAATCTAAAATTTATCAGTATGGCTCTCATATTTGGAAATGATTGAGAGGATCAGTGCATGTCTTTGAACATTGTAAAAAGGACACTGTATGAGAACACGAGCAAGAGTTTGCTTCCCTGGATCCACAAGAGTAAAGTTTCTGCAAATAAGGAGTACCATGAACTCAGTAGAATAGACCTGATGATAGGAGCACATCAAAGCAGGCTCTAGAAGAGGCCTATCTATAGTTGCTCAGGGTTAGATTGTATTAATACTTTGCCATAGTGAAATTCCATTGTGATCTGCTGTTTTCTGTTTCTCATATCAGATGTTAAGACAAGATTTTTGTGGCAAAATATATCTGCCCTTTAAAGTGCTTCTAGCAAGAAAAAAAATGACCCCAGATTTTCTGATACTATAAACCCTATTCTGGTGTTAGTGTTCTTGAAAGCACGTATTAGCAAAATATATTCATAAAATGCTAGCCCTAGAATATTTCATCATTTGTATCAACAATATTTACCATTTTCTTTATATTTTCCATTAAACAATAAAATTGAATCTGAATCATGAATGCAGCTATTCTAGTTTCATGTTCTGTTGTGAAGCTACATTTACATGAAAGTAGTAGATATGAAATATGTGTGTTCTTTTTTGTTAGCTAGGTGAATACATGCTATAGATCTAATTTTATTTTGTTGGAAACTATATATGTGTGTTTGCATTTGCATCCAGTGCCATCAATGAAAAGCCTAATTTGAAACAGGAGATTTTCTCAGTAATTGGTTCTAGTCTGGTGGTTGCCAGAATTAAATGTTAAAATTATGCCATCTTAATATTCACTATCAGAATATTAATTGCCAAACTGTTATCAATCTAATTTCCTTTTTAATAGATGCAAGAGATTTCAAGTGTAAATTACTTTCACAGCACAATAAGAAAATATAACCTGCACGCCTGATTTTGATATTCTGTACTAAATGCTGTACCACATTGAGTTTTGCTACAATTTGGCACTCGTTAAATTTTTTTTGAAGCACTTAATTATATATCTTCTAAATTCCTTCTAACCTTATAACACTGAATCTTAAATACTAATTATTTAAGGTTCAAATTAGCATGATATAATTTTTATTTTTATAAATAAAAATTTATTTTTTTAGTTTTGTCCTTTCTCCAATGAGATTAATATAGATTAGGCAATCTATTTTGACAACAGTATACTATGTTATAGACAATTGTCACAGAGGTGACATCCCCTCTAGTTACAATTAATGTGTCTATCCCAATAAAATGTTGCTTGTAACTAGTTTTGCTAGATTCAGAATTGGAATTAATAGGATTAGAAAATACATCCATTTTTCTTTTTGTGCCCTTCGTTTTTCTAATTGTGACTGTCTTCACGATATGAATTGTCTTAGTTTTGAAGCATTGTATTCCATAAATTTTCATCACATATAGAACAATTCACTTCAAGCTAAATTTAAGTAGGTAGGGTAGGAAAATTCATGATTGTCAGATATAATGCCTTTTTGATGTTAAGCATGCTGCCTAAATTGGTTTTAGATACCAATTTATATATAGTCCAAAGAACCAGAATTAATACCGTGTTTCCCCAAAAATAAGACAGGATCTTATTTTCTTTTGGAACACCCCCCCCCCCCCGGAAATAAGCACTTGGCCTTATTTTTAGGGCGGTCTTATTTTTGAAATGCAGGAGGCGGCGAGCATGGTCACCTCATGGCTGCTGCTGTGTTGCAATATTTTTGGGGAAGGGCTTATTTTAGTGCATGTGCTCAAAAGCCCGATTGGGCTTACCTGGGGAGGGCTTATTTTCAGGGAAACGGGGTAATAATGGAAAAACTGAAGCCATAGAAATAAATGTATTCATATTAAGGTATCTACATGACTTTTGGGACATTATCTCAACATGTTAATATCCTTCACAGAATTTATTCTGAAAATAAATGCATAGCAATTTGACATGAATAAAGAATTGAGATTAATATTATTTTAAACTTGTACTCTACTCTCTATTTACTTTCTTAAATACAGAATGACTGACCCATATGTACCTTAACAGTTTCTCTTTATCCATTTTCTTTTATAGTTTATATTAAATATAGGAAAACATTTACAATTTTTAATTAAAAATAAGATTAATCAGTAATAAGTTGACTTAAAAGCAGCTTTATGGTTGCTGAACGATGTTTGCTATTTTGCATTCTTTTAATACATGCTAGTCCTCAAAAACAAAAGTCAACCTAAGTATTAAGCGTATTTTAATTTAAAAAATTAAAAAAATACGATGTTTTCATATTTAGAAGGAAGTCCTCAAAAACAAAAGTCAACCTAAGTATTAAGCGTATTTTAATTTAAAAAATTAAAAAAATACGATGTTTTCATATTTAGAAGGAAGAGAGCACATACTCTTGGGTACAGATTTTAGGGCAAGTTCACTTAGGACGTCCGTCCTCCATATATTATAAATCATATAATGAGAATAGTTTTTCTACACACTTGCGTAGAATATGGGATACATTTCCAAGCATTTTCAAACTAGTGAAAATAGGTTGGATTATGCAAGCTGGTTTGGATGAATACCTATGTTGAGCAAACAGATAAGACTACTGTATAAAAATTTAAATCAAATTAATAAATTTTACATCTATTAAAAACTCAACAAAAATTATAATATTAGATTTTAATATTTTCTGATTTTTCACTATACATCAAAAGAAAACAGCAAAGAACTCTTCCATTGTATTCTTGACTGTAATTTATACATGGGAGCTGTGTTTACATTAAAATGTGGGGGGTTTTGCAGGTCAACAAGGGCAGCCACAAGATTATTCAAAGGCTTGGGAGGAATATTACAAGAAGCAAGGTAATGTTCGTTAGAAATGAGATTATTTTGACCTTCCTTCTGCCCCTTTTATGGCACCGGAGTTGTGTAATCTATATTTGTTCTAGGTCAAGCTGTTCCAGCTCCAACTGGAGCCCCACCGGCAGGTCAGCCAGATTACAGTGCAGCATGGGCTGAGTACTATCGACAGCAGGCAGCTTATTATGCCCAGACAAGTCCACAAGGAATGCCACAACATCCTCCAGCACCACAGGTAAACAGTCTTGAATAATTTAGCTAATACTTTAGTGAGATACTTTTCAATTTTTGTGGGGTGGAATTTTGTTTGTTTTTGCATGTCTCCCACATAGCTATCTTTCTGAAGTATGCATTTTTCCTGATAAAACGTAACTGCAAATGAATTAATGCTCTTTTAACTGGAGATCTGTGTTTGTCTTTGCATACATTCAGTGTTTGTGATCTAAAAATTTCTCCTCAGGGTTTTTGAAAGCCATGCAGGAAGCCACCACCATTGCATTAACCAAATTTTCTTTCTTAAAGGCTTCAGTCCTGAGTTAGCGCAATTTTTTAAAAAATATTTTCTTTAACTTTTTGTGTATTTCTTATGTATTTCTTCGCACAGGGCCAATAATAAGAAGTGGACAATACAGTATTTGCTTCATTATGTGGGGGAAAAAAACCTTTGTTAAATGTATGGATGCAGACGCCTTGATGAAGATCATAATTTTGTTTGGTTAAAAATAGTGTTTTTTTGAAATGTACAAAATATCTATCACAACTGATAGGAGGTAATATTTCTGTGTAGAAATGGAAATTGGTTTGTTTTTAGTACATTAGTGTAGATGTACACATTCCAGCAAATGTATTTGCAACTATTATGTGGTCAATGCTTTGTGATATAAATGTACTTTTTCAATGTATACTTGATCACTTTTAAATGCTTGTTTTGTGCTTTGCAATAAATAATATGAAACCTCCTGTGTTGGTAAGTTGGATATGTGGGTACTCAAGAGAATTCAACAATATTTTTTTTAGTAATTCTGTACATGTACACAAGTAAGACTTTTCCCCTCTCTTTTAAGTTCAGGCTTGATGTTGGTATTTCCCCAGAATAGGTTTATATAGGGATCTCTTTTGTGATTGTATGTTACTATTTAGCATTCTGATATCTTCCTCTCTTTCTACTTGTGTAAAAATTGCATGTATGTGAAGGTATTTCTTGACATACTTCTGCATTAACAGTTGAAATTTCTTTTTTATTCATGACCACTGTCCTAGACCCGTATAGCTGCTATAGTTAACATTTGTTTTATGTATGATTTAATTCTTTAGTATATTTTCCAGACACATTATTAAAATCAGTTATCTAGAAAAATAAAATGTGCTAAGCGGTTGGTTTGAAGCACTTTGCTATAGAATTCAGTGTAGTAAGGATGATTATGCTTTTTAGTTATAAAACTGCATTTGTTGTAGAAACATGCTGTTTGAGTCTTGGAATGCTTAATGAAAAAAAAGGTTTTTTCAGATAAGGTTTGTTTTTAAATGTTGAAAGACTAGTTTTTAAGTTATGTTTGAAAAGTCTCTATCATACGTTTTACTTTTAATAATTCTAATTGAAAATTGGTGTTCTGTTAAAATCCACTGTTTGCTTTTTTGCATATATTAGATTACATGCAATACAGTTTGTCTTGCCATTGTCTGTTGAAGTGCAGGTTTGATCCAGCCAGTATAGAACTAGCTCTGTAGGGGTGAGGAGGACTGTGCTGTGTATCATCCTTGATTGTTCCTTCAAGGAGCATTGCACTGTAAGTACATCAGAGTGACAAAATGATGAACTGCAACAGTATCTTTTTGTCAGTGTTCCACATAATGCAAATGCCATACCTGTGTGAATATTATGTTGGAATAAAATACAGTGCTGATATTTTAGAAAATTACAATTGGTTGTTTAATCAGATACCTAGATATGCATAAATATGTGTGTGTATGGGTAAGTATTTTGAGATATTTAGCTTTAGCTAAAGAATTCATCAATGAACTAACATTGTTCATTAGGGTTTCAGAAATGAGATATATTCAGATATCAACTTATAAATTGTTAACATTTAAAAATGCTTGTCAGGAGGAAGTTGTTTTTGTCTTCAGTTGTCTGCATATATTTAGTGATGCAGCTATATGCTATTTTTCTAAATCTTTATTAGCCTTATCTTTAGAAAATCATTTTGTTGTTTTGGAGTGTTCACTTAGAGTGGCTGCAAGAGAAGAACTGAATGTGGTCTAAAATGAAGTAGTATTATTGCAAAAATAATTAGAAATGCATTTGTTCTACTGTAGAATCAGGAGGGATTTTTTTTTATTCAAGTTTAGTTTAGGATTTACATTTTGAAAAGACTACTAGAAGTTAATAAATATATAGAGAAGTAGGTTATGAAGTCTCTTAAATATTTTGCATGTTAAATCTGTAGCTTATTGGAAAATGGTGTAGTTATTAACTAAACAGAACAAACATTCACCTGATTCTTTATCATTCACCAAATGGAGGCTGTTGATTTTGATTCATTTAAAGTATAAAATCTTTATTAATTGCAAACAGTGCAATTATTTATACTTCACAGTGCCTTCCCAGATCTTCCACCTTAGGTTCTGCTGCAAAAAGCACAGGTAAGCACAACCTAAGGAAGTGTATAAATACATATTTCAGTATATCAATGTTGTCCCTGTGAGAATTTTTTTGTGCTTGTGTATTCAAAAGCAATCTGCCAATATCTTTTCCCAAATGTATTCTGCTATTCATGGTTTCATTCCAATGAGAATTCTGAAACAATTATTTACATTTCTGGGTAAATGTGTATCTTTATTTTTTTTAAAGATAAGTGGATTGCTGCAATAATTTTTGAGTAAGTCACTTTTACTACTTTCCCTCAATAGTTGTTACAAATGAATATAAAATATTTTTTCAAGATACAGGAAATCTTGGTCAGAACTTCAACAGCCTTCACAAATGCTTCTATAATGTGGATGTTATACCCAAATACTACGTATTCGAATATACTGTATGTTTCTCTCAATCTTAAGATGATACACCATAAACCATAAATTAATGTAGCTTGATTATTTCATGCAGAAGGAAAAGAAAAGTGAGATTTTACTTTTGCAAAATAGTTCTAAAAAAATATTGTGCCAGTGATGTTAACAAGTTTGGCAGATCTTTTCTTTTTATAGCAATTTCCTTCCTACTTTGCTATTTCAGCTGAATTGCTGTATATTTTTGCTAGTTTTAAAATGTTTTGTATATGACTTACCTAGGTAGCTTAATTTTCAGTTTAAATAGACAATTTTAAGGCAGTACCATCAGTTTTTGTTTGTCACTTAATAAAATGTTTTGATTTTATCGAAAGTCCTGCTTTTCTGTGCATGAAAGGAAAATATTCAAAAACCCTGCCTTCATTTTCACACACAGTGCTGAAGATGCTGCAAGCACCAAATCATAGCTCATAAAATCAGGTCCTGAGATAGTTACTTCCAATAAAGAGGATTCCTTTGAGTGTATGGCCCTGGTGAGCCGATGAGCATGGACCATAGAAGGGCTCCATGTAGAAGGTAAAATTGGCAAAAACAATACCGATTTTAAATGTATCCCATACTTAATGGTGTAGGGTATAATTTGCCTGTTTTTATCGCTTCTCATTCTTTAAAGTGCTATTTGCTTGACCATAAATGTTCCATAACTTGTTATGTGATAATTATAAAAATTATTTATCAGTTTACACTTTGCTAAATAGTCAAGCATGGGATATGTCTTGCGTTTACAACTAAATCAGTAGTTGTACTTGAATTCCCTCAAGCCACTTTATTTTATTTTAAGGGGGGTTATACTTTGATATGTCAGAGTAATTTTTATATGAAAGCTGAAGAGCTTCATCTTGGTTGAATTTTGTTTCACCATTATAAAAAAAACTTTTTCCTATTCATCTTTAACAAACAGCATACATTGAAATTTTAAGTCAAAATCAGGAGGTGTAAGGGGGGAAACGTTGTTGACGTAGGAGGTGAAGATCTGTGTTAATAATTTTTGTTTCGGTGGACCTATAGGCATCTTCTTGTACTATAGCTTTTATTTTTGGTTTGTCCGATTTCTTTCAGAAAGATAAGGTTGAAGTGTTCTACTCTCAATATGGAACCTTTGAGCCGAATCCATAGATAGTTTTTCCTTGTGCAGTTTGTGTGTTATAGCAGGAATATATTTCTAAATTTTAATTGAATCCCAGGATTAAATGAAAGTAATGAATGTTTTAAAACAGAGGAACATCTTAATTTCAACTAATGTCTTTAGATTATCTGTTGGTATGTGTTCTGTATAGGATATTTGCTAGTTAAAAAGCAATCTTTATCTAGAGTTTTGTAAATTACACCTCAGTGATCTTGATAGGTAGGCTGTATCATTCACTAATCCTTTTTTCTAAAAATATTGTCAATTGGGATACATTTCATAAGTTTGAGGGTAGAATTTTAAATTTTTCTTTGTGTATTAGGGTTTTTATAAAGTAAAACATTGGGTCCTACAGAATATGTACAATAGATCCATTTTTCTATTTGTAGTACCCTATCAAACTCTTACATTTATGCAACTTTATCTTAATATGCATGAAAGGCATTTTCGTCCTGAGAATAGTGTTCTCTGCAGAAACTACCCGTGTTAAAAAAGAAGACTGTCTTTTAAAGGCTACTGTGATGGGAAGTATCTTAGGCAGATGCAGCTTGGACGTGAGGTAAATCCAATGCTTTCCAGTATGTTGTGTTGAGCTTGCCTATTGACAATGTATGTACTCATGAAAATACATTAATTGTACTGTTTTGTATGAATTCTCAATAAATGTAAACTAATGGATGAAAAATTGTCCTTTGCATTATTTAATTTTTGAATGGATTTAAAAACATTTGTACATCCGGAAAACTATAAAAGATGAGTGCTACAGCCTTGATAAAGAAAAAAACATTCAACGTTAGGAACAGAATATATTTATTATCCTTCCATTGAATACAGAATAAGTAATTTGGTACATACTTAAGAAAACAAATCTCCTGCATAAAAATTTATTCTGACTTGCTCTGGCAACTAAAATACAAGCCCAAACCAACTGGAAGATTTGCAAATGTATGTGAAGTTCCAGTGCATATTTTAATTATGTGATGGAATTTAGTTAACTGCTTTTCATTTAGACCACCCCCCCAAAAAAATATTATTAATCTGTTCCAGATTTATAACTATTAATAATGTTATTCCAAACTATGTTATTTAGTTTGGAAATAGTAGTGAGATGATTCATTAAGTTCTATAAAAATGAGATGCACATTGAAAAGCCACCCACTATTACGCTAACAAATTGAATATGATGCAGATTTGCCCAGCATCTTGTCTGGAACACTGAGCTGAAATCTATCATCTAATACCATATAAAAAGCAAATACTTGATTTTAAAGAACTTAATTTACAGCTGAATGCATAATTTAATAGTATACATTTGGTTTCAAGCCATTAATAGTCTTGCTATTTTGTTTTATTTTGTATTTTATTTTGTTCATACAATTTAAAAGAAAAATGTTAAGCAAAGTGTAACTTAAATACTATGTTACCTTTTAGCTAGTGTAACAAAGGACATACTTTTTTGCCTCCAAAGTTGCCCTGATTGAAACATTTGTGTAGAATGAATTGGTCTTGGCTAAAAGATTAAAAATTACAAACTTGCTATGTTGTTTTGGCATCAAATTAAAGTTGCAAACAATACAATTAAGATTTTTCTGGTCAATTCTTCTCATTTAGTACATTCAAGAGTGCTTTGTTTGACATATTTTATGTTGGCATACTGAAAGGTTCTAGAACCACATGGCAAACCGTTTCATGCAGTTTGATTTGCCTTATGGAACATCATTACATGGACCAGTACAATAGCATAAATAAGCAGCCATCATTTGTAGATTGCACTGCTATATGTCAAATGACCCAAACTTTTATTGCCCGAATTTCAGTCTGAAAAGTATTCTACTTGAGGAATGATAGACAACTTCTTGGCCCCACCACAGGAGAAAAAGATAGATGCAGTGAATGAAGGGAAGAAAGGCTCCAGAAATGGTAGGATATTTAATAGTCATCAGCTAAGGAAGAGAAGAGAAGAAAGATGAGTTAAGAGAGAATCAACAGAGAACAAGAACTGAAGACTTGATAACCTGTGAAATGCTATCTCTTACTTTCAATAGTGAGAATACAAGTGCTAGCAGCTGTTCCTCTACTGTTTACCGCTTTACACATATATTCTCCTTCATCTTCCGGGAAGGTCTCTGGTAAGTAAAGGCAGTATGTTTCTCCTCTTTCAATGTATTGGTAATCCTCACAGTCTTGCAACATTTCCCCTTCAAACCACCATGTAACTTCTGGCTTGGGTTCACCAGTTATTTTAACAGTAAACCGTACTGGTTCACTGTCCACAACAGATACATTTTTAAGAGGCTTTTTGAACCATGGAGCACCAGAACGGGCTTGCTGTTCTTCATCTTCATACACTGAGCCATTAACAATACTCCCTTCCTCGTCTTCCTCTTCCTCTTTTTTCTGCATTTAAACAGATGTGAATATTTTAACACAAGTTGTGAAGAAATAGAAACTAATATTGATAATCGGATTTCAAAAGGCTTGAGTTACCAGAGTTAATTAAACCTTTTGTTTCCCTAAATTAAAAAGGATCAGCAGACTAAAGTGCTGGAAATCAATGTTAGTATTTGCAGCAAGATGATAGATATGAATAATATCTACCTAACACTGACACAGGTAGTCATCTTCCAGATTAATCAGAATAAAATATGCCAGGGAGAAACCTGAGCATCTCTTAAGCTTTTTAAGAATAAGGAAAGAATTAAAACAACAGAGTAGATTATATCATAGCAGAATAGCAGTTTCATTAGGCTGCTTTTTTCTTTTAAACAAGGCAAGGGAGGATGTTTCCAATGAATGCACTAATGTGGCCGCTACAGAAAGATATGTCAACAGCAGAATACATATGTAATAAAATATTTGCCCATATAAACATCCATTGCGGATAAGAATTCCTATTAGCTTACAATAAAAAATGTGTGTATTATGGAGATCCAGCAGATACTAATACCTTTTGTAATGCTGCATCTATTTCTTTCTGTTCAAATTGCATACGTAGCAGCTTTTGTTCTTCAATTCTCCTCTGTTCTTCCTCTTCTCTTGCTTTTGCCATTTGTTCAAATCGAGCTTTCATGTTAACTTTGTGTGTGAATGGAGCTTCACATTTTGCAGCAGGCTTCACATCAACTTCTTCTTCCTGGAAAACAAAGTAAATTTATTAAGAAGAAACTACCTTCAATCTTCAAAACCCAACAACAATCAGAAATTGTGTATCAAAAGAATATACAAATTACTGAATCTGCCAAAACTGTTCTGAACAAAAAAGTATTAGAAATACATAGGTTATGATAACTTCTGGAAACTAGATTTCTAGTTCTAGATGGAAACTAGATAGATAGAAATAGAAAAGCTATACTTTTGCTTTGATTAAAGTGTGAATAGCACATTCTATATGCTGTTTTGGGAATTGTAACTATGTTTTCTAAATGAAATAAAGTTATAAAGAAAACTTAGCTGGGAATGGAGCTAAGGAATTGTAAATGAGTGTTGATCTTAAGTATTTTAAAAAGATTGAACACAAATGTTTTATGTTTAACGTGTTTACAGATAGGATATTTAGAGTGAGTATTTTACTTGAAATACCTATACAAGTAGTCCTCACTTTAACAATGGTAACTGGTACCAGAAACTAATGCTAAATGACAGTCATAAGGTATAATGTCAAATAACATCCTAGTTGCTGCTGTTGGAAAATCCTGTGCAGTTATGGCATCTCTCAATCATATAATAACCATCTGTAATCCCTTTCCTATTGACTTTACTATAATTGTGAGCAGGCTGCCAAACACCCGAATTGCAATCACATGATTGCCAAGATGCTGAAAGAAGTGCAGTCACAAGGTCTCATTCCAAGTCCACCTCATTCAGTAATATAACTGATTAAATGAGTGGATGTTATGTGAAGACTATGTACACCGCTTACATTGGCAAATATACGGCTAATGATTTTTTTAAAATCACCAAATAATCCAAATAAGCCTAAAAGGTTGCCTTTTCTTGTTATACTACCGTGTTTTCCCAAAAATAAGATAGGATCTTATTTTCTTTTGACCCCCAAAATATGGATTGGGTCTTATTATCAGAGGGGGGCTTATTTTGGGATTGTCGGGCAGTTGCTCTCTTGCGAGCAGGCTCCTGAAGAGCAGGGCACAGCCTCAGGGGCGAACAGCTGTGTTGCGCTGTTGCAGTAGTGCGCAACAGCAGCCATGAGGTGACCACACTTACGAGCAGCCACCTGGCAAACCCCCTTTCCAGCCGGGTAAAGCACCATTCACTGACCTAAGGATATCCCGAGGGCGCTAAGCCGCATGAGCGCCTGTTCCCCACCCTCTGCTCCCGCAGCTTGGCGCCTTGGGAACCCCTAGATCAGTAAATGATGCTCTGCACGGCCGCAGAAGGGATTGCGCGAGTGCCTGTTCCACTCCCCACTCGCGTGCCTCCCAGCCTCACCATGCCCTGACCCCAGCTCTCCTTGCAGGGCCAGGGCGCTGCTGCCATACCAGCATGGCTTCTGCGGCTTCCAAACCCCGGAAGTCACCTGCTGAGTCTTCCGGCAGTGGCTGCTCTGGGAATATGCTCTACGGTTGTGGGAGTCTTCCATGCAGAGCGCCATTCACTGACCTAGGGGTATTCCGAAGGCACCAAGGTGTGGGAGCCAAGGGGCGGGGAACAAGTGCTCACGCGGCTTGGCACCTTCGGGATACCCCTAGGTCAGTGAACAGCACTGTGCCCGACTGGAAAGGGGGTTTGCCAGGCAGCTGCTCGTGAGCGTGGTCACCTCATAGCTGCTATGTTGTGCTGCTGCAACAGCGCAATACATCCATTCGCCCCTGAGGCTGTGCCTGGCTCTTCAGGAGCCCACTTGCAAGAGAGCAGCCGCCCAGCAACCCCCTTTCAGCTGGGAATAGTGCTACTAGTAGTATCCTGAAGGCGCCAAGCAACATGAGCGCCTTTGCTCCCCCCCCCTGGTTCCCACGGCTTGGTGTCTGGGATACTGCTAGGTTGGTGAGTGGTGCTCTGCCTGGCAGGAATGGAGGTTGTCCAAGGGGCTTGTTTTTTTTGGGGGGGGGGGCTTAACCGAAAAATACGGCATGGCTTTGTTTTCAGGACATGTCATATTTTCGGGGAAACATGGTACATTGGGTATTGTTCCAAATCTTTAATCCCTTATAAATTCTATGTTAATGTTCCATTTCAAACAAAAGTAGAACTGAAAAAGACCACCTGAAGCTTTCATTATGCTTCCGTTAAAGTACCCGTTCAAGAGTACTGTCTAGTCTTTTTGAGTGATCAGAATACTGTTCACAATAATTGCCGTACCTCAATAAAAACCTAGTTGCTTATCTTCAAGACAAAAGAAATAAAGATATGATAATTGGTTTAAGCAAATAAAGGTTTGGGAAGAGTCAGTGGATTAGATTAAACTCAGTCCCTTAAACAATATATTTCACAGGGATGTTCTGGAATATAAATGAATAGAAAAATAGAATATATATATTGCCTTGAACTCCCAGAGAAAATCAGTGAGGCATGTAAATTGTTTAAAATAAAAATGAAAAAAGCAAATTAAGTCACTAAAAGCCAGGTTTTTATTTATTTTAAGAGCTTAAGCCAATAGGCCTTTAAATGGAGAACTCATAATTGTACCTGGAAACTGACTGGTACTTTGTGCACATGAAATAAAAACAGGTTTATTTTCATTTATGTTCCCAGTTACTATGCCAGCCAGAGATGGTATTCACTTACTTTCCCTACTGGTTCACACATGTGTGCCCCCGTCCACGCATGTGCTCAGCCTTTCATGCATGTGCTTTGATTGTACATGCAGTTTACATACATGCACATGGCTTGAAAATGTGCCTAAATAGGACAGCATAGAGCCAGGGCAGGTGAGTGCCCCTAACCATGATTTCCACTACCAATTCGGGGGAACCGGTCTGAAACGGCTGAATACCACTTCTGATGCCAGCTGAGCTCCATTAACTGTGGGCTTGGAAGATTGTCAAGCATAGTCTGACTTAGAATATGTTAGATATTTAAACCAGATTATGCACTATCCTGAAACCTTCACGTTTCAAAAGTTCCTAGATATCAAGCATACTTTAAGATATTAGAGGGTAGTTTCTACAAAGGGACTGTAATTCCATCTAGCAAACAGATCATGTTCATCTTCTACCAAGAATTTTATTCCTCACAATTCATTTCATCTTGAAAATTTCTACAATAAATGTACAGTGGTATCTTGCTACTCAATTGCTTTGAAACGCATCAAATTTGGTACTCAATGCATTTTGATGCAAAACTTTTGTCCCGATATTCGTTGTTTGATACTCAATGCGCAAGCTAGAACTTCCAGGTGACAGCTGCCTTGTGACTCATTTACATTATTATTTATGGGGGGAAATGGTTTGGTAGTCATTGTTTTTGGTATTCATTGTGCCTCCCGGAACCAATTAATGATTGTTGTATTTGTTAAACTATTTGTTAAATGTGTATCCTTCCTATCCATATGGTACCTGGGTTTGATTTGGTTTTTACCCACAAGCATTTATTATGTTACTATTTGTAGATTTGAATTTGTATTTTCTATATTGTAGATAACATATTATCAGTTACAATATAGAGAATACAATTGGTATTGCACCTTTCACTTAACTGGCAAGATGTGAGTATTTAATAAATAAAGGATTAAGTTGAGAGCCAATTTGGTCTAGTGATTAAGACTCCAAGCTAGAAACAGGAGACTATAAGTTCTAGTCCAGCCATAGGCATAAAAACCAGCTATGTGATTTTGAGTCACACTTCCTCAGCCCAGCCCACTTCACAGGGTTGTGGGGAAAATTTGAGAGGGAGGAGCATTAGATATATTCACTGACTTGAGTTATTTATAAAAACAATAAAGGAGGGATATAAATAAATAAACCAAATTTATAAGATTATCAGAGATTGTTATACAGATTCAGAATCCTATTTCCTTGGTAACATTTTGCTCTCATTTTCCTTTGACTGCTCACTTATTACAGCCACATCTGTTATCTCCTAAACTGACACATGATAATGACCAAACTATAAAATGTATTAAAATTATATTGGGAAGCCTCCAATATCCAGACAGTCACAACTGCTTAAATGATGGCCACAAATTATTTCTCTATATACTTAAAAAATAGCATACCTCTTGAAATTTCTCTGCTTCTCTTTCTTTTATTTCTTGATCCATAGCTCTCCTCCTTGCTCTCTCTTCTTCGATTTTTTTTTGTGTTTCTTCCTCAGATAATTGTCCAATTTTTTCAAATTTTTTCTTTAGGTTCTTTGGTTGAATTGAACCACTTCTTTTTAACTTTATCAGTTCCTCATATTCGCTGCTTAGCTCAAAGGTTTCACATTCCTCCTCCTCCTATTAGAATAAAACATTTGAAATTATCAGTTAAACAAAGAATACCTGAACAAAATCCAATTACAAATAACAGACTTGTAGAGCTAAACCACATTTACACGCCATTCAAAAGAAACAGTAAAAAAGCTAAGAAAGAAATAACACCAGAAAACATCTCCAGAGGCCTATATCCAGGTATTAACAAAAGATAGACAAGCAGAAAACACTACCTTAATCAAGGAAGAAGAAGAAAACCACACCCTTATTCACACTGGCAAGGCACTACAGAGAGCAAACCCCTGACTCGATAGCACTGATAATGTTACCTAATCAAGTAATGAAATGTCTGCAAGCAAAAAAACAAGCTCAGAACATCACAGTATCCCTTAATTAAAATCATTTAACCATAAAAGTTACATATTTTATAAATTAAAATTTTGTTAGCCAAGTCTGCTATCAAGGAGGTAAATATTTCACAACCTAAAACACAGACCTGTCCCATTTCTTGTCTGAGCAGTTCATATTCTTGCTTCTCTTGTTCCAGTTTTTGTCGGCGTTCTTCTTCTGTGCGTCTTTTTTCTTCTTCCATTTTTTGTCTCAGTAATTCTTCAAAATTAATATCCAGTTTTCCAGGCGTCAGAGATTCTTGAGATGCAGTTTTTGACATTAGTGAAAGTTCATCATCTGGCCCCTATTAAAAAATAATCTGGTTCATTAACAAAGGGTTCAGTATAAACATTAAATTATAGATTACATATTGATAATTATATGGTCTAATACATTTATATTTATTAATGCTTTGGTCAAATTTTGAGAGCTTGGATTATCATAATCTGAAATAAGACACCAGGACTCCTTGGATACAAGATGGGTAGTAAATAAATTTTATAAATAAATACCACTGCAAAGACATTTACATGATCCAACTTCATTCAAACTAATAAACAAATCAGCATATTATTGTTTCCTCAGTCTGAGCTGAGATTTAAAAAATGGCATTATTTTTTGAAGTTATACCTTGCTTTCTTTTTTTCTGGTTTTGTAAATTAACTTTCTCCTATTTATTTTATATATTATGATTTTTTTAAAAAAACACTATATATGTCCTTGATAATCTTTCTAACTCAAATGATGACCTAGAAATAACTTTATAGGTAAATCTATAGTATGAGAGCATTTCAATTAAATTGATTTTTTGTATTTGGTTTTTTTTGTCTGTCGAGCCTTGATGTTTCAGCAGATCGAAATAAATATCTATTAGTGTTAGTCGTTATAGCAGTTAGACTTATATACCGCTTCATAGGGCTTTCAGCCCTCTCTAAGCGGTTTACAGAGTCAGCATATCACCCCCATAGTCTGGGTCCTCATTTCACCCACCTCGCAAGGATGGAAGGCTGAGTCAACCTTGAGCCGGTGAGATTAGAACCGCTGAACTGCAGATAGCAGTCAGCTGAAGTGGCCTGCAATACTGCACCCTAACCACTGCGCCACCTCGGCTCATCACCCGTTATGACTACGGGTTGCCCTCAAAGATTTGAGAATACTGAAAACAGCACAAGAAAACTGGAGAGGGACGTACATGAAAGACACCAGTAAAAATTATTTAACCCTCTTCTTCAGGGAAAACTCCACAGGATCCTTGATTCACAGAGAAGTCTAGCTCTAGCTCTTGGCTTAAGTTTGGGATTTGTTGGGAGGGGGTTGCTTTTGTTTTTTTTCAGTGCTACAAGTTGATGTTAAATCATTTATGTAATGCCACTAATGGCTGATAAATGAATCTAGCAAAAATGGACAGCTAAAGCTACCTCAAATAACTAAAAGGATACCTACCATGCTTTTTCTTGCCTCAGCAAATGCTTTTTTCTCTTCTTCTATACGCCGCCGGGCCTCTCCCTCTGCTCTTCTTTTTTCCTCCTCTTGCCTTTGTTTTTCTATTTCCTCAAATGTTAGTCTCAGTTTTCCAGGACGGAACTCCTTGACAGAATTTTCAGCTTCGTCTTCATTTTCTTCATTTCTCTTTGGGGAAAGAATATATTTTAAAGCAGCTTTCAAAAGGTTCAAATATGCCATTAATTTGCAAAATGCCTAATTACTGTGATGTGTTAGGTGTAGAATACAATAGAATAAAAACTTTATTGTCACTTTAAATGTTCACTAATCAGTATACATTAAAATGAAATTTAGTTGCATTCAGTTCTCAAAAGATAATCATTATGCATAGTGGTGGGATTCAAATAATTTAACAACCAGTTCTCTGCCCTAATGAGCCGAGATGGCGCAGTGGTTAGAGTGCAGTACTGCAGGCCACTTCAGCTGACTGCTATCTGCAGTTTGGCGGTTCAAATCTCACCGGCTCAAGGTTGACTCAGTCTTCCATCCTTCCGAGGTGGGTGAAATGAGGACCCAGACTGTGGGGGCAATTTGCTGACTCTGTAAACCACTTAGAGAGGGCTGAAAGCCCTAAGAAGCAGTATATAAGTCTAACTGCTACTGCTATTGCTAATGATTTCTTCAACCAGTTCACCAAGCTACTCAGAAAGTTAACAATCGATTCTCCTGAAGTGGTGCAAAGTGGCTGAATCCCACCATTGATTATGCATATGCCCACATCTACACACGAATATGATGCAGAGAAACATCACAGTCTACTTTGAATATATACATAATACATGGCAAAAAAAGGGAATCATGCAGACTGATGGCATAAGGAACAAATCTATTGCAAAATTTAGTAGCTGCACTATAGATACTTTGAAACCTCCTCCCTGAGGGGAGCAACAGAAACAGACCGTGAAGTGGGTGTGTGGGGTCTCTAACAATGCTTCAAGCTCTAAGCACATAGAGCTTATAAGCAGTATCCTGAATAATGGGAAGTGAGCTTTCCTATAATCTTCTCAGCTGTCTTTACCACTCTCTGTATGGACTTTTTATCTGAGGCACTGCTGCCACCAAACCAAATATTAATGCAGTTTGTTAAAACGCTGTCAATAGTGCCTTTGAAAAAGTGTTCAGGACAGAAGGAGAAAGATGTGCTCTCCTCATTTGATGCAGGAAATGCAAACACTGGTTTGTATACTTTGCTAAAGATAACGTATGAAAAGACTAAGACATGTTGTTCATTATCTGTACTCCCAAATATTTAATGCTATTGACCACTTCCACAGCTGCAGCCTTAATACAAAGTGGAGTATGACTATGCTGGCTCTTTCTGAAATCAACAATGATCTCCTTTGTTTTTATTAACATTCAAAACCAGGTTATTTTTATTGCACCAGTCCACCAAAGCCTTCATCTTCTCCTTATAAGAGTCTTCACTGTCATCCCAGATAAGACCCACCACTGCCGTGTCATCTGCATACTTCACAATATGATTCGTAGCAGACATGGCACAGAAGTCAAGATGAACAATAATGAACTCAGGACACAGCCCTGTGGGGAACCCGTACTCAAGGAGATGGAATTGGAAACTTACTTCCAACTCGCACAAACCTGGCCCTAGCAATAAAGAAATAAAGCTTTTTTCAACAAATAACTCTAAAAATAATGATGGTTAAATTCAGTTCAATTACAGTTTATTGTCTGCTATCAATAGTGATATTTAATGATGTGTATTATTAAACAATCATAATGACAAAGAGTGTTAAATAAAAAAAAATGTATATTTACTTTGTCCCAAAGTTTAAGAATAGCATTCTGCTAAACTGTATTAAGCAAAGATTAGATTACTAATATTTTTATATAAACCTCAGTATTAAAAAAAAGTTGGATTTTGATTTCTCCACCAAGAAAATAATGCCTTTTGCTTATGGAAATTTTGATCCAGCCAAAGGAATTCCACCCAAAGATACAGATCCCAGAATACTTGGGAAGATTTTCTCAGGAAAATATAAGATGCATTGAAGAATGACAGAAATCAGCAAATTTTCAAGTAGCAGGACTGTCCTCTGTAAAAATTCCATTTAAGAAATTCTCCAGCCACCAGGAATAATAAAAAAAACCTACATACCCTCCAATAACATTTTGGTCCCATGTGCTGGGGAAGAATATGAAAGAGGAAGAGGAAATGCTTGAGAAATGGAAAACAAGGAACTTCAAGACCCTGTAAATCTTTGATCTTTTCTTAAATGGCATAAATCCTCTATTATATGATAATAAAATCGTCCTGCAATATTCCATGTTACACAAAATCTCCTGGCTTTATATGTTTGAACAAACATGCTTACCATTTGTTGCCTTGCTTCCTCATAGGCGCGTTTTTCCTCTTCCAAACGAAGCCTTGCCTCCTCTTCTGCTTGCTTTTTCTCTTTCTCTTGTCTTTGTCTTTCCAATTCTTCAAATGTTAATTTAACTTTACCAGGAGAGGGAGCTTCATTGGTTTCATTATCAAAGCTTTCCTCTTCATCCTATACAGAAGGTTCATTTCTCAGATTTGCACTTTTAAGACATTTGGCCTAAAACAATTTTCTCCACAGTTATGCTCTTACTTCCCTGGAAGAAGCTCTCCCTTCATTGACAGAGGAGGGCTATTTCTAAATAAATATGCTTTTGAGGTCATGCAACAGTTTTATATGTCAATTAGCTTACCACATCTGGTGAAAAATATTTGACTTCCTTTAGGGCTTCCTTTTCCTGCTCATATCTCAGTCGCTTTTCTTCTTCAATCTTTCTTCTTTCTTGTTCTTCTCTTTCTCTCTCTCGGTCCTCAAAACTTATTTTCATCCTTCCAGGTGATTTGTTAGCTTTTACTGGAACTACGGTAACTAGCAGTGATTCATCACCTTCCTGTTGTTAAAAACAAAGATTGGCATGAACATTTGAATCCAGGGTAGTTGCCAATGCCCGTAAATAATTCACTTTCTATAGAATGTTCAATGTTTAAACAGTGAATGGACAAAATCTTTTGACTGCATAGAAATTCCAGAAACGGAAAACCTTTGGATAGCCAGACATCAAAGGAAGCTGCTTTTCCCATGTAGAAATTTGCACTATACATGATTTTACTCCAAAAATCCAGTCTGTTGGAGGATATTAATCCAATAGTAGTTTCCCTTCCCCCCTAAAGTTCTTTGTGTCCCTAAAAAAACTGTTTCAAAAATAGAACTACCTGTATGGAAGGGAATATCAACACATGATCTATATGGAAGTTTGGTCATGATAGACACTTTTTTATGAAGGGTTGAAAGGCAGAGTAGTTGACTAAAAGATACCCAGTCAATTACAATCACTTGGAATGGAGTGCATGGTGTGTTTTTAAATCTATATTTTCTTTCTTCTATTCTTTTTTATTTATTGTATTGTATTAGCCGCCTGGAGTCCTTCGGGATTGGGCGGCATACAAATGCTATTAAACTTTGAAACTTTGAATTAACTTCAAATTCTAGATTAATCTACTAGCAATACTACCGTAGTGTCCACTGAATATTTAAAATACCATATAATAGGTCTTGCTTATTTGGAAAATAGGAATCATAATTACTTTAGTCCTTAAAGATTATGTTGTTCACAAGAAAACTGTGTTTAAAATGAAATACTAGTTCCTATGCTCTTTTTCAACACTAAGCTCTTTAAAAAGAATCAGAAAAAACTTGAATATGTAATTTAGCATTGAGACTAGTTGACTGAGCCATCTTACATAAAGATTTAACTGTACTATTACAAGCATTAAAAGCAGAGCTAAATGTAAAATATGAAATATGCACTTCAGTTTAAAAAATAGCCAGTGCCCATCAACATGCTTAAGATTAAATATATGCTTTTAAACAAAATAATATATAGAAATGCCATATTAATTGAATATTATTTAGTAAGATTATTCCTATCACTTTGATTTATGTTGAATGCATAAAGAATTATACCAGAATATGTATAAATATTATGCCAATATATTGCCAGAGCTCTATTGCACTCGGTACCAAAAATTTCTATTACAATATTATTTCTCAGGAGAAAAGATAATCCGACTGTCCTATTTAATATGTTATACAAAATATTGCCATCAGTTCAGCCTTCCTTTTTGCTATTTCTGTTCCTGCTAAGATCTCCATTCCCTGTAAATAAAGCCAAAGCCATATTACGTTGTTTCATAAATACATATTGATGCCTAATAAATAAAAGGCATGGAAAAATCTTGCGTTGGTTACCCCATTCAGCTACAACGTAGAGAACATTGACTGTAAGCATATGCAAGCTTCATTGTCTGCTACAGAAACATGCTATCTTAAAACATTACTCTTTTAATCTAAATATATAAATATTTCTGCTTTATAGTATTACAGATCAAATTATTTACATTCTTGGATATTTAACAGTTCAACTCAGTTATGTTTAAGTACCCAAACCAGTTAAGTACCTAAACCATAATTAATTTTATCAGAAATTAATTATTTAAACTGAAGTACAATGTATATTTCAAATTATGTCACACTACAATACCTGTAATCAGGTATTAAAAATTCAATAATTATTATTTTAAATTTAAAGATAAATACAATGTCTGCATCATTAGTTTTATAATTCATGTTATTTATACCATGTAGTTCAAAATATCCTCAACAAAAACCCCATTCAAGCATTGACTAGAATTAGCTAAATGTTAATTATTAAAATAGTAGGCAATTGCGTGGATGAACTTACATTTTAAAAGACTCCGTTAAAGGTATGTTATAACAAGGATTTCAAGAATTATTGAAATTCAATTTGTAAATATCAATAAATTTCAGTTAAAGAAATATGTAGAATAACTGCTTAAGTACATAAGTAGTTAAATTGTGTGAAATAGAGACTTTCGTCACTTGAATATCATTTAGCTATGAAAAAAATTAAAATATACATGTTGCTTTAAAATTACAATGCATCATAATTATGCTACTATAAGTAATTAAGCATGTGTGTCACAATGGATGTGACACTGAATCCATGTTAAGAGATGACTAACAGCTATATGATTTGAATTGGTAAATTGCCTGTACATACATGGTAGATTAGAATTATACTGTGTGTGAGCGCGCACGCTATCTAAAGTATCAAGATAATAGAATAATTATAACTAATAACAAGAATAACACAAATCCCATATAATATGACTAGTAGTATCATATTACCACATGCATTAAGTCTATTACTGTTTTTTTACTGATCACAATTCAGTCATTCATCCATCTTACATTTACAGTAGATATACATATTCTGTTTCTAAGGCAGTGGCTGGATCGTACTTACCCGTTATTTGCACTAGGTTTCTAAAGCAGTTATTCTGACGAATAGCCTTTGATTTACAAACACAGTGGCTGTCTTTGTACAACTTGATATATCCAAACCCAGCAAACCACATTATACCGTAGGTGAACCCACTTAGTTAATCGTGGATATATATATATATATATATATATATATATATATATTAAGCAAATATGACTTTAGGTGATCACTCACTCATTTACTATATATATATATATATATATATATATATATATATATATATATATATATATATATATATATATATATATATATATATATATATATATATATATATATATATATATATAGTAAATGAGTGAGTGATCACCTAAAGTCATATTTGCTTAATTTTAGCTTAGTGTATTTATTGAATCAGACATTTTGAACTTGAACTCACTACAGCCTATTTAAATATGTATGTAACAAGCTAAATGTGACTTTTCAGAAAGCCACAATAAAACTTGAATGTGTGTATTGCATGTAATCTACAATCTGTATCGCACTTAGTGTCAAAAAGCTGCTCACATTTAGCTATAAACCACATTGCAAAATTTGATCAAAGTAGTTATAAAGAAGATAACATCAGTCAGAAAACAAATTTGGTAAAACAGTATACAAGTATTCACTAACTAATAACAGAACCACAAAGGTCATTTTATAAAGCTGAAAGAAAATTAGGCAGAAGTAATTATGTTCACACTCTGTTCTCAATTGTGATCTTGTGCTTTCCCAAAATTTTACTTGGCACAGAGTGTTTTTGAAGAGATTCATTATTATGGTAATTACAGTGATTCAGAAATAGGTGACTTGTGTTGTAAAAAAGTCTGATTACCTCTGATGTCGATTCAGTTCCCGAATTGTTTAACTGTTCATCAATCTATTAAATAAGAATTTTACACAATATTGTTACTTTTGTTCCTTTCCCTTCACCTTTTAAAAAAAGCATAAAATATTCTTGAATCTGAATAAGCAATTTTCAAAATGTGACACTGAAAAGTGCTAATGCACTTCTGCTTTCAATAAATACACTTGATGTATGTTTATTTATGTATTAATTTGTATTAAACTCATGCTTTCAGAGAAAACTCAACAAGGAGACAATATTTACATTCCTCCTACTTCCATAAAATAAAACGAAACAGCTTGTAAACTATCAAGTGGAACAGAGTCTATCTACCAGCTTTGGACTGAGGGCCCTTTTTAAAAATGATAATCAAGTATGAAAAAGAAAGAAAAAGATTGGCAAGTCCCTGGTTCAGAGATTCCCAAACTTTCTCGATCCATGGCACTTCTAGTGATTCTTGGTATGCTAGGGTGCCTTGTGAGTTTGCTGCAGTGCCCCCATCCCCACCCCATGCTGTAGCAATAGCACTTAGACTTATATACCACTTTATAGTGCTTTATAGCCCTCTCTAAGAAGTTTACGGAGTCAGCTTATTGCTCCCAACAATTTGGGTCCTCATTTTACCACCTTGGAAGGATGGAAGGCTTAGTCAACCTTGAGCCTGGTGGGATTTGAACTGCCAAATTGCAGTCAGCTGGCAGTCAGCAGAAGTAGCCTGCAGTACTGCACTCTAACCACTGCACCACCGTGGCTCATGTACTGCAGAGTTTGGGAATGATGGCCATGGTGAATTTCCATAATAGTTGCTGAACTCTGAAAACCACATACTGCAGAAACTTGACAATAAATTTAACTGGATTATTTTTATTGCAAAGAATACCATCCCTTTTTCCCCCCGTTCCATGATCTGAAAATCCCTTGTAGACTAGGGAAGCATGGTTAGGGGTATATTTTGTTCATACAATTACAGTTTATGTCCCAATTAATGTGTTTTCTCGGTACAATTTTTCCTTTGGAAATCAATACCCCAAACCTTTCTTTTCTTCATTTTATTGAATTCCATCAGCAAATAATTTCAATGCTGTGGTGTCAGCTCAAATACAGATATGGATATTGCATATTATCTAAACTGAGCCACGTGTAAAACAAGCTGGTCTTGTTCTCTTGTATTCTTCATCCATTCTTCATTCTACCTCTTCAGTATCTTTTTTAATTGTGTTAAATTTAAATCTAATGAATATAAAACATTCTTTCTTTAAAGAAACTAGCGTATGATTTCAATGGCAACAACTATGTAATATGCATTAAAGATGAACCTTGATGACAATCTTGGCTACATCACCAACATTTAGAACCTCTTAACACATTAAGCGTTATATTTTAGAGGGACATGAACGGTGGCTTAGAAAATGATCATTCTACAATGTTTTGTCTGATTTTAATTGATTTGTGACTGTGGACTGCTGATAAATGTACTTTGTCAAATTTGAATACTTCTCTGATTTTGGCAAAGGAGGAAGATAACATTTAAACAAATTGTCTAATTTTTTGGAACTGTTTTATTTATAACATAATTTTCTAGACCTCCTTAGTTTTAATCTGAATTATTATTTTGGGGTTACCTTCTAATACTTATATTCATTTACTCTTCTCTATTAATTAGTTTAGCATTAGTTCACATTAATTTTATCAATTAATGTAAAACTACGTGCTATTCTCATAAAACTACTACTGAATTATAGAACTGTTGATTAGCATCATTATGTGTACAGCATCTTCATGTCTACAGTAATAATATTAAAATTATTAAATTTAGTTTTGGTTTACAGCAATGAATACAAAATATACTATAAAACAAGTACATTTCAAGGGCAGAAAGTTTGTTACACTATCTATCATGAAATGAACATTTCAAATGATTTAAATTTAATGCATTGTCCTCCCCATTTTATGTACATATGAAACCTTAGTGCTAATAACAAAGATATGAAGGATTACTTACTAAAGCTAACATATAGTCGGAGTATTTCTGTGACTTCTTAGTAATATTTAATTATAATTATACAGCTAAACAATTTGTTTGGAAGAAAAATGCAGTGCAGATATTATAAAGGTAATCTAAAAATAACTTACTGAACTAATACGAGTTTTTATCCTGATAAAGGATACTAAAATATCTAGTGCTATTTAATGTCTAGTAATTACATATCACGGACACAATCCTCATTCTCAATATAAACATTAGTTTACAACATATTCATTTTGATATATTTTATTCCATATTTTTAAAAAAAGAATGTTAGTACAAAACTTCAGTCTCGGGACAGTCTTTAAATTGAATCTTGTACTTTTTAAAATTTAAAATAGTAATAATTTGCAAAGATACTTCGAACACAAGTTTCATTTATAGTATTATGTCTGGCTTCTTAATATTTGTATCCCAATAAAAAGCATGGTTATTTTTTGTTCAAAGAAAACTAGAAACATCTTACCTCATTTTCCTCAATGTCTGCATTCTCATGTTTTTAATGATTTATTGAATAAGCCATTATCAATATAATCAACATAATTCACTAATACAAAATTCAAACCACATTATGCTTTAGAGTAATATGTAAACCCAACCTATGTATCTCACTGGTAATTTTCAATACAAGGAAATCTTATTTTGCTTCCCCAACTTTCAATTTTAGATATTTAGTAATATTGACATTTTCTGTCTCCAATAATATTAAGTGATGTATCTTATGTTAAGAGACATACGGTTGGTAACAATCAATTACCAGATTTATGTTTCTACTTATCTATCATATTTGGCATTCTATTGAGAAGATAATAGCATTAGGAGTCTGATCCCAGGACAAAGATCTTAAAATAAAACATTTACTATACTACTACTACTACTATTTACCAGTTTAACATTAAGCAGAGCATATTATGCAATAGCATAACTCCAATAAAATGAATTCTATAAAATTCTATACTATAAAAAAATGGATGCCACTGAAAAAGCCAAAAGAATCAACTCTCCCACCCTTATACTGCAAGTAAACTACTGAAACTACAGGTGGTTAATGACGCAAGTTCAGCTTGATTTATTTTACTTTTTGGCTTGGGGGGGGGGAACTACTTCTGAGTGAAGTTTGACCAATAGGGCTATCCTGCTAGAAGAATTTATAGAAGAGTGTGCTCTATGGAAAAGAAAAATATTGAACAGGTCATGGATACAGCACCAGGAGTTTCAGCTAGACTGGATAAAATTTAATTCCATTCCCTTCTTCCTGCAAGAATTTCCATAGAAGTTAAGTCCCTTCTGGAAATGAACTATTTTACTGGCAAAAAGAAAGCACATCTATTCTAACTAGAAAAACTGCAAGAATATCAGATCAATAAAAGTAATTTGCCAACAACTTAAAATATAAGGTTACTCTTTTAATACAGATAAAAAAGAGACCACATGTTATAACTAAGTGTTAAAAATATTTACACACATACAGTGCAACACTAATTTTTTTTTAAAACCATTTCATACACAATATGAAGGCTTTCCCTTTGAAACTACAATTGAATACTACTATCCTTATCGAAATTTGCATGGCTATTTTTATATATGAAGCATATTTTACCAAGCTCAATAATCATACCTCATGAGCTTTTTTGGCCAGTTCCCTCTGAATTTTTCTTTTTTCTATTGAATCTTGTTCAATTCTTCGTTGTCTCTCCTCTTCCATCCTTTTCTTTTCTTCTTCTTGCCTCTGCTTTTCCATTTCTGCAAACTTTCCTTTCACAGTTCCTATGAGCAAACAAAACAAAAATGAATGCTCCCAATATACCTCTAGGTCTATTTTCTGATTCATGTAGGAAATATTAAAATATCACCATTATCTTTTCATCCTAAAAGGGGACAGCACAAAGATAACTTGCCATTATATTATCTATCCATTTATCTATCCATCCAAAATAGTATATTATTGATATATTAATACATATATTAATATATTACTAGTAAAGACATCAGATCGGCAATGGCATTTTGCTTCAACGTTGGTAATAGTGCAGAAGTGGAATGTTTTAGACAATGTATAGTATGATATTAAAGCGTTGATGATGGAGATTAAGACCTTTATAAAATTTCCCTTACCTATAAGTTTTGGAACATAGGCTTTCTCTACTTTAGAAGAGTTTTCTTCATCATCATCAGAAGCAAGAAGTTCTTTCATCTGAATAATGGATCAAAGATATTAATCCGGACAGTCTTAAAAACTCTGGTACATTTTTATATAAGATTCAAATATATTTTCTATATCAGCATTGTAGTATAACCGAAATCAAACCAACAGAAACAAATAATAATTGCAAAGGAAATGACCTCCTGCTTTCGCCTGTTCCATTCTTTCTCTCTAATATATTGTTCTCTTCGTCTTTGCTTTTCTTCTTTTGTTCGTCTCTGATTTTTTTCTTCCCTTGTTTTCTGCATGGCTTCAAATTTATCCTTTATATCACCTTTTCGAAGTTTGGGCACATAGGACTTTTGTACAGGTTTAGATGAAGAAAGCAGAATCTTAGTGAAGATGTAGAAAAGGCAAAGATCAGGAAAAGATGACAGAAGCAAATGAAGATACATTGCACAGTGTGTTAGATACGTAGATGCATGCTGTATCTAGCACTTTCATTTTTATGAAAGCAGTATTATGTAAATAAAAGAGAAGCAGAAAGAGTGGGCAAAATAAATTAAAGATGTCAAAAAAAAAAAAATTTGCCTGAAGGAGTTTTACCAACATTGTTTGTTTCATTTCTCCATAGAGTTCTAAAAACCATGCTTGCTTCCACCATTCCCTGCATTGTTTCATACATTGCTTTTGATGTTTTAAACTTTTCACTTCTTTTAGAGGATCCCATCCAATTTTCACCAAACATTCATTCCTTAAACAGATCTCACACTATCCACCAACCTTTTACCAAACCTTTTTGTCTGTTTTCCAAACATTCGGACAAGGTCTATTAATTTATCAATTTGCCCTAGTTTTTACCATTTATATATAACGTACAATTATTTGCTCAATTTTCCTTATCAAATCCATATGTACTTAGTCTTTGATGATTATTAGATCAGTTCTCTTTGTTGCATCATATAGTCTAATATTCACTGCAAATCATTCAAATTCACAACAAAAAATTGATTTCATACTGTGATATACACACATTCATGGCCCCAGTCAACACACTTGCAAAGTTGTGACAAGCATTTCTTGTAACATTTGTCTATAAATACATTAAACCCAGGCAAGGTACCCTTATCTATCTTCAACTCAGCAATGAACTATTTATTATTATCCACTTATTCTTATACATGCTTTACTTCCACATTTAGCAACTAGCCTTCAGTTTCATATTTTGCAAAATATTTCACAACTCCAGCATCTTTACTTGTATATTTTCTCTAAATCAACAAAATGTCTTTGAACATAGCATTCAGGCATGTTAACACTAACACAATACAGATTAAGAATTGAATTAAATTTTAATTTAATTAATATTTTATGGACAAATTTTAGTCTATTAAGGCATTCATTTTAAAAAAAAGCCTATTAGTTAAACATTTTAATTTTAATAAATCTCTCAGCATAAACATGACTTTATCTCCCAGTATTGTTCGTGAATCATAATTTAAGATTCTTTATATTATTTTGAGAATGCAGAGAAACAGCATAATAAGTACTTTCCTTTTGAATCTCATACGTACTTCTGTCTTCTGTGCGACGTCAGTCATGATTCCTTTCTGCAATCCAGTAAGAAATGTCTGCAAAAATGTCCGTCTTCTGTTTTACCTATACAAGACATAATATATATATATATTTGCTTTTTAAAAGTCTTCTAAAAATTTAAAGAATGGAACCATCAGAAGTCTAACTAGAATGCAGTGTCCTACAGATACAATAAATATAACATTGGCAGGTAAGATCTTCCATATATGGGCTACAAAAATGTACTTTCTTTGATATTTATACAATATGTAGACTACCCCACATCCAACAATTCCGGCAGGCCAACATTTTTAAAACGACAAAAGACAGATTGTAAGCAGCCCCAAATCAAACATATATAGTAAACCAAGCCAAGCCAACCTGTCAGGTAGGAGATCAACCATCACCCTGCCCCAAAGCCTGGGAGAATACTGTAACCAGGTCTTTGACAACTTCCTAAACACCATATGGGAAATCATCTAGATCTCGAGGGACCTAATTCCAGAGGCAGATGCTATGACACAGAAGATGCATCTCCGGGGTCTCTCTAGATCAGTGGTTCCCAACATGTTCTAGATCAGTGTTTCTCAACCTTGGCAACTTGAAGATGTCCGGACTTCAACTCCCAGAATTCCCCAGCCAGCATTCGCTGGCTGGGGTATTCTGGGAGTTGAAGTCCGGACATCTTCAAATTGCCAAGGTTGAGAAACACTGTTCTAGATAATACTGCTTGATCAATGGGACCAAAGTCTGCCCACTGGATATATGCAAACTTTCTTTGCTGCCATAAAGTGATCATCCAGATTCTAGCAGTTTGAACATGAAAGCCCTAAAGCAGGATCTAGCCCTAATTATTTTGTTTTTTACCAATTCAGTATATGTCAGGTGACTCTCAACCTACAGACTCACTTTATACACATGACCATGTTATGATGATTAAAACATGTTTAGCTGAGTTCACAGACTCAGTAACACCATGAGGATAAGTGGTTGTATCAAAACCACTCTGACTTGCTGGCTTCCTGTTCTGAGCCATATAGTACCACCAGATTTACAAAGGCATGATGCACTAGTGAGAGAATAGAGAAAAATGATGAACAACTCCTACCTGTGCACACCAACTTTCCTCATTTATCAGCCAGAAGACTGAAATATAGGAAGCCCCCATTGGCACTTGCACAACATCTGCCCAATGATGATAACATCAATTCCCAATAGAAAGCCAAAAGGGTCACCAAACACCAGACATAGAAAGACACATAAATGACCACACAAAAAAGATGCCAGGCTTTGAACTACTACACCAGCAATGGGCAATCCTGAACAGGGTTTGTACCTCACACAGTTTCTGCTGGGACTCACAGTATAAATGGGGCATAGTATCCTCTCATCAGTGTGACTGTGGGGTCCAATATCAAACTGTAGATTGCATCGTGATTGGTTGTAAGCTGAGGGCTTACATATATTAAGCCGAGAGAAGCATATACTAGTCCAGTATCTGTTTATCAGCATCATATAAACAATGCTGTGCTTCAATGGTTAGATGGTCCAGACATTAGTATTTGAACATAGATCTTTTTAGCATTTATATTTTATTGTGATTTATTAATCTAGATGAAAAGTTAATACATATTGCTGGTTCCTGTATGATATGACATACACTACATAAATATATAGCTGAGTTCATATGCCAAGCTAAGCTAAAGCTAAGTAAAAACCCCATTGTCCCTTAAGTTAGTCTAAGAGTTCTAAGGCTGGAAGTAAATCCCTCTGAATGCAGGTTTTTTAAAAATATATCATGGTTTTGCATATTATGCAAAGCAAGTTAATCTCAGCTAGGGTCACTTTACCCTATTCATCTGTAGGTAACTTAAAATAATTTAGCATACAGTTAAATTTGTTGTAAGTGAATGCCCTTAGTATACTGTATAAGGGTAAACATAATGGAAACCTTACTATGAAAGTAGAATTACAGCATAATATAAAATAATATAAAACAGCCCTTATTTTATGGCAAAATTAAAATCTAAACTGCCTCACAAGCAGTTGACATACTAAGCCAACCTGCCTGATTAATGAGACACACAAATTGCCTTCTTAGCCTGGGCCCATGTAGCTACTTGCTTTCCCTAAAATTAAGCGTATTGATCAATACTGGAGCGCCATTATTGAATTTGGATAATAAACACACAAGAACCGTTAATGGTTAAAAATAATGAGGCAAATGGGCAGCATATTACACAAACAGGGGCAATGACTTACTGTGGTGTGGTGTATGAACTCAGCCATTGAGGCAGCACTTCAATTCCTATTCCTTGTATATATTTTTCTGATCCTTCAGCATGTTCACATTATTGTACTGCCAAAACCTGTACCATTCCTCTCATGAAACTGCTTAGTAGAAAAATATTTTCCCTCATTTGTTTACAAAATCTGAATCTACATGGTTTACAGAAAACTAAATGAAGTCTTCAAGCATAGGAAAGCAACCCACAACCCCAAAAGTTAACAACTATCTTGTTCCTCACAATTAAAAGCTCTGTGGAAGATGTTACGAAAGCTTGAGAGAAAGTTAAACCTTTATTTATATTTGTCTCCCATCTTTATTATTTTTACAAACAACTCAAAGGAGTGAATATATTCAACACACCTTTCCTCTCTTATTTTCCACCACAACAATCCCTTGAGCTTGAGAGGGAGTGGTTACCCCAAAGTCACCCAGCTGGCTTTCATGACTTGAACTCACCACCTTCCGTTTCCCATTCTAGTGTACTTATAATTATTTCCCTTCCTTGATTTAATTAACTTTTTTACATATAGAGTGTTACTTGTTAAACCTGTTTGAAGTTTTCTGGATGGGATGATAAAGACAAAATGTGAAGTCTTCCATGAGCCAAACTCTATTCTTAGTGACTTACATGTATATACTGTGCAGTTATGTTACCAATACCGTAATACAGAACTAATTTACCATTAAATTTTTCTGGATCTGTTTTTTACTTTCAAGTCTACTACAGAGCTGTTATTTCACCACTGTCACCCATACAAATACTAATAAATTTACTTAGTTGTTTTTTTTTAGATCAGCCAAGGTCTGAATAATATTCCTTCTGAACTTGCAGGACTGCAATTTGTAGCTACTCCTACATCCACCTCTTCTGGTAGTTTGAATCTGGCTAGAATCACATTTTGCACCTTCCATTTTAGAGAATAAATGCCTCTTTTTCTTTTCTTTAAAAAAAAAAGGGAAACTGTTATCTCTTCAAACAAGATGAGGTCAAGAAATAAGTGCAGCAGGAATTCCAGAAATGTTTATTGTAGCATAGAATAACATAACCTTAAAATCTTGCTAGATTTTTTTTTCTCTTCAGCTGATACTAAGCAAGGACAAGGTGGGAATATTTTGAGCTTCTTTCTCATGCTTTCTGTTTTCAGAACCTGAGCAATCTTTCCTGAAACTCCTGCCTTAAAAGTTCCCTTTCCAAGGCCAAATTTACATTCCGTCCCACTTGTAGAGTTATTCAAACAGTTATTCAAACAGTTACCGTTTGGCAGTAGCCATTTCCATGTTAGACTATTGCCATACGTAGTATATTATAGATTAAATAAAATATTCAATTAATTCAAGTTCAATTAACTAAAGTCAGTCGGCTTGCAATTGTAGAAAAAAAAAATTCTACACGTGATCATCACATTTGTGTTCAGTGCCCTATATTTTGAATCCATTTTTTACAATAAGAATTGTGCATTTATTCATGTTAAACTTCACAATATTATTTTAGCCCACTATCTGTCTTGGACTTGGACTTAATCTTTGTAAATGTCAACGTCCATAGGGTAGTGACCGTTGCATTGTGAAGGCCAGGGGCAGGACGTCACGGATTACAGCACGCCATTGATTCCGATTTAGGGCGGCTTGTTGGGCATCGGTTATCGAGAAATGGAGTGGTTGAAGATCATGAGCGACTTGGGATATCCACGTTTTCTTTGGGGCATTTCATGCGATTTTCCACCCATCCGGTCGCAGCGAGTTAATCGATCGGTAAGGTAATCGGCTATTGTCCATACGGCAAACGTGTCCAAACCATCTAAGTCGTTGTCTTCTTAGGTAAAGTTCGATTGTAGTTTGGTTTTTACACAGCTGCAATACCGTTTCGTTTTTCCATCGGTCCCGTAGAGTTATGTGCAGAATGTTGCGCAGGCATCTTAGCTGGAATCGTTCTAATAGGTTCAGGTCGCTTTTAAGTATCTGTCTAATCTATCTGTCTAATCCTACCAAGTTTATTTGGATTTATTTCTGCCTTCTGCCCAATCCAGTTTCGAGTCATCTGCTAATGAAGTAAACATTCCTTCAATCAAGTAATTAATCTATATTAATATGTGATTGAGGATCAATTCCTGTAGCAACTTAATATATCATTCCAGCCTGATGAGGAATTTCAAAGTAGTTAATCCACCTCAAAGTCATGTAATCTAACCTATATTTAAATGTTTTGTTAATCAGAACATCTTAATTAAATGCTTTGTTGAATACAAGATATGTATGCAGCATTCCAATAATCTATTAAGAACTTCAAAAAATAAACCTGACAAGACTTATTTTTGTCATATCCATGCTGACTTCTAGTAATCACTGCACTGCTTTCAAACTGCTTGCTGACCAATCACTTTATGATTTCCTCTAGGTTGGTCTGAAGGATTGATGCTAGCTTGACTGGTATGTACTTCCTTGGAGTCTCCTCATAGTTTTTGAGCATAAGAATAATTGCTTTCCTCCCATCATTTAGAATTTCTCTGGGAATTCCTTTTCCATAGGTTTCTATTCTTTTTATCCTCCTATAATGAAAGTTCAAACTAATTTATTTCCTATACTTCTAAGTAGTGGTGGGATTCAAATAATTTAACAACCGGTTGTCTGCCCTAATGACCAGCTGGATAGGCGTGGCTCGGTGGTCATGATTTTAGTGTGGGCGTGGCCAACTCAACACCACTCAGGTCGATGGGCGCTATGCCTTAGCTGTTACAATGTAATAAGGGTTAACTGGAGAGGCAGTTTCTGTAAGCAGGGCAATAAATATTAGGTTAGAAACAATATCAGAATGTTTCCTTCCTGCCTTTCTTACAGGATTAGCCCTGTAAAATGGGAAAAAAACAAAATGAGATTTCTTCCAACAACTGGTTCTCCGAACTGCTTAGAATGTTAACAACTGGTTCTCCCGAATAGGTGCAAATTGGCTGAATCCCACCACTGCTTTTAAGTAACAGTTTATAAATAAATGGAAGCCATTGACTTTATGAGCTATATTCTTTTTGATCTTGAAACTGTTTCATAGGCTTTGATTTAGATATTCTTTCACTTATGCCTGTGTTACACATTCTTATCTTAATGTCTTATTGTTGGTCATTTTCAATCTATATAATAACTGTTCTTCAGAGCTGCGGTGGCTCATTAAATCAAACTGCTAAAATCAATGTACAATCATAGAATTTTATTGCTTGCCCATCTGCTTCCAAATAAAAGTACTGACCTTTAAAATCCTTAGTGACCTGGAATCTATCCATATATCACAAGTAGTCCTCGACTTACAACAGTTCACTTAATGAGTGTTCAAAGTTACAATGACACTGAATAAAGTGACATGACAATTACAATCTTTGCAGCATACCCATGGTCACGTGATCAAAATTCAGATGCTTGGCATCTGGTTCATATTTCTGACGATTGCAGTGTCCTGGGGTTCATGTGATCCCCTTTTGTGACCTTCCGACAAGCAAAGTCAATGGGGAAGCCAGATTCACTTAACAACCAAGTTACTAACTTTAAAACTTCAGTGATTCACTTAACAACTGTGGCAAGAAATGTCATCAAATGGGGCAAAATTCATTTAACGAATGTCTCACTTGACAGAAATTTGGGGCTCGATTGTCTAAGTCGAGGACTACCTGTACTAAAATTCTTATGTTTATTTGTTTGTCTGATTCTACTCTCAAGTTAGCCCAAATGAGGCAATGTACCGCAACAATCTTTGAATCAAGCTATCTAAATATCTGCTAACTTAAAGAATGCATAAAAACTCCTGGACCCATTACTCCACTGGAATTGAAATTTCCAGAATATTCAGATGAGTTTTATTTGCAAAGTTGTGGTTATCACAGCATCTCCATGCTCAGGTGATCATGATTTCAGATGCTCTTTGCCAGTTTTCCACAAGTAAAGGTTAATGAGGAAGCTGGCAAGTAGCCAGAAATTGTTACTGCTCCCACTGCTTTTTTGTCCACTCGTGTAATAGCAATACAATTAACTAAAATGTAATGTTCATTCTGGTGACATCAGACTCTATTACCTTTTTCTTAAAGGATAGCCCAATGGATCACAGAGTTATTTGTTTAGTAAAACCTTTTTTTTTTAAACCCTAGGTAAGAGTTTATTACTGCCTCTATAATTTCAGTAGGAGTATTTCAAGAAAAACCTTTGGAGCCAACAGATGTTTGAGGGCTTGTAGATCAGGTAAACAATCTGCAGGGCACATACTGACAAAAATTCTGCCATCATTTGGTAGCAAATGCCAGAAGACAGTGAGAAACTAAAGGAAATAACAGTAATTACATTAAGCATCCAATATGCTTAATGTATCTTAAAAACTAAATCTCATCATGTAGGAGAGAAAACAGGCTGAAAACTCTGTTCTCATCCATTGCTGATATTATGACTTTTATAGTCCCGGTGATCCACAGCAATCTCTCCAAACAAAAAAAAAATGTAGCTTCAAATTCAAAACAACTACCCATCCTTGCATTTTTGGTACAGATACTTAATCAAATAGTGTTTTTCTGTGAATCCTCAGTCATAACATGTGTCTTGAAAAAGAAAATACAATAGTCCACCTGCTCCTGCCTTGGGTTAAAGCATCTGTTTCCAAAATGTACCGTGGATAGAGTTTTACTTAATTTATTACCCTTTCCTACATTCTTGGGGGCAGATAAGATTCCTTAATATCCCTGTCACAAAAAATACTATATTTTAACGTGCGTCACCTGGAACTATTGATAGTCAGGCAGCATACAGTCATATGGCAAAGAAAGTATACCCACCTTGACTTCTATGATTTTACATATCGGGACATAGTAAAAATCATTTGGTCCTTGGCAGTTCTTAAAAGTAGATAAATACAACCTCAAATAAACAACAACATATAACATACTATTACATTATGTCATCGTCACATGACTTCTTCATTCCAGCTTTTTTTGTGTAAAATAAATGATTACAATGGTGTAATATGTCAGGTATTGTTGTTCATTTGAGGTTGTATTTACCTATTTTATGAACTGCTAAGGACCAGATGTTTGTTTACTCCGTCCTGGTATGTAAAACCACAGAACTCAAAGAGGCTGTACTTCCTTTTTCACATAATTGGACAGGTTTCATCAATTATTCCTATTATTCCTCTGGTTGTTCAATACAATCGACAGAGTCACAAAAATCAATCTATTCAGGTGCTACAAACTCAAAAAAGTCATTAAGTATATTAAATGACCAAGCATTTTAATTTCCAAAGGTTTTCTGCCAAATTTTGTTCCTTTGACCAGTTTCAAATGTTTGCAATTACTGCTTAGAATGGGAAAAACAGAAAGTGATTAATTCCAACAACTGAACTGCTTTCTTATAGGGAAGTCTCCTGCATCATTAGGCTGTGCTATTATTCCAACAGTGGCTGCAGAGTTGGGTTAATGCAGTAGAACACATATGCATACAAACATACAGACAGACAGACAGATACCCCAGATATTGTGCTGGTACTGTACAGCTTATTATAAAGGACTGAATCAGTGGTGGGAATCAAATAATTTAACAATGGGTTCAATGCCCTAATGACTGGCTGCGTGGACATGACCATGGTGGGTATGGCCAGGGGATGTGACAGGCAGCGCTCAGCCTCCTGCATCCCCCTGGGAGCAAAAACAGATTGCAGGGGGGTGCCACACACCCCATGAGCCCCATTTTGGACCTAACAGACCTCCTTGCAGCCTCCTGGGAGCAAAAATGGGCTGCAGGAGAGCCACACTACACCCCCACTGTGCCACGTTTTGGGCCTAGTAGGCCTCCCTGCACTTACCTGGCAGCCAAAATGGGGTGCAGGGGGACTCCTGGAAAGGGCGGGGCAAGAAGGGGCGGGGCAAGCCAGCTATTTAACAAGTGGTTTGTCTGAACCGACCCAGACTGGCTGAATCCCACCACTGGACTGAATTATATTTTTGGTAGCTTCTAATGGTCCTGTATTTTAACATCTACCTATAGGAGAAAAGCAATGGTGAACAATGTATAACTACAAGTAAGACAGGTGTAATTTGGGAAAACAGCAGGTTATATAGTTAAAATTAAACACTAGATGTATAGGATACTGTGTGGCATTCAACTACATATCAATAAAAGTGTATGCTCACAGAAAGAATCAACATGGAAGGAAAATGTGCCAATGCTTTTCTTTCAATACAAGTGGAAACAGGAATATTTTGGCAAATGTAACCTGAACACCAGCATATGCAGATGTTACAGGTTTTATAAACCTGAATTGCAGGTTTATAAAAAGATAGGAATGTTTCTCTAATTATGAACCCAGCCCATTTTCCTCTTTGATTTTTGACTTTGAAATCATTACACTTAAAGCAATTTGAAGGGCCATCAGCTGGCCTCTTTAAAAAAAAATATTAAATACTGGCATATACTTTCTGTGTGAATTTATGTATTTGTATTTGTGTTTTAGAAACTGCTTCTCAAACTTTCCCAAAATCCTTAAAAACCACAATTTGACTTCTTCCTGCTCTGCTTTCTCCATTTTTCTGGCCAGCAGAAAAAATACCAGTGTCTTCACTCATTTGACCTCTTCAATCACGCCATCAGACACTGTGGTGACTGATGGCAGTTGAATTACTAGATTCACTCTTTATTTAAATAGGCCTATCAGTTTCTAAATCAAGTCTTATTCCTTTCTTTCCTCCTCACTATGGTATTTTGCATAAGTGACAAAAATTTTCTGTTTACCTATTTGCCCTGGTACAATAGAATAGTGTTCTGGAGTCAATATGTTTCATCCAATAGTTGAGATGAAACAGATGAAACCTGAAAGCACTGAACTCTATTTTGTTGTTTTATGTTTCTTTGTTGGCTCTATTGTTGTCTCTCAAAGGTCCTCCTAGACAGTTGATTACTGGTGGATGACAAGTGGAAGACATGGCTAGAAGGACTTTTGCCCAGTTGCAACTGGTATACTACTAGAGACCCTTCCTGGAGCATATGGGCCTGCCTATATTGACTCATATCTTTATCACTACTCTCTTGAATTTCTACATTAATTAATATATATTTAATTAATTAAACAGAAAACAACTAGCAAGTCTCCACAGCAGTGGTGGGTTTCTGCTAGTTCGCACCAGCTCGGAAGAACTGGATGATGAAATTTACCGATCCAGTGAGAGGAGGTTTGACTAGTAGACCCGGATGTAACTTCCGGAATGCCTGCCCAGGCCCTGTTGCTTGCTCGCTCACCCCCACCTGTCCGGAAGCAGCTCCATCGCTCACTCCCCCCGCCCGTCCACAATATCCTAGCCCAATTCGGTGTCAAGTCCCATACCTGGGAGTGGTGGTGGTGAACGGAGAAGCATGGAGAGGTCCAGCGACACAATCCACCAGATAGCAGCGGCAAGCTCAGGAGTTTTCTCCTGGATTCCTCTCTGCCTTCTTCCACCGATCTCCCAAAGTTCTTTCCCCAGTGTGTGATAGCTTTCTACTGGATTCCCCTCTGTCCTGCCTCCTCTGATCTCCCAAAGTTCTTTCTCCAGAGTGTGATAGCTTTCTACTGGATTCCCCTCTGTCCTGCCTTTTCAGATCTCCCAAAGTTCTTTCCCCAGAATGTGATAGCTTTCTACTGGATTCCCCCCTGTTCCTGCCTCCTCTGATCTCCCAAAGTTCTTTCTCCAGAGTGTGATAGCTTTCTACTGGATTCCCCTCTGTCCTGTCTCCTCTGAACTCCCTGATTTCGGCCCTTAATCCTCCAGTTGTCTATTTTTGGAAGGTTTTCCCCTCTCTCTCCCCCCCTTTCATAGGAGTCCCAAATTTTTTTGCCACATGGCTTGGGAGTGGTGGTCATGTGACTGAAGGTGCATGAGTGATGTCAAGTTGTCCATACCTGCCCGGTCACATGACTGCCAAGCCATGCCCACAAAATAAGCCACACCCACAGAATAGGTTTTTTAAAAATTTGAAACCTACCACTGCTCCACTGCCATACTACCCATTAGCCAGAGATTTGTAAAGACTTCTGGAACATCTCTCACCTTTGGAGTAGGAGCTACATGATGCCTGAAGCATTATCATTCCATAGGACAGATGATATGACAGAAAAGTCATAGGTCTGGGTCCCAAAAGATGGGCCTATTGATTGAAATGACCCAAATCATATTGGCTTTGCCTGATCTTACCAGATGGGCAGAAACCATGGGAGACAGACAATCCCTTAGAAAACTTCAGAGAAAGAATTCTACTTTAGTACTTCTGAAAGTAGAAAAATGAACATTGAATTAAGCAAATTAAATTAATTCAACAAAATTGTGCCCATGTATTTTTATTTGAATTAGCACCTGGTGCCAGACTAAATAACATAACGAACCTATATTTAAAAGAACACATGTTATTATTTATTATAGCTCAAGTAGATATATAACTATAATTATTATCAGGTTTAATAGTTTACTTTCTCAGTGCATTATTTCAATACATGTTACAACAATCCTGTAAGGCTGGATGCCATTTTTAAAATACTGAAACTGTTAAGGTTCAGTTCGAAGTTGACAGAAACACTATAAAGGTAAAAAAAATAGTTTGTTTACTTCAGTTCAGAGAATAGACAATGAAGCATTGATAGAGACATAGATATTTTGGAGACACTGCACGGCACTTAAAGATGTACAGAATATCCAGTTATCAATATAATTAAAATATTGACATTTTAAGTATCAGTATCATCAAAATCAAATAAAACACACCACTTTAGATACCCCATCTCTGTCTTATTTACATGATGCAAAGTAATATAAAGCAATGAACATTGTTAATATAATTCAGCATCAAAATGTAAAAGCTCATGTTTACATCCCATCAAACATGGCACAAAAATGTTTCACTAACCATCTTTTAAAAAAACATATCCTCGTGACATTGCCTTTGTCTCATCTCCAGTCCAATGCAAAGGCTGCTTAATTTCAGGTTCTGGTTTTGGGGTTATTCCTTACAGCTGTTAATGCACATTCCTCCAGTTCCTTAAGCTGACACAAAACTCAGCCAGTATGAATTATGCCTCCCCTCTAATCTTAGTAACAAGGCCAGTGAATGGGGCTGTCCTTAGAGTTTTGTTGCAAGGCAACTCAAGGACAGCAATTGGTGGCTTCACTTGGCTGTATTTCTCTTCCCACAACATCACCAGCCAGCTAGAAAACAACCACTAATCATTTTCTTTAATGTATAGCGGGACAGGTTTGAGACAGATGAGTGGGATGTAGGTTTTAACTACCTTTCCAACTGTCCAATAGATAAATTACTAATGGAGAGGTGTGGCACAGCTGTGACTTGTCACTCTGTTTCTGTACAGGCATTTAGCACTCTTCTGAAAAAGAAGAAAAAGCACTAAACTCATGTTGAAGAATAGCTCAGCAGAGAAATTGGTGGTCCAAAAGGGAGCAAGATAAGGCAGGAAAGAATATTTCTGATATAGTCATGGTCCCTTCAATCCATGGTCTCCACTGAGTCATTGACTTGTCAGCCTGACTATCTTTGGACATTGGTCTAATTCTCTTTCAGGAGGTTGTTAGACGCATTTCAAAACCGTCTGACTGACAAGTCACAGCTGCACAGCAACTCTGCATTGGCAACTTGTTATGTGACTAAACACTACATGTCACATGACCTCACTAACTCAACTTTGCCCAACCATATATATAGGACAATGATAGGTGGGTTTTTTTCATGCTGGTCAATAATGCCAAGGGAGAAGAAATTCAGCCAGGAGAATTAACCCATTTCTGTTCTTGACTTGTCAGATATCAAACCAGTAAGGAGACTACCACTCATCAGCCTCATTACTGAAGCAAGTTAGAGCACAGACAAATGTTTCTGCCAACTGAAGATCTGAAGGAATGTACATTAACATGAATGTGAGGAAGAGCTCTGTCAATAAAAACCAAAGGCCAACATATTTTTGCACATAGCTCTTTCACACATCCTGTTTGAAATACGAAAAGTAGTGGCTAAGTTTTTTTATTTTTGGCCATCTTTGTCTGAGTTTAAAAACATATTTGCTATAAAACAAAAATATTGTTTCTTAGTTCTGTTTTTTTAAAATCCACTTATAATGCAAGGATAGTAGCACACACATCTCTTTCACACATACATACTAATGACAGGAACAACAGTTCTGGCAGTTATTGTCTTCCCACTAACTACTGATACTATCATTGCTACTACCTTCCAGCTGTCAATCACTACACCTTTCAGAGAAAGGCTTCCTTTACTCTAACATTTGGGAAGGAAACATTCGTATACATGATTTGCCTGGAATGTGGGAAAATATTGGAACGCAACAAATGTTGAGTTCCAGTATACACAAATGTTACTACCGCACAAAACGCGGGAGCGCAGAAAGGATCTCTCTCCCAGGAAATTCTAGACTCGGGGGTTTTGCCACATGTTTCAGATTCAGAATAAGAAAACCCTTCTTGAAAATGAGCGACATCTGGCTTTATTATCCCATTCAAGATGTCTTGAAATTTTTCTCCCGGGCTGTTATTTCATTGCACAATAGTTTGGCGATCGTCCGATCCCCCCCTCCCCAACTGACCAGCTGAGATTTTTATACGCGTCGGGTGCGTCTGGGATTTTCGTCCAAGTAAAACTGCCGGGAAAGACCGAGCCTGTTGTTCTTCTTTTCCGACGGCAGTCCAGAAGGGGAGAGCGACTGCTTTTCTGAGGAGAGGCTAAAGCAGCCGGGCTAAAGCGCCAGAGGGGAAAAGGCCAGTCTCGCCCATGCACCCACCCACCCACCCGCACCGAAAACCGCAAAGACCACGTGTTCGTGTGAGAGGATACTTTCGACACTCCCCGTCTAAATGTACCCCGCGAACCCTCGGCGAGGCCGAAATGCAACGCAGGGAGAAGACCTCGTCGGGGGACATGGCAAAGGCAGAAAACCGAACCGCCAGCTCAGCTCCCCCGAAGCCTTTTCCCTCAAAGACCGAGCCGCAGCCCGCTTGCCCCGCAACGCGCGCCGTTTCCCCTCTGCCTTGTCATCTCCAGGCGCGTCACAGACGACGAGCGCAGGCCGTCCTTTGTATCTGAATCGCTACCGCTTGTCCCCGTCCCCACAACAACAAACAAAAACCACAACAATCCATCTTGAGGTACCTGAGAGCGCTGCGCGGTGCGTTTTCGTTTAATCCCGAATGGCTGGCTGGGCGTGAGAAGAGTCGGGCCGAGCGTCTCTGCTACTGCTACCCTTGATGCTGCGCGCCTCTTTGCTGGCTGCGGCTCCAGCCTCGGGCTCTGCAAGTTTCCATAAAAGTCCCGGTGCGCAGCCCGTTCCTGCATTCCAAGCGCGCCCAGGCCGAGCTGCAGCTGTCCCGACACACACGGCGGCCGCCCCCTCCCACTCAGCACCCTCGGCGCGCCTCCGGAGGCCCCTCCAGCGGCCCAGCAGGGTTATTTTGGACTGAAAACGCCGCTAGGCTATAAATATCTGGCGACTGCAGAATTTCCCAAACCTCCCCCCCCCCTCCCGCCGCCGCCGCCCTTGAATTCAGAAAGAATCTCCCCACGCATCGGGCAAGTTAAAAAGTGGGACGGGAGGCAGAGGGGCCGGGATATACAGTAATTGGTGTCCGACATCGATCGCTTAGCGGTCTAAAAGCGATGAGGGACTCCTGAGCATGTTCAGAGTGTATTTCTAATAGCACTTATTTATTTATTTAGCCAAATAATGACAAATTAATCGGGGCCGTTGTCGGACAAAATACAGCTTGTCCAAGAAGTCACAGAAAAATCAAGCTGTGTTTCAGGATCTCCTCCTCCCCACAAACTGCTTTGCTTTTAAATTCTGCACCAAATGGAACAGGAGAAGTTTGCCTTTTAAGCCACATTTTGTTCCCACATTGGGACAGTGAAAGTTGATTTAAGTTATTAATATGAAATTAAGTATGTCCTTAACCTCAACCTTGGAATGTCAAGCCACTAAATAGCCATTTTCCAACTTCTTCTCTTCCAAATATTTGGGGTACAGTTTCCATTAATCCTAATAAATGAAGAACAGGAGTTTGTAGAGGGCACATAGATTTCTAAAATATCTGATACCAATTAAGTAACTCGTATCAGCCCCTCTTACACAAATACACAATAAGAGTCACAAAGTCATCTCTGTTATTTTTCTTACTACAATTTTGTTGAAACAGATGCAGCTAGATCTAAACACTTTGGCGGAAAAGAATTACTTACTGTTGGTTTTAAGAGAATGTGTATTTTCCTTCCACGTATACAGATATTCCAGATGGAGGGGATAACGGTTCTTTAGGACAGTGATAAATCTCTGGCAAGCTTCACTTTTGTGAAGTGAAACTGTTGGGAGGGTGAATGCTGGTGGCTTTTTTTATAGCCCTAACTTGCACAGAGCGACTAATAATAGAAACTTACCAGATAATTATGATAGCATGAAGTCCAGTCAGCATCAGATTGATGAAACCATCCCAATGTATGTAGTAGTCAAATTAGCTTATTGTCATATCAGCAATTGCAATGATCTTGTAAGATAAATACATGAGTATCTCAGAGTGTTACTAACATTTAAGTCAGTTTGTTGAGTATGGAGTGGGAAGGTTTTTATTACTTTGTTTTGTGTCTGACTAAAGAATAAGATGAGATTAGTCTGTTCCCCACCTGGTTTCCATTTTTTTTCTCATATAAAATGAACAATAGGCCATACCCAGCATAAAGTTTATTTACTAATAGCAATGTTTATTCATTCAAGAATTTACATAACATGTTTTCCTGAGGTGTGATATCAAACCAACACATTATATTTCTAATGCTGATATTTGTTTTGGAATAACTAACCCTGTAGCTAATTCCAGCCACACACATTGGAATATACTCCATTTCCTCTTCCAGCTTTATCCCCACAACACTCCTGTGAGGTAGGTTGGGCTACGAAATAGTGATTAATCCCAAAACTGTCAGTGAACTTCCAAATGTGAATGAGAATTTGACTCAGGGTTTATTTAATCTAATCTCATGTCAGTGTGTTTAGCCCTAAATGTATGAAGCAGTACTGAGAGTCCTCATTTAGCAACTGCCTCGTTTAGCTCCCATATGCAGTTAATGACAGTATTGGGAAAAGTCAATCTGCAATCGATCCTCACATTGATGACCTATGCGGGTCTGTAAAGGGAAGCAACACTGAAGTCAACTTGTAAGCACAGTTGTGGTTTCACTTACTGACCAAATTGCAAGTCCTGACTGGTTGCTAAGTGAGGACTACCTGTAATAAAAAAAAAAAGAGCTGAGGTGGCGCAGTGGTTAGGGTGCAGTACTGCAGGCCACTTCAGCTGACTGTTATCTGCAGTTCAGCGGTTCTAATCTCACCGGCTCAAGGTTGACTCAGCCTTCTATCCTTCCGAGGTGGGTGAAATGAGGACCCAGACTGTGGGGGCGATATGCTGACTCTGTAAACCACTTAGAGAGGGCTGAAAGCCCTATGAAGCGGTATATAAGTCTAACTGCTATTGCTATTGCTAATAATCATCCCAGGATTCAGTGAAAGTTACTAACCTGCACTGTTACATCTATTCCTCCCTTATTATTGAGGTATTATGACCAGAGAAAGAATGGTGCGTCCTTCTGTGTGATAAGTTGACTATGAAATCATGGTACACAAAATGCATATATAAATGCTATAAATATATGCTATCATTCAACGACAACCTCAGCTTCCCCTTCCTGCTTCATGGAATTTGACCCATTTTCCTCTTCAATGGCCTTAACTTCCATAGATCCCTCTCTCTGGTTTGCTTTTAAGCCAGGATTTCTTTTTTTAATTGTGTTTTTTCTGCCTCCATTAGATGCCCAGTCAAATTTTCATTTACTTAAGTCTTTTCAGATACCACTAATCAAACATTAGGAATCTGTCAATTAACTATTTATTTGCTCAAGTTATATGTCTTTATGTGACTCTAGGCAGTTTACAATAAATGCATATTTTACATTTTTGCAAAAGGAATGGTTTTCTAATTGTTGCTTGGAAAAAGAGATTGACTTATCTTGATTTGTTTTTGCATAGACAGAAAAAGAATATTGAACATATTAATATGTACAGTATTACATAATATAAAGACTCAAGTGACATTTTCCTGTATCATATATTCACAATTTTTGGACAGCTATAATATGTTAGGACTTTTATGTGATGACTGGGTAGCAGTAAATGTTTCTTCATGCAAGGGACTATCACTATCCGAGTTTATCTAATAAAAATATATAGAACAATTAATATGCAGAACACACTCAACTAATAGGGTATCTCAATGCTTGATAAATCAGCTGTTTAATTTTGTGGCAGAGAATGGACAGAGACTAGAAGTGTAAGGCAGAACTGGGCAAGGGATTTCTTGAAAATTCAATCCAACAAATTTCTACAATATAAAAGCTAAACACTTACACTATGCATGTATGAAGTTAGGACAAAACAGACTATAGGTAGGCTTAAGTTTTCTGGCTGAAAGCTAGGATTAGTGCTGTTTCAGAGAGCAATCACATTACCCCTTTAGGGTCATTTATCCTTCTAAATCTAAATAAAAATGTGGAATGATTGAGGATTGGTGTATTCTGCGAATCTGGCCATTGTGCTTAATAAACCATGTCTTACAGCTTCATATACTCAACTATGGATAATACAATAAACCATGATCAAACAAAACATCTGTGCACGACACACAAACTAGACCCTTTAAGGTATTAATCTGGCATCCCTATTGTTTTAAAAAGAGACAAACACATATTTAAAATTGTAATGGAACATGTATTTACCCTTGCAACATTTTATTCTTTTTAATATACATCTTTTCCCTTAAAAATATACTTTAAATAATGAATTCAATTAGACAAGAACTTATTTATAGTATGTATAAAATTTTAAAAGCTCTGCAGAGAATTATCTATATATTTAGCAATCTATACTAAATAAATAAATATGGTAGAGAGTATTAATTACTCAAAACAACTGCCGAGGGTTCACCAGACTCTGATTTTATGCAATACAACCAACATAAAACATCATAATTTACAAAAAAAAATTATGATTAACTCTTAAATTTTACAACAGTGCCCACAGAATATTGTCCTAAGGCGAAATGCATTGATACAGTTGCTACACTATAAATTATAGCTTATACACACAAAAACTATATCATTTGTCACCGTATATGTTTTTTTTAATTGCACATTAATTAAGACAAAAAAGGTGCAAATCTTGGCAAACACATCACCAGGTAGAGCTTTTGAAAGTTTTGCACTACCTAATTTATACATTGTAAACCTGGGAGGAACTTATTTACTATAACATGTATTTTTATATCACTTTCATCACAAAGAGATCTGTATTTATGTATTTATCCCCCACAAATAATATTTATGTAATAGTTTAGAAATATATGTTACGTATAAATCCAAGGACAATTGAACTATTTTAAATGATATGTACAGCAATAATTTAAGCAATGACATGTATATTTTTAAACCTCCCTGAGGCCATATTCGACAATATCATACATTTTGGGTACTTGCTCTGAAAGAAACAATATTAAATTTCCTTGTTGGAGAAAAAGGCAAAATATCCTCATATGAAGAACAAAAACAGAAATTTATTGTACTTTTGCCTCTAAAAGATCACTGGCTGTTGGGTGTTGACATCCATTTACTCCAAAGTAAACCAATAAAAGATTAGTGTGCCGGATTAGCAATTGCAGAAGATCTTCAGCTAAATTATCCACTGACGAGTATCGCACTTTTTCAAAGTCAAAAATATCTTTCAGGAAATAAAGAATCTGATTCTAGCAAAAATAAATGGAAAAAAATAAAATAAAAAGATTCTAGTTAATGAAAGATGTCTAATAAAACAATTATTAGTTCATCTCTATTTTCATTTATTCAGTAAACTCTTAATAAAATAAAGCCACATACCTTGAAGTAGCTGCAAAATTCATTCAGGGAATTTCTAGGACCTAAAAATCCCCATGCCAGAACAGGGCTAATATGTTCACAAACAGCATAGAAATGCGCAAAGAAACCATCAGGAACCTAAAGATGTAATTGGTACAGAAAAGGCAAATCATACTTGTTACATATTGTAATTAGCTGCTGAAGTCAAGATCTGAAGTCTTCAGTCAGGTCCGCTGTTTAAATGGGAGAATTGGTTTAAATTAATTGGTTGCTGGCTGACAGTCTGCCTATAAAAGGAGAGCTGTCAGCCAGACTGTTTTGCGGGTGTTACCATTGACTTGTAATAAAGAGCTTTAGTTGAAGATCACTGTGTCATTTCATTCAATCCAAAATCTAACAATACCCTAGCACCTTGATAGCGAACCTATTCCACAGGTGGCATGCGGAGCCATTTGTTGGGGCACGCCAAGTGTTGCCCTGTCAACTCCAACATGCCTGCGTGTGCTGGCCAGCTGACTTTAGCCTTCTTTTTTGGCCGTTTTTCTCCCTCCGGAGGCTTCCCTTAAGGCAGGGCAAAAAGGGCAAAAAACCACCCAACACACAAACCGGAAGTTCGGGAATGGACGTCTGGTTTGCATGTTGGGTTGTTTTTCACGCTCCGCCTGAAACCTCCGGAGGGCGAAAAGCGGCCGTATGGGCCACCCAGAAGTTCGCGAAAGGTGACTTCCGGTTTGTCTGTTTGTCTTCCCTGAAGCCTTCAGGGGGAGAAAAACGGCCCTATGGGCAGCCCGGAAGTCACTGTTCCGGAGGCTTCAGAGGGGGCGGGGGAGGCTGTTTTCACCCTCCCCAGGCTCCTAGAAAGCCTCTGGAGCCTGTGGAGGGCAAAAAAAAAAGTATGCCAAAAGCAGGGGGGAGTGCTGGTCCCCCTCCTGGGGTCATGCACAAAGCATTATGGGTGTGGCACGTCCGCACACAACCCTCCTGCGCTCCCCGCACCTTTGGCGCACAATCCATAAAAGGTTAGCTATTAGTGCCCTAGCATCTTGAGTATAAATTATTGTGACATTTTTAAACCTACAACTCTTATAAATTTAAAATCATCTCCTGGTGGCCAAACGACATGTCCATGAAGAGACTATGCCACTTCCTCCTTCTGTGGTTAAAAAAACACTTTCTGATGTAGTCTAGAGCCCCGGTAATCTCTTTACCAAACACTAATTATGTTTGTTGTTTCTTGATAGTTTTGGAGAGACTATTGAGATTATTATTTTGCCTATAATTCAACTGTAACTTCAGATTTGAGAAATTATATTAAAAATGGTTCAAGAACATGCACTACTATCTCTGTTCATAGTTCTGAAGTCAATGCTTTACCAACTTCTATAGCTATACAAAAATAATGCTAAATAATGTACTGATCGTCTTAAATTAGCAATTGGCATTGCAAAACAAATGTATAGCATTGCACAGATGTCATCTAATGTAAAATGTCAGGCTACTTACTTTCATTTGTTGCTTTTTTTGCTTCAGGACTGACCAACAACTTGAAGCCACAGCCTAAGTAAAATAATTTATTTTTGTTTATTTACTTGCAAGCATGAACCATTGCATATTTAGAAATAACAGCTAAAATATAAAACAATTTAATGTCTTTAAAATATATTGAATTTGCCATAATATAAACTTAAATAATTTTACAAAATGTACATTATTTATTGCTCAAAATATGGGATTTGCATCTCATTTTCCCTGTTCTCTCCATGCAGCTTGGCATTTTTCTAAAAGTTAATGTAAGTTGGTGATTAACTATCTGTATTGTTGTGATAGCAGCAAACATTTATAATCTGATAATAATAGATCCAATATAATCATTTATAGTCATTCTGGTTAGCTAACTGGAATGCATTCATCTTTCCAACGTGTAACATGGTTCTTTAACAACAATGACTTTCCTTTATCTTTCTTCATTGTTATCTGTATCTGGGGCTAGTCATTTCCAATGGGCAGCAATCAAAATTTGAAATCCAGATTACTTATTGGTTTGAAATTCTAGTTACAATGAGCAGAACTGGGTTTGTGCTTAACTTTATAAAAAACACATCAACCATGATTAAGAAGTCATAAGATTGGGATATTATGGCGTTGTGCATGTTAATCAGCAATCAGCCTGCCTCAATTAACATGCGTGCAGAGATTTTCATTATTTGTTTGAGTACTGCTGGTACACGGGAAAAGATAATCACATGGCTCTTTCACACATCCCTTTCAATCACCATTGGACAGGAAAAATCCATGGTATTTATGCAATAGAATCACATCAATTATATTCTACGGAAAAGAATGCACATTGGCACATGAGCAGCACTTAAAAAGGAGAAAATAATGCAATGCACCCTGAGCAGCATTTTTTTAATCTGTAATATTAGATTTGTTTACATTAGTTCTTAATTTTTCCTATCCACACATTTAATTCTACTGCACAGATCTATTTTAAATACTTTCCTCAGAACACTTTTTTTCCCAAACATAAATTAAACAACACCAATCCAGGAAATATTTGTTTGACAAGTTTCCCAATATCTCTTATTATGGGAAACCAGAAGAATATATATGATAAATATACTCCATCATAAGAGGTTTTCATTTGTCTGGAATGATAGAAGACCTCCAAGGTCCCTTTAAACCATATTATTTCATGTTCTATACTCTAAATGAATTAATATTGCACATTATTTAAGAAAAAACAAGATAAAATAAAAGCAAGAAGAAAACTAAAGGTACTCAATTCAACCATGGAAAAAAGTATATCTCTATAATAAGTATTTTAAAGAGCTTTTGTACAATAAAGAACAAAACAAAATAGTACAAACAGAAATAAGGACCCAAGCAGTGATCTCAGGCTTATATTACTATATTTGCAATGCCTCAAATAATTTCTGTTTGGGGATTGTAGGAAAATGAAACTCTGATATATTCAAAAGAGCTGGCAGGTTTTTGCAAAGAAATATTATTTTCCTTTGCCACTAGGAGACATTAAGCAAGACAATATCAATGCAATATTACAACTATGCAATAGTTATTTATTATCTCTTCTGGTACCACCATAATTTTTGTTGGGGAAATATCCCCTGCTTGCTACCTCCTAATGCAGTATTTTGCAGCATCTAGAGCTAAGCATTTAAAAAAACAGAAGGCTGGTTAAAAGAAGTATGGTCCAAGTGGCGAAGTGCATCTATTCTAATGCCACTTTTCCAATTCCACAGAAAGTTTCAGTGTGCCAAACAGGAATAATGGTTTCTGAACTATGTACTATAAAGAACATGCCCAAATACATCTGTCTTATTATATATAAAAGATTAGAAACTTTGTTCTTTAATTTCTTTTAATTTAATTAAAATGTTGCACAGTTTGTACATAATTTGCTTCTTGTTAAACTCATTCTTTTTATCAGCATTAACTTATCAATACTGATAGAATTAATAATGCTTATTTAGAGCAATCTTAGCTCTTCCAACTGCAGATACCCAATCATGCTGTGCTATTTTTTTATTTAGAAAAACATTCTTTTGGAAATATCTTTTCAAATGTATGTTAAAATTTGTGAAAATATTTTATCAATCTTAGTGTTTAAAGAAAGCTGCATATTTATATGACACCATGTTTCAGAACAAGGACTATCTGTAACCATAAAAAGTATAACCAAATTCTTTTGTTTTGACTGCATTGTAAAAAAAAATCCTATTCTAAGAAAAAGCATAGCTTGAATAGTTTTTGATAAAGCTAAGCAGTTTTGTCCTAATAAGGACTGGAATCATACAATATACAGATGGCAAATCTAGACTTTTACTTCCCGTAGGATGTAGCAGAATTTTAATGGAATGTACTACAACATTCTAAGTACTAGGAAGTAAAATGAGACTGGCCAAAACCAGTTCAGACATAAACAAAATATATAATAAAAGAAAGTAAAACTATTCAAAACAGAATGAAAGCTTGCAGACTAGAAGATGTATGACTTCCTCTCAGAGAATTCCAAATAGCCATTGTCTCACTTTTTTTTTTTACTAGATCTTAGCCAGACTGATCAAATGAAATAGGCAAGGAAGAAAATATATGGCATATTTATTGTTCCTCTTCCTGGAATTGGAGCAATATGGTGAAGCTCACAACTCTGTCAACTGCAGAGAAATTAGATTCAATACAAATAACACAGAAAGAACTGAAGAGTAGAAGTCAAAGTGAGGAGAAAGAAAAGGTGCACATATATCTCTGAAAAAGAAGAAAGACAAAAAGGAAATAACAATGAGTAAGTTGGATTCTGTACTGATCCAGCACCCTGAATGCTGGATTGGCACAGAAAGGAATGAATGGATAACAATGGCAGGTCAGACTTGCTTCCAAGACAGATGAAGAGGAATCTGAGAGGGAAAGAAATATACTCCAGATTAAGAAATGGAAACAAAATTCACAGCTAGAGAAACTCAAATTCTAACCCAATCTAACATATGGCATATTTTTTGAAATTAATTTCCATTTTGTTAGTACATTACAGCCTTTGGACCTCTGCTATTAGAACTCAGGTATATGTATGAAGATGCTGCGAAGGATTTAAAAACAGAATTTAGAATTGGATCCAGAAATGGCCAAATGCCAATGATGATTCACTGTGACTGGAACATCAAGTTCCAGTCACAGTTCCTGATGCCACGACTTGTTCATCTGCAGTTTGTGGACAATCTCCAAAGGGGAGCCTCGTGTACAATGCTTTGTAAAAAATGAAGTGAGACGTATTAAAGGATGGATCACTGAAGCCAAGTAATCTCTATCCATGTGGATTTGTTGCTGGAATACCAACCAGTAGGCTAAAAAGCAGAAAGTTGTACCCCTAATGAAAAAAAAGGGACTACGAAATGCTTTCAATCTATGAATGTGAAATATATCATCCATACGTCAATACAGGTAGTTCTCGACTTACAGCAGTTCATTTAGCAACCATTACAACGGCACTGAAAAAAGTGATTTATGGCCATTATTCACACTTACAACCATTACATTATCTCCATGGTCACATAATCAAAATTAAAATGCTTCTCAGCTGTCTCACATTTATGATGGTTGCAGCATGCCAGGTTCATATGATCACCTTTTGCGAACTTCTGAAAAGCAAAGTCAATGGGGAAACCAGGTTCACTTAACAACCATGTTACCAACTTAACAGTTGCAGTGATTCACTTAACAACTGTGGCAAGAACAGTCGTAAAATGGGGAAAAATTCACTTAACAAATGTTTTGCTTAGCAACATAAATTTTGGGCTCAATTGTGGTCGTAAATTGAGGACCACCTGTAATACTAATGTGTAAATCTCCCAGTAATTTCAACTAATTACTTTTGGGGAAATAATAAATAGCATAAGGGATAAGAAAGAATTCTAAGGAACTACAAAATATTCAAGCTCTTTGCCAAGAAAAGAAATGCTAACCAACGGTCTATAATTATTACAGTATGATCATCTACATCTGATGATGGCTCTGCTAAAAAAAATGACACTACTATATTCCTTAATAGAATTGCAATATTCTTTCTCTTAAATAGGAGTCTATGATCTCACAGACTCACTAATCGTACTTTGCCTAGCTATAATAAACTGGGATAGGCAAAGTGCAGAGCAACAAAATACCAGACAAATTGTCCTTATTTTTGATCCCTTAAAACTGCAACATGCAATAATGTACTGTATGTATTGTGGAATCTAAGCTATAGGGCCTGTAAACAATTATGTTATCAAATATGTCTTGCAAACATGTCACAATATGCTACAAAAATTCTAGCAGCTCTTCTCTTTGAGCTAAAACCCAAAACAGCAACAATGTTAAGAGAAGTGAAGATGGCTGAAGAATAAAAATTATTTTTCATTTCATCACTCCTACTGAATAGGTTCAATAGTGAACTTAATGAAATCTAAAAGGATTTTATTTATTTATCAGGAAAAAAACATCACGTATATGTGTGTGTGTGTGTGTGTGTGTGTGTGTGTGTATGTATGTGTGTATGTATGTATGTATGTATGTATGTATGTATGTATTTACATAGAGAGAGAGAGAGAGGGCCATGGCTGCCATGAAGGTAGTAACATGCCAGCCTTATAAGTTAGACCAGACAAAGAACAGGACCAGATGAGCTAATTCTTCTTTATTGAAATGCCCTGTCCACATTCCTGCTGCAGGTTCAGTTGTCTTTTAACTGACTATTCTCTTGGCTGTGTTTCTTTGCTCTTTCTCCCAAGGCCATTCTCAAATATCACTACATAGCATCCATCACTGATCTATACCTAATGAAAATATTGCTACAGCATCAAATTTAAGATCCTCTCCATCAGCCACAGGTGATTGGGTGGGTGCTTAACCTGCCTAACTCTATCCCTAACCCAACCCTTTAACCTGATCTGATGTTGACTAGAGTATAGGGAAAGGCTGATTATACACAGTTCTGGTGTTGGTTTTACATATATCCTAACACACGTAAATCACGAACAAGGGACATATTAACTGACCTGGAGCATAACAAAAAGTAGAAGAGAAACAGTTATTTAGACCATTATGTAAGATGTTTAATGGCATTTCTTCACATGTAGCACATCAAATTATTGAATTTTATACTCCTTCATACTTGGATGTTACTATAAAATATGGTCTAAAAATTATGAAAAAAAATCAGAGACTTAAATCAACTAAGAAAACATAACCATAGCAATTTTGAAAACATTACATAAAAAAAGGAAAGTTCTATAATAAGCTTTCATTTAAAGTATGACTCATCTTACTTGGAACCAATACACCACAACCCTTTTTCTCGGTGGATCCAAGAGAATCATATCTCACTTTCTTTCTCACCGGAGTACCATCATCCTATTCACTCTGCTTAAAGTGCTTTATACTCTACAGAGACTGCCTCTTATCCATACTTTTAAAAGTTGAAAAATACTTCGCTCTACAAACTGTGTCCCAGCCTGACGTCAATATCTGTAATTGGTATCTTCTGCCAGTTAACGCTACTATCGAAGCATGGAATGAAACAAATATGGACTTACAGTTTCTTTGAAGGAGGAGTTCAACCAGTGGTTATTAACTATATTCTGTATAGACATGGGTGGGTTCTCTAAGTCTTCAAAAGAATCCATTAATATGAAGTCCAAAACAACATCATAAAAGTTTAAATGTTTCACCTACATGAGGATCAAATTTTAAAAAGGTACTGAGCACATGTATAGAAAAGAAAAATCATTAACAACTCATGCTATAAATTACAATAAAAATCCTAGCGATATTTTAAACAAATTGTTTATTCAAACTTGGTAAATGTAAAATAATAAATAAACTAGATAAAAATAACACAGTTCTTGAAATATAAACAAAATAAATTTCAGTAAGGAAATTATAGCTATCTAGGGCCAAAAAAGAAAAAAAAAGCTAAAAACCTTAATTGAAAGCATACCCCATAAGCAGCCAACTCCATTTTAGTATGAATCCATTGATCCGCTTGTTCTAAAAAAGAGATCATTTCATCAAATACTTCCTCAAATTTCTTTGGGTTCTGTAAAGAAAAACAGAAAACTGAAGAAATAACTTGCACATTATATGGATTCTGTCATCCTTGCCTTAAAATTGACATCACTGTTAATTTGTAAATCAAAGGGTAATCTAGAAATAAAAAAGTATCTCCACTATAAAGTAAAGGTAAAAGTTCCCCTCGCACATATGTGCTAAACCTCTTGCATCCTGGACATAAATTGTTTCAACTCCTACCCTCAAAACAATGCTATAGAGCACTGCACACCAAGAGAACTAAACACAAGAACAGTTTTTTCCCGAACGCCCTCATTCTGTTAAACAAATAATTCCTTACCACTGTCAAACTATTCACTAAGGCTGCATTACTATTCCTATTAGTCTTCTCATTGTTCCTATCACCCATCTCCTCCCACTTATAATGGTATGTAACTTTGTTGCTTGTATCCTTACGGTTTATATTGATTGTTTCCTGATTGCTTATTTGCACCCTATGACTATCATTAAGTGCTGTACCTTATGATTCTTGATGAATGTATCTTGTCTTTTTATGTACACGGAGAACATATGCACCAAAAACAAATTCTTTATGTGTCCAATCACACTTGGCCAATAAAGAATTCTATCCTATCCTATCCTAGTCGTTCCTGACTCTAGGGGGCAGTGCTCATCTCAGTTTCAAAGCTGAAGAGCCAGTGCTGTCCAAAGACGTGCCAGTGGTCATTGTGGCCAGCATGACTAAACACCGAAGGAGCACGGAACGCAGTTATCTTCCCACCAAAGTGGTCCCTATTTTTCTACTTTCATTTTTACATGCTTTCGAACTGCTAGGTTGGCAAAAGATGGGACAAGTAAGGGAAGCTCACTCCGTTACACGGCACTAGGGATTCGAACCGCCGAACTGCTGACCTAAGAACTCAGTGTCTTAGCCACTGAGCCACCATGTATAAGGCATACTATATTAAGGCATACTATATTGTGATATCTGAGTTTGCATACATGTTTTATAAAATGACACGTAAAACAATACATTTGGGAAATATAAAACATATAGCTATAAACTCTTATGAACAATCACTGCCATATGTAGACCAAATTTATAATTTTAAAATGAGAATACTACTTCTCCAAAATAGGAATAGTTGTTTCTTAACTCATGTAATAAGGGCATTAAATGGTCAAGCCTGTTACAATACACTTATTAAAACAAAAAAGGTTTACCTTTCTTGCTCTCAAAATTAAAGCACATAAAATTCTTCTGCCACTTTCAGCAAGAAATATTCGATTTGCAGAGTCTGAAAGAATGACCTGTTTTTTAAAAAAAGAAACCATTAATGAGTGAAACGTTAGAACTCAAAATTGAAACCAAATGCACAAATCCATCTACGTTTTGGGCCCTATTACTCAAAGATAAATTTCACTAAATATCTTCTTCTTGAGTAAAGTTGCTTTATCAAGAAGGGGAATGGAATCTCTAGCTGTGTTCACACAATGCCCTAAGCCCGTGATGGTGAACCTATGGCACGCCTGCCACAGATGGCATGCAGAACCCTCTTTGTGGGCTTGCGAACTGTCACCCCAGCTCAGTTCCGCCGCGCAAGCTTCCCAATGGCCAGCTGGTTTTCGGCTCTCTGCCAAGCATGCGCAGGGGGTGGGGCGCATGCAGGAGATGCGCGTGCATGCATGGGAAGGGGGGCACACGTTGAATAAACTTTGGATAAACTTTGTAAACTTTAAATAGTTGCTAAGCAGCCAATTATAAAACAAGGACTACCTGTACCTTGTAAAAGCTACATAACATTGATTATGTAACTTGTTTGGTCCTGATTACAAATCTCCTCTATGTAATAATTTAATACAGATACGCCAAAAGTAGCACAAAGATGAGTTAAAATGTGTCTCATGGAGTTCTACCTGAAAAGCTTGCCGTATACAGTGGAGCTTAGCAAGGAAGTCACTGTCTCCCAAACATTCCAACATTTCAGTCCTATGCACAAAATAAAGAATATTTCAAAGATAATCACTGACTGGCCCTTTGATTTAGACATATTTCAAAACAATCAATGTAAGTTCTGACAACGTTTTAGAAATTCTGCCATAAAGATTTTTAGAAATGTAAAGACATTTACCTTAAGACACGTGAATAAATCTTTCCTTCTTCTGCCATGCGCAAAGCTTCTTCATATAATGGGCAGTGGCAAAGTGAATCCATGTGGTAATAGTTTCGGCTCTCTTTGTGTTCTGTAAGCTAAAATAAAATCGTTTTATTACCAAGTTACTTTCAGAGTCATAACACCTTTGTAGTCTTTTGAAAGGCACCTGCTTTTTAATATCACTTTACATTGCAGATTATGAAAATCAAATATGTAAAAGAAAAGCTAGAATAACACATGGATCAGACATAGATATGGTACTTTGTAAAAACAGCAGAATAAAGAGAAATTAAGAATAGGGAAATAAATATCCACAGTATATTAAGGCAGAAAATTACATTCTTGGACAGCAAAAATAGCTTTGTTGGCCCCGCAAAATAGGGATATCTAGCCGCGATAAATGCCGAAAAGAATTAGATATTAATTTACGCATATATATCTCAAAACTCCAAAGTAATATAAATGACTTAAGTAGTCTGTAAGAAGGGATGAGGCAAAGAAACAGGAAAGTAAAAAAAATATTATTTTGTATCATTAACTGAATAACTGGAGAGGGGATTCTTTTGTTATAAAGTAAAGTATCAAAGACTTTTATTGAATGAATTCCCAAAGCAAATTCTAGGAAAAGAATGGAATGCAATAAAACATAATAAAATCTAGCAATAAAAGTCCAAACCATAAAACATTACAATCATTATTAAACTTTGCAATTTGGTGGTCAAACATAGCTAGATGAATAATTGCTTGATTAGAAGCCCTTCATAATGGCAAATCTCCCATTCAGCATTGAAAGCACTCCAAAGTGAATGTCTTCTGCCACATCACTATTATATGCATATTATCAAACTATACTAACAACATTTGAAGAACATAATAAATAGGTGGTCCTATAGAAGAGAGCAGTTTCCCAGATAACCTGGTTTAGGGCTAGATTTATAAATGAAGAATAACTTCCTGGACCCAGCTTTAATAGCTCATTGCCATCCAACGCAGAGCTTTCATATAATATTGTATCTGCTCAATATGGAGACCTACTTACCTGGGTTAGATGGTATTATTCTCCAGTAGCTAGTAGTTTACAAGTCACTTTAACGGGGAGAATATTAATTTTTTGACATTAAAAGTACAATAATATGTATTTGACTTACTTCTACAAACAGGATTTTAACCAATGTTTATGGAACAATATAATTGGCCTAAGATGAGCAATTAATACTGTAATTAACACTGTCCTTTAAAGTCACCTTTCTCAATAATCTAGTAACCTTGAAATTGCTGTTAAATTGAAAAATAAATGACAAAATGAAATCTAATTTACATATGTTCCAGATTAAATGTGTTTTTCTGGGAAATGAACATTACAATTCCAAAAACATGACCATCAGAGAACTTCAAAACCATCATTTTTCTTGCAATGTTTTTATTGAAAAAAATGACCACTAGAATTCATTAGGCATCTTTCTCATGAATTTATGGAAATTTTCATATTCTGCCACTGTAGTCACAGACATATGCTTTTCTACATGGAAAGCATGTGAAGAAGCATTCTAGTCATGCATCTGTGAATATTTCATTGTATGTGTTCTTAACTGTTATGTTTTATGTTATGTATTCATAATTGTTATGAACCAGTTTGAGTGTTGCTTACAGCATCAGGGTAGAAGGCATGATGAGACCATGAGTTCTAGTCCCACCTTAGGCATAAAACCAGCTGGATGACCTTGAGCCAGTCACTTTCACAGCTGTCTCAGCCTTAGGAAGGAGGCAATGGCAAACAAATTCTGAAAAAAATCTTGCCAAGGCAACTGCAGGTAGTTGCCCAGGCAGTCTGAATGGAAAAGAAATTGTTATGTGTATTTGTAATGTTTAAATGTCATAGAATTACATTTAATCTTTATATATCTGTGAATCTGTATACATTTGTCAAGACATTTTGTTCTAGGAGATTTAATTAAAGACCATCATTGAGTACCTCAAGTGCATAATAATTAACACAGTAAGACAGCTTATTCAGTATACCTCAGCAGCTGAAACAAATGAATCTGTTGATCCAATGCTTATTGTATCTCGCAGACTGAATTCATCTGTAATATCTTTCATAGTATTATCCATTTGATTACCTTTAAAAAAAGAGAGAAACATATGAATTAAATTTTGAGTCTTCTTTAAATCCCAACAACTATGACTAATTTTATTTTACTTTTATCTTAACTTATTGTCTGCTTTTTCCAAGATGGCTGCTTTGAATATTGATGGACTGCTGAATTGTATTAAGTGTTACAACAATATCAAATCCTAGGCTTTAGATGGAAATTTGTTAGAGAAAACTTCAGCATGACTAAGCTTAAATTTAATTGATAAATTTACATCAGATAGACACTAATCTCATCAGAGAGCTTTTAAAGAGCCAAGAGCCAAGGTGGCGCAGTGGTTAAATGCAGCACTGCAGGCTACTGCTAGATCAGCAGGTCAGCGGTTCAAATCTCACCGGCTCAGGGTTGACTCAGCCTTCCATCCTTCCGAGGTGGGTAAAATGAGGACCCAGATTGTTGGGGGCAATATGCTGACTCTCTGTAAACCGCTTAGAGAGGCCTGAAAGGCCTATGAAGCGGTATATAAGTCTACTGCTATTGCTATTGCTATTAAATTAACTCCTAAAGTAGAATGTTATATGCAACAGTGTTTGTTCTATTTCATATACTATTTTAGAAATATTCTTTTGTAGTTTCAAAAATAAATAAAATATTTTACCAGGTTCTCAGCTGTTTTGACCCAAAGCAAAGTAAAACCACATTATTAAAAAAGTTATTTTATTTTTACTTAATTTTTACAGTAAACTTCAAAAAATAAAATGCTGTTTTCTTATTATGCATTTGGGCAGTAGAAGTTATATACATAGGAACATTTAAATTTTCACCCATGTCTTGAAAACAGAAAAGAAATCTTATTAACACAGACATTCATAATAACACCTGGGGGATTAAATGTTTGAAACTACAGTACACCAGAGCTCTTTGAAACTTACTAAGTTTCTGTCATATAGCTGTGACTTATAACAGAAAGTTATAGAACCACTTTTGTTTTTCTCTTCTCTAAAAAGTCATTAGACCGAAGTCAGATGTTCACTGCTGTAAATTGCAACGATTATCTTTAGTGTTCAGCTCGGGGGTGAAATGCTACCGGTTCACCCAAACCAGTAGTAAAAAAAATGCCACTGGTTTACCCAAACCGGTAGCTCCGACGATCAGCTGTACGATGATCAGCTGTGCTGCACAATTAATTACTGGTTTGCCCAAACTGGTAGCATTTTTTACTACCATTTTGGGCGAACGGCACGCATGCGCACATAGCGCCAACTGGTAGCAGACTTCTAGTTCAGCTCTTTAGTCAAAGTTTCTAAAATGAAGTCTATGGAAGCATTATGATACTGCAATTGGTACATAAAACAAAGGGATAAAAATTATGCACAATCTTTCATTTTCTACTTAACAAATAAGAGGCTTTTAAAAAATTGTGTTTTTCTAACATACAGTACCTTTAAAGAACACTGAAATGATTTTTAGAAAGAAAACAGAGAAAAACATGTGGATTTCAATTATTTGGCCTCTATATACATAGCATAAGTTTATATGGTATCTTGGATATTTTCTGAAAATTATTTTCATGGTATATTACAAGTGCAAAGCTGTGAGACTGAAAAAAGTAACTTATTCAATAAGAAAGAAACAAGTACAAGAAATACTTATTTACTAGAAAACATAACAGGTGCTTAGAAATAAGTTGCTAGGCTAACAACTGAGTCATTTTCAGAAAAATACATATAAACATATATTAAATGTGCTATATTTTTCTCTGACTGAATCCTTCAAAAGAAATCCCTGGGTTGTAACTACACGTATCATAAGCCATGGTGGTGCAGTGGTTAGAGTGCAGTACTGCGGGCTACTTCTGCTACCTGTTGGCTGCCTGCAATTTGGCAGTTCAAATCTCATCAGGCTCAAGGTTGACTCAGCCTTCCATCCTTCCAAGGTGGGGTAAAATGAGGACCCAAATTGTTGGGGGCAACCGCTTAAAGAGGGTTAACAGAGCCCTGTAAAGCGGTATATGTCTAAGTGTTATTGCTATCAATGTCATCACAAAGACAGATTTTTCACATATTTTAAATCTCATTTATTAGTCATGGAAGACCTGAATAGATCTTCAGGTCTTCTATGACTAATGTATGAGATCTTGGAAGCCTTGGTGATCTCTGACCTTCATTATTTGCTTGGACATTTCATTATTTGACTAGGTAACATTATCAGTGCAAGTGAATGTGGGGTTTGTTCCCTGTTTATTTATAGTGGGTTGCCCAGCCAGTGTTCTCCTTGGTAATTTAGGTTAGTTTAGGTTAGATTAGATTAGGACATTGTTTTCTGCTTCTCATGTTAATTCCTGCATATCTGGATAATGTTTGCTGGAGAGGATGTGTTCTGGTCCTTTTTGTTTCTTTCTTAGCATTTCAATTATCTCTTTTGAATGGTATGTAAATGTGGTTTATCTCTATGTGTCTGGGTTGTTACAGTGCATTTATACTCATCTGGATATGAGAACTTGTCAACTAAGATTTGTGTGTGCTATTTTCAACTCATGTTTATGTCAGAGAATACCTTGCTTTAGTTTTCAGCATCAATGCCAAAAAAAGGGGGAAGTGCCTTTTTGGATGTATCATTTCATAGTTAAGATTTATAGAGAGCTTCAATTTGAGCAATCCCATTTACAAATTTCTAACCATTGTAAACAAATGCATAAAACTTTGAAAGTTCTACCTGTCAGGTGTGCCTCCCTCAATAACCAAGAAAGAAACCGCTCAACTCCATTGTTTGTGGAATTAAAAGTACTTTTACTGGCTATGAATAGATAGCAGCGAAGTAAAGCAAGGTCTGAGGCAGAAAAGTGCGAAATCATACATATTAAACATTTGCCCAGCCCCCTCCCTCCAACAACCCCCACCCCATTACCCAATCTGCAACTCCCTTAGGTGTCATGTGGGTTGCATCTCCAAGAAGCATCATCAGGTTGGTATGCAGGACGGTTGACCTTGACCAGGTCCAAACATCGGCCACCAGCATGCGCAGAAGATGGTGAGAACCAAACTCCCTTTTTGACTAATCCTCCTGTACTAAATTCCCATCCCAAATACCATGCCCTCTCCCCATTTCCATGGCAGCCGAAAGCAAGTAAGCGAAGCAGAGGCTGACAATACCCAGCACAAAGCCTACTAGTCTCTATTCATAAATAATAAGCCAGCTGCATTAATTTCTGGCAACTTCCCAACTTATTAAACAAGGTAAGTAAAAGTCAACTACATAAAGGAGATTGTAGGATGCACGCTTTCTAGCTAGCATTTTTCCGTTTCATTAAATAATATCAGCAACATTAATGAATGTTATAAATTTCTCAAATTAGTGACGTCCTCCATTTGCTACGAATGTAACATATGGCTGTAGGTCCTACTTGGGGAAATCTTATGACATGAATAAATTATTTGATCATTCAAATAAAAAAGCAAGCTCGGAGATGCAGAATATTTCAAAACCGCTAAACAGTAATTCCTCTTTACAATTACTTTTTTTTTTAATTCAAAGACATAACATCAAGTGTTATTCAGAGAGCACTTGGTTAATTTCTCCTAGACATCCATATGCTTAAATTTATAATGTACAAATGTTTAAGAGAGATTTAGATAGAGACACTGGCAAAATGAAAGCTCTAGGAATGCACAGCTGCTTGATCCACCCTGCCATTATAGGCAGTCAGTCCCAGATTTCTTACAAAGTCCTGAGTTAGTTACCTCATATGCTATCACCCTATTTATTTCAGAAGACACGGTTCTCAAATGTATCCTCTTGTCTTTAAGTGTCACTGGATTTTCTAAAGCTTATTCTCTTTCCAAAGCAAGCTATAAAGTTGAAAATTGGAAATTAACCTAAAATCAGATTACTTACATTAGCAGAGAGAAACAACACATGGCTGACTGAATAAATACATAAATACATTTTAAATATAAAAAGTTTAACATTTAGAAAAAAAAGACAAAAGGATCTACTCATTTTGGGCAATTATTACTAATTATTATTGTTATCTAAATTACAAGCTACTTCTCTGATCATCATGTTAACAAATCTAAAATATAAAGAAAGTCACTTTTATGGTGATATAACTGTCTGGAAGAGATGAAAATAATTCTGCTTTTTTCCTTGCAAAACTAAAGAAATTGATAACTTTTTAAAATCTGTTTCTCATAGAATTCCTCCTTTCTTAAACATTTCCTTCTTTCAATACTAATATTTAATTTTTCTAATATTTACACAAGTCTTCTTCACTATTTTTTCAAAGGAGAGATTATAATTAGCCACAGAACTAAAGGAATATTTGATTATGAATGAAGGCAAATAAATGTGACCCAGGATCCTGCAAAATTTCATCAGCTTTTAAATGAAAGATGGAATGGGTGAACAAAATAACAGATTTTGAAATCCTACTGCTTATTATCAGCTGTACTATTTAAAACTGGCCTTTTCTACCTGTCTAGCCACCGTGTTTCCTGCAAGTTTATTCTAGTGTTAATTCCATTCCGTTTTTTTTTAACTTTTTGGATCTGACTATCATATGTTTCTGTTTCTAACTTCAAACATTTCAATATACATTTTCATCATTTTCAACACTATATAATTATTTGTAGTAAAATCAAAACAATAATTTAAAAGGAGTTATTGAGATACTGTTAAAATGCAACAAACACTGTGTCCAAAAGTAGGACCAGCTCCAGTTAATTTTCATTGTTCAACTGCCCTGTCTGAAACATAGTTTATCAAATTTACAAAATACAATATTATTTGCAACCTCAAGTTAGGTTTTTTTCCCTACTATCTTATATCTGTAACATAATTTTTGTGATATGAAAACAGTAGAATAATGGCAGGGTGCTTTTTGGCTGCTAAGCTCACGTGCTGTCTGTCTGGAAGAGCTTAAATGTCCAATTCATAGAAGAGGCTTAAAAATCAGTAAGCTCCAAATCCCCGGACTCAACACACTGCTCTCATTCCCAGCTGCCCTGACCTTCTTCCTCTTTGCTAAATTATTTACTGTATAATCTGGGTGCATTAAATCCTCATACTTATCTAAGGAACATTTTTGTTATATCCATTCTACTCAAGAGTACCACTGGCCGTTTCCAAAAGCACTTCTGGAAAACATGCTTAACAGGACAGTATCCTCTTCCTTGTCAGCCTTTATTACAATTAAAACAGCCAACTTGATCACAATTCCCAGCAGCAAGCCTTCCTGTAATATGCCATCACTTTGGCCAATATGCCAGGCTAAGTCTAACTCTTTATCTGGACAGTTTATGTCTGCCTGCAACCTCGTGAATTAAAGAAAAGGGCCAAAGCTCAAGGAAGAACGAAGTGATGTAAAATTTTGCTCTATTTCTAGAGCAGAAGAAAAAAATGTGATGAGTCTCACTGAAAATATTTCCCATCCAGCATCATGTTTCCAGAACAGAATGACAAATGGCTTCATCAGAAACCTAGAAACATCCATTGTGCTCTCTAGGTACTGCCTTAAAACTTTGAGGAAACAGGCACCCAACATACACAAAACAAGTATGTTCTTTACCAGTTTCAGTTGATCAAAAATTAAAATCCACACAGCATAGCAAATAAAGCTTAGGTTGTTCACACACAGAAGTGTCACAATACTGATTTAGAGTGCTTTAAAACTTCGGCAAAACAAAATGAAGCAACAAAGGCTTAGCAATAACTACAGTATTTGACTTCTCTACTCTTATTAAACATGAATGAACTCAGAGAGACTTTTATTTACATTCCTTACATATGTGGGAGAGCAGGAAAAATAAAAGCCATATACAGTATGAAATTCATAAACATACTGGGCTTCACTGCTAAAAAGGAAAGAGCTTGTAATTATTTTGAACTCATTAAACTGCTTAATCTAAGGCCTGTTTAAGAGACAGGAAAGAACATTATATAGTATATATAAATGTTAACATTTTCCTGATATTTGTTCTAAGATACTGTTCAAAGAAGAGCCTGGAAGAGTTCTTTTGGAGGACATGAACTCAAGCAGCACACTGACTAGCTTTTGATTGGGACATTCGTTTGAATTACAGAAATGTATTCAAAATATCCTTCAGCTTATTTAACCATGGTCTATTATTTTGGCCTGTTGTTTTCCTTCTCATTTGTCAAATCCTTTCTGTTACAACCTTCCTATAGGTATTGAAACTTTAACCCCTTTATTAATACTGGCATTTATTAATAACAGTATTACCACTTGATATGCTGCAGGCAGGGTTAATTTGAACTTGGGTGTTTTGCTAGATAACTCAGAGCAAAGAGCTAGGTTTCCCTCTTCCCATGTGTCTGCTAATTCCTGTCACAGTCATTGTCCCCATTGGGCAGCTGTCCCCTGAGGCAACTATTAAGGGGGAATCTAATTGCCTAACTTCACTGCCTAACATTTTACTGGTACCACGTTCTGTGCCCCCGATATCAGAAGCTAGAAAACGTAAACATTTGACTGAAAGGGAACATTAGGAGGGTCATATCTCTCCAGTATACTTGAGGAAAGAGGGGGGTATCACTAAAAATTATATAAACTAATCATTATGAGATAGTTTACAAACCAAAGATCTTTTTAGTAGGGAAAACAAGGAAATCAAGAAAACTATCGGGGGAAAGAAGGCTCTTAAGCAGGTATAACAGAAGAGAATGAAAACCTTCGTGATTTTTTTTTTTTTGAAATAAAATAATATTTCAGATTTTCAGTAGCTACCAGAAGTAGGACATTATTTAAAGAGAAGCACACATTCAAAATACAGTTAAATAAATGTATAACTATCAAGGCCAATATTTGTAGTTCCTTATTTTCAGCATAACTGCCTTCTTTACACAAGTTTTTTTTATAAGATTACTAGAAATCTGTGAACCATTGGGTCATCATTTTGGAGACATTTCCCTACCAAATTCCTTTAGGTATATAATAATAAATATAATAATATAATATAATAAATATAATATAATATAATAAATATAATAAATATAATAAAAATATAATATAATATAATAATATACCAGTAGTACAAGTAGTATGCATAACCAGGAACCAAGCTTAGATTATAAAAATCAGTGATTATAAGAATCAGCTACTAACAATAGCATTGGTTTATTAATCAAACATTAAAAAACATAATGCTTAGAAAAAGCTGCAATTCACACACTGATTGCAATTTGGATGGGGTTCCACTTTCAAACTGTGCCTTAGGACAGCAGACTTCAACAAATTTAGACAGAATATAAAAAATGCATACATGGCTTAACACAATCTAATTCACTCAACTGTCTCTATCTCGCTGACTCTACCTGTATATATTGTACTTTCCTTGCATAAGGTATTTAGACAAAACTGGGGGTAATATTCTTCTTTTACAAACTTTGTTATTTACTGGCTAATAACAACCAAATTTTTTAGTCTATGCAAAAATGTTAGTCTGGCAGCAAATCAGTTAGAAAGAGTTGTGTAAATTGCATGGCAGGGTCTTAACACAGGGCTTACTTACCATGTAACAATAATAATGTGACTGACGAAATTCTGGACATTAGCTCTGTTATTGGGCTTTGCTATAATTCACATCAGCCAGCTGTATTTTTAATTTGCTATAAAATACTGTGCATATTTCTGTTGTGATTAAATAAATATGTCCAATTAACTTGCTTTTTCTGAATGCATGAAAAATAAAAAATGAAGTAGGAAGGGGAAAAAAATACTTCTGGCACTAGAGTGTATTTTAATTCCTGTTCCAAAAGACTAACAGACTAATTTGGTCTTCCTACCATTTGTATAAAAAACAAAACAAAACCCTAGTTTATGTTCTACCAATGTGGAGTTCATAATTAATATTTTCTAGGAATGTTTTCTAAGAATATTCCAGGAAAGCCTCATATGATATGAGAACTCTGATTGTGAGGGGTGGTGGTGGTAGAGTCAGTTTTCAAATCTTAACTCATACATCTATCTTGAAGCTATGACTAACGCCAACGAAGGACATATATGACTTTGGAGCCGCTAAACTCTGAATCAGAGAATCCAAATAAAACTCAGCTGTTAATCTCAGTAACCTACTTCTCACAACTTGTGAATAGCAAAAGTATGTTGCAATATTAAACATTGGGGGAAGAGTCCCACAAAAATCCACCGTCAGATTAAGCTGTAATTAGTTCCTGCGCTCATTGGAACCTACTTTGCTATTTTCTAGATAAGAAAATTATAAAACTGCAAACATCTATGCCATACATCTTTACCCTTGTAAATAGAGTGGAAGAATAGGATGTGATAATGAAGTGGAGAAACCAGGGGGACAGTTGTCACTTTCACTATATGTGGGTGCAAAGTGCAAACCCAAAACGAGATGAGTCAACGGTTCAGTGGGTTCACTGATGAATAAACAGATGTTCAGCAGTAAAATGTGAATCAAAAGAATATACAGAAGATGTTTATTTTTTCTAATTCAGGTTGAGGCACTAGCACAGCTTAGGGATATTAAGATTTTAAGAATTCCAGTGAGTGCATTTTCATTTTTTTCCAAGCCATAATACATTTTTGTTTAAGAGGACTTAGAAATATCAACAAGGAGGGATTTTCCCCCTCATATAGAATATAGGTTGATAGCACAGTTGTAAAAGAACTGATTATTCTTTTTATATACACCATCTCTTCTTTAACTCCCTATTTGCTTAGGCCAAGAAAATTGACAAGCTTAGCATTTAACATCGGAAGCCCACAAACAAAAGCTTTGTATCTTTTCTTCTGTGTTGATAATACCGGTAGGTTAATATTTTCATCTTCAAAATTAGAATTTTTTTTTTCTTCTGTCTTTTTTATTTTTGCCAAGAAACCAATTGCTTATATATGTTTCAAACTTGGCAACTTTAAGATACGTGGACTTCAACTCTTAGAATTCTGAAGCCTGCATGCTGGGAGCTGATATTCACACATCTTAAAGCTGCCAATTTTGAAAAGCATTGTTCTAACTCAATCCACACAGAACTATTCCATTCCCCATTAAGTATCATGTTCAATTTGGCTCAATCTTCAGACAGACGAGACTAAGAAAACAGAAAGTCTTAAATATTTTAGCCTTACTGACCCAATTCCTCCTAGTATTATTACATTACTAAGTTTTTCCTGCCATATTTTCTTTCCATTGTTGTGCCTGAGTTATGCTGTGTTTGGCAGGAGTCTGCTATTTTGCAATGCCAAAAAAGTTGTTGCTAGCTCTTACCTTGTGTTCTTCAACTTTTCAGTTAAAGAAATTATAGTCTATGAAATATGGAATGTAATAGATTGATGAATTTGCTATTGATTCTTATTTAGTATAAATTGTGTATTCAAAATTTGAAGTCAACGAGAGAATTCTATCAGAGTTTGTCTGGTAATTCAAGGCTAAAATTTCACTTAATGGAGGAAAAAAATAAACCGATAAGGAAAAAAAGTTTACTGAAAACATATCGTCTAATGAAACAGCAGATTTTTCATATTAAATTGCTTTGAAAATCATATTAATCATACAGTGATAGTGAAGACAGGGATATGGATCCAAAAGTAAGTTAAAATAAATATTTAGCCCTGGCAATGCATCAGATGTCTTTAATTTCTAGGGAAATTGTATATAAATGTTTGCAATATTAAATATATACATGCTATTAGCATTAATACTAATAAGGAATAAATGGTTAAATAAGTAGAAGTTGTAAGAATTTTGAGAAACTATGTAATTTTACAATTCACTATTCTGCAGACAGGGCAGTCAGATTACAGTTCAATTTCAATAGAGCTGACTTCAATAAGCTAAAAAGGAAAAATCCTGCAAAATGAAATAAAGGCGGCCCAATCACAAGTAAGAAACATGGAAGGTATCTGATGAATCTGGTATAGTTGCATGAAGTGCTTATTGACCAAATGAGAAACAAAAAGAAAGGGGCACATAACTAAAAGAGATTGTAAGGGAATAGCCCAAATTTGTAGGGATAAGGTCAGGAAGACTAGGGGTCAGAAAGACTGCAATGAACACCAAAAATAAAAAAGCATTATATGAATATATGCAAACAAGAGAAAAGTAAAGGAAGCAATGCTGTCTAGAGAAGATAGCGAGATGATGATGGCAACAGTTACTACTCCATTCCTATTTTGCAACTGCCTTTTCACAACAAGAAAATGTGGTCCAACCTGTCAGAAGCTGCATCATTGTAGGGGAGTAGGTGGTAGAAGATAGAAGATAGGCTCAAAGCCTTCAAGTGCAAGAAATGCAAAGTTCTGCACCTAGTAGCAACTCCAAGATAAGCAGCATTAAATAAGCTACTAAAGATGGAATTTTTTGGGAGAGACTTCTCTTGATTTTATAATGCCATCTTAATTTTAATTGGTTTTCTACATTTGATGTAAGCCATCAAAAATCTTTTTTAATGCAATGGGATAGAAATATATTAAATATCTAACTCAACATAATGTTTGTGAGAAGTATCTGGATGTCCTGATAGAACACAAAGTAAACGTAAGTCAGAATTGTGCTAATCATATACTTCTATGAACCATTTTTTAACTTCTCTGCCACCTACATTAGATGATAAGATCTATTTAGGTCTTGTAGTCTCACCACAGACTCCATTCCACCAAGGAGAGCAGTGAACAATAAAATACCCAAGATCTCAGGAAAACGAAATATGAATATGTCCTCTTTGGAGCTTGTTGATAAATATGGAAGATCATAGATTTATCCTTTTTTTTTAAAAAAAAAAAGGAGCAATAGTAGAAGCTGAAAAGATGCCACTCTAGAGATTTGGACAAGGGTGCTGTCTGGGTTCATCCAAGACCTACATTTGACAGCTATGTGTGTCCACAGCAAATAGGAATTAAAGTAATGAAAACATCAGTTATGACAGGTATTACAAAAAGCATGTTAGGTACAACATATTTAAAAAGCCTTTAGTTTTTTTTCTATATACTGTTGGGATGTGGCTTACAATGAGAAGCTGAATTTTTCACGCCTGGAGCACCAATATTATATAGTCATGATAAACATGCATAAAAAAATCAATATGCTATTTCTTCATAAAAAAGATTCTTTTTTAAAACAATAACTTGTAATATTCTAATTATGGCTGAAACATACTATGACATTTATTCAAGTTTTTAAAAATATTGGAAGCTATTGACTTGTCAGGAAAGAAAAATTAAAAATGGAACTGCCGCTGATCATGGGATATGTACATCAATTTCAACATGTTACTGTATGATTTATAGCACGAGATCACACACCCAAGCTCCTTCCTAAATTGCTCTATAAGGTGCTAGAAAACTAAATGTAAAGGTACCTTATCCAAGGAAGTACATTCAAATGCAATATTAAAATAATAGGAATTCTGACCCCTAGTGGCTTTTTTACTTCAGTGTCATAATTTGGTATTAGAAAAAGCATGGAATTCTTAACAAAGTTAAGAATTCGTCGTTTGAGGAAAAATTACCTATTGCATCTGATAAATAAGTCTTCTCCCCCTGGAATTCTATTCCTGGTGGCTTCATGAACATATAGTTTTTTTGGCTGCAAAATAGAAGTGACTTGCTTTTGGCTTCCTGTGGGATGTTGGTTAAAATTCCCAATCTAATTTATAGCCCAGGAAATCCCTAACAGTCTCCCACAGAAATACAGACCAGATCCAATCCTACCAACTTTCTTAGTACAGGTAAGATCAGAGAGATGCTACCACCCGCTAAAACCTCTCTTGACTTCAATCAAATAGAATGACTATTTGAAAAACAAATTCCCTAGGAACAAACTGGGATCAATATAATAAACCATTTTTAAAAAGGAGAAGAGCAAGTCTTAACATGCTTTGCTAACCATATACTGCATCATATTTTAGAATCCACCAAACATTTAATACTCTTTTATTGAGATTAATTTTATATTTGATTGGCCACTACCTATATAGCTATATATATCAAAGTAGGTCACTGGCTAGTGAAGATCTGTATTTTATTTGTATATATCTATACAAATAATCTATATATAGATTATATATAATCTATATTTAAAAAATTACTCCAAATATTTTTAAAGCTTACTTTTATGATTATGGAAATAAATCCAGTTCTGTGGGTATTTTATGTAAAAGAAAGAAAGAAAATACAAATAATGCATTTACCATTATTCCAGACCCCCCTTAGTTATCAAGTATAATTATTACCGTAGTTCAGCCTTCTCTAACTACAGGTCTTCCAATTGGTTGGATCATAATAATTCTCAGTTAATATAGGTCATTTCTAACAAGAGTTACAAGAGTTACAATCATGCACATCTAGATAGAATTGAATTGAAAAAAATGAACTGTATTATGTCATGAAATCTGGAAACTTAAAAATCAAGAAAACTCACCAGCCTCATTGCCAAAAGACCCTGGGTCAGATGCTCCAAGGGAGGCTTCAAATTCTTCCTGAAGGCGGTAGGCTCTCTGGAGCAAAAGTTCAAGCTTATGTATAAACTCTGCACTAATGATATCCTGTAAATAAAAATTGCAAGAAATAAACTAATATTTTAAGCAGCTAATGGAATTGCTGAGATGATTTGCTGATTTGATTTATTTACTGTGGTGATTAATTATTTATACTACATCATATGCAAGAACAGCAGGATTGGAAGAATTAAATAAAGAAGCAGCTAGGTTATTAACCCAATCAAATTAGTCAATACCAACATGTTTACTTCTAGATATATCCTACAGGACAAATGTTCATTTGAGATCATGAAGCTTCCAATAAATAAGTTTATAATACAATATATATATATATATATATATATATATATATATATATATATATATATATATATATATATATATATATATATATATATATATATATATATATATATATATAATGTACGCGCACGCACACACACACAAACACACACAAAATATTTGTCCCTAATCAATGAAATGTTTAATTTTTTTTTGAGTTTATGTGTAGTTATTTTTAATACTTCAAAACCATTATGGGCAATCATCATATTAACACAAGAATCGGCACATAAATTTTTAAAATATTTTTGATGTTAAAATTACAACAAATAGTACAATTTGATATTGAGGAAGAATGACAATATAAGCAACATATTCCTGGGACAGCATTCATTTAAATTACAGATACAAGCCGTCTTTCTTAATGTCTTCAGTGGAAAATGGAATATACAGTTTTAACCCCCTCCTACATTCATATAACAGCATAAAGTTACCTAATAAGCAGCAAATGCTGTGTACTGACATTTTCTTACTGGCTTCCAGGTCTGACACTTACCTCTATCTGTTCTTCTGCAATAGCATCACCTGCTCCAAGCTTGATGGCACCACAGCTGGCTTCATCCTCAACTTGTCTGTTTCGAAAAGTCAATGCCTGTTCCCATCGTTGTAGTGCTTCTTCAAACAGCTCCATCCCTGAAAAAAATGATAAAGCTTCCTTATAATCACACATTTTCTTTATTTTATCTGCAAGTGTGAATCACTCTTCCTTAAGCACACTGTACTAGATGTTCTGGATAGGAAACCCTGAGAGAAAGTGTCAAAATACTACAGCCCACAAAAGATCTGCATTCAATTAGCTGTCCTCTCCTCCCCAATTTATTTCCCTGGTGTATTGGGAACATCCCAACACACCTTCACCTTCAAGCATGGTCAAAAGGGTTAATTAGATGGATTTAGATTCCATTATACTGAAGTGTTTCAGAATAAATACCTAATATTCTTAAAAGCATAAGATTGAGTGGGCACATTGAGACCACAGAAATCAACCTTCTGCTTTGTGCAACAACCCATCCTAAACTAATTCAGGGATTTGAAGAATACTATTTTTTCCCCATTTTATTTGACATTTATAGGCCGCCCTTTTCCCTGAGGGGACTCAGGGCGGCTTACAATTTGTAGGAAGGGAGTGCAAGACAAAACACAAAAAGAAAATGTGGAGTATAATAAAATAAAACAATAAAACACAACATTCATTCAGCATTCGGGTGGGGCGAGATTAGGGTCTTATCCCCAGGCCTGTCGGGATAGCCAGGTCTTGAGGGCTGTGCGGAAGGTCTGGACGGTGGTGAGGGTACGAATCTCCACGGGGAGATCGTTCCAAAGCGTCGGAGCTGCTACTGAGAAGGCTCTCCTCCGCGTAGTCGCCAGTCGGCACTGACTGGCGGATGGAATTCGGAGGAGGCCTACTCTATGCGATCTGATGGGACGAAGGGAGGTAATCGGCAGAAGGCGGTCTCTCAAATAGTCAGATCCACTACCATGGAGGGCTTTATGAATGGTAAGTAGCACCTTGAAGCGCACCCGGAGATCAACAGGTAGCCAGCGCAGCTCACGGAGGATCGGTGTTATGTGGGCGAACCGTGGTGCGCCCACAATCACTCGCGCGGCCGCATTCTGGACTAGCTGAAGTCGCCGGATGCTCTTCAAGGGCAGCCCCATGTAGAGCACATTGCAGTATTCCAGCCTAGAGATCACAAGGGCTACTATCATGACTCTTTTGAATTTTGGTGTTGGAGAAGATTCCTGAGACAGTCAATTAAACAAATAAATGGATCACTGAACTAATCAAGCTAGCATTCTCAGCTGAGACACAAATGGCCAGGTTCACATTATCCTACTTGTGACACAGTGTGTAAATACCTAGCTCTCTGGAGAAATCTCTCATGCTGGGAAAGGTAAAAGAAAAGAGAATGACCAGCAGCCAGGTGAATGGACTCAGTTACAATGACAGTGGTGCACTACTAAAAGACCTGAAAGACCACGCTAGAGATATATCATCATGGACAAAATCTATGTGGTTGCTAAGAATGAACACTAAGTTGATGGCATATAATCACTCAATCCATGTTATGAGATTCAATAAGAAAGCAGTTTGTGAATTTGCATCAGTATCTATTAAACCATAACTTTTATTTAAAAGAATTCTAATTGTTCTTTACATCAGCATTTCATACTTTTGCACTGAAAGGTGAAGTGTTTTAAAATATGTTTATTTTATTTTGTTATACTGTACTTCTAATAATAATACCATAAATATTATATATTTACCCATCAAGTATAAATTTTCTGGAGTAGTTACTGGAATATTGACTAGCTTCATATTATCTTCATCTGTTTTATCCCAGGAATTAGAATTCACACAAACACAACTAGGACAAGAGATGGCACTGTGGGCCTAATTAAAAAAAAAAATCAATATTTGCATGTAAGCTATGGGAAATATAACAATATATTTCTAGTAGTTATATTTTACTCTTTGGTTTCATGAACAATAAGTATAAAAATTGGTTTCATAAACAACAAGTAGAACAAAGTATAAAAATCACAAATAATTGTGGGCCTATAATAACTGACTTCACTATTCTAGGAAAATAAGTAACAATTTATTTGAAAATATTCATATACTATTTTTAGTGAAATGCTTTTCAAAAAAAGAGAAGTATGTGAATACAATACTTGTTTTTTATAAAGAGTTCTTCAAGCAAAGAAAACAACCATCTGTTTTTCATTCCTAAAATACATATAATAGTTCTCAATAAATCACACTTACTGAGGCCAAACTCTGCATAGAACCAGAATATTTATTGAAGAGGTCACCACTGGCATGGATGTAAGATTGAAAACCTTTTTCTTTGATGGAATTCAGTGAAAGTGTTAGATTTTGTTTGCTACTGGAACAACTAGAATCTGAGGACATAAAGAGGATGAATAATAGTTTTTAGCTTATGTGCATCTTCTTTTTCATTAACTAAGGAAAAAGACTTAAAATAAATATTATTTTAGAAATACATGTATATGTTATCAACGCTATATGGATGGGATGGATGAGATATTCTGTATGTGAGCATGGATCATGTTTTTGTCTATTGTTTTCTGCATGGAATTGTGCACATTTTATGGACAACATGATTTGAGACTGTGAAGTAAAACCACTATTTGGTGCATGGTATTTAGTTTATTAGTAAATATTATAGTGGACCTAGAATTATATGGAGACAAATTCAATTGAAAATGAGATTATATGGAGGGCAAAGGCAAAAATAGAAGGAAATTGCTGCCATGGCAGTAGTCAGATAAGCAGGGCTTAACCCAGGCAAAGTAACTTGAGAAAACATCTCAGTTAAGATACTTCATAGTTCACATGAAATTAGAAAACTTATTCAGATTTGCAAGATTTTTACAGAATGGTTGGGATCAGCCTACAATCACTACATAGTCACAAATGAACTAAGTCTATTCCCCCTTGACTGCCACTGAAGCTTCTCTAACTCTAACCAAATACTGACCATTAGTTGAGAAAATTCTTACGCATTGTCTTTTAGCAAAAAATCAGTTAAACTGAACCTTCACATGTGGGCCTGGTCTTTCACACCTCACAATTCTGTTACTATAGCTGTTACAATAAAAGTAATCCTGACTTACATGGTATTGCTTTCTTAGTCTGGTCAACCATATAGGGCTAGATGTTAGATTGTACAAGGCTGAAAAAATAACTATTTATATTTCAATTGTAATCCAATACATTTCCAGTTGCATATGATCATTTGAGACCACGCTCTACTTATTCAGTTTTACTTGTTTCCATGTAGTTGTGAGTTATGCAACATAGACCTCTGATACATCTTTGAAAAGAAATCTCACTTCAGTAAGGCTTATTCCCAAATAAGTGTGTTATCAGGTAACTCTCTTTTGACATTAGCTTTCCATAGAGAAAATGTCACCTACTTTTCTCTAACCCAGAAGTTTTTGCATAATCAAAAATCAGATGGTCTGATTCCCATGGAGATAGTTTCCTGCTTTTCTTCCCACGTTTTCTTTTGAAGTGATGAGCAAGGAAAATCACAGTTATGGCACTTACTGCTGTTATCGCAAATAGTTTCTTTAGCCCTGGTGAGATTTTAACCTTAAAACAAATAGTTTAAAAAAAGTTATATTACCTTTGTGCAGAAATACAAACAATTTACTTTTATAAGCCTGTTACATTCATGTATTAAATATGAATTCTGTGTTCAATAATGTAAGCACTTCTATCAACACATGAACCTCAATTCACATTATTTAGCATATTTTAAATCGAACTGTAAATTTAAAAAGAGTACAGACATTTTTAGAATCATAGTCGCCCAACTACATGGCAAGTATACTAATTCCACTTACTTTATATTTGAGATGAGTGAATTTGTTTGTAGTTATTTTGGTAAAGTAAATGTCTTTATTTTTTGCATTACATCCAGAAAATCCAAAAAGACAATTTCAGTTGCCATGCCCTAGTACCAGGGACCTCAAAATATGTGTTTGTGCATGAAAACAAAGGTGAAATTCGAAAATACCATAATTTTCAATGAAGAATCTAATGAATTGCAAAAACCTGTATAGTTAGATATGCGAATGGGAAGAAAAGGAGGAGGCACAATGAAAATTAGCAGTGTGTGGCAGGAAAATTGGGAAGTGGACGGAGCCCATAGGAGAATGGGAAGAAAAGAAATAATGTGAAGATTGATAGGTGTTAATAGGAAGGTTATGGTGTGCTGGCTGATGAGAAAGAAAGAGGAAAGTCACTATAAATGTTATGGAGCAATGGACAGGAAAAAGCCAGGCAATACTCCCAATGTGCATCTCTGCTTATGCAGTGGAAATATGGGTTGGAATGTAAATACATTTTATTTCTGCTCTGTTATATTACATTGCATTCTCATTAATTTGCTGTTATAAGAAAAAACATTTCTGGTATTTGTAGTTAAAGGAAGAAATGAATAATTTTTGCTATTTAATTATGACTTGAGAGTTTTTGTTAAAAGGCAGGGTTGGCTTAAATGACAGGGATAAGAGTCCCTAAAAAAAGTAAGATGGGGTACAATATCCAAAATTTGGAAACCCTCGTCCAATTCTCTATCCATAGTTTTATCATGTAGAGATTACTTACTGAGAGTTCCCAGAATATCTGAGATGCAGCGAGAAGAGCCAAAGGTTTTCTGCAGGAGCTTCCTTCTTAAGGAATGTCTCCCCGTTAGTTATAAGAACTGCACTCTCACTCCTAATATTCGGGAAATTTTTACAACTCGGCTTTTAAAATATGTGTTGGGGTCTGAGGTAAGAATGGGAGATGTACTGCATTGGGATGAATCATATATAATGTACATTTTCCTATATGTTGTTCAAAGTTGCACACTGGAAACAACATAAAAGGTGGCGAGGTGGCGCAGTGGTTAAATGCAGCACTGCAGGCTATTTCAGCTGACTGCAGTTCTGCAGTTCGGCTGTTCAAATCTCACCGGCTCAGGGTTGACTCAGCCTTCCATCCTTCTGAGGTGGGTAAAATGAGGACCCGGATTGTTGTTGGGGGCAATATGCTGACTCTGTAAACCGCTTAGAGAGGGCTGAAAGCCCTATGAAGCGGTATATAAGTCTAACTGCTATTGCTATTGCTATTTGGAATCAGTCAATCCGTAGAAGCTGGAAATGTTCCACTGTTAAACTTTTAGTGGTATATAAAGTGACTAAATGGATCAAAACTACATGGGCAATATGTCATTGAATCAAATGTATTTATTCATCCTATCTATACAATGACCCATCTGCCAAAGGCACTCAGGATGACAATCAAAAGTAAAAACAAATCAAATACATAATCCATTACATTACAGTAGGGGAAAAGGTCAAGATCAAGGTTCTTAAAAAAAACACCTCTCAATAGCAAATAACAACAGTATCAGAGCTCCATTAATACTATAGTCCCAGTTCCTAGGGGAATAACTAGGTGTTCTGGAAGGTCAGCAGTCTCAGGAATGTTCATTATCTCAGGGAGAAGACTGTTTCACAAGACAGGTGCCATGAGAGAGAGGGCACAATTCCTAGCAAACACCAAATAATGTTGCTTCGCCTATTGGAACCAGGGCATGCTCACTCTGCCCAATCCGATGGGATGAGCAGAAATCAACAGTCAAAGACGGTCCCATAAGTAACCTTGTCCTGTGCCAAGTAGGGCTTCAAAGATAACATTAACATTATGAATAGTATACCAAAGCCTGCAGGAAACCATTGCAGCTCACATAGCAGAGATAGTACATGTATATATTGTGGAGCATCCAATAGCTCATATGCCACTGCATTCTGGATCAATTAAAGCTTCTAAATGTTTCCAAGGACCACACATAGCACATTCAATAATCCAGTCAGGAAGTGACTAAGGTATGAGTGACCCATCAGCAATGACTTTGGATCTAGGAATTGGTGCAACTGACACAAAGAAGATATAATTGCATAGTTTTCTCACCACCACAGCTGACACTTGCTCTTCAGCAAGAATCCTGAGCCCATGAGGTCTCCCATATTATATACAAACTCTGCCTGGGGTAGTGTTACCCCATCCAGAATCAATGACAGAAAGCCACTAGATACAGGAGAGCCCTAAAACCCATAGCAACATGATCTTGTAGAATTGGGCTAAAGCCAATTCTTCATCCAGATCCGCATAGCTTCCAGGCATTGGGGGGAAAATCTCTCAGGCATAATTTGAGTGACACAGGACAGAGATAGATACCTGAGTATTATCAGTATTCTGTATTAAACGACTTCATGCCAGGCTTCAACCCAGGGTGGAGAAAGGCCATCCTGATCTGATCTGTGTATGTCATAATTAAGACTGTGTATAGATTCCAAAGTACACAATCTTATCAGTTATAGTATCTACCATTAGTATTGATATGTAACCCCTAGAAACATTGTTAGGGTATGACTGATTACCAAACTGTTAATTATGAAATTGTTTCAATTTATTCTGTTTACCAGCTCCAAAAATGTAAGACTTATAGCTCTTTTGCTATGCCTTCTCCCTAGCTTTTTCTCCACCCTAGGGGAAAAGCCTACCTGACAACACCCAAAAGAATTGGGTTGATCTCTAGTAAAATCGCAGTAAAAAGGCATACTGTATAGACACTGTATTTATGGATCAAGATCATTTCTGCAAAGCAAGTTAGACTGCTGGATATAATATGGATTTTCAATCTTCTGAGTAGCAATTGTGCATGTAAATAATAACTCCACATAGCATTTTATTGCTGTGCATGGTTTGTCTGGGACTGCAAAATAGCATTGTGATTATTATTGCAGGTTTTGCAAAGAAAGCTTTTCTGAATCATATTTCTAATCTGCATTTTGCATACCTGAAGTTTAAGATGGCAGACATTCTTTTTTAATTTTAATTTTTTTCAACTTAAAAATGTTATTGTGTCAAATGATATAAAACCTTCGCTCTTCCAAATTATAGCATAATACACAAGCAAATCTACATTTAGAGTACCACTAGCTTGCAGCAAATAATTAACTTTAACTCTATTTTTCTTTGTTTCTTCTTTTAGCTTAATCATTACCCTAATCTGTTTTAGATACAACTAGCCCTCCCTAAAAAATATATACTTGCAATGTATATATCCCTAATTTCACAAACCACAATAAATAAGTCAACTTTAAAGAGTTTCATATCAATGTATCCATTAAAGCATAATGAACAGAAAATTAGGATATCAAAACCACTGAATCTATAGAAAGAAACCAGAAAAAAACCTCTGTTTTATTAGTCCTTGAAATTCAGCAATTATAATAATAATAAAAACCTAAGGGAATACAAGGGAGGGAGGGTGTGGTTCTTAGCAAGATAGCATTGGAACATATTTTCCATAATAATACAAACTAGTAACATAATACTTCTACGCATATAAACATTATACTTTAATAAAACAAAGACACATAATAAAAAGCACTCTGAAACATTTCAAACAGAGCTATAAAGAACAACAAAGGCAATCATTACCTGTATCAGTGAATTATACCAGGAGAGTGGAAGATCAAATACTCTTAAAGCTGCTGTCTTCAGAGGAAAATGAGTCTCGTTAGCCACATCTTCTGACATTGCTCCTTCTTTCCTATATCATCATCTACTGATGCTAAGTCCAGATCATATTATTCAGGATAGACAATCTGCCAAAGACAAATATTGGACTAGGTTTGAGACATTCCTTCAATGGTTTAGTTTCAATCAAGAGTACTACAAAAAAACCCTGCATGCAGTAATACACCTTGAATGTTGCGGAAAGTACAATGTTTGAGCTTTTCATTAAAGACTGATTCTGGCTGCCTTTCTATAGCCACATGCCCAGGAATAAGCTCCATTTAACTTAATGGAATTCTGAATAAAATGAAGATTGTGTTATAAACCAACAGTTACAACAATCTGAGGAGAAAAATTGCTCAGTCACAGAAGGAAAGGAGTTATTCTTAAAAGGAGCATATGATTTCGGATATGCTCCTTATCAATTAAAAATATTCATGAGCTTGTAATGTATTTTTTAACTGCCAAAGCAGCTTCCCATAAAGATTTTAATTAGCCTCAAGACACAAAGATATATTAGAGCAAATAATATTGCTGCACGGCCAGGATATACATATACTAACTTTCCTTGGTATTGCTGGACTGCTAAATCTCTTGATATAATTACCAGGAGATACAACTCCTAAACTCCAAGTGAACATTTAGAATTAACAGAAAATGTAGTTCTTGTCACTTCTACAACTGTATTGAAAAGCATGAACTGTTTATCTATATCTATATCTATACAATTATATATATATATAAACATAAACATAAACATATATATATATATATATATATATATATATATATATATATATATATATATACACATAAACATATACATATATAAACATAAACATAAACATAAACATATACATATACATATACATATACATACATACATACATACATACATACATACATACATACATACATATATATATATATATATATATATATATGACAGGAAGAGCAAAGAATCTTATAAGACTTCATTGCATATTTCAAACAGCTGTATAATTATATCCCCATGGGTTAGCAGAAGTATCCCTTGAGTCAAGGGTGATAAACAAGATAATGGATGCTTAGGATGATGCAAATATGAAACTGTGGTCATGGATGACAGGACCTTATAATTTTCTAAAACCCCAGTATATTGACCACAATATCTTCATCATCTGCTAGACTGAAGACTTCTTGTCCTGTTTGGGTGAGATGGGTAGCTCTTCTTATACAGAGGAAATAAATCTTTTGCCATTGCTTTAAAAAAAGCATAATGAACTAATTAAGTTGGAAGGACTTCTGTCAGTTACCTCTGCAGGTATGTCACCCAGCTCTGCTTTAGAGGATGCACTCGTTTCTCGTTGCACCAGTCCTTGCTCTTGCTAGCGGTTTCTGATGGAGCTGTCAGGAGGAGGAAGATGCAGGCAGAGAGAGAAACCATAGAGATAGAAATGTAGAGCAACATGACTCTTGGATAAGAATTTGATTAGTGGTCTCTATAAATATCAAATATTGGCTTATAAAACTTAACATGTCATCTTTATGTTAAAAAGGATTGCAGGAAGAGATAGCCACATGAATTCAGGGGAATCTAATTGGATTTTTGTCTCAACTGAGGTATGTTTTGCAAGAGATAGTTATTTTAAGAGTATATACAAGTTAGATTGGAACAAAATAAAGACTGTTATCCTATGAGGCTGCCTCAGAAGAAGAATGATTCATACTGTTTTGCTCCATGACATAGGAATAAGACAGCCACCTCAGGAATGGAGCTTAGATACTTTAAAACCCTTAACTTAACTCTGAGTTAAGTTGGGCTTTCATCGTTGATATATTTTAGATGTATTAGTTGCTATTTACAGGAATTCTTGATTTTACTGAAGGAGTGGCCAAAATGTAATGCATAAAGTATCTTCAGGATGGGCACATTCACATACCGGTATATCTTATTTCACATGTGTTACACTCGTAGAACATAGAATAACAGGGTTTGGAAGGGACATTGGAGGTCTTCTAGTCCAATCCCCTACTCAAGCAGAAGACTCTATACCATCTGGACAAATGGTTGTCCAAACTCTTTTTGAAAATATCCAATGAAGGAGTACCTGCAACTTCTGGAGGAAAGCTGTTCCACTGATTAATTGTACTCCCTATCAGGAAATTTCTCAATTCTAGATTAGATCTGTGTTTAATAATCTTATACCCATTACTTCTTGTCCCATCTTCAAGTGCTTTGGAAAAAGTATTGACCCCTTCTCTTCTGTAACAGCCCCTCAAGTATTGGAAAATTAGTCCTTCTTTTCATCAGACTAGGCATAATTACTTCCCATAACTATTCATCTTATGGCTTAGCCCCCAAGCCCCTTATCATCTTTGTAGCTCTTCTCTACATTCTAGAGTCTCAGCATCTGTTTTTGTATTCTTAACAGAACTGGATGCAGTATTCCCAGTGTGATCTTATCAGTGCAATATAAAGTGGTCACGTTATGTGATTCTGATACAAGTAGTCCTTGTGTTACATCCACAATTGAGCCCAACATTTCTGTTGCTAAGTGAGACCCTTATTAAGTGAATTTTGTCCCATTTTATAACCTTTGTTGCCACAGTTCTTAAGTGAATCACTGCAATTGTTGTTAGTAACAGGGTTGTTAATGCATCCCCCATTGACTCAGAAGGTTGCAAAAGATGATCACATCACCTGTGAAACTGCAACCATCATAAATATGAGTGTTATCAAGAATCTGAATTTTGATGCTGCAATGGTCATAAGTGTAAAAAATGATCATCATCTAAGTCATGTCATGTTTTCAGTACCATTGTAACTTCAAATGGACATTAAACCAACTATTGTAAATAGAGGGTTACCTGTATTATCCCTTGGTTGATGCAGCAACTTGTATGTGACCCTTTTTTATTACTCTTGTCTACATTTTACTTAAATTTAATACACTCGGCTTTTCTATTTTTCTACAAATATCACTAAGTTGAAGAGATAGTTGCAGAAATTCCAGTCTCAAATAACTTACCAATTTTAATTTTATACACTTTAAATCAGTTTTGTTTCTATTGAACACAGTGGAGTTTTACTTTTCTATTAGATAGTAGAAAAGAGATGTGGAAAACATTCTTTATGATCATCCAATGATCATCCAGAATTTGCATTTCATACAAAGTAACCCTTGCCACTGTAACCAAGTCCATCTACCTTGCTGCTGTTTTCTTCTTCTTTCTTCCACCATTTCCATTATTAGAGCCTTCTCCAGTTCTTTTGAGCCTGGCTATTTCTTTTTCAACTTTGGGTTGATTTATTTGACAATCAATTTGTTTCTTGGCTATCCTTGGTATTTTCAGGAGCCTTCTCCAACACCAAAGTTCAATACTCTTCCTTTCCTGCTTCTTCAAAGTACAACTTTTGCTTCATTAAGAGTATTACAGGGAATATTGTGACTTGAATATTTCTTACTGTTATAGACACATTACAATATCTGAATATATTTTCAAAAGACTTGATGGCCATTCTGCCAAGTTATATCTACTCTGTAATGATGACAGGGGATGTTTAATTTAGGTTGAATTATGTATTGGATTCCCTTTGTCAAGAACTGTCCATAATAGGAACTAAGATGGCCCTAAGACTGCATTACATTAAGAAAATTAATTAAAATTAAAAAGAATAACTGTTTCCATATTAGGAAACTTGTAAGCAGTTACGTTTAATATTAGCTATCATGATACAATATGGATTAAATGTCTGCACAGAATAAACTCCCACAGTAGGTTAACTTTGGGGTAGCAGCCAAAAACCGTGAAGACATCCTGGAGGATATTGCTTCTTAATTTTTCTATATTTATGAGGCAGTATTTCGCTGAAGGGAAACACAGGCAGAAACGTGTTTCCGAGACCAAAGGAAATGAAACCGAATAAAAAACAAGGCTCCCTACGTAAACTTCTCTTAGAACCGGCCGGCCTTTCGAAATTAGCCTCCTCCTCCTTTCCTCGCACAAGGGATCTAACAATTCCTACCGTCAGCTTTATGCGCAGGCGCGCTCCTACCTGCGTGCTTGTCACCTCCAGGATGGACGGCGCGCCGGCTGAGGAATACCATCGCCGCCATCTTTGCTTTGGGCACGTTCGCCGTCTACGCCAAGCCCTCTCGAGCCCCAGGAAAGCCAGAGACGCCATCTTTGTTGCGGGGCTCAAGGAGAGCTGAGGAGGCGCCGGCGTTCGGGAACCCGCTGGAAAAATAAGGGGGGGGAAAGCGAAGGAAACTGAGGCGTCTCCTCGTCTTTCTCTCTCCTCCAGCGCTCTGGGACGCTTAGGAGACGGGAGGAGGAGGAGGAGGAGGACGAAGAAGGGTAGGAGCGGTGGCTTTGAGATGGAGAGACCGTTAAGGATGTAAAACCTTGAGGTTTTCGGATGAAATTCCACTCCTTGCCCTCAGGACCTTGAAGGGCGTATTCAGGGGACGAGTTTACCTGCTGCTGCCGGTAAGAATTCCATTTTCTTCTTTCAGGAACCAGTTTTAGGCTCTTCCCAGTTTTGTCTCTCTTTCTCTGAACCATAGCTCAAGTCCGGAATCTAGTTTAGAATCGCTTTTTTAGATGTAAAATGTACGAGGCCGGTCCTTTTGAAGCCGAATACAACCTCTGAACATGTGCAGAGTCCCTTCCTAGATGAAGCCTCGGCGTCTCTAAAGAAAACGAGGCTTCTCCTTGGGGGAAGCATTTACCCCTTGTGTCCAGATATTTTTCTAAGTTTAAAATAAAATAACTCCCGAAGAAGAGATGCCCCCCTTAGATCCAGAGATAAATGAGATATATTTTTTTGGAAACCATAATAATATAACTGAATAATGTTTAATTTATGAAGATCAAAGATACCCTGAGCCATATATTGTTTTGTACAGGAAGAATAGATACAAGGCTTCAGGGAATGAAAATACGAATGTGTTCTGTTTCATAAGACAGCACTATTATAGAAAATACACCTGGGAAAAAAAAAGAAATGCAGGTCTCTCAAACCTGTGGGATAAAATATATGTTTGTTGGTGAGGACAGGGAGAGAAAAATTAGAGGATTACCTTTATGTCAGCGTATTGCTTCATTTAATGCTGCCACTTCGTTTAATAAACAGTTGGGAAATTATTCTGTAATGCAGAAGACAATTAAATATAAGGGATGGAAGAAAACTCAGCTGCAGCTTGCAGTAATGCTGGGGCAGCAGTTTTACTGCAAAAAGATCAATCAGCAGAATACACTGCAGAACAGCAAACATGGGTTGGTTTGTTTTAAATTCTCCAAGAATGAAACCAAAATCCAGATATCATAAAGGAGTTCATAGCACTAAATTTAGTCATATTATTTTGGATAATTGGATATACTGAAGTGCTTTGATTTAACACAGTTGATTAAGCATATAATGAGCTGTTGTAGTTGTGAAATTGGTGTTTTTTTTATGATACTGAACTGGGGTAAGAATAGAAAGGAAAAAATAGTCAAATTGATTGGGCAACAGTCATCATTTATTTTCTGAATTCTTATTAATGATTAGTTAGCTCAGCTGTTGGTTCTGTTTTTGTTTTTTCAAAGATAAAATTAATATTGCACAAAGGATCCTTATAAATGTATCTCTGAACATACACAGTGTAAAGTAGGATTATCCACACGTTTAAAAAAGCCATGAAAATATTCATGAAAAAATTACAAATTACTCTCATATTGAATATATTAATTTTTCACATTGCATTAAAGGATAAGAGTTAGAGTTTTGAAAAAAGGGGGAAATCTAATTTGCTTAGATACAGGAAGACTTGGTCAGTAAAACAAGTATTGAAACCATCTGTTGTTTATCAGTGTGTCACATTTACTTGCTGCAATTCTATATATACTATTTGACACTCACAATATAAAGAACAATAAAAGCAAACGTTTTAAAGAAAAATAAAAAAATAAATGCACCTATATTCCAGACCACATTTGGTCTCAGCTGCCAAATGCCCCCCTAGTTACATTTTGAGAAGCTTCTAGATGGCAACTGTAGTTGGAACCAAATGCACTTGTTGGAGATCATTCCAGAGGGCCAGTCCAGCAACAGAAAAACTACACTTCTGAATCTTGGCCCTCTAACTTCTGAAAAATGGAGGACAGCTTGCTGTTTCTCCTGGCATGATCAAAATGATTGGATTGATTCCAGTGGAGAGATGAGTGGTCCAAAGTAACCCAATGCTAAGCCTTAAGAGTTTTATAACTTTAAACCACCATTTTAAAATTGTACTTGAAAGCAGAGAGGAAGCAGGGTCCACAAAATATGTGCAATATGTGCTGTAGCACCCAGGCCATGCATTTTGCACCAACTAAAGATTTCCCATGGTATTTTAAAGGCAGGCCTGTATAGAACATAGTATGACTAAAAGAGAACATAAGACCCCAGAAATAAAAATAACATTAACAACACATGAGAAAAAAGAAAGAAAGTAAATAAAATATGGTACAATGCTTAAACTAAAAGAATGTCCTCGAAATAATTCAGAATTTAAACATTTTCCTGAAGGTTAACAAGGTGATGGTCAGCCTGCTCTCTATGATAAGATTATTCCAAAGCAGAAAAGCACAGTCTTCTAGCTTCACACTCCCCCCCCCCCCACACACATCTTGGAAGTATGGGACTTATAAGTAGCTTCTTTCCAAAGAATCCAGTTGTTCAGGTCAATTCCAAGGAAGTGTTTCTTCAGATACGAAGCCATAAAGGCCATTATAATAATATCATCTCTTTAGATAGCTATCCAGCAGCCAATGGGCAATTAGTTCAGGGCCTGAGGACTTTGTGTTATACACCGATTGGTCAGAGCTTGTAGATATGTGGGCTGTTCTAATATGTTGTAAAGCTGCATTGACAGAATCTTGCAAGTCTGAAAGTTCAATCCTCCACCCTGACTCTTTATTATGACTTGAGAAACCAGGGAGGCTCTGTTCTGCCTATTATCTAGTTGTGCACTGTGTTATCTCTTTTCTAATTGTTCCCTTGACAGCATCTCTATGCCCATCTCCCAAGGTTTTCCCCACACATTATTACACATATTCAGGTCTGAACCCTAATTGAAAAAAATCCAAATAATTAACTTCTTCTAAGGTACTGTGAAGTTAGTTTACTATCACTATCTCAACAACCTTCCCTAAAAAGAGAGATTGCAGAATGGACAATAGTTATCTAAACCAGTGTTTTTCAACCTTTTTTGTGCAAAGGCACACTTTTTTCATGAAAAAAATCACGAGGCACACCACCATTAGAAAATGTTAAAAAAATTTAACTCTGTGCCTATATTGACTATATATAAAGTAATTCTTCCACGGCACACCTTACACTATGTCACGGTACACTAGTGTGCCGCGGCACAGTGGTTGAAAAACACTGATCTAAACCACTTAGATCTGGGATGGGGTTTTCTCAAGTGGTACACCTTTCTCCTTCAAAACTGCTATTTCTTACATCCTTGCATTTTTCATCTACTACCCACAATAGCCAGGATGGCAAAGGTCCAAAGAATATAGGTAGCAGGAGATAATCTAGCTTTGATAATCCACTTCTTTGAAATGTATACTATCGACCAAAAGGAATCACAAAATAATAGGATATGTTGTCCTAGTTTGCTTGTCTGTTGGATTTACAGTATGTGCCACCCTCTTCAGAGGTGACTTTAACTTTAGTTACATCAAGTACTCTGCCCCTATGAAGTCAAGAATAATGGAGAATTTGAGCAACTTTGGGTAAAATGATGTGTAAAATTGCCTGAGTGACCAGGTGACCATTTATTTGAAATGGACAAGATTCAAGACTACATCTATTTTTTAGTTGCATACCTTAATTGAAAACACTATATTATCTGTTTTTTTATATAATATTGTTTAAAAACATTAGAAATTAAAAGAAATAGTTTCTCATTGTATCCTTTAGCTCAGCTGCATGTACGTGAGAAGAAATGATAATGTAAATCCAAAGCTAACCTAGGTATATTTTGTTAACAATAAAATATATTTAACATTGAAACCAAAGGCACCAAATATTTTTTTCCAACAGTATGTTCAACTGCATATAGCATTAAAAAGCATTTTTAATCTCATTTTTTGAGATTTTAGCAAGGAACCCAGATGGGTGATCTATTGAATATTGTCAGCCATTACAAAATCAAGAATTGTAATGAAGGTTAAAATTTAAATGTAGTTAGGCTTCTAGTAATAAAACTCGTATTCTGGTCTGGAAAAAGGCAACTGTGTGCTAAGTTTTAAGAGCAAAGTCTCTCCATGTCATTAATGTATAGGATTACAAAGGATTAGTATTTAATGTTTTACATTAGGTTATGAACTCTTCAAAATATGAATCCCCATTTATATAGAAATGTGAAAAAGAAATAAATACTATATTGAATTACAGTCATCCATGCAGGGGAGGGATGAAATGTACATTGCAACATAATTCTGCCCTTTACATGCTTGTCTGCAATGTCATGGTGCAAATTAAGGTGAAGCTTGTTTTGTGATGTCACAGTACATGTTTCATCATTTTGGCATCATCATGATTTGGAATTAATGTCTATGTTGTAGTATATAGAGCATATTCACTGCTTTTCTCATGTTTTTAACAAATTTTATTTAGATATTCTAGCAAGTTTAGATATTCTTTTTTTACAACAGGATGTTGTAAAACATAGTATTTGAAAGCAGATTTTTTCAAAGCTTGTTGACACTCCTAAAAGCAATACAGTGGCCATATCCTTTGAAAGACTAACACAACTGCTTTGAAAGTTGTTCCCTTGTTCATACACAAACATACTTTTACTTGGATACCTAAGCGCTATGGCTGATGACAACTTATAAAGCAGCAATATTTGGAGGAATGATGATTCATTTGTGCTAACATGTTCTGTGATGTGCCCCTTTTCAGTGCTTTTCACAGCTCTAATCTTCAGATGGTCCATTTTTTTGCGTTATTTTATATTCATTCCATAATGCTAATATAAATGATATAAAATTATATAATATGTTTTCATTTTTAATAAAGTTGGCTGCATATTGTTTGTTGTACCAATTACATTTCATAATACTATAATAGTGTTTTGTTCTCGATATATAGATGATATTGTTTATAAATACTTGAACGTGATTGCTGTTAAAATGCCTCAGCAAAACAATGATTGTTCACATTTGGAATCTGTTGGTGAGATAACCAAAGAAGATTTGATACACAAATCTCATGTGAGTTTCTATTTAATAATCTTTTTGTTGCATTCATCTTTGCTTCATTCTTAAAGTCTCATCTTTGTCATTTAACTAAAGTAAATGTATGTTCATTGTTAAAGTGTTATTAAATTAATGTTAGGGAAGAAGTCATGAAGTTTTATTTTATTTATTAAGTGGAGAATGTAGATATCATGTATTTATGGGCTAGAAGTAATAATATACATTAATAAAAGATTTTGAATGTCATATTTTAGTAACATAGTTTTTACATGCTACTAGTTGAAAAATCAAAATAAGCATCTTTAAAATAATAGTTTTCTTAAGTTGTTATGCAATAAATATTTAGTATTTCTAGTATAACAATAGAGTTTTTCTTCTTTGTTCCATATTACCATATTTTTTCGAGTATAAGACGCACCAAGGTTTTGAAGAAGCAATTTTTTTTAAAAAAAGTAGTTAGGTAGATAGAGGGATAGAGAGGGAGAGAAAGAGAGAGAAATACAGTAGGTAGATAGGGAGAGAGAGAGTAGGTAGGTAGATAAAGGGATAGAGAGAGAGAGAAATACAGTAAGTAGGTAGGGAGAGAGAGAGCGTGTAGGTAGGTGGGTAGGGGGATAGAGAGAGGGAAATAGAAAGAGAGAGAGAAATACAGTAGATAGGTAGGGAGAGAGAGTAGGTAGGTGGGTAGGGAGAGAGATAGAAATAGAGAGAGAAATACAGTAGATAGGGAGGGAGAGAGAGTAGGTAGGTTGGTAGGTAGGTAGGTAGAGGGAGATAGATAGATAGATAGATAGATAGATAGATAGATAGATAGATAGATAGATAGATAGATAGATAGATAGATGATAGATAGATAGATAGAAAGAAAGAAAGAAAGAAAGAAAGAAAGAAATACAGTAGATAGGGAGGGAGAGAGAGAGAGAGTAGGTAGGTTGGTAGGTAGAGAGATAGAGAGACAAATGCAGTAGATTGGTAGGGGGAGAGAGAGAGAGAGTAGGTAGGCAGGGAGAGGGAAAGAGAGAGAGAGAAATACAGTAGGTAGGTAGGGAAAGAGAGAGTAGGTAGGTAAATATTTCCAGCTGTATTTATTCATGTGCTGGAGAAGGAAATCACTGACAATTTGCAGCACCTAAGACTTTGTTTCTGCTGGCACAGCACTTGATCAATGTAATTCTCATCAATCAGTTGAAGAGGTTTCCGAAAGGGGAAAAAAATTGGCATGCTGCAAAGCTCCCAAAAACAGGCCCCTTTCCCCCCCCCAAAAAAAGACATGAATAGCCTTGGGGGGGGGCTTGCAGAGTGCTGGGGGGGGGACAAAAACGAGCAAAAAAACTGCCTGTTTTTTGTGAAAATGGGCCCGTTTTTTTGTCAAAAAAATTGCATGCATAGCTTTATGGAGGCTTATAGAGTACTGCTGGGGGCTGGGGGGGGAATGGCTCGTTTTTTGCTCATTTCTGCCCTCCCCAGCCTCCAGGAGCTCTCTGAAAGCCTCCATAAGGGTATGCAAGGCCATTTTGGTGAAGGGGGCGGAAATTTGGGAGGCAAAAATATCCTGTATTCGGTGTATAAGACACACCCAGATTTTCAGCCTCTTTTTTGAGGAAAAAAGGTTTGTCTTATACTCCAAAAAATAGAGTAGCTAATTTTATTAACTAACTGCTTTATTCCTTGTTGTTTTAATAGGGGACTTGCCAAGACTGCATGGTAAAAGGACCAAATCTGTGGGCATGCTTAGAGGTAAGCAGAATTAACATACAGTTGATATTCAACTGCAGCAGTTCATTTAGTGACCTTTCAAAGTGATTTATGACTATTTTTCATACATGACCTTTGTAGCAGCTCCATGGTCCCATGATCAAAGTTCAGATGCTTGCCAACGGAGTCATACTAATGACCATTGCTATGTCCCAAGGTCATGTGATCACCCTTTGCAGCCCTTTGATAAGCAAAGTCAATGGGGAAGCCAAATTCACTTAAAAATCTTGATACTAACTTAACTGCAGTAATTCACGTAACAACTATGTCAAGAAAGGTTGTAAAAAAGGGCAAACCTCACTTCACAAATGTAACAACATAAATTTTGGGCTCCATTGTGGTCTTAAGTCGAGGACTACCTGTATATAATATGCAATGACTAAGAGTTTCTCTTTCTGAAATGCAACTTTGCCAGGCTTTAACTCTGCAATCATTATTTATTCGTCTATGACTTTTATTGATCTCTAGTCAGAACTAAGGCTACTTGAAATTTCTGGATGGTATGATTGTTTGGAAATTGTATATTGTTTCCTTAATGAAGGCTACATTTCAAATCAATTTTTGAGCTCTGCTTAGCATTTGCAAAGTTGGCAATCAAGTCTAGTGCCTTAAGAGTCGAACCACAGTACATTTTAAGTTCATCTGAAACTTGCAGGTCAACATTCCATTTTTATTGGAAATGTGGGATGAAATATATGTTGTTTCTATTATGTTTAGAGAGTATTCCAGAGAATATTTTTAAGATGATTTAGCAAAGCCATACAGTTTTGTAAAGTCTCTTTTGTGAAAAAAATAGTTCCCTATCAAAATGGAATGGTATATGAAAAACATTTTAACATTTGCCTGTGTATTCTTTCTGAAAAGTCACTTTATATTTTAACTTCATTGTGTTAATCAGAAGATTTTAGTGTAACATACATATAAACTGCCTTATTAATTCAACTTTGTAGTAAGAATTTGAATCAGTCCAAATAAATTGATGCATTTCATTCTTTGTTTTTGTTAGCTATTCAGTTTCATAGCAGAGCTTTCCGGGAAGATACACTATTAACCATGTTTGTAAACATAGACATTTTATGTTTTAGTAGACATTTATCTTTAGTCAGATAAATGAATTGAGTTGAAAAGCTTTGGTAGATGCTGAAGTTCATTATGTAATGTTAGAAAACATTTTTATGATATATATTCTGGTTCAAGTAATTATAGGGTTATAGCTAAAGTTTGGCCATAAAAGAGTAATTGTGTATAGGTTGCCTTAGAAATGGAATTTATAATAAATATGCAAATATCATTTGATATGATTTAAGTGATCATGGAAAAGAATAATAGTTCCAAAGGATACATAATTAACAGAATATGCTATACTTTTTATAACTTTATTAAAATGTTTTTTAAAAGAAATATTAAAAACTAATGTAAAGTAAGTAGAAAAGGAAAAAATCAGAAAGAAAGCTAAAATGCAAGAAAGGGAAAAAGAAAGGGAAAAAGAAATGAAGAAAAAGTGAACCACATGGTCATATGTGTGACAATAACAATAAAATAAAGAGTTGGGTAGTTTGTCACAAAGGAAAATTTAATTTGTGGGTTTTACATTTTTAATTTGGTTTATAAAATAAGAACAAATCATGGTCCAAAAAGGTTGCATAACAGATTTGTTAATATTAAGTATGACTATTTTGGTCCATTCCATAAATCATTTCCAACAAACCTATTTACAATGCCTCTTCAGAGACTTTCTTTGGCACTGTCATTGTTCAATTTACTTTCAATATTTACTTTGCTTGATTTAACAGAATAGATGCTCCTATGTTGGTTGTGGGGAGTCACATATAGATCATAGCACCATACATTCAGAGGTACGTTTGAATATTCTTTTCACAGTTTACACAATCTTCACAGTTCAGAATTTCTTGGTGTTCTGTGGTTACACATAGCATTCTGTCCTGCCAGATTTCTCTAATGATAATTTATTAATATGCATGATTAACAGAAATTTGAATAGCTTTATGTTGGAATCCCAGAATAATTCAATTTCCTGTATAATTTATTCAGTACATTTATATTCTGTTTTTCTGAGGAATTCAGTGAGCAAAAAAAAATTAAAACAAGCATATAAAATATATGAGAATATTAACCAACTAAGGAAATGACAAGTTAAAATTCTGAATTATTTAACTGTTCAAGAAAGGTTAGTTAAATCCATAGTCATCTAAATTGACTCTGATAATGTTTATTTTGAACAATTGTGTAGGAATAATATGTATGTGGAACAGGTAAAATAATCTTTGTAAAATGCTTTTAAGCATTAAACCTTTTGTATATTGTTTACCAATATATTGATGCTTTTGTTAGTAATTTGATAACTAAATAAATAGCTATGGCACTAGTGTTCACAGAATGCAATGAAGTAAAATGCTTTAGTTTGATATTTTTTTATGAAAATTACATGTTATAATTGAACTTGTAATTCCCAAAATATTTCTGCTAAAGGGGGCTTTATGTAGAAACTTGATATTGGAAGAAAAATGATTACAAAACACTATTTCAATTCTGAACTAGTAAAACTGCATTCTTTTGCAGTCAAGAGTCTTGAAGCAAGGGAAACACACTCTAAACAACATTAATTTGGATGAGAAATGCACTGCTCCATGGGAAGGATATTAATAATTATACAGGGTCGGGAGATTTGCTGCTGTTATTCTATTTAGTATGGTATTACCTTGAAACTGTCAGTTGACCTTTTAGTACATGTGGACTTAGCTATCTGTCTCCTTCATCTTCCCTCTGCTAAAGACTATATAAAGTACAAATTATAAGGCAATAATTAATCTTTATCAGTTTGTGAGTGGGTAAATGTATGAATCGGTATGTGAGTTGCTATACCAGGAGCAGAGATCTGTATACTGTATCTGTATCTGTATACCAAACAGCATTGGACCATAGTATGGACAATTAGAGTCTATAATGATTAAGTAAAGAGAGATTCAAGCTGCAATGGATTGATTTAGACAGTATATGTACAGTACAGATTTATATACACAAACACACAAACACACTGCACTTGGTTATAATGAAAAATAGCATTTATTAATATTTTGTTTTCTAGGAAACAAAGCATTGTTTAACAGTTAATCTTACAACACTTCGTGTCTGGTGTTATGCATGCAGCAAAGAAGTATTTCTGGATAGAAAGCTAAGAACTCATTCTTCCTTACAAAATGTACGGTTATCTTCCCCTGGGCCAGAACATATCATACAGGTAATCGCATAAATTCTAGTAGGATTTTATAGGAAGATAGCATTTCTTGCTGTTGAGATTTGTAATATTGTAACTAAAAAAGGGGGAAATGTATTATTCTGTCTGATAGCATCCAAAAAATATTTTAAAAGAAGCTTTAGTATGAAAAATGTATGGCTTTATAAAAGAATTGTGCTTATAAATATTATAATATAAACATTAACAAAATATAATTCTTTTTGCAATCCTGGTTTTCCTTGAAAACCAAACTGTGTATCAGTATTTATAGTTGAGATTGTAATATATCTATTTTTGTATAAGTACCGTATTTTCACCCATATAACTCGCGGGTTATATGCGGTTTTTACATGCACAGCGCCCCCCTGCGGGTTATATGCGTGGGCGGGGTATACGGAAGATATTTTACACGATCGGAGGCTTGCACAGGCTTCTTTCTCCGTTTCTTCCCCCACCCCGATCTCAGCTGTTTCCTTCTCCTCCGTTCCTTTCCTCTTCCCCAGCTTGCGCAGGCTTGTTTCTCCGTTTCTTCCCCCACCCCGATCTCAGCTGTTTCCTTCTCCTCCGTTCCTTTCCTCTTCCCCAGCTTGCGCAGGCTTGTTTCTCCGTTTCTTCCCCCACCCCGATCTCAGCTGTTTCCTTCTCCTCCGTTCCTTTCCTCTTCCCCAGCTTGCGCAGGCTTGTTTCTCCGTTTCTTCCCCCACCCCGATCTCAGCTGTTTCCTTCTCCTCCGTTCCTTTCCTCTTCCCCAGCTTGCGCAGGCTTGTTTCTCCGTTTCTTCCCCCACCCCGATCTCAGCTGTTTCCTTCTCCTCCGTTCCTTTCCTCTTCCCCAGCTTGCGCAGGCTTGTTTCTCCGTTTCTTCCCCCACCCCGATCTCAGCTGTTTCCTTCTCCTCCGTTCCTTTCCTCTTCCCCAGCTTGCGCAGGCTTGTTTCTCCGTTTCTTCCCCCACCCCGATCTCAGCTGTTTCCTTCTCCTCCGTTCCTTTCCTCTTCCCCAGCTTGCGCAGGCTTGTTTCTCCGTTTCTTCCCCCACCCCGATCTCAGCTGTTTCCTTCTCCTCCATTCCTTTCCTCTTCCCCAGCTTGCGCAGGCTTGTTTCTCCGTTTCTTCCCCCACCCCGATCTCAGCTGTTTCCTTCTCCTCCGTTCCTTTCCTCTTCCCCAGCTTGCGCAGGCTTGTTTCTCCGTTTCTTCCCCCCCCATCTCAGCTGTTTCCCTTCTCTCTTACTCGTCGCGGGTTATATGCGTGGGCGGGGTATACGGAAGATATTTTACACGATCCGGAAAACCCGCGGGTTATTTGCGTGGGCGGGTTATTTGCGTGGGCGGGTTATATGGGTGAAAATACGGTAATGTTTGTATTGTGGCTTTGAATCCAAACAACTCCTTGCCAAGGATTTTTTGGCAAGTATTAAAATTAATTATTATTTAAATTCTTTAAATATTAAATACTAAGTCACCTGCAGATTGACAAGAGAAAAATATCTCATTTAGATACATTTATGTAAAAATAGGTTTAAAAGTAATAAAATATTTCTAGCTTACTGCATTTTTGTAGCATACACATCTCAATTCTTTCTGTGAATAGACTGCATTTATTTATATGCACAGTAGTTGTTTACACTATGAGCCATCTGATGAAAGAACTAAGAAATATCCCAAAGCTACATCAAAGCTATTGTTATATATCAAAGCTATTGTGTCATTAATTTGTAATATGCGGTTATTCTGTAAAGCAGATGAAACAATTTCTATTGCCACACAGTTTGTTGTGGCAGTTTGTTAAGTTCCTATAGGAGAGGTTTTTTAGCCAACTTACATTATTCAATAATGAAATATTATGTATACAAAATTGGATTTTTGGCTTTGTATGGAATAAAACATGTATAGGAAATGGATATAAATACCTTATTTTTCGGATTATAAGATGCACCTGACTATAAGACACACCTAAATTTAGAAGAGGAAAACAAGAACAACAACAAAAAAGGGGTTTTGGCACGTTTTTGAGGCTTTTTTCAGTCTTTTTTGGAAAAATGGGCCAAAAAAAGCCTTGAAAATGGGCCAAGAAAAGCCTCAAAAATGGGCTGAAAAAGCCTCCAAAATGGGCCGAAAAAAGCCTCAAAAATGGACCAAAGGCCTGAAAAAGAGCCATGTAGAGGCAAAAAAGGGTTGTGTGGACCCTGGCAGGTGGCTGAGGCTTTAGCAATATTCAATCTATAAGACACACAGACATTTTCACCCCCTTTTGGGAGACAAAAGAGTGTGTCTTATAGTCCGAAAAGTATGGTAACTTCATAGGCTCATTAGAAAAAATACAAAGAAAAGTCGTAATCTTTATGAAGAATGCTGCTTACAATTTTGCTTTTTTAAAATCTTTCATTAAGGATATTAAGTTACCCAGTATCCCTACACTGAAAATTCCTTTAATTGCAACATTTGATGATCTAGATGTACAAATTGATGAAGAAGATGAATTAAAGGCTAGAGGTAATAAAGTAGGGTAATTCACATGAATATTATTAATTGAACAAATTATTAATGTGATATTTATTAATTCATTTTTAAGGTTAAAAATGTTGTGTTGCTAGGATGTGCTTAGCTCTCTCTCTCTCTCTCTCACACACACACACACACTCTCACACTATATATATATATATATATATATATATATATATATATATATATATATATATATATATATATATATATATATGAGATATATGTATATATATATATATATAGATATAGAGGATGTGCTTGGTTTCTCATGGGTGAACATTTTTTTTACTTATTGGAATTTAGCCTAAAAATGGGAATGCAGTTGGATGGTGAATGTCACACATTGTCATATATGCAGATTTCTGTATGATAGCAATATAGTAACATTGTTTTCAGGGTTACTGAAAATACTTAGAAATTCTGTAAATACTATAAAAAAACCTGCATCTAAATTTCCACAGAACGAAGGCTTATTTATATCCTGTACACACTAACTTTTTTCATTGGCTTGCTAAGCAGTATTTCTTATTTACAGGTTTGACGGGCTTGAGAAATATTGGAAACACTTGTTACATGAATGCAGCTTTACAAGCACTTTCAAACTGGTAAAAAATGAATATAAAACTGTTTGTGTTTTCCTTTAGCCAGAAATTTCAGTAATTTCTGGGGAAAAGATAAAAAATAAATAGTCGTGTAAGAAAATTGCCCTATTGATGAGATTGGAAGCATATATATTTAATAAATGAATAAATAAATTTTAATCTATATGAAAAGCTTCTAGCTGTACATTTTCCAGCTTCTGACGGTTTTTGTGAAAAAAGAAACAAAATTTTTGGAAGAAATTTTCTCCTTAAAAATTTGTAAGAACATAGTTTTTTTGGTTACTGTTTTGGGGATTAAATAAAAAAAACTGAAATCTACTTTGATATAATGTCAAAGTTCTTCCTAAGCAGATGTTCAATAATGAGCTATATTGATTTCATTAATCCATCATATTTGAGATGTCAATTCTGCAGGATTTATTGTTTCTTATTTTTTAGAGATACAGGAGGAGAGAAGACGGGGAGGAAATTGGGAAAAGTGAATATTTAAGATTCACAAACTGTACAAATTGCACAAAGAATTTGCAAAACATTTTTAAAAATTTATGTCATATTTGAATGGAACAAATATAATCATACAATAGTTTAACATTTGAACATTTTATACTAAAATCGGTTCAGAAATAGATAAAAACAGTTGAAATGATAAGATTTAGTCAAAATAATAAACAAGAATTTGGAATTAATCTGAAGCAGTAAGTCTAGTGTTTTAAAATCTTACATTGGAAAAGAACAACTTTAGATATGGCGGCCAGAGCTGAATTAATATTCTACTAAAAACAAATTTCTTCTAATACTGTGTAATATCAGAGTACATTTTATATTCATCTTCTATTGATATTCCCATATGTTACACATCAGTTACCTTGCTTAAATTATCCATCTCTTTAATCACGCAGTTTTTGACTTGTTCAGTTCTTGAATCATATTCCAATAACAATTTATATATACATGATTTATTAGATATTTGCTTAAGTATTGACTGTTGAAATGGTAAAAGTAATTTTTTTGTCATAGATTATGACATATAAGATTTGCTCTTAGCATGCTGAAAAGATGCAGAAGGATTCAATAGTAATATTGACTACGTTAAATATTATATATATTTTTTTAGTGATAGAGAATTCATATGATAGTTGAATTTTCTAAGACTGAATATGGATATATGCAGCATTCTTTCAAAATACTAGTTTGTGCTTTTTTTTTCTTATCAGCCCCCCATTGACACAATTTTTCCTTGACTGTGGGAGTTTAGCTCGGACCGATAAAAAACCAGCCATTTGCAGAAGTTACTACAAACTTATAACAGAACTCTGGCATAAAAGCAGGTATGGTGTTACTTTCATTTTGATAGTTTGATATATAGTATAATATTGTTGCAGATGAGAATGCTTTCCAAATAATGAACTACATACAATCTTACATATTTCTATTCATACAATGGATTTTGTCTACTTTATTCCTCAAATTCCATGATGTACCACCAACATCTGATCTGGAGGGTTGGAGTGTCATCTGAAACAACCTGAGAATATCAGAATTGGGAGGGGGGGAGATTCCACATGTGGAAAGATAACCAATTCTATACGGTAGAAGGGAACACACCATTGGAATGCTTGTACATGAACTAGAATTCTGGTTGTAATTATTCAGTTATTACTATAGCTGCATATTCATTTTCTTATGTTTAACAATAATAAATACTTTGATTTAATAAATAACAAAGTATTTTAAGCAAAAATCAACATCCAGTTCTGATTCACCACTGGAACCATATTCATCCTTAGAGTAGATTTTGGTATATATTTACATAGAAATAAATCCTATTAGATTATGTATAATTGTGATATATGAAGGCAGTAAAATTAAGAATTTCCTAGCTTTAAATTCCTGATTTGCTAAACTGAACATTGGTACATTGAAGTACTTCATTTAGTTTGAGAAAGTGTAAACAAAATGAAATGTTTTTGTTCCAGGCCTGGAGCTGTGGTCCCCACAAATTTGTTTCAAGGAATTAAAGCAGTTAATCCAACATTTCGAGGCTATTCGCAACAAGTAAGACTTTTCTATTTTTAGGTCACTAAAAATTATTATTGCTAAACATTTGCAAGATTCAAAGAAATAAAAACATAAGTAATATATATATATGCACAGAAAAGATACTGGGAGTAGTTATAACATAGTGAAACAGAAATAATGGTTGTTTCTGGAAAACTGCTGGGCTTTTTAAAGTATTTCTCCTTTATTCAAGTAAGTTGATTAATTCAAGTTTTATACCTACACTCTGATGTAATACAAACACCTTACAAGAGAAAGTCTAATTCTTTTCTATGCAGAGAGTTCTAGGTAGAGAACTAGTTTTAAAAATAATTTAAATGACAGAAATTCATTTCAATCTTCAAAATGCTGATTAATATAACATTTAAATTTAATTATAGTGATAGATCTAGTATAAAGGAAATGATTTTGGGGGAAGTGACTTTTCTTTTGTCTCATCTTCTGATGGTCAAGGGCCCTTTTCTATAAAATGGGCTCTGACATGGGGAACAAGAGCAAAAAAATCAGGCAGGAGAAAAAAAATCAGACATTGTTCTGTTATCACATTAGATATGTATTTTAAACTGTGTACTTACCTGTTTTAAATTTTAGGATGCCCAGGAATTTCTACGTTGTTTAATGGATTTGCTTCATGAAGAGTTAAAAGAAACTGTTATTACAATAGAGGATAGTAACACAACAAATATTGAGGAGAGAATGGAAGAAGAAAAATGTCAATCAGATGCAGATTTTCAGTCATGTGTTAACAATGATAAGGTAGAAAAGGATCCTTGGTCAAAATCTGTGGCAGATGACCCTGCAGAAAATGCAATGTTAATTGAGGAGGATGGAAATACATCTAAAGATTATAGAAAAGAGAGATCCTTGTGTACCAAAATGAATAGAACAAATTCTATGGATGACACAGAAAAAGATATAAACGGTTTCCGTGAAACAGCTGAACTTTTGAATAATCAGGAAACAGTGAAGGTACAAATACACAGCAGATATTCAGGTGATTGTATTAATATTATTTGAAAGTGATTAAAAGGCATACATGCATAACAGCTTGGATTACCTAGTAATGTCATGCTGATAGAACTAATTCCTAATTTCCTTTGTCTTCTGTTATATGTACTCTTGAGGCTGTGGGGACAGTCTCAGGCAGAGGTTAGGGAGTGTCTAAAAGAACAATACAAATTTCTATTTCATGAACTTGCCTAAGATTTGCCTTCTCTGTTATGTGTTTTTCAAGCTTATGCAGCATCCTTTTTACTTTAAAACATGTTAACTACTAATGTGCCATACTATGACCATGCTCAAGTGGTTCTGATAACACTTAATTATTGTGTGACATGAAATGTTTTTGCATTTACTGACTTTAGAAAGATAGATATAGAACAATCTGTAATACCCAGTGGTTTCATCAAAATCAGAATAAAGTTCTACCATTTCTAAGTATAATATGTGAATGGAAGACCTAAGCAAATGAAAGAAAAGGAATAGGACATCTATATTAACAATGAACAAAAGTGACAGTGGAATGGATGCAGGCATAGGAGACATACAGTTACAAGAAAAAGTATGTGAACCCCTTGGGATTACGTGGAGTTTTGCATGAATTGGTCATAAAATGTGCTCTGAACTTCATCTAAGTCACAACAATAGAAAAACAGTCTGCTGAACATAATACTACACAAACATTAGATGTTGCCATGGTTTAATTGAACATAACATGTAAACATTCACAGTGCAGAGCACATTTTATGACCAATTCATGCAAAACTGGATGTTCCACAGCACTACTGGCTAGAATAAAGTGTACAGTATACAGTGTATGATCATAAATAGGAAATGTGGGCATTTGTTCATTGATTTGATAAATTTCAGCTTTCATTTGTGTAGATAGCTCATGCATATCAACAGATAAAGTTAACTTTCCCCCTTGTATGGTTAACTCTTAACTTGCACATGCAAACAAACAAATGCACATGCACATACTTTTCATAGTAGAACCCATTTTTGTTTAATAAAAAATAGTGGAAATGAAAAGTTTCCATTATTTCCATCTGTAGTCCTACCAGCTTCCCCAAACAATCCAAATCTGTTTTTATTTGGCCATTTTGCTACCAAAGTTTGTGATGGGAATTTAGGCCATTTTCGGTGGGTTTGGAATAAGTTTTGAAGTGTGGGCAATAGAAAGTTTAAGATGTTTCAACTCGTATAATCTCCAGATAGCATGAACATTCTGGGAATTGAACTCCACATACCTTAAAGATGCCAAAATTAAGAGACTTTGGTCTGTAGTCTACAGCTAGTCAGGGAAATCACCCCTCACTCAAGGGAAGTTGTTCACTGTTGTATTAAGAGACTTTGTTTAATTGCTAGCCCTTTTTCCAATCCACATAAAAGTAAGACAGAAATATAACTGAAGCCAAGCAATTTTTATCTAGGGATTAAGCATTAGAATTGTAACTTCTGTTTGTTGCTTGCCTTTTGGGAGTTGCATCATTTTGCTAGGTTTGTCAAAGCACTATTTAAATACAGTGCTATTTTCCAATATCACAGTCTTTCATTTTCCAGGGTTTTCAAACTTCTAGTAAGACTCATTTTAAAAAAAATCTCTTCTGATTTATTGCATTGAATTGAGTTGAAATAATTTTGCACATTTGTAAATTTATCTTCTGTTCCAAAGCTAACATTTAAGTGAGATTATCTGCTAGTATTCCAAGATGAAGTATATTCTCTTCAAAGTCAAGTTAAACTCCTGGTGCTTACATATACAACTTCTATGTATATTTTTTGGTTACAACAAAGAAATAATTTGCCATTGCTTTCTTTTGATTTTGTTTTAAATATGTCCAAATATTAGTGGGCCTTTCTTAGCTTTTTCAACATCAAGTAAGGTAGATTAGTGCCATCAAACGCTTACTTTTGCAGGATGTATACTAAGGTAGCCTTGCAAATATTTTGTGCTACTTTAGCTGCTAATCAATTGAGTAGTTGCTGTTTGTTTCTCCAAATCCAGCTGCCTTACACTGACATTACTTTTGAGAGTCTGTCTCACTCTATCCCTCCATGTCCATTAGACCAGGCTGGTCAAACTGGTGGCCCACAGGCCACAAATGACCCGCATGGGCCATGCCCACAACAATACATCATGATATGGCCCACAGGTATGACAACCCTGCATTAGACTATACTTACAGCTTCTCAAAGAATTGCAAATGAAATCATCTTTTTGATACATGCATGAGGTAGAATGATATAATTATTGCTGTATAAAACTCAGATACTGAACTGGCTGGAATAATTCAGAATGCAGATGAAAATTGCTTATAAACAGTCTACAATCCTATGATTATTACCATCTTTGGTGCAGAATTGTGATTGAGGCCAGTTTGCCCTGAAGCTGAAGACATTTTTATTAATTTATTCACTGGATTTATGTATGCTACCCATCTCATCCAGAGGCAAATTTGGACACTTACAAACATTAAAACTAAGACAGTTATAATAATCATAATTATGCTAAAAAAAATCATTAAAAGAGGGGGGATGAAGCACAAAGAGGTATCACCTCTGGGGATATGAGGTTCCAAAGGGCAGCGGCCATGGCAGAGAGATCTTTTCTCCTGGACCCCTCCCACTGGAATTCTCTGACTGATTGAGCCCACAACATGTTCTCTCTGCTGGCACGGATGGGTGGATTGATCCTATTGGGGTGAGATTGTATAATTACATGGACATGAATTATAATGAATGAATAAACAATGTTAGCTGCCTGTTTTTTTTTTTTTTTTTTTTTGCTCTTTTAGTTCCAACAGCGCCTTCCTCTAAAAAGAAGAAAAACAAAAAATACCGAAGTGTTATATCAGACATATTTGATGGTTCTATTTTAAGTTCTGTACAATGTCTCACATGTGATCGGGTATGTTTTATAGTGCTTATGCAACAATTCTCACTTTTTGTGTGGATTTAAAAAAAAAAAGTAATATATATAAATAATTCTTGGATTATCCAAGCTAGATTTTCCAAACATGTCTGACTAGTCCTTCTCCTGTTCATAGTTCTTTAAATTTTTATACTCTGAACTATTTATATTTTTATATTTATCAATATATTTATATTTATTCATACTTTACAGTAAACCTGTAACTTATGCATACTTTATAGTGACCTTAAATATATGTTACTTCCCATCAAGTGGTATAATTGCAGATAAGCAGTGTTATGTTTTGTTTTATGAGAAGTTTAAAAGAAGCAAATACAATTATAGAATTTGATTAAGTACATTGACAAATAAGTGTTTATGCTTATTTTTCATAGGTTTCAGTTACACTGGAAACTTTCCAGGATTTGTCTTTACCCATTCCAGGTAAAGAAGATCTTGCTAAACTGCATTCTGCAAATCATCAGACTTCTCTTGTCAAGGCAGGATCTTGTGGTGAAGCATATGCTCCTCAAGGTTGGATTGCGTTTTTTGTGGAATATTTCAAAAGGTTAGTTTTTTTGTTTCTGCTACTTCAGTAATTCTTCTGCACTGATGTTTCTGCTATAACAGCAGAACAATTGCTGTTTTTCTATCGATGATATTTCAGGTTTGTTGTCTCATGTGTCCCTAGCTGGTTTTGGGGTCCAACAGTAACCTTACAAGATTGTCTTGCTGCCTTTTTTGCTAGAGATGAATTGAAAGGTAAGAGATTTATATTTTATCAAATATCAAATTCTAATTTACCAACTATGTGTGATTTAGTGTATTGAATCAGGTTTCAGAACAGAACAGAAAGCATATTAGAGTTTCCTCTGCATTATTGTTGAAATTGAATTGAAAAATATTTTCAAGGACAAACATTCAGAAAACATAGTTGCAAAAGATTAACTTTTGAACCATATTATGGATTTTTAATTAAGAACAATTTCCCAATTCACAAGGATAAGTAATTTATAAAATTCTAGGATCTATTTACTATATTGCAAAATCAAACATGTTTAGTGTGAGTTAAAGGGGTAAAAGATAATTTTCTATATTTTTAGAATAATGTTTGTTCTTTTTTTTACAATGTCTGCAGGTGACAATATGTACAGTTGTGAAAAATGTAAAAAGTAAGTGACCTACATTTAAACTCTTTATATATATGTATAATTTCTATACTTTTCTACCCTTTTTCATTAATAAAGCTATTGAAACCAGGAATATGATGTAATGTATGAAATATACACAGACATAGTTCAGTTGGCAAAATAGGCCTTTTGTATGAACCATTATGACTTAATATTTGTTTAAAAATCATTTTAAGTATTGATTGTCTTTTTAAGCTTTCTTGAAAAACTGCCCAAACACCCTTAAAACCTAATAAAAGATGCTTGGGATTAATTTGCCTCTAGCAAACAGGAATAGTTTCATGCCAAATGCCAGAGCCTAATCTGAGCTATGAATGTAACCATCTAGACAAAACATAGGCATTATTTTTAGACTTGCCACTTGTTTGAACGTTAGCAGTTACTGTTTTATTTTATATTTTACCACTCGTATGCTACCTCAACTTGATATGACTTTTAACTACTAAGATTATTTTCTATTAAGCAAAAACTAAGAAGGAAAAGTATAAAAGGGCAGGATCACCAGTAAATACAAAATATGCAACAGTGAAGAATAAATAAACATTTTCTCAGCCAATCTTCACTAGGGAGCCGATTGTTGTATCCTTCCCCAAGACTTGTCAGAAGAGCTAGGTTTTGACAACTTTACAAAAGCCCAATAGGGTGCAGCTATGCAAAACATAGGGGGAATGCTGTTCTGCAGGACAACCAGATACTGAGGTGCGTTTCTTAGGCCTTCAAGAAGACACTGGTTTACAACTGGAACTTATCAACTTAGTCAGATCTAACTGATCAAATGGAAACAAAAGGAGAAAGACTAGACTAAACTATGAAGAGCTATACACATAACCTACAACACCAAGCCTACCAGAGCTATGTGAACGAAATAAGAAGTGCCCATAGTTGCATGGCTACATTCTAGACCAGTTGTAACTTCTGAGTGGTCTACAAAGATAGCCTCATGAGTGATTGTGAAGACCTCTTAATCAAGGTAGGGACACAATTGGCACACAAGAAAGCTTTATGCAAAGGTGCTCCTGACTTCAGCTGCCATCTGCTGAATGAATAAGAACTGCATACCAGTTCTGTCTGGACCATTGTAGAGCAGTATAGAAATAACTTTAAAAAATGGATACAAGAGCAGTTATTTAAAATCCAGGTAGCTTCTCAAAGAAGGAAACAGTAAGAAAGAAAGTTAGGATTGCCTTGTCTGATTCTTTAAGGTGTAAGAGGAGAAGGTTAGAGAAACTGTGTCAGGTTATTATACCCTGTCACAATAGAGGTCCAGTAGTGCTTGAGAAGTCTTCTTCTTGGCCTGGGCAACCTTGAAAAGATACCAAATGACAAGTGAGGTACTGCATACTTACTTGTTCTTAATAAATCAGAATGCAGTAAAATCTTAACAAGTACACTAAAAAAACACTTTAGATTCCGGGTTAACACTTTTAATTCAGAATTACAGCCATATATTCTCCATTAGAACCAGTTTGGTCTGAGAGGCAGTTTGACCTGCTGCAGGGATGTCAAACTCATGCTCCTTGGGACATATGGATCATGTGTTGGCCCTGCCCCTGCCCGATTTAGTGAAGGGGGGGGGAGAAAGTCCCAATACATCATGTGATGACACGAGTTTGACACCCCTGATCTAGTGGTTTAGAAACTAGGGTAGAAAGCAGGAGACTGAATTCAAGTTCCATTTGTGGCCATGAAAGCCAGCTGGGTGACCTTGGGACAGTAACTCTCTCTCAGCCCAACCCATCTAATAGGGTTGTTGTGGACAAAACAGGATGAGGAATATGTTTGCTGCTTTCAGCTATTGTAAAGGCAGAAAATAAATAAATAGTTGGAAAGAAAAGGCATTTCATTGTCATTATAATAATATAGATTATAGTTTCTTTCAAAGTCAGCCAGATGTTTAGATTGTATTTGGTATTTTGTCCACCTATCAAACCAAGGACCTAGTATAGGCCAATGTTATTTAATAATATTAAAGATATTGTTGCAGGGTGTAAGCTGTTGCAATAGCTGCCTTTTGCAATTGACTGATGGTGTCAAAGTGATAATCTTGATGTTTTGGAATTGCACCCAATTTGTTGTTGTTGTTGTTGTTGTTGTTGTTGAGTTTAGTACTTTACCAAGATATATGTTAGATGTTATCATGTTTGATTTATATATTGTGTGAAAACTGGGAGAAATTGTAAGTTTCTAATTCCATTCCATTTCTAAAATAGTACAGCTAGAATTTTTGTAACATTGTGGTCAATAATTTTTACAATGTATTTACATGTGAACTTTACTTCAGGTTAAGAAATGGCGTAAAATTCTGCAAAGTTCAACACTTCCCTGAGGTAATGTGCTTTTCTTTTCTTTTCTTTGCTGGATAAAAATGTCCTGTCCTCCCCCCAACACTTTTATAATAAATCAGTGTGAACAGAAGAACAAATTACTTCATGTAATGATTTGTATTTAGTTCTATTTCTTCATTTTTCAGGATGAATCTTTTAACAGTTTAACAGATAACAGTCAAACAAATCAATTTCTTCTGTATGTTGTTATGGTCCCTAGCCTGAATTACATTTTATGTAGCTCCTTCAACCAAGAGTTAGCAAGATTCATGAAAGAGTGGTAATATAAGAATTCTAGCAAGAATAGTATTTTCCATTGATAGCTCAAATCATAGCTATGGCTAAGATTTTCTAGGTCTTTTTCTCATAACCTTATGAGAATGTGATTCCTTGATAATGGGGAAGAGTTCAGCTGATTTTTTACAAGTCACTTGAAGCCCTATCGGTCTTGAGAACTGATACATTCTACACAACAGTTTTAGATAGGACTAGTATATTTTAAGTTGTTCACTTACCATGTTTAAATTTAATGTAATTCATTTGGATATTGGAGCTTGACTTTCATTGAAAAGTGCTGCATTTGAGGTGACTGAGAATAATCCTGAAACTCTAATTGTTTTTAACGTCTATCATCATATATTAAACAGCCATAGAAATAGGTATATTTTTGTGCTTATCTGAAAGTAGAATTGTTGCTTCTGATATAATTATCAATGTACTTAAGAGACGCTCAATGTTGAGAATTAAAGTCTAGTCTAATTTGCTTCCTGGTCATTGCATTCATGTAATTTTCTTGGAAGTGTGGTTTTCCATTGCCAGGTTGTCCTCAACCAAATACTAATTAGGGCTGACCCTGCTTAGCTTCTAAGATCAGCAAAGGTCAGCTGAATATTTCCAGGCTCTGGAGAATTACCTAAATAAAATAATTCAAGATAAAATATTACCGATACTATGGATTACAAATAATTATATTAGGATCATTTGGTGTGAAGTAACCATCCTCTGCTACCAAATGTGAAGTTCCCGTGGGTCGACCATGAGGCCAATGTTGAGAAAAGACAGGACACGAACTTTCTCGAGATGGAGCGACCCAGATGAGAGTCTGAGAGCCCCTTTTATTGAGATAGGACAAAGGCAGGAGGAGCAATAGCATGTGCTTAAAAACAGCCTGTAAAAGTACAATTTCTAATCTACTGCTTCAGGAAAGTTCTTTCTATATATGGTCAAATCCTGGACGTCAATGGTATGGCACATCTCAGAATGTTATGTTATTCACTATCAGGATGTTATGGCTTTCTAGGAGTTTGTTTTCTCCTGTGTGATTCAGCGTGACTCTGCAGGCCCTAGTATGAACTAGGCCATGGAGGACACACACCTGCACATGGAACTATATTACAACAATTTGGGAGATACTTTTTGGATGGATTCCACAATTTGAAAGTTTTCTGGACGATTAGAATTGTTTTGGTTTTTTTTTAAACATGTCTTTTCCTAAGGAAATATAACAATATTGTTCTGTAAATGATATATTTGAAGTTTCCATATGCATACACATTAACAACATGTTAGTGTAGTTTCCCTTTAGCAATTTTTGTGTAGAACAGTGCCAAGCATAATAATAGTTGTTGTTGCCATGTTGTTCGCAACATTTTTTAGGTCACAATCTGCATTAGTGATGGATAACATGTCAGAGACCCCAACCAAATCAATATTCTTCAAAAGAAATACTAGTAAAGAATATCTGCCAAGGAGCTTGAGGCACAAATATACATGATTTCTAGTTGTATCATATAATAGCTATGGTGTAATTGTGATGTCATAAAGCACTTTCAAATGGAGCAGTAAAAACAACCCCACAACTAAATACAGTAGAACCTCTGGTCACAACCATAATTTGTTCCATAACTTTGGTCACAAACCAATTTGGTTGTGACCGAAACCTAATTTTGGAAATTTGGTGCTTACAAAAATAAATTGGTGTGGAAGGGGAAATTGGTCACGAAAAAAATAATGAATTGTTTGGTCAGAACTCAATTTGGTCGAGGTCAGAACCATTCATGATCAGAGGTTCTACTGCACTGGGAGCAAAGGAGCAAAATTGGAGGTTGCAGAAAGAACTTAAGACATTCTCTGTTTCATTACTCCCTTTCCTAAAGAAACCACAGTGTGCTATAGAATAAGGAGTTTAAATAAAGATTTCTATGGTAATTTCATTTTCTATGAGGAAATAAAAAGTCATTGGCTGTTTAATAAGAAATCTGTTGCTTAAATATTAAAATAAAAGGTAAACATCCATTTTCAAATAATTCTGTTGATTGTTTTTCACAGATTTTATGTATTCATCTCAAAAGATTCAGACATGATCTTATGTTTTCCACAAAAATTGGAACTCATGTATCCTTTCCTTTGGAAGGACTTGATCTTCAACCTTTTCTTGCTAAAGACAGTCCTGCTCAAATAGCAGTTTATGACCTTTTGTCTGTCATTTGCCACCATGGAACTGCAATCAGTGAGTATATATAATCTGTTTTCATAGGCTATATGTATGGTATGTTACATCATTATGCAGCTGATGTAAAAATGTTATTACATTAATCTGTACCAATCTACTTTTCCTGCAATTTTAAAACAAAAAAAATCTTAATTTTGTTCTTTAATTTAGATGGGCATTATATAGCTTATTGTCGAAATAATTTAAATAATCGATGGTATGAGTTTGATGATCAAAGTGTCACAGAAGTAACAGAATCAACTATCCAAAATGCAGAAGCTTATGTTCTCTTCTACAGGTGAGAAAGCAAGTTTGAAGTTGCAAAACAATGGTGAGATGCAGAGGTTGTCACTGTCAGCTAAAGTATTGTTTGAGTTGAGTTTTGCTTAGTCAACGCTGTCACAGGAAGAAAAAGAAGGAGACAATACTGCCAATCTTCCTTCTGGTCTTACAACTTGTAAAATTCTACTCTGTGTAGTTGATGACAGAATTAAAGATAGAGGGAATCTACAAAAACATTCCCCTCCTTTCTTTTGCTTTTTTTTTAAAAAAAATGATACAAGTCTGTTAATCATAACAGTTGAAAAAAAAAACAGGATAGTCATTCCCAATTGTTAGAGGCTTTATTAGCTTTAATTGTAACTCAATATGGCTTTTTTCAAAGTGCTTCTTTGCAGGAATTAATATGTTTTTCTCTGATTCTAAAGAGTAGTTCTGAGTTCAGTTTATCATGAACTCAAATATTTTGAAGATATCAAGTTTTGAAGTAATCTTGCTTTTTAAATTGAAAATTAACGCATAGTATGCCATATTGAGTTTAGCTATCTTAAAGTTAATATTTTTAGTTATGTAGAGTAATAGATCTAAAAAAAAATCTTCGTTTATTTCAACAAAAGTCTGGATGAGGTCTTTTCCCCCATCAACATGTAGAGATTACCTGTTAACACTACTCATTTCAAAGCAGCATACATTAACTAATGTTAATATTGCTTCTTTTCAAAAGAAAAAGTAACGAAGAAGCTAAAAAAAAGAGAGAGAGAGTGTCAAGCCTTAATGTTATGGAACCAAGCCTCCTTCAATTTTATATTTCACGTTTATGGCTGAATAAATTCAGAACTTTTGCTGAACCTGGACCTATTTCAAATAATGATTTTCTCTGCATACATGGAGGTGAGACTGCAATCATATAAAATTATTCTCCTATGAACATAACATTTCATCTTATACCTGGAACAATACATCCTATTGTTTCTGTAACTTGAGTTTTTGACCATTTTTGCCATCCTATGTATTTTTGTCCTTACATCTTTTAATTGGAATTTGTATTCAGTTAAATGAGAATTTCACTGTGTACTCAGTTAATTTGTTTTTTGATTATCCAGATCACAGCCTGAATTTTTCTGACGTAGAATCCATTTCTTCAAATGTAAAGCTAACTGGTTCACTGTTAGAATTACAAACACAAACTTTGGATAACTTATTATTTGAAAGTAAAAAATATGTAGGGCCTTAATTACTATTCATGACTTGTTGGGCTACAGTTTAGTTCTTTAGAAAGATCAAATTAGATTGTACCTATCTTTGGGGTAGAAACTCAGAAGCTTTAATATAAAAGTAGGAAGTTGTTTCTTTCATAAATGTTTTATGCTTTTACTGCTGCTGAAAAACTGCTTTACTTCAATGTTTCTACTCATTTATCTAAATCATATTTAATTTTTTTAAACTTTTAAATATTTCTATAGGAGTTCCTCCACACAAAGCTTCTTTTATAGAAGATCTGGTTGTAATACTTCCTCAGAACATATGGGATAATTTGTACAGCAGGTAAATTTTAATTGTGAAACAATTACATTTGATGCCTGATTTTATTATGCCAAGGAAATAATAACATTATCAAAAAGAAGGTAATTGGAAAATCTGCAAATAGTGTAGTACAGAACATTTTACTTAATCCTGTGGTGGGCTAGCACTTTCTAAGCCTCTTTAATCTAGCAAAACATCTATAAATGGAAGGCAGAAATACTGTTTTCATTTATTCTCTTGCATGCATGCACCTCTACTACCCATCTGATAAGGTGTGAACTGGCATGAGACAAGGATGATTCAGGATTAGGGAAAGAGAAAACCAATTAATTTCACATTAATTTCACAAATGCATCTACTGGCTTAAACAGCAGTCTCTAAATAGAATTATGTGAGTAGATATTATGGTTGCATTAGTGCTGCTGTTTTCAATAGAACATTTCTGTCCCCAGTATGATTTACTCCACTGTAGTTTAATTCAAGATCTGATCTGTCTTTGCATGGCTACGTTTTCTTTAAAGTGCATCACTTAATTACATTTGGAGAATTTCTTTTAAAAATCAGAAATAGCAGAAACTTTTAGTACATTAGAGGGAAAACTTGATGTCTGCCTTAATATAGTACTTCTCCATAATCAGTTCTTTATAGACACTAATTCAAACATACATACTCTTGCAATCTTTTAAAAGTACTATAGTGTCCTCCAAAATGGGCTATAATATGATATTTTTGTGTAGATAAAGCAGGCATTACAAAGTAGGGACTTAATATGATACTTATTTTAAAGAATTAAATATTTTTTTCCTGCTGACAGACTTTCAAACAAATGTGGTTATAATTAAGCAAATACTGTCATGCATTTTCCCAAGAATAAACCCTACTAAACAAATGCAATTCTGAGTTAAATATGTTGAGGATTGGTGTAAATCCTATATATAAATGTCAATGTGCACAGAGGGAAAGGTGATAAACTGTTTTCTGAAGAGGATAAAAGTTGTATATTGTGAAAGTAACAGTTCTAAATTGAATTTTTTTAATACTACAATATGATTGTCTTGGATTTTCTGAATTCTTTAAAAAGTTTACAGATTTACCATGGCAGAAAAATAGTATGTCAGCAAATATTTTACATTGCAATTATTTCTTTCATTTCAGTGAGTAGGACAAAAATTACTATAAAATCATGTATTATATTTCAAACTTTTTTTAGTCAAAATATGTAACAAATAACAAATCAAAGATTCTATTATATCAAGCAACAAATAAACAGTACAATGAAAAATATATTAGAAAGCAGAATAAAAACAATACTGTTTTATATACGATCTGGAAAAAGTAAACAGTAGAACCACTCTTATTTCTAAAATGTAAAAAAAAATGACGTTCACGTTTTGATATATCACTACTAGTTTGGGAATAATAGATATACCATGCTCAACTAATTCAGATATGTGTGGCTTATTTCTATTAAAAGTTTTAAAAAATGTGAACAAAAAAAGTTGCTTTATAAATATAGTGTTCGATTCTATAAAATCTAATACATGGAGATTTATTATCACAGATATGGTGGAGGACCAGCAGTTAATCATCTGTATGTATGTTATACCTGTCAAATGGAAACAGAGAAAATAGAAAAAAGACGGAAGACAGAACTGGAAATGTTTATTCGTGTAAATATGTTTTTTTAAATTTTATTAAATTATGTATTTGTTTGAGTTAGAAATATTTAAAATCAATAACTTTCATCTTGAGACATTGTGAGCTACATATAGAACACTTGTATTAATTTCACACATTTTCTTTGTCCCGAAAGAGGTATAGAGAGCTTCTTCAAAACAATGTGGTGATATGTGGGCTTTAAAAGGGAAAATAAAATATACTACCTCAGTTCTTCTACTAGTAGGACCCATCAAAGGACAAAGTTCCATTGCAAATAGAAAAAAGTGCACAACCAATCTAAGCTTAATATTTGAAATTATTCAAAATAATTCATAATTATTTTTGCCAAAAGAAATGTAAAGTTTCATATTTTCTTAGCATCCATTTTGGCATGTCATAATAGAGAATTTAAGAACTGAGAAAAAAAATCAGAAAATTTGATTTACAATCTGAAAAACAACTTCTGACTGAAAAGGAAATGATTATTATAGGATGAAGCATTACACAGGATGTATAAAAAGCCACAATATGAAATTTTCAGGAGCTGGGGATTTTTAAAAAATGTATATATAATATCCATTTGTTTTCAATGATATGCTTTCTAAGCATAATGAATATTATTAGCGCTTATACAGATAGTGTTACTTAAAAGTTTGTGAACTCTTTTGAATGTTCAGTATTTCTCTTTATTCTCTTAATTTTAGGACGTGTGAAAAACAGATTTTATGTCATATTTATGCAGAAATTCAAAAGGATTAATGAACTTTTAAGCAACATTGTATACACTAAGTTTTAATAATAAATAGATAACCTTTGACCATTGAGTCATTATTTCAGAAATTATTTCCTTCTTTAAAATTCAGGAGATATTCAAAGAGGTATCTGCCTTGAAAGTAGCCCATGTAGAATTGCATAGCAGTTGCATAGCCCATGTAGAATTGCATTGCAGTCAAGCATCAGGAGTTGAACACAGGGAATGTACTATGTTACAAAATGTTTTATGATAATTTGTATGTCATAAAATGTTTCTCAAAATTTGCTAATTTCAGTTCCACAGGAGTTTGAGATTTTAGACACATTTTTTAAGTTAGGCCATTTGAATTACTTTGATTAAAGAACTCTTGCTCTATGATGCACTGTTTTGCCCAGTTAAGGATTACACATAGACGTTTAGTAGTATAATTGACAACCAATGATTAGCTGGGTCATCCTTCCAGAAATATCTCCTTAAAAGGTTCCTCAATGCCTTCACCAGTGACAGAACTAATGTACTGCCTTCACTGGAAAAGTTGAGTTACTTTCAGAAATGTTATCTGCCTAAAAAATAGCCTGTGTTGAACAGCTAAACATCAACACAGGAAATGTTTTATGACATTTTGTATTTTGCCATATACTGTTGTATGATTGTTATGTCATAAAATATTTTATACAATTTGAAAAAATTCAATTCCATGGATGGCATGGCCGGCTGCTGGATTTGGGGTGCATTCTGTAAGTTAGCCTATTTGAGGTACTTTAGTTCAAAATTTGTCGCTTTATGAGATGCACTGTTTCACTCAGTTGAAGGTTATAGGAATAATGAGGTTTAGAAGTATATGGATACACTAGAAGAGACTATGTATATATGTGTATTTGTTTTATTCATGTCAATAACTTTTCTTTTTTAAAATAATAATAGGAACATTATCCAACACTTTTTAAGCATTTAATTTGTGAATATGCATTTGTAATTTTGGAGAGTTTTGAGGACAGTAACAGTGAATCTAAGGCAGCTATGTTAGGCTTGTCCACATCTGCTTTTAGAATTTTCTTTCTGTCCGTTAGTTGAACAGAGCATTCCAAGAGGAGGAATCTCCATCTATATTCTATTGCATCAGTATGCAATGGTTCAGAGAATGGGAAGCGTTTGTGAAGGGCAAGGACAACGGTGAGTACTTTTGTAATTCAAAGAGTCTGCAAGAACATGCTATATAAATATCACATGGTTTTAATAAGGTAGTAAATAACTGCATTAAAATCACAGGGCAGTGCAATGAATTCTGCACATCACTTAATAAGAGTACATGGCAACTATGCATGTAGATAAATAGTCCTATTGGATCTGCAGTTTGGGAGCCTTGATAAAGGATTTAATGGGTGAATTTCTTTCAATTACAAACAACATTTTCCAAATTTGTATGCAGCTGTTTCAAATTGTACACCACAGATTGAAATGTGTATTTTGCTACATTTTATTATGTGGAGTTTTTAAATAATTTATAAAATATGAGAGAAATTTTCTTTGGGGTTTTGTTTATTTAAATAGTATTATTATCTTACATTGTAACGTATTTTATTTCATTAGATCCACCAGGTCCCATTGACAATACCAAAATTGGTGTCAGTAAATGTGGTTCGCTTGTTCTAAAACAAGGTATGAATACACTGATAATAGTTCTCTGCATGCAAATCTACCAGTGGTCATGTTCATTTATGATTGTTTTGTGTATGATCTGTACATTTTTCCTATGTGATTAACAGTTCCATAAACAAATAAGCCCCTTCTATTCTCAAAAGTATAGAATATAGAGGACACTCCACTTAGCTCAAATTAACATATAGATTCACTATATCCCATTTCACATAATATAGAAATAAGAAGAAATTACACACATTATTCTCTAGCCTTCAACTATAATTAAAATGTCTTTAAATACTGCTGCGTCAACAGGCGTATGTTGTAATCTAGTTGTATTAACTACTGAATAGGAACTACTTGAAACATATATGTGACAAAAATCTTCTATTTAACACTTGTTATTGCTCTTAAAAAGAACTCTGAATTTGTCTCTAAAAGTCTATATGTAGGTCAATGTGACTTGTAGAGAAATGTCTTTGTCATCTCACTATAGTGATTTTCTAAGCATACAATATTTTTTTGTTTAAAAATAATGGACATTTCTACCTTTATGGTACAAAAATTAAACTTTGAAAATCTGTGAACAGGTAGTTTAAAATGTAAGATTTGTGAAAGAAATTATAAATCCCCTTTACTTAATAACTCACAAAGAAAAATAACATCAAACGGTAGATAATAGCTTGACCTTTATCATCTATATCACATCAGTCACAGACCAATTCAGGTAATACTAAACTTTTTAAACCTGAGTTTTTTATATTAAGTTATTTATAAGTGCTTTCCAGATTTAAATGTTTTAAAATGTCAGGTAAAATTTATGGAAATGCATGTTTTTTAGGAGCTGATTCTGGACAGATTTCCGAAGAAACATGGAATTTTCTACTGTCAATCTATGGAGGAGGCCCAGAAATCATACTGCGACCACCTGTTGCTCAAAGTGAATCTGAATCATTACAGACTGAAGATAAAGTAGAATTAGAAACACATAGACTGTAGTCATCAAATCAAGGAATGAATTCTTACAACATAGCTTCCACTTAGTAACATACATTCCCAAGATTTTTCAAGTTGCTATTTTTATCTTTATTTTTTTCTGTGAAATGACAGAATGGTAGGCATTTTATCTATGGAAAGTGAATTGAAACACATATTGGTCAGTGACCATAATCAAGAACTGAACTGAGATTGAAACCTCTAATATACACATTATAAATATTAGAACTTTTCAAAGAGACTTTGGAATTGTGATGTTAGTCTACATCATTGTACATATATAAAAATGTATGCATTATAAATGTAATTGGTCTTTTCACTATAACTATAAATTACCAAGCTGTCTTCATTCAAGTTTTATCAAGACAAGTTGTCATGGTTATTGAACATCATTAGATGGGAAGGTGGCATTAGCAATTAAGAAAATAGAAATAATAAATGTTGTATGAAAACTCAGGAATAGTAATGTTTTCTTTGTGTGTATAAGATATGTAAACAATTCAGATGAATCAGTTTCAGTCAGCAAATATAATCTATGTACTGTTTAAATTCTCTAACGTTTTTGCTGTATATAAATTATCCTCAATAACATATGTAACTGAACAGATCTATAATCTCTAGGATTATTTGATTTTAAGAGCATGAAAGGGGTACATTAATTGCTCATGCAATTTAGGACGTTTATAGTCTTTTTAATTCAATGCATTAATAGTTCTACATGGAGAAAATTTATAGTAATGCAGTGCTCATTGGCATGATATGACAGTGATGGCGAACCTATGGCATGCGTGCCACAGGTGGCATGCAGAGCCATTTGTCAGGGCATGCGAGGCGCTGCCCTGTCAGCTGGCCAGCACGCATGTGTGCCTTGACCAGCTGAGTTCACCTTTTTTGAAAGCCATTTTTCGCCCTCCCCAGGCTCCAGAGGCTTTATAGGAGCCTGGGGAGAGCGAAAAAACCCTCCCCACCCCCATGGAGGCCCTCTGGAGGCTTCATGAGCTTCCCTGAAGCCTCCGGAGTGCAAAAATCGGTCCTACGGGCAAACCGGAAGTTTGCTCAGAGGATCATTTTGACTGCTCCGAAGGCTTCAGGGAAGCCTCCTGAAGGTCCCTGAAGCCTTTGGAGCGCTCAAAACGACCCTCCGAGCAAACCAGAAGTGACTTCCACTTTGCTCGGAGGGTTGTTCTGACTGCTCCAGAGGCTTCAGGGAAGCCTCCTGAAGGTCCCTGAAGCCTCGGGGGGGGGGGGGGCTGTTTCACCCTCCCCAGGCTCCTATAAAGCCTCTGGAGCCTGGGGAGGGCGAAAACATGCAAAAAATGGGGGGGGAGCGCCTGTAGTGCATGCATGCGCACTGGGGGGGGTTCATACATTGCATTATGGGTGCAGCATGCCCGCACATGACCCCCCCCCATGTGCTCCCCCCCACTTATGGCACATGAGCTAAAAAAGGTTCGCCATTGCTGATATATGATGTCAGTTGTTGAATTGAATGCATTCAACAAGATTGCAAAACATTCTAGATTATTCATATTGAAATGTTGAATGTCATCCAAATGAATTTTTCTTCCTGAATATTGCCACGGTATCGACAATATTATGAAATGCTAGTTTAATAAAAGTCATTTTTAAAATTGTATAAAGTGTTTGAACTTCAAATCAAATAACGATATATATTAAAGATTCATCCCACTGAACTTCAGAGAAATAAAAAAATAGAAGACAAGATTCATTTTGACTGGAAAACCCTTTGAAAAGAAAAATCACCCTTGTATAGAAATTGTTCATAAGGTGTAAAATCAGAAAAAGAAAAATTTGCTTTGTTAAATTGATCTTGTGCATGAAAAGGAATGCTTTCATTTACAAATAGTTATAGGAAAAATAGAGTGAATCATATAAAGTTTACCAGATCTAATATTATTTTTCAATTTAAACTATTAACTTGTACTATTAGAAGCTGAGATGCATAGCCGGTAAAAATACTGTAAGGTTAGCTCAGGATCCTTACTGTTACAGCAATACTATTCATCCCTGATAGGAACTAATGTTAAACATTCACATATAAACTTTCAGAAATTACAAAAGGTACGAAAAAATTCTGTCTTTTCATTCTGTCCTGTCTCCATTCCATAGACCATCATGTTTTAAACATAGATAAATACAATCAGTTTGAATGGGAAGATTAAAAATTCTATAGTGTTGTAACGTTGATTTTTTGTGGCAAAACAATTTTTGCTGAATATATCTTGCCATAATTGGTCATAATTCTAAAGTTTCACATGATGCAAATACAATCATTTGTTCTTAAGTACATACAATTTGTAATACTTTGGAGACCTACTTTCATCAGGGCTGTGCTTTGGGTGCAAGCAAACAAATACAGCCTCTGCTTTCAATATCTTAAAAGTAATCACTTTTCCACAATGTAAATCCATTGCTGAGAATGGATATTGGGGATACTCTGCAATGGACTATACCTACAAAGGTGGAGGTGGTATGGTGGACTACAGTGAAGCAGCAGTTTCCCAAGAGGGAGTTCATTCCAAGGAGGGGCAAAACAGAAGACAATATCCCGCAACTGGATAGGAATCAGAGGTAGCTACTCCTAGAATCTCTTAGTTTAGGGTTTTAGGTTTAGGGTAAGAGTAGTAAAGGTTCAGTCTGGCAAGATTCTGTCCTTTTAGTGTGAACAAATAAATGAACTTTGGCTGGATTGTTTTATGTTCTTGGACTGGCCTGATAAATCCTTTATTAAGAAAGGAGGAGGGAAGGAAGGATTTATAATTCTTCCTGCCAGCTTCCCCCAAGGAAACTCAACGGGGAAGCCATCAGGAAGTTGGAATGTGCTCCTATTCCCTTGATTGGAGAAAATCAAGATTTGATGAGGCCATGGCCTTAAAACTCAAGTCCTTCAGCAGGCTCTTCTGTGTTTACTCAACCAGATCAAGATTACAGTAGAATAATTACACAAGTACTTTTTCCAAGCTACTCTAGCAAAATCCCCTATTGGCTCACTACCTCAGAAAGATACAATAATCCATGGTAGTAATGCTACTGAAAGGACCAGAAGAACCAGTTGGTATCTACCTAATCAGTTCCTGAAATGCACTATTCACCAAACAGCAAAGGGTCTTAAAATTGACTGTCTTAAAATTCCTAGCCTAAGCGTATTCTGGAAAACATTTTGGATGTTCTATGTAAAAGGTAGATTTATTAATGTCATATATTTTGCTAATTGGCAATATTAAGAATATCTTCAAAACAACAGTATAAATAATAGTATTTTGCATCTACATTTCAACAAAGATTTTGATGCATACAATATTTCGTCAAAACCTTTTGCTTAAAAAACTAGGAGTCTTATAATAAATAATGGGTTCCACCACAAATCCGCGAAGCCCTTCTGCGCGGAGACATAAGCGCGAAGACTAATTCGCGCCGTTCTAAGCGCTAGGGAAAAACGCGACCCTACCGCGATGACATAATCGCGGAGGGCAAAATCGCGCATTCCCAAGCACTCAGTACCCTAAACCTAACCCTAACGCTAAACCTAACCCTAAAACAAACCCCTAAACCTAATCCTAACGCTTACCTTAATTGAAGTCGGCTTTCTGCCGCGGCGCCGTTTTAAAGCGCCCTTCTGTTGCCGCGCTGTTGTCGTGGCGGTGATGACGCGCGGTGATGACGTCGCGGCTTTAGCGCCGCGATTTTATCGCTGCGCTTTTGACCAGCGTGGTTTTGTCATGCCACGAAATAATGTGGACTCACATATTCAACTAACTTCCTTTCTTCCTTCTCTCCCTTCCTCCAGTCAGAGTTCAGAATAGTAAACAAAATCTTGCAGAAAATATGATTTTGTTGAACAATGCAGCATATATATAAGATACACATGCAAAATTTAATTTCATTCTAGGTATCTTTTTCATAATATGCTATATCAAAGCAATATGTCCTGGTTCCCATAGCAACATCTTCTCTTCCTGCTTTTCAAATAATAGATCAGAAAAAAATTGAAACCCTGGTTACAGTGGCAGTTTTACAAATGATTTCATCTTAGTACTGCCTTCAAAAGCATGTACAGATTTTAAAATGAGACTCTGCCATTTTTAAAATGAGATTTTCAACTACTCTGATTTTTTTTCTGACCTAATCAGAAGTGGTCAGAATCTTTGAAGAACAGAACACTGCTTTCCCAATTTGACAAGTTTCATCTACCTTAGAGACAAATGGAAGATAGAAGCACTCTGTCCCAGTCCTGGTTTCCAAATAATTCCACCCCAAGGGTCCCATGGATGCAAGGGAACAAAAAATTGAGTTTGTGACTTTAAGCATCTTCATAAGCTATCCCAGAAGATACTGTTACATTAATAAGGAAGTGACAATTTGGGCCTGAATCTGCTCAAAGTAGTACCACCATATGAGGATGTTTATTTATTTATTTAATTAGTTTGTATGCCGCTCACTCTCGGAAGACTCAGGGCGGCTTACAGGTAAAAAGGGAGGGTAAGACATACAAAAAACAAAACAACATTAAAAAGTCCACAACATTCACAACTTAGGATGGGGCTGGACAAAATCAACAGCCCCAGGCCTGCCGGAACAGCCAGGTCTTGGTCACTTTGCGGAAGGCCGGAAGGGTAGTAAGGGTCCGGATCTCAATGGGGAGATCGTTCCATGTATCACTAATTTATACAGAAAACTATAACTGATGTCAGATTCAGTTCTGGATGCCCCACATTATATTGCCAGAGCCAAGGAGAAAGAACTAAGATCAGCTAAACTGAATCTAAAGATCCTGGCAATGAAGGAAGTGCACAAAGTAAGTCAGCCAGTTATGCAGTCTGCCTATCAAAAAACTTGTTAGGATGAAATATGGTTGTCATCTGCTTTTCCCCTCAGCCACCAGAACTTGCTACACGCCTGATGTTTTAAACAATCTCCCATACCCAGTTTTATTCTCGTAACAGAATTGCAATACCCCTTCTTGAAAGAATATATAATTGGCCGCTATGAAGTAACTATCCATTATTTATAGAAAAAGGAATCAGTTTGAAGCTTTTATCTATGCAGCAATCAAATCCAATTGAGCAGATCTAGTGCCTTCCTCCCTGCCCCCAACCATTACGGGGGTTCTAATGATTGAAGAGGGGGAAATTGTTTTGTTTGTTTTAGAAGAAATGAGTATGGACGATCATATCCAAGTTTAAGTGATACTGCATTTATTATAGTTTGTTTGGTGAAGACTGAAACAGGAGAAAAAAAATGGATCTAGTTCAGTGGATCTCAACTTTCCTAATGCCACGACCCTTTAATACAGTTCCTCATGTTGTGGTTACCCCCAACCATAAAATTGTTTTATGTTTTCCCTATTTTTTTTTTTTGAAAATGTGTGTTTTCCAATGGTCTTAGGCGACTCCTGTGAAAGGGTCATTCGACCCCCAAAGGGGTCCCGACCCACAGGTTGAGAACCACTGATCTAGTTGATCTAACCAGATGTGATGGATTATGTTTTTTAAAAGTATTCCAAATTCTTGTATTGTCCGCATACTTTCCACAAGTAGACTTCTCTGAGAAATGTCTCCTTTGTTGGGACTCCATTTTAATTGCAGTGTTTTGAAGAAGAAAAAAAGCAAGGCGCACAAGGGTGGATGCACTAACCTGTCCCAGCTTGACAAATGCAATCAAAGTGATCTCCATACTACACCCTTGTCTGAAACCAACTGAAATAGGTCTGGATAATTATCCAAGGGCTTTTAAGTTACAAGGTAGTCAATATTGGTTGGACATCAGAAGAAAATTCCTAATAATGTAACAGGCTGCCTATTACATTATTAGGAATTATTAGGAGTAGTGGAATCTTTTTTTTTTGTTAGTTATTTAAAGACAGGCAGAATTACCATCTTTCAGAGACACTGCAACATGGAATTCCTAGAACAGGTATCTCTAAATTGCCTTCCAGCATACTATGATTCTAAAAAATATTTGTCTTATTTTTGGAAGTTTCCAAGAAGGCAATACTTGAGCATTCTCTATGAAGTAAAAAATTGGAGTTTCACAAACAGATGGCTTGTAACTAAAAATAATTAACCAACACAGCCCTTTTTGCATAATTTTCCTTTGTAGAGTTCACATTAATGTCAGATTGCTTTCCTTGAATTCACTTGGAAGCCTTGCTGAGTTCAGTAAATTCTATTCAAGTAAATATATATATATAGATTCAAGTGTGTAGCTCAGTAAATATAACTCAAACATCAATATTATACAACATGAATTTTTAATAGCCAAGATGTACCGGTAGACTGTAAGGATATATAAAGCTTGGAAGGAAAGTATTTACTGTAGAATTATGTGCACTTTTTAATATTTTTATTCACTGTTCATGCAAGATGAAAGTACAGTATCCTGCATGCTACATCTGATGTATTTTGAGGCTGTGAAAAGTTAATGTTGGGTTTTGTTTCTTATAGGCTGAAACTGTAACTCAGTCTTTTCCAACAGATCTTTTCAGCTGGAGTACAACTCAAAAATATTTTGCTCATGCTGACTATCACTGAGAAGAGTGGTATTACAATACATCTACATTGCAACAACTGCTACCCCCACCAAAAAAACCTATTTAAGCAGTTATACAATGTTCCATTTTTATATAAACTATTAAAATGCTATATAGTACACCTTCCAAAAAACACTCGGAGCAAAGAAGTGCAGAGGTTACATGATGTATGATATGATGACTTCCACTTTCCACTGTATAGTAAAAAGAGGGATTGGAAAGTCATTTTTCACCTTAGGCAAAAAGCTTGTCTCTAAAACACTCTTAATACAACTCTTGTGCAAAAAAGGATCTTCTAAAGTACAAGTACACAACTACATATTTATCAAAACATGGTTCAAACTTTGAAAATTTTGCATGAAAATATTTATATGTAGATATGTTTTTATGCCTTCCATGTACACTTTGCAGATTCATTCTGTGTGGAAAATGGGAAGTTTCTAAATGTGATAAATAAAATATCAGAAATGATTTATTTCATGAATCCAGAGAAGACTATGAGACAATTCCAATTCAAAAGACATTACTATGTATTCAAACCTGCCATATTGCACTTGGAATCAAAAGCAGTTGAATACTGGTTTCTTTTTTATAACGTGTATATCCTTGTATTCCAATATAATTAATTATGATATTACCTTGCAGAGATAAATATTCACGAATAAATAAATATTCAAAATAAATAAATATTTAGGATACCAGCAGTTTGCCATCTGGGATCCTACCAGCTTATTCTGCCCAAGTACTTTCTGCAAGTCAAATCATATCTACTTATGATGGATATTTCTTAATTTACCTAAATTTATTTTATTTTTCAAGATTCTCTTCAATGTTATTACAAAAATAAATAAAACTTAAATCATATTTCAATATTTATATTAAATGCTACACCGAAAGAACTACAACATCTGTACAGCTAGTCCTCGACTTATGACAATTGAGCCCAAAATTTCTGCTGTTAAGTGAGACATTTGTGAGATAAGTTTTGCCCCTTTTTACAGCCTTCTTATCACAGTTAAGTGAATCACTGAAGTTGTTGTTAGTAACCAGGTTGTTAAGTGAATCTGGCTTCCCCATTGGCTTTGCTTGTCAGATCACAAAAGGTGATCCCATGACCCCAGGATCCCGTCATAAATATGAACCAGTTGCCAAGCAGCTGAATTTTGATCACATGACCGTGGGGGAAAGGTGCTGCAAAGGTCGTAAGTGTGAAAAATGGTCATTAAGTCAGGGTTCCCCAATCTGAAGCCATCCATTCCCAGCCAGTAGAAAAGGCTCTTTTAAGGCCCGCTGGTTTTACAGCAGTATATAAATTTCAAAAGAAAAAGCGGGGGGGGGGGTTTCCACTTAGCGAGAATTCGCGGGCAGAAAGCCTGACTTCGGTTCCTCCGCTCCCCGCCAGGGCAAGGACCGGACGTGCAGCGCCCTGAAGGCCGGTTGGTTGTCGCGCGGCTGTTCTCCGAGGAGAGAAGCGAAGCAGGGTAGCCGGATGGCAGGTCCCGCCGTCTCTCCTCAAACCCTCTGGCCTTTTCAGGGAGGCCCCGTCACCTTCCTCAGTGAACCAGCAGGCGGAGCTGCAGGGAGCGCCCCCCGCCCTTCCGCGGGCTGCGCAGGGAATATGGGGGGGGAGGAAGCGGAAGAGGAGCTGCCGCCGCCGTTGCTGCTGCTGCTGAGGGGAACCCAGCGGGCACTATAGTTGGGGGGGGGCAGGCAAAGGCTGACGCGTGGCGCGCCCGACTGGCTGGCTGGCTGGCTCCGAGGAGCGAGAGAAAGGTCCGCCTCGACACCGACAGGATCTGCTTTCGCTCTCACAGCAACCAGGTCAGCCCCCCCACCCCCTTAGGAGCCGCGGGGAGGGGGAGCAAAAAGACCCGGATGGGGTTTCATTGCAGGGCGGGCGCGCTAGTGGGGGAGGGGGTGAAGAGCAGGCGGCGGCGGGAGGATTATATTCCTTTGCAATCTGCGCGTGCGGAGAAGGGGGGGGGAGGGAGCTGGGAAAAGCCGCGTCTCGCGCGCCTGTTCGAATCCAAAAGGGAACGGGAGGGGGTTGCTTGCGTGTGACGTCAAGGTAACATCGTCCCCTCCCCTCGACCCGGACCACTCCTCCGTACGCGGGCGAGCACGTTACGGGGGCTGCTGGTTGTATCCGCGACTCGACGGACACGTGCGCGCCGCTTCTGCCATGTTAGCGCTCAAGGCGGGTGGGAGAAGAGAGTTCTCGCGAGGTCAGCCCTCGTTCCCGTGGGAGCTGACCGGAGGCAGGATGGCGGCGCTGCGCTGGGCGTGATGGGTAATAATGGTAACGGGCAACCGGGACGCGGGGAGGGTGGGGGGAAGCTAGGGGCGGTGCGGTCTGCCTGTGTGTGTTACTTGAGCGTCAGCCTCTTAAGTCGCGTGTGGGGCGGGGCTGAACACTGCGGGGAGTTTGACCTGGCAAAGAGTTTTGCGCCTCTTCGTTGGGCTTCTCCCTCCCCCCCCCTGCACCGCACGGTGTACCGCCGCTTTGCGGCGCCTCGTCCCCACATGGTGCTATGGCGCCCCCTGTCGGCTGTCTGGCCTTTGGGACCCTGAATTTCTCCTAAATTACTATCTCAGGTCTCGATGTCTTGTGAAGCTCTTATCTTCAAAGCTCTGCCTGCTTTGGGGGCGGGGGGAGTTACGGTTAGGGACCTCTCGCTGCTATGGTACTTCTGAGGTGCCTATGACATTCCATACCTGCTGCATTGATTGATAAGTCAATGACTTAACCTAATGGGATTGGGGAGACCTAGATACCACAAAGCGCCACTAAAAGAATTATTCTGCCAGAGCCCTGGCTTGCAGTCCTAATGAGTTTCCTATGCTACTTGCCAAGTATACCAAAGATTTTATTCTGCAAGACTATGCCTTGCAGCGATTGTCTCTGGAGCTTTTTATTTTTTCAAACGACTGTATCAAAACAGACAATTCTTTAAAAGGAGCCAAGGCAAGCATGTTAATAAAGTGCATTGATTTTACATATCAATACGGGTAGTCCTTGACTTACAGTAGTTCATTTCGTGACCATTCAAAGTTACAATGGCACTGGAAAAAAATGAAGACTCATGCATTTTCCAGTTTCAACCTTCGCAACATCCCCATAATAATGTGATCAAAATTCAGGTGCTTGGCAACTGGTTTCTGTTTATGACCGTTGCTGTGCCAGTGCCAATGGGGAAGCCAGATTCCCTTAATAACTGGATTACTAACTTAACTGCAGTGATTCACTTAACTGTGGCAAGGGAGATCAAAAATGGGGCAAAACTCACTTAACAAATGTATCACTTAATAACATAACTTTTTGGGTTCCATTGTGGTTGTAAGTTGTCCACAATGGAATTGTCTGAAGGCATACTTTGTGCTGCTTGTTGCTAGTCTTGTGTGAACATGTCTTAATAGATTTTATGATGTAGCATAAACCTTGCTTGCTTTGTAGTCTTTTGTTGACTATGCATCTAATGAAGCAGGTTCTTTTTGCAAATCACATATAACACAACTACCTCGCAGCGATATCTGTTTATATGAATTATGAATTTGTTTCAAAGAGGTAGTTTTACATGGATTTCCAAACCAAATGTTTTAATTGTGTAATTGGAACTTCTAGGTTTTGTTTTTTTGTTAAAAGTAAAACTCATTTATTTATTTATTACTTTTGGTATTTATAAGTACATTTTAAAATATTTTGGTATACATTGTAAGTATGTAAAGGGCAGCTAAGGCTTTTAATATGGATCAATCAAAGTTATTTGTGGGTGCAATTACAAATTGTTCCTTAGAAATTCCATGGAATGTCTATGATGTTTTCTTGGCATCAGCCTCTTTTCCTGTTCTGCATTTCCATAGGAATGATCCAACCAAATGTCACCAATATATTCATGTACTGTAATAAAAGCTTCAGGGTTCTTTTTTTTTTAAAGCCACTTAATTATTGGATTGACTATTAAACTGCTTCTCTTTTCATACTAAGAACATATTTCCATTGTGCAACTTATATACAAAAATGTGGACTGATCTCTTTTATGAAGACTTGTGTTAGAGCAGAAGTACTGCTGGAGATCATACATGTATTTTATTTATTGTACTTTATCTTGAAGTAAATATTGTTTAATGATCTATTATTTAAACATATTTGAAACTACATTAATCTTTCTGTAGCATTTTCTAAATTTATTGAATATTGCTCCAAAGCTTGAGATTAGGATGCTAGTTGACCCCTTGTTGAGATTTTAAAATTATTATTTTGTCCAGGCAGTTGTGTTTCATTATATTGTTTTTTAATTGTGTTTTTCAATTATATCTTTGATATTTTGTAAACTGCTCAGAGTCCTTTTACAATTGGGTGGCCTTAACAAGTTAGATAAATGAATAAAATAAAATGTTGTTCTGAGCACAATTAATGCTTTGTCTTCAGTAGTTACATGCTGGTTCAACAAGTTCTAGAATTGGGATGCTGCTGTTCCCCTTCCCTCAGCTTAATTGTACAGTTGTGTGTTGGTGTATGTGTGTGTAGGCATATATAGACATACTACATCCATACACAACTGAATACTGAAGCCATACTGAAATTAATCGAATCAATTCCCAAATAGGTATGCTCTGAGTGGATTTAGTCAATGATATGCTTGCCAGAGTCTTAATATCAAGTCAGGAAAATCAATATTATAATATTTCAAATGTCACATGGGAGCTTTGGATATTTCCTTTAACTTTCTTGATTGCAGTATGATAAGTATGAATGCATGTGTGTGTTTCATTTTATAAAATACCAACACAAAATTCTTAGAATATTCTAGTCTAAGAGAAAGGTGTTTTGGTAAATGCATGATTGATATCCCTTAGGAAAGTGAACATCTACAAGAGGTCATAAGAGAAGTCCTTTTTATCATGAAAGACAAATTCTAATATTTCTGAATGAGTGTATGGATTTAATTCCCTTGCAAGCATTATGAATAGGCAGCATGCAAGTTGTCCATATAATAAATAAAGGTTATTGTGAATTAAATAATGTTGAGCTGAGTCCAACTTTATGCATGCAGAAATCAGTTTGGGTATCAGAGCTTTATTCTTTTTCTTCTTAGAGCTCCTGTCATATCTTCCACATCCAGAAATTTAGAACAGATTGGGAGGGTATAATAGAGTTTCATTTTAAAAAGTTCATTGAATTCTGTCTGCCATTTTTTATTTATGCATATTTAACTGAACTGAACTGGTAATTCAGCAGGTATGAAAAAACGTGATTTGATCAACAGTTGCATAATTCATTCTCGATTTATTTGGAGGATAAATAATTGTATTTCCTACTTGCTAACACCACCCAAAAATGATAATACCAACCTAAAAATCCCAAGGTTATCTCCTTTCTTATAGGCTCTTTTCTATCTGATAACTTAGAAACAGACACAAGACTGGATAGAATGCTTTTACTTCTGACTCATTTTTTTGAAATGAAGTCTATATAAATTTCCTTTGTCAAATATAAAAGGCCATTAAATTCTATAAAGACTCCTGACAGCCATACAACATTAATTAATTATGAATATTTATTTTAAAATGTACATAGTCACTCAACAATAAATCTTGGTGCTATACAGTAAATAAAGTACAATTAAAAACTAAAATGCCAAAAGAAAAAAAACAATTACTGAAAAATGCAACACCCACTATCAAAGCCTGGAAGAAGAGCTAAGTTTTCAAGACTTTTTTTAACATGGTCAGGGTGGGGCCAGCTGTATTTTATGTAACGGTTGCAATGTATTATCAAAGAGTATTGGAAACGTATTTATTTGATTTGGTTTTGGTGCCACCCAATTCCAAATGATTATCTTTAAAGGTACATCAACAAAATGTCTTAACTATACAACAGAAGCTGATTCTTGTTTAGATTTCCTAATTTCCTTTTCTCCCTGTTGAAATTCTCCCCATATTCATTTTTCCAAGTGAAATTGGAAATACCTGAAATGGTATTAGTTGTTGTCCATTGGGAAATTATAAAAATAACTTTTTCAGTCTCATGGGAAACAATAGGAAAAATCATATTTTACTAGAGTAGGTTTTAGGACCAATTCAACCAATCTTGCACTTTTTAAATCTTCTTTAAATTATGTGATTTTTTTTCTTATCCAATGTTCTTTTCATCATCTTATTTTACCAATTTGACCTTTTTCTTTCATTTATACTTAATTGATTACTTGACATTATCTGGAGAAATAATTTCTTTTAGTATTAAATGTAATGCTTCTCTTTACAAGGAATCTTTTTTTCTCCTTCAAAATCATATGCTCCTATTTTGTACTATGTTTTGTATTTTCAATAACTACTGTATTTGACTGTTCTTATGTGCGCTGCTTGGAAAATCCAAGCATGGATTAACTTCTGTCTATTTGGCTAGAGACTGAGTTGTAAAAGCTTTGGCCATGCCCTCTTCTGCTCGGCTGAGCCCAGTTTTTCAATTCAGTCTGGCCTAGAGAGACAAAAAACTTTTCTCCTTGCTTGGATTCTTCAAAACAGCAGCACAGGTTTCTAGCAGTGCAGGCTTATTGTGGAGGGGGTCCTTTCATCTCCCCACCGTGTTATAGTGCGACCGCGCTCACTGTTTTGACCACTGTGATTGGCGCATGGTCAGATCCTGTCCAGTTGGCCGGCGGGAACACCAAATCCCGATATCCTCGCCTTGCAGGAGTGGTAATTTTTTGCTGCTAGCCACTCCATGGCTTTTGGGCTTGGCAATTTGTCTGCATCTGACTTCTTTTGCCAAGTGCTCACCATCCAGGGCTACCAACGCCTCCACACATCCAGATTGTTGAATAGCAGGACCAAGGCTTCAGTTCCTGCTCCAGGATTCCACTGCCTTGTTTGCACTTGTGAACCGTATTGCCAGTTTTCGCACCATCTAGATCAGCGAATAGCTGGACTGAGGCTTTAGCTCCTGATACAAGGATTTGATTGCCTCGTTGCACTTGTAAACCATTTTGCCAGTTTTCGTGCAATTTCTTCCCACTGGTTCCCGCAGAGAGTCATTTGACTTTCCCCCGATTCATTCAGTCGATTGCTCTTATTACTGACCGGCTAGCTAGCTTCGTCCTTGGGGGTCTTCCCAGGCTTGGGATTTGGCCCAGATTGAAATTAAGGCTAGTGCGGGAGTTCAGCTAGCAGCAATGGCCCGAGCCATAATTCAAAATGGTGGACCGCTCGAGGCCTGAAAGCAGTAGCCCTGCTGACCCTTCCTCCAGACAAAAGAGGTTGGAGGATTCTGACTCCAGAGGGCCTAAGTCAGCTCCCAGGGGATCTTCAGCCAAGTCTAATGCCCCGGATTCCAGTTTCTGTCTTTTTTCCTGGCATTCCCCTTTCTTAACAACAGTCATTTAGTTTCTTCTGCCGTCTTACCTGAAGCTTTTATTACTGCTTCTGTTTTCTGTTGTACAGATAATCCTTGACTTAAAACCGTGACAGGCCTAATTTTACAACCTCTTTTTGCTATGGTCATTAACCTAATTACCATCCTTGTTTAGTGAATCTGCGGTTTTAAGTGAACCCATTGTTCACTCTGGGGCATTTTTGCCAAAACTCAGAAGTGAATGCTAGTTTTTGGCAAAAGTGTCATAAATCACGGTCATGTGACTACAGGACAGAAGAAATGGGCATAAATGGGGGGGGGAGCTGCTGAAACTTGGAACCTGATTTTAAGTACCTTTTTTGGGAAGTGGTCTATTATAACTTTGAACGGTTGCTAAGCATCCAGCCATAAGTCAAGATCTACCCGTTTCTGCATGCTTTTATATGTATTTTAACTTCCTATTCCATATTTTTTATTGTTTTTTCTTCTTCAGCCATTTGTTCTAAAATGCCTCAAACTTCTACTTTCCCCTAATCTGCTTTCTTAAACTTTGTTCCCCACATACAGCCACTGCTTTCTGCCTTAGCTGCTTCTGTTGTCATTTGTTTTTGTACAGCTGTCATATGTCCAAAACATATTTTTCCATTCTTTGTGAACATCAAACACAATTGTTTTCCAAATCTATTCCTTGTTGCCTTTATTTCCTGTTCTACAAAACATGGACAAAAATCCACAATGTATTTTAATGTAGTAAATTATACAAATTAAATACCAATATAAGAATTACAGTAGTAAAAGTCTACAGTCTGTTATATTAATGGTGGAATGCCTGGTAAACCCAGTAAAATGCCAGCTTTTTGAGATGTAAAGGAATCAGACTAAGATTTCAGATTTTTTCCCCATCTTTAATATAACATATAAGCCAGTGGTGATGAAACCTATGACACATCTGCCAGAGGAGGCACTTGGAGCCCTTTCTGTGGTCATGCACAGCGTTGCCTCAGCTCAGCCCCAGTTTGAATCGGGTGACATGTAACCCGTTTGGGCTGGTTTGCTAAAATTGCTAGAAAAAAAGTAGTAAAAAAAAAGTTCAGCCAATCAGCTGTATGACAATCAGCTGTGCCGCATGATCGTCAGGACTTTTTTTTCTTTTTAAAGCATTTTTAACTATCTACTTAGCGCCTGTGGTGTGCATGCGCTCGCGAAGCAAACAAGACTTCAGAGCATTTCACCCCTGGTTTGAATGTGATTGGTTAATTCTGAACAAAGCCACATCTTTATCTATAAAAGGATGTGAACACTTACATAGCCACATCATTCTAGTTTTTCATTATTTATATTATATACATTATATTCCCTAAAATATTTTACTTTGTTTATCAATTGAATTGTTCAGTTATGTTATATTAAAAATGGAAAAAAATTGTCTGATTATTTTACATCTCAAAAACCTGTCATTTTAACAAGGGTGTGTACAGTTTCTATGTCCACTGTAGATGAAATCTTAGTAGTCCTCGCTTGGGTTTGTAGAGAAAACTTAAAGAAAAATCAATTTTAAGAATTCCTGACAAATGGAAAATAAAATAAAAATAAATAAATACCATAGATCATAAGCAACAAGATATACTAGTCATCTCTTATTTAATGAAAATAGATCTTAAAGATTGATCACACTTGCAAAATATCTACAGCCCACAATAATGAATATTGTTTATCCTAGTAATTCCTTTTAAATAGCATTGGGATAATTGTGGATATGATTAAGATCCTGCATGTAAAGTTGACAGGAATAATTTTTCTTCTGTTCATCTTTTTTTTTTTAAATCTTGCAGTGCACTATAGCATATATTGTATGTAATCGGATAAAACACTGGGCAAATGTAGTTGAGAAGTAACAATATAATAGCATTTTTCTGAAGAAATAGGGTAGGGATATCACGTGTGTGAGGGAAACCTTTACCCTTTATCTAGTTTATTCATAGTTTATATATTCCTATTAATGAGAAATAAAAAGATGTAAACATTAATTTGGCTTATTACATTTGTATTGCAATAAGTAATGTAATGTATTACATTATATTACTTTTGCTAACAAAAGCCCTTTTTACATATGATCAGGATTAGCCTCAGTTTATTGTGTAAATATGTAGACAATTAAGATATGTGTAAGGCTGATATACCCTGTTTCCCTGAAAATAAGACCTCCCTGGATAATGAGCTCAATCGGGCTTTTGCATGCATGCGCTAAAATAAGCCCTTCCCCAAAAATAAGTCCTCCCTGAAAATTTTGCAACACAGCAGCAGCCAGGAGGCGACCATGCTCGCCGCCTCCTGCACCTCAAAAATAATAAGACTTCCCTGGAAATACAGCCAAACACTTATTTCAGGGGTCAAAAGAAAATAAGACCCCATCTTATTTTCAGGGAAACATGATATCTATACAATAAATTTTGACAAATTATAAGTTTTAAGTCTTAAAAACTTGATAAAAATAAAATTGTTAGAAAGTAGTGCTTAATTTCATGCAAAGCTATTTGAAAAGTTGCATGCTCATTTTAAAATTATTTATCAAGTAGCTTTAAATAGCTTGTATTACATGAAAATTCACCATAGTTTCAAATGAATTAGCATGGTACACTTTTACTTGAACTGTGAATTTGATGATTAAATCCATTAGTTCCCTCAGTACTAAATAATAATCTGATTCTTCATTAATCTTGTATATCTTTGGAAACCTAATCATTGGCCACTTTTTTGTAAAGGTTGTAAAGATCACTGTCTTCCAAGTCAAGCTCAACTTCTGATTACAGGAATATACCCTTGTTGATTTTTTTATAATACAAAACACTGGAAAATTTTAAGAAGAGCTTAGACAACCATTTGTCTGAAATGGTATATGGCAGTGATGGATAACCTTTTTGTTATCGCGTGCCAAAATTGTGCACACGCATGCCTACACCCACAATGAAATGTGCTCCCCCCATGCATGCACATGCTATCACCCTGCACATGACACTGCATATGCGTGCATGGCCCCTGCACAAGTATGCACACACACCTCCTGTGCATACGTGTGTGAAACCCCCCAGAAGAGAGGGAATTTTCCACTTCTCCAGGCTCCAGAGGCTTTCCTTGAGCCTCGGGGGGGGGGGGCAAAAACAGCCTCCCCTGGTCTCTGGAGGCCCTCCCTGAAGCCTCCTGACACCAAAAATGGAGCATAGGGGGGACACGTTGAACACCCCCCCTTCCTGCCCCCTGCACACGATCCCCGTACATGCACATGTGTCTTCCATATGCCCAGCAGACCCGAAACTCAGCTGGCTGGCTGGTGGGTGGAGCTGAGCTGGGTGATAGCTTGTATGCCCACAGAGAGGGCTCTGCATGCCACCTGTGGCATGCGTGCCATAGGTTTGCCATCACATGGATAGAGTTTCCTGCCTCGGCTAGGAGTTGGACTAGAAGAGCTCCAAGGTCCCTTCCAAATCTGTTATTCTATTCAATTCCATTCCAAAATTGGTTTGGCATAATCTTGTATTTACATCTGTGTTTAATGCAGCACATACTGTGTTTCCCTGAAAATAAGACAGGGTCTTATTTTCTTTTAACCCCCAAAATATGGCCTTGGCATTATTATTGGGGGGGGATTGTTTTCTGGCAGGTGGGGCGGGCGAGAAATGAGATGCACGTCTTACCTTTCCAGTTCCATCGTGTTCCTCGCCATTGTGTCCAGGAAAATACATTGTAAAAAATCCCTTCTTGAGAGTTCAAACTTCTCAAGGTAAGATGCACTGCGGCACAATTTGGGGGTTGGCAAGTGGGGCAGGGGATGGGGTGGGGTGGAGGCTCCTGCGACCCGCCCATTCCTGATCAGAACAGCAAACCTGCCAGAGGATGAGGTAGCGGGAATCAAGCACCTTCCTGCCCCTTGAAAGTGGCTGCCCGGGTGCTGTTGTGGGGACTGGTGATGGCCATGGACACCAGCAGTGTGAGGGTGTTGGTGGTGCCCGACCTGCTGCAGGCCAGGCAGACAGAGGAACTGATATTGGCCACGGATGGCCGCCATCTACTTCATCAGCGTTGTGTTCTGGCGCTGCTACAGAGCCACCTGGAGATCCAAGCCTGGCAGTGGCAGAAAATGCTCGGGCACCGGCGGCATGAAGTACCCCGGCAGCCAGGATAAGGGAGGGCGACAGGTGGCTCTCCAAGGCGGGTGCCCCATGCATGTCTGCGCCGCCGCCTCTCCATGACTTGAAATGGGGTCCTAGTGGGTAGGAATTCTGGCTGGCCAGGAGAGCCGGGGAAGTTCCTGCCTTCCCGAATAGCGAAGGAGCCACCCACTGTGCAGGCAGGAGGTGCTGGATTTGGGCCTGAAGGAATCGCCAAAGTGCAAGACTGGTGTTTGGGTCTCGTGGTGTGTGTCTGGGCCAGGCGGCAGGCTGCCAAAGAATTTGTGGATCAGCTGGGTCTGGCCCAAATCCAGAGGGCCACCATGGGGGATTTGGAAACTGCCATAGCCTTCATGGCCAGCAGGGTTGTTTTAGTAGTTGGTGTGTGTGTGTTATTTTAGCCCATGTCCTGAAAAGCCCGATTGGGCTTAGTATTAGGGCATGTCCTATTTTCAGGGAAACATGGTAGAAGCAAAAAAGAACTGTTAGGAAGCCTCAAGTTAACTTGCTTTCCCCTATGCCAGCATGGAAGAGTTGAATGGTAGGCTTTGTCAATTTGAAAAGAAGTAAGGTTAATTCAGACACTGTGGCCAGACCTGTCTTGAAGAATATCATAGGAAATAGGGAAAACCCTTTCAGCCAAAGAAAATAGCACTGACAGAAAGCTTCCCCTCAACCCCATTAAGCAGAATACTGACTCCTAATATTAGCCTGTTTTGGACTAGGAAAAAAAAAAGTGGGGGAACTCTTAACCTTACTTCTCAAGAGAAAAGGAAAAGTAGTTGGTATTTAAGTAAGAACCTTAGCTAGTAAGGATCAACTTGATCCATTCTAGGTAAAATTGTTTAAAGCTCATCATCTCTAGGTAGTCTTCAACTTAGGACGTTAATTGAGCCTACAAATTCATTCATACAGTGGGTCATGTGATGAGACTCGATTTTGCAACCTTTTTTTGTGTTAAGTGAACAAAGTGGTATTCAAACAGCACTGTTAAGTGAATCCATTGTTTGCAATAAAGATAAAATGAGGCATGTGACCATGGGGCACTGCAAATGGCTGTAAATGCAGGCCAGTTGCCCTGCATCCAAAATGCAGTCACATGATCACAGATGTCAGAATGTCAAAACTGGATCATAAGTAGCTTTTGGGTGGGCTGGTCATAACTGACATTTTGTAAGAACTACTTGTAGGCTTGAAAAGTTTTTCTCCATTGTCTCAACTGTTTCTCCTCACTATCCCTTCCTTGTAATTTTTTTTTAGCATTTTAAGCTTCACTACCAAGTCTGTTTATTTTCTTTAAAACAGATATGAGCTATTTTAAGGACAATGATCTAAAAACAAGGTTAATTTACGGTAGCTTGAACTGAATATATAAAGATCTGTATTCCATTTAGTTTAGTGTTACATCTATAATGGCTGCAATGGCATCATTTCAAATGATGTACTGGATGGGTTCATAAATTAAGCACAAGGCAGTTGGTTGCTTTTTGGCATGATGCAGTATGTCAGCAGTCCCAAGGCTTTACGGCTTGGCAGCCCATCAGGGGAAGAGAGGGGAACCAGCCTGTGCAAGCGGTGGCTGGCATGTGCAAGTCGAGCTATGTGTGCACATCGGTCCACTTCTTGTGCATGTCATTCTCCTAGGTGCTGCTTGGAGTGTCCAAGCACTGGTTAACATCAGCTTGCTGCCCAAGGACTGAGTTTAATATTTTTGTAGCTCCGCCTCCTGCTCTCCTAAGAGGCTCAGTTTCAAAAAACTCAGTTGCCCTACAGGATGCATTTTTGGGAGATCCAGCCCTTGTGCAGCAAGCTGGTTCCCCTAGCCAGTGTAGTGTAGCTCCTAGAATTTTATTTTTACTGTGGTTAGTTAGCTTAAACCTTCTGTTTTCCCAAATGGGTCTGCCAGCGCCAGCTGAGAGGGCGCCTTCAGCTCAGGGTACCAAGGACACCATTGGGCCCCAGGACCCAGGTGCGGGACTTTTCAAGGAGGCTTCCCCTCCTCTGGACCTGGTAAGGCAAAGCCAACGGTCAATCTCTGAACGCATGTGCGCCAACCAGCTGCTCGTACAGCCTGGTTCTGAATGGGCCATGGCCTGGTAGTGAGCTGCCACCCAGGGGTTGGGATCCATGCAGTATGTGACCCCAAATCTTATGATTTATAAAATATTATTTATGGCTTTGTATAATATTCAAAGCAGCCAATTGTGGCTTAATTAACAGATCATGTTAGAAAATATGAGTTAATAGAATATGCAAGTCTCACTGAATTCTACCTAAATTACATGCAGTATAAATTGATGTTTCTGTAAGCTTTAGTGAAAGAAAAGTTATGTTTATGAATGTTGATGAAGATTCTCAGTCATCCAGGTAGAAATGTCTAGAATTGTGTGCTGGCAACTGAACTTATTTTTGTCGGTTTTAGATGTTACTGTTTATAAACCTTGATCAATATACAGCATATTTCAGGTCAGATGAGGTTACTGAGAATTTCAAGTAGAGCTCTGCTTTATATGTGACAAGAGTATACTCCAAAGATCGGAACAATCAAATTCTTGAGTCACTAGAATTTTGGGCATATTAACTGTAATAGATAAGCAGATTTAAGTAATATTAGGTTATTAAAAACTAATAATAAAAAGTGTGCTAGAATATATTCCAAAAATAAAGAACTGAGCAGTATATTTGACAAAAAGTATCAAAGCAATCATTATTGGGGTTTTTTTGGTGGTAGGAGGGAGTAATCAGAAAATTAACTAGAGACTATTTACATAAAGATATGTAGTGCCCAGTTTTCCTTCTTAAAGTTGCTAATTAATTGAAACCAATCCTGGAGTTTTTTCCCAAATAAATGAGACATCATTATATAGATACATGTATTTTTAGACGCATGTACACACTAGCCAGAGGTTATTGCAAAACAAAAACTCAAGTTGAAGGATGTAAAGAAACCATTTATACAATTAGTTGATGCCTTGTCTTTATGTGTAACATGTCTTTCTTTAATACCTGCATCCATTTTTTATTCTTCCATAACTAAAAATAAAAAAGGGATGAGGTAAGATTAGAGGAGTTGTGTATTAGGAATGGGGTAAAGAAAGAAGTAAATAATATATAACTCAATAATGTTTTGCTGGGTTCTGTGAGCACAACCCCATATATATTTACTGTAATAAATTCCATTGGGTTACTTCTAAGTAATTTTTTAAAGTCATCTTGTTTAATCAATATGAAATTCGGCAATAATCAATTATTTTTTCTGGGGGCAGGGAGTTGGATAACTTCCTATCTTTCTTATTCTTCTTCTCTGTAAAAGCTGAGCGTCTACCCCGTTTTCATGAAAATAAGATCTCCCAAGATAATAAGCCCAATCGGGCTTTTGAGCACATGCACTAAAATAAGCCCTCCCCTGAAAATAAGCCATCCCCGAAAATATTGCAACACAGCAGCAGTCATGAGGTGACCACACTCACCACCTTTTGCACCTCAAAAAAAAAAAAGGCCTTCAACGAAAATAAGGCCAAGTACTTATTTTGAGGGTCAAAAGAAAATAACCCGGTTTATTTTCGTAGAAACACTTTAGTGAATAGACAAGTTACTGCCATTGTTTCTTTCTCAATGACAGTTTGGACTCGACAACTGTGTGGAGTCTAAGATACAGCCAAATCTCCATCTGTAAAATGTGCATATTTTAGTTATTAATTCATTTGGAAAACTTTTTTTAAATATGGAGGAAGCAATGATAGCTAGCCTTTCTGTTCTCTTGGATTACAATTTATATCAGACTATTCTACCATCTGGATTAAAAGTTGACAACAAAAATACGGTGTATATCTTCATTACCCCTCCTATCCTTTAGTGACCACATTCCATTCCAATGACTTGGTTGCTAAGTGAAATGTTTGTTAAGTAATCAAAAGACCAAAAGAGATGCTTTAAGATCACTGGTTGATCCATGCCATTCAGATGATGTTCTCTTGTATAGTGTTCCATGTCTGCCCCCCCACCCCCTTTGACTCTTCACAGAGCAGAGAGTTTGCTTAAACCATCAATCTTTTGGACTTCAGGGACCTCAAATTCATAATTTTAAATCCCACGGACCACTAATATGAATCCAGTGTGCCACTCGCTGAAGCGCCTAGACTCCCAGTGATGGGATGGGGTCCTAAGGCACTTAGCTTGGCTGCCTGTTTCTCCAACCTTAAACACTTAGAGCAAGAAAACCAAACACAGGGATCTCTCGCTCTTTCTCTCATCTCTCTCATCTCTCTTTCATCTCTCATCTCTCTCTCATCTCTCTCTCATCTATCTCTATCATGTCTCTCTCTGTCATCTCTCTCTCTCATCTCATCTTTCTCTCATATCATCTCTCTCTCATCTTTCATCTATCTCTATCATTTCTCTGTCATACCTCTCTCTCCCTCCCTCCCTCCCTCTCTCCCTCTCTCTCATCTCATGGGCCAGCCAGTGTCTTGGGGCGCAGAGGAAGTTGTGCATCTCCCAGTCACATAGCACCAACAAGGGCTGGAAGAAATGCCTGTGAGACCCAGCAGAGATGAAGCTTCGCTCCTGTTCTGGAATACGGAGCGAATCTCCATCCCCCACCCTTCCCATCTCAGGCCAGGAAGGAATGAATGGGAGGGGAGGGTTAGCGTTAAGGACCCATATTTCAGAGCTGTAGTCACAGGACTGGCCCATTGGTCATCCCAGAGCAGCTCCACCCAGGTGCGTTGCGGACCATCAAACTTTTCTCGTGGACCATTGGTTGGTGACCTCTGGCTTAAACAAACTACAGTATCTGAATTCCTGAGCTGCTTTTCTCCAGTGTAATATTTCCTGAAAAAATGTTAACTGCAATTTAACAAGCCGGGTCCTTAACTAGTTGATTCCAATTTTCTAGCCCTGCCCTTCTTTTGTTGTCAAAGAAATGAAATTCGGTCATAAATCAATTTACTGTTGAATTTGTGAAGATTGCTAGCTAAGATAGCCCCTTATGAACAGTGGCTGTATAAGGTCTCATAGGTCTCATTTAGCAATGCCTCAACTTTGAAGACCCCTACATCAAGCACCATTGTAACTTTGGTCACTGAATGGGCGATTGCAAAGCAAAGACTACCTGTAATATGAATTGATCTGTGTTAATTGATTTATCCTATAGAAATGCAACCATGATGTAAACATATAGATACTTATATTCCAATTGAAAGCCTTCTATGTGGTATTTACTACAATATCCAACTTCCTAGCTATTTTGCTGGCTTTGATTTGGAATAAATAGGAGCTGTGGATATCTGAAGGATTGCAAATTGGCTCAGGATGTAATTGAAATAATTCCTTTTCATTTTGGTGCAATGTAAATATTTGGAAGGGTATGTTGTTGTTTTTTAAAAAAAAGGTATGTTACATGGATAATACACTATTATGAGAGAACAACAGTCTGATATCAAAGCTTCCAAAATCACAGTTGTGCACAATAAGTATAACATTGAAAATTAAACTACCTTTGTCACAAGGATTTCTCAGAATAGTTACCGTGGTGGTACTGTTACTAAGCCATCTAGTATACTTTTCTGTATAGATTAAGGGAATCTAAATGTATTTTTGGCTGTCTGTGACAACTGTGTAATCAAAAAAATGCAATTGGAGTAAAATTATTGAAATTGTCAAAGAAGAAAAATGTGCTCATTATGCATTTTTAACATTTTCTAAAACAGTTGAACTTTACTATTTGGGACTACCTAGACTCTTAGAGCTTTTATTCAATCAAGGAACATAATTCAACAGTTTTGGTCATTTAGCATGCACACAGTTCTGTAGTGCATTTTTTTTACAGTACATTTGTGCTTTGGAACATATTGCATAGGCAGTAAGTAAAGGTTAAGTCTATCATTCTGTTTTATGTTCACGTACTTCCAAGTGTCTTAAGAAACTGGCATTTTCAGCTATGCGAAAATACTTTTGGGGCTTCTCATAAGCTGATACTCAAAAAATAACTTATTTATAAAATATGTTCTATAAATATTCAAAATTTGAGAACACAGCCCTATATTGATAGTAGGAGAAATAGTAGGAGAAAATATTAACATTATTAATTTTATAGATCTAGTAGTTCTAATATATTTGTATTAAATTTTCTTTTGAGACTATTTTTAAAGAGATGGTATAAACTTGAGAAAATATTCAGAATTCAGTTTAAGCAATAGTTTCTTTAAGAAGTACTTATGAGTGGCCTTATACTATTTACTCACTTTTCATAATTCTGTTGTCTTTTCTGTACAGTTTCGATATTAAAGGAAACATAAAAATGATCAGATAAAATGCATGGAATACATCATGGACTTTAAGAGTGATGACTAATAAGATTAGCGGAGCAACATTGGAATTCCTCAGATCCAACAAAAAGCATTCATATTCCATTCATTTTGCAATGGTAGGAACCATTTTAACATATTTGCACAAAATTATATTGTTTTTTTGTATCATTCAAACTGTTATTCTAATGACTATCTACACACACTAATCATAGAATAATATTAATGAATCAATGGGATATTTTGGTAACTTATTTTTGTGCATCTTTTGTTTATTTCTTTCATTACTGACATTTTCTATGTCAGTCCACTCCCAATGGAATGATACTGTATGTATCTTAAGGCTACTTATTTTAAAGATAGAAATATCTCGCAGAGTTGCATGACCTCCTAGATTCTGTGCTTAAATTTTATTACCATGCTGCTCCATATTGTATTGCTCAGGATATTGTTTGATCTGATTCATCCCGGGATCTTTATTCTTGCTACAGGGTTCCTTCTTCTGTTAAAACACTTTTTCCCCTTCTATAATGTGCTTGTGTGTTCTATTCTTACATTGTAAATATAATTGCAATGCCACCAAGACCTTTTTAAAAAAAAAATCTGTTCAGTGTAGACTTTTCAATAGAAATCTACATTTAAAGAATTTTCTGCATCCATGTCTCAGATATTTAAGCAGTCCTTGTTGTTCTAACTCCTCATAAATTGGAAACAATAATCATCTTATGGCGTACTTCTTTTGTCTCTGAATCCTAAAACTATTGAATCTACTCTTCCATGCTTTTCATATCACAGCCTAACTATCTACTCCTCTTGAGCTGATTACATTCTGCTCTGACTTACTTTAATTAGCCTTGGAGTTCATTTGAATTTGGAATATAGCATCACTAAATATCACACAATATTTATCTTCAGTTTTATCTCAGAGAACGTATGCACAAAAGAATGGAATGCATGGCATAATTCTCCCATTTATTCAGAATGTCTTCTTCATTAAAGGACTGAAATCCCTGTACAATCGTTTATAACTCAGCTTGTCTTTGAATTGCCTAAATGGCTAAATTGGATATACTTTTGTGATCTCTTTGCTTTTACTAATGTTGGAAGTAATTATATTGTATTTTGTTATTTTAAGATACCATTTTTAAAAAATTGTATTTCACCCAAAAGTATTTTTCCGTAACAGAAATAACTTGCACAATATTCAAGCCAATTCTAGTAGAATTGCTTGTTTAGTGCATTATTGAAACATATGAACCAACCTGAAATCTACAGATTTTACATGTCACTTTACATAAATAAAACAGTGTTAATCATTTTTGCTAATTATTTGTTGAATCTGATCTGTTTACAAAAATGGAGCTGTGTGCGCACACGCTTGCCTACCGCTCACTCAAAACTATCCCCTCCCCCCCCACTGCCGGTCTGCACAGCTGGAAATGTTGGGGAACTCTGTGTTACAAGTTTCCATAGCTAGATTATGTAGCTGGCATTAAATACAAATTTTCCAGAATTGAAACAAATATATAACTTCATGGCATAGATATTGTTGCTTGTGAATAACTTAGAGTACACTTAACACATTTTATTTTATAGCAACTTAATTTAATGGACAATTAAAATGTAATGTTAAATTTACATTTTTTATAATTTAAGTACATGAAAACAGACTAGTTCAAAGTCCCCTTTTCCTCATTTAATTATATTGTTTTAGTTAACTTTTCTGTAATGTATTCCTATTGCGCTAAACTAATTATATCTGATACTTCATACTTAATTGGCTAGTTCTGTATTACCAATATAACATTGTTGATACTATATTGCATCTTTCCTCTAATTATCTTGATTGAATTTGTAATAGAAATAATAAAATAGTTTTTTATTTTATGAAATAAGGTTCATAAAATAGTTCTTGAAATCCAGTTTTTCAACTATTAATTCTGGCTTTAGTCCACTTTTGGGAGGCAAAGAATCAGATCTATTGCCATAGCCACCCCCATAACAGCTGGAGGAGAGAGCTGAAAGTTCTCTTGAAAGTTGCAAACATCATGTCCAGCACCACAATTGCTCATTCAGAAGTGGCAGACATATATCCTTGAACAATACAGACAAGAAACAGGGTGAGACCTCTCTGGAAAGCTCCCTCTGTGGCTTAGGAGTGGGCCAAGTGTTCAACAATACCAAGTAGCAACATTATTCTAGCAACCAAAACCATCATAACTGCAAATGCTACCAGTTCATCAACTGGTACCACAAATAGGAATTGAGTGAAATGATAGGTTCAGACATAGGAGTGACACATCCAGGTGGTGGACCACCAGTTTGACACCCCGTGCTGTAGACATTTCATTATCATCCTAGGTAACCTCATCAGTGCATGGAGGAATGGAGCTTGTTGGCAGTTTATATGTGATAGACTTTCCTAACAATTTTGATTAGTTTATTGTTTCTTCCTTGATTGGTCTTGTTTATCTAGTGCTGGTTCCTGCTTATCTAAATATTGATTGATAGGTGCTTACTTTGGAAGATCTGTTTGCCTCAATCCTTGACCTTTGGTTGTTTTCTATCTTAAAGAGTTTGTTCTTGGACCTTTTTTTCAATGTGTTTGTTAGTAGCTGAACAACAAGACTACATATATTTAACCTTTATAATTTTATAAAGCTGTAGCTTAGTTTCACTCCAACCTGCAGATACCGTAGAGATTCCACCCCTGGGTTGTCTGGGGAAGAACACTGGCTGCACAGAGCTGAAACCACTATTGGGAACTAAAAAATTGGATGACTGCCTGCATCTTTTTATGTTGCATCTTCTTGTAATGATAATTGAAATCTTGTTAACCTGACAACTGGTTTTGAGTAGCTAAATTAACTCATTCAGAAAATCATGATATTAGCATCATAAACAAGTGGATGTATAGTTATTCTCTCCCTCCCTCCCTCCCTCTCTTACACACACACACACACACACACACACACACACACACACACACACACACACACACAAAGAGAAGATTGATCCACCCTTTCTCAGTTCATATGCATTATATCTTATGGATAATATTTAGTATTCATTAAACCTGCACATTATTAATTGATTCCAGCTTCAGCTACCTTTTTTCCTGGGCTATCCAATATCTTGGGCATTCTGTTTTATCAGCAGGAAATAATACAAACTTTGGAAAATATTTCAAACAGAGAATCGAAGCAGAAACAGCCACTGGTTCTGTCTTTCGTATAATGTTGAAGGACCTGAGTACAATTCTTTAATAATGCTTTTATTATCAGCCATTATCAACTTGGGAACATGGATTATTGCCCAGTGTTGCTTGAAACTGATACCTTATTCATATCTTGCTGTCACAAACTCTGTTGGTTTCTCTGTCTTTGTCCTTGAGGCATCAATAGTTGAAATTCACAAATACTGTGAAATAGCATTTTATTTTGTAGCCAGAAATAATTGTAAAATCAAGAACCAAGTAGATTCAGCGTTGATTAAACTTCTCCATTTACTCACATGAGTCTCCCCATTCCTACTCCATATTACCTTTTTAAAAAGTTATGTAAACATGTCCAATTTTTGTGGGAATTTTTTTGATATTTTAAAAATTGGCTTATGCTATCCTATGTAAATGGGTCTCCATTTTACTAGGGAAAAAAAGCAAAATGATATATGATATCAGATTTTGGAGACATTGTTCATCGTAAATTACTGAATATCAGTAGTTTAAATAAATAAAATCAATAATATATTTTATATTGCTCTTGAATTTCCTGGAAGATCTTCATCAAAAATAAAAGAATATTTCAGTTTAGCAAAATTTAAATTCTTCTGTCTGTTTATCTTTTTTTAAATATGAAGAGAGGCTTATAAAGTGAATCAGTACTGGAGTGTATACTTGAATATGTATAAACTATCTAAGATCATAAAAAAATACTTTGCAAATAATCTTAAGGAAAATAGTTGAATTCTGGTTTAGTAACTTTCGGGGATTGTGTTCTAACCATATAGGAGGAGCTGTGGGATACATATTCAAACAGCTAAATAAGTTCAGGTAGTCCTCGAGTTATGATTGCAATGGAGCCTTCCAATTACATTCGTAACCTGAGGATTCGTTGAAGGGAATCATGTAAAATAAATATGAAAACTCGCTGCTTTTGCCCACACATTCGCTAATAGAATGAGCAGGATATTAAGTCCATAAAGTATCTCAGAGTGGGGAAGGCCATGGGGAATCTAGTGCTTCTGACAACCCAAGGCCGCTCTCAATCCACTCAGAGATCCCATGCTCCTCTTTCCACCTTTGGCGCCCCAAACTGCTTGGGCCTTCTCCATCCAGTCACCAACCGCTAACTTACTTTTGGGCCACGTTTCAGAGCCCCATGCTCCCCATACTTGTCTCTTGGGTGGACTTGGGTACTGAAGCCCTTGTCCAAGCAGGTAGAGAAGCCTCTGATTCCCTGCGGAGCCCCAGTCTCACTCACAAGTGGGTGTGGCCCTACCCCACTATTTGCTGGAGTGCAGAACCCACCCGGATTTCACAAATTGCACCACTGTGGAGCTGGAGATCTTGGTGCACCACTGCCCTACTCCATAGGTGTTTGTCTATCACATAGTATCAGTTCTTCCATTCACTGTTTTGAGAGATAAATATCTTATAGGCCGGTGTTGGCAAACCGAAAGAACAAGTTTTTTGGTTTCTGGCACACATGTGCATGCAAAGACCTGCTGGGCGGCATGCATGTGGGCACCAGAAACCGGAAGCTCAGCTTCACAGCGCACATATGTGCACCAGGGAACTGCTCTTCCAGTTTCCCACACTCCCACAAATGCGAAGAGCAGCTGGAACCCAGAGCAGCAATGGGAGACAGCTGGCGTGCCCGGAGAGATGTCTCTGCATACCACAGGTTCGCCATCATGGTCATAGGAGATGAACAAGATTAAAGTCTGTTAAAAACAAAGAGAACATTCTAATGTACGATCTTTTAATTGAATATATTAAAACAAATTAATATTAAGGGAAAAGATCATTTAACTCTCCAATTTCAAATGTAGGAAAAGATTCCAGATGAACGAAGATGGAAAAGAATATAATATCTAATGCTTTGCTCCCATAAACCACAAGATGGTGCTGGCACAATACTAGCAGGACAGGATTCAGATTCCCAAATGATATTTATATATTTAAAAAGACATCCTGTAACTGTAGTATAAGGTATTTTCTGCAGCCCAGACTTGATTTAGTAATTAGAGCTACAAGTTGATTTCCAAATTTTCATAAATTTATAAAGTTACAATACTAATTGACATCCACAGTGCACAACTATTAAACTTAACACAGTGTTTATCTAACTCCTGTCTTGTTCTTCAGAGATTGTGGAATCCAGTTCCCTTTCTGCTCCAATTGTAACATGGAAATTCTGCTTTTCCAAAAAATTAATTGGAGGCTTGAGAATGTTGATAGCTCTCTTGGTTTCCAATCCTTGTAACACTTTTTGCCACTTTTCTTTCAAGAGTTTTCTCTGCAGTTTCCCCCAAAAGAAAGCAAAGTTTTTTTCCTATCTGGGGTAAGAATGATTGGGGAATTTGATGTAGCATGTGACACAGATTGTGTCATATATATAATTAATTCAAACTCATGTGTTAGTTGTTTCTCATTTAAGTTGGTTGGCTGTGAAAATTGCATTTCACAACAGAACCTGAAGTCTTCAGTAATGTTTTGAGCTTATTTGGTTATTGAGATATTTCCTCATATAAAACATGAGAGCCTGCTTTCAAAAATGTTCTTGTTGAACTGATCTCTCCGAAAAGAATCAGTTAAAACAAAAATTGTGTTCCTTTTATCTGCAAAGAATTTAAATAAATTTAATTCCTTTTCATGACTTTTTTGCTATTGTTTTTCTTGGTCTCTTAGAGACAAGTATGTTCCAATTTTGCATCTTGTTAAATGCTGCAAGTACTGATCCCATTACAGAAATACTATGCATTTTAACTTTCCACTAGCCTGTCTTATTAATTAAAAAGTGGAAAACAATTTTAAATATGCTTCTTAAAAAATCTCTGACTGCTTTCCCAGTTCCAGCTTTATTTGTGCCTGATCAGCAAAACCCCACAAATTTAGTATCCAGTAAGTATAATACATATCTTCTATTTTAGTTCCAAAGTACTTAAGATTCTTACTGGTGAATTGATAGTAATCTGATCCATTATTCAATGTGTTTATACTAGTTTCCTCTCACAGCTTGTGAAAGAAGACTTTCTACTGCAATATTTGTTAATTAAAATCATAGTACCAGTGATAATTTCTTTTAATTTTGTACATGAATCATATTTCTCTTCAAGATCTGTGTTTTTATAATAGTTTAAGCAATTTTTGTTTATTAAAAAGAATAGTGCTGATAACAGTATAAACTGCAAACAAAAAATACAAATACAATTATTGACTAACATGTGATATGTATAAATAACCTTTAATTGATATAAAATTGGATTAGAAAATCAATCCAAGATTAATATGAAGCCTTTCACTTTGTCTTTTCCCCCGAATAAGATTAATTAAACTATTGATAGTTATCATAGTTACATTAACAGTTCACTGCTGGAACTTAGATGAGGATTTCTCCTTTCATTTTAGTTTACCAGACCTTTACGTTTTCCAGATTTTAATATTTTAAAATTTATAAGTTATTGCTATCATTGCTTGATCGAACATTGCACCATTTCTTAAATAAATTGTAATGGATTATTCAATGATAGCAGAATTATTTTATCTTATTATTTCAGAACTACTATACAGAAATCATGACTTAATATAAAACCTATTGCCAGGAGTTGCTTTTGCAGCTAATCTGTTATGTATAAATATGAGTGCTAATACAGAATGTCTTTAGTACTGTAAAATATATATATGATTTGTCATGTTATCAGAATAAAGAAACTACTATGCTAGATAGAAGTGCAGTTATACAGTTACTGTATGATTTCTATAATGCTTTTCTCATTGTTTTGTTCACTTTTCTTTGAAGGTTTTCGAATGAGTGGATCATGAGGAACATACTTTAGGGACTTGCCATAGTATGGCTGCTTCTCGATCTACTCGTGTTACAAGATCAACAGTGGGGTTAAATGGTTTGGATGAAAACTTTTGTGGCCGAACATTAAGAAACCGTAGCATAGCTCATCCAGAGGAGGTTTCTTCTCTTCCACAAGTAAGATCAAGATCACCAAAGAAGAAATCAGAATCTCTGCAGACTCAGAAGGGAAATAGCAATGGGAAAGCTAATGATGTCAAGCAACAGAGTTCTAAAGAATCATGGGTAAGCCCTAGAAAGAGAGGCCTCTCAACTTCAGAAAAGGATAATGTTGAGAAACAAATTGTGGAAAATTGTGAGAAGAAACAAGTGGAACCTCTTTCACCAGTTTTAAAGAGAATTAAGCGTTGTTTACGCTCAGAAGCTCAACATAGTTCAGAAGAAGTGCTACCTTCTAAAACAGGGAAAGATCGGTTGGAACATAAACATTCAGTATCAGACAATGTCACGGTCAATCCAGGGCCTAAACGAGCTTGCCGTTGTCTTATATTGGACGATAGTGATAAAAGGGAGGTTAAAAAGGTAACTGTTTGTGCAGAAAAATTAGATCATTCTTCAATAACCGAAGAACTCATAAGTTGTCAGTCTATCAATGGGGTTAATGGGAATGGTTCAAGTGCTTCTAAGTGTGGTGACTGTCAATTGGATGGAGTCACGGCACAGAACAGTGCTGATTCCTGTTCATCTGAGGAAAAAAGTACAGCAAAAAATGGAAATACATCATTTTTTCATAGCAGAAATAAGGAGGACAGTTTTATAGACCACAGTGTGCCTTGCACAAATTCACAAGAACAGTTAACCTGTGAGGACCATAAACAAATAAAGAACTGTTTGTCTGAGGAAACTGTTAACCAGATACAAGAGTCAGGTACGGGTACGGGGTCCTTTTGTGAAACCCAGTCATCTTTGCTAAGGGATTCTGAGGAGGAAGTAGACGTGGTGGGTTATAGCACTGCCTCAAAAGAGCAGTCTGAAAATACCAACAGCAACCTGGACAGTTATGATAATACAACTGCTTCATGTGAACCTGAACCACCGGTTTTGGACTGTGTTTCAGCTCCAATTTCATCAACATCAGAATCTCAAGAACATAGGTACACCTTGAGAACATCACCATGGAGGGCAGGCTCAACAAAAATTAGCCCTATTAAACAAAATTCTCCATGTAAAGAGAATGGACAGCTTGAAGAGAACAATCATACTGTCCCTGAAAAGAATGTAGAATCAAGTGTTACTAATATCAATGGATCTGGTGCAAACACAGAAATTGCTCCAAGTGAAAGGGAAAGTTACTGTGATTCCAGAGAACATCCAAAGGAAGGACTAAGTAAATCAACTTCAGAAAATAAACTTATTACTCCATCCCTACCATCTGCCAAAGAAAGTGCCAGTCTTCATTCTGTAGACGAAGAGGAGGAAGAACCTGACGTGTATTACTTTGAATCAGATCATGTGGCATTGAAACACAACAAAGAGTATGTGTAAATATGGTAACCATGGATTCTGCTTTTTTGTTTGTTAAATCAAATTTCTAGTTTTCAAAATTTCTCTATTTACTCTAGGATTAATTTTAATAAACTGCTGTCTTTATAAAACATTTAAATTTTATCTAGTGGGAAAGTAGCAGTTTTTAATCTCATTACATTTAAGGAGCTTTATGTGAATCTGATTTAATATAGATGTAGCAGGAAATTCTTTTTAAAGCGCACTTTTCTGTTTGGAGATTTATTTGGAAATAGACTTTCTACACCACAAGTTTCATTTTAACATTTTAGGTTTTTTATTATTATTTAATATAGAAACATATTTTAGAAACTCATCTACTATCTTACACATTTATTTGAATAATAAAATCTTTAAATTTGTGAATTAGAGGAGTAATGTAGATCAGCTTTGCAAATATGATACTTGGCATTAAGATAGGTGCAGAATGGAAATCATTGATTATTAAATTGATCTCATTCTCGCTCCAATTTTGTTATTTGGTGTACAGGCTCGGGATCGGTAATGGAGGTACAGATATATGAAGTTGGTCTAGAGAAGGAAAATTATTTTTTCCTTAATCAGTTAACTTTTGTAAAAGATATTGAAGTGACAGGAGTTAACCCTTTCCTACTTCATGATTGTTTTATTGAAAAAACAAATTAGTAACACGCTCCCCTTGATATGTGTGTTAGTAAAAAGTGGATGTGGCTATTAACACACACACTCTTATCTTTGGATGTGAGGGCGATGTGGCTGCGACATCTGTCACCCCATTGATTACCAGGGTTGACTCAGCTGATCTGTCTGGCTAGGCGGATGTCCCCTTCCTCCCTCACTGCTCCATGTGTGTCCCTCCTGAAGCTGCACACTCGGTGGAAGAGGACGACCATCCCAGATAGAAGGAGTGTACCGATCTTCGGTCAAGGGTATACAATAGCTGCGCTCCCCTGCTAGAACCTCCAAAACAAGCTCTCATTTGGGACTACTCTGTATGTTAGGAAAGGCAAAAAGATTTTTAGAATTTCTGATAGTACCAGTTTAATTCTGCAGTTTTACATATATAATCCAAGACCCTATTTATCTAGCAAGAAACAAATTTATATTGAATTCTGTCATTCAGATATGTTTAAAGTTATAATTATTCTTATATATGTTGTTACTACTATTTAGCAGACTACAAGATTTTAAATAGATAAGGCAACAGTTTTCAGCTGAGAGATCCACTCACCAGAGGGCTGGTGAGTGATTGATTTTAAAAACAGAAATTCATTTTGATATTGAAGTAAACATCCTAAAACATCATGCTGTAAATCACTTTTTTGCCTTTCAGGCTGTAAATTTGTTTGAAAATTTGTGCATTTGTTTGAATTGTACTGGCTTTGTAAAGGAAAGATGCAGATTGTTTTTTATGTTTAGAACAATATCATTTAAGGAAGTATTTCAGTATTATTTCAAAAACGTGTTTTATATAAAATATATGTTTTTATATTACATATTGATTTTATCTTTTAAAATCTGAAACATTTTTCGCTTGTGATTTTAACCTAGCATATTCTGTAGATTTTTTAACATTTATGATGGTTTGAATTTCAAGTTTCAGTTAAGATTTAGTCAACCACTTTGTGAAAACCATGTATTGCTTTTATTTCCAAGTGAAAGTTTGCCCTTTTTGTGTGTGCCAATACTATTGTAATAGATAATTGATAAAATGTTGATAAATTGCATGCATAACTCTTTTTCTAAAAAGAAATTCACAATTTAGTCAAGCAGTTTCATTTGGTGCTTGCTGAACTGGCAACTAAAATTGAAGACTGGTTTCATATTTAAACCATTTGAAAAGTTGTCTTGGACTTGCATAGATTGATTATTATACTATTTGAATATATTTTCAGCACACTTGAAAGCAGATGAGTGTTTATTGTTCATAGGTACAAGAATATCACAGCTGTGGCTGATTTGCAGAAAACTGTTAAATGCTTGAGAAGAAAAATAATAGTTCTTTCAATGACCAAATCAACAAACCAACAAATTTCTGATCCTTGAGAAGAACATAGATGAAAAATTGTATGAAATCTGCAATTATTGGTAAATGTCAACAGCGTTGATTTGATACTATATTTTCCTTTTAGGATAATTTCAAATATGCAAACCCCCCCCCCCCCCCCCCCAATTCTACGTCCCCTTTCCTGTAAATCTTCTCTGGAATTACTTCTATAGGCCAGAAATCAATTTAAATTTCATGAAATAATTAAATTTATTTCATGGAAATTCATTAAAATTAGGTGCCTGAGCACACTACCACATACGGTCTAATTGCTATGAGGAATTGTACTCTGTTGCTTTTTTTGCACTTGCTGCAGATATGTTTCAATTCCTTTTCCAATATTTTATACCATATTAATTTTCTATCACATTTCTAACTGAATTAGTCTGAGGTAAATTATAGTGTCAAATCGGTGCAGCAGCGCGGTGCATTTTTTTCTAAAACAATAGGAAAGAGGAAGATAAAAGAAATTTAAAACCTGGGAATTGGGGTTATAGAATCAAGAACATTATCATTCTGTTTACCTGATTATGATTAACTGCATTTATTTAGAATTCTATCTTATCATGTCTAAGCAAGTTGGAATAGTAGATCAGTTTTTGCTTTGAATTTTTGAATAAACCAGAAGCCTATGTTTATATATAACACAAAACAAACTATAAACATAACCATCTGAGTTTGATTACGGTACTTGCTTAGGCTGTCAGGTAGAGAGAAGTCAGATGATCAAATAGTGTACACAAGAGACTTGCTTCTTCCTGATAAGCCATGCTTCTGAACAAATATGAGCTATGCATGTGCACCCTACATTACTATTGGTTAACTTTTGATCTCCATATAACCTTTCCTTTTAGCCACTTTTGGATTTCATTTTGCTGTAACTTGGATTTTAGGAGATTTTATCTGGATTTTTTAAATTTACCAGATAAACTATATGCTCATAATATGCAATTTCACAATAGAATATGCAAGAATAATTCTGAGGGAAATTAAATACCAATATGTATTTAAGGAAATACTTTAGGAAATGGACTGTATCTTACCTGTGATTCAGGCAGTTTGAGACTACAAGTAATTATAGGCTTATGAGCAGTCACGTAAGACAATTCAAAGTTACAATGGACTTCCCTCAAAACTGTTTATGACCTGATTTTGACATTTTATCACCACACATGATAATATTTGGGTTGTTTCACAACTGGCCCACGTTTTCAGCCATTTGCCGCCTCCGAACATGTGACCATGGTTTTTCTTAACATTATCTTTTTATTATTTTGTAAGACACTCAGAATCGCCTCAGCAGTGAGATGGGCAGCATACACAATAAATAAATAATTTTACAAGTTTTTTTGCGATTGGTGCTGATTTCTGGGGGGAAATGCCTTTTGGCTAAAATTTGCTTAACTGTGGCATTCGCTTAGCAACCACAGGGTTTCTTTAATGACCACCACAAAAAGTCGTAAAATCAAGCATGGTCAAGTGGCAACCTGCTTAGTGACCAGCATAATTTACAGCTGTAATTCTGGGCTTGATTATAGTCATAAATTGGAACTGCCTGTATATAGTACATAAACAGCTGTTGCATAAGGGTCTGCCCCATTTATAGTAACAGTTTGCAGTTCTTTTTAATAAAGTATTGTGAAAAAGTATCAATTTGAACAAATGAAGATAAACTTGTTGATCTGCAGTGTCTTTGGATTCTAACATTTATAAACTGAAAATAATAAAGGAGTATGAAATTGTAGATGAAAACTTGGCATATGTGACATGTCTTTATTCTAGAATGTGGCAGTATGTGGCGATTTTAGTTCTGGGATTAATCTCTTGCCTCAGTGTTTGTGGATGATGAGAGTTCAACAATACTTGAGGTGCCATAGTCTGTCCACACTTTAGAATTTCCAAAGCGTTGGTGTTTGGTTTTTTTACATCTTTTAAATTGTAATTCAGCATTAGAATAAACTCATACATTTTGGTCACATACTATATTCCATTTTGAATCATAACATCTTTCCTGGTTTCTAGGGAATTTTGACTGAGAAAAATAGCTAGAAAATGTCACCATTTGTTATTTAAATAAGGAAAGCTTCGCTATAGATCTGATTTAGATTTCAAAGTAATATTATGAAGAAATACAAATGTGCTTTTTTCTGGTTTACTATTAGCATTCTTTTCAGGATTTCTCTTTTCTTATGATAGACAAAAAATTAAAATAACAAAAAACATACTTGGAAGAGAAATCTGATAATAAATATTGATGCATGGGCAGTCTGGCACATTCTTTGAATATTTACATAAGGGAGTCAGAGTGTCAGTTAATTGAGAAAAGAACTTTACCTGGGAAAATAAAATACCCCATGTTTCCCTGAAAAGAAGATCGGGTCTTATATTAATTTTTGCACCAAAAGACGCATTAGGGCTTATTTTCTGGTTTGGTCTTCTTTTCGGGGAAATACGGTACTAAATGCATCCATCCGGCTGACGATCTTAGCAGGCTTATTTTTGGGGATAGGATTTATATTACGAGCATCCTGAAAAATCATGCTAGGGTTTATTTTCTGATTGGGTCTTATTTTGGGGGATACACAGTAAAAATATTCAATACTATTAGTGTAGCTTAGGGTTTTTTATATTTTGTGTATGGTTTTACAATGTAGCTTGATTGTATGTTATGTTTGTGTCATATTTGAATTGCAGAATTTTATTCCATATTGCAGAAGAAAAATAATTATATGATTAAAGATAATCCCTGAAGCCTACATGAGCACAGCAACTGTTTCAAAGCTTTCTTGTTATTCAGGTTTCTAAGCAATCCTGACAAAAAAAGATTTGGCTATCTGGAAGCAGTTTGTAAACCTATAAAACAACAGTTTTTTTAAAAAACAAATGTGGAATCGAATGCACTTTTTCAAAATCATTTCCACAATGCATGCTCAACTTTATAGTTTATATTTACTTTTATTTTGGATTGCTTCTCTAGGATACTTCTATTTCTAAATAAAGTGTTTATTTTGGGGCCTTTAAGTTTTAGCATAAAGGTTGATGATGTCATTGTACAATAGGCAGTGCAACATGTAATACCTTTAATTCATTAGTTGCATGAAAAAGTTTGAGTACTCTGCTGTATATATTTCAATGAATTCCTAACTGAATGGAAGCACAATCTTTATCCTTTTTTGTCGAATATAAGTTGAGCATGACATCTTTATGTAAATTTGAATGTGCATGAATTATGTTAAATTTACAGATGTTAAGATAAGGAAGCAGTGAATAAAACTGGTGTAGAAATTTGGGTGTTCTTTCAGTTGATTCATTGCTCTTTTTTTAATTGTGAAGTTCTTAGTAAAGCCCCAAAGGATGATTGATTCATTAGTCTTTAATTAGCTTTGTGAAGACAGTTCCATAGGTGAGAAAATATTCTGATTTTACAATTTCTCAGATTGTGATAGCTTTGTCTTCTTGCAACAATAATGAACCTCTTTATGCTTCAGTAACTGTCAAGCATTGAAAATGAAGATATTCTTACAAAGCAGAAAAAGACTAAAGAAATCCAATCTTAAACTGAAACTAAGCAGTTCCAACTGTAAACGTATGGCTGAGAAAAAGAAGTTATTTGGAATTGCTGAGGCAAGATCTGGGTGAGAAAAATCTCTGCTAGAACCATCCCCAGATTTGCAAAACAGTTCATTGCAGATCTTCAAAAAATTGATTTCTTACATCAATAATATATGTAACTTACAGAATGTTAACAGATTGAGATGTTATTTTGACAGTTCATAGTGCAAAAATAATAATTAAATATTATTATTTAAGTTACTTTCCAATTTCAAAACAGATAGGGTAAAGACAAATCCAATCAGTGTCAGGAACTGGGCTGTATTTATTTGTTTGTTTTTATCATTTATTGGCTACCCATCTTAGCTTAAGGTAACTGGTGTTGTATGAAGTATGTATGTAGTATAACAATTTGAAAAAAAGAGTTCCAAAAGAAGTTGAAAATATTGCTTTTTGCAATTTGTCATTGAACAGTATTTATTGTTAGGTTATGTTATAAGCTGATGTCTATGTTTGAAGATTCTTGTGTTAATGCATAATTTTTAATTGTATAAAAAGCCTGATACCTTTATGAAATTAATAGTAGATAGTAATTTGAAATTTTAGTAGATAGTAATATCAATTTTTTTTAAGTCCCACAATATTTTTTTCTGATCAATTACACATCTGTTTCATTAATTTCTGAGTAGAATTCATTATCTCAGGCTGTTTACTTTGACAAGTTTGTGTTCATCTCTGTACCTGTAACTGATGAAGAATGAAAAATTTATGCAAAAATTTTAAAATATAATCTGCTAATAATAGCACCATTGGAACTTCTATGTGATATAAAGTATTTCTTCATCATAAGGCACTTTCTCTAACCCACCATAAAAGCCCTATAATTTATAATCAGTTCAAAATTGTGCACATTTTGTTCTCAGGTTTTGTCTAGAAATGTAACTCTCTATTGTGGTTTCCTTTAAGAATATAAAAAAGTAAAGGTTTCCCCTATCCAGTCATGTTTGACTCAAGGGGCTGGTGCTCTTTTCTTAGTCAAGGGAGCCCAAAGACATGTGGCCCAGCATGATTATACACCCAGTATGTATATCTTCAATTGCAGTGATGAAATACTGCCATGCATTCAATTAAGCGTATCAGTCAACAAACCCAAGATGTTCATGATTTCAGGTTATACAAATCAATTTTATGTTGTATGTGATGGGCAAGAATATGACGTGTTGCTTGAATTGTATTCATATTGCTGATACAGTCACTGATTCTAAACACTTCAAATCTGAATAGTATCTGATTCTTCATTATATGAGTGCAGACTGCTCTACTCCTAAACAACTAAAGAAATCCTAGCTGATCCATTTATAACTGAAGTAGCATTATACTATGTTTACTTGTGGCAACATGTGTACAATAATTTTCTTCTTTAGGACAGTATTGTATTTATGTGTGAAAGACAGAAAGCTTGAAGGTTGAAAACATTCACTGTAATGTTAATTTTCATATACAATTTCAACAAATATTAATTAAATGTAAGAAAAGCCCTAAACTCTTTAAAATAACTTTGTTGCCACCCAGAAACAAGCCATTTGATTATGGAGCTTAAAATACATTTATTAATATTTTATGTAACTGGAAGTTGAGCTAAAATTACTGTGCGGTCCTTGGTGGTCTTTCAACTTGGTTGTTCTCTTGCAAATGTTTCATTACTTAACTAGATAACATCATCAGTGCCAAAATGGAGAGGGGTTTGTAAATGTTTACAAGAGAATAACCAAGTTTAGAGATCACCAAGAACCTCAAAGTTCAACCCTGAGCTATAAATACTCTCTTCTATTGGTAAAATTATTTTCTTCGACAGAGCATTAGAATGTGATTTAAAATAGTTATTTCAGTACTCTCTAGAACAGCGGTTCTCAACCTGTGGGTCGCGACCCCTTTGGAGGTCAAACGACCCTTTCACAAGGGTCGCCTAAGACCATCCACCTCCACCAGCATTGGCCATGCTCAGGAGTGCCCTGAAGCGGCAGGTGCATGAAGAGTGCCAGGTGGCAAAGCAGCCTCCTCCCAGCTCTGGGCGCAACCCAGGCGCCACCCCGCCTGGTCTCCACGCCAGGGAAAGGCCGAGGCGCTGAAGGAGAAGAGAGACAGGTTCTTCTGGGTGGTGGATCAGCCTCGCCTCTGACGGATCTCCGAAGTGAGTGTGGTTGGCAGCGCCACTTCAGCCCAGCTGCCTGCACAGGGGCTCGAAGGCTCCCAGAGAGCAGGAGGCCATCAGGGCAGTTGGGGCACTTCAGCCAGCAGGACGGGCTCTCACCCAGGCAGGCACATGCCGGGATTCAAGCCGCCTTGGGCCTGGATGCTGCCTTTGCTGCCCCCACCGCCAGTCCTGTCCTGCGGGCTAAACTGAGCTTGGAGGCTTTTTGGCCCCCGGAATGGGCTGGCAGGAGAGGCTGGAGGGGAGGACAGGCCACCCATTCCTTCCGTCGGAAGCACAGTACAGTGTAGCTGAAGCCTACATTTAAAATCCAATTTAAAGTGCAATTTCTTAATCTGTTAAATTGATTGCTCGCACGAATTAATGCCTGGTTGTAATGAGAAAGAAAGAAAGAAAGAGAAAGGGGAGGGAGGGAGGGAGGAAGGGAAGGAAAGAAAGGAAAGAAAGAAGAAAAGGGAGGGAGGAATAGAAACAGAAAGGGGAGGGGGAATGGAAAGAAAGAAAAAGAAAGAAAAACGAAGAAGAGGGAGGAATAGAAAGAGAAAGGAAAAAAACTGGGTGGGGGGGGGAGCGAAATGTAAAAAAAGTAAACTTAATAAAGTTAAAGTCATGTAAATCCCAACCTGGCTGATCTCCCAAAACAAGATTGGCAGATTAATCACTATGCTTTAATTGTATTCAATTTGTAATAATGAAAATACATCCTGCATATCACATATTTACATTACAATTATTAACAGTAGCAAAATTACAGTTAAGAAGTAGCAACGAAAATAATTTTATGGTTGGGGGTCACCACAACATGAGGAACTGCATTAAAGGGTCGCGACATTGGGAAGGTTGAGAACCACTGCTCTAGAATTAAATCTTTGACTGACCTGATCCAATTACAGGTTTTTATATTAATTTATAGAGATGTCTTTCTAAATGTGCACTTACAGAATTCTGCCTCCAAGGAAGCTTGCCTCAATTGCCATCTTTTAGGAAATCGCGATATACTGAAATAATATGTTCAGCTTCAAAATCTTAAGCAATTTGTTACTTTACTGTTGAGTATTTATATTTTGGCTTTGTTTTTAATTGCAGAGCAGTGTTTTGTACATTCAACATTTGGATTGATCTTAAAAGGTTTTCATTCACATATCTCTGGGTTTCTAGCTTCCTGGGTATTTAAAATGATACAGACATCGGAGTGTAAGATACTCCTCCCCCAACTTGGTCCTGTCTAGTTTTTTATGAATTACAATGTTCATCTTGCTCTTTTTATATTGGAGTTATAACCCAAACCTTCAGAGCTGATATATGCATTTTGTTCTTGAAGCATTTTTAGAAGGTATGCAATGAAGTTTAAAATCTTCTTAAGCAGTATTTATAAATACATTGGTTTCACTTTTCTGTTACATAGATATCAGACTGATTTTGATTTAGGGTATTGGAATCGTTTAGTGGCAGCAGTTTTTTTTGGTGGTACAGTTGATAGCTAGAAACTTAATCTGAAGTTACAAAAAGGTTATTCTATTCAGCATCTAGGGATTTTTTTTTGTATCTACAACATTTGTTTTATTGTTGATTTTCAAAAATGTTGCTTTCATTACTATTTTGAATATTAAAAGAATTTCTGACTTTTTAAATACTTGTGATATTCATGGTTCTGTTATTTTATTTTATTTTGCTTGAGTCTTTCAGATAAATGTGCTGGGTGCTAAGGTTTTGTTTTTGCTTTCATTTCTACTCCCACTTTGGTTTGCTTGCGCATAGAAGTCTATAGTGAGCTGTTTCCCTTTATCTCTGTAGTTATCAGAGACTGTTACAAACGATTGCAGTACTCGAGGCTCAGCGAACTCAAGCTGTCCAAGATCTTGAGAGTTTAGGCAGACATCAGAGAGAAGCACTGAAAGATCCCATTGGATTTGTGGAAAGTCTCCAGAAGAAGGTATAGCAATAGGAATCTTTTCATAAGCGATGTTTGATAACTGATACTTCATCTCCTGCAGACAGTGAGAGTAAATAGTAATAATAAGAGAGTAGGTGATCTCTGCAGAGGAGCCCTTCGATCTATTGTTCTAAAATCATTTCTCCAAAGCTGTGTTTATTTAAAATTGAATTAGTCATTTGTTCATGAAATTGGATGAATAATGATGACACCTTTATTTGCAGTTCTTTTCTGTTTTCAGTATTTCTTGTATTCAGTATTGCACCAATGTTCTTGCTTCATTATATCACTGGGAAATAGCATCTGAATATGTCACTGGGTAATTTTATCATCAGATTATTGATTTTGTGGAATGTATTTTATTATTAAAGAACAATAATAAAGTGAATGTATTTAAAGGGATATAATATCTATCTATATATATTGAACATTGTTCAGCTTTAGTTTTTTTTGTTTCTATTTTTTTGGTCTTTTTGTAACCTCTCGGGATATAATTGTTCAGAATCTTAATGAGCAAATAATTTAATGGAAAAAGGCAACAAATGGTGATGAAATTTTAAGCATCAATCTATAACAATTTTAAATATCTGTTTAATGAGCCATCATTTTCTGCTTCTTCTATATTTTATTTTCTGTGCTTTTATTACTCTTGAAATAATTCCTTAAATGTGTGGCAGTATAGTAATACAGAGCTCGAGATCTGGCATTGCCTTAATATTAGTCCCAGTATATGTAATTTTATATCATATTACTTGGTGTTTTTTCTGTGTAAATGTTTCATTTTTTCCCCTGTCAGGTTGATGTAGGGCTTCCATTTCCACAAAGGGTTGTCAAGCTGCCAGAGATATCCTGGGACCAATATACCACAAGCCTTGGGAATTTTGAAAGAGAATTCAGAAACCGAAAGCGTAACAGTAGACGAGCCAAGCTTATTTTTGATAAAGGTAAGTATAAAGGTATTATGCTTTATAAAAGAAAAGCACTATAACTGCACTATATTGATTCTTTTTTATTTTTGTAGGTTTACCTACAAGACCAAAAAGCCCTTTGGATCCCAGAAAGGAAGGAGAGGCTACTTCATACTCTGTTTTGCCTTTTAGTGACTGTCCAGAATCTTCAACAAACAACCGTCCACAAGTAAATATGAACAGAACTAAAGTATTGCTCATATTTTCCAAAGCAGCTCTTTGAAAAATGTAGATAATTTATTGGGAAGAACTGTAGCCTTTTCTGTTTGATCAAATTATTCTTAAACTTCTTATAGACAAATGCTACAATGCCTTATTGTCAAAGCCACAGTATCCACTTCCAACTAGATCAGTAGGTGATGGTTAAGTCAGTAAATGATTTTATCTCTGAATGATCTTTAGTTTTGCTAGGAGTGAATTAACTGTTTGCAGCTCTGCTATTCTTCCTTTTTTGGTCAATAAATGAAGCCAGGTTTTTCTGCTTGAAAGGCAAGGAATGCAACTTTCTAGCAATTTTCCATTCCCTGCTCAACAATACAAACTTGAAAGCATTTTCCTTCAGACCACCTTTTTTATTTGACTGAAATTCAGTTATGCATATTATTTAAATTCCTTTCTTGTTATGCACTGTATTTCAGCAGATGATAAGAGGGCGACTTTGTGATGAGACCAAACCTGAATCTTTTAATCAGCTGTGGACAGTAGAAGAACAGGTATTGCAATAACTGTTATTTTAAAGTGAGATCATCATATAGTATTGATTTTGTTTTTCTGTTCTGTCTGTTCTTTCCTCTCCCCAACTTCATTTAAAGATGACTAGAGTTCTTTTTTGTGAGAATCAAATTGTGTTGACAACTATCATTGTTTACCATTTCAGAAAAAACTTGAACAATTACTTTTGAAGTATCCTCCAGAAGAAGTAGAATCTCGGCGATGGCAAAAAATTGCAGATGACTTGGGTAATAGAACTGCAAAGCAGGTAATGAGCTGCATTATGTTATTTTTTAGAAAACTAATAAATAGCTTCTTTTATTTGGTAAAGCAGGTTTTTAAAAGAAACAATTGTGTTTCTTCTAAGGAAATACAGTTAAAATACAATAGATGGCTTTCCATGGATGTCCTTTCCCTCATTCCAGCCCCAAAGCCTGAGATAAAGGCCAAGTTTTTTTATGCCTTTCTGAAGGCCAAAAAGGTTGGGGTCAGCCACATACAAGTCAGGTGTGGAGGTAGGGATCATTCTATAAGGCAAATGCCAAAATGCGAAAGACATACCTTCTGAGTCTCAACAAATGGCGTTGTTTTTAAGAAGTGTGCCTACCTGTTACAATGTGTGGGAGAGGCAAATATCATTGGGTAGAGGCAGTTCTGCAAATAAGTCTGGTGCCATGTAAGGCTTTATAGATGGTATCCAGCACCTTGAACATCCAAAAGCTTAAAGGAGCCAATTTACTTTGCTTCCTAGTGATGTTACATGGGCACATGCCCATAATTACCCAGGGCGCTGAATTTTTGCCCATTTGTTTCTTTCAGGTGGCTTTCAAGGACAACCCCATGTATAGTTTATGTAATAATCTAGTCGGGAAGTGACTAGGGCATATGTCTTGCATACAAGACAAATTTGTGCAAATATCTTGCTGCCACAGCTGCCACCTACTCTTCAAGCAGGAACTGGCACTCCAGGAGGACCCTCACTTTGTCAGTTCAGTTCAGTTCAGTTGCGTTTATTTATAGGCCGCCCTTTTCCCTGAGGGGACTCAGGGCGGCTAACAACTTATGGGAGGGGAAGACGTACAATAACATAAAAATACAGTATGTAGTTAAGATCAAACAACATTCATTCAACATTCGGGCGGGGGCAAACTATAATCTTTACCCCCAGGCCTGGCGGGATAGCCAGATCTTGAGGGCTGTGCGGAAGGTCTGAAGGGTGGTGAGGGTACGAATCTCCACGGGGAGATCGTTCCAGAGGGTCGGAGCTGCTACAGAAAAGGCTCTCCTCCGCGTAGTTGCCAGCCGGCACTGGCTGGCAGATGGCACTCTGAGGAGGCCTAATCTGTGGGATCTTATGGGTCGAGAGGAGGTAATTGGCAGAAGGCGGTCTCCCAAGTACGCAGATCCACTACCATGAAGGGCTTTATAGGTAGTGAGAAGCACCTTGAAGCGCACACGGAGGTCAACAGGTAGCCAGTGCAGCTCACGGAGGATAGGTGTTATGTGGGCGAACCGAGGTGCACCCACGATCACTCGCGCGGCCGCATTCTGGACTAGCTGAAGCCGCCGGATGCTCTTCAAGGGCAGCCCCATGTAGAGCACATTGCAGTATTCCAGCCTAGAGGTCACAAGGGCGCGAGTGACTGTTGTGAGAGCCTCCCGATTCAGGTAGGGTCGCAACTGGCGCACCAGGCGAACCTGGGCAAATGCCCCCCTGGTCACAGCCGACAGGTGGTGATCAAAGGTCAGCTGTGGGTCCAGGAGGACTCCCAAGTTGCGAACCCTGTCTGAGGGGTGTAAATTTTGACCCCCCAGCCTGAGCGTTGGAACACTAACCAAATTTTTGGGAGGGAAACACAACAGCCACTCGGTCTTTTCTGGGTTGAGTACAAGCTTGTTAGCCCGCATCCAGTCCCTAACGGCTTCAAGACCCCGGCTCATCACGTCCACCGCTTCATTGAGTTGGCACGGGGCGGACAGATACAGCTCCGTATCGTCCGCATATTGGTGGTATCTTATCCCGTGCCTCCGAATGATCTCGCCCAGTGGTTTCATGTAGATGTTAAATAGTACGGGGGACAGGACCGACCCCTGCGGCACCCCATATGATAGGGGCCTCGTGGTCGATCTCTGACCCCCGACCAACACCGACTGCGACCTGTCCGAGAGGTAGGAGGAGAACCACTGCAAAACAGTGCCTCCCACCCCCACCTCCCGCAGTCGTCGCAGAAGGATACCATGGTCGATGGTATCGAAAGCCGCCGAGAGGTCGAGGAGAACCAAGATGGAGGCATGGCCTCCATCCCTGGCTCTCCAGAGATCATCGGTCAATGCGACCAAAGCGGTTTCTGTGCTGTAACCAGGTCTGAAGCCGGACTGGAAGGGGTCCAGGTAATCGGCTTCCTCCAAGGACCGCTGGAGCTGGTAGGCCACCACCTTCTCAACAACCTTCCCAATAAAGGGGAGGTTGGAGACTGGACGGTAGTTGTTAAGTACGGCTGGATCCAAAGATGGTTTCTTCAGGAGGGGTCTCACCACCGCCATTTTAAGTGCGGCGGGGAAGTGCCCCTCCCGAAGCGAGGCGGTAATAACCGCTTGGATCCAGCCCCGTGTCACCTCCCTGCTGTTAGCAACCAGCCAGGAGGGACACGGGTCCAGTACACAGGTGGAGGCGCTCACAGCCCTCATGGCCTTGTCCACGTCCCCGGAAGTAACATCCTGAAACTCAACCCAGCGATGGTCAACCAAATTGTCCTCTCGTGCCTCGGCTGGTTCTGCAAAGGTGGAGTCCAAATCCGACCGAAACCGAGCAACTTTGTCCTTTAAGCTTGACCAGGGGAGTTCAATCCTATTTAGAAGCAAAGATAGAAAGCGTCCCATTCTGGGATCCAGAGGACCCAAAATCCAAAACTACCCAGTTTGGCAAGGTTGAGTCAAAGACTGTTCCCATCCTTATCTTCACAACCTCCAAACACTGGGACAGAACCGTGACAGCCTCACTTGATTGACCAAAGGACAGAGATGTATGGTCCCACACTGACAAATGACCTCCCTTAGTAACCTCATTAAATATTAAAAAGAAAAATGAATTAGTGAATTAAGCATGTGTATTTTAAAAAACCCAATCTATATCAGAAGACATTACTTCATAAGGGACAATTTCTATAACACATACCACCCTGCTATTCTGTAGTAGACTGCTTTGCTAATCTACTTGCTAATCAGGGGTAATGCTGGAGAATTATCATTTTAAGATGTAACTGGATGGGAAAATAGCATATATTAAACAAATTTAATATATTTTAATTCAGATTACACTCTAAATATGGAAAAGCCATCTTTATTCTAAATACACTAGGAAAAATACAATATCCTAATTGAAAATTCAGGAAACTTTAATGAAGTTGGTTTTGATGCGGGATTTGAAGATGAGACTAGAGAGTCTTTCTGAGAGGAGAAGAATACATTGCTCTTGTCTTTTTATAATATAGAAAACAGCTTGGTAGCAGAAGGAGTCACTCATATTTATTTTTCTTAATTAAGTCTTGGCGTACATAATTAATTATTGTTCAAGAATTATATTTTTAAATATTTTCTAATAGATGTTTTCCTCTGACTTTAGGTTGCCAGCAGAGTGCAGAAATATTTCATAAAACTGACTAAAGCTGGTATTCCGGTTCCAGGCAGAACACCAAACTTGTATTTATACTCTAAAAAGGTAAAATCACAAGATTTTAGATTAATTTCTAAGATTTACTGTCCTTCAGTCCATAATAAGAGGGTTTCCAAAGAAAAAATAAAATTTGGACCCCAAATCAAATATAGGCAATACTCTAAATCTGAGTTGAAACAGATTCTCAGATTGGGTCCAACTGGATGTTTTTAAAATCAAAAACCACATCATCTGTGCAAATTTTTTTACTTGTGTTTAAGTAGACTGCATATCATCATTCAATATGCCAAGTTAGGAACTGAACTCTGATCTTACATATGAATAAAGATTGTTGCATGTTCACCATGTTCTGTCCATACTGTAGCTTCTTGACTTTTATGTAATTTGCTCACAAGGTCTGTGTGATGTTCTGGAATTCCCATTTTTCTAAGCACATTCCACAACTTGACATGATTAACACAATAACCTTTTTTTGTATTCTTCAACTATACATTGTGAATCAACAATAATGTTTCATATTTGTTGGCCTTTTCTAAAGCCAACTTGAACATCTAGCTTCTTTTTCTTGGTATAGGAGTAAATCTTCATTGCATTATCCTATCGTTTTGCTAGCATGTAAATTTTGTCAGAAAGCAGACCACACACAGAATACTTAGGGCTTACACCTATTGTGAACAACTACATACTACTGAAACTCATGTTTGTGTATAACCTTTAACTAAGCAAAATGATTCATCTATAGAGCAACAATTTTTTAACCAAGGTACCTCACATGGGTTAAATGAGTCAAAAATCCAGGACTCATGACTCTTGTGGAATTGAAATTTGGCAAGTGTTATAAAACATTTTATGACATAAAAATTATAAGACATTATATGACATGATACAAAAGTCATGAAATGTTTCTCATGCTAAACTCCTGATGCTTGATTGTGCTATACACTTCAACATGGTCCACTTTCAAGGCAGATACATATCTGACTGCCTGCCTGAATTTTTGAGAACTTGTTAGTACGTTAGAAGTTTTGCCATTGTTGATGGAATCAACAATGGCAGACCTGCCAGAATATGGAATCTGGCAAGGAAATATTTATGAAACGATGTGTAGTACCTAGTAATAATGAAGTTACTTTATGCATTAGTGGAATTAAATCAATGTTGTCTGTTTCTTTAAAATTTAAAGTACAAAATGTTTCTGTAGAGTTGACAATTCAATGTGGCAGAATGTCATTATGAAAGCTGCTGGCAGAAATGTACAAATTACACTTTGGAAACAACCGATGCTAAATATGCTATTTTGGAAAAAAATGACTAATTGAACAATTTATTTTCCAAAATATTTGTGATTAGCTGAAAAAAATGTTATAACAGACATTAAACAGATATCAAAGGTATTGTTAAAAGCTTTTTATGCAGCTCACATTTTTTTCTCATTCTTTAAAAATCGTATTTCTTCACCTCTGCTTAAAAAGGCATATTTAAATGCCATTGTTTTAAATAATCATCAGTTATTGTATAAAGCATTTTGTTTAGCTAAGAGATTTGAGCAACTAGTTTTAAAAGGTACCAGGTGAAACTGATTATCCGAATCCCATTCAATTAGGTTTCAATCCTGATTTTTGAATGAAACAGTATTGATGAGGCTTATAAATTATTTTTGTCAGGAACTAAGCATAGGGCAGTGATGGCTCCCGTGCCAAAAGCAGGGCGAGCGCAGGGGAGAAAACAAACAGTTTTCTCTTTGTATCGCTCCCTTTCTATTTATTTTTTTTTTTGCTTGAGTTTCTTCATCAATTGTTCCTATGACAGGGAAGAGGGATAATATTCTTCTTTTGTAGACATCTCATCTTTGCTATCTTGCTCTGCACATGGCTTCCAATAGTGAAACAAGCAAACAAAATAAAATCTCAGATATACTGACAATGAATAATAACAAAAAGATAAACTGTCCTGGTTGCCACAGGGACCATTGTGAATAACCATTACGGACAGATTTACGTTGGCACAGATCAGTCACTCACCTTTCATTCACCTTCATGCAGATATGACAGAAGCTGCAAAGCCTCGTACTTTATTCAGAACTTGGATAACTAAAGATGTGGCCTGTTTTCCTTTAAAAGCAATGTTATATTTAGGCATGGCATAATATGAAAGGCTTTTTATGGATACCTTTTGAAACTAGTCATTAAGAAATTTTAATTTGAGGGGAGGGGCCCTTGGGGCTTGGTGGTTTTTATGCAGGCGTTTTATTACTCAAATCAGGTAACATCATTAGTGCTAGTAAGGAGTGGGGTTTGCTCTCCGTTTATATTCCAGAGCTTTCTCTTGCTTGTCCTTACTAGCATTGATGTTAATCTAGTTTGGATAATGAAATGTCTGCATAAAAACAACAAAGTTCAGAGATCGCCAAAAGCCCCTAATTTCAACCCTAAATTACAAATATTCTCCTTTATTGAAACTTTAGTTTATACAGATAGACCTAAAATTCAACCCCAATACTTTCCATACACAAGCTTGGGCCTTTTCAATACTTTCAGTTGTGAAAGTTTCCTTCATGGTACTAATAATTGTAACACCCTTTTATTGTATCACTGAAAACAAGATCTTCTGTTCTTGAAGTAGCAGTTTTAGCCAAAAATGATTTTAAAGCTGAGAACTTGTTTAAAGGATGATCTGTACCTTTTCCATTAGAATATCCATGCTGATTCCTTTTAATAAAAAAAAAACACCAAACCTTTCATGAGCTTTACACATTTATTTCACCTTCATTCTTTCATAATCTCCATATGTATTTGGGCAATGTCAGAAAGTGGGCGATCCACAAAATGCTCTTGGCTTACATCTATTGTACAAAGCTGTTAATACAATTTTCCCACCCCTCTTATTTTCAGAAGTGGTGGGGCAGACTGTACATTTTACAATAACTACTCATAAGAACATGTATTTTCATGAGATATATAATAATTCAATGTTTCTGTAAGCCATTTAAAATTAAATTTCCCCTTACCAGAAGTCATATTGTTTTCCATTCATTTGTTAGGTTTTTATTTGAAGCTTCATAGAAATACATAATTAGTGCTGTTTGACCGGTTGGTTTCCCTTCATTTCATATGTCAGTTTTAAAATTGGCCACACCTCTCTCACTAGACATGATATATAAAGTAAAAAATTGGGCATTTAATGTAAAGATTCTCTTTGCCCAGTAGAGATAACAAAGCTACATATTAATTAACCTGTACTAGCATGTGTATCCAGTGTAAGATCTTATTCTGCCTTTCTATTTGATGGTCATATGTTAGTTGTTTTTGGGGAAGATTCTATCTAATTCAAATTACATCATGTCTTAATCTTGAGCAAAGGATGCACTGGGAAGATTTAAACATGAGGCTTAGCTGTGAAAACCTGGGTTTGATTAGCTCTGTCTTTCTTTGGCAGGAGGGGAGAACCAATGATTAGAAATTTCTATCATGCCAAAATGGATTCCTTGTGGCAATTAGGTATTGAAAGACATTGTTGCAGAATACAATTGCAAGAAAAAGTATGTGAACCCCTTGGTATTACGTGGAGTTTTGGATGAATTGGTCATAAAATGTGCTCTGAACTTCATCTAAGTCACAACAATAGAAAAACACAGTCTGCTGACAATAATACTACACAAACATTAGATGTTGCCATGGTTTAATTGCACATAACATGTAAACATTCATGGTGCAGGGAGGAAAAAGTATGTGAACCGTTGGACTTAATAACTGGTTGATCTTCCTTTGGCAGCAATAACCTCAACCAAACGTTTCCTGTAGATGCAAATCAGACCTGCACAACGGTCTGGAGTAATTTTGGACCACTCCTCTTCACAAAGCTGTTTCAGTGTAGCAATATTCTTGGGATGTCTGGTGTGAATCGCTCTCTTAAGGTCATGCCACAGCATTTCAATCGGGTTGAGAGCAGGACTCTGACTGGGCCACTCCAGAGGGCGTATTCTGTGCTGTTGAAGCCATTTTTGTGCTGACTTACCTGTATGCTTTGGATCATTGTCCTATTGCATCACCCATCCTCTGCGGAGCTTCAGTTGGTGGACAGATAGTCATAAGTTTTCCTGCAAAATGTCTTGATAAATCCTGGAATTCATTGTCCCATCAATGACAACAATCCGTCCAGGCCTTGAGGCAGCAAAGCAGCCAAACCATGATGCTCCCTCCACCATGTTTTACAGTGGGGATGAGTTTTTGATGTTGGTGTGCTGTGCCTTTTTTTATCCACACATAGTGTTGTGTGTTTTTCCCAAACAACTCAATTTTGGTTTTATCTGTCCACAGTATATTTTGCCAGTAATGCTGTGGAACATCTAAGTGCTCTTTTGCAAACTTCAAACGTGCTGTAATATTTTTTTTGGACAGCAATGGCTTCCTCCGTGGTGTCCTCTCATGTACTCCATTCTTGTTTAATGTTTTCTTTATTGTAGATGTGTCAATAAAAATGTTAGCATGTGCCAGAGATTTCTGTAGGTCTTTAGCTGACACTCTAGGATTCTTCTTTACCTCATGAAGCATTCTGCACTGTGCTCTTGCAGTCATTTTTACAGGACAACCACGCCTAGGGAGAGTAGCAACAGTGCTAAACTTTCTCCATTTGTAGACAGTCTGTCTTACCGTGGACACATGAACATCAAGACTTTTGGAGATACTTTTGTAACCCTTTCCAGTTTCATGCAAGTCAACAATTCTTGATCGTAGGTCTTCTGAGAGCTCTTTTCTGCAAGGCATGGTTCACATCAGACAGTGCTTCTTGCAGCCAAAAAACCCAAAACAGGTGTGTGTTTTTAAAGGGCGGGACAGCTGTCAGCAACACATCCAATATCATCACACTGATTGGAGTCAAGGTTGGCTCACTCCTGGCTCCAATTAGCTCTTAGAGAAGTCATTAGGCTAGGGGCTCACATACTTTTTCCTCCCTGCACTGTGAATGTTTACATGTTATGTTCAATTAAACCATCTAATGGCAACATCTAATGTTTTTGTAGCATTATTTTCAGCAGACTGTGTTTTTCTATTGTTGTGACTTAGATGAAGTTCAGAGCACATTTTATGACCAATTCATGCAAAACTCCACATAATCCCAAGGGGTTCACATACTTTTTCTTGCAACTGTATGTTGGTTTTCTTCTGTGAAAAGAAGAGCTTTCGCTGAAAATTAAAAAAATATTTTTCTCTCTGTACGGTAGTAATATGTGAAGCTTCCTGTTCAAATAGAGATAAATATATATATATAATGCCACCTTTACACAAATACTTATATTTATTACAGTCCTCTAGTAGACGGCAACATCCTTTGAATAAACATCTCTTCAAGCCTTCAACTTTCATGACATCCCATGAACCTCCTGTGTTTATGGATGAAGATGATGATAGATCCTGCTTTCACAGTCACATGGCCAATGCAGCAGAGGAAGAACCATCAGTAGGTTTTGCATTTAAATGGATTATTTTTTAAAAAAAAACGTTATGTAAATGCTCTATAAATTAATATAAAGGACAAAGAAATGCTTGCATAAGTAAAAGGTCAACAAACACCCGTGCCTGTTTAGTGCAATAGAAACCCAAGTGTTTCAGATTTGAAGGAGAGAAAATGAAAACAGTGCAGATATTCCTTGATTTACATTCGTTTAGTGACCATTCAAAGTTACAAAGCACTGAAAAAAGTGACTTATGACCATTTTTCACACTTAACAATCATTGTAACATTCCCTTGGTCATGTGATCAAAATTTTGATGCTTGACAACTGGTTCATATTTATGGCTGTTTGCTGTGCCCCTGGGGCATGTGATAATCTTTTGCAACTTTTGCAAAGTCAAGAGGGAAGCCAGATTCACTTAACAGCTGCAATGATTCACTTACAACTGTGGCAAGAAAGGTCGTCAAAGGGCAAAATTCACTTAACAAATGTCTCGCTTAGCAACATAAATTTTGGGGCTCAATTATAGTCATAGGTTGAGAGCTATCTTTATTCCTTTTTCAAATTAACAGAGGGTGTCCCAAACAGATTGATTTATGCATTCTCCTAGGTCAAACCTGATCAAGAAAGGGTGAGGCCAGTCTCTACTAATTTGTCTGAGATATAGTGGAAAGTTTTTTGTAAGATCCATACACACACATGCACGCGCACACACTTAGGCCTTTTCCCCATTACAGGAAAGCATAAGACAATTCCTGGTTTTATTTTTTCATAGAAAAAAATTCCTACAAGACAAATCACTTCAGAAGTCAAAATTTATTAATTTTTTTGCCATTTTACAAAGTCTTTGGGTATTTTGTTCTTCCACTATTAAATCTCATGTTTCAATGTTCTGGTTTATAACAAAATGGCAAAAATCAAATAAAGCTGCATTAAAATTTCTCATACTAGAAATATGTATTTCAGTAGTATTCAAAATTCTGGGTCAATTTAATTCTGAACTCTGGAACTTTGGTACTAAAGAAAAAAGACCAAATTAATGGTTTTGGAATTTTTAGGGCAATTTAAAACTATTTTGAGCCATTTTCCAATATATCAGCAATCACATCATAGATTGCTATTTATTCTGGAGTTTGTTTAAGAGGTGTGGTTTCTTTTACCTTAATCCTTCTTTCTGTAACTTTGCAATTAAAAGTTGCAATTCTCTCTCTCTCTGAAATAGGATGAAGAAAGTATCCCTGTAGCATATCGTGAATTACCAGAATATAAAGAGCTGCTGAAATTTAAAAAGCTGAGGAAGCAGAAAGTGCAGCAAATGCATGCAGAAAGTGGCTTTGTCCAGCACATTGGCTTTAAGGTTGGTAAAGATTCCAAAGGCCTCATATTTCCTCAGTTATGTGAATGATGGTTTCTTTGGAAAGTAAGATCCTAATCTGGGTTCAGCATTAAGTTTCCTAGGCAATGTAAGTAAAACCTCAAAGAGTTGGGTGATTACCCTGATCTAATGGAAGATGTGAGGATGTGGTGGCTCAGTGGCTAAGACGCTGAGCTTGTTTATCAGAAAGTTGGCAGTTCGAATCTCTAGCACCGCGTAACAGAGTAAGCTCCTGTTACTTGTCCCAGGTTTTGCCAACCTAGCGGTGCGAAAGCATGTAAAATGCAAGAAGAAAAATTGGAACCACCATGCACCTTCGGCGGTTAATCATGCCGGCCACATGACCACGGAGATGTCTTTGGACAGCGCTGGCTCTTTGGCTTTGAAACAGAGATGAGTACCGCCCCCTAGAGTTGGGAATGACTACTACATATGTGCGAGGGGAACTTTTACCTTTACTTTTAATGGAAGATGTATTTGAGGTCTGTAAATGTAATGCACCAACTTTTCACATTCAATTATTGGTTATATTATATAATCAAACTCTAAATATTCAAGTCTGGACTCTTATCAACTGTTTGGGAATAAATCTTACTGAAATCACTAGGCCTTCTGAACAGATTAGTGATAAAATCCTTCTTATAAAATTATCACCTTGAACATCGTAAGCAGTATGTAGAGAAGTCTTCCTTTTAAAATTTCTGAAAAGTGATGTTATACCTGAGCGTCATTGCTTGGAAATTATGGTATTTTTTTTAAAAAATAGTTAATTTGCTTTGTCTACCTCCCCAATCCAATAGCTTCTGATTTATTAGGCAAAATCTCTCATCATTCCTGTCTCTTAGCCATGATGGCTAATTGAACTTCTTAGATTCCCCATGAAGTTTTTTTTATCTTTGATAATATGGATATCTGAAAATCAGAGAAAAGAATTTGCTGTTTGCTTACATCATAATGATAATCTAATTTGGATCTGAACTAATTTGCCACTCTCAGTGAACCTTAAATTAGAAGATAATGGAAATGTGTTTTTTTTTCCTTTCCTTAGTCATTAAGTGAATTTAATACAGGAGGAATGGGGGAGATGAAAGCAAATTTGTAGCACAGTAGAGTAAAATATAGGAAATTGCAGGGGAATGAAAAGAGCAGTTTAGTTAGAGGAGGCAGAACAATTGTGTGAGAGAAAACAATTGGAAAAGCTGAGAAGATGCAAAACAAAGAAACTGCTTGAGAACCAAGTCTGAAATATTGACATAGGCTTGTAGATTGCTGCTTTGTCATATTGAGAAGGGGGAGAAACTTAAAAAAAGAATAATTTTATTTTACAGTAATATTAACTATGCGGTAAAACTATTAACTTGGCAAGCTGTTTATTTTTGGAGGGAAATCCTTAAGATCACTTTGCTAAATTTCTTTTCAGTGTGATAACTGTGGAACTGATCCAATTCAAGGCGTCCGGTGGCACTGCCAAGACTGCCCGCCAGCATTGTCTTTGGATTTTTGTGATTCTTGTTCTGACTGGTAAGTAGCATGCCCTGAAGACCAGCATTGACCATTACATGGCTTTATTTTTAAATGTTCATCTTAAAACGCATATTGTAGCATTCATAACCTCTTTGGAATATATAAGGCATGCTTGTGATAATTTTAAATATAGGTTTGTAGGGGACGTGAAAGTGCATGTTCTTGGTGTACATGTTTATTGCTGAAATAAACCCTACGTTTTTATATTAGATAAATTCTATAATGCAACAAGTGTGGATCTCAAAAGTAACATATTGAAGGTCCAAGAGGAAATGTGTGTTTGGGGCGGGAACTATTGCAACTTCACTATAAATATGTACGGTAAATAGAAGGTACTGGAACAAGTAGATAAATGTGTGCAAAATATTTATTAAAGATGGGAATGTATATAGAATACAAAAAATGAGAAAATGAATAGAGAAATTTAAGATGTGCAGATGATGAGAGAAAGATAATGGATGTTTTTTGTTGAAAGAGATGCATGTCAAGAGAAGGTAGAATAGCTATATATGAGAACATGTTTCTTTCATATTGTATCTCAGGAGAAGAATAAATCCAAGCTGAATGCAGTAGAATGGGGTACTTAAAAATGTGTCGGCTAGACAGGAAAAAGTAGAACCAAGAATGTATGGATGTTGAATGAATTTGGATTAAATACAGAAGTGAGTGACGGGTACAAAAGAAACGTTTTGAAGTGGTTGGTAGTAAAAGAAAATGAATGTGAATTGACTTGCAAAACAAATACATAAAAGAAATGAGCTGAAAGGAAGGAAACGACTAAGCTAGATGTGGTTAGATGAAATCGATGAGGTCTTCAAATAAAGAGATGAGAAGTTTAAAGAAACAAGAAGTGATGTACAAAGCAAGTACGCAGACGTGGAAAAAGCAAGGAGGGTCTGAAGAATAAAAAAAGCATGGGAAAGTATTGTTCATAATATTGGGGATAATTATAGTTAGACACTGGCTTTTTCTTATCCCATGTCTTAATTTCTTTTTAAAAATTGGCTCCCTGCTTCTTTCTTCCTTTCTACAGTAGGCATATTATTTTTCTAAAAGTGATTAGCACCATGGGTAGATATTCATGTTGAAAAACATACCTTCCTGATATAAGCAATTAATTCTGAGAGGAATTTAAGGAGGAATAGTGAGTAGAATATGATCAGTGTCATGCTTCACAAATAACCATTTTTCTTTTTCTTTCAGTCTACACGAAACAGATATTCACAAGGAAAATCACCGACTGGAGCCTATTTACAGAGCAGAAATGTTCTTAGATAGAGACTACTGCATGTCCCAAGGCCCCAGCTATAATTATCTTGACCCCAACTACTTTCCTGCCAATAGATGACAAGGAAAGTAGATGTGCAACCTGAAACATAGGGTCACTTCTGAAAACCTAACAGGGGCACAGTCATTGATTCTGTGCGCACTTTGGAAAGACACGTACTTTCCCAGGAATGTCATCCACTGCTTGAGAGCTTCCCAGGTGCCCTTCTCAAAATATAGCTCTCTAACCCGTCTTGTTACTAGATCACTAAATAGAGGTTGAACATTCCTAGCGTGCAGGTGGCTATACCGGGCAGATTTTCTTCACTCCATTAGTCTTTAAAAAATAATAATAATAATAAAGTCCAAGAGATGACTTACAAAAGTGTGGCCAGAAAAGAAAGCAAACGTTAAACGTAGTCAATTCCAGAGACTTAAAGAACTTGGCTATTATGTGATGAACAGGTGATGAAATACTTAACATTGAAACAGTTTAGTAGTTTGCAGTTTTGTTGTGGAAAATAGTCTCCAGCACAGAAAACTGACTTCTTTCAGCAAAGTTTTAGCCTGTGGCAGTGTTTGCTTCTAGGAGCTACTCATAAAACAATCACTGTCCCAGAGGTGGTCGTGATAGGCCTTGGAGCTGCTTAATTACGTAGATATTTCTTTTACCTCCTTTTTGTTTTGTTTTTTTCCTTTTTACCACAAACTTATTTACCGAGAGTGAAGCACTACAGGAGGCAACTGTGGCACTGCTTCCTTAACCAGCTCATGGTGTGTGAATATTATAAAAATTGTCATGCAGATATATTTTTAAATGTAATGTTATATAAAATGACCATGTGTTGTGTACAAAACTATGGTGAGAAGTGCCAGTGGTAGTAACTGTGTAAAGTTTCTAAATCCCCACCATTAACTCTTATGGAATACACAGCCTTCTGCCTCTGTATTTAGAGTTGTTAATGCAACTCATCAAAGAAAACTGCCTAATATAAATCATATATGGTAATAATTTTCCTCTTTTTGTAGTATGCACAAGGTCCATGAAAGATTGTATTTTTATTACTATTTAAACAAGGTGATTAAATTTAGCCTGAACAGTGAGCAAGACTTCACATGCATTCTTTTATACTGCTGGATTTTGTTGTGCATCATTTAAAACATTTTGTATGTTTCTTCTTATCTGTGTATACAGTCTGTTCTTAAATAATGTTCAGTTGTCAGGAGAACTGTGAGAAATAAACTATGTGGCTACCGTCTGTTTATATATAGAATGGTTACAGTGACTTTTTTCTGGAAAGGGTGAATTTTTGAACCAACCCTTCGATTTGAAAATACCAGTTAGGCCGTAGAGAGAAGGGGTATCTCGACTTCATCTTTTGACTTGATGTTTTATGCCACCTCTTTCAGGATAATGCTCCAGCACCCTGATTTGAACATGTCTGCTAAATTCTGTACACAACCCTATCTATGCTCTAACGCGCAGACGCACCACTTGTGTGGGAGCAGATTTGCACAGCCAAAGGAATGCTCTTTTCTAAGCTCTTTTCATTGTTGAAACAAATGGGGAATCAATTATGTGGAAGAAGATGATTTCAAAAATGCCCGCAAGACTTCTGTGTAACCTGTTTTAAGTCCACGATTCTTATTTCCATTTACTTGTTCTGCATATCCACCCCCCTTCTCCATTCTCTTTATGAAATAAAGAAGGCATTTTGGTACGCTTTATTAGGTGGAGAATAGCAATGACTGAAAAAGCTTCGTAGCATTTACTATATATTTTTAGTTAATATATCATTTCAACATGCGTAAGTTGTGATCCAGAAACACGACTTATTTTAACTGTATTAGATTTCCAATTGCTTTAAAAAAACACTTGAATTTTGGAAATAATTTAGTATATGTGTTTAAATTAAACTACAGCAGTAACTAACAAGGAGTTGGCTGGCTCGTTTGATAACAGCATTAATTTGAGTTTAATTTCAGTGTTAATTTTCACATTTTGTTTAGGTGTAATCACTTTCTGTTAGAGGAGTTGAAGCATTTTTAATGGATAGATGATGCAGTATCATTTCTAAATGACATCGTCTGTAAGCATATCTCATTCTTGAGAAATTTAATAAATCAGAATATATATATATAATATAAAACCATACACCTGATGTATTTCACTTTTCTCATTAATGGTAGCAAAACTAATGTTTTGGGAAACGAGTATCTAATGCAAATATATTTCATATTATCTGAATATAAGTTCTCTGCACCCAGATGCTACATTCTGATACAGGTTGGTTAACATATTCCAGATTTGTCATATTGGGCATGTTCTAAGTACTCATTTTCTATATCCTTTAGATAGAAGGTTGGTTCAGGTGATCATACTGGATTTAGATTTTTCTTTAAACAAGACTCGAGTGATGTGAAAAATATTTCAAAGTTAAAACTTTCCAACATGGAAAGCATTTCCTTTGGGAAAATAATCCACTTTCAATAAAATGAGCCATTCTAACCTCTATCTTGTAGTCTTTCCATGAAATAGGATATTTGGGAACATAAAATTTTAGTTTCAGAGCGCTTTGCACAGTTCCTTAAGGCAAAGACTGATTCCAGAGTAAACCCGATAATTCCAAACAAATTTATGTGGCAAGCCAAAATGATAAGGAAAATTATCTTGTTTTATAATTCTCTCATTCTTCCATTCTCGTTTGTTCAAAACATGTTTTCCTATCTAAATAATGACTTTACAGATCTCCTAAATTCATATTGGAAAAAGCAGATGATTGTCTCTGAAATTTGCATTGTTAAAAGCTGTTTTTCAAGATAGACTTCTGACCATACATTGCTTCTCAGAAGTGAGAAACTGCATATATATTACACGTTGTCAGCAATTGACTGTACCCCACCTTCCGTATACTGGTCTATGACCATAATAAAGATTGATTTGATACGTTTCCAGCAAAGTTTCAAATGCCCTTTGAATTTAAATTTTTGTTGTTTCCCATTTCCCTTTATTTAGTGTAGAGATTCTAGGGTTCTTGCTCAAAGTGCAAACCAGATGTTTATATGGTTCCTGTCAAACTGTTCAAATTTGTAGTTTTAAGTGTTAATGATATTTTTTTTAATTACTGTCAAATGTTGTCTTTGAATACAACTGTCTTGTTTTGAAAGTTGTACCACACCTGTTTCTTAGTGGAAGAATGTCTTCTAAAAGAACTGAAGGGAATGTTCATAACTATACAACTATAAAAGTTTTTGGAATTCAAAACTCTACACCCAATTAAGTGAAAATGTTTTATGTGGCTTTGGATTGGATACCTATTTGTTTTGCAGAAGCCTTAAATACAAAGAGTAAATTTGATTACCCTTAACATTTGTCCATACATTTTATTTTTATTACCTTTTCATACAAGAGTAGTAGGTTGAAAAATACAAATTTTTCTGAATTGTTCATTGATAATGCAATTGTTCTAGCATGCAAGAAGAGATAGAGGACAGCCAAAGAAAAGGAGGCAGTTTCTTATACAGGCTATTAAGATTTTTTGTTTCTTGATCAACACTCCAAAAAACTTCAGTATTTCAGTCATCAAGAAGTAAGTGTGTGTGCGTATACGCATGTGGAAAGCGTGTAGAAATCTGAATTGAACACTGCTCATTTACGATTTAAATTTCCCATCATGTTAAATGCCAAGCAATAAATTAAAGGATTTAAACCTGACAATTGCTATATGTAGCTGTCACATATACAGCAATCAGTATTTAGAGACAATGATTTGCCTGTAGTCTTTTGAAATGTGTGGATTTTTTTTAGACACTGCCATTATTAGCTCTAAATCAACCCATCTTAAAGATATAAGCAATATTTGGCACTTTTTCTTTTCTGCATACATATCCCTCTGTAAGCATTGTAAATCAAAAATCTTTCAAACCATAACTACATAGGATACTTGCATGGATGGTTGTATCACAGCTAGTCCTGCAATCACAGTTATTTCACACATGGTTCATATATTGCATATCACGCTTTTTGTGAGTCTCTTCCAATTCACTATTTGGTTTGTAAATGACTGCAAACCTAATTGCAGACATGTTCTCGCAAAAGATAATGACAGAAAACAGACTGTTCAAGAACTACAAAAAAGAGCAAGCTTAAATAGCCTCAAAAATTGATTTGCGTTCAGCAGCAAATTCACTGTTACAACACTTACTGACAGGAAATACTGTGATTGTATAGTATGTCTTGTAGTAGTGAAAGAAGCATGTTTGTGTGCTATAAAACTCAGCTGCTGTTTACCATGCTGGCTTTTTTAAACCTGTGAACGGCAAACTATCATAGGCCATATACAGTACACGTGTCATTACGATACCATTTAAGTTACAAAGATTTTTACAATGTTTACAACATGCATTAATTTTCCAAGGCAGCAGCTATTGCTTTGAACAGCATTTGTAAAGAATACTGTATTCTTGTATGTGTTACAGCACTGCCATTACATTAAATTCTGAAGTGATGCTATTCCTTCAGAAAAGTATTGACTGAAGTGCATATCTCAAGAAAAACTTCCTCTGGTGTTCCTTCTGCATTTATCTGTTGAAAAAGAAAAACATACAGAGAAGTTAATTTCTCCTTTAAGATTCTTTTCACATAGTAAAGGACAACAGCAGCCTTACATAATTAGATGCCTCCCAAACTCAATAACCACTGTAAACAGGACTGAAGAATGCTGAAAAAGAATAGCATTCTTGAGAGCCGAGGTGGCGCAGTGGTTAGGGTGCAGTACTGAAGGCCACTACAGCTGACTGTTATCTGCAGTTTAGCGGTTCTAATCTCACCGGCTCAAGGTTGACTCAGCCTTCCATCCTTCCGAGGTGGGTGAAATGAGGACCCAGACTGTGGGGGCGATATGCTGACTCTGTAAACCGCTTAGAGAGGGCTGAAAGCCCTATGAAGCGGTATATAAGTCTAACTGCTATTGCTATTGCTATAATATGCAATACTCAAAACCAAAAACAGGAGGACTTTTAAAAAGAGCTCATGGGATCCTGGGTGTTTTCTGAGCTTGGTGAGTTTTCTTAAAGACATTTCATTACCAAAGTAGATAACAGTAATGCACTGATGATGTCATCTAGTTCGGTTATTAAATATCAGCAAGAAAGCCTACAAGCTCAGAGACCATAGAAGACCCCACAACTTAACCCTGAGTTACAGATATTCTATCAGATCCCATTATGCCTAAGTAAATTCAGCCATTAATTTGAATGTTGGGTGGAAAAGGAGTGGACAACTGGGAAGAGAACTTAGAATGCCTTGCTTGGAAACAATACTGCCTGATGCTTAGGTCTACGAAAGCATGCTATTGAATATTTTGTCAGGTTGAATCTCTTGTTAGTGAGGAAATAAGTAATCAACTTCACTAGTAGAATTCAAGCAACAGACACCAGCCAAGCCTTTATAATATTACAGTAAAAAAATCTTAAAAGAGAAACTGCCTTAGGATCGGTCTGTTGTTAAAGGCCGCACATTCTGCCAACCTGCTACTTATTGGGATGTACCAAATATTTAACAGATGCTATAAGCTTGAGACTGAACAAACTTCTGCAGGCAACCAGAAAATTGATACAAGCTCTTCTTAATAGCATCTAGAACAGTAAAATGTTTTGCAAAATGTCCACTGGCATGCTGCATCAGCCAGAACCCCACTTCCCATGACGCTAGACTTCCTCTATTTCTCCTTATGCAACCTCTGGCACCACAGCATTTATTTTTCATGACCCAGAAGTCCTGCCTATGGGAAGTTTTGTTCTGTGAGATAAAACGGGTTGAGAACGTTTGTTCTAGGGTTTCTAGTTTATAAGCTCCTGCAGTATGTATTTTTCTTCTTAGATTTTAAATTGCTCTTTTTGTGGGGGGGGGGGCAGCTCGTCACCTAAAACATTCAAAGTAAAAAAATATACTGGGGAAGGAGAAGTATGAATCTTAAGCAATCAGTTCTTAAGTATTTTGGCAGCTGATGCTTTCTATGTTTCACGCTGAGCATTTTCAAGGAGAACCACTAAATCTCAATATGGAGATAATCTCTCAATTTCTGAAAGACATTCTGACTTTCCTATTCTATATGAAAGGACTGAGTACACAAATTATTTCAGTAATAGCAAAAAAGAAAAAGGCAATAGAAGCAATTTTCTATTTATTTCATTTTTTTCCTATTTTTTATAATAGAATTGCATAATATAGCCTAGATAATAACCAGCAGCAGTATAGTAAGTAGCTATTTTCCTAATCTATTAAATACATTCCAGAGTTGGGGATTTTGGTGCCAGGGTGAGAAAATTTGCAAAAGGGCATACTTAAATACCTTAAGGAAATGATTCTAATTAAGAGTTTTAAATAATAAGTAGAAGAGGATAATAAAGGGAGACTGAATTGCCAAATTATTTGTAATCTAAAATAAATGCCAAATAAATCTCACTGAAGTATATGGAAACAACAGCTAGCATGTGCTATGTTATACAGAAATGTATTTAAAACCCAAAGGCTGAACCTATTCTAGATTACATCACACTTTATAATGAAAACAATGAGTGCTAAATTTGTGGTTACATTTTTTTTTCAATTTCAATGTTTTTAAATTTAGCGAAATGGAAAATCATCTGCCATTTTTCAAGTTTTCACAGTATGTATGAGTCAGGCTGATCCAGAAGAACACTCTCTTTTCATGGTGCAAAGTTCTTGTTTTTCCATCATGGCCTGCAACCTTATGGGAGAGAGCCGAGGTGGCGCAGTGGTTAAATGCAGCACTGCAGGCTACTTCAGCTGACTGCAGTTCGGCTGTTCAAATCTCACCGGCTTAGGGTTGACTCAGCCTTCCATCCTTCCGAGGTGGGTAAAATGAGGACCCAGATTGTTGTTGGGGGCAATATGCTGACTCTAAACTGCTTAGAGAGGGCTGAAAGCCATATGAAGCGGTATATAAGTCTTAACTGCTATTGCTAACTGTCGTATTAATTCCAGAGAATTGTAAGGGAGAATTTTGGTCCTTCCCAGATGACAAAGGAACCTGATTATGTCCAAGATCCAGAAGTCTTGCTTGAAATTAAACTAGCCGCTCTGAACAACCAGTGCAGCCCTACAGCCACGCATTTAGGTGAACTACTTACTTGAGGTTAACTGACCCTTCTCAGATTCACGATCAAGAAAAAACTCTAGAGAGGCTCCCCAGACCAGAGTTGCTTTCTGCACTACACTACACTCCAAAAGACACTGTGGTCTTTTCTGCTTTTAACTTCCCCCATATATTTTTTCGGGGGGGGGGGGGAGGAAGATGGTTGAAAAGCAGGTTCCTGGGGGCAAATATAAATCCTATTTCTCCACTATGACATCAACTCCAAGACTGGAAGGCAGAGTGGAATGTAACAATCTTTCTGCTCTTTTATGATGTTTGAGGAATAAAAATATGGCCACTGGCCAACTAATCAAGTCATCCCTAAACATGACCTGCCAACATGAAAGAACTGACTAAAGAAAAAGATCTAAGTCAAACATAATTTATCTGACAAATGAAGCAAATATGCCCGTCCCAGGATAATGTTGCAAGAGGTTTAGTCTTCTGAGATTTTGGACTCGTGGTGGAGCCCATCCTCAGGGAATTTCTCTCTACCAGAATATAGTTTATCTGTGACATGTTTTGTCTTTAGATTCCACCCCCCCACCCTTTCTGGCCATTTTATGTATACATAACAATCAAACAATATAATTCAGTTTAATTTTTAGTCTTTCCTGGATTTTCCCTGGTTATTTTCATGGATAGACTAACATGCATCTTGCAACTCAAAAATATATATCGTATATTCCTTCTCAGTAGTAGAAACTGAGTGAGATGACTTACTATGTCAGAACATTTGTGACACAAGTGAATTATTTCCTTAAAACGTTACCACATAAACAGAAGACAGAGCAAGTAGAATGTCAAGGCAATCTACCTTAAAAAGTGGGATTCTGTTTTCGTAATATGCAATTAGTGGCTCAGCTGTTTTATAGTAAGCTTCGATGCATTTCATGATCGTTTCAATATTATCCTCAAGGCACTGGCTTTTTTGCAAAAGGCGACTACTCATAGTCTTAGAAGAACAATCCATGCAGAGTACCAGAGAGGGCTCACCAATCTGAAAAAATGGAAAAAAGAAATGGCATCAGTTCTTCCACTTTTTTTAAACTGTTCCCTTTCTAATTAAATTAGTTCAGTATAATTTTCTTTCTTTACAGCAAGGCTGTCAAATTCACGGGCCACAGGCCGAGTGCATCACGTGCTGGCCACGCCCACGTGCAGTTTAGTGAAGGGGGGAACCAGGAAACTAATGACAATGCAGTACAGTTTACATCCACGTGGTGATACTGATAGACTATACCTGCCCCGAAAATCCGGTGGCAGAGGATTATTACAAGTGAAGCAAACAGTTGAAGAAGAAAAACATGCGCTGGCTGATTATTTAAAAGAAAGTCAAGAACATCTATTAATCGAAGTAAAAAACAAAAATCTACTGAAGGCCCAACAGACGAAACAAGAATACAGAAAAGATGTGATAAAATCAAAAATGTAGAGTTGGCAGAACAAAGCAATGCATGGCCAATTTCTGGAAAAAATAAAAGATAAAGTGGACAGTGAACAAACTTGGTTATGGTTAACAACAGGTACATTAAAGAAAGAAACAGAGTCACTATTCCTGGCTGCGCAAGAATAAGCTATCCGCACAAATACCATTAAGGCCAAAATCGAAAAATCCTCTGATGATGCCAAATGCAGACTTTGCAAAGAAGCTGATGAAACTGTTGATCACATACTCAGCTGCTGTAAAAAAATCGTGCAGACTGATTATAAATTGCGGCATAATTCAGTAGCACAAATGATCCATTGGAATTTGTGCAAAAATTATAATATTAAAACAGCAACAAACTGGTGGGAACATCAGCCTGAAAAAGTCACCGAAAATCAGATGGTCAAGATCTTGTGGGATTTCCGTATACAAACGGACAAAATACTGGCGCATAATACACCAGACATCACACTGGTTGAGAAAAATAAGGTCACAATCATAGACATCACAATACCAGGTGATAGCAGGGTTGCCGAGAAGGAACATGAAAAAATCGCAAAATACCAGGACTTAAAAATCGAAATTCAACGACTATGGCACAAACCAGCAGTGGTAATTCCAGTGGTAATTGGCACACTGGGTGCTATTCCAAAAGCACTGGAATTACATTTAAAACAGTTAAAAATTGACAAAATCACCATCAGTCAAATGCAAAAAGCCGCACTGCTTGGATCTGCACGCATATTACGAAAATATGTTACGACGTCCTAGGCCCCTGGGTGGGGCCCAACTAGTAACCAATGCCAAATCCGGCGAAACAACTGGCCGCTGTGATACAATTGTATGATAATAATATAGCTTTACCATCCTGTATTTATTTTATTAAACAATATTTATATGCATCTCTAGGTGTCACAAAAAAATATTTACACAGAAGTGTGGGATACATAAAAAAATTGTGTGTCACCCCAAATGTCAGGTTGGAAATGTTGGAAATCTTTTAAAAGTGACATTATGAAACTACCATTTTTATAGGTTTGTTATGCCTCCAAGAATGACATATACACACAACAATTATAACTGAGAAAGTTTTTTAAGTGTTGCTTGTAAGGCTGATTCTGGTGGCTCTGATGGGATGGGATTATAAACTTCCTTTGTTTAATTGTTCAGATGAGGTTGTATTGATCCTTGAGTTATAGTTTAAAAAAAATACCTATCTAGATTTTGTCTCTATACATAAGGAGACATTCACTTGTCTTCAGATATGTTGTTATTAACAAATATCTTTGTTAAATAAAGGGCATATAAAACTTTTTAGTATCATTAATTTAAACATGTACTGAATCTCCCCAAATTTGTAGGAATAGAGGAAGGGTTACGTAAAGACATGTACAATAAAATGTCATGATCTCAGTAGTTGGTTACCTCTTAAACTATGAGTTCACCTAATTAGCAGAACCAGGTGTAAGTAGAGAGGAAAGGTTACGTTCAGACATGCGCAACAAGCCTCCATGATCTCAGTGACCGATTACCTCAACTGTTTATTAGAACCAAGTAGTACCAGGAACCTTTAGATATGTGAAGCCTCTACTCTGGCTGGGATGGTCTTAGATATTGACAAGGAAAATGTACCAATAAGATGCTGTTACTACCCCTGCTTTTGCTTTGCTTGTTAAAACTGCGTAGTTGTTAAAACTACAGTTTTACATAAAAGCCAAATAAACTGCGTAAAGCAGACAGATATTTTGGACACCAACTGCTGTGATGGATTTCTGAGACACAAATTTTATCTAGTCAAACAAAACAAAAAAAGGTGGAAGGTAGGGAAAAAAAGATAAGTACTACAAGGTGATATTGGAGAGGAGAACTTACTGCTGTTGATACAGAACACAAGGCGGCACCACTACACCAGAAATTAAAACTACACGATGTATCCTAGTGAGGAGATTCTTTTACTGAAACACATGGATCTATTTTCTCCAGAGTTCCCGCAATGCAACTATGAACTGAAAAAAACAACAACAACTAAAATGTTTGCAGCGTTACAGTGTCTGGGCTTAGAGAACAAATAATTGTTTCCCAATCATAAATAACAATATAAAATTAATGATTAATTTTATTAATTAATGATGCTAGGAGACATACAATGTTGGAAATATCCATTTTTCTGGTGAAATTCTTGCATTGCAATGAAGGATGTTGGGACAGTTTTGCTTTGTTTTATTCTTCTACCTCTTCAAGCAGTTTTTCTCTGTAGTATTGGGCATTGCCTTGTCTTTGTTAATTAATAAATTTAATCATTAATTTTATATTGTTATTTCAGATTGTGAAACAATGATTTGTTCTCTAAGCCCAGACACTGTAACGCTGCAAACATTTTAGTTGTTTTTTCAGTTCATAGTTGCAATGTGGAAACTGGAGAACAAAAGAAGAGAAGAGAAAATGGAAAGAAAAAAAGATAAGGACAATGCCCAATACTAAAGAGAAAAACTGCTTGGAGAGCTAGAAAGAAAAATAATAATAAATTATCCCAATATCCTTCATTGCAATGCAAGAATTCTACCAGAAAAAATGATATTTCCAACTCTTCTCTCAGTTCCAGTTAATAGGTGGTAGTGACAGGGTCAGAAAAATTTGCATTGCATTACAGTCCCAGGTTGGCTGACAACTTTCAGAAGTTAGACACAGAATTAGTTTGGGGAGGCAACTGTTTTATGGGACCTTTAATCATTCTCTTGTATTTCACAAATTGCAAATTAAATTTATGAAATACAAGAGTAGGATTTTATGTCGAAGATACAGTATAGCCACAGTCACTTGCCACAGATGAAAAGGAGTTGCCAGATAATCTTTTGAGGCTGTCCATAATATGCAGTTTGGTCTAAAAAGATGGCTATCTCCATGTATTTGAAGAATGGTTGCACATGAATTAAGGTTCAATTTTGTGTGCCTGGGAACAAGTCAGGCTCTTTAAGGCAACAAGGGCTTCTGCTAAGGCATGGCTTAGTGAAAAGGTCTCTGTGAATGAGCAGAAATGGCAACCACTGTGTAGAATAAAAGAACGGTGAGTATAGAGGAATTGTTCAAAGGTCTCCAGAGGAGAGAATAGAAGATGGCCCATTAGTGTTCTGAACAGAAGCTCTTCATGAAGACCCTGTAAAATAGCGGTCGCCAGTGAGTTTGAGAGCTAAGAGCCATTTGCTCTCATTTTGATATCCTATGAAATGTATCCTCATAACTAGAGGCAATTAGTAGAAACAAATCCAGGCAATTATTATTCAGCCTGGAAAGAATTAAGGAGGACTTAAGGTAATCTTCCATTTCTTAAGGCTTTTCTCTGTACAAGACAAAAAGAACCATTTGAACCAGCTACTAGGATCAACATCCATGGGGATTTTAAAAATAGATGTTTGAATGTCATTCTTTAAGTTGAACCTAATTTACAGTTTGTCTGATCCAAATGACAAAATCATTTGAGACCATCTGTCCATTTTGATTGTATTCACTTGAGATTCCATGTCAAAATTTATATGCACAGCAAGTCTATTTATATTTAGTAACAAATAAGTTTGAAGCTTAATCCCAAGAGACATTTTGATAGCTAAGCCTCAGTCATGGCAATAAAATTATACAAGGAAGTATAGTAGGCAAAGATTTAAAAAAAAAACATGTTAGAAATTGTCTAAATTACACATCCACTTATAGTTGAATGTTTTCCAGAAATGGAAATTAAATGCGTTCTTTTTTAAAAGCTCAAGGTGATTGTCTTGTTATAAAATATTATTTAAATCAATAGCTTATATTGTATCTGAACTTCAGTACAGTGTGATATAAAATATAGTAATGTAGATTCCATAGGTGTTAGATATTAGTTCTAACTACAGTGGTTTAATCCTATTGGTCGAAGGGCCTGACAGCTCCCTATAAAAGGGCTGCTGTCAGACTCAACCTTCGCTGGATTTTTCTCACTTGTTGTACTTAATAAAGAGCTGTGGTTACTGTTAAGCCTGTGTGTGCCTATCCATTATCCAATCCAACATTGGTGAAGAGGATGGGATTGGAAGGCAACTAGGCGAACCAAAAAGAGCATAGCAATCCAGCAAGTGCATCCAGTCCGGAGCTCAGCGCAGCTTCAAGCAGTCATTTTTTGAGCGGCAGTTTCAAAACACCCTCTGGACATTCTGGCATACTGCGAATTCTGAGACCTGGACCAGCTTATTCTGGACCGCATAATTTGCAATGTGCAGGACATTACCCTACAGAGGAGGTTACTTGCTAAATCTAACCTCACTCTACAGATTGCCTTGGACGAGGCCTGGGCGTCCAAATCAGCCGCCAAATCTACTGAGACTCTGCAGCGCCAAAGGGTTCCACAAGATGTGCGAAAGAGTATATGCGTACATCACGAGGCTGCAGAGCACAAGAGCTCAGAAGGCAAGGAAGATGACAGCTGCCACATGCGCAGTAGCTGCGCCCAGCTGGCACGCAAATTCAAATCGTGTCTCCCGCCTTGGCTTGCTGTTTCCGCGATGTAACCTGCCAGCGTTGCGAGCAAAAGGGCACATTGCCAAGGTGTGCCGGAGCGAATTCCCTGCCACTGCCTTGCAGCCTAGAAGTGCACCAAGCCACCAACAGAGGCCCAACCCAGGGGCCTGGCAGAAGCCACCACAGTGCTCAGAGGGCGACAATAGAGTTACCTAGCATACATCAATCAGCCAAGTCCGCTCCAAGCGGCCAAAAAAGCTGAAGACACACTCCTTATCTAGGAGTCTCCATGTGAGATGGATATCGACACCGGGTCATCACTGACCATCATACCATGGTCTACCCTAAAGCAGGCTATCCCTAGCCTAAAGAAGCAGCATCTACTCATCTCTGACATCTGCCTACGCGATTACCAGGGAAACTGGGTCCCCATCATGGGCCAAGGCACCTTCCAGGTGAACTTCAAGCAGTTCAGTGGGAAACTCCCAGTGACAGTGGTCAGTGGCAACCTGCAGAGCCTCCTAGGGCTAGATTGGTTCCAAGCCCTGGGCCTAGAAGTGACTGGTATCAACGCCTTGAAAGACGACGGCACTGAGGCCTTCTTTAAGGAGTTCGAGGATGTCTTCGGCACCAGTTTGGGTAAGTATGTGGGGACTCCAATTTCCTTTAGTTTGGACCCCAACATAGCTCCTATTAGGCTAAAACCTAAAACCGCCCCAAAATTGACAGGGAAATTGACACGCTCATGAGCCAGGGAATCCTAGAACTGGTTGAGCATGCATGCTGGGAGACCCCTATAGTGACACCTGTCAAATCTGATGGGTCTGTACGCATCTGCGTGGATTACAAGTACACAATAAATAAAGCGCTACAACAAAGTGCCTACCCTGAACCCATTGTACAGCACCTACTTCATTCACTAGGCCCAGGAAAAATCTTTGCAAAATTGGACATGGCACAGGCATACCAACAATTGCCTGTAAATGGCAGTACAGCAGAGGCCAAAAACATTGTGATGCACAGGGGTGCATTCAAATGTCACCTCCTGCAATTTGGTGTTAGTATCGCCCCTAGACTGCTCCAAAGCATCATGGAACAGTTTTTTGCAGGGGATTCCAGGAGTTGTCCCCTATTTTGACAACATCTTGGTATCGGCTGCAAATGAGGCGCAACTTTTAAAACGAGTACGAACAGTTTTGGCTTGAATTAGAGACAAAAGCCTCCGTCTCAAAAAATAGAAATGCCAAATTAATATGCCACAGGTTGAATTCCTAGGGTACCTAATTGATGGTTCTGGGATTCACCCAACTAAACAAAAAATTTAAGCTATTCAGGATGCCCCCACACCTCGCAATCAAACCGAGCTGCAGGCGTTCCTCGGGCTCCTTAATTTTTACAGCATCTTTCTCAAACACAAAGCCACCATTGCTGAGCCCTTACACTGTCTCCTGGCTAAGAACGTGAAGTAGTCCTGGGGCAGAGCCGAGGCTGCCGCATTTGCTGCGGTAAAACGACTCCTGCTGGTGGACTCCTTCCTACTTAAATACAGCCAGACCCTGCAGGTAATGCTGACCTGTGACGCTTTCCCCTTCAACATCGGCACTGTCCTCAGCCACCGCATGCCCAACAGAACTGAAGCCCCTATTGCATTTTACTCCAGGACTTTGTCCGCCACTGAGCAGAACTACAGCAAAGCTGTGAGGCTTTGGCTGCAGTGGCCGGAATAAAGAGGTTCCACAAGTATCTATATGGCTGGGACCACACGCTGGCTGGGGGCTGACCTACCCCAATGTCACTTTCAACGCGGATCACCAGGTGGACCATCTTCCTAGCTGCCTACTCCTACCGCCTCATCCACCGACCAGACTTCACTTTGGGGCACACTGACGCATTGAGCCGCTGCCTGCTGCCTGAACTTCTCACTGACTCCACCCCCGAGATGCCAGTCCTCCTCATTGACTGACTTGAGACTGGGCCTGTCTCATCCAGTGACGTTACCCGTCACTCTGCCAAGGACTCTACTATCAAGCAAATTTTGAACTGGGTGTGGAGGGGGTGCCCAAGGGGCCTGTTGGGGTTGATTTTAAAATGTATTTTGCCAAACGTGATGAGTTATCGGTTGTAAATGGCTGTTTACTGTGGGGGGACCGGGTCGTTGTTCCACCCAAACTGCACATTGCAGTATTAGAGGCTTTACATGTAGGGCATCCTGGAATTGTCAAGATGAAGTCTTTGGCTAGGAGTTACGTGTGGTAGCCTAATAATGGACAGGGAGATCGAAGAATGGGTGGCCACTTGCACACCGTGCCAGGAGTCCAGACCAGCTCCCCCAGAGATGCCCGCTAAGGAGTGGGAGCGACCTCAAGCACCGTGGTCTAGGGTGCACATTGACTTTGCTGGCCCAGTTCATGGCCAGACATTTCCCATAGTTGTGGACACCTACTCGAAATGGTTAGAGGTAGTCCTGATGACCTCCACTATGGTAGAAGCGGTCATCAAGGTGCTACAGAGACTTTTCTCCACGCACGCCCTGCCCAACGTCTTGGTCTCTGACAACGGGCCCCAATTCACGGCCATGCAATTTGAGACCTTCCTAGCAGCTCAGGGAATCAGGCATGCCCTGGTCGCGCCATTCCATCCGGCCTCCAATGATCAGGCAGAGAGAATGGTGAGATTTGCAAAAGAGGCCCTCTCTAGGATGGGCCCGGGAGATTGGCAAATACGGGTTGACCACTATTTGTTAATTCAGCACATCACACCCATGCAACAACAGGGAGAAGCCCTTCCGAGCTTTTCATGGGTCGCCAGCTAAGATCCCACTTAGACCAACTACACCCTAATTATTCTGCCTCATCGCCCCCAAACTCCACAAGCAAGATTCGGACATTTAGCGTAAGGGATTCGGTATAAGCCCACAACTACGCAGGGGGAGCTCTGTGGATTCCTGCCACAGTGATAGGCATCACCGTCCCTCACTCTTACCTCTTAGAGCTCGAGGACGGTAGGAATTGGAGATGGCATATTGACCAATTCCGTGGCCACCTCTCCAACTCCACTCTTAGACAACCAGAGGTAACTCCTGCACAAGTTAGCCAAAGCCCTACCCAAAAGGAGCAAACACTCACTTCTTCCACGGCCAGCTCAAGCCCGAGGGCACCGGGAAACTTATCTGGTTTTGTTGTAGCTCCGCAGCGGGCTCCGAGCGAACCAGCTCTAAAAGCTCCAGCCGCGGCCTGTGAAAGGTTCTAGGAGCTTCCACCAAACAGAGCTGTGGAGCAAACAGGTCCATCCGACCTGTCCAAGGAAACCCCTCCTACTGAACTGCGCAGGTCAGGCAGAGCTACCCAAAAGCCCGCCTACCTGCATGACTACATTACAAGTAGGATTGTTCCATCCAAGAGGGGAGGGGTTTTAGATATTAGTTCTAACTACAGTGATTTCCACCAAGGTCCTCTGTTCCAGCGAGAACAGAGGTTTAATCCTATTGGTCGACGGGTCTGACAGCTCCCTATAAAAGGGCTGCTGTGAGATTCAACCTTCGCTGGATTGTTCTCACTTGTTGTACTTAATAAAGAGCTGTGGTTACTGTTAAGCCTGTGTCTGCCTATCCATTACCCAATCCAACAATAGGTTTGATGAATGATCTTTATTTATAATCTGTGGTAATCTAAATATAATTTATTTTTGACCTAGCATTTTCTGCAAACTCAGCCAACTGTTGCTTATTAATAAAAAATGCTTAAATAAACCATGGCTTGGCAGGATGCATGAACACCAACCAGTATGAAATCAATGCATAGATTTTTATTTAAAATGAAATTGCTTTGCTACGTACATACACACACACACACACACACACACATGCATACATACATATGCATATACTGCACACATACAAACAGACACACACACACTTTAGAAAACATCATATTTAAACAAATGAAAGACAAGGCAAATGTGCTGTTAAATCAGTAGGAAATTAGGGTTTAGTATTAGGGTTCAATCTAAATGGAATTGCATTTCCTTTAAAGGGCAAATTCACAGAATGGAACTCTTCCTTGACCACTAGCTGTTTCTGGATTCAGTTGATTATCCTGATAAGAAATGCACTTTGCAAAACTATGCTTAGAGTGTCATCTGTAACTGTTTCTGAATTCATCAGATATCACAAGGGTTATCCATATTACTATGATGCACTTCGTATGGGTCTATCCATGAAGAGTGCTTGGAGTCCTTGATTAGGGCAAAGTACTGCAGCTAGGCTGCTAATAAAGTGAAGGGATCATGTCAGTATTGACAATTTACACTTGTTACTTACTGCTCAATTGAAAGTATTGATATTACCATTTAAAACCCTAAATGGCTCAGGATTTGAGGAACTACCTATTCCACTTGTTACAATCACAGACATTGATTCCTTAGGTAAATGAGGGAGGAGCCTAACCCAACCCAACCTTAACCCTACTCCTAACCCTATGATGTTCCTGAGTCACTGAAAGTTGTGCTCAGAAGTCACATTTAGCCCACATCCTTCTGCCATTAAGAAATGGGAAAAAACCTTCCCTTTCCACCTAGGCCGTTTCACTTCCAAATACTTTAGCTCTTGTTATGATCACATTGTTTGTTTGTTAGACTTAGATCCCATTGTTCAACCTAGTTGTTTTGGGTGTCCTGCGGGGATAATATAAGCTGAAATAGTGATGCTGTTCCAACTTATTAATTGCTCTCATGCTATCATTTATTCAGAGGGAATTAGAAATATGCTCTCTATTCCATCCCTCCTAGCAATTATCACTCCAGAACATCTCATACACCCTTTTATAGGGAAGAGTAATATGCCAATATTTTAATAAGCAATCTGAAAGTGCAGTTACTGAAAGTGTGTGCAAATTAGAGATGTCATTTTCACCCAGTAACTTTGGCACTTCTGATGTTTCTAAGACAACAGATAACGTGTGGAAATTATGTTGCATTTTAAAATTGTTTCTGCATTAGGGGCATTTTTAAACTCGTTCTTTGTATAGTTCAAGTGCACTTCACCTTTCCACATATTGCATCAAATGCAGAAATGCAGCAAATGCAGCTTTTTATGTCCTGCAAGTTGACAACAATCTAACTAAGTAATATTTGTTGATTATGAAGTTCATGGAAAAAGTCAGACTTTCAGTAGACAACACTGGACAGGAGCAAACAGAATTAGAGCAGGAAAATGTCTTATAATGAGGGAGATTATCCGTCTGATTCAGTCTTGCTGACATTACTTGGCAATAGATTCAAGATTTCAAACAAACATTTTTAGGGTTCCCTGAAGAAGGAAAGGACATCTTGCATTAAAGCAACTGCTCAGTTCTTCCTTTTGCATGATATGATTGCTCACCTCATTCTCAAACAGTTCTCCATGTTGAATCTCTTGGGGATAGCCATCAATCAAGAATCCTTTGGAGTTTTCCATATTGGCAAGTATAGCTTCTTTTAAGAGCTCCGTGACAATATCCTTAATTGAAGAATGCAAAGTAGTTTGGTTTAACATCTGGTCTGAAAGCTGAAGTGCCTTAGAATGAGACATAACCTAATATGTTCTTATTCCAAGTATCTTGTGCACTCATGTGCATGTACCATTTTACCATATTTACCTATTGAAGGCGCTCCAAAATTCCTATCATTACTGACTCTTAACCTAGAAACTTTACAACTAGGAAAACGCTAGAAAATGGAGGGGGGGGGAGGCAGTGCTCCCTTGAGAGCTAATTATTTTAAGTACTGGAGCACATTACTAAGCATATCTCTTGCAAATATATTCAATTGAAGGAGTCTTTTAAAAAATGTCTCAATGAGAGCAGCAAAGATGTCTATGTTGTTGGGCTTCACTTGCTACCTTGCTTTCTTTAAAACACAACAGGTATTTTGAGTTAATACATATTGCTCTTCAAACAAATTTCTGGAGAAAGAACCTACCGTATTTTTCAGAGTATAAGATGCACCGGAGTATAAGACGCACCAAGAGTTTGAAGAGGCAAATTAAAAAAAAAAAGTTTTTGCACTCTGCAGACCTCCCAAAAATGGCCCATTTTTCGTGAAAATGGGCTCATTTTTTTGTCAAAAAAAGGGCATGCATAGACTTTAGGAGGCTTGTAGTGCTCCTGAGGGCTGGGGAAAGGGCAAAAATGAGCAAAAAAACCACCCACTTTTGTGAAAATGGGGCCGTTTTTCATCAAAAAAAGGGCATGCATAGCCTTTAGGAGGTTTATAGAGTGCTTCTAGGGGTTGGAGGGGGGGGCAAAAACAAGCAAAAAAGTCCATTTTCACTCATTTTTGCCCTCCCCAGTCCCCAGGAGCACTCTGGAAGCCTCCTAAAGGCTATGCAAAGCCATTTTTGCAAATGGGGCAGGGTTTCGGGAGGCAAAAAAATGCTGTATTCAATGTATAAGACGCACCCAGATTTTCACCCTCTTTTTTGAGGGAAAAAGGTGCGTTTTATACTCCAAAAATATGGTACCTAGTTTTTATATTATCCAATCAACCTTCTTCCTTCTCTCCTCCCACACACATACCCATTGTAGAGATTACATTCACTTTGGAATCACATCTTACCCCTGATATAAATTCACCACTCTCGGTTATATTTCTGATGTTCTTACTCCTTCCAGATGCTGTCTCATTTTGAATCAGATCTTCTACGGACAGATGCATGAATCCATATGTTTGTGCTAATTTCTCACACTGGGTTGCTTTGCCAGAGCCTGGGCCACCTTTATAAGTAAATATAAATTCTCAAATTAGAGAGAGAATAACTGACTCATCATAGACAAAAATTATCATAGGAGTATACCAGTTAAACATCACAGAAGTATATCAATTAAATGGTGGTAGGAGTGGATAATAAAGGCCTCTTCTAGATTCAGAAGTGCAGAATCCATAATGAAGTCTCTTTCGTTTCTAAACTATTATTATATCAATGCTTTTTCACATACAACTGCTCAATCATTGACTGAGATGGGAGGCCATGAAAATTGAAGATAGATAGATAGATAGATAGATAGATAGATAGATAGATAGATAGATAGATAGATAGATAGATAGATAGATAGATAGATATAAATATAGCTTTTAAAATGGAAATATTGCCCATCTATTCTTATCTGCAGATTTTTAAGGGTACTCATTCAAAATTCCCAAACAAACTGCAATTACTTATCAACTACTCATGTAATAAAAAGACGGGAGAAGAAAGAGAATGATCAATTTCCTATACGAAAATTCTTCTTCCGACCTAATCCAACCTTAACTGAAAGTGAAGGTAGAAAACAAAATTTACAAATGTTTTTTTATAAATTTATTACCATCAGTCCAAATTACTATTCTATATGGAATACAGATAGTCCTCAGCTTTCAACCATAATTGAGCCCACCATTTCTGTTGCTAAACAAGACAGTTGTTAAGTGAGTTATGCCCCATTTTATGACTTCTATTGCGACAGTTGGTAAGTGAATCACTGCAGCTATTAAGTTAGTTAAGTGGATCTGGGCTTCCCATTGTCAGAATGTTGCAAAATCACATGACCCCAGGACACTGCAACCATCATAAATAGGGAACAGTACTAAACAACCGAATTTTTATTATGTCTCCATGGGGATGATACAACAGTCATACGTGTGAAAAACAGACACGTCACTTTCTTCAATGGCAGTGTTAACTTTGAATGGACACTAAATGAATGATCGTAAGTTGAGATGATTACCCATATTTATTTATCCATCCATTCATCCATCCATTTATTTTTAAACCACCCAACTCTCTCTGTGATTTACAAGAGATCACGCCTAAAGTATGACTACAATGAAATATGGACATGATGGCTCACCCATCAAAGACTCTCAGACGGAGGAGAGCTGACAGCCTGGGTACGAGACCTGTGCTCCACATAATGGGATGAGCTCTCATTATTTGCCCCAGCATCTTCCCACCTAGCAGTTTGAAACCACGCAAATGCAAATAAATTAATCGGTACCTTTGACTTACAGTCATGGTGGCCACATGACTACGGAAATTGTCTTCAAACAAAGCTGGTTCCCTCAGCCAAGAAATTGGAGATGAACACTGTGCCCAAGAGTCAGATATGACTGACAAGGAATCCTTTATCTTTTTACAACTAAAATGATACCATTCAGAAACTTTATAGCCTGAAAATAACAAGCTAGAGAATGTTTCATCCACCACATGAATCAGACCACTGGTAAGTACCTGAGCTGAAAGATTTTTTTTCCCCCAAATTCTTTTAGGGAAGATATAAGCTGTGGTGATACAGGGATTCTACCAAATCATTTTCAATTTATAAGTAATATATTTTAGGATACACTTGGGCAGAGACTTTCTGAGTTGTTGTTTTTTTCATAGCCTCTCAGCACCCTGGAGATAAGCAGGGTTTCTCTTTGATAAAGGTGGAATCTGCAGCTATGAATTATTTACACAACAGTTGCTGGAAGCCTTAACAGTCGTACAACCAACTTTTACAGACACAGCACTACAGAAACAAGAAGAATCCTTGCATGGATGTCACCAAACCTTTGAAGTTTAAATTTTATTCACTAAATTAAAGATTAATGTCTGACATCTAAGCCTACCAAATCATTTTAGGAAAATTGTTAATTAGTAATTAATAATAGCAACTGAAAACTATTAGAACTTTGTCCAACATCCAAATAGAAAATGCAAATTTGTAACATTTAAATGTGTTCTAATCAATATTATACAACTGGTATGTCCAATCTGTGACCCATAAACTGCATGCAGCCCTGGAGAGCTAGTAATATGGCCCCACAAGATTGTAAACTTCTAATATTATGTGATATGTATATACACACACACATACACACACAACATACATACATACATACATACATACATACATACAGTAAATTAACTATATGATATATATTTATATACTGCTCAAGACTGCTCTCCACTCAATGCAGTCGAGGCAAGCCAAAATGTTGGATACTCATATGATACAAAGAATTAAACTGGACATTTTCTCAGAAGAAGAAAATAATTAAACAGAAAAAAGTGTAGGGAATTATTGAGAAGTGTTAAGAGAAATGCAATAGTACAGAGCAGGGTCTCCCAACCTTAGCTAGTTAAAGATGTATAGACTTCAGTGGTGGGTTTCAAAAATTGTTCGAACCTACTCTGTGGGTGTGGCCTCCTTTGTGGGAGTGGCTTGCCACCCATGTGACTGGTGGGAGTGGCTTGCCGCCCATGTGATCGGATATGAAGATGCCGACAACACTTGTCAGAACCATCTTAAATTACCTCACACACAGCATTGGCATGCATAAGAATATGATGTAAAATTGTTTTTTAAAAGGCATCTTTGGTTTGTGTTAAAACAACTTCAACACACGCAATGTTCTGATTGCACCACAAACACAGTAGTCATCCTTACCTTTCACAGAGGCACTGAGTTTTATAAATATGAGCATGATAGTGTAGAATAATCATATCCAAGGACCAGTGGTGGGTTTCAAAAAAATTTGGAACCTCTTCTGTAGGTGTGGCCTGCTTTCTGGGTCCACTGGTGGAACCTCTTCTAACTGGTAGATTTGATGAACCGGTTCTACTGAATAGGGTAGGAACCCACCTCTGGACTTCAACTTCCAGAACTTCCATTCTGGCTGGGGAATTATGGGAGTTAAAGCCTACAGATCTTAATGGGATCAAGTTTGAGACTCTGGTGAAGAGCAAGTGTTGGCACTTGTAGACCAATAAGGCACCTCCTAAAATAGTTACAAGCTCCCCAAATTCCAAAGAGAGGGTTTTTTTAAAAAAAATTGCCAAATTTTAAGGAGATATACGTAGGTATGTCACTTCATGAGGATTCTTCATGAAATTCAGAGTGGATTGTTTATTTCTTTTTGAATTCAATTTATCTCCTAGGTTCCTAAAGAAGCAATTTTCTCAATCTGTTGCTCATGGCCTCTCTGTGAACTAGTGAAGAGATTGTTTTCTTAACTGATAACAAAGATATGTCCAGGTGATTAGAATGTGAAACTCTGGTTCTAAACTTATTAGTACAAATGAGTTCCTCCTTCCATATGTAAAGCTTTTCGTCTTAATTAGTTGAGAGATCTTTCAGGTCAAAGTCAGAATAGGAGGAAAACTAATTATTTTTTTTACTGTTTAAACTTCCTTTCAAGAGACAAATCAACAAGTGCAGGCATATCTTTTCTCTAGGTTGTATCAAATAGTGCCATTCTATCCAAAAGTGCTGCTATTAATGCTCCCTGTAATATTCCAGTAAAATTGCAATATTAAACAACACAAGCTGAAATTTTGTAGTTAAAAGCTTTACTGAAATCCATCAGGATCCAGTTCCAAATATGCACAAATAGGATCAGAGGACACATAAGCAGAAAAGGGATTATTCTACAAACAAAATTGTCCTTCCACAATAGATATGTAACAGGATATCTGAAATTCTGTATTATTATTACAATTTGTCGCATGGTCAGCCACACGACTAGACTGGATTGGGCATTTTTTTTTTGTCCACCTATTGAGTCCTATTGGAAGGAATGACAGAACTTGGGGGGGGGATGGGAGTTCAAAGAGGGATCAGCCTAGATTCTCCACATAGCCACAACGGAGCTAAGGCCAATCCCTCTTGAATTCTGTTGACCTTTACCTAACTATTCTTAACTAACTTAGTTGATGATAGTTAGGTAAGGGTCAACAGAATTCAAGAGGGATTGGGCTTAGCTTCCTTCTGTTAGTTGAGAATATTCCTGTGCACAGGTGTGAGTAGCAATAAATCACTTTAATTTAACCTTCATGTGTGGATCTGATCTTTCACAACTGACAATTACAAAATTACATCTTAACAACTACCACATTGAAAACAGTCTTCTCATAACAACTTTCCACATTATGGATCACTTGCAAACAAGAGAGAATTTCTCTACTATTGAATGTTTCTGACAGGTCTCGATTATGTCACATGTATCCAAGCAAGTTGGAAATTCCACCAACAGTTTGGAAAATTCACATTAGTATATATAGAGGGGTGGGCTTCAAAAAATTTAGCAAGGGGTCCTCTGCCCGGTTGCTGGTTAGGCCTGGCTAAGGTGGACGTGGCCTAATCGGCCTCCTGCACCACAGCGGGGGGACATTTTTGCCCACCCCAGGCTCCGGAGGCTTTCCTCAAGCCTCCGGCAGGGCAAAAATAGCCTGCCCAGGCTCTGGGGGCCCTCTGAAATCCAGAAACAGGCCCGTTTCTGGCCTTCCTGAACATCCAGCAGGCCCATTTTTCGCCCTCCCCAAGCCTCCATGCGCACCTTGCACTTACTTGCCTCAAAAACAGGCCGTGTTGGCATTTGGGGGAGGGGTGGGTGGGGCTAGCCAAGTGTAGAATTTGGGGGTTCTCCAAACTGCATAAAATCTTAGCTAGAGATTCTCCCGAACCCCTGCGAACCCTCAGCAGCCACCCCAATATATACACGAAGAGATGAGTGAATTTTGTAGATATCTAAAATAGAAACCACTATTTACAAAGACTGTGGTGGAACTTCATGGCCTTGACTTATATGAGACCAACAAGCAAATGTGTTTCCTGTAAAAACCATAGTAAGCTGATGCCTTGGTGGCTTTCGGTCAGACCCCCAAAATCAAGAAAGACATGGAGAGGAGAGTTACTTCTGAGAAATTTCCTTTATTTTTCCTCACCTATAGATAGAAATATTTCCAAACTAAATGGCCAAGTGTGATTGGACACACCCAAGTATCTACAGATAATCCTTGACTTACAATCATTCATTTCATGCCTGTTTAAACTTACAATAGCACTGAAAAAAGCGACATATGACCGTTTTTCACACATGACCATTGCACCATCCCCATAGGTATGTGATCAAAATTCAGACACTTGGCAACTGATTCAAATTTCTGGTGGTTTGCTGTGTTCCGGGGTCATATAATCCCCTTTTCTGGCCTTCTGACAAGCAAAATCAATAAGGAAGCCAGATTTACTTAACAATCGTGTTACTAACTAAACAACTACAGTGATTCACTTAACAACTGTGACAAGAAAAGTTGTAAAATTGAGCAAAATTCCTTTAATAGCTGCCTCACTTAGCACCAGAAATTTTAGGCTCAATTATGGTTGTAAGTCGAGGACTACCTGTATTTGCATCATGAAAGATATACTCTGAGAAATGCTAGGGAAGAATGATCTTAATTCTCTCCCAACCAAATTATCTAAGTTTTGCTACCTTCTTGGTCCTCTGAAATCTAACTTCTTCTTCCTGGGAATACAACTACATTGTACCACATTTTCACTGGCCTGCAAGAGAGCTTTTGTCAGGGGAATTGCCCCTGAATGATGGATCCAAGTTGGTGCTTTTCCAGATCAAAGAAGATATTGTCAAGATCATCCACTTGACTTCGGACAGGCATTAGTCTTGAGTAGGCAGGGAAAACTACTGTTTTTGCGGTCAGTTTATGACTGAAGTGGCTGAGTTTGGGATTACATCAAGCTCACATTCCCAAAGCATCCTTTACAAATTTTAAGATTGATTTATATCGTAAATTACCTTTTTTGGATTGTTTTGCTTTTTTTGCATATTGGGGAGATTGCGTCTTTGTACTGGCAAAAAGTTTACTGTATACATCTGGTGAGTTTCCACCTCCTTCAAAGATGCTGGTATACATTTGTTTTGAAAACATTTTAAAATATTTGATTTTTTGTGTGGATTATGCAGCAAAACAGTATGGATTGTATAGTTTTTGGAAAGTTAATTATGGAATAGGGGCCAGAGGGATTTAGAATTATAGTTATTTAGTTATTATATATTTTACTTATTAGTTATTTATATATTTTAATTAGAATTATTTAGAAAATATTTTCTCAGGGGAAAATAGAGAATACAATACAATACAATAGCAGAGTTGGAAGGGACCTTGCAGGTCTTCTAGTCCAACCCCCTGCCTAGGCAGGAAACTCTATACTATTTCAGACAGATGGCTATCCAATATCTTCTTAAAGACTTCCATTATTGGGGCTTTCACAACTTCTGGAGGCAAGCTGTTCCACTGCTTGATTGTTCTAACTGTCAGGAAATTTCTCCTCAGTTGTAAGTCACTTCTCTCCTTGATTAGTTTCCACCCATTGCTTCTTGTTCTGCCCTCGGGTGCTTTGGAGAATAGTTTGACTCCCTCTTCTTTGTGGCAACCCCTGAGATATTGGAACACTGCTATCATGTCTCCCCTAGTCCTTCTTTCTCTTAAACTAAACATACCCAGTTCCTGCAACCGTTCTTCATATGTTTTAGTCTCCAGTCCCCTAATCATCTTTGTTGTTCTTCTGTGCACTCTTTCTAGAGTCTCCACATCTTTTCTACATCGTGGCGACCAAAACTGAAGGCAGTATTCCAAGTGTGGCCTTACCAAGGCATTATAAAGTGGTATTAACACTTCACGTGATCTTGATTCTATCCCTCTGTTTATGCAGCTTAGAATTGTGCTGGCTTTTTTGGCAGGTGCTGCACACCGCTGGCTCATATTTAAATGGTTGTCCACTATGATTCCAAGACCTCTCTCACTATTACTATATATTATTTCCCTTTATTTTATGATAAGAAAACCTCGATCCCAAAGATAAAGAAAATAGAGTAGAAATCCTTACGATAAACCCTTGAATATCTTTCAGTGAGGTTTTTCAACAGAATGGATAAACAGGCTTGCTAACATTGTCAGAACAAAGTTTTTCTAATAAAGTTGTAAGCAATAAATATGCTAGAATGAATACCCCTGAAATTAATTTGAAGGGAAATTTAAATATAATACAAATAAATCTGAGGGGATGACTCATTCCCTAAAGAAGATGAACAAATATTAAATCAGGAAATTGATTTGGAGGGGTTTTTTTCTCTTCTGAATATTTAAAACAGCTCTGCTAAGATTTAGAAGGGCTTTTTTAAAAGTGACAAACACATGGATAAATTTTACATTGATAAAAAGAAATCCATTAACCTTCTGAAGGATTTTTGCTTTGAAATGCAGATGAGTGGAAAAGTGCTTCTGAGACATTTTTAACAGGTTTAAGAATAATCTTAATTTTTAAATTAAATTTATTTTTGGTTTTTTCAACCAGGCTTAAAAGAAAAAAAATAGTGAATTTGGTTACTCTTAGTAGTCTTTTGCTGACAGAGAATGATTGATGTAGCTGTTGGACCTTGCTTTCCTTATCTAAGAGACGAATACTGGGGAGAATTCATTTATTTAGAGACAGCAATAAACTATTAAAATTATTTTACCTTCTGGAATAAAGGGGGAAGTTACTTTTTTTCCCCCTTCTCCCTTTTTTCTGTTTTACCCCAATTCTTTCTATAAATGTTATTTGTAGCTTTTGTTGATTTCATTGATTTTTATTCTCTTCATTTATAATGTTTAATAAAGTTATTTGGGGAAAAAACAAGGGTGTGTGTTGCTGTTGTCAATCTGATCCTGAATTTGGATTCTTTTAACTCTTTAGAAACTAACTTGTTTGCACTTAACTCATAACAGTCACATCAAATTGAATTTTTATTATGGTGATAGACCATTATAGAAAGAATAAAATGCAAATAGTAATTTTAAAACTAAAAATACCTTGCAATAGTAAAACCTCTAAGAATTCCTAAAGCCTAGACAATAAATACTTTCAAAATAGGCTGAAAAAATATCTAATGCCTTGGCATGAACAAAAAAAAATTGAGATATATTCTTGATGTTGATATATTTTCTTAAACAGTAAGGAAAGTTCAGTTTAGATTAGTATCCTATCCAAATTCTTGACAGCAAACACTAGTTAACAATACATTACAACTTACATTCTATTTTTTTAAAGGAAAATTAATTTTCTTTCTTTCTCCTGTACCAGCAGCAGTGTTACACCAATATAATTTCCTAGTGGATCACATAATACCATTTGCCTTGATTCCTCCTTTGGTTCCTCCTTATTGCTAGGGACACCTGGACAATGGCTACCTGACAGACCTTCATAGTGTACTACTCTACTTTTTTGCCCAAACCTCTTTTGTCTTCACTCTTTGGGCCTTCAATTAGGACTTGAACTGGCTTTGATTTAGTGTGAATTATTTTTCTGTCTCTTACTCTTTTGAATTAAGACCTTCTGTAATGTTACTACTATATACTTTTCAACCTATTACCCTGAATAAGAGGAATTGCAGCAACATGAAAAAGTAGATGTGGATTCAGAATTCTATACCTATTTGTTAAAAATAGACAGGATAGGGAAAGGAGAACTGCATGCATGTTTTCCCTCCATCACTCTATTCATTTTTTATCACCCTTACAGAAACTGCTTTTTCTGACTGGGGAATAAAGGCAAATTCAGAGACTATATATCCCAATGTGTGTTTTTTAAAAAACCCAAGTCATATTTCAAAACATATGCTGCAATCAATAAAGTAAATACAAAGACATGGTCCTGGAAGATATCTCTGTGGTGGAAACAGGGACAGCTTTCACATAACCCCATTAACCAAATAAAATTCTATTTATTCACCATCCAACTGCCCTTTTCATATGACTAAGAAGAAGCTATCTGTGCAAAAAAAATAAAAAATCCAGTTCCCTATTATCATTTGACATTATTTTTCTTTCTATCCACCAGTCCTTGAATTTAAGACTAAATGAGCATAAACGCCTTGAGGATAGATTTATGCAGCTAAAAAAAGTAAAGAAGTATTAACAAATCCTATGCTGTGCAAAAGCTTTGTCTTGGCATTTTTGTAATTTAGATAATTACATTTACAGAGACTTCCCCCCTCCCCCCCCACATTTGTTTAGAAAGTATGATGGAGAAAATTATCTTTATGCTAAAAAAATAAATACAATGGTGTCCAAAAATAACATTTCCAACTAGTATTGTATTCTGCTCACATTTCTCGGCTTGGATGCAAAGTTTAGATGAGTAGGGTTTTCACTTAAGAGTTAAAGTGATGCTATCTTTTACCTGAATTTTCTTACATAGTTCTAAAATTTCTGGCTCTCACACTCACTGAACCGGAAAGATGGAATTAATTACAAAAGTTAATTTTCATTTTGTACACTCATCTGGTATCTTCCTTTGCGAATGTGACTTTATTACTATTACAACCATTTTATTTAGGGATGAGGACAAAGCACCAACATTTTTCCCTTTGATACAGTGCCTTTTTTACATATAAAACAGAGAGAGGAAGAGTATTAGATATCTTTTCCATCTTGAGTTATTTATTAAAAAAACAATAAAGGAGTGATATAAATAAAAGATAATAAAATAAACTACATTAATGGAGCACTGAATCTCCATGTTTTCCACTGTACTAGGCGGGGGTGGGTTCTGGCAGTCACTACTGCTGGTTTGCTTGTGGGCACACCGCACACGCGCAGTTGATGTGTGCGCATGCACAATGCAATAAAAATTGCTTTGTACATGCACAGAAGCAAAAAAAAAGATGGCGGTACCTATGGCGCCACCGGGAGAACTGGTTCGGGGGTGTGGCAGGCCTGCGTCACTGTTGCTTCCAGCGACTCATGCCACCAAACCACCACCGGTTCAGCAGAACCGGGCCGAACTGGTAGGAACCACCACTGGTGCTAGGTATTGTGAGGTATTGTCATTTATAGACTATTTTTAAAGCACAGCTGTTGCCTCTGAGTCATTATTGACTGTTTCAGTTCCTGATCTTTTAAGAATTGGAAAAGCAGCAGCAGAAAGAAGGGAACATTTTCTGAACAGACTTGTGCAACCTGTTCTTTCAAACGAAGAACTAGTCAGACAAACCACTTCAGGTTTTAAACAAAGACCTTTCCAAATACTCTGCTGGTTATTTCCAAAGCATCATGAAAGCCTCTCGGAAATGACGTGGAAAAATTTTTCTTTGTATTCGGTAGACTAGATTAATTTCTCTGGAGAATTATAAAATCATGATGTTTCAAGCACAGCTGCATAGGAAAGGGGGAGATCTTATGTCATGTTTATTTTAAAAAAACTTCCAATCCTGGGGCTGTCTCTGATGCCATTTATTTAACAAGTTAATTTATTAAACTTAATGCAATATTCCTATCAAAGGAATTGTTATTTTTCCGCAGGATTGTGCAGAAGTCGGAAAGCATCTGGGCTATTTTAGTAAAAGAAGATGAGGTCTGAAGCACTTGTTCCAATCCACTCTGAAGTATGCACAGCCCTATTCTCTGTACGCTTCCAGCAAATTATTGTAGCAAAACACAAGATCCATGTATCCATTGGGGATCTGGTTGATTGGGAAGATATTCTGTCTGAGATATTGGGAAAAACATACTGGCTATCTCTGCAAAAACACAGATACCAGTTTCCTAGTATCATTTGAGATTATTTCTCTATCCGCCAGTCCTTGAATTTAAGACTAAAGGTAAAGGTTTCCCTCACACATATGTGCTAGTCATTCCCGACTCTAGGGGGCGGTGTTCATCTCTGTTTCAAAGCCGAAGAGCCAGCGCTGTCCAAAGACCTTTCCGTGGTCATGTGGCCGGCATAACTAAATGCCGAAGGCACACGGAACACTGTTACCTTTCTACCAAAGATGGTTCCTATTTTTCTACTTGCAATTTTACATGCTTTTGAATGGCTAGGTTGGCAGAAACTGGGACAAGTAACAGGAGCTCACTCTGTTACGCAGCACTAGGGATTTGAACCGCTGAACTGCTGACCTTCTGATTGACAAGCTCAGCAACTTAGCCACTGAGCCACTGCGCCCCTTTAAGACTAAATGGGCATAAATTCTTTCAGCGTAGATTTATGCAGCTGAAAAGCTAGGTTGTTTTTTTATAAACAACTTTCTCTAATTCAGCCTCAACCCAATGATGTCACAATCATTACTTTGTTTTCTGTGGCTCCTCACTTGCTTCTCTGTCACTAATCCCACCCTTTAGTGGTAAAGAAATCAGATAAACCAAGTGTTTCTCCATTACTGAATATGGGCAATTCCAGGGACAACATCAAAGCACAGGGGGATCTGCACATGGGTCCAAAGGCTGGCCACTTTTGCTTTAAGCAGCTGGAGAAGAACACCTTCATGGATCCTTCAGAGGACAGTAAGCAAGGACCAGCTTTTGGCAATGTGTTTCTTTTTTGCATCCGCATTTATCAGACAGTTGCCAGCAGAAGATGAACAATGGAGGGAAATATTCAGTGTCATACAAAAGAGGGAAAACCTATCCAGGCTGGTCTGTCTGTGATATATTGCCAGAATCAGATATTTCCTTGCTTACAGAAGATCAGGAAAATTATCAGAGGGTTTGGTTTGTTCCATTGTGGATCAACATTATTTTGTGCATGTCCTTCTATAGCAGTGTTTTTCAACCTTGGCAGCTTTAAGTCCTGTGGACTTCAACTCCCAGAATCCCTCAGCCAGCATAGCTAGGGGATTCTGAGGGCCCCATCTCCCCAAAAAACTGCCTTTAAGAGGATCCAAGTGGTGGTACATCTTCTCTGCTGTGGACCCTGCCATCTGGAACATTATTCTTTCAGAAGGTCTTCTCACCAGCTTTCGGGATCCCAGGGGCAACATATAAGGTAGCTGTATGAGATTAAAGCAATAGCAATAGCAGTAGACTTATATACCGCTTCATAGGGCTTTCAGCCCTCTCTAAGCGGTTTACAGAGAGTCAGCATATTGCCCCCAACAATCTGGGTCCTCATTTTACCCACCTCGGAAGGATAGAAGGCTGAGTCAACCCTGAGCCGGTGAGATTTGAACCGCTGAACTGCTGATCTAGCAGTAGCCTGCAGTGCTGCATTTAACCACTGCGCCACCTTGGCTCAAGAGATGTTCTCCTACTTCCTTGGGTTTATCGGTTTATTCATTCATTTATAGATCAGGGGTATCAAACTGGCAGCCCATGGGATGGATGTGTCACACGCAGGCCAGGCCCACTCCAGCTCCATGAAAGGGGGAAATGTTGCAAAATGTCACATGACAGCAACATGACGCTGTGAGTTTGACAGCCATGTTATAGATTGATATGGAGTTTTGAACTGTTATGCTGTAAATCTCCCAGTCACATGTTTGTGAGTTGGGTAGTTATATACCGTATTTTTCAGAGTATAAGATGCTCCGAAGTATAAGACGCACCTAGCATTTGGGGAGGTAAACAAGGGGAAAAAATCTGCCTCTGTCTCTCAGCAATTTGCCTCCTTGCAACAAACAGCACAGTTGATATACACTGTTTGTGGTGTTACATTTCAGACTATATTTGTACAGATGCTGTTAAAATTGATGTGACTTTCTGGAAGTATAGTTATTCTCTGCTATTTAAAAGAAGATACAATAGAATTGGACCTCTTCAGATCAAGCATTTATTTTAAAAAGCTTCTTCATTTTGTTAGGTTGTCTAGAACAATAATAAAGCTGTCTTTAAAAAATAAGTCTAATAATTTGAACATTCTATAGGCATTTATAGTTATTTACTTACCTCCTTGCAGCAAATAGCAAACAGCCTGATTAGCACAAGAAAAAAAAAATCTGCCTCTGTCTCCCAGCAATTTGCCTCATGCAGCAAACAGCAAGTTTCACTTTCAATTTCAGCAGGGGCCTCCCAATCATCAGCTGTTTCAGGCTGCAGGCAAATCTTTTTTGGCTCGTGTGCCATAAGCGGTGGGAGCGCAGGGGGGGGGGTCATGCACGGGCATGCCGCACCGATAATGCAATGTGTGACGCCCCCTAGCACACATGCATGCATGACAGCCACTCCCCCCATTTTTGCATGTGTTTTATAGGAGCCTGGGGAGGGTGAAAACAGCCTCCCCCCCCCCCGAAGGCCTTCCGGAAGATTCAGGAACTTCCCTGAAGCCTTCAGAGTGCAAAAAACTGGCCCTATGGGCAAACCAGAAGTACGGGAATGGACTTCCAGTTTGCTTGTAGGGCCAGTTTAAGCCCTACAGAGCTTTCAGGGGCCTTCCGGAGGCTTCCCTGACAGCTCCAGAGGACTAAAAACGGACTTACGAACAAACCGGGAGGTTTGTCCATTGGGTCATTTTTTGTCCCCCGGAGCCTTTAGGGAAGCCTCCTGAAGCCTCCAGAGGGCCTCTGGAGGGGGGTGGGGGGGCTGTTTTGCCCTCCCCAGGCTCCTATAAAGCCTCTGGAGCCTGGAGTGTGTGAAAAATGGCTTTAAAAAGGCTGAACTCAGCTGGCTAGTGCACGCATACGCACTGGCCAGCTGACAGGGCAATGCCTCACGTGTCCTGACAAATGGCTCCGTGTGCCACCTGTGGCACGCATGCCATAGGTTCGCCATCCTGGCCATAGTCTATTGCAGCCTCCACAAGCCCCCATTTTCCCTGTTTGCTGCAGGAGACAGAGGCCAAAGGGTGGGGGCCAGTGGGTGGGTGTGGTTACATTCAGCATATAAGATGCACCCAAATTTTCATCCTCTTTTAGGGGGGGTAAGGTGCGTCTTATACTCTGAAAAATATGGTAAATATGCTAGTATATAAATAAATTTAAAACCCCATTGTCATGTATTAAGAAAATTATGAATGAAATTGTTACTTCCTGAAGAGTAATACAGGTAGTCCAGACTTAACAATGGCAATTGGGAGTGGCAGCTTTTTTGGTAAATGTTGCGGCCATAAAGCACAACCTCAACTGACTGTGCTGATGGGAGTTGCTGCAGTTCCAGTTGCCTTGTTAGAGGTGAATCCCACTCAGTTGCATCTGTATAGATGATTGATAGGTAGAGATAGATGAGATAGATAGATTTTATTTTTATTTTTTTTGTCGCCATGCACAAGGTAACAGGCATGTATAGACATGGACATTATCACATGAGATTGGTACAAATAGATGGATCTAAAAAAGTATAATGTGGCCATGAACACATAAAATGAATATATATCAATGGGAACAGTAGGATAGGGACGATAGATAGATATGATAGATAGATATGGATGATGGATGATAGATAGAAAGATGATAGATGATAGATGATAGATGATAGATAGATAGATAGATAGATAGATAGATAGATAGATAGATAGATAGATAATGATAACTAGAGGTAGAGATTGACTTTTGACCTTCTACTGGCTTCCCCAATGACTTTGTTGGAAATCAGCAGTGAAAGTCAGAAAGAGCAATCATGTTACCATGTGATGCTACAACCATCATAAACGCAAGCTGGATGCCAAGTACCTGAATCATTATCATGTGACTGCAGCACCACTGTGATCGCCACGACTCAGAGGAACAGTTCCCTCATTCAGGCTTAACCTAACTTCAAACTGTCACTGAATGAGTGGTTGCTGAATGAGGACCATCTGTGTATTCTTCCAAATATTGAGAGTTTGAATCTTCAACATCAGTTTCCAATATAAGAATTTATGTTGTTCCACTCAATGAAAAAACATTTTTGGCCGATGTTTATTAACTCTTCTATTGCAGTCTTTTTTTTTTTAATGCTGCACGTTTTCCTTTGTGTTATGTGCCTGATTGCCATAGCAACTTCTCCACATTTTTAGGAGTTTGCATGAATTCTAGAATTCCAAAAAGCTTAATTAGCTCCAAAACATTAATAACTGAGACGAATTCAACATTGATGCTAGTAGGGTGTGTTTTCATCATGATCCTATCACTTCAGATTGAGAATGAAGCTTCTCAGGATTTCCCTGGTTATATATTGAAGGTTTATTATTTTTCTCCCAAAGAGGATTATTTGTGTTATTGATGACTTGTAGAATCAGGTGATTCTATCCATGTGTGACTGAATCACTACAGAGAACACAGAGTTGTAATGTTCTTATGCATATTACCAGATGATGAATAATGGACAAGAGTCCTATATTCTTAACTGCCAAAGAGCTCTTCCTTTCTTGGCGCTTGGTTCAAATGTGTAATGAAGCTACAAAGCCAACTGATATTCACGTCTTTTTTTCCTCAGTAATAATATAATAATATGCTTCTCTCATTTTGCCCCACTCTTTTATGATTCACAAGCAATCCCAACTGAACTATTTGCTTAGTACTCCAGGTAACACAATGTAGAAAGAAAAAGAGTACTTTAGGGTAGGTTGCTTACACTCACACCCATGCTCAAATACTGACATAAATATATATTTGTGGATGAGCATATTATTACCAATCTAAATCATTCCATGGCAGGATTAAAGCCTCATCATTGAAGATTTTGGACCATAATGTATTATACTATGCTAGAGCAGGTTGATGCATGAAACATGCATCAATCAACATGCTCTGGTACATCACAGTCCAAAATCTTCAATTAAAAGACTTTAATCATGACATGGAATGATTTAGATTGGTAATAATAACATGTATAAACACCAATCCACAAACGTATATTTATGTCAGTAATTTTTAACTCCCCAGTCAAAGAATGAGACAGTATGATTGGCCCAAGTCACCCAGGTAGTTTCTGTTTGAAAGGGAGGACTCAAAATATTTCCCCACTCTTAGTCCAGCACTGTACTCACAGCACCATACTGCTTGTCATGCATATGTATATACATATGTCTTGGGCAGAAAAAGACTACTCTAAACATCTACTTATTCAGATATTAATTAAATACCGTTAATAGTAATTATGAAGTTTCTTCTTTTAGTGTTACATATTTTTCTGATAAATTTTCTGATAATATTTTTATACAACTAACTATACAATCATGAGGATCTCTGTGATGTTTTATTCTCAATGGTTCTGAAAAAGATACCATATTTAGACAAATTTATGCAGTTCATTAGTACTCATCCAAAGAGTTATTGTACACATAAAACAAGTATGTTGAGCCATGTCTTTTGTTACTCACCAAGTACAAAAATTATGTTTGATTTCTTCAGGTCTTCTGTAAAATCTAAATTAAAATGAAAATAGTTTTAAACAATAGTTGTAAGCAAAACATAGATAGTTTTGTAAAGTCTATCACAGTGGTTCTCAACCTGTGGTCCACGGATCTTTGGGGGGGGGGTATGCAATTTCATCACAGGGAGTCTGCCAAGGCTTGAAGAAATATTATGATTTAAATCTTAAGTTAAGTCTTGGGGATCTGTGGCCATGATTCATGGCCACAAAAGGTATTTAAAGAGGATCCATGGTGAAGAAAAGATTGAGAACCACTGATCTATCATATTAACTTTACAATATGATCTTATGTGTCTCTACAGGAAAAAATACTGAAAGTTGTGCTCACTGAAATCTGTGGAGTACTTGGTGCTCTCTGAGCTTGGTTGCAGATGTTTCATTACCCAACTATGTAATACCATCAGTGTTAAGTGTGGGATTCACTCTTGTCTATATAGAGTAGCTTGCCTGCCAGTTTTGGTGGGAATGTGAGTTTCTTTTTGAGAGTTCTTTGATTAAGATGTTTTCTGCTTAACTCTTTGCTTCTTACACAGCTCCGCTTGTGGGAGGTTGGGTTGTTACTTTAGTAATGGCGCACTTGGTTAGTGTGGGTTGTTTTTCGAAAGACTTGTTTCTAATTTGCCATCATTTCCTCTGAATAAGAACATTATTCAGAACAGTACAAATCACTGCAGCAATCCAGAACACAAGAAAAAGGAAATAAACTGCCTATACAACATCTTCCAAAAAAATGGACACCCACACAACTTTATCAAAAAGTGCCTGACTACTCAATCCACTACAGCACAATCAAAACAAGCTATGAAAAAGTTAACACAACAATTCATCAAAAACATCTCAGAAACAACCAACAGACTATTACAACCATACATCATCATCATAGCAAACAAACCAACTAAAGCCCTTGAAGAAACATGACTAACTAAAGTCCTTGAGTTAATGCATGGACAGACTCAACCACAGTTTCAAAAGGAAAGAATTAACAATCAAGTAGAAAACAATACCAGAACTACCAAGGAGAAACTCACATTCCCAGCAAAACTGGCAAGGCAAATTATCATATATAAATAGGGAGCAAACCCCACAGTTACTCACGCTGATGATGTTACTTAGTTGGGTAATGAAATATCTGCAAGCAAACAACCAAGCTTAGAAAACACCAATGACTTTATAATTCAATCATGAGCTACATATATTCTCTTCTATAGGAACCATTGAAATTTACTCTAGCAATAGCAATAGCAATAGTAGTTAGACTTATATACCGCTTCATAGGGCTTTCAGCCCTCTCTAAGCGGTTTACAGAGTCACCATATTGCCCCCAACAACAATCCGGGTCCTCATTTTACCCACCTCAGAAGGATGGAAGTCAACCTTGAGCCGGTGAGATTTGAACAGCCGAACTGCAGAACTGCAGTCAGCTGAAGTAGCCTGCAGTGCTGCATTTAACCACTGCACCACCTCGGCTCTCTTGATACAGGTTGTTGCAGTCTATTTTTTTTCTTAAAATTTTATATTTTCAAATGGAGGACTCAGAATAGCAACTAATAGGCAATCTAATTGCTCATTGCTATTACAGATCCTTATAGCTATGGTTCAAAATATTTCATGCAAGATATCTGGAGGAATATTTTATGCTACCCTTGTTAAAACTTCATTTAATTTCGGCAAAAGTTCGTGTATGCCATTTTCTTCCCTAAGCTACAAATTCAATCTGAAATCTATTTCATCAGTCCATACTTGCAACCTGAACACCAAACAATTGCAATGATTTCTTTTCTTGAACAGTATCTCTTTTCTTGTTCATGGACAACTAAAGTTAATTGCTGCTTAGTTGGGAGCATGTCTTACTGAATGCAAGGCTACACATGATGAAAGACTTACAATATTATCATTGTTCGACACTATGAATGTTGTTTCATTCATAAAAATGTGAAGAACAATCTGTCAGTCATCATTCAATACATTTTCAAATATTTCATTATCAGAAGTACAGGGTTTTGAACCTACTGATTGTAGCTATTTTGAACCTTGTGAGTACCGGATTAATAAAAAGGCTGCTATTATACTTCCACTACACTAAAGGATTAAAGCTGCTCCGTGGCCACTTTATTCCATATAAAATGAACACTCCTAGAACATCTGCAAGGTCATCCATTCATATTTCCAACTTCTTTGGACGGGGGGGGGGGGGTGTAATTGCAGAGCTGATCAAAAATTGCAATGTAGGCCACCCTGAATCTCCAAATGAAAAAAAAAATCCACTGTTCAGCTATTGTTTGGACATAGTTCTCCAAATTAAAATAATTTTTATTATTATTATCCTCATCATTAAACAGGATTGCCAAACCTGAAACATTTTGATTTTTGAATATGACAGATTTCTGATGTTGTTGGGGATCCTTTGTTAAACATTCTGAATTTCTCATGGGGAGAGTTTCAATGGCTTTCTGTATCATAATTGCAATGTGAAAACCAAATGCTGCTACAAAGGCCAGTGCATATATTTATCTTATGATTTCTTATCATCATCTTCTTCTAACGACCCCATAATCCCTTGTGGGTTGGAGTCAGGGCAACTGAATGGAGCTAGAAGATTGTTTACTGGCCGGATTCCTTTCACATTGCCAGTGCGGAGTTTTGTTCAGCAGATATATTCTCATTGTGCCCAGAGAGAGAAATATCTGCCTCTATCTAGGATCGAACTCACAGCCTCCTGATTGTGAGGCAAGAGCTCTACCTCTAGGCCACCGCACCACTCCCTTTATCCTATAATTTTTTATGAGATTAGCAAACTTCATTAACACTTTAGAAACACTGCTACCTCTCTGAACAAGAAGTTATCAATTACCCTTACAAAGAAAATAATTGGAGAATATGATATATATTCTTTTTCTGAAGGCACAATGGTATTCATGAGACTCTGGAGTCAGCTGCATGCTGTTTCACATATATGAGGCTGTGAACATTTGAAATTAATTCACATGAGTACTGCTCTTTGATACCAATTAAACAAGCCACCTTTTTCCATTGTCTTTCAGAGCAGCATTATAAATTTACTCCTTAAAACAGCAGCATTTTTTTCCAGGTTCAAATTAAAGTCTGTAAAAAGGATGCTGCTACTTTAATGAGCAGCAAGAAGGTATTTTGCTAGTGCAAAGTCCAAAATGCTGTGAAAATAAAGCATGCATGACCCTAACACATAAATTAACAGGATTATTTAAATATATATTAAAATAATTTTATACTAAAATTATAAAAACTCACCTGCATTTTCAGGCCTGCAAACACACGATTGTTCATATGCCTGTTATATTATAAATTGATATGGGAAAAATTAGCTTATATATTTTCATTACTAAATCTAATAATATGAAAAGAGATTTGTCCATAATTCTAATTCCGTAAATATAGGATTTTTTTTTCTTTATTGGTTTTTTTTTTTCACCAACCATTTAGCACACCTTATCATCAAATTAACTTGGGGCATAGTCATATTTTCAGTACTGAGTGTACAGTATGTTTCATGTTTGAAATTTCAGCATTCCTTTTTCAATGCACCTGACTTTTGCTAAGGAGCCAATATACACAATGTTAAGATTTTCAGATACAGGAAATACTATTTTCTAGATAAGTCGGGATACGAGGAATAATAAAGCATTCACTGTAGCTGAAAATTGTAAAATTTTCTGAATAGGGATTGATTTACATAAACATGAGCAGGTGAGAACCTATACCATTCGGGACAAAGCGCTGTCCAATCTCTTCTTTAAAACCTCCAGTGACGTAGCACTCACAATTTCTGGAGGCAAGCTATTTCACTGAGTAATTGTTCTCCCTGTCAGGAAATTTCTTCTTAGTTCTAAGTTGGACCTCTCTTTGATAAGTTTTCATCCATTACTTCTGGTTTCAGATGCTTTGGAGGATAAACTGTCCTCTTCTTTGTAACAGTCCTTCAAATATCCAAAGACTGGCATTGTATCACCCCAGCCCTTCTTGTTAGACTAGACCAGAATTTCTCAACCTCAGCCCCTTTAAGACATGTGGACTTCAACTCCCAGAATTCCCCAGCCAGCAAAGCAGAATTCTGGGAGTTGAAGTCCACCTGTCTTAAAGGGGTCGAGGTTGAGAAACACTTGTCTAGACATACCCAATTCCTGTAACTGTTCTTCATATGTTTTAGCCTCCAGGCTCCTAATCATCATTGTTGCATTTCTCCGCACTCTTTCTAGAGTCTCAACATCTTTTTGTATTGTGGTGACTAGAATGGGATGTAGTATTCAAAGTGTAGTCTCACCAAGGCAGTATATACAGTACGAATACTTCACGTGACCTTGATGCCATTCCTCTATTCATGCAGACTAGGATTGCATTGGCCTATTTGGCAGCTGAAGCACACTGCTGGTTCATACTTAAGTGACTGTCCATTATGACTCCCTCTCACAGTTACTGCTGTTAAGTCAGGCATCATCTGCTCTATACCTGTGCATTTGATTTTTCTTGCCTGTGTAAAACTTTACTTTTCTCACTACTGAGCTGCATTCTCTGAAATTCTATGTTCTCTTCTCTTTAAGTCTTTATACATTGGCCTACTTCCACTCGTAGTTCTCACTTCACTTGGTATCTACCCTTCTGTTTCTATGCACTTGTATGCTGGATGAAAGAGTTGATAGGTTTTAACCACTTCTAAATCTACACTCTTCTGATTCCTTGCTTCTTGCAATTGTTTCCTTCCTAATACACAGTAATATAATTCTAAACAATATTATAATGTATAAACATCAGAAACCAGATAATTGTGTTTCCTCTTTCTCCTTTCCTCTTTTCATTCTTTAAGTTACCGTCATGTCACTTCTTTCTGAGTTTTTGCCATTTTATCTACTATTTGCTCATTTTTCTGGCTTACCAGAATTGGGTAACAAGGCTAAAAAAGATGTATAACCTTTAAAGAGTAAAAAAAAATCCACATTTAACTGTCATTGGTGTCTGGGATTTTAGAAGTTATACAGACAAGCTTCTGCCATGTAACACCCCAGACTTAGCAACTATTGATATGACAGATTTTAAAAATTTGGATAGTGGAAGTTGCAGTACTTGGAGACAGCAGAAGAGAAGAGAAAGAACTGGCGAAAATAACAAAATACGAAGATATGCAGATAGACATAGAAATCATGTGGCAAAAGAAAGATACAGGCTATGAAGTCAAAGAATTACACAATTTGAAGGGTATAGACATCTGTGTCAAATGATTAGTGAATGCCTTTTTCACACTATTTAGATGGTTTTGACTATCTAAAAATGATAATGTGTTCTCTTGACACATGACTGTCTACTTTGTCTTTTAAAGTGGAGACACCCTGGAGGGATGGACAGATTGAATACCCTTATAGCAAAAAAATAAAATGAGCCACCCACATAATTTGCCAATCCTTTTCTATTGTCTGCTATCCCTTCTGTGTTCTTCATGTTACTCTTCTCTAAAACGGTTTGGTCTTTTTAATTAATTAATTATTTTTTTCAATATGTTTGGTTTCTGCTCGAGACCTAACGTGATAGATCATATGAAAGATCAGCTTTTGCAAGGCAACTGTGTCACAATAATTATTCAGAGGTTACTTAAATCTGTAGTGATGTTGTTTTCTTTGTGACTTTTCTATCATTTTAGCAATAACAGGAATGTTATGAAGTAGATTGTGCCATGATACTATCACTGCTGAAGTACAAAGTGAAAATAATACATGAAATGTGTCAGGGATTCTCAAACTGTGGGATGGGAGGGAATGTCTGAGAAGATCAACCAAATTTTGGAGGTGCAACAACGACAACTAACTGCTAGAGCCAGGCTAATTCACCTTTCTTCAACTATTGGCTAAGTGCCCTTGTCTCCACCCATGAAGACAATGTCGGGTCTTGTCATTAGTTGCAGCTTCTGTTTTGTTTTTCCTCCTTGTCTGAGTTAAGATAAAAATAGCATCGGGAACTTGCCAAGGAAAGGACAATACGCAACTGTGCTGACCTCAATCTGAAGATGAAACTATGTAGGCTTCTATTTTGTGCTCAGGTTACAACATCTATGTTACCTTTCCTGCACATCATCTTTACTGCTTGGATGGGAGAACGCTAGCTTTGTTAGCAGGAATTAATGGCTCAAGGATAGAATAGAATTTAAAAACAAATATAGATTTCTAAATGAACAAGTTGCACACTCCTATGTTTGTTCTGGGTTTCTTTGTTACAATAATTTCTCTACTATCCAAGAAATTTCTAAAAAGTAAGGTAATGGTGAGAGTAATAAATGATAAACTCTTTTAAGAACCAGGGGGTAGGGGGGAAAGAATGTGGAATGATGCTGAAAACTTTTCCTGCCCCTTCAAATGCAGATTAGAGTCCTCATAGTCCTCAACATACGACCACAATTCAGTCCAAAACAACAGTTGCTAAACAATATAGTTGTTAAGTGAGTTTTGCTTCATTTTATGATCCTGACGGTTGTAAGTTGAGGGCTACCATGTATCATGAATATGGATTTTTTTCCATCAACTCCAACATATCATCCCTAATTATTTACCAATTATTTTAATAGCATTATTATCATTGTTCTTTGCATACATTTTAATGTGCATCTTATGAATATATATATATTTCTATGTCTGAGTAAACACTTTTGCCCATCCATGCTGGATTATTCTTGATTTGGTGCCAATTTGACACATTAGCATCCCTGATTGACAGCCAAGCTGGTTTTCTTCCAGCTCTGTTCTCAAGCAGCAAAAATTTTCATTTTCTCATTTGAACTACATGAACTTCACCGAAGCAGCAGATGGGATGCTGGAAACCTCACCTTTTTTTTTTTTTTTAGTTTGGGTTCTGCAAATGTATCGCCTGTTTAATATTAGTGGGTAAATAGAAATCTCCAGGACTGGACTAGAGTGGAAACTCTATGCTGGTAATTTATGAAGGTGAACAGAGCAACAAATTGTTTTCATTAATGGAAACAAACTGTTTTCATTAATGGAAACAAACTGTTTCCATAGTTTTGTTCCATCTATTTTTCCACTGGGGTAGGGAATTTTACATTTACCAGTGTCATGCAGTTGGTGGCTTTGAACGTAGCACTAGTATATCAGCCAATTTTATTTGGGGAAGGGTGGCATCACATAAATCCATTCATTATTAGAGGAGCACAAAATTTGCAACCCACTGAATTATGTGATTTTGCCTAGCATCAAAACATCAACACATTACTGCACTAATGTCATCTTGGACCTAGAACCGTCAGATTTGGTAAGTAATAACATCTCTATATAAATAGAGCTCCAAATGCCTCTACAAAAGATATGTCTCTCGCTGTTTTCGCATTGCAAATGAGAAATATCTTAATCCAAATGATAATTATTTACTACTGAATTCTCCAATGGGAAATTGCTTTATTCAATTAGACTTTACAAAACAAAAAGAAAACTCTGATACCCAGTACTAATTCCCCAAATAGTATTTTAAATAATATAAAAACCAACATTTCCCCCTAAGCAAGATAGGGATCTTTGCAACTAAAACTATTTTTTAAGCTCTTGAATACACCAGTTCCCATGGTAACTTAAGATGAACAGATTGTTCCTGGATGAAAAAAAAATATGTTAAACATTTTTAACATTCTAAGACAAGGAGTATTTTGCACATTCCTATGGTATATTTTTATCTATACTGTCATAAATAAATGTCCCAATATCTGCTTTCTACCTGACATGGTGATCTGTTTATCAATATTTACATAGTAAAAAACTTAAATACGTCAGTTTTGAAATCTAGAGATCTTTCTCTACATGACTCGTTCATATAAACTCCGATTCACCACAAAACCGCGAAGCCCTTATCCGCACCGACATAAGTGCAGAGGCAAATCCGCGCCGTCCGAAGTGCTAAGAAAAACTCGACCCTACCGCAATGACATAACCGCGGAGGGCAAATCCGCGCCTTCCGAAGCACCCTAAACCTAACCCTAAACCTAACCCTAAGCCTAACCCTAAACCTAACCCTAAACCTAACCCTAAATCTAACCCTAAACCTAACCCTAAATCTAACCCTAAACCTAACCCTTACCTTAATTTAAATTGGCTTTCTACGCCCTTCTGTCGCCGCGCTGTTGTCGCCGCACTGTTGTCGCAGTGGTGATGACACGCGGTGATGATGTCGCGGCTTTAGCGACACGGTTTTATCACTGCTATTTTGACGAGCGCGGTTTTGTCGTGCCACGTAAACTCCTAGTAGTTAGGAGCTCACATGCCTATAACTATTAAAATTACAACCACAAAACTGAGCACTTCATAGCAAGGGCACCTCTGGTGAGGGGTGTCAAAAAGACTAGATAATGACCACAACTACATAATTGAAGCCCTACCCCTTTCTGTGCATGTCACACATACAACACATATACAAAGTGAAGTAGAGACCCTTGACTTTTCTTATCTTCACCCATGAATGCCTCTAACTCACAATATAGCTTGTGTGGAATAGTTACCAACCAAAAGTCAATGCAGTGATTTTATGTATGTTGTGATGAATTAAAACATCTATATGAAAAATTAGGAATGAGCTCCAATAACTAAGAAAGACCGGTATTCTAAGAACAAATAAACAAATCTTAACCCATGCCTAAAACCTCTGATTTCTTTCTTTGCTTTGAGGCGCCAATGTTTCCAAGTTGTGAACATTTTTACATACGTTTATATATCTCAAACATTTTACTGCTGGCTGATTAGTTACAAGTGACTAATGTATTATTTTTCATCTATGCATGTATTTTTAAATTTTCCAATCACGTTTCGTTCAGGTTTTTAAAATGTATTATGTTTTTCTGCAACAGATTACAAAATAAAATAGATTTTACATGAGGGTAATAATAGCAATTTACTATGGCAATTTGCTGCCCTTTATATCCTCAATTAATCCATAATTCTTTGTAGAGTGATAAGTTCGAAGATTTTGCTGTATATTAAAAAATTACATCTTTAAATTAAAATGATCTTTATAATGTCATATTAATCAACTTTTGTGGGACTTCTTTTAAACCAATAATACCCAGAATCTTCGCTATTACATAGCAAGAGAAATGTTCTTTGTCGCATTTCTCAGTCATCTTATTTTTGCTAAATATTTTGGTATTGATACAACCATGGTTATATCATAGTATTGATATATAATGTATAGATTTTTCATTTCTATCCAAAAATTATTGTTCATATGGAACAGACAATGCACTAATTGTTCATTTGACTCTGTATTTCTAAGGAAAAATAGGTTTTTAGCCAACAATATACATTTTCTGGCAAACAATGTGAAAGTCTTTGTGGAAGTGCATCATTTCCTTAGTGTTTACAGTTTCAGTTATTTATTGACTTCTTCCTTAGTAACCTATGATTCATTTTAATAATTCAACACTTACAATTTCTATGAGAACAGATGATAATTCTTGAATGGAAGAAATCACGTCAACACTTAAGAATGAAATGTTCTATTCCATGCTTGCGCAAGCTTGTTCATTCCAGATAACTTAATGATGATTCTATTTATGATGGCCATACTTATTGGGAGAAGATGCAGGTAGTAGCCCCATGGATATAACAAGCACCAGACTGAAGGAACATAATTTTATTCCCTCACAGATTTCAATTATTAACTACCAGGAGCTTACATGAATTAGTCATGTAGAGAATTCTGGCATTACTAAATCTACTCGAATCATATTTTTATTGCCAATTAACAGAATATCAGAATAACAGAGGTGGAAGGGACCTTGGAGATCTTCTATACAAACCCCCTGCCGCAGCAGGAGGCCTTATATCATTTCAGACAAGTAGTTGCCCAATGTCTCCGAGCGATTGTGGGTGCGTCTCGGTACACCCACGTTACATCTATCCTCCGCGAGCTGCACTGGCTGCCTATTGGTCTCCGGATACGCTTCAAGGTGCTAGTCGTCACTTATAAAGCCCTACATGGTATTGGACCTGGGTACTTGAGAGACTGCCTCCTGCCAATTACCTCCCATAGACCCATTAGATCCCACAGATTAGGCCTCCTCCGAATTCCATCTGCCGGCCAATGCCGGCTGTCGACCACTCGGAGGAGGGCCTTCTCTGTGGCTGCTCCGGCCCTTTGGAACGAGCTCCCCATGGAGATTCGGACCCTCGCCACCCTTCAGGCCTTCCGGACAGCCGTTAAGACCTGGCTGTCCCAGCAAGCCTGGGGTTGAGTTCCCCCCCTACTCAAATTTGTTGTGCTTGCTGTGTTTTTTAAATTGTTTGTATCACTGTCCTGTTTTTCTGTCTTACTTTTCTGTATTTGTTCCCCTTCCCTTGGCTTTTGTTCAGCCGCCCTGAGTCCCTTCGGGGAATAGAGCAGCTTACAAATCGAATAAATAACAATACCAATACCAATAACCTCCAGTGATGGAGAATTCACATTCATGCATATATTGTATTCCATTCCCATGAATATTTCTTTTACATTTATGAAGATGGTTCTTATTCTGCAAATGCACAATAGCCTAATTGTTACTGTAAGTCTACTTGATTAGATTTTGATGAGAATGATGATGATTGTGGAAAAATTGGGAGCAGTCAGTTTGAAGATTATCCCAGAATGTTACCCCAATGCAGGTGATAACTACAAAAAAGCACCTCAAAAAGACTCTGACTTACTACCTTAATTGACTCAATATAACTGAGGTTGCAAATTTTCCAAGAATCTACATTTATCATAAGCTAGGCTTAAACTCCCTTATTTAAATCCATATTGTTCTTAATCCCTTAGGCCTGCGCACACTCCCATGGGCAAATATTGGCCCTGAAATATATTGTCAAATAAACAGTATTTCTTTATGTTTTCCTAATTGTAAACTAGGGATAGGGAACTAGATACCCTTCAGATGTTTTAGACTTCAACTTGTCAGCCCCAGGAAATATTTGTGTGTGTGTGTGTGTGTGTGTGTGTGTGTGAGAGAGAGAGAGAGAGAGAGAGAGAGGGAGGGAGGGAGGGAGGGAGGGAGGGAGGGAGGGAGAGAGAGAGAGAGAGAGAGAGAGAGAGATACAATCCAAAACATTTAGAAGTTATCGTTCAAGTAACAAGCACTTGTGATTGCAATTCTCTGAGGACAAACATATGCAGTAATATCTAAACCTCCTTTTAAAATGGTAAATTCTGCTATAGTATTTAAGGGCAGTTGCAGTGGGAAAAAGCTTTTCCTTTATGCTTCTTAGTGTGAGCAAAATATCGTCAGTATTCTATCTAGGAGCCGATGGATTATGAGAATTTTCTACTCTTTCTTCACAACTGGAAATTGCTTTTTTCTGTTTTAAAAAAGAGTGACTAGAATAATACCATATAAATTTGTACTGTGTAACACGGGAGTCCCCAAACCCCCGGGCGGTCACCCAATACTAGGCTGTGGCCTGTTCAGAACTGGCCCATGGAAATGGCAGGCAAGTGTGCATGCAAGCGCAGTTCCACTTGTGCAGCATGCATGCCCATTACACATGTAAACCACCACCCCCTTCTCCTCTCCCCCCACTGGTCCACAAAGCCGGAAAGGTTGGAAAGGTTACCACTGGTGTAACACATAGTTTGGAACTAAGTAATACAGTCCCAAACAGAATTACACAAGAAAAGAAATAAGATTCATTTCCCAAGTATCATGATTAGATTTATTCATTCATTAGATTTATATCCTGCCTTTCAGCACCCGAAAATGTGTGTATTATGCTGCCACCTCTTATTATTTCATAACAACTATCTGTGAAGTAGATTGTGCTGAGAGTAAGTGGCTGGCCCCAAATCATACTGTAAGTAGTCCATTTGTCATTTCTGTCTTAAAGACATATTCCAAACACCATGGATATTTACTTGCTCTTTTTTTTAAACAAAATGCAACACCTGTTATCTTCTGGGCACTAACAGAAACTGAATTGTTCTATGACATCTGTTGTTCTGTGATTATCTTCAGCACAGGTGGCCCTCCCATGTGTTAGCTCTTTTTATTTTTACTGAAAAAAATCACATATAAAGGTGTAGACTCCAGAAAGTTTTCTAATGAGTAACCTAGAAGTCATGGAATTATAATGCAAAATATGACTGAGCCTTTTATCACTTCATTTGCAGTCTGTACTAAATAATAAATGAAATTTCCTTGATTTTTGTTTAACCTGATCCATCTTGTGACCAGTAAATTATGGCTTATGGCTATTGTTTGTAATTCTAGACAACCATGGTTTATTCAATGAGCCATAAGTAACCAAATCATGTATAAATCCATCCATTGTCTTTCAGCTTACTGTGTGAAGTATTATTAGAATAGAATAGAATTCTTTATTGGCCAAGTGTGATTGGACACAAAGAATTTGATGTTATAACAATACAGAGAATTGTTAATTCTTAAAATTCAACAGTTAAATATTCTCTTACTTGATAGCATTACTAGGGCAAAATCAATGTAGTAAAAGTGGAAGCAGCACAGATCTTTCTTTGCTTTGATCTTGAAATTCCAAATTTTACAGAGATACAGTGCAATGTTCGCAGCTTTTTTAACCATACTATATTTTAGTCTTTTTTCTAGCACTTTTTATTTTTTCGTGCTACTGTTTTTAAAGTTTAATTTGTATGAACTTTTACTATTGTAATCAAAATCCTTAATAAAAATTATAGACTTAAAACAGTAGAAATTATTAAAATCCAGTCTTTGCCTCATGCCAATTTGGTAGACACCTTATAGAACCTGCTTCAAGAGAGTATTACATGTACCAGGTACTCCTACCAAGAAGTTCCTCTTTATTTATTTCACTGAACTGTGTTTATCTCCCCATATCTGGAACTTCTGCTTTTCTGTGCAGCTTTTAATCTTTCCTTTGAAATCAGAGAATTCTAGAGAGATTGTATAGTGGGAAGTAGAGGGTTACTGGTGATAATCTTGCTGAAGAGGTACACAGAGCCCCATCTTTCTCATAATTATAAATTAATAGATTGCAACACTAAATAATACAAAAGTGATTGGCCAGCAATTTTGCAATGTAAAGAAATCGAGTACAAAGAAGTCTGGGATGTCAACCAACCCTGGTCTATATTACCGTCCACATATTATAAACCTCTGGAAAAAATTACTTTGTGGTTCCCATTCTTCAGGAATGTGCTTCCAAGAGATATATACTCTTGAATCATTTTTAATTTGGAAAAATTACAAGAGGCCTCAAGATATAATAAGTCAGTGATGGCAAACCTTTTCGGCACCAAGTGCCCAAACTGGAACACGCGTGCATGTGTGTGCATGTGCACAAGCTGGAGCCCTGGAAACTCAAAGACCAGCTGGCTAGTGTATGCATGCCTGGTTTTTGGTAAATTTTGTGCCATTTTCAGGATGGTTTGGGGACATTTTCAGTGTGTTTTCTGGCCGTTTTTATGGTGGTTTTTCAGACAGTTTTCCGGCACTCCAACACCCACAAAGACCACCTGGCTGGCACGATGGAATCCAGAAGAGCAGCTGGCAATGGTGCACATGCCCACAGAGAGGGCTCTGCATGCCACTTCTGACACGCATGCCAGAGGTTCGCCATCATGGTACTAAGTGGTCAGCAATCAAAACTAATGGTGTACACTCAAAGTTAAGAACCACTTCTTGAACATTACAGTGCATGCTTAACATATGGATACTTCCAACATCAGAGAACCATCAAAGAGTTCTACAAAATATTTACCAGCTGTCAACTCCTTAGTTGCACATGGTTGCCTGGAAACTAACCCTCTTGGCCCCATCTTTCTGACAGGCACTTTATTTGCTTCCAGATACACATGACATGCTGATATCTAGATACATCTTTTTTCTTTATTTGATATTCTCAGCAGAGAAATGCTTGGGCCAATTTACAGTTTGAAGACTGCACGGGTAATAAAAACATTATTCAGTGAAGCATAAGAGTTCTGCCACAGTCCCAAATTTTCAGATATCAAAGGCATATTTTTAAGATGATTTTTGGGGGCTTTAAAAGGCATTTTTCCCCTCTCTCTTTTGGCTTAGCTGAATTGTGCAGAGGTCAATGATGAGATTGGCTTCGACACACCTAGAATGCTGTGTTAGAATTTACAATGGCTATTTCCATTTTGTTATTTTCCAATTTCATAGCATTGTGCTTTCAATCAATCAACATCTAAATCCTTTGCTGGTTCAAAGAAACAGACATACGAAAAGCAAAAGCGTCTGAGGACAGGTGCCAACTTGTTCTCTAAATGTATGGATCTCTGAGCAATTTTGGGAGCTCATTTTAAAATGAGTCTATTTAAAAAATTATAACAGACAATTCTACTCTTTAAAGTCTATGTTAAATATATTTTAATATCTTAATTATATTTTAATATCTTTTAATAGTTCAGGAGCCAACAATACCTGCATGCACATTTCAAATACAAGAATACACTAAGGCAGAAGCTTGTCCACCCCAAGAATAAAACACCCAGATACAAACTGAGCAACGTGGCATATGCATTACAATGCAGTGGGCCATGTCAGAGCTTTACACTGGGAAACAAAACAACCACATCATAAATTCATGGCACAACATAGGAGAACAAACCCATCAGGAGGGGGAGGGATGTGATATCACATATCTCCAATCTACAACACAGTCCTTTCACCAGTTCCAAGAAACCTCCACACCCATTTGCACTACTTAGGTGATCCTGATGACACAGATAAACCTCCAAGTGGCCTCAATGACTCTCTAAAAGAATTCAAATGACTAGCTGTTTGCAAGGAATATAAATCTTTCAATTCCCCATCCAAGCTTCTTGGATGAGAAGTGAAGTGTCTTCAAAGAAAACCAAGAAAGTCCATTTGCCACTTGAAAAAAGCACCTTTGGGACGTCCATGTCAAAAAGAGAGTGAAATCCCATTCTTTTCCGCTTTATAAGTTGCAGCTGTGTAAAAAGAATGCAATGTAACTAACTTGAGTATTTTCTGGTTCATCTAATGCAGTAACTGATTTGTAACTGACAAAATGAATCAAAACTCAACAATTCATTATGCTAAGGAAAAAAAAACACCACCACCAACATCACTGAAAACTTTGTCCACCACCATGTTGCCGTGCTGACAGCAATATAATAATGTTGCTCCTATAAAAGATCATCTCTCTCTCTCTCTCATGATGTTCTTCTCAAAATGTGAAATTTAAGCTGATAAGAAGAGTTTAAAAAGGTAAAGGTTCCCCTCACGCATATGTAGTAGTCGTTCCCGACTCTAGGGGGTGGTGCTCATCTCCCTTTCAAAGCTGAAGAGCCAGCGCTGTCCGGAGACATCGCCATGGTCAGGTGGCGAGCATGACTATATGCCAAAGGTGCACGGACACTGTTACTTTCCCACCAAAGATGGTTCCTATTTTTCTACTTGCATTTTACATGCTTTTGAACTGCTAGGTTGGCAGAAGCTGGGATAAGTAACGGGACCTCACACTGTTACACTGCACTAGGGATTCTAACCATCAAACTGCCAACCTTTCTGATCGACAAGCTCAGTGTCTTAGCCACTGAACCACCATGTCCCTAAAACATAAGAACAGAGGAGAATACTATTATAGGTTCTTTCCTGAATGAAGAGGGATTTGTCTGGAGTTTTTTTAAAATCCAAAAACTAACAATTTCTGTAATATCTACTTACGACAAAATGCCCATCCCATCCTTATGCTGTGGAAAAACTCAGCTAGGATGAAAAAGGAAATATTCTTAACCCTGTTTTGAAAATAAATTCTTCCTTAAATTTCTTTCAATACGCAAAAATAAGAATCCATACTTTTATCCCCTGAATGGAGGATGAATTGAAAAAGAAGAAAGATTTAGTTGATTATCAGAAAAGAAGTTTAAAATTTCAGAGTCCCGCATTTTCATTTAGGCCATCGACTGCTCAGCTTTTGTGTAGCCATTTGTAAAATAAAATGAAATAACTCTTGGTTAATGAGGTGTAATCTACCAGTACATTTCCAAAATGAAGGGAAGGTCCAAGATAGGTAACCAAAAAACAGTAAGTCCAATGATGACAAAATAATGTCCTATTAATCTAGTTCTTTCTTTCATGAACCTAGGGCATGAAGATATGTGGACTTTGACTGCCAGAATTCAATTCTAGGAATTGAAGTCCATATATCTTACAATTCCCAAGAACGGGAAACACCGAACTATGACACATCTAAAATAATCTTACATTCTCATTCTCTTATTGGTGCAATGTTTGGGGACAAAATGATAGTCTAAGCCAGTGTTTCTCAACCGTGGCAACTTGAAGATGTCCGGACTTCAACTCCCAGAATTCCCCAGCCAGCATTCGCTGGGAGTTGAAGTCCGGACATCTTCAAGTTGCCAAGGTTGAGAAACACTGGTCTAAGCTTTAGTTGCATGTTTCAGCTCAACATAAATTCTTTCTTGTTTCTTGAATAACCTACCACTGCTTTCAGCATACTGTCTTTTCTCCCAGGTAAGGCTACAAGAAGAATTTATTTCACCTTTGTGCTAACTGATTAATACTTTGGAGAATCATGGTTACACTTCAGCTTTTTGGCTATATTCAACTAGAATCAGCTGATATCCTTCCTCTGTGGAAGAATCTGTGGGGCAAGAGGAATCTGTGGTGTCCTTGGGTACTCTCTGAGTTTAGTAGTTTGTTTTCTTGCGGACATTTCATTACCAAACACCATCAGTGCTAGGAGGGAGTGGGATTTGCTCTTATTTTTCTATACTAATGAGAAATGTACAGTGTGCAGTGTGTTCCATGTTTTCTCTCGACTAAATAAAAAAAAAATAGAGGGTTTTGCATTCATTCAAAACCCATTTGACTAAAATGAGGATTGAACAAAAATAGATGTGGGTTCACTTGGTGAAAAACGATTCATTTCAAAATCCTGCTAGCTGTCCTTTCAGATTGTCTTCTAGCTGTGTGTTTGATCTTCAAAAGGCTAAGTGAGAAATAGAGCCGGTTTGTACTTGGAGAGGAAATCACCTTCAAATCTTAAGGAGACCCATATGCGAGGTTTTACTGATTATTTTTTGACTCAGTGTGAACTTTTATTTTGAAAATTCACCATCGGATAAACATTGAATTTGTTTCTTCCTCTGAATAATGAAACATGTATGACTTTCTTGCTAGAATACAACAAAAAACAGCAAAAAAAAAAAGAAAGAAAGAAAGAAAAGAAAGCACTGAAAAGCCTAAGACATGCTCGGAATACAAAAAGAGATGGGATAACAAGACGGATTTTAAAATGTGTCAGAAGTCCTTTGAACACACATTTGTTATACTGGATTTCAGAAAAGCTGTCTTTTTATGGCATTCAGAAAGGAACAGAAACTCTCATAATAAACTCTGCCCCTGCTTATCAATTCCCCCACTTATGCGATAACCAAGACATTTATAAATGCAAATAAAAAGATTTTTTTTTCACCATTACCTGATCTTCAAAGTTAAATTCATGATCAAGAATCTCTCCTGGGTCCACAATGAGATTAAGGTCAACTTCACATGGACCTAAATATAAAAAAGGGAATATATCAAATAAAATAAGCAGGTTTCATGATGATACAATCTCATAATTAATGGGAAAGGTTAAAATGGATATTTTTACTCTCAAACAAGAGAAGACTCCATTTTAAAGTAAGCAACAGTTTTGTTGTCATTCCTAATGGCAATTTCCTGACATAATTATGTAATCTATTTCTAAAATCTGAAATAAAAATAATTCTCATTGAACTCATAGAATTAACTCTGAATAAAGACATATGTTATTCAAGATCTAGCTATATAGAGAAAGCATTAAAGCTGAAAAAGATGAAGGGAAAGAAAAGGAAATGACCAGCAACAAGGGGAATGGAATCAGGCAATGAGTACATAACTGGAAGACTTGAAGGACCAAATAAGGGACAGATCATGATGAAGAAAGCCCATTTATGTGTCACTAAGAGTTAATACTAACTTGAAGGCACATAATTCCTGCATCAAACACAATCAGAATTGTGCTCTTAATACTGGAATATTACACATGTAAGTAAATCTCACTGAGTAAGATGCAAGTGCCTTTTTAAATATATCATCTTTCCCTTCACGTGTAAAAAACAAAAACCAAGTAATGCAAATAAATCTCACTAAAATGATATTGGAAAGAATCAAAACAGCAATCATGCCAAACTACTGTATAATAAACATAATGTAATTTTTCATTTTCAAATGTTCACTGTTTTAACATGGTGATAACAAAATGGAATGGTTCTTTCAAGTATTATTATACTGCTTTGAGGTCTTCAGATTTAAGATGAGAAATTGCAACAGCAATGAGCTGCAGGAGTCTATGTTATGGGTTAAAAAATGGGAGTAAATTTTTTAGAAGTACCAGAAAAAAAATCTCCATTTTTGCATATTTTTTTCAAACTAGAAAACTTTGAATTTGCATTTTTTCCATTTTGCCAAGGGCCTGAACATTTCAGTGACTCATCTTTTGAATAGAGAAAAATAGTGTGTGGGGATAAAATAAATATACGGGTATTAGAATTCATAGGGAACAAATTGCTACCTCCAAGTCCTAGAAATTTGTTGGATGTTGTAGTTACATGATGGGAAATTTAATTACTTTTCAACATAGCTCTTTTCTAAGTATAATCTTTATTGTCATTATACAATATAAATACAATGAAATTGGTTGGTTCTATGGGCTTAGATATTTTTTAATGCTTCATTTCTTAACATAGTTGATATTAAAGCAGAGATAAAGAACGGAATTTGAATTAGAGAGTGAATTCTGTTCTCCGCTTACCCTGAGAACTGGGTAATATCAATTCTAGTATATTAATACTAGATGTTCAATACATCTAGTATTCTGATCAATCAATCAATCATTCATTCAATGTATGTGCTGCCCCATCCAAAGCAGCTTTGAATTGTCATATACAGGAACAAAACACTGAATGATGGCACTGAGATGTCCATCTGATGCTTGCTACAGATAAATAGCAAATGTTAGTTCACAATTAGGGAAGGGAAGTTTGAAGCACAGAGAAATTTTGTTGGGGACTCTGGCAGACATGCAAACAGGATCAGCTTCTATCAGCATCACCCGTGGTCTGCCTTTTTCCTTGTAAATGAAGAGAAAGAGAAGAACTGATCCACCCAGTGTTGCTACAGAAGGTCCACAAGAGGACCTCTGGCCAACTTCCAGTTTCTTGGAAGAAGAAGGAACAGAGGCAGAAGTGGAGAGGAGGTGGTGCTTCATTTGATGCTCAGCAGATGAGATAGGTCAATTTAGCATGCCAGATGAAGTTCCTGGACTAACAATTTTCCATTTCTGTATTAAAGGTTATTATAAACTATACTTGACAATTTGTAATACTGACAAAAGATCCTACAGAAATTTCAACATACGACTAGGAATTCAGTGCACAGTTAGTGTTGGAAAAGAATATTAAAAAGATCTAACCCATTAAAACATCTAGATTATTCTTTAGCCCATGTCTTAATTGTTCCACTAGAGAAAGAGAACAAAAGGATATTTAATTTCAAGTACTGGAATTTAAATTTTAATTCCAAATCATGACTTTGTGCCTTCTAATAGCCAAATGCTTTCAGCATACTTCACTCTGGTGGATATCCCAGTGGATATATTGTTGAAAGCTACCTGACAAATATTTCTGAATTTGAATAATGAGGAAAATCTGTAACTGTAGTATGTATGTTGCATGTGATTCCTCTCCCCAGCTACATATTCATTGTGTATTGGCAAAAATCTCTTTTAGGACTAGGTTTCTCCCTCATATTGTATCTCAAATAAAGCTATGTTCAATGGATTAAGGCTCACTGGTGCCCTAAATACTGACAAATCTGTACAAATCTTCATTGGGTTTTTTTCTTTCTCAACTTTGTGGTGCCCCCTTTGAGCCTGATGCCTTAAGCATATACTTAGTCTGCTTAATGGTTAATACACCACTGGCTACGTTTCTCATTTATACTAAACTAAGAGTGTGTTCATTTGGAAAAGTTGCTTTTTCATAAATGTACATAGGATTGCAATATTCATTTCATAACCAGACCTGTACATGATTCTACCTATGTTAAAAAGGGAGGAATCATTTTTCAAGTCCTCCTACTTTTGACTCAGGTTTTCTTGATTGTTTGTTAAATTTATATGCCATCCATCTCACTGTCAAATGACTTTGGATGGCTATTGCCACAATCTGGACATCTCAAAAAGCTGGCCATTTAATTTTCTATAAAAGTTAAAATAATTATATCCTACTGAAGTCATTTCAGGCTTGATACACGTCATAGTTTTTAATCCCTGATGATTGATCTCCAAAATGTTCATGTGAAAGAAAGTTTAGAAAACTTTAGTAGTGGAACACTTTGTTTTACCCTTGCCATTGACCTCAGTAGGGTACTGATTGTGTTGCTTAAATTCCAAGAATTTTGCTCTACAGAAATAGTCTGTACTAGCCAATGCATTCATAACTCAAGGGCTAAGGGGAGAAATCTCAGCCATTTTCAATGGTGAGCACTGCTTTCCATGTTGGGGATCTTTCTCAGACTGATTACTTTCCTTTCAAGCAGCTGCATTTACAAAAATTGTTAGTTCCTTAAAAAAAGAGCAGGCATGGAAACAGACCACTTGAAAAATAACCCGTCTAAGGTTATGGTAAATCATTTGAATCATTTATTTCCTTCCTGCTGCTTACATCCTTCTGTTGTTCTCCTATTCGACAAACCATCACCAGCAGTAAGCTTCTTCTAATCTACTGCTATGTGTCATTCTTGTGGTTGCAGCATGCTTGGAGTTGGTTCTCTATGCTGCCGAATGTTTGCAATCCAAGAATAGGCCAATATAAATAGATATTTGTTTCAGAATTTCTGCATGAATAAAGGACTCCTTGAGACCATGACAGAGAAAGAGGTAGAGCTTCCATTCAGCCTTTCTTGATCAAAAGTTTATAACTCCTTTTCTTTATGAGTTTAGTCTAGACAGCCTCAGTGGAACATCTGGGCAGCAATTTGTCCATAGGTATCTCTTTTACTCTTTTACTGTTCTCCATCCAAATCCTCCATTAACATTAAATCCTCATATCCTATTCTAGCTAAACATCCATAATATTTAATACCAAAATTTTATAATCTTCCTTTCCAAATCCCTGTTTGCAATTTACATCCAATTCCCTTATGTTATACCCATACATATATATATATAAATTATTATCATTATCCTTTCTTTATTTAACTATAACCTATATCATAACATTTTCTCCCTAATAATTAAAACTTAATTGTGTCTAATTTTGTTCTTTTTTATTGTTATTATTATTAATAACCTTTATATATAGTCCAAAAGAATTTCTAGCCTTCCCTTCACGGGTATCATTCAATATTCATATCCAATTATTGCTTATCATAACACTATACATTGTATACATTACTATCATTATAAATTTTTATTTAACTATACCTATTATCACTAAATTTAACTAGATTTAGCTAGTTTTAAATTATACGCTTCCATCTATCAACCTGTAGCTTTCCAATAGCAAAACAATCTAATGTCTTCTGCCATTTGGGGATCCAGTCCTCCAAACATCCTCTTGATCAAATCTGTATGGACTCCTCTTAGCAACTCCTTGCTTGTAATATCTCTCATGTAGTCTTGACACCCCCTTTCTGTTTCCTTATTCAGCTTGTCTTTGATTATCAGCAGTGTTATCAAATATTTTGCAAATAGGATTTCATAGTCCATAGATTCTTTAATGGTTTTTTCTTCTTCTTCTTCTTCTTCTTCTTCTTCTTCTTCTTCTTCTTCTTCTTCTTCTTCTTCTTCTTCTTCTTCTTCTTCTTCTTCTTCTTCTTCTTATGTCCTGCCCTTTGAAATAAATTTTCCCTCCATTTAATTCCTCTTTCAGTATTCCATTCTTTCTTTTTTCAGAAATGAACCAATTGCCATGAATATCAACAAGTTTAATCTCTTTATGTTCATCTTCCATTTGTTTTTTTAATTTCAGTCTCCTTATTTTGCATTTGAAAAACATCCTGTTTTTTCATCATATTTTATTGTTAGATGCTCCAAATACTCAAATTTTCTCTCAATTTTTTTCTCTGTATTTAATATTTTTTGCAGTTCTGAAAGTATTCCTTGCAAATTCTCTATATACACTATCTTCTCTTAGAAAGTCAGCAAGATTAAAACATACATTCACAAGCTCTCTGTAAGTGAAAACAAACTTCAAAAGGACAGCTGTGGAATCTTCTCAGATCTTAAGCCAAACAGCCAGGCAGTAAAATCTTGCAATGGCGAAGTTAAAACAATCCATGAAAGAAAAAAAGAGGCAAATACTGCAAAGGCTCGATCATCCTCCAGGGTGGGGATTTTTCTTTTTTGTATCTCTTTTGTATTTCAAATTAGGCAAAGAATCCACTCTTTAAATGAGTTTTTAAAAAAAGATACCCACACCAATAAAAGAGGAGAAAATTAATCTGTACCTTACAGAAAGTCACAAAGAAATGTTAGAAGAAGAAAGCTTAATCCAGCCATTTGAAAAAGGTTTTCTTATATTCAATCCATGTAAATAGCATTTAAAAAGTAAGATAACCACTGTCTAGAACTATTACAAAGATCAAATTCGCCGTTAAGTTCTTCTATTCTTTAATTTAAGTTGATTTTTAGGTTTTATAGGCAGTCCATTTTTTAAAAACAATAGAAGCTTCTCACCAGCTGGAAATACTCTCTTTTTCCACATCATTCCGTTCTGAGGCCGCCCTGACTTCGTCAGTCTTTTGACTGGAATTTTTATTACCGGCTCGAAGATCTTTTCTTGCTTCTTTCAGAGATTTTGCGATATCCCCGAGATCAGCAAGACATAATCTTCCTATTCGCCATCTCTTCGGGATGATTTAGATCAACTGAGACACCCCCCCCCACAGTAATAAAAGTGTCGACTGCGATCTCAGAGTTTTGAGATTGCACGTCGTCTCATCGCGACTTTGACCCCTCCCATATCAAAGTCAAAAGCTTCTTGTGTGTAAAGTCCCACCAGATATATTAGAGGTAAGAAAAACTCTGTATCACAGTCAAACCTTATACAATTAATCTTGCTACAAAACCTCTTCAGAAACATCAACTCTTGGCTTGATCCAAAAAATAAACTTATTAAATACGGCTAGCAATAGGAATTATTTTCTTTTAATCTGATTATGATAAAGACGAGTCATTAATGAAAAAAAGATAGACTCGTAAGATTGGTGCATTGAACAGATGAAATGTCACATCTCTGAATTGGATGTAGATGTTTTACTGGGTCATGTGCTATTTTGTGTGCTTTAATTTGGTGTAAACCACTTAGGATCTAATAAGTGACAGAAGTTTGTAAACAAGGAAATGAATAACTATAGTTTTGCTTACTGGATATTATATCTAAAATTAAAAACGGATGGATTCCAAACTGAGCGGATCAGGATACAAAGGTTTGTACTAACTTAAAAGGGTTGGGGCTACTCAGTTTAGTCTAATTTTCCAAAGGAGTGGAGATGACATCAAAACCAATTATTGCCAAAGTAATGACTGAGTATGCATGAACTGCTTAGTGAGGTATCACAAATCATGGTAGAGAAACTCTTGGGTAAGCTTTACATAGTACTGAATTGTCCTTTTACGGAAGACTTCTGTCCTTAATCACATGTGTTAAAGGTAGCTTGGATTTGACTTATTCAACCCAACTCTTTTGCTTTTCTTCTTCCAAAATAGATCAGGTCCTTTAAGATGCTATTGTATTATCCTGAGAACTGTAGACAACTTGATAAAAAGACAATATCCAGGTATTAAAGATATCATTTTTCTTACGCTGACTGTTTTCAGAATACTAGAGGACCAATACCCACCAACTTCAACTAGTGTCCATTTGAAGCAGTGTTTCAAAAATGATGGCTAAGATTCTCATCGGTCGCATTGTCTGGCTGATAATGCCATTGCTATCATTTCTGTTTCTACTTCTCTTCAAAGAAAATGATGAAAATAGGAAGCATGGTTGAGTGGAGATTTCAAAGAATCCTTTTTCTAGCCCTCTAGATTTTCCTCCTGTCACCACAATGCCAATGCGTCTATGAATGACAGGATCAATGTTTTGAATATCAAATATTTTTCTTTCTAAATCTTTTTCCTTCCCAGCAATATTCCCTTGGTAATATCCTGTTGCTTTTGCCATAGTTGCTAAAGGTTTTGCTACTATAAAACTAAAAGCAGACTAGAGGTTTGTGAAGGTTTGTGTACTTTGAGTCTGGTGATAATATTTAAAGAAAGGCTTCAATTATCCCTTATTTGACATTGTGAAGTCATCTCTGAGAAAAGGCTGTTTCTTCATAGATCAATTTTATAATCTGATAAGACCCACAGAAACAGTTCAAAGAGTTTTGTGTTATTTATAAGCACAGCCTGCTGAGAAGAGTCATTTAAAGGGAGGGTAAACAATTTCTTTTAAAGTCAACAATTGGTTAAGGTCAGACTTGAATATTGTTTTTGCTTTCCGTTATTTCTTCTATTAAAAAAATGTCTCAAGTCTCTGAAGTACAGAATTTGAAGGCAAGTGGTTGCTCTTAGCAACAGGTAGGAAGCAACCATGCATACAAATATATTGCTGTCCACAAAGGCTGAAAATTGTCTCTATTCTTGCTTCATTTTAAACCATTATTGGAATGTAAGTTGAAGAGACTTTAATAATTCAGTCTTATTCTCATTTGTCAGAAATAAATCCCACTGAATCCAGCATTTCTTTTTCCTGTGAGACTACAGGATGAAAGACTTACAAGGGTAGATCTATGCGTGAATATTATATTTGTCTGAGAACAGGAGCTCAGATGTGAAACATGAAAGATCTTCATCCTTTAGCTGATAATTGAGAATGTTAAAATATCAACGTTATTCCAATTCAGAGACAGTTGCATGAGTTTTGGAGAATTTTTCAGGGGGAGTTGCAAAAGCCCAGTAGAGGATGGGATTGTAATTTGTGTGCGCAACGTTTGCTTCTATAACATCAATCTGAGATCTAAAAGATTGAAATCTAAGGGAATTTCTGTAGTTCTAAAGAGCTATCAGACAAGGAATTGGATTAAAAAAAAAACTAATCAATGAGATTAGAGGAAAAGAATTCTTGGGCAGCCAAAAGGAAAGTCAAGAAATGCTTAACCCCAATTATTATGGAAAGAAAGACAGGATATTAATCTAAATAATTTACTTTACTTTTTCCAGGAAGTTGGAGTGAAATGCAAGAATAGCAATAGCAATAGCAATAGCAGTTAGACTTATATACCGCTTCATAGGGCTTTCAGCCCTCTCTAAGCGGTTTACAGAGTCAGCATATTGCCCCCAACAACAATCCGGGTCCTCATTTTACCCACCTCGGAAGGATGGAAGGCTGAGTCAACCCTGAGCCGGTGAGATTTGAACCACCGAACTGCAGAACTGCAGTCAGCTGAAGTAGCCTGCAGTGCTGCATTTAACCACTGCGCCACCTCGGCTCCTAAAGAAATCATTACACAAGACCATTTAATTTTGTTTTCAATTTAGCCCTAGCCTCTCATCTCTAGGAAACACACAGTAAAATCTCAATTTAAGGGAAGAATATTTATTGTTCCTGAATGTTGGCCAAATCACAAATTATGTCATTTGCAGTTATTTAATTTATGCAATGTTGTAATTAGAAAAATGATGCAAATTACATCATTTGCAGCAAATTGAGTCATTGCACAATTAATAGCACCCTCATGCAAATGACATAAGCCAATAAAAAGGGCTTAATTTATGTAATGATGAGTGGGAAATAAGGCAAGCAAGAGAATTGCTTAATGTTGGCACATGTTTGATTATTCATTTAAATACTAGAAATCTTTCAATCTTTAAATAAAGCCCAGCTTTAAATAAATGCAGAGATCCATTTGGGACTGGTGATGTTGCTAAAGTGCTTATATTCTTGCAGAACATATTCTGACATTTGCAACCATAATGGATATTATTGGCATGTACCAGCAGAGTAACTACTTATAATCATTGTAAGAATAATGTCTCTTCTTTTTTTAAAAAAAAAAAGTCTTGAATTAGAAACTTTTTAGAGACTCAAATATTTCAGGTTCCTGTAATTGCTCATTTCTTTTCTTTTGGGATGAACATATGGCTGCCCAATCACAGATATATTTAAATTCTGAATTTCTCTCCTTTTTTTTTTTAAGGCAAGAGTAATCACTTCTCATTAGCGAAGACTTATCAAAAGGCCTTTCTTCTCCAGTCTGTCAGTCATCGCTACAACTGCTCATTCATTGGCTAAAAACACTGAAAAGCAGGAACAAAATAGAACAAAACATTCTTACAAGATGAGCAGACTGACAAAATGATTATACACTTTGTTTGATAGAGACTCATGTTGTGTTTTTGTTTTTTTTAAATGAACACTGAGAATTGGGCAAGTGTGGTTTTTCAGGGAGCATATGTCACTTCTCTCCCTTGGAGACGACATTGATGGCTCTTCTCTCTCAGCCTGTTTACATGGAAAGGGCTGGAAGGACCCTCAAAAGATATTTATGGAATGACTAGGAGCTGAAAGGATTCCAAACTTATCGTACACAGAAGCAGAAGGACACTGCATCTTTTCAAAGAGTTGCTAAATTTTACTCACCCTAATATACCAATGCATTGCTTATTTATTGATTTGGTTTAGATTTTTAGGCTATCTTTCTATTCAGAAAGAACATGCAAGGAGTTATAGACCTTAAAATAATGCCAGTGCAGAATAGAACATTTAAAAAGGTAAAAATCTTTTTTTAAAAAAACCCCAAATAATCATTTCTTTGTAGTTATTTATTTATGCTCAGGCAACATTATTAAATGGATGAAAATGTATACCACGTTCTACACATTAAATATTGTTACTCGAAAGAGAGAGAAGAAGTTTGAAGGGATGTCCCATGATGAGAGAACATGGGTTACCAGCACATCCTCAACAGAGAAACAACTGACATTATCACCCTTATGGATCGTACCTGTGATGATCACTGCTATGTGGAATTATTACATAATACTATTGTGTAACAGCTTAAAAGGTAAAGGTTCTCCTCGCACATACGTGCTAGTCCTTCCCGACTCTAGGGGACGATGCTCATCTCTGTTTCAAAGCCGAAGACATTGCTGTGGTCATGTGGCCAGCATGACTAAATGCCGAAGGCGTACACAACGCTGTTACCTTCCCACCAAAAGCGGTTCCTATTTTTCCACTTGCATTTTTACATGCTTTCGAACTGCTAGGTTGTCAGAAACTGGGACAAGTAATTGGAGCTCACTCTGTTACGTGGCGCTAGGGATTCGAACCGACGAACTGCCGACCTTTCTGATCGACAAGCTCAGCGTCTTAGTCACTGAGCCACCGCATCCCTGTAACATAGCTTAGGACCAAGTTATTTGAGGGTTCATCTTTTCCTAGTTACATCTATCAGATCCACCAGAGCTAGGAGGCAAGGTATGTTACAAGTCTCCTTTCTTAAGAAGGTACATCTAGTGGAACCAAAAAGAATGGTCTTCTCCATGATGGCTCCCCCTATGGAATATCATTCCCATACAGATAAGATTGGCTCCCATTCTGATACTATTTCAGAAGGCCCTGAAGAAATGGTTTTGCCAGAGAACCCCGCAAACACCAGGGTGATACTGAGCCCATCAAGTGGTTTATTTGATCACTGTCACCAGGGATCTGTGGGTTTATTGGATTTTATATTGTGGGAAGGTATTTCTGTAAGCTGGATGGAATCACCATGGGTGAGTTGGATGGTCACGTAAATTATCTCAATAAATAAATAAGCATTATTACACATTATGATCACTACACACTTTATAATAGTTTATAAACTCTAAAAGTAATAGTTGATTAATTCTCACTTAAAAATTTTAAATTGTGTGGAATATCCTGAAACACCATATATAGATTTTTCCAGTGAGGCAAAAAGAAAGAAAGCGGCTTTTGCCCGCCCCGCGCTATGTCCGACATAGAGGCAGGACGTAGAGGCAAAAGCTGCTTTCTTAAAAGCTGCTTTCTTTCTTTTAAAAGAAAGCGGCTTTTGCGGCTATGTCCAACATAGAGGCAGGACACAGGCAAAAGCCGCTTTCTTTTAAAAGAAAGAAAGCGGCTTTTGCCCGCCCCGCTGCTAGGTCCGACATAGAGGCGTCCCGCTTTCTTTCTTTTGCAGCAAAAGAAAGAAAGCGCCAGCCCGCCAGCAGAGGCGGGTAAAAGACCCGCCTCTGCTGGCGGGCTGCCCCGACACAAAGAAAGAAAGCTGGCGGGCTGCCCTCCCTGCCTCTCCTACTCCCTTCCCTCTGAGTGAAGAAACAAACACTGCCCCGACACAGAGAAATAAAGCTGGCAGGCTGCCCTCCCTGCCTCTCCTACCCCCTTCCCTCTGAGTGAAGAAACAAACACACGTACGTACGTATGCACGCACACACACACACACATAAATTACTTACAATTACTTACAAATTACATTAATTTTGAATTCCTCCCCCTCCCTCCGACCCACATACCTTTTCCAGCTGTTTCACAATCACAGAGGATTTCAACTCTACTCTTGCCTGCCATCATGAAAATGTAAAATTATAAAAGGAAAAAGGCAAGAGCTGCTGAGGTCAGGCTAGGTTAGCTGCTGCCAGAGTCCCCAATGAATGACTCTGCTTAACTGTTTAAAAAAGCCTCTAAAAAAATGCCCTTTACAGGAGGAGGCAAAAGAGCCACATGCCTCATCTACATAAGGAATTTTTCGGCTTTTAACCCTTGCTTAACTCTGCTCGAGTGATCAAAAAGTCAGACTAAATGAGGCACGTGGTTCTCCTGCCTCCTCCTGTAGAAGGCACTTTTTAGAGGCTTTTTTAAACAGTTAAGCACTAAGCAGAGTCATCCACTGTGACTCTGACAGCAACTACCTCAGCCTTTTTCCTTTTACATTGTTTTTCTTTTCATGATGACAGTGGTGAGGCTCTGCCTCCCCTGACTGCACGTCACTGGATGTTTCCATATAAGAAATAAATACAAAATAATATATGCGGAATTACTCCAAGACTATATTACAAATAGTCCTCGTTTAGCAGCCACAATTTGAGCTGGCAATTGGCAATTTATTGGCAATTTAATAAATTTATATGCCGCCCAATCCCGTAGGACTCTGGGCGGCTTACAGAACAAAAATAAAAGTAAAAGTTAAAATAAAGAAGAGATACAGTTTAAAAAACACACCAAACATTCCGTTTAGGTGGGGCTGGACCTTAATCAACAGCCCCAGGCCTGCCGGAACAGCCAGAATTTCATGGCTTTTCGGAAGGCTGAGAGAGTGGGAAGGGTACGGATCTCTACGGGTAGATTGTTCCACAGGGCCGGAGCAGCTACAGAGAAGGCTCTCCCCCGGGCTCTCCTCCGGGGGGGGCCGCCAGCCGGCATTGTCCGGTCGACGGCACCCGGAGAAGGCCCAACCTGTGAGATCTTATTGGTCTTTGGGAGGTATGCGGCAGGAGGTGGTTTCTCAGATATCCACGTCCTAAGCTATGTAGGGCTTTAAAAGTAATGACTAACACCTTGAAGCGCGTTCGGAGACCAATAGGAAGCCAGTGCAGCTCGCGGAGAATGGGTGTAACATGGGTGTATCTAGGTACACCTGATATCACTTGCGCGGCTGCATTCTGGACCAACTGTAGTCTCCGAACACTTTTCAGGGGCAGCCCCATGTAGACCGCTTGGCACCTTGGTGGTTAAAGCAAAGTGGTTGCTTATGATCTTACTTCAGCTTTCCTTTGTTTATAGATCTGCAAAGGTTGTAAGTGCAAGGGTTGGTTGTAGAGTTACTTTTTCATCACCATCATAACCGTGAAGAGTTGTTAGACGAGCCAATCACTAAACAAGGACTACATGTATTTTTCACTATCAAATTTAGGATTTACTACTCACTTGGTCCGGGTTCTTGAGTGGGAAACAGCTTATTGTCAACAGCCAGGCTTATGTTATGGAATACTTCTTCCTCATCTTTATCAGCATCCAGCTAAGAACAAAAAAGAAGACAATCAGATATCTGGAAGAAGGCAAAGTAGTAAATCAAGCCCAATGGATGGAGCTAGGGGTCATCATCTTATGTTGTAGAATGTTTGTGCCGCAAAGAATGCCCAGACAATTTATGTCAACCATGGTTTCTGAAAATCTAATAATATTGATAATATTTATAAGTGGTGCAGCATTTCAGAATGCTGGAATAAGACATATACAGATTCTCCTTGACTTACAACAGTTCGTTTAGTGAAAAAAGTGACATGACCATTTTTCACACTTATGCAGCATCCCCAAGTCCAACTAGCTAGACTTGTGATAAGGCAACAAAATTTTAGGCAAAGATAATAGGTGGCTAGAAAAGACGATAGGGAAACAATTAGATTTTAAACCTGAACTGTTTTTATTAGGTATGTCAGAAAAAAGAAAAGTATGTATTTAATATTACTTGTTTTAACAGCAGCAAGGATTATATTCGCACAACACTGAAAATATGAAGATACACTGCGAGATGAAGAGATAGTCAAGAAGATATTAGATGGTGCAGAAATGGACAGATTGACGTTGAAAATTAAACAGAAAAAATATGCATTATCAAACATGGAATCTATTTTACCAGTGGGTGGAAAAAAGAGGTGGGGATTAAGAATGTAAATTTATAATGTTAAGCAATAATTACACAATGAACACAATGTTCATTAAGCACTCAGAAATGTATTTAATAGAAAACCAATTATTTTTTTTTTAAAAAAGAGACAAAACAGTAGAAACAGCATCATAATATAAACTCTTGTATGTATGTATGTGTGTGTGTGTGTGTGTGTGTGTATGTATGTATGTGTATATACATACATATATATGTGTGTGTGTGTGTGTGTGCAATTCAGGTACTCCTTGACTTACAACAGTTCATTTATCGCTGGAAAAAGTGATTTATGACCATTTTTCACACGATCAAAATTCATACACTTGGCAACTGACTCATATTTATGATGGCTGCAGTGTCCTGGGATCATGTGATCACCCTTTGTGATGTTCTGATGAGCAAAGTCAATGAGAAAGCCAGATTCACTTCAACAACGGTGTTACTCATTTAACAACTACAGTGATTCACTCAACAAATGTGGCAAGAAAAGTTGGAAAATGAGGCAAAACTTACTTAACAAAGTTTTTGCATAGCAACATATATTTTGGGCTCAATTTTGGTCAGAGGTCAATGATACCTATCATCCTTAAATAATGAAGGAAGTATTGGAGACAGAAAATGGGAAGAGGCAATTAAAAAGTCCTGGGAGACAGTGACAATATTTTATTGTCTAAAAACCTGGTGCCTTTTGCACAAGTTTTTTTGTTAATCATTGCTTGTAGAAATGTTCTTTTTGTGTAATTTTATATCAATTTTCAGCACTGAAGAGAGAAAATAAGTATTGTAAGATGCTCTTTACTGCAAATTGAGCTTGTCTTGTTTAACAATACAATGCTTTGAATATTTTTTTTCTAGCACATTTTATGTGGATACACAGTAATTGTACCTGCTTATCTGCTTTTATTCTCTGGTAGGGCTCTATTTATGAAAAAAAAAAGATATATTAGGTGAAATGAACAGTTTATGAGAAAACAACAGCAAGTACCAATAGATCAGAGACTCTCAAGTTCAATTGGAGACTGTAATGTAGAAGGAGAGCTCATTGGTCAGTGAGGTCGCTAAATAACAACAATTCTTATTCTTATTATCTTCATTAAAAGATTACACTTCCTGCACCTCAGGGCTGAAAAGAAGAATAGAATGATTGATGAAGTCTTGGACAAACTCTGCAACACAGAGATGGCCAAAAGTGCTTTGTTCCCTTCCACAGTGTTAAATCAGCTTACTAGGGTGGGCTGAGAGAAATGAACTGCATAGGGAGACCCTTAGGCCAGAAGTGGTAGAATTCTCAGGAAGAATTAGAACAGAGTCCATCTTTGAAGCGACGATGGTTTCTTCCTCCAGCAATGATTTTTTGCACTGTTTTGCATCTCCTTCAACAGGAACTTCAGTTGGAACAGTTCAGTTGGAGGCTCACTTTGCTCTTTCGCAAAAATTGATCAGATTCATCTGATGATGGACACTATTTCAGGCAGTGGGTTGCATCATACAGGGATAAACTGCTTCCCCTGTTCATGTGGATGTTATTCAATTTCTAATCTCAAGGATGTGGAGAAGGTAACTGATGAGATCATGGCCACCAGCTGTTTGTGCCTGACGGTTTAAATTGGCCAAGCTGAGTGGCTCTGTGTTTAAGGAAGATGAGGCTTCCTTGAGCAGGGGAGGAAGAATTCATAAGAATTTTAACAAAGCAGATTTTCCTTGTCCCAATAGATTTCTGAAATTGTAGACCAGTTTAATTTAATTTTGTTCTTAGCTATATTTATCAGGAAAGTGGTGTTTTTTTAAGGTTCCAACTGCATTTGGATTAAACTGATTATTTAGATAAATTCCAATCAATCTTTCATAAAATGTGAGTGACCTGCATTAGAAATTAAATAGGGGGATACAACTGTCTGGTCTTCCTCTTAGCAGCTTCTGATATTATTAATTATGATATGTTCCTTGATTGTTTAATGAGAGTAGGTCTTTGGAGACTTTTGTCCTTGCCTAAGGAGTGCCCAGAGAGTGATGCATGTAGGTCAGGACTGCCAAACCCGTAGCCCACGGGCCAGATGTATCACATCGTGCCCACGCCCAGTTTAGCAAAGAGGAAAAATGTCATGATACATCACGTGATGCCACCGTGATGACACAGGTTTGAAACCACTGATATAGGTTATTGACAGTGGTGAGTTGCAGGCGGTACGCCCTGGTGCGGGCGTATTGGAGCCTGCTCGGAGCACCGAATACCATTCCGGTACGGTGTTCCGGAAGGCCCACCCGTTCGCCCGAGCTCCTTACCAGTCTTTTAAGTCTTCAGCGCTTCCATGCATGTGTATGGTGTGTACAGCGCCTGAGCGATGCTCCGCTGAGCAGCTGGAGTGTCATGGAGGCTCACAGAGGCACTAAGACACATGCGCGTGCTGCACGCGTCCATGTGGATGCCACCGGGCCCGTTTCAACTGTACCGGTTGGAACAGGATCCGGAACCCACCACTGGTTATTGAAGTATTGTGGCTAGTGGACTGAAACCCTTCCTGAGTCAAATCCTAGAAAATGTTTACCTATGATTTACCAATAGCTTGATTTGACTGTTGCTATGAAATTTTCAATTGCTATAAAAACTGTCTCAAAAGCATTTGGCATGTAAAATGCAGCAGTCATTTTGCAAGATGTTTCCACTGCCAAAGATAGGCAGGAGAAAATATTCTCCTGTATTAGTCTTTTAGTATGCCATGCTCTCTTCAGGAAGGTATTCTTGACTATTTACTCTCAGTATTCAGGAGAATAGAAAAACACATATCTCTTGCCACGTTTTGATTGACTTTAATAATTATTTTAATTTTAATTGCATCAACTTCAAAAGTTACATTTTATATTTTGTATTTTGTTTAAATTTACATAAAGTGCTCAAAGAGTGTTTAAGCAAGCAAAATGTCAGGAGTCCACATTTAATTACTAAATAGGCAAATAAGCCAAAGAACTAGTTCATATACTGCATTTCTAAAGGAAAATAAAATGTATGCAGAAAAATATAAAACTTAGAAAGAAAATGAATCCAGTATTTAAAAAAAACCTGCATTTCACAGTGGCATGCATATTCGTAGTTCCTATAATTAATGTCTGCAAAAAAATAAGTCCTTTCAAAGATGTGATGACATTTTAATGAACTAAAAAATTCTTTTGAAAATTGTAGATTAGATCTGATTCAAAGTGATAAGACACTTATTTCTTTGCTTTTATCTCTCCTTCATTATCCTTCTTAGCTGAAGTCATAATCACATCTCATGTCAAAAGTTCTGTACGTTAATTAGACAAAAAGTATTTTCTAGAGATTTAATAAACCAGGGAACATCACATCAGATTAACAAATTCCCTGTATATTCTTGGTACAAATCAGTAGACTAAGAATCAGCAGAGCATATTGAACAGATTGTAGGATTGTTTTTGCTCAATTTGTATTGATTATAGGGAAGATTTTTCTCTTTTTTGAGACAGTCTTAACTGGCAATTACATGTGGGTTTTCTTGACAACATTTTTCAAAGGTGACTGAGTGGCCCAGAGTCACTCATCCAGCTTTGTGGCTAAGGCAAGCTAGTGGTGGCTAATTGGTGCCTTTAGCCACTACTCCACACTGGTGCTCACAGATTACACCAGTGATGGTGAATTTTTTCAGCACCGAGTGCCAAAAATGGAGCACAAACACGCACACTTTGCACACTCGTCAGAGTTGGAACCCGGAAGAGGAGTAGCCCAGGGAGCATGTGCCAGCCAGAAAATGAACTTCCGGTCTCCAGCATGCGAATGCGTACTGGCTAGTTACTCTTCTGATGTGCATGTGTGCACGACGATTAGCTAGCCAAGGTGGCGCAGTGGTTAAATGCAGCACTGCAGGCTACTTCAGCTGACTGCAGTTCAGCAGTTCGGCTGTTCAAATCTCACCGGCTCAGGGTTGACTCAGCCTTCCATCCTTCCGAGGTGGGTAAAATGAGGACCCAGATTGTTGTTGGGGGCAATATGCTGACTCTGTAAACCGCTTAGAGAGGGCTGAAAGCTCTATGAAGCGGTATATAAGTCTAACTGCTATTGCTATTGCTAGCCAGCACACATGCTCATGCCAGAAAATGGAAAACCAGCTCTTCCAGTTTCCGGCACTGCTGCACACACAAAGGCCAGCTGCATGCCACAAACTCGGAAGAATAACGGGTAACGCCTTGCGTGCCAGGTGACATGGCTCCACATGCCACTTTGGGCACGCATGTCATAAATGCGCCAACATGGGATTACACTATATGTAAAATGTAGCTATATTCTGATGTTGAGAGAGCACATTTGGTTTTCTTACAAAAATTGCACTTATTGATGCAAATATAGAAATACTGTTCACAGCACTCAAGCATATTCATCGCTCGCTACTTACCTACTCACCATAATGATCACATATTCTCCTTCTGGGTACATAATCTAGCCAAATAAAAGGTACTAGAAAAATAATTGTCTACCAACTAGGCAAGTAAAATTTGAAGCTAGCATGCTGAGCGAGATGTGATCCTTGTATTTGAAAACATGAAAGAGACACAGGGAAACACATACCAGTTGCTAAAGTGAACATCTCAGTTTACTGAAAAATATTCCTTTCAATGAACGTAATGCAAAGGACTTATATTTACCCAATTGTGAACAAATGGGTATATATTACCAGAAAAATGAATGTTAAATGTCTTGGATAAAAGTTGAAAAGGAGTATAAAACACATTCTATTTTTATGTTTTTCACATTTACATTTTAATGACAAGAACTTAAATCTGAGTCTATTTTACTATCAAGCAAGTGAGAGTTAGGAACACTGCAGTGAATAAACTTCAGGATGGATAAATTGAATCTTTTCACCACTAATATCATCCTATCCAAAGTTTTCTATTTCAAAGATGATTAGAGTAAGAAAGATCTGATTATATATGCTGACAGGATACATCTGAAGACAAACACAGACTAAAAACACAAGAAATGCTTAATAAAAGAAGAAACCCACCATGGTTAATGTTTTGCAAAAAAAAAAAACCATGGAAAATTTTTAAAAAATATAACTATGCTTAAGATAAGATGCATTAATATATAAATGTTTAGAATTAAGTTGTACTCAATATGGGATTTTGGTTTTAGGGAAGTATAAGTCAGCAGAAATCTGGTCTGGGCCAGTATAGGAAGTCAGGGACGGAACTTGACAATGCTGCTTCAGCTGATTATACTTATTAATATTCATTAAAACAATGAAAATGCAATTGTTCTTTTTCACACTAGCCACTTAATGAAGCCTATTTATACATACTTTTTTTAAGGAAAAAAAAACCCTTTCTGAGAAAAAAATTGCTGTGCTTAATTGGAAGTTTATTCACTGCAAGGTTAAAATGTGACTAATGAGAAGGTATGCATTGTGATGACTAATTAGTAGGATGTACAATTTGAGGAAAAAGCAGCTTACGATTGCATTTTAATTGCTTTTTAATGTAATTTCAGATCTGCTGAATTCTTCTACATTATTCTGTGCACATGAGCGCATGCATACACACACACACACACACACACACACACTGTTCTCATCTAACAATTCTTAACTGCAAAGTAGCTTTTTTTTTCTAAAAAAAAAATGTGTGGCATACATCCTGTTTCCACTACTCTTGATCACTTAATACAGAAATTGCTCGCTTTCTCTTAACCAGGAGTAGTAGTAGACATTAACGGGCATATGACAGAGATTTTTGACAGGAATATCTACGGGTAGTACTCAATTTACAGCCACAATTGAGCTCAAAATTTATGTTTTATAAGAGCCATGGTGGCGCAGTGGTTAAATGCAGCACTGCAGGCTACTGCTAGATCAGCAGTTCAGCGGTTCAAATCTCACCGGCTCAGGGTTGACTCAGCCTTCCATCCTTCCGAGGTGGGTAAAATGAGGACCCAGATTGTTGGGGGCAATATGCTGACTCTCTGTAAACCGCTTAGAGAGGCCTGAAAGGCCTATGAAGCGGTATATAAGTCTACTGCTATTGCTATGTTGCTAAGAGAAACCTTTTAAAAGTAAGTTTTGCCTCATTTTACAACCTTTCTTGCCACATTTGTTAAGTGAATCACTACAGCTCTTAAGTTACTAACACGGTTGTTAAGTGAATGAGGCTTCCCCACTAATTTGCTTGTAAGAAGGTTGCAAAAGGCATTCACATGACCCTGGGACATTGCCAAGCATCTGAATTTCGATCATTTGTTCACGGGGATGCTGCAATGGTCATAAGCGTGAAAAATGGTCATAAGTCACTTTTCTGTGATTTACACTGCCGTTATTTATTTTTATATGCTATTGTTTTAACCTAAATGTACTTTTTACTCAGCATGAGATAACTACTTCAAGTTTAAAATCCAAGTGCTAATTTCCCTGAGTAATTAAAATTTGATATTCTCTCACATCACAAATAATTTGAACCCCTTTGTGCTTTATATGATTATATCAATGACACTTTTATTTTTAAGATAATTTCTGTATGTCAACCACTTGTTAATGTTTAAATATACCTTAATTTATATGCCTCAGGAGGTCATTTTGAATTCAAGTCATATGCCTCAGGAAACATTTTTTTAAATAAATATTGCTTCAAGGCAGTCTATCTCCATGCAAAAATATTCCTCTGCCAGCAGAATTTCTTCATTTAAGCATGTTAATGCAATCTTCTGATATGAACTTACTTGTGGAAAATGTGCATATGTTGAATTATGATACCAAAATCCAGCTTTGAATTAAAGTTCTTTTAGCTAAGTTACTAAAAGTCACTACAATATTTAAAGGTCAAGCGATGTTATAATATATTTTCAAATATTGCAGATTAATCGATGTCAGAACTAAATAATCATTATTCTTTGTTCACTTTCATATCCTGAAACATATCTGATGTAATTTATTTACTTCCATCTTCATTTTATGTTTCCTGGATCCTATACTTGATTTAAACTGTTTCCCACACTGCCTTTTTGCCTTGGAAATAAAACTAAATTAATGGGCATTTTAAAAGTTAATGGAGTCTGAAAATTGGATTAGAAGTTAACTTGTTTTTGTATTTAGCCAGCTTATTTCTTTTTTCTTTTATGCAGACAGTTGAGCCTCAAGAGACCTTATCTTCTCTAAGATTGCATTATGTGGTTGGCTTTGCTTCTGTTCTCTGTTTTGAAAGAAAAGGATTTTGATGGATTCACTCACAGCAAAATGTTCAAATATCTGACATCCAGTGCCCCACAATTGGCTTCAACATAATACAACCCTGCCATTTCTAAAAGGGGCTTCTGCCAGATTTAGCAATAGCAATAGCAGTTAGATTTATATACCGCTTCATAGGGCTTTCAGCCCTCTCTAAGTGGTTTACAGAGTCAGCATATTGCCCCCACAGTCTGGGTCCTCATTTCACCCACCTCAGAAGGATGGAAGACTGAGTCAGCCTTGAGCCCATGAGATTTGAACCGCTGAACTGCAGATAGCAGTCAGCTGAAGTGGCCTGCAGTACTGCACCCTAACCACTGCGCCATCTCGGCTCCTGAGATTCCCAGTACCCTACTTTTTCTGAATTCCAAAGTTTCTAAGGATGGCTATTTATTTTCCTAGATAAGAATTATACCTGTGCAGGTAATTATGCTGACAAAGCTTTACTCCAAGCATTTTGTTACAACCCTAACTGTCAAGGTAATAGACAAAAGGGAGGTTTATTTAATCCTGTTGAGCCTTGCTATTTTCACTTACAAAAGTCCCTTAGTCACAACTCACTCCCTAATGCTTTCAAAACTGTGTTGGGAGGATATGCAAAGGTAAAACAGAGGAAAATTGACAGAGCCTTGCTTTCTAATGCAGTTCCTTCCAGATTTTAAGCTACAAAGCAAAATCGTACATTTAGAATTCTTGAATTCTTAATCCAAACTAACAATATTTTTCATTCTTAGCTCCCTTGTTCATACAGAATCATTGTTCCTTTTTAAACAATATACAACAAATGATATTTGCCAAATGTATGTAAAAAAGCCAAAGGTATGCTCAGTGAATCCCTACCAATTTAAACACATTCAGAACATGTTTTCATTACAATATATGCTTAACTTGTCTGAGACGATCCTGTTGCTTTTCCTCATCAATTTCAGTTATTTATTTCATTCCTAACAGCTCAATAAAATTATCTTGTAAGTATAGAAATTAAAAGATAAGATACAACTTAGATAAATAATATTCATTTAATACTACTTTGATTAAATAAATTTATATATAATTGAATTAATTAACCTAGCCTGAAAATAAAGTACACAGCAAGAATAAAATACTGAGAAAGTCCAAAGTAACCTGGTGCCAAAAATAACTCAGGGTTAATGTTGAGAAAGTAATATGGAAAAGGATCTGTTTTGAGTCACTGTCTCATTTAAAGGATGTCCAAAAGTATAGGTACAGTAATCCTCATAAAGCCACTGCCTCATTTAACGACTGTTTGCAATTAGAAAGGTGATGAAACAGTAAGTTTAAGATCAATCCTTGCATTTATGAACTTCGCAGGTCTGTAGAGCAAAGGAAAACTGATAAAATCATAAGCACAGACATGTTTTTACTTAAAAACTGCTTCACTTAACGATCGAATTGCCAGTCCAAATATGATCGCCAAATCAGAACAAATAAGAACTATCTATAATATAATAGGATTGGAATAAAGTTTGGAAGGATATATTTGTTCATATAACATACAGTATATCTAAATCAATATGGCTTGGAAAATTGAAACTAGCATTGTAAAGCCTCCCAGAGTCTCTTGGCGGAGAGAAGGGTAGCATATAGATATAATAAATAAGTAAATTATGGTTGGTTCCCTTAGCACAAATGTGCTAGTCATTCCCGACTCTAGGGAGTGGTGTTCATCTCCGTTTCAAAGCCAAAGAGTCAGCGCTGTCTAAAGATGTCTCCATGGTCATGTGGCTGGCATGACTATGAATGTTTGAATGTTTATTTCATTTGTATGCCGCCCTTTTCCCCCGAAGGGGGACTCAGGGCGGCTCACAACTCAAACAAGGGAAGGGGGATTCAGACAATTTGACAAACAACACAAAACAATACATAATTTAAAAAGCGTAACAATCATACCATTCGAGATAGGGGCAATGGTTCTTTAGCCCCAGGCCTGTCGGAATAGCCAGGTTTTAAGGGCTTTGCGGAAGGCCTGGAGGGTGGTGAGGGTGCGAATCTCCACGGGGAGTTCGTTCCAGAGGGTCGGAGCAGCCACAGAGAAGGCTCTCCTCCGGGTAGTCGCCAGTCGACACTGGCCGGCGGATGGAATTCGGAGGAATTCCATCCGCCGGCCATGCGCCTTCGACTAAACGCCGAAGGCGCATGGAACGCTGTTACCTTCACACCAAAGGTGGTTCCTATTTTTCTACTTAACATTTTTTACATGCTTTCAAACTCTAGGTTGGCAAAAGCTGGGACAAGAAACAGGATCTCACTCGGTTACGCAGCGCTAAGGATTATAATTTAAATTAAATTATAAACTGAGTCCAAAAGTGGATCAGCAGTCAGCAATCAGCACTTTGGGGTAGGCCAGACTAGGAAACCAAAGTTACAAATGCTGATACTACTTTTATTATAAAATTAGCCTCACAAAACTTTGCATGTGTGAATGTGCCTCCCCCTTCCCGCCCTTTACCTTCAAGTGAACCAGGTAAGGTAAGATCATCCCTGGACACTTTCCAAATTACATTTCTGCTTCAGATTCTTTTCTCTTTTTTTGCCCGACTGTTGTCTTGGTTGCAGCTCTTCCTGCTGTTCCTCAAGATTACTCTTACTGCTCATCACACAGTCAGTGCAGATGGGAAAATGCTAGCCTACTGTGAGCGTATCAACCAGTCCCCATTAATAATCTAGCATTCTACTTTGATCTAATTGACGTTCTTGGAATTTTACATGGAACATGTTGCAATTATTTAAGTGGAAGATTATCAGAAAATGAACACCTGTTACACAAGTACCTCAGAGTTAGCACCATAATTGGTTACATCAAATTAAGTAGATAAAAGATTTATTGGCTATCGGGAGAGCATCTCTTATATTTTTAATGACCATAAGGTACCCTTAGTCTAGTCATCCTTTATCCTTATGCAAAATACAGTGAATGTCACTTAGTCATATGCAGTATCTCTTATTTTCATTGAATCTCAGTTATTTTGGCTGGTATCCATTTCTTTGCCTAACCTCTGCTTCAGAATGCCTGTCAGTCCTTCAAGGTAGATCAGGCCAGAAAACCCAAATAATGAAAATACTAATTTAATTGTAAGACGACAGTAAGAAAATCTTGTAAGCTTGAAAGTACTTCCACTTTCCTTGCCTTTACATTCCAGAAAACTAGGAAGGGTCAAATTATGAGGTGCTTTCTCAAATTGCATTTGAGGTTTGGACTCAGATTTTATCAGACTGAAATCTAGGCTTGGTTCTTCTTCCTGTCTCAAAAGATTATTCATTCCTAACAACTCATTCCAGTATCAAATTTATTAGATGAAAAGTAGTTGGTCATGGACTAAAGTGTTAATGGACATTATCTAATAGGTCCTACCCATCCCTACTGAGGAACATAATGATAAAATTGTTTCCTCTGGAAATCATTACCTGTCACTGCATTAATGTATGAAATTAGCCACCAAATTTGGAGGGAATTGCTGTGGTATAATATCCCTGCTGCTCAATTCAGAAACCTTATCCAGAAGGACCCTATTATCAATGATATCAACAGCTGTGCAAGGTCAAAAAAAAATAATCCAACAATTTATCCCATAAATTTCAAAGCCATATCTAAATAGAAGTTGACCAAAAATTGCCTGGTATTGATTAGTGAAGGCACACCAATAATGTTAAGTCATAATATGGCCTGGAGTGACCTTAATAAATTATGAAAATGGGGGCATGGTAAATTTTAAACCTTGGTTCATAGTACAATATGTAAACCCAGCCAACTCTGGTTTATTCAATGAATCAGTTACACGAGCCATAATTTACTATAATATCTAATCCCAACCAGTTTATCAACCAGTTTCTCAGTGCAAATCTTAATATCACACAGCATACTAGTTGTTAATAAGTTTTCTTTCTAATTACGATCTATAATATCTCCTTACTATTCCTCCCTTCATTCTACTTCTAGACTTCTTTTAAGATTGTGTTTAAATAATACTGTTCAGTCAGTGAATCGCTCTCTATTAATTACTCTCTTGAACCCCTGGCCCAACAGCTAATCCTGTTAACTGATCTATAATTGCTTTTAATTCCTTGGTCCACAGTCATTTTCTTCAGACATGATCCAAACAAAAATAGCTTCTTTAAAAGAGAGCAGTATCACTTCCTCTCTTAAAGAAAAAAAACTACAACCATGATGTAAATCTCGTGAGTGGGGGGGAAAAGTGTGGGAAGGCTACAGATCTCTACGTATGTAGTTGTTAAGTATCAAAGGCAGGAGCAGTGTGATTGGATTAAGTCACTATATTCCTAGAATTGTTTTGTGGAGGTGGAAAACTGCATACATCTCCAGAAGATTGACAGCAGTATAATGTGGCTCTTAATAAAAGTTTAGAAATCAATGGCAATGTAGATCTGTATTTCTCACTTGGTAAAGGAGACTTAAGAATTTATTTATAAAATGGTCACAGAGTACTGGCCTTATTTTTCTACTGCCTTTCTTTGTTGCATGCAACTTGTGTATTGAACATAAAAATAGAGAGCATATTTAATAGTACAATGGCAAATTTTGAAGTAAAAGAGCACTTGATCCTCACACATCCGTGATATTATAAAAATCATCAAACACAGAAACAAACTGTACCGTTTCCCTGAAAATAAGACCTCCCCGGATAATAGATTTTTTTTTAAAAATAGATTTTATTAATATTTGTAGGCCGCCCTTTTCCCTGAGGGGACTCAGGGCGGCTCACATAAAATCGGGGAGGGGGAATACAGACATTAAGATAGAGACATATAATAAAATAGTAAACAACATACATTCATCATTCGGGAGGGGTAACTATCCTTGTCCCCAGGCCTGACGGGCGAGCCAGTTCTTAAGGGCTGTGCGGAAGGCCTGGACGGTGGAGAGGGTGCGAATCTCCACGGGGAGCTCGTTCCAAAGGGTCGGGGCTACTACTGAGAAGGCCCTCCTCCTTGTAGTTGCCAGCCGACACTGGCTGGCCGATGGAATACGGAGGAGGCCTAATCTATGTGATCTTATTGGTCGCAGGGATGTAATTGGCAGAAGGCGGTCTCTCAAGTATCCAGATCCACTGCCATGTAGGGCTTTATGGGTGACTAATAGCACCTTGAAGCGCATCCGGAGATCGACAGGTAGCCAGCGCAGCTCGCGGAGGATAGGTGTTATGCGGGTGAACCGAGGTGCACCCACAATCACTCGCGCGGCCGCGTTCTGTACTAGCTGAAGTCGCCGGATGCTCTTCAAGGGCAGCCCCATGTAGAGCACATTGCAGTATTCCAGCCTAGAGGTCACAAGGGCCCGGGTGACTGTTGTGAGAGCCTCCCGATTCAGGTAGGGTCGCAACTGGCGCACCAGGCGAACCTGGGCGAATGCCCCCCTGGTCACAGCCATTAAGTGGTGGTCAAACGATAGCTGTGAATCCAGGAGGACTCCCAAGTTGCGAACCCTCTCTGAGGGGTATAGAATTTGACCCCCCAGCCTGAGTGATGGAATATTGGTCGAATCTTTGGGAGGGAAACACAACAGCCACTCGGTCTTTTCTGGGTTGAGCACAAGCTTGTTAACCCTCATCCAGGCAAAACGGCTTCAAGGCCTCGGCTCATCACGTCTGCCGCTTCATTGAGTTGGCACGGGGCGGACAGATACAATTGAGTATCGTCCGCATATTGATGGTATCTAATCCCGTGCCTGCGAATGATCTCTCCCAGCGGTTTTATGTAGATGTTGAATAGTAGGGGGGATAAGACCGAGCCCTGAGGCACCCCATAAGTTAGGGGCCTAGGGGACGATCTCTGCCCCCCCACTAACACCGACTGCGACCTGTCCGAGAGGTAGGAGGAGAACCACCGCAACACGGTGCCTCCCACTCCCACCTTCCGCAGTCGTCGCAGAAGGATACCATGGTCGATGGTATCGAAAGCCGCTGAGAGGTCAAGGAGGACCAGGATGGAGGAATGTCCTCCATCTCTGGCTCTCCAGAGATCATCGATCAATGCGACCAAAGCGGTTTCTGTGCTGTAACCGGGTCTGAAGCCTGACTGGAAGGGGTCTAGATAGTTTGCTTCCTCCAAGGACCGTTGGAGCTGGAAGGCCACCACCTTCTCAACAACCTTCCCCAGGAAGGGAAGGTTGGAGACTGGATGATAGTTATTAAGAACAGCTGGATCCAAAGATGGTTTCTTCAGGAGGGGTCTCACCACCGCCGCTTTCAGTGCGGCGGGGAAGTTCCCCTCCCGAAGAGAGGCGGTAACAACCGCCTGGATCCAGCCTCGTGTCACCTCACTGCAGTTAGTAACCAGCCATGAGGGACACGGATCCAGTACACAGGTGGAGGTACTTACAGCCCTCATGGCCTTGTCCACATCCCCGGGGGTAACGTCCTGAAACTCAACCCAGAGCTGTTCTACTTGATCCTCCTGTGCCTCGGCTGGAACTGCGGGGGTGGAGTCCAAGTCCGACCGAAACCGAGCAATTTTGTCCGCTAAGAATTGGGCATAATCTTCAGCTCTGCCCTGCAAGGGTTCCCCCGCTTCCCTTTTATTCAATAGGGAGCGGGTTATCCTAAACAGGGCGGCTGGGCGAGACTCAGCGGACGCAACCAAGGTGGCTATGTGAGATCTTTTTGCTGCCCTAAGTGCCCTGGTGTATTCCTTGGTGCAGGTGGTTACCATTGCTCGGTTCGATTCGGACTTATCGGACCTCCAACGGTGCTCTAGGCATCTCCTCCGGCGCTTCATCTCCCGGAGTTCCTCGGTGAACCAAGGAGGTCTCCGGGATCCGCCGCCTCGGAGGGGCCGCAGTGGCGCAATCCGGTCGAGGGCCTCCGATGCTGCCGAGTGCCACGCAGCAACCAGAGTCTCTACCGGACTGTGGGCGAAAGTGTCAGGAATAACCCCAAGCTCTGTCTGGAACCTTGACGGTTCCATAAGGCGCCTGGGGCGGAACCACCTGGTCGGTTCCTCCTCCCTACAGTGGGGGTTTGGTCTCCGGAAGTCGAGCCTCAGTAGGCAGTGGTCTGACCACGACAGGGGTATGATGTCGTTCCCCCTCAGACCAAGATCACAAATCCACTGCTCCGAGAGAAATACGAGGTCAAGCATGTGCCCCGCCGAATGAGTTGGGCCTCGAATTACTTGGGTCAAGCCCATGGCTGTCATGGAAGCCATGAACTCCTGCGCCCCATCAGAGTTTTCACCGAGCGACGGCAAATTAAAGTCCCCCAGGACCATCAACCTAGGGAACTCAATTGCCAGCTCGGCTACCGACTCGAGGAGCGAGGGGAGGGCTGCTGCAACGCTGTTGGGAGGCAGGTACGTTAACAGCAGGCCCACTTGACCCTTGAGGTCCAACTTTAACAGCAAAGACTCACACCCGACAATCTCCGGAGCAGGGACCCTACGAGGAACTAACGACTCCCGGATAACAGCGGCCACACCCCCACCCCTTCTCTGGGCTCTCGGCTGGTGTAGCACCTGAAATCCTTCTGGGCACAGTTCTACAAGGGGGACTCCTCCCTCTGGGCCCAGCCAGGTTTCAGTAATACATGCCAGGTCTGCCCTCTCGTCTAAAATTAAGTCCCGGACGAGAGGAGCTTTGTGTACAACAGACCTGGCATTTAGCGACAACAGCCTGAGACCAGGGTCCTGACTACTTACGCCATCTGGTCTCGGAGTGGGACTCCTAGGGCCGGAAGGAGGGATCTCTGTAATGTAGCGAACCCTCCTTCCCCGGTAATGGCCTGCCCTAAAGTCCCCGCCGTATCTGCCCCTCCCTGTTACGACCGTAATACCCCGACCCTCTCCCGTGTCTCTGGTCCCCTCAACCACCCCCGTGGCCCCCGCAACTCCCAGCAGGTCCTCCAAATCACACATACTCATACACTCCCCCAAACAGTCCCCACGTAAGCCCAATTGGGCTTTTGAGCGCATAGGCTAAAATAAGCCCTCCCCGAAAATATTGCAACAAAGCAGCAGCCATGAGGTGACCACGCTCGCTACCTCCTGCACCTCAAAAATAAAAAGACCTCCCTGAAAACAAGGCCAAGCACTTATTTTGGGGGTCATAAGAAAATAAGACCCTGTATTAATTTCAGGGAAACACGGTATGATACCCTAAACATTTTATTTGGGACTTTTTTTCAACTAGCTAAATCTAAAATTCTAAAGTAACAATTGCATTAACTTTATTTGTGTTAATCCTTTCTTTTCTTAGTATTGAATTTGGTTTGTTTGTTTTTAGTTGCTAAAGACTTATTTTATTCCCCTAGACTGTTCTTGTGTAGAGAGTCTTATCTTTACTTGATAGATAGGTCTTATCTTTAGGAAAGGAGACCGACCAATTTACTGTTTCATACTTCCTTTTTTGACTCTAGAATTCTAATGAGTTAGAATTATATTGATTCAAATAATAGAAAAAGCTAGAACTTACTTTGCAGGGAAGAAGGCTTCTTACAGATTGGATCAATAAAACTCTGCCCAAGTAGGTTTGGAAAAAAAACATTAAATGAGATGTCAGTTGTTTTTTTGCAGATGTTACCCAAACTAGCTAACATCATTACAGCACTGATATGTTACCTAGCTTAGGCAATAAAACATCTGCAAAAAAATAACCAAGCTCAGAGAGCACCAAGGACCGTACATTTCAACCCTGAGTTACAAATATTCTCCTCTACCAAAGCATATTAAAGTTGATGAATTTTTAATCAGAATTTATTATACAACTACAGATTTCAGACATAGCCACCTCCATTTACATTCCTCAGAATACTGATTTCCTCCTTCAACAAACTTCATAAAGCCACAATCCATAAATCCATATGGACAACCAAATGCCACAAATGCTGAAATCACCAGAAGTTCAAAGTTATTGAAGAGCTAATTCAAGAAATAAGAGGCAGGAGCAGAAAAATCCAAAATCTGGTTCAGTTTTGTGGCTATAATTTTAATGTCATAACATAATATGGTTGATTTTTCTTCTGGTTTATCCAAATGGGCAACTCTAAATCCAAGGAAGATATCATGGTTAAAAAATAGAACAAATGGATTCCGATATTATCAAGCCATGGCATAAACAAATCCTTAATATTATTTAACAAGTTAGGTGAATCTAGACTTTCACTCCAAATTGAAATTACCAACTTTATTAATATGCTGCAAATATCATGATTTCTCCCTGGTATTCTGAAAACATAAGGCATATAACTGAAGGATGCTGAAACCCTGAATAGGATTCAATAACAAACTAGAAAAACAAAACAGATAAACATTTTCTGAAATGTAGCAGAAAAATGTAGGGTACGTAGGAAAAAAATCCAATGTCAAACTTACAGGAAAATAACAAATACATGATCACTGGAGCATCACTGGAGGTGAACAAGCATGTTAAAAAATGAAAACTATGGCATTTACACAAAATGTCTGATGACTAACTACATCAGCCCATAAAATTTACTCAGAAACTCCGTGTTCATTGGAGATTCTTCCTCTTACTCACTGAACATGTCTGTCAGTACAATTACAACACTAAACAAAATGCTAGAAAAAGGAATCCAGAAAAGCATTCAGCTGACAGCAAGTATGATATTATAATGCAGTGTTTTTCAACCTTTTTTGTGCAAAGGCACACTTTTTTCATGAAAAAAATCACGAGGCACACCACCATTAGAAAATGTTAAAAAAAAATAACTCCGTGCCTATATTGACTATATATAAAGTGTTTTTCCCACGGCACACCTTACACTATGTCACGGCACACTAGTGTGCCACGGCACAGTGGTTGAAAAACACTCTTATAATGTTCTGTTAAATATTAGAAAAAATAATTCCCATTATCCCAATAGGATCTGTTATTGTCCTACCATGTAGAAATCCAGATTTTCATCAAGAACAGTTTTAATGTTTGAAGATCTATTTGCTGATCTCACCACCTGACAACCTAGAATTCATATGCAAAGGCACAGCCATAACCATGAGGTAAGCAACTGCAATGATGAAACCTGTTACAACTATCTTGGTGGTTGATCTCGTTATGACTGTCCAAGCAGCATTAAGTATAAGATAAACAGAATCCCCAAATCATACTGCACAAAAGCTTTATTGTAACAACATTGGGCCAATTTCACTAATTTCATAAGAATATTAAGAGTCTCTTGTTATCTCATGTTGTACTTTTGTGACCTAAGTTACACTGTGGGGGATGCCTGGGTCCTTATATAATTTTTAATCATCTATAGTAACCATCTGGGTTGATGTCTATGTAGATTTTCAATCATCCAGTTCATGGCTGTCCCAAAGATGCTTTTCAAAAGGCAACTAGACTTTCTTTGTTGTTGTTTTTCTTTGAAAAAGTTTCATCCAAGAAGTGAAGAAGCGCCAGTTATCTTTTGAAAATCAGTTTTGGAACATCTGGGTGGATGGTTTCATAAGAATGACATTAGTTTATATCCCACGTTCCTAAATAATTTACTGAGACATGATGCTGTGTTTTGACAACATCTGACTAACATGGCCACATACATTCTTTGTAGTTGAAACTGTCAAACTTGTTGGTCTCTCCAAAAAAGCTGATGTTGGTACATTAAAGTGGACTCAAGAGAAGTCTCTGTCTAGGCATTTCCCAAAAATGAAACTGTTAGAAGGCTACATAATGTTACTCAATCTGCAAGACTCAAAGTTTAAATTTAGAGTGTTGGCAATTCATTGTCTACAAAACTCATTCATTTACTCATATGATAACAATACAGTGGTACCTTGGAACTCAGCTACTCATCGAATTTGGTACTCAACATATTTTGATGCTAAAAAAATTGTTCCAGTACTCACTGTTTGTTTGGTACTCAACACACAGTTAGAACATGTCAGAATCAGTTCCCTTGTGACTCACATAATGCCTTATGGGAAAAATTTGTTTGATTCTTTCTTTTCGTTTTTGGTACCCATTGTGCCTCCTGGAACCAATTAACAGTGAGTACCAAGTACCACTGTAGCTCTGATGAAAGGCATATGATAGAGATGAAAGATGATTAGGGTCAGGCCCATGGAAGGTATATTGACCTGGATCTAATGATTTCAAACATTTCAAACAACTAACTTAATTCCAGCAGAGTGAAGTAAGAGCCCTATTTCCATACAAAAATTGACCAAAGTTCTGTCCCTACATAAATTGACAGCAGCAGTTTTCTCTGCCTTTGAGCAGAACTGATTTTGAAAGCATTCCTTCTCTGTGTTGTCAGCACAACCAACACAATCTGAGCTGGCCTGTTCACTATTATTCCTCTAGTCAATATTATTTATTATTCATCATGTTATTTTCTCAGCTGATCCTTTATCTCTCCAGCAACTTTTTAGGACTGAGATTTGTACACCAGACCTACAGATGTATATTCTTTGTACACCTCTCAGACATGATAATGAAATTGGTAGCTGTATAAATTACATAAATAAATAATAACTCCAAAAATATAAAGCTAGACCTTGGTTGGAGATTATAGAACAATATCTATAGAACAAAAATTGTACATTGTAGGCATGAAATATCTTATAATATGCTTATTTATTCATCAACCCAAGAAATATTTCTCTGCCTTTGAGCAGAACTGATTCTGATTTTTTCTGATTTTTTCTTCACTAAGGAAAGAATCCTTTAGTGACAAACTACATATCCCATAAATTGGTCCTTCCTAATTAGGAGTCAGAAACCTCAGCACAAAACCAGAATGTGCTTGTGCTGATACCAAAGCACATTTTAAATTTAGTATTGATTTACTGCTGTTTTATTTGCTACAACCAATTGCTAGAAAAGTAAACTTTTCTAGCAATTTTCTAGGTAATATATTTTATACCAATTACAAGACTGAATGCAATTGCTACCCTTTAAATATTAGACTTCTCCCGGTGCATGAAACCATCAAGACTACCAAAAGTACAGAGACGGCATATTAACAACATGTACAGGAAGTTAAAACAGTCTGATAAGCTGACAGTCCTCCGAAAACAATCTAATGCGGCAGAGAGCAACTCAGAATAAGGAAAGAAGTGGAATACATATTTTTGTGTATATTACCATGTATTTAGCATACAGGTAGTCCTCAGCCTATGACCACAACTGAGCCCAGAATTATGATTGTAAGTCATGGTAGTTGTAAAGTGAGATGCCCACGTTATTGTCTTGCTTAATGACCACAATTTCTGCTTTCCGAGTTGCAGTCGTTATGTGACCAATGAGTCATTAGGTAGAGCCTCAGGGGATGTGAGGTAGGCCCAGGGAGGCCTGGTGTAGGTTCAGGCCAACACTGTAACACCTCCCCAGCTTACACAGGGTTTCCCAAATCTTCTGAGCCATCCTGTGCTCCACTTCCCACCCCCTGGGTCCCACAATCTCGGACCTCTTCCCTATTCCATCATGCCTCATTTCATTCACCTTTTCCACCTTTTCTACAAAAGGGGAACCACTGATCTGCCCCATGGCTTTCCTATATAGTGGTCATGTGGAGGTGTCCCAGAAATGGACATCATTGTGGGAGTGGTTGCAATTGCAATCTGAGAATTGCAGCTAGTCCCCAAATGGTGCCCATCTCTGGGATGGCACCACACATAGGTGGTCTGTATGCTTCTGTACATGAAGGCCACTTGGGGGATCAGACACTTCTTCCCAAAGGCAATTTTCTGAAAAGGGAAGTAAAGCGAGATGTGACAGAGAACAAAGAATACCCTTAAGGGTGTGGGTCCACTTAAGTGGGAAGCAGACCAAGGCCTGTGGCGACCCCCAATGGGTAGAAGGTAGGACCAAGGAAGCCAATGAGGCAGCATGGGTGGGAAAATAGGCAGGTCCCTACAATTGGTCATAAGGGCCAGTGGATTATCAGGCACCTGAATTTTATTCACATCACTGCAAGGTTGCTGCAGTTGCTCCAGGACACATCTGAAATTATTTACAGAATCTACAGCTCCTTCAAACAGAGCTTGACTCCATGCCGTATGCGTATATCCAAGTAATGTATAGCAACATCATGAAAGTGATTTGCCATTTCCTTTTCCTGTTTGTTTGTTTTCCAATTTTACTTAACGTTTTCAGATTCATCAAGGCAGACCAGGTGAAGACATACAGCTTGCCCCTAGGTGCGTGAAACCAATCCAAAATGTGAAAACACCAAACAGGACTCTTTCAGTACAATATGCAGCCATTAGACTAATAAATAACCTAGTCAACAAAATAGTTATTAAACCATACAAATGCTGCCAATTTGCTATGCTAAATGTTTGCATTTTAGGAGGAAAAACAAAAGGCAGGTGGGGAGACAGCAGCCAATCTATTGGACACATGGATTGAATAACCTAAATTCTGGATTCAACAAATCCTTAATAACTTATAAAAACTTTTAAAACAATCAGATTACTCCTAAACTAACAAAATTACACCTAGTTGTCACCCAGTTTAATAATCATGATTAACAAATCAAGCAAAAATAGATGCAATCTTGTGTGTAAGATTTAAAAATCAGATTCTGAATAAAATGAAAATGAATATTTTACCTCACCTGAATAAGTATTGTATTGTATTGTATTGTATTGTATTATTTGTATGCCACCCTTCTCCGGGAGGACTCAAGGCGGCGAACAATTCAAGGGGGGGAAAAAGGGGGAACATAAAAGACAAACTACAAATAATAAAAGTAGACAACAGTCGCACAACCATACATGTCGAGAGGGGAGGGAACTCATCACCCCCAGGCCTGCCGGCAAAGCCAGGTTTTGACGGCTTTTCGGAAGGCCTGGAGAGAGGTGAGGGTCCGAATCCCTGTGGGGAGTTCATTCCAGAGGGCCGGATCTGCCACAGAGAAGGCCCTCCCCCGGGTAATAGCCAGGTGGCATTGGCTGGTAGATGGCACCCGGAGGAGGCCAACTCTGTGAGATCTAATGGGTCTGTGGGAGGTAATTGGCAGCAGGCGGTCTCTCAATTACCCAGATCCAATACCATGAAGGGCTTTATAAGTTACGACTAGCACCTTGACATTTGTCAAGTCTAATAGCTCAGTAATAAAAGAGCAACTTTAAATTAATTCTGGTCACTGTTTTTCAAGAATTTATATTTAAATAGATACTATAACTACAAGTGAAGAAATTCATTTGTATTTTCCTGATTTTCACAAAATGGCAAAATTCTCTATTGACCAAATAATAATAAATACACATTAGAAATTAGCCTTGTTTTTTGTATAAAGCTTTGTAGATATCATGGCAATAGGAGCCATTCATTTTTCTGGTGTTCAATTTGATTATCATGCTTATATTTGGGTTCCTATCCCTAAGTTGACTTCAAATGATTTATCATAAGAATGATTATAACCAGAACTAGAAACTTACCATTTTTGAAATTCTGACAGAGGCTTATTTCCTCATTTAGCTAAAATTCAGAGTTTTCTCCAACATTAAATACTGCAGGACATTAGGTTGGAAGTGTAAATTTAATCTCTATTCATGTGGAAAATTGACCTTAGGTAACCATAATTGGAAAATTGCTGGTAAATCCTGTTTGGAGAGCACTCTAGAAGAAATTGAATAATCAGATTGTTTAAATTATTATATCATAAAGATCAAAATATTCCAAGGATAATTGATTATATTTAAGCGTGGGTTGTTCAAAACTATCCAGTTAAAATATATTTTGATCTTAGAGCTTAGACTGCTGTACTAGCAGCTACATTTAATATTCATTAAAAGAATATCATTGAAAAGCATTTTAGACAAATGTACATCTTCAGATTATTTTCATAGAAAGTTTACCAATGTAGTCAAGATAGAACCTGGTAACAACAAAATAATTGGAATAGGCTATTTTGATAAATTAATGTTCTTGTGTTCTAAAGAATATTAAATATGAATATGGTTATCATTGGAAAAAACAAATCATAATTTAAAAAATTATGCTTATTGCACTCCATGGTAGATGTTCAACAACTCAATTTCTTTCATGCCAGAAATGTTGGTGGTGACTGTCACCACTAAAAATTCTTTTTATTTGAAAGATACAGCTACTCCAGATTTAAAATCTTGCATTGAATATGCATGTTTACAATCTGATCTTCAATGGGTTCTTTACCGACATAATGAAAGGCATGGCTTAAATGATTCTGTGTAGTGAAGGATTAATTTCTTTAAAACTCAAATTGCTTGTTTAATTTTTTGTATTCTTCCTCTTTATTTTCTGTGTCTTGTAAGTCTATAGTATAACTAAAGAAGTCAACTGATAGCAGTCCCACCCCTGTTGCTTCTCTTCTGGCTTTATAGTATTGATCTGTGATAGCAAACCTATGGCAAGTGTGCCAGAGGTGGCACATAGAGCTCTCTCTGTGGGCAAGCCGTCACCAGGTTTCCAGCATGCCGGCCAGCTGGTCTTTATGGATTCCGGAGCACCGGAAAATGGCTGGAAAATGGCCCCAAAAACCAGCTAAAAAAACAGCCCTTTTCCGGCTGTTTTTAAGGCCGTTTTTGGCCCCAAAACAACCCCCAAACAACCTAAAACAGCCTGAAAAACAGCCAAAAACAGTCATGCACGTGCCTGCCATCTGGTCTTTGGGTTTCCGGTGCTCCGGCGCAAGCGAAGATCAGCTGGTTGGCATGCATGTGAGTGCTGGAAACCCAAAGACCAGCTGGCCAGAGCATGCATGCACACCGGCCAGCTGGTCTTCGGGTTTCCAGTGCTCTGGCACATGCACACATGCACATGTGTTCTGTCCCACCTTCACGGCTCTTAACACACGGCAAGACAGGCAAACTTAAAAGGAACTTTTCTTTATCAGTTCACAGTTCAAACTGGCTTCGAGCCCAAAAATAACATAAATACAAGTCTTTGACCAGATAACATAATGAAAACAAATCTTTCTTACGGCAACTCAATTTGAACAAAACGAAAGTAAAACACTTCTTCCCAAAGTCTCTATGAATCAGGGTTACAGACATACAGAGCACTTATCCAAGTGAATCTTACATTAAGCAATGCACTTCTCCAGTGTAGCCTTGAATCAGGGTTACAAGAAACAGAAAGCACTTATCCAAGTGTAACAAGCAATGTTGTACGAACCAAGAAACCCACAAAGGAACGTTGACTCCAGCGACTAGGGCGTGGCAGCATCCGTCCTTTTATCTCCAAATTTGCTTCTAACCAGCCCCAGCTGCATAATGAATCTTGTATCCCGAAAAGGCTCACAGCAGACATCTGCTCAGTCACAACATACATGCATGCACACATGTTCCGATTTAGGCACTCAGTGCCAAAAAGGTTCTCCATCACTGGCATAGATCCAGATTTGCTATTGAAAGATAATTTTACTTGCAAAAGGGAACATATTTTACACATTTTTACAGTTAAAGATGAAAGTGAATAGATGTGTTCGACATATAAATGTATCAATAATAAACTTCACTAGCAGCATTGAAACCAAACCTTTTCTGAGTAAGGAAGGCACTGTTTAGCCCCATAAAAAGTATACGAAGGTCCACTATCTGAATGAAAAAGGCTGGCAATCCTTCATCTCTGTATTTATACAAAGACTGAACAAATGTTTGGAAGCTTCAACACATTTGCCAAGGAATCCATTTTTATGGCTAGAAGCAACAATAAAGCTTTTACGAGCTGAGAGTGAAGAATCACAGAAGAGTCATCAGGCAAATCCTGGAAACCTGAATACCAATTTATCATGGCAGAATTGAACTCAGCAGTTCCAGGACAAGGTCTGAGGTCACAAGAAATCAGGTCCAACCAGGAAACATTTTGTTGAAATTAGACACAAATATTAAATAAGGAACTATAGTTGTCAGCAATCCTGTAAAACTGTATGTGGATGTTTAAATCCCCTGAGAACCAGTTTGCACACATCAAATCAGCAGATGGGAAATGCCAACATTCTATGTGACTTTCATCTGCATTTGTCAACATTTGCTAGAACAGGGGTGGAAAATTATGGCAATTTTGTGACCTGTGGACTTCAATACCCAGAATTCCTGGGCTAGTTTGGAAATTCTGAGAGTTGAAGTCCATAGGTTGTAAAGTTTCCATAATTGCCCATCCTTGCTCTAGAACTTAGTAGAAGACAGTTTGTCATTATCTATTATCTTTTTTTTTTCAGGCACAATTTCTTGATTTTGACTTGTCCCTACCTAGCCTTGAGACGTGGCACGACAAAAGCGCGCTCCACTAAAGCGTGCCCGATTAAACCGCGTCGCTGACGTCATCAGCAGGGCGACAACAGCTACCGCGGAGAAAAAAGAGCGCTTTAAATAACGCTTTGAAAGCAAGCCGATTCACGTTAAGGTAAGGGTTAGGTTTAGGGTTAGGTTAAGGGTTAGGGTTAGGGTTAGGTTAAGCGTTAGGGTTAGGTTTAGGGTTAGGTTAAGGGTTAGCGTTAGGTTTAGCGTTAGGTTTAGGGTTAGGTTTAGGGTTAGGTTTAGGGTTAGGTTTAGGATTAGGTTTAGGGAGGTTAGGTTTAGGTTTAGGGGTTAATTTTAGCTTTAGCGTTCGCAGCGTGCTTTTTTCGTCGCGCTGTGATGACCTCAGCTACGCGGTTTCGTCGAGCACACTTTAGTCGAACGCGGTTTTGTGGTGGAACCGCCTTGAGAATCTGCCAGTTTTTTCTGGTCTTGATTTCACATCAAACCCAGCTCTTCCTCATCACAGAATCATCGATTATAAAAGATAGAAATGCTTGTGAGATCATTTATTGCAAGTCATGCTCAATGTAGGAATCCATTACTACAGCATCCACAACAGATAGTCGTTCACCTTCTGTTCAAATTCTCCCACAGAAAGAGACTCCATCCTTTGCCAAGGCAATATGTTTCCTTGTTGAACAGCTCTTAGGATTTTCCTCCTGCTGTGTGGTCAAAATCTACTCTCTTGTAATTTAAACTCATTGCTTCTTGTCCTATCTTCTGAAATACCTTCATCTTGTCTTGTACATGACAGCAACCATGTCTTACCACAGCATACTCATCACAATTTTCTCACAAATTCCTTACTCTTAAGTAAGCCTGAGGCAAGCACAAGGACTACAAGGAGCATGTATAAGAGATCATTCTTGGACATTTGTATCCAATTCATCCATTTAATTGTTATGCCATACTTTGCTAATCAGAATGTCATGGGCCATTTTGCCAAGTTTTTTTGTAAACTTAAAATATATTAATTACACCTGAAAGATTCCCACAATCTACTGAAGGAATTATTAAGTTAAAAATAAAACCGGTTAGTATGATAATGCCTTTTTTCTTTATAAATCTATGCTGATTCCTGATAATTGCTACATTGGTTTCGAGATTCTTCAGATCAATTTCTTTATGAACTGGTTGATAATCTTCCCAAATATTAATGGCAGACTTATTAGTCTGTAGGAAACATATTTTCCTTCTCAGATATTATGGCCGCTTGTTCTGTAAGTTTCTTAAATTTATCACATTAATATCCTATGATGCAATTAATTTAGACTTCGAAGTAAATGCTTATTCCTTAATGTATTTCAATTGATTCATCCCTGACTCTTCATTATACCTTGGATTCTTGCACTGAATTAGATTTTGGAATTCATGATCTACATGATCCCTTTCAATTTTATCAATCTAAAATTTAAGAACATAGAAAGGCTGGGGAAATAGCCAGAATATAATGTTATTTCAAGTTCTTATTTGAATTAACAAAGGGGAACAAAATACTATAATAATATCAACTGTTTCTGTACCCATCTTAGAAGGCATGGTATTATAAAGATCTAACACTGTGGAACTTAAAGTAGTTATATCAGGGTTAATCAACTTAACCAAATGATATGCTGCATTTGCCATGGGGGGGAGGGGGGGATGATGGAAAATCTAAAAAATAGAATCACAAAACATTTTTGCAACATGAGCCAGTGATATACCTTTCTCTTTGCAGGAATAAAATTAAACAGGTAAAAAAATTATTTTATTTATTTATTTACCACCCATTTCAATCACAAGGTGATACTGGGTAGAAATGTTATCTTAAGGTTAAGGTTATCTTAAGGTTTCATAGAATCTTTTATTCTATGAAAGGCACTTATTTCGATAAGCTTTTTTAATTTTTTTAACAGCATTATTGCTGGAAATAGCTCCACTGTTTTCCACTAAAAGAGAGATGTGACAATTATGAAAAGATACAACCATGTAAAGCAGTGTTGGGAATATAAAATAAACAGCCAATCAATTAATAATGGTCTATTAATACAATAGCAGAGTTGGAAGGCACCTTGGAGGTTTTCTAGTCCAACCCCCTGCCTAGGCAGGAAACCCTATACCATTCCAGACAAATAGTTATCCAACATCTTCTTAAAGATTTCCAGTGTTGGGGCTTTCACAACTTCTGGAGGCAAGCTGTTCCACTGATTAATTGTTCTCACTGTCAGGAAATTTCTTTTCAGTTCTAGGTTGCTTCTCTCCTTGATTAGTTTCCACCCATTGCTTCGTGTTCTGCCCTCAGGTGCCTTGGAGAATAGTTTGACTCCCTCTTCTTTGTGGCAACCCCTGAGATATTGGAACATTGCTATCATGTCTCCCGTAGTCCTTCTTTTCATTAAACTAGACACACCCAGTTCCTGCAATTGTTCTTCATATGTTTTAGTCTCCAGTCCCCTAATCATCTTTGTTGCTCTTCTCTGCACTCTTTCTAGAGTCCCCACATCTTTTCTACATAATGGCCACCAAAACTGAATGCAGTATTCCAAGTGTGGCCTTACCAAGGCATTATAAAGTGGTATTAACACTTCACGTGAACTTGATTCTATCCCTCTGTTTATGTAGCCTAGAATTGTGTTGGCTTTTTTGGCAGCTGCTGCACTGCTGGCTCATATTTAAATGGTTGTCCACTAGGACTCCAAGATCCCTCTCACAGTTACTACTATTGAGGAAGGTACCACCTATACTGTACCTGTGCATTTCGTTTTTCTTGCCTAAGTGTAGAACCTTACTTTTTTCACCATTGAATTTCATTTTATTAGATAGTGCCCAATGTTCAAGTTTGTCAAAATCCTTCTATATCTTAAGCCTGTCTACTGGAGTGTTGGCTATTCCTGCCAGCTTGGTGTCATCTGCAAATTTGATGAGTTCCCCATTTATTCCGTCATCCAAATCATTGATGAAGATGTTAAAGAGTACTGGGCCTAAAACAGAGCCTTGGGGTACTCCACTGCATACTTCCCTCCATGTAGATGCAGTTCCATTGAGGACTACATGTTGAGTGCAGTTGGTCAGCCAGTTATGAATCCATCTGGTGGTATGCTGTCCAACCCACATTCTTCTACTTTATCTAGTAGTACGTTATGGTCTACCTTATCAAATGCCTTACTTAAGTCCAAGTAAACTATATTGACGGCATTTCTCTGGTCCACTAATTTTGTCACTTTGTCAAAGAATGCAATAAGATTAGTCTGGCATGATCTGTTTTTGACAAACCATGTTGGCTTTTGGCTATTACTTTGTTTACTTCTAGGTGTTCGCTAATTCATTGCTTGATTATCTTTTCCAGAATCTTTCCTGGTATTGAGGTCAGGCTGATAGGTCTATAGTTTCCTGGATCTATTTTTTTTCCCTTTTTTGAAGATGGGAACCACATCAGTTCTTTTCCAGTGCTCTGGCAATTCTAGGATCTCTGAAAGATATAGTTCAGAGGTTCTGAGATCTTGTCTGCCAGTACCTTCAAAACCCTGGCATGTAATCCGTCCGGTCCTGGTGATTTGAACTCATCTAGGGTAGACAGGTGCTCACTTTCCATTTTCTTTCCTATTTCAATTTGCGTTCCTAATCTGATTTTTGTGGTGCTGTTTTTAATAGGTTGGACTGTTTTATCCCTTTGTGTAAAGATAGATGCAAAAAATGAGTTAAATAGTTCTGCTTTCTCCCTGTTGCTTGTCACCTTCTTGCCACTTTCTCCCAGCAATGGACCAATTGTTTCGTTAACCTTTTTCTTGTTTTTAACATGTTTTTCTTGTTTTTAACATGTTTTTCTTGTTTTTAACATGTATTTGTAAAGGATATTTTGAGCAGTAGTCCTTGTGCGTTTTTTACACATCTGTTTTCTGACACATAACTAGACATTATATTTCATGTATTTCTTTTTTTCATATATATTCCTTGTTGACATTTTATACCTTGTTAAGTTGACTTTCCTTTTTATGCTTAACTAAAGATTGTTTCTCTATTGCTGTTTTAAAAGACAAATATGATTCAGAATGCTTACCAGCCAGAGCTAAAGCATATTTTGTTTAAAGCAGTGGTTCTCAACGTGGGGCCCAAGTCCCACAGGGGGGTAATATGATTTTTAATGAAGGCAATTTGAACCTTGTTTAAACCAAGTTAGTGGCCTTTTAGGCTTCCTCCACGTGAGTAGAGTTTACTTTTTGAGTAAAGTAAGAATTATAAGTCACAGGGGTGGGGGGCATCAGTTTTTTAGAGATGCTTATTTGGGGAATGGTCAAAAAAAGGTTGGGGACCACTGGTTTAAATAATGCATCTTTCTCTAGCACACAAAAACCCCTCTAAATAATCTAAGTAAAGAGACGACAAACAGGCTAAATATCTCTTTCAAAGAAGAAACTATATTTCAAGACCTGATTACCATTTTGCATCACCCAGAAATGGCTAGCAAACATCAGAACATATATTCTTCTTCAACAGTATTAAACTGATTTCCAATAAGTATAATTCTCTAATTTTTCTAAAAGGATTCTATAAAGAAAACATGAAGGGTACTAAAAGTCCTTGGGAAAGCTAATACCATTTCTATCATTTTCACTTGGCAAACTGAAAGTTATAACTGCCAGAGATATGTTCCTAGATATAATGCCTTCTGAATCTACTTTACAATATAATGCTATCTGTTGACTTTCAAAAATACAATTTCTACCTTTTCTGTGCAGAGAAAAGAGAGTTCCCTTATTTGAAACCTACTCAGAAAAGCTGTAGTATCCTGATCTTTGTCTTTAAAATGCATAGTATAGTTGTTTTATAATAACATTCCCCAAACTGGTTGAAACCAACCTGGACAGTTGGTTTAGACTGCAATGCTGAGTCTATTTATATTAAATAAATAATAAATAAATCTTCCTTGCTGAAAGTCTGTAGTTCAAAATATTCAAAAAGCTGTACAATATCCCTGGAAAATTGGAAGTTTTGCCTCCGGCTTCTTGATACTAAATTCTTAACACGAGGAAAGGAGATGTAACTTCCCAAATGAAATATGTAGATCTGCCATCATTCGGCCCTGCTTTATTTTTAAAGTAATGAATGGCTGAGACTCCAGCTTCCAATGATTAGTTGATAAAACCTTTCTAGGGTTGTAGCAGTTGAGCAAAATATTAAAAACAACCAGGAATTTCTTCAACTGGCCCCAGATAAAACGCTCAACGTAAGCCCAGTCTAACAATTGTGCTGCCACAGCTGGATGGCTGTTAGTAGCCAACAGACAGGACACAACTACAATAATATCCTCTTGTTCATGTTCTGCACAACTGGTATTGAAAATCATACTTTTGATATCAAATATAACTTATATCTGCTATTACAAATCATCACTGAATAAGCTTTTTTCTCTGTGGTCTTTTTTTTTGTTACCAATTGTTTGCCTAAATTTAAAAAAAATATCCCTTAATCAAGAATCTTATTTTCAAAACCTCAAAGGAGTTGCAAAGATGCAGGTTTTCTTTGTTTGTTGGTTTGTTTGAACATGTTAGTTTATAAAAAGATTCTTCAGGAACAATACTTTGCATATTCTGGGTTTATGAATCCCAATACACTGTAGGTAGCTTCTTATTCTTTTTACTTTAATTACATGGTTGAACGTCTTTCATTTTTCATTTTTGTGTGCTACAGCTGGAACAGAAAAGTAAATGGTTGCCATAACATCATAGTGCTCCAAGATATAGTTAACTAATCCTTTAGTAGCTTATTCCACTTTACAATGGAATTAGGATAGTTATTCCCTTTGTTGGTATTATCTTCTTGGAAAATGTTATTGTAATTTTTTCAGCAGAATTAAAGAAGACTTTTAAGGTATGAGAAAGAGGGGGGAGGGAGGGAGGGAGGGAGAGGGAGAGAGAAAGGAAAGAGAGAGAACAATTTAATTTTTAGGATCCCTCAAATATATACCAGTAATTTAGGTTACACCTCACCAGTCACTCATCAAAGTAAGTTTGCATTTGTGCTTGTATATATGCTGGGCAATTTAGCATTTAATAAGCAAGGTTTTTAGTATTTTAATACAGTTTTATAGTCTTGCTATTTTTACTATTTTTTGAAATTGTTTTAAAATTAAGATTCTATTTATATAGGATTATTATGGATAATTTATTATTCTTTCTATTGATTTTAGAAATGCTTGTGCCTTGTCATTTGAACTTTGTTACATTTTATAACAATTCTACAAATGCTGGTCAGTGACTATAACAATAATGATTACAGGTAGTCTTCGACTTACAATAATTAATTTAGTGACCATTCAAAGTTACAATGGCACTGAAAAATAGTGATCCATTTTCACAGTTACGTTGCACCATTCCTGTGGTCATGTTATTAAAATTCAGATGCTTGGCAACTGATTAATATTTATTAAGGTTGCAGTATCCCAGTGTCATTTGACCCATTTTGTGACCTTCTGACGAGCAAAATCATTAGAGAAGCCAGATTCACTTAATAACCAAGTTACTAACTTAACAACTGCAGTGATTCACTTAATAACTGTAGCAAGACAGATTATAAAATGTGGCCAAATTCACTTAAGAATTGTCTTGCTGAGCAACAGAAATGTTGAGTTCCACTTGGGTTGTAGGTTGTGGACTATCTATATATGGTATATATGCCATAAAATATAAATATCCAAGCAGAGAATCACCAATTTCAAACTGTGTTATGTTCTACCAGGGGTCCCCAAACTGGACAAATGTAAGACTTGTGGACTTCAACTTCCAGAATTCTCCAGCCAGCTCTGCTCCGCTGGCTGGAGAATTCTGAGAGTTAAAGTCAACAAGTCTTAAAGTTGCCAAGTTTGAACAGCTCTGTGTTATAATGACACTGTATTACCTTGTCTAGTATCTGAACTTTTGATGTAGGCATGACCATATTTAATTCTTATTTAGAGAATATTTGAGCCTGCTCTGCTGCTTGGGCTAAAGAAGGAGCATTTGAAAAAGTGCAATAACTAAATACTGGAGCAATCAAATGTTTTCCAAAGAATCACAAGACAATGTATTGTCTCTTCCGATGTAATATTTGGGAATTGTATTTTGTTTGTTTTGGTATGGTCTCAAAAACTCCATTGGGTAAAATCCATTGAGGCTGCTAACTCAGTATTAGTCAAGGATAGATGAGGACCCAGTCTTTTGTCTAAAGCCAGGATTTTTTTAAAAAAAATATAGCTGCTTTCTAATTTGCTCTTTGATTTGCAGGAAGAGAAAAAAAAACAGCATTAGTGTAGCCTTTCAGTGTTGTGTGCAAGTCATCATTCTGAATCAAAATGGCCAATTGTTAGAGATACTGAGAAGAGGTAATTTGGGAATAACTTGAGGACCAGAAGTTTCCCATCCATGCTAGATGAATTTCTCCCTAGGTTCAACTGCAATTATCAGAGAAAAATAAGAGATAAAAGGGTTTGATTTGTTTGTTAATTAAGTGAACTGTCTAAGCAATTCAAAATTGGGATACAGCTTGAAATCAGAACCATCATCATTTTTCTCCCCCTTTTCGCAGAGCTGAAGAAAATCTTTCTGCAGACTCCTACAGATATTCCAACCTTTTGACAGATCTCTTACTGGCCAAAAGATCATTTTTGCTGCTCTCAGCCTGTTCTCCTATAATATTTCACCGAGCTGCTTGCTTGGCACTTCTGATTTCTTTTATAAAGAAGCATTGATTTGAAAGATCTACAGAATTCATCTTATAACAATCCATTCTTTTACAAACAGGGTCAACATTGTGATTTATTTCCAGTTCTACATCTGAGCAATATATTTATTGCTTACAAGAATATTTCAAATTAAACAAGAGCCATATTATCATTCCACTGCTTTGTCTGATGCTATATAGCAAGTATAAAACATTATCTTTTCCAGACTTGCTGACTCTTCCTTTTGAGTTCTGGACAGAATTATAATTGCAGCATAAAAGTACTGTAACATCAAGCAGAATCTGAAAATAAGCTGCACATTAAACATACAGGTAGCCTTTACTTAGCAACCAGAGTTGGGACCAGCGAATCAGTCATAAATTGAAACAGTTGCTAATTGAAACTACGACTGTGCTTGTGATTTTACTTCAGCTTTCCCCCTACAGATCTCTGAAGGTCATCATCAATACGAAGACTGACCGTGGACGAAAAGCATTTTTTCATTGCTTGTTGCAGTCATTTAATGAGGATTAGCTGTAATTCATATTAACAAAATGGCTGCATTTACTTATTCCAAATTAGTGTCCAAAATGTATTCTCAGTCTCAGATGTGTGGACCTCAGCTGCCAGAATTGTCCAGCAAGCATGAATGAAATCCACACATCTTAAAGCTGAAGAGGTTGAGAAATACTGAAGTAGTTTATAGCATCCCTACATTTGGCCCCAATTTTTCTTCTGCTGATCCAAAGCGCAAAAATGGATTGACCCAGACCATTTCCATCTGATGCCAATCTTTCATCAAATGACTTACCAGATTCTCTGAGAGGAACTTTTGTGGATGTTGCAAGGCAACAATGATGGCTCACAAATATTTCTACTCTAATAAAAAGGGCTTTGATAAAAAAAGCAATTGCTGAATAAATTATACATCCAAGTGAGCATGAAACAGTTACAAAACCAATTGGGGCCACTCAGTCTGTGAGTCTGACTGCAGAAGCCCCTTAATCAAACATGGGAGAATTTTTTTTTTTAATAGTTTAAACAGTTATTCTCAAAAGCATGAGACAATCTTTTTCTAGGTCAGACGATCATTGCCTGAATTTTGCTAGCCAAAATTACTTTATCAAGCCTATAGATTTAAAAACTTACAGTCACAATCAGACCCTTTTCCTGGAAATATTTGACCAGCGGAACAGTATTCTGCTTGAAATTAGTCAGGCGTCTCTGTGTGGCTTTCAGATTATCGTCTGGTCTCCCCTGCTGTTCGGCGCGTTTCATTAGGCGTTCTTGGAGCCGCTGATTTGAGCAGGACAAGAACACCACCAAATCTGGGGTACAGATCTGCAAAGAAGATAATCCAAATGATGTTAAATTCAACATAGACAGCATTCAGATTACTGTCAATTATCCATCTATAAGTCACTTGGTTGAGTTGAGCAGCTATGGAAATTGTATGAATGAAGGAATGAAGGAATGAACAAACCACCAACTTTTGCCATTTAAAGACCTTTAGCAAACACTGAACCCTTACATATTGTTGTTTGAAGGGAAATGTGATCTCTTGTTAGCATCCCAAGGGAAGTACTTTCCTTCTGGAATTTAAATTATGTTGAGGGTAACTGATACATCCAACAGGCAGTCTGTGTAGATTACAGAGTAGATTATACTGTATCCAACACTGTGCAGACTAAGAAGAAAGAAGATTCTCTTTTTCCCCTTCTTGCACCAGAGTGCCCCATAACTACAACTTGATGAGAAAGAGCAATTTGTTACCCCCACTTTTTTGGGGTTTGAAAGAAATGTAATTCCAGGTGCTAAGGAAGATGCAGGAAATGACACCAGCTGGCATCTAGAAGTGCCTGTATGAGAATGGTATGAAAACACTAGAAAAAGAAAAGAGTGCCACACCACATGAATTTAGCACACCCATTCCTGCTGTTCAGGCCAAAGGCACTTGTCACAAACTGTGATGGCCATGTTCTCGGTAATAAGGACTCTTTATAATAACATAGCATAAATAAATAATCCTAATTGAACTGAGCGACTTTTACCAAAGTGATTGTTGGGTTCAAATCTTAATGCTAATATTTCCCCACACTTGATGGGGATAATTATGTTCTTTGAAAATAATTGAGTGGAATGAAACTGTCGCAAATAATTGGCCTGGTGATTAGAGTCCATATGAGATAACAGGATAAGCTAAGCAGACATACAATTAAAAGATACTGAGGGAGTTTATTTTAAGTTGTTTACTTGAAGACAAATATTCAGGACAGTTTGTCATTTCCTAAGGAGTGTACTTGTCAATGCCTTTTGCATTTGGAAACGATGGGTGATTTGCCAATTAAACCTTGGCAAAATTAGCTAATGTTATAAAAGAGAATGCATTCAAAACCGATGTGGGTAATTATCTAAAGAGAAGCTTGTACCCCATGTCCATTTTCTTCTTATTCAAAGTATTCTGCTGTCTACAGCCTACCACAGTGTGTCTACAGCCTATCACACTTCCACCACAAATCTTGGAAGTTTAGTAAATATATTATTAAATATACAGCTAATTAACTAAGCTTTACAATTACCATCATTATATGAGCAAATATGACACCATCTCTTCACAGTAGTGCTTGCAGACTTAGGTAGGATCTACACATTTATCAAACTGGGGAAAAAAACCTTTATTAAAAAAAATAGGCATTGATGGTGATAGAAAATCCTCAAAACTGGAAATGCTAAAAGGCCATAAAAGCTGAGTGATTCTGGGAAGAACATAAGAAGACTGAAAGAGAATAATGAAGATATATAAATTAATAACTAGTGCTAATTAACTGAATAAATATGCTTGGTTAAAATACTAAAGAGCTTTAGGTTGCGAAATACTATGTTGAAAGGCCAAATAGTATTTATTACTAATATTAATATTTTCTTATTAATAAGGAAACTAAATGGTTCTACACTGACATGCAGTGTCTTGGGATAACAACTCCCTTCCAAAAAATATTAATTATAGGAGGTAGAAAAGTTCACACTGGAAGTAAAATAACATCTGGAATAACAGGAAAATTTGGTCCTGTTTTAAAAAATCAACAGGAGATAAACTACTAACAACATGCCATGAAATGTCAATATTTGTAACAAACGCTTTCTTCCAATAACCTAAAACACATAACTATACATGGCCATCGCTGGATGAACTCTACAATTACATGGTCTTTCGGCAAAAATGGAAAAACACTATTCAGCCAAGCAAGATTCTGTAGTGTCAATGAAAACATCAGTATTTTAGCACCAACATATGAAAGTAAAGAGCATTAAAACTAAATGTTAAATGCATATCTTTAAGAGGCTTAAAGGGAAGAGTTACCATTTTTAATGTAATTCTTTTGGAAACCAGAATCTTGAAGTATGTTAGGTTTTACACACACACACACACACACACACACACACACACACACACATATGACTATACACACACACAGTATGCACACACACACACACACATACATAAACATATATACAGTATATTTGATCACAGCAAAGGACTTCGCAAGACAATTTCAAATTTAGCACATATGGAAAACAGACACTAAAAGGTAACTCAAATACTACAAAGCTACTTTTTGTCTTTAAAAGGTTTATAGAAAATGCACAGAGGAAAGTATCATGTACTCCATCTCCCTCTTGAGAGGAAACCTGTGTTCTCCAAAAGCCTCTTTAAAGTTTCCCTCAATTGAAGGCCGGTTTATTTTATTTAGGTAAAGGTAAAGTTTCCCCTCGCACATATGAGCTAGCCATTCCCGACTCTAGGGGGCAGTGCTCATCTCTGTTTCAAAGCCGAAAAGCCAGCGCTATCCAAAAACGTCTCTGTGGTCATGTGGTCGGCATGACTAAATGCCAAAGGCGCACGGAATACTGTTACTGTCTCACCAAAGAAGTCCCTATTTTTCTACTTGCATTTTTACATGTTTTCGAACTGCTAGGTTGGCAGAAGCTGGGACAAGTAACAGGAGGTCACTTCATTACACGGTGCTAGGGATTCAAACCGCCAAACTGCCAACCTTTCTGATCAACAAGCTTAGCATCTTAGCCACTGAGCCACCGCGTCCCATTATTTCATTTATTTTATTTATTTTGCTAAGCATGTATAAGATAACAGATATCAGTATAAACATTATGAATACAGGAAATGGATACAAATAAGTGGAAACAGTAGGACAGGGGTGGGAGGCATGTTGGTGCGCTTATGCACGCCCCGGTTGAGGAATTAGTTATTAAATTTCATTATAAAATAAAATACAGAAGAAAAAAAGAGAGAGAGAAAAGTGCAAAAACAAAAAGAAAAAGTGATGACATCCAACTGTTTTCAATGCCATAAAATACAGACCAAATATAACTTCAACCTTTTGCTTTACATGAATTTCTTAAAGCAGTTTTTACAAAAAATCCACAATTGTTCAAAAGAGGATTCTTGGAGGAACTGAAGAAGGAAGAATCAGAGGACTTATTTTTTTGTGTAAGAGGAGAACAACGGTGAAAACAGAGGCTAAGTTGAAACAAGGAACAAAGAGAAATAAAGATGAAGGGCACAGACATAAGGTGATATGACCCTTCCTCAGAAAAGTTACACAACTATTCTGTTGGCAACAGAATGCAACCTTCAATCAAACACAACAAAAAGCCTCTCCATCTTCTAATTCTTGGAAAAGGAAATAGAATATGCCTATTTGACATGTATATCAGCAATTATGTAATTTGTTATGTAATTTGTTATAGTACATCCCTTCTTCTCACTAAAATAGAAATAAAGATGGATAACTCGGTTACAGTGAAAAGGCAAAAACACTTGGAATATGTCCACAATAAATATAATACTGAAATTTGATTCCTGCTAGAATTACAGACAAGTCCAAAAGCAATACACAGAGGCCAAGAATATATATAAATACCTTAGAAAATGTGTGGTGTCTAGTTTGCATATCATGCTAAGACCTATGCAAAGAAATAATTTTACAGCTTCTTTTAATACATTAATCCATGTGCTGTATTTATTAGATCAAAACTGAGCCTTACGTTTCATTTCTTTCTCACATTATAATTGCAGTGATCATATTTTCTTGGAAAAAATAAAGGACAAATTTGAAAAATGGAGCCTATTTGGAAGAATTTCAATAGGATTAAAAATGTTCATTTTTATAACGCAAAACGAAGAAAACCTTTAGAAAAAGGTATCATAAAAATATCTAAAATCAAGCAGTATATGTAAATCTGTTTTAAAAATAAAATTCAAATTTTATATTTTTCACAAGAATGTGAAAGACATATTAAATGGTACAATTTGCATGTAAAAATTAAATGAGCAAAATAAAGAGCAGAAGTGAGTTTTTGAAAAATAAATAAATATAAAGGACACCTTTCTAAAATAAAGGCCATCTAATCATCTAATTATAATAGAATATAAGTGTGATTTCTTAAACCAGTTTCTCATTACATGAAAACCATGAAATTGTACTTTTAAACCAGAGGAGGTTAATAGACCAAGTTATCACATTCTGGTTTATGAAGAGAAATGAAATTACAGGTTCCCAGTGTGGGATCATTTATAGGAAACTACAATTATTAAACTACAATAAAATATTAAACTATAAAGCTGCAGTACAAATGTTACAGTAGGCAAATGTTTCCTCCCGAGTATGGCATTCGCAAAGTCGAAGACCAAGTACCAAACATGTTTGAATACTTCCTCATGCAAATGTCGCAACTTACATATTTTAGTCAGATGTTCAGAAACAAATATGTAATGGCGGCATTTTTATGTCATAGCAATAGCAGTTAGACTTATATACCGCTTCATAGGGCTTTCAGCCCTCTCTAAGCGGTTTACAGAGTCAGCATATCGCCCCCAACAATCCGGGTCCTCATTTCACCCACCTCGGAAGGATGGAAGGCTGAGTCAACCTTGAGCCGGTGAGATTTGAACCGCCAAACTGCAGATGCAGTCAGCCTGCAGTGCTGCACTCTAACCACTGCGCCACCTAGGCTCTTCATGGTAGCTTGATGTCGATACCACTACTCTTCAGCTGTTAAATTGCAATTTTGCTAGTACAGAAAAGCTCACGCATAACATATATGGGACAAAATGAATAATGCAACCCTTAGTAATCTTTAAAGTCCTATCGACTCAGTGCCTTTATATGGAACAATCAAAAAATAAAAATAAACCTAGGCTCCCTTGAATTGAGCTTAATTCCTAATAACTTTAAGGAACCCTATGCAGGTTTTCAAATAACAAAATGGAAATAGTAAAATGCTTGAGAAAACTAGGAACAATGAAGAAATTTAGCCTAATTTAGCATCAACTGCTACTTCTTTTTTACCACTCCTCAAATAATTAGTGACAACAGAGGTCCAATATTAATAACTGCATGCACGGCGAACACAAGCTGAATGTGTGCTCTGAGAGAAAAAAATAATCAGAAATTCAGTGTCAACATCTAGCCACACCTCAATAATTTCCAATCTATAATTTTCAATGTGCCACAATACCAGGTTTCTTTTTAAGGTACCAAGCACTATTAATGGAAAATTTGTAGGAGAAGAAAGTGGGGGTAATTAAATTGTAGGCAAGCTCTCTAAATCTATATTTAGAGACATTAACGAGAGTACATGTTCATGCATACACTTCTACCTTCCATTCTTGCTTTATAACTAGGAGTATATTACCTGCCAATTTAGAGAAACCGCTGGAAGGTAGAAAAAGAAGTAGACATAATCATAATAATATATTATGCTGTTCATAATGCATACATTCAGTTGTTGGTTGTTCAATGTAACTAGCGATATCTTTAGTATTTCTATTTCTTTTACTAATAAAATCATTATGAACAACTGCAAAATTCATGTGTGACAGTCCAAAACATTGGAAAAAAAAACCAGATAACATTATCATCACCAGATGCCTTTTGAATTATCAAAAAAGCCCCTGGGAAGGAAAAATGTATTTCACATGACAAATTCTACTGCCGTTTGACAGGATCTTATTTTTTTACAGGATGAAAGTCTATAGGTCTCCTTTACTCATGCATTCAAAAAAGAATGCAACCCAGCACTGCTTAAAGTAGGCTAGACCTTGACAATGTCATTGTTCAGATAAAGTCCCATTGGCTCTTCCAACTGAACAACAAAATAACCCTGATCCTTCAGCAGATTTATTAAGTGTTTTATAGTCTTTTATAGGTACCTATTTTTAAAAATGAAAGGCTGATATTGACATTATTAGATGGGAGCATCACATTTCCATAACAACAAAAAACACTCAAGACAAAACTTTTTATTCATATGCTTTCCTACAGCTATTGCGTCAGTTGATGTTTTTTCTTTCAGAAATCTAAATCCGTTAAGATCCCATTATGAGAAAAAGAACACAAATCAAGTAACATCTGACAGTTCATGCGTTCTAGAATTTTGTGCTTCTCTTATACAATATTCCTCATGTGCTTGAGTTACTGTCTGGTTTCTGAAGGAGATAGCTTAAGTACATTAAGCACAAATTAATTTTTACTACAACACAGGATTTTTTTAAAAAAAACACTTACTATCTTGTTTTTAAGTAAGTTTCTGGGGCCTCCCTCCCTCCCTCCCTCCTGCTTTCTTTCTTTTTGAGCCAATCTGGATTCTGAGTGATTGCCTGGATAATTCACCCTGCAGTTTTCTTCGCAACATTTTCAGAAAACGTTTGCCAAAGGCATGATTAGAACTCAAAGCATCACACTTTGAGACTCAGGGCCTTTAACATCTACACCAAATCAACTCTTTAGCAAGCTCAAATGTATTTCAAAATGTAAAGAGTCAAGACAATAAGCAGCTGAATCTGTACAGCTTTGTGACATTATATACAGTGGCTGAATTAGTACATAATTAAAGTATAACTTGCTATTATGAAGCTGTTTTTGAGATTCTTCTTATTTTCCTCCAGAAGTTTTATTTCCACTGTTTACTAATACAACTTAGCATGAGATTTGAACCAGGATAAAGCATGCTTAATTTTAGTATAGTTTATCAAAGTAAGATTGTTTCGAGCTATGATTTATGAGGCTGCATTATTTAGTAAACTAGTTAATATAAACCACAATTAAGAGTGCAGGTATTACCATAACCTGAGATTAATCAAAAATAGTTGGAAGTTTATGAACTCCTTTCAGCTCCTCTAGGAGAGAAAGATAGTTGGCAAATCCAAAACTGACGTAGTTCATAATCATAACTCAGCATTAAACTGTTAGCAGTAAAAATTGTGCAGGATTTTGACAGTTAAAGCATTACGTATAAATTAATTACTTCTAGAACTGACATTTTGTGCTGCTACTAGTTGCCAAGTTGGATGAAGAACTATAGGAATAGTTCCATTGTCTTTAGGACTTTCTAATCCAAAATGACAAATTAAAGTAACATTGGTTATACTGATCTGCAAAGGTAATATGAATTCAACCTAAAATAAATATTATGCGATTCACCTTTATGTACAGTTTACCTGATTTATCATTTGATTCTGCACTTAAACACTGGGAGGTAAACCACAGACAGCTGTTCAGAGGTATACTGATGCCAATTTTCATCATGACCCCAATGCAAACTTTGCCCTTTTATACTTTCACCATAAGGTTACACACAAGTATAGAAGTGGAGTTTTATCACAGTATCTTAACACATCTCTTCCTTTCCTCATCCTTGAAGACAATGATAAGCTGAATTTTGAACCTATTAGATTGAAAGTACTGCTGGAGATGAAATCAATGTTCTCCATCATTTTTGTATGCAAGTCAACTGCAATGCAATCATCAAGGGATCACATCATATTATGAATCAAACCCAGTCACTGAATGATCAGTGATCTCTTTCGTGCTTGATATTCTGATGATGATGGCCCATTGAGTCTTCCCAATTCATTTCAATAACATTAGCACCGAGGAACAAAAACTAGCAGCTGCAACCTCTCTAAAAAGGTGAATGGAGAAATGCTATTGCAAGAAATCCACGGACTCAGATTCAAATAGATTCAGAGTAAATGTACCAGGATTTAAGTATGCCATGACTAACCTTATTCACTTGAATACATTTAAGTAAAACTAAGTTACCGTGTCCAGTGAAGTGGGAGATAAGTGAAATTATTTATAGACTATTTAAACCAGTATGTTTCTCTTCAAAGATCTGAACTAAGATTGCAGTCGTGCTCTGGCAAGTGATTTTGTCCATATTTTGTCACACTGTACATTATAGGATGTGTGGACTGGAAAATTTGATTTACCTTACCAAAAAGGGTCTCAACTCTTACAATTTATCTACAAATAAATCCTGATTTATTATAATAAACTTATCATCATAGTTTACAAAGGATGAAAATTGCACTAGAATGAAAATGGTACTCAAAAAATAAAGAATATATGAAAATTGTTCAAGCATTTTCGATCTGAAGGAAGTATTAAACCCACTAGTCTTGCAGATGTTTCAGCCTAAATTACAAGTTAGTATAAACTCAGACCTCTTTCTCAGTGTATGTGCCTAGAATGTAAAGAGTTTGAAATGTTAAATGCCTGGAATGTACACAGCTTTCAAATATTTGTCAATTCTCTGAAGCTGTGATGTGGGGAAAAAATGGTGTTTCTTTATCTAAAGGCGCTTTTTTATTTTTTACAATTCTGTTTTTTTTCCCAGAAGTCCTCATCAGAACTTTCCCAAGGATAGAAATACTACATTTAATTAATTTTCTGGCTAAGGTAGATGTTACAATAGCAATATAGAACCCAGATATCCATTATTTTGTTTAAGAAGCTGCCTTATTGAGCATGGTGTTACTATAGTAGACCAACATTCTAAGGGGGTCATCTTATACTGTATATACCCATGATGGCAAACCTATGGCATGCATGCACGCACTGGCCAGCTAACTTCGGCCTTCTTTTGAGGCCGTTTTTTGCCCTCTGGAGCCTTCAGGGGCCTTCAGTAGGCTTCCCTGAAGGCTCCGGAGGGCAAAAAACGGCCCTATGACCAAACCAGAAGTCACAATCGCTGAACTTCCAGGTTCCCCATAGGTCCGTTTTTTGCCATATGGAGGCTTTAGGGAAGCTCCTGAGGCCTCCAGAGATCATCTGTGGGGGAGAGACTGTTTTCACCCTTCCCAGGCTCCTTGAAAGCCTCTGGAGCCTGGGGAGGGCGAAAAAACAGGGCCAAAAGTAGGGAGCGCTGGTTGCACGCTCATGCACATGGGAGGGTCACAGGCATAGCATTATGGGTGTGGAACACCCACGCATGACCCCCCCTGCGCTCCTCCCGCTTTTGGCACAGGAGCCATAAAAGGTTCACTATCACTGGTATATACTATATACATCATCAGCTTAAAGCTACGATGTATACAGCAGAAAAATCTAGCAGAAAGACCAAAGATATACTTGCAAATTCAGCAAAAGAGCCATCCAAGAAAACTTTCTAAGTGTGCTTATAGTAGGCAAATATAACAGATTGGAAGAAATCAAGAACCAAAGATCTTAATAGATGAAGATGCAGATTTCACGGCAATGACATTTAATCAGAATACAGAACTGGGAGAGACCAAGGTCTTCTAGTCCAACCTCCTGCCCAAGAAGGAGACCTATACTATTCCAGACAAATGGCTGTCCAATTTCTTCTTAAAAACCTTGAGTGATAGAGCACAGACAGCTTCTGAAACCAAGCTGCTCCACTGGTTAATTGTTCTAACTACCACCAAATTTCTCCTTAGTTTTAAGTTGGGTATCTTCTTAATAAATTTCCATCCGTTACTTCTAGTCTTATCCTTATATCCTTTGGAGAATAGGTTGTCCTCTTTTTCTCTGAAACATCTCCTCAAATATTGTCATCCCAGTCCTTCTCTATGTTATATTAGACATACCAAGTTGCTGCAACTGGTCACCATATGTTTTAGTTTCTACCACCCCAATCCTTTTTGTTGCCCTTCTCTTTATGTTTTCTAGAGTCTCAACATCTTTTTTGTATTGTGGTGACCAATACTGTAAGCTTCGGTTACAATAGGAAGCCCAATACAAGAAATTTGGAAACCCAGAAGAAAGGGTTCTAGAATAGAATGGTGCAGCTAAGCAATATTTGCCATTCTGTCTTGTAATTTTTCTAGACAGACAGCTCTATGTCAAGGTGGTAAGCATAGTTTAAAAAAAACAGGAGATAGGAGATTCACGCCCAAAAAGTTTCTCCCATGTGAGGAAAAGGTAATGAGCTGAGTTGGTGGCAGGAAAACTAGACTGAGAGTTTTAAGAGAAAATCATCCAGAGTTACCTTGTGGTTAAGATGGATGGCGAATAAATCTTATCAATCAATCAATCAATCAATCAATCAATTAATTAATGAAGACTAGCAAAAGATCTCAGGCAGAAGAGCCAGAGGTCAAGAATGCAAATCAGTTATCTCATATAAACTCTCATTTTGTCCAATTTGCTATACTACCCATGTAAAAGGATGCTTTGTTTTTAACCATTCCAATAACTGAATTGTAAAAATTCTATTAATAGTTTTGCTAATTAACTCTGCAAGGGGGCATGGCAGAGTAATAAGATGCCTACCACAAATGAAATGGATTCTAATCTATGCTTCACTGAACATAACAATATTTTTTTTCAATACCATTATTGCTCTACTATCTTCTGGGCTTATTCACTGCATGAAGTATCCTTACCCTTGAGAAGATCAGAGCTATTTAATATCAAGAAAGGATCTCTGGAACTGTTTCAACATTTCCATATTCCAAAATTGGTCACCCTTACATAGAACCATCAACCACTCAACTTCTGAAGTGTCAGGTTTAATTCTATTTCTAACATAATAGTAAAAGTTTAAGTTATTGGATTATTTGGAAAGAAGGGTTTTTTATTAAACCTAAATATCTGCTAAACCTCAAAATAGATAATTGACATATTTACTTCATTAGTATAATGACATAATTGGTGTTTTTATATTATTTGCACCAATTCATGTAATTGACTAATTAAACTTTAAATAACATTTCCATGCAAATAACATAAAAACATCAATACATAATTATACAAATTATACATATCCAGCAAATGTATGGACAAGCTGTAGAAACAATGGAATTTTCCTTTACATAGGTGTAGGGGAATCCAAATACAAATTTGATTGGTTGCAGTTGAAGGTCTGTTAAAATAATGTTTCACATAGGGGTGTTATCTAACAGTTTTGTTCCTGCTTGTGCAACGTTTTTTTTCTAAGTTACAATTTAAGTTTTGTCTATTATATTATTTTTTCCCAGAGGAATGGAGGAAGCAAATAATTTTGCACACTAATGAAATGAGAACAGGAAAGTGAATACTAGAGATTAAGATTTTATGAGCTAACTCCATAATAAAAGATAGGGACTGAGACAAACCTGTTTGAGAATTCATTGCTTTGAAATCCTGAAGACTGAAATGCCTATGTGGCGGTATAGCTAGGTTGATATCTGATGGCAATGCAATTATCTTGTTATTTTATATAACAAAACAAGAAGAACTTTGCAATTTGCTCATGATATAAACAAGAGCAAATCACAGGTCTGAGACTAGAAAGCTGTTTGATTATTTAATTTCCATGTATTTTGGTGTGCTGAAAACAAATAAAATATTGAAAAAACTCCTAGACATCATGATTTGCCACAACATGCAAAATTGTTTTCAATTTTTTTTTAATTTTTGGTATTTTTTATATTATGGGTTTTTAACCAAATTTAAAGTCCAAATTACTATTAATTAATTCACATAAGTGCATTTAAGATATAAAATGCCAAAAAACCTTAAAGGGTTTGTCTGAGTTATTTAAAAAAAATATAGCACTGTAAATCTGATGGTCAGCAATATATACATAAGCTAAGCAAGCTTTAAGTCTGTGCTTCTAATGGTAGAAGGGGTTAATCTTTCCTGAAGAATCCAGTGGGAGGGAGACACATGGCAGACAGCAGCATCTCCGGTCAGTGCAGGAGGCGTGGCCAGCATTGTGACATCTTGTGTACAGACACAGAGGTGATCTCTCCTGCATGCCACACTTGTGCACGAATCATCATCAGGTTCTTGGTTCTAGGCTGTTCACACTTTTTCATCGCAATTCATGTTAGCTCATCATTCTTCAACTGTTATGTTATGGCTCCAAGAAAGTGTATTAATTCACCAGACAGTTTCTGTTTCATCTGTGGTGAATATACAGTGTTGAAGCAACAGCAGAATATTACAGACTTTGTGAAAAAAGTATACTTTGCATACTTTGGACTAAAAATTGGAGATTAAGATAAAGTTTGGGTGCCTCATAAAGTGTGCAAACGGTGTGTTGATGACCTCTGAAACTGGTTCAAGGGTAAGAAAAAATCTTTCTGTTATGGGATTCCTATGGTATGGCAAGAGCAAAGGAACCATAGTGATGATTGTTACTTTTGTGCATGCGATGTGAAAGGGTTTAATTCCAAAAGGAAGCATTCCATTTCATACCCCAATCTTCATTCAGCAATTCGTCCCATCCCCCATAGCACAGATATACCAGTACACAAGTCCCCTGCTACCTTGGAAGAGATACCTAGCTCCAATGAAGGTGAAGTCATACCTGAACCAGATGACAAATCAAGTTCTGACTTTGAAGATGATACAAGACCAAAATTGTTTTCTCAGGAGGAGATGAATGATTTGGTAAGAGACTTGAATCTTCCCAAAGATGCCACTGAGTTACTCGGATCAAGGCTGAAAAGCAGGAATTTATTGTTGCCAGGAGTGTCATCTTCATGGTTCAGACATTGTGAAAAGGAGTTTGTTCTTACGTTGCCCAGGAAGACAAGTTGGTTTATTGCATCGATGTCAAAGGTCTGATGGGTCAATTTAAAATCCAATATGATTCAGAGCAATGGCGTCTTTTTATAGATTCTTCAAAAAGAAGTCTCAAAGCAGTTTTACTCCACAACGATTTTTATGCTTCCATACCTGTAGGTCATTCCGTACACTTGAAGGAAACCTACGAGAACTTGGAATTGGTTCTTCGTAAACTTAAATATAAAGACCATGTATAAGTGTGTGGGTACTTGAAGGTCTTGTGCATGCTGCTCAGGCAACAAGCTGGGTATAGCAAATACCCTTGTTTTCTATGTCTATGGGACAGTCGAGACCAACAAAATCACTGGACCAAGAAGAGTTGGCAGCCGAGGATGCTAACAGTCGGTGAAAAAAATGTCCTCCGAGAAACTGGTACCTTCCCATAAAATTCTTCTACCACCTCTCCACATAAAATTGGGATTGATGAAGCAATTCGTAAAATCACGAGATGGAGAATGCTTCAAATACTTGATCACCAAGTTTCCATGCCTGTCGGAGGCAAAATTGAAGGAAGGTGTGTTCATCGGACCAGACATTAGAAGGCTTATAGTTGATCAAGAGTTTGTCAATACCATGACGGATCCTCAAAAAGAAGGGTGGATTGCATTTAAAGAAGTCGTACAGAAAGTTTTAGGCAATAACAAAGATCCTCATTACAAAAAGATCGTCGGAAGAATGCTGAAAGCATTTCAAGCTTTAGGTTGCCTGATGAGTTTGAAAGTGCATTTCCTCCTGTCCCACCTTGACTACTTTCCTGAAAATTTGGGAGCTGTGAGTGAGGAACAAGGTGAATCATTCCATCAAGACATTAAAGAGATGGAAAGGAGATATCAGAGAAAATGGAGCATTACAATGAAGGGAGACTACTGTTGGATGCTTCAGAGAGACATTCCAGATGCTACTCACAAGCGTAAATGCACCAAGAGGAGCCTCACAAGGAAGAAGTTTAGTGTGTATAGGTGAGCTCATTTCAGTTCAAAAAAGGATTTTCATGAAAATATTGTAATAAAACTTTAATTTTATAAGTCTATTTCCATTTATTTTGAGGTATTGCCTTATTTAACATAGTTACCTAAATTGTCAGGAAACATGATGTCCTATGACAAAATTTTCGGATTCAGCACATAAAAACATAAAGATTACGTGGAATAACCAAAACAGCTCTCGAAATTTTTTTTTTGCAGACCTGTGATTAGTACAAGTTATCTTCATGTCATCTCTTTTGGCAGATGAAATCACTTAAGCTTACTTAGAAGAAAGACTCAATGAGTAAGGAACTTATTTCGCTATAAACATGATTTGGACTAGAAAGATCCGTTTCCTCCAGTGCATTTCCTTGAACAATTAAGTCAAATTGAGGGAAGCAATCATAATTCTTACCAGAAGGCTAATAAGTAGAGTGGAAGATCCACCCACAATTCTGGAAGAATGGTCTCTGAATAATTTGTTTCAAATATCCTATCTTGATCTTCTAAAGAATGATCTTCCACTTTCTGTACATTCTAGTCTAAAGTAGACTCAGAATTTGATGTCGAAACTCAAATACTTTGGCCACCTGATGAGAAGGAAGGACTCACTGGAGAAGAGCCTAATGCTGGGAAAGATTGAGAGCAAAAAAAGAAGGGGATAACAGAGAATGGATTGAGTCACCAAAGCAGTAGGTTTAAATGGACTCCAGAGGATGATAGAGGACAGGAAGGCCTGGAAGAACATTGTCCAAGGGGTCGTGCAGGTCAGACATGACTTCACAACTAACAACAATAACAACAGAATTTGCAACTATTCTCAAATATTTATTGATGAAATGGAAGATTCCCATCCCATAGCCCTATGCATGTCAAAATCTGAGATTCCTAAATCATCAATCATCTGGCAGGGAAAGGAGCAAACAAAACCTTCAAGGTTAGAATGTTGTCCTTTAAAAAAATGTGAATTAAGGGTCTACTTCGGATGTCAATGTCTATGTGGTGGGAACTACAGACTTTTTACGAAAGTTGTGGAAAGATTTATTAATGGAAAAAATTGCGCAGAGAAGACAGCGAAGATGGGAGGAGAAAAGAAGTGGAAAACTATGCCTTTAAAGGGTTTTTTTGCTTAAGGAGCTGTATGGATAAGAAATGGTTTGATTAATTTATGGCAGTCTTCCAAACAAAGTAAGGTTTGTTTTCTTGCTGGGGATGGAGGCAAATGCATCTGCTTCAAGCAGCAGATGCAATGGTTAAGTTCTCATCCTGATAAGGGAAGGTTATACAAATAGCCAACTACGTTAGTGAAGAGATCAGCCACATGTTACTATCCACAGGAAGATATAAGGCAGTCTCCAACCTAGCGTACTGTAAGAATATATTGATTTTTAGATGGGGAATAGTTCAATTGCCAGAATCTTTGTGCCCTTGTCTTTTTCTTCTCAATAAATCTTATTAAAGAGACTCTTTGAGAATCATGCCTGGAAAATAATTAGTTTTGGCTGAGGCAGATGCAGGAGAATCCCGCAGCAAGGGGTTTGGATGCTCGAGGGGGAACTGATATTTGATGAAGTGCATGCATGCTTGAAAAGGCCCATGCAAATAAATAAATAAATAAATAAATAAATAAATAAATAAATAAATAAATAAATAAATAAATAAATAAGTGTGTGTGTGTGTGTGTGTATATATATATATATGTGTGTGTGTGTGTATATATATATATGTATATATATATATATACACATATATATATATATGTGTGTGTATATATTTAAGTATATATATATATATATATATATATGTATATGTATATGTATATGTATATGTATATGTATATGTATATGTATATGTATATGTATATGTATATGTATATGTATATGTATATGTATATGTATATGTATATATATATATATATATATATATATATATATATATATATATATATGTTGTATTTGTGCTGATAAATAAAGGGAGACTATATATATATATATATGTAAATTCACATACACATACACATACACATACATATATATATATATATACATACACACATACATATATATAGCTTTGAAGGAGCTGGCTACTATGAGGAATTATCCCTGGAGCTGGTCTGTGCCTATTTTAGTCTCACTGTACTTTCCAATAATTGATTAGAAGTTATTCCAAACACATGAATGGTACAGCATGATTTAATTTGAAATAAATTATAATGAAACTCTCACCTTGTAAAATAACTGAAAAGAACGGAAAGGTTGGCTTCTAAATAAATAGGGTACTGATTCACATAGATAAAGGTAAAGGTTTAAGGTTCTCCTCACATATATGTGCTAGTCGTTCCCGACTCTAAGGGGCAGTGCTCATCTCCGTTTCAAAGCAGAAGAGCCAGCACTGTCTGAAGACGTCTCTGCGGTCATGTGGCTGGCATGACTAAATGCCGAAGGTGCATGGAACACTGTTACCTTCCCACCAAAGGTGGTCCCTATTTTTCTACTTGCATTTTTACATGCTTTAGAACTGCTAGGTGGGCAGAAGCCGGGACAAGTAATGGGAGCTCACTCCGTTACACGGCACTAGAGATTCGAACCGCCAAATTGCTGATCTTCCTGATCGACATGCTCAGGGTCTTAGCCACTGAGCCATCACGTCCCTATCTGCATCATACAGATTTTGAGGCTATAAACTAGAAATAAGCAATGTATAAGCTCAGGACAAGAATTTTAATTTTTCAAATCCTTAAAACTGCCTCATCAAGTTTCAGTAACAAAATGGTTAAGAAGAAACACCACTATTTTCAACCATTTTAAAAACTGAAGTAATATCTGAATTGCAATATAAACCCCATATGTAACAATTTTTTTTTAAAGCTTTTCAACCTGAAGAGCGTAGGAATGGAGATAACATTCCTGCCCACTTCTGCCATAAATCACTACTCCCAAAACATTATAACTGACTTTATTACATCACACCAACCTAAAATGAAAGAAATTAAATGTTTGATTAGTAGATGTAAAATCATTTTATATCCTTAAATTATCATAAGAATTTATTTCATATACAAGCCATTTTCGCTACCCAAGCATCTTGCAATAATTTGAGTATAAATCACCAGCACTAATTAAGGTCATATGTTGAAGAATCTTAATTTTATACGGCAGGAAATAAACTGCTGGGGATTTTTTTTTATTGTTTTATTGTCTCAGAATCTGGCTTTCGTGCCATATTTTTATTGTATTTTTAAAAAGAACCTTGTGATAATATAAATTACAATTTTTTAAATTAAAAAGATTACATAATGTGCACATTTAAAAAGCTAAACCTGTTCCCTGACCAGTCATGTCCAACTTAAGAAGCTGGTACTTATCTTTGTTTCCTAGCCAAGGCAGCTTGATTTATCCAAAGACTCTTCCATGGCCATGACTAAATGCCAAGGCCCATGGAATGCTGTTACCTTCCCACAAAGTGGTACCTATTTATCTACTTGCATTTGCTTTCTTTTGAACTGCTACATTAGCAGATGCTGAGGCAAGAACAGGAATTCACCCCGTCACAGGTATTTGGGTCTCAAACTGCCAACCTCCTGGTTGATAAGCCCAGCGTCTTAACCGCTAGGCTCCCTTGCCCCCTCTAGGCCGCCTTGCCTCCTCTAGGATGTAATGCATGTATTACCGAAAGCAGATTCAGACATGCATTCTGAGTTAGCAGCTTCCAAGCTGTGGCTTGTCGTGAAAACAATGTCCTACTGAAACTGTGCTCTAATGAGTACTGAAAAGAAGCAATTAAAGAATAACCTTTTTCTTGTTGCATTTCCAATTATTGATGTATGAAAAAATGAGATTTGTTAATGTAGATGTTTTCTTTCTCTTTGGAACAATTTAATTACACAGCCAAGTTTATTGCCATTGTTAGCTGCCTTTCTGTCTGCTTCGGGAATCATGGAATCAGATTTCCCGAATGTGTGCCAACAAAACGATCTCTTATCACCCTACAATTAGGTATTTATAAATAACCTGGGCCGATGCTCATTAATTTGAAAGAAGCAGCTACTGCAAAATGTAGCATCTGGACATTGCACGTAACACTAATGGTGAATCAGGTACACTAGTTTCTCATCAGCAAAGTCAGGCTCAAAGTTTTGCTTCTCCTATGTATGAGAAGCAAAAGACTGATAGATTGCCATATATTCATGATTACCATAGACTTTCTTAGCTATTTGTGTGGGCCTACCATTGGATTAGAGGTTGCCATTCATGGCACGTGCCATAAAATCACATTGCAAATGCCATATTTTTTTTATCGCTCTGTATATTATCAGATATATCTGGTGGTGCAGTGATTAAACTCTGCCCATTGCCTAGAATTTGATCCTACCGGGGCTCAAGTTTGACTCAGCCCACCAAGGTTGGTAAAGTGAGGATCCAGATCGTTGGGGACATACAAATAATGCTGACATTGTAAACTGCCCAGAGAGTGCTGTGAAACAATATGCAGCTATATATAAGTCTAAATGCTATTGCTATCAGTTATGGAGGTCCCGCTGCATGTGCCAAGAACCACAAATAGGCCTTGACTCACAACCATTCATTTAGAGACTGCTTGAAGTTACAATGGCATGGAAAATAATGACTTATGACTGGCGTTCACATTTATGATCATAGTAGCATATCCAGTCATGTGATTAAAATTCAGGTGATTGGCAACTGACATGTATTTACGACAGTTGCAGCATCCAGGAATCATGTTAATTGCTATTTTCAATCTTCTTAGCTAGTTGCTGATGAGCTGTGGTGGCACAGTGATTCAAATGAAGTACTCCAGGCTACTTCTGCTGACTGCCGGCTGATCCTGACCAGTTCAAGGTTGACTCAGTCTTCCATCCTTCTGAGGTCAGTAAAATGAGGAACCAGATTGTTGGGGGCAATATGCTGACTCTGTAAACCGCTTAGAGAGGGCTGTAAAACCCTGTGAAGCGATGTATAAGTCTAAGTTCTATTGCTATTGTTATACTTGATTACTGCAGTTATTCACTTTACAAACGTTGCAATAAAAATTAGGTATGACTCATTTAACAACTGCTTCATTTAACAACAGAAACTGTGCCCCCAAATATGGTTGTAACTTGAAGATTACCTCTACAGAGTTTTATCATGTGATTCCTTGTAGCTTATTTTTTTGTAGCAGTGCCTATATGCTCTCTATCTTGAACTTCTTCTGACATATTTTTATTATCCCAAAGGAAGACAGCTTCCCCCCCTCCACTTCCCCAAAAGAGAAGATAAATGCAAACAGAAATCCATTGTAAGACATTGGCATTTGCCCAACTCATCAATTAGGGGTTGCTGACTCCAGTAGAAACCAATCCACTAAATCCCTGTTAGAAATGTGAGTTTGCGAATTAATTGAAATAATAATCACTAATTAAAGTTAACATGCTTGCAAAATAAATTGCATTGATAAAATTCATTTCTCAACCACTTATCTACAGCATATATACAGTACCTCCTTACCATATTCTACTTTAATCTTCCATCAGAAATAGCAAACTGCAAGGCATTACAATGGGAGGAAGAATATCTTCGGGGGGAGGGGGGAGGACATAGGAAGTGAATATCTGCCTCGAGAAAGAATAGATGGAAAAATTGCCACCATTGCTTTTGTCATTCCAAATCCAATTTTGTTTTCTTTCCAATGTCTTTAAATTAGGGATGTCAAACTCAAGGTCCACAGGCCAGATCTGGCCTGAAGAGTGCTTAAATCTGGCCTGCAGGGCTGGCCTAGAAATAGCAAAGGACCAGCCCGTGGTGCAAGACTCCCCCACACCCCATATTGGCTGTCAGGGTGCTGCAGGAGGCCGTCCAGCAGAAAGTGGGATATGGGGGGCCTTGTCCACTCCCGCGCCCCATTTTGGCTAGCAGGATGCTACAGGAGGCCATCCAGGCCAAAAGCAGCCTACCCGTGTCCCATTTTAGCCAGCAAGGTGCTGGAGTAGGCATCCATCCCGTCTCCCCCACAGCCAGCTCGCAAAGAACTACAATGCTGATCTAGCCCTTGAAGAAATTCAGTTTGACACCCCTGCTTTAAATAGTTTCTATATCAATTCTGCAAATTATTCAAACGTAATTATGGGATAGGGGTAGAGAGAATCATCTCTTTGTTTAAGTAAATATATTACATTTCTTTGACATTTATTAAAGATCTGTCTTTTGAACCTTACTTCCCCATGTGAAAACTGGATGAATTATTTTGCTTGGATTGGCTTGTCTGCTTCTGTTCTTATTCCTTTTTTAAAAAAAAATGTTACTACAGTTCCAAAAAGGTAAAATACAAAATTACAATAAAGATGAAAAGGTGGAGGTGACGAACAATGGGGAAACTTTAAAAAGTGACATTAAAAATCAAACATGGCATTAAAAAGTTGGTATCTCCAATTTTCTTCAATATGGATAGAGTTATATAATAAAATACACTCTTACTTTAGTGATCCTACCAGTATTCATATTCCTATTTTTCTATTGTTCTAATTTATTTCTTCCTTCCTAGAATTTGAGATGCAAATTTGCTATGCAAAACAGTACAGAAATGCGTTAAATACATTTATTCCAGTATGAAAAACAGGAGGATATATTCAAAATAACTGCAGCCCAAATAATAAACTGCTTACTTGGTCCTCAAAGGAAAGAGCTTGGGCAACATCTCGTGGAAATCCATCAATAACAATGCCTTCCTCATCAGGAATTTGCATTAATCTTTGCTTTATCTCAGTAATTGTGGTTTCCTTGAACAGATAAAAATAACAAAAAAGATATATACTATATATTTCTGTTTCAAGAATACATTCACAAATGTTGCTGGAAAAAAACACATGCCCATATGATTGTGAAGGCTTGTTGTTGTTTTTACCTGTGGGGCTAATTCCCCAGTTGTAATTATCTTAGCAATCAGACTCCATTTTCGATTGCTGCTTGTGCTATGGATCTTCTTTCTTAACAATTCACCCACCGAGATATACTCAAATCCATAGCGTTCTGCTATTTTTAAGCTCTGGGTTCCTTTACCACTGCCGGGTCCGCCTATAGGGAAAAACAAAGGCCTTATCAAGTTTTGTCAAATTCATTGCCTGATTATCCTCTTCCTACCATTCTAAATGAGCCTTAAAGTCAAGCTTGTAGCAATCTTTCAATCATCAATAACTCGAGTTAGAATCTAGGCCAATCTTTCCCAAATGAAGGGCCTTCAAGATATACTAGAAGTCAACGCAATAGAAGTTGACTGGAAAAAATAGCTTTAGATATCACTGAATGTATGAAGTAAGTTTATCAGCTTTTGTATACAGAAGGAGTTCATTAGTTTATCAACGCCTATGGTACTTTTCATTGTAAACACCAGAAGTGGTATTCAGCAGGTTCTGACCAGTTCTGGAGAACTGGTAGCGGAAATTTTGAGTAGTTCAGCGAACCAGTAAATAACCTCTGACTGGCCCTGCCTTCATCTATTCTCTGCCTCCCAACTCCCAGCTGATCAGGAGAAAATGGGGATTCTGTAGTATCCTTCTGGAGTGGGGAGGGAATGGAGATTTTACAGTATCCTTTCCCTGCCACACCCACCAAGCCATACCCACCAAGCCACACCATGCCCACCATGCCACGCCCACAGAATCGATAGTAAAAAAAAAATGAATCCCACCACTAATAAACACTGCAGAGAGAAATGACACCCCGTTACCCTCTAGCTCCTCAGTTCTCTATTGATCTAATGATCAGCAGCTATCGGTGGCATAATTCCCTTAACGATAAGGAACTTTAGTGTGGTGTTGTACGTATAAATGGAAATGACAACAATGCACTCCATCTGCTAGGAGTTCTTGCTGAAGTGTAACTCCCAACTATAACAACCCTCATCTCATCATTTTGATGAAATGGTCACATTTTGAAGAATCCTTCTCCTACTGCCCATGTTTGCTCAGGAGGTGCTAGGGACATTGACAGAAGATTATCCAGCTAGCAGAGCAGAAATCAGGAGCATGATTTCTCCAAAGTAGTATATATACCAGATAAGCAAAAGGAGGAGTAATAAGGAACATATTCCCAGTAATGGTGCCAGTGTCCTTAGTGTGTTTCTTTATCCTGTTAGATTTAACTACCAGATTAGATTTTATCTTTCTTACAGTTCAATCTACAGGGGTTCAGCTCTATTTGCAACTCTGTGTTTCAGGTGAAGTTTATTGTACATTATTGAAGTCTTCTACAACAAAAGCTCTGACATTCATTGACCCAGAAGCTCCATTGTTAAAAGCCAGTGCCAACATAAGAAAAATATTACTGATTTTGTTGTGGACAGCCACATTTTTTGCTTCCTTACCGATTACTAGAATGATTTTGGGTCGAGGCCTGGTTGGATCGAACACATCATATTCCTCAATAAGTTCAGCTGTTTCTGAGAGATCCGTGTCACTCTCAATGGAGAACTGGTGGATTGGAGGAAGTCGATCATATCTCCGGTAAGGAAAGTTGGGGTTGTCGGGCATCACTGTAAAATATGAAATGGTAATGTCAGAAATGAGAATGGTGGTAGTATAAGAGATTATGCTAAAAACCAGGAGACCTAAGCTCTAGGCCTGCTTTAGGCAAAAAGCCAGGTGGGTGACTTTCTTTCAATCCTAGGAAGAAGACACTGACAAACAGCTTCTGAAATCTTGCCAAGAAAATAGAATTGACTTTTCCAGGCTATTGTCGGGAATCAAGACTGACTCAAGAGTATAAAAAGCAACAAAATATATCAGAAATATGTCTTTTTATGTTCATCAGTAATGAATAGCAGAAATATTTGATGTCTTTAGAAAAGGAATAATTGTTACCATGAGATCCTGTTTAAGTTATCTCTTTACAAATCCTTTAAGTGATACTCAACAAATCTATTAGAGAAAAACATTTACACCCTCATGTCAAATTGGACTCTTGGCGATTACATAGGTATTTCCATGTAGTTTTCTTGTAAATCATACAGATGTTAAAAACATTTTTCAAAAATCATAGTTGATGACAGTACCTACCCTGTTTTCCCCAAAATAAGATCCAGCCGGAAAATAAGCATGATTTTTCAGGATGCTCATAAGCCCTACCCCAAAAATAAGAGCCAGTTAAGATCATCAGCCAGACGGATGCATTTAGTACTGTATTTCCTCCAAAAGACCTAACTGGAAAATAAGCTCTAATGCATCTTTTGGAGCAAAAATTAATCTATGACCCGGTCTTATTTTTGGGAAAACACATTATTTTAATGTCACAATAGCAATAGCAATAGCAATAGCAGTTAGACTTATATAGTGCTTCATAGGGCTTTCAGCCCTCTCTAAGCGGTTTACAGAGTCAGCATATCGCCCCCACAGTCTGGGTCCTCATTTCACCCACCTTGGAAGGATGGAAGGCTGAGTCAACCTTGAGCCGGTTGACCACTGAACTGCAGATAACAGTCAGCCGAAGTGGCCTGCAGTACTGCACCCTAACCACTGTACCAACTCACCCAAGTTAAGCTAAATTGTGGGATATAGAATGAGATTCAGTGTGTTATACAGCTGGCTGGCTGGAGAATTCTGGGAGTTGGAAGTCCACAAGTTTTAAAGGTGCCAAGACTGGATACCCCACTGGTTTAGTATATTATAGAAATCTGTACAACTGTATTAATTAATAAACTATATTTAAATAAGCCGTAAATAAATTATGGGCTTGCATGTTGAGTAAATGCAGCCAGCAAAACAATCTATGACCTTCATGAAATGAGAAAAAAGATTACCTCTTTAAGAACAGTTCATACTCTGCAGAACTTATTCACAGAACTGAATCAATGATAGCCAGCAGAAGATCAAACATCAGACTGCTTTACTGAACTTTGATTAATTCCAGACATTCTAAAACCTACTTCAATAAGATGTCCCCAGCAAGCTTTAATTATAATTCAGTTAGATCTAAGTTTCTCTCTTGAAGAAGACTGGAGAGGACAGCTGTGCCATTCTTATGAGACATCACAGGAAATTAGCATTGGACAAGTACCAGAGAGTTCCTTTCAAGAAAGGTTTCATCTGCTGCTTCTATATTCCTTCAGATTCAGTCCTGCTGAGTTACCTGACTTTTCCCCACTCCCCAAACTCCCCAGAAACATGACACAATGATCTTGAAGCATGTTTTTGGGCTAAGAAAAGAGGATCCTCAGCTAACAACTGGAGAATCCTATCATGAAGGGATGACTTGCAAAGTCACGTCCTCAAGAGAAAGTTTGCCTTATTAATTGTCTGTTGTGTGAACATAGGATTCAATGTGTTTCAGATAAACATCTAAGTGAATGGTTTCTTGTATACTCTTAGTTCATAGATGACCCCAGGATGATTTTTATGCTATGTTAAGACAGCATTTTGGTTTCCTTTACTTAAAAAAAGACCTCTAAAAACTTAACTATATAGTTCAGAACATGTGTCCATTTTTAGATAAATCTTGTCATTTAACCAAGAAGGAAACAAAAAAAAACCACTTGTAAATAATCTGTTATATAGAATTTTGAATGATTTGTAGTGCCTTTCACCTTAATAGGTAGAGATGAAAGTGCATACCAACTGATAAATGTCTTTGCAAGATCAATTTTAATTTGATTTTAATCCGTCTTTTTACAGTCATTTGTCAAAATATTACATGGCTCATTTAATTTAATTAATGACTGTAATTCACACAAAACCTGAAAATAGTTTCATTGCTTTAAAAAACATAAGACTTTATATGTACATTCATAAAAATTTAAAAATATATATTTTTCTCACAATACATTAAGTTATTAACATGATTTTGGCATGGTTTTAACTAATGTCCAATCTAGAGATTGTTCTCTAGGTGATTTAACTAATATATACGTGTATATATATATATATATATATATATATATGTAATCTTTATATGTAATCTTTATTAGTTATACATTTTTTAAAGAGTAAAACATACAAATACAATTTTAAACATACAACCCCCCACCCACCCCCCCGCGGTGACAGTCATTCACAGCCCAACTTTTTTTTTCCTTCCTCATTGTTAGGTCTCTAAGCCACATCTTCTCATTACAAAATTCAAAATTTAACTAATTAATATTAATTGTATCGTCAGCATGATTAAGTTGGCATTATTTCTCTGCAAGCAAGTTTTGCATTGTTGCTTAGCCTAAATATATTCTTTAAAATGCTATTGTGGCTAAGTTAGAAAACTATATCTATAAATAAAAACTATATGGCATTATACCACTATTCAATTGCTGATGTTTAGTGGTTACATTACAAAACTATTTAAACATTAAAAAGAATAAAATATATTTATTTTCATCATGAATCCAATCAAAGAGGAAGAAATGATAATAATCACTATCCCAATGTCAGAGGCCACCTCAAAATAAAAATTAACTGTCAATATTCTTGGATAAAGAGGAATATCTTAGTTTTGTAGTCAAAGTTTAACCAAACTGGAGTCTCACATGTTTTCCAAAGAACAGGATTCCATGGGTCATTCATTTAATAACCCCTTGAAGTTATAATGGCACTGAAAAAAGTGCAACCATTCCTCACACTTAAAGACCACAGCAGCTTCCCCTCAGTCACATGATCAAAACTTGGTCTCTTGCAACCGGCATAAATTTATGATGGCCACAAGCAGAGTCAATGGGAGAAGGTTGGATTTGCTTAATGAACATGTGATTCACTTAACAACTACAATGATTCACTTAACTGTGGCAATAAAGGTTGTAAAACTGGGCATGGCTCATTTAACAACTGCTTTACAGAGCAATGGAAATTCTGCCCCCAATTCCAGTTATTAGTCAAGGGTTACCTATAAGGTAAATGCTGCTGTTCTGATCCAGCTCCCCCAAATGACAAAACATCTGAATTCAATCAACGATTCCTTTATTAGGAGCGCCAGCAGCCCCGGCAAAAAGTCTCCCCTCACAGCAGGCTAATAAGTCTGCCCTCTGCCTTTTATCCGCAGAGCTAGGGTGGGGCTTTGCAGTGGTGGCTCTTCTGTCCTAAGGACTGGCCCACAGATTTTCACTGCTCTTCTCTCCTCTGCCTTCTGAGCCTCAGGCACTAGACCCTGCTGTTTCGGTTCACCGACAAATGCGCGCTCGACAAATGCGCGCCGACAAAACTGCGCCGACGAAACCGCACCGCGATGAAACGAACAACATTCCACAACACAAAAACAACATTATAACCCTAACCCTAACCCCTAACGTTTTTGTATCATGGAATGTTGTGTTTTTCGTCGCCGCGTGGTTTCGTCGGCGCGATTTTGTCGGCGCGCATTTGTCGGGCGCACATTTGTCAGGTCATAGCTGTTTCTTCTCTTCCTCATCAGCCACCTCAAGACCTGGGGGCTGTTGACTCTCCATGTGAGGACTGATGGACGGCCCAGGCTCCACCTCTGTTTCTGTCTCCGAAAACGCCATTCCCTCTTTCCCCTCGGAGTTCACAACTTGCCTTGATGCTGATTCCGACTCCCACGCCTCCTCATCTGATTTGACTGCTGGAGGGGCCAACAGCCAACAGGACACAAAAGGTTCTCTTGTCTTCCCTAAACACCATGTAATCATTTATCAGGTCTATCATCTGCTTATCACAAACGGAAATGTAAAATGTAAAATTATCTTACCGTTCCTGAAAAATGCTCTTCTTGATTGGTTGCCATTAAGTGGAGGCAGTGACCTTTTTTCTGGACTGACAAAAGTGTCCCATTTGACTTTTTCTGCTCCCCCCAGTTCCTTTACTTTTTGTAAGCAGCTTTCCAGATACTCCACGGGATCATCGGGTTTGCAGCACATTAATCCATTCAGCAAACTCTGAAACATAAAGAGATTGACTGACCAATGCAATTTAATGAAGTCAAAAATAAATTTGTAGTCTAGGGCCCAAGAATTCCGGAGCAGTACTAGACAGCAGTAAAAAGCTAGAATTTTCTACATCTCTGGAGAGTTATTTAACGGACTAGATTAAACAGGAAACCCTAAGACTAAAATTATAAAATCCCTGTTTTTTTCAGACCTAAACATGTCATTCCTTTTTGAAATAAGCAATATTATGCAAACCACAGAGAGGAAGACAGAAGAAGAAAAGATCTTGAGATCAGAAAGGAAAGGGAATTACTAAATCCAAATTACTCTGACTCTATTTACAATACCTCTCCATATTTTCAGATTTGTGGGAGCTTTCTCGCTACCGTACCACTCCTGTCCCACTTCATACTTTGCTTTCATTTTTACTCTTTTTCCAATTTTGTGTTATGCTATTGGCTAAGAGATATGATAAGTACAAGCCGTAAAATTAAAGTGTGGTTTATTAAACCTATAAATTCTTACTCATAAAGCTGTAATACAGAGTCTGTGATTGTTTTCGTAATAATGTAAATCATCCACTTTTGTATAAAATAGCTAATTGTTTCATACTACGGAAGGTGCAGTCAAAGAGGGAGAAAAATCAATATTTCCAGTTTGACAATTTGTGAACTGATATATAATGAGGCTAACCACAGATATAACCCCCCCCTTTCAATTTAATTGCATGTCCTTCTATTTTCGAAGCAAGTCCATGAGAGTGAATGATTTTAATTACAAGATACATGTACAATATATACAGTAAATAACCTACATCTCAAGATTCATAGGCTACACATTGTAAATTGCACTGCCAAATTCCCTAGTGGTAAAACGGTGCATAGACTTTGGGAAGTTGTTAAAAATGAATATGGTTGCTGGTTTTGGTGATAAATGTTAGTCTTACCAAACATACATTCCAAGTTCTATCTTGTTCTAGAATATATTTTCGGTCAGGGTAAGAAAATCAGATACTGTACTCTCCAAATGGTTTGGCTTCCAGTTATCACCAGCAGCTATGGTGGCTGTGGTAGAACTTCTGAAGATGGCCTGATTCCAAAGGGTTTTACTTTATTTTGTGACACACTTGTGTCAAATGCCATTATTGTATAAACTTTCATAGATTACTGTCTATTTCCATGGAAAGATCACTTAGGAAAAAATTATATGTACATAATGGTCATCAAAAATTTTGCAGAATGTAAAACAGAGACAGGTTGGCATGAATGAGCTGGTTAACAAATACCATGTTGAATCAGATCACCTCCCCTTGTTTCAGGCTTCTTTCTGCTTCATTTTCTATAGGTAGACAACTTACAACAGCCCATTTAGTGACCATTCAAAGTTACAACGGCACTGAAAAAAGTGAGTTATGACCATTTTTCACACTTATGACTGTTGTAGCATCCCCATGGTCATGTGATTTACATTCAGATGCTTGACAACTGATTCATATTTATGACAGCTTCAGTGTCTCGGAGTCATGTGATCCCCCTTTGCAACCTTCTGACAAACAAAGTCAATGAGGAAACTAGATTCATTTAACAACTGTGTCACTAATATAACAACTGCAGTGATTCACTTAACAAGCGTGGCAAGAAAAGTCGTAAAATAGGGCAAAACTCACTTAACAAATTTCTCACTTAACAACATAAATTTATGGCTCAGTTGTAGTCATAAGTTGAAGATTACCTTATTTTATTTCTGCAGGAGCATGCTACACTTACTAAATATGAACTCACAACTTCTGATGTCACTAGAGATAGTACTCCACTTAACAATCATTCATTTAGTGACCGTTTAGTTACAGACACAGGCACAGAAAAAAGTTACCTTTAATCACTTCTCATGCTTACAATTGTCACAGCATCTTAAGTCACATGGTCAAAACCCAGATGTTTGGCAAGTGGCATGTATTTACGACAATTGCTTGTCTCAGGATAATTTGATCGCCACTTGAGACCTTCCCAGCTGGCTTCCGACAAGCAAAGTCAGTGGAGAAGCTGTATTTCTTTAATGACCATGTGATTCATTTAACAACATCAGTGATTTGCTTAACAACCATGGCAAAAAAGGCTGTAAAATTCCCTTGAATTTTTCCTTGAACATAAATTTTGGCCCCCATTGTTCTAAGTTGAGGACTCCCTATATGTTCCTGTTCTATCTTTGAAGACTTGAGAGTTTTATATCAATGGCAATCATAAGATATTTCCTGTTTGCTTATCTAAGTTTTACAGCTCATAACACGTTGGCAAACAGAAATATGGTACAATCATTTCTCCAAAAGAAGGGCTTTGGAGAGAAACTTTTTGTTCTGAACTGAGTTTAGGAACATTGAAAACAGACATGGTATTTCAAAAGCTCTATTTTGATACATGATACTCATCATTTTATTATGAATTAGCACTTAAATATTCTAACAGTAAAATAAGCATGACAGCACATGACACAATTGCCAAGATCTGCAGTATTTAGAAAACAGTAGGGATTACAGCTATGGGTCTAAATTATTCTGAATTTAGATACTTGTTTTCTGTGGACTGCTACAACTGAAAAGATGATAGGTTCTAAAGTCTTCATAGTGACACAAATTTTCTATATATAGAATTTTAATTGGAAGAGAACATTCAGTCATCCATACTTGCATTCCAAGACAATAATACTTCTGAATAATTGGATGGTTTCAAAATACATTCAAAATTAGGGACAAGACTACTTCCCTAAAGTTATAGTCTCCCTCTGTATATTACATAGCCAGAAGTAATTGATAAGGCTGGAGACCTTTTTTTTTTCTATGACAGTTGTTATCAATTTGATGAACCTAAGCAATATAAAAGTTAACCACTATTTTAAAAAATACAGTATTTTAAAAAATAAATAATATCACTGAACATTTCCTTAACCTCAGATAAAGGAGGGATCCCCAATTCCTGGTCCGCGGACCTGTACCGGTACCATTTGTGTGGCCTGTTGGGAACTAGGTCGCAAAAGTGGCAGGTGAGTGTGCAATGCTCTATTTGTGCGCATGAAACCATCCCCTCCGTCTACTGCCACTCCAGTCCACAGAGCCAGAAATGTTGGGGACCACTGAGAATGTTTTATTCTGAGCCACTGAGGAGGCAGGAGATGATTGAACCAGTAACTACTTTATTTAACACAACCAGTAACAAGAATAAACTTCAGACCCTCTGACAGCTTTTTATACCCGAGCTGTCAGAGTAATAACCAATCAGCTGTTTGCGATTCTCCCGCCAGCCGGCTGCCCCGTTGTAGCCAATGGGGTGGTTTCTTTCCTTGACGCCCTGTGTGGACTTAACAGAGATAAAGTACAGATAGTTGTCATCTAGCAACCATTTGCAGTTACAACAGTGATGATAAACTTTGCAACCAATCCTCGCAGTTACAACCTTCACAGGTCTACCAAGCAAATAAAGCAAAAAAAGATCGCAAGCGTAGTTGCAGTTTCATTTAGCTACCACTTCACTTAACAACCAAGTTGGTGGTCCCATTTGTGATCAGTAAAAAAAGGACTACCTCTACTTTGTAGATAACATTATCAGATTGAAGTATTTGGGTGCGATACCAGCAAGGCAATCTAGGGCTGCAAATTAAACTATAGATTAATCCATAGTTGAAAAACATCCAAGTATATATCATTTCCATCCTGCTGTTAAGAAAACAATATGTACCTCAGGAAGTGAATCCTATTTAAGCAATATTTTATTTAGGAATACTTATTTGGAAGGAAGCCTTATTAAACCCAGTGATAATTGTTTCCAATCACCAAGGATTGGAATATAGCCCTACTTTCATTATAAATGCATGTGCTTAGAATTTCACGCCCCAAGAATATATAAAAGAATTATTTCTGAACAAGCATTGTGCTGATTTATCAGCAGCTGTTTGATTTAGCAAGAAAAAAAAGCCTGTAAATAAATGTTGTAAATGTAAAACAGCATTGCATTGTCCAGGACTAATTTGCTTGTTTTATATTCGGAAAGGAAGGCTAAAAGTTTTAAATGCTGTATTTTAATAATACTGCAACATTTGTAAAACAGCTACTTTACATAACTGTTATTTCACTCTTGAGGCTTGCAAGAGTTTGCCTCTAACGCAGCAGCTAAAAAACAATAACAACCTCGGAAGCATGTGGATCACATATTCTCACAACCCTCTTCAGAAATGTTAAAAAAAGCTTTTTTCATTTTAAGGTTTGCAATTTTCTAAGTTTCAAAATTATACCAAAAACAACACTGCTCTATTGCTGCTGCATAAATTAACTATTGCATGGTTATAACTTGGCAAGAGATAGACTGGATTGGATCCCTGCCACAAGCATTTTTCTTTCTCTTCTCTGCCTGGAGAAGACAGGGATATTTTAATTCAGGAATGCACAAAGCTCTGACAGATTGAACATCATTCAGAATGTCTGTTTCAGATTTTTTCCTCTATCTCAACCAGGTTTTGAAGTCTTTTTATCATTGCTTTTGAACGGCAGTTTTTAATGGGAATTTATTTATGTATCTATTTATCAAATTTACATAGCCACCCATTTTGCATTTGAGGCATTTCAGCTGCCCCCACAAACACCCAGAGAGGAGGTTTTCACCTACCCAGATCATCAGTAAACTTGGGACAAACATGAATGGAAGTCAGCACAGGAACAATTACACAACTGTGCAGAGAAAAAAATGGCATCTGCCTATATTCCCTGCCACTTTCTTTGTGTAATGCCTGCACATTTATAAACTATGTTAGCAATAAAAAAAGGATCTTGATGTATCCCATTGTTGCTCTATTTCTAATAAAATTCCCAAAGTCAAAATGTCTTCTTTGTTAGTATCTAAAGGGTGTCACAGGATTATCCTAATCTTAGGTAAATTTAAATCTTTATGATAAAAGATCTATTTATTCTTTTGACGTTCGTCTGTATTTTTCTCTTCTTCTTTTCCTCCCCCCCCCTCACCTCTTCTGGAAATCTAATGTTTCTCTTAATATTATTCCTATTTCTCTGGACCTGATTTTATTTTCAGATGAAATGTTATCTTCTTATAGGCTGTCGTACCTTAGTCATATCTAGAATGGAATTCCCTAGCTTTTTTAATCTTCTAAAGCCATAGCAAATTACTAGTGTGCCTGACAACAAGTCTGAATAAGCCTTCATATGTGAGGATTTTACAGTATGGATATCGGTTATATAATAGTCTTCTTAAACTATGAAATGAAATTTCGCCACCCAGAGCCAAGGTGGCGCAGTGGTTAAATGCAGCACTGCAGGCTACTGCTAGATCAGCAGGTCAGCGGTTCAAATCTCACCGGCTCAGGGTTGACTCAGCCTTCCATCCTTCCGAGGTGGGTAAAATGAGGACCCAGATTGTTGGGGGCAATATGCTGACTCTCTGTAAACCGCTTAGAGAGGCCTGAAAGGCCTATGAAGCGGTATATAAGTCTACTGCTATTGCTATATAAAAAATGGTTTTATTGCCCTAAAAAGACACCTTCTGATAATCTGATCTCAGATACAGTGGCAAACAGGAAAAAATGAAATGTGCACATATACAGATAGTCCTCAACTTACAATCACAATTTATCCCAAAATGTAAGTTATTAAGTGAGAAATTTGTTAAGTGAATCATTGCAATTGTTAAATTAGTAACATAGTTAAGTGAATCTGGTTTTCCCATTGACTTTGCTTGTCAGAAGGTCGCAAAGGGGGATCCGCAACCGTCGTAAATGTGAGTCAGTTGTTAAGCATTCGAATGTAAATCACGTGATCATGAGGATGCTACAACGGTCATAAGTGACGAAAATAGAAATGTCACATATTTCAGTGCCATTGTAACTTTGAACGGTCATTAAATGAACTGTTGCAAGTCGAGGACTATCTGTCCTTTATAGAAATTATAAACAAGTTCCCCAATTCCATTAGGGAGCCCACAAAATATACTAAGCAGTGGGTGTGTTGTAAAGAACAGAGACCCAGAGGACTGAAAAATCAAAACATACTCATATGCATATATCCCAAGCAAAATTCTTTGACTGATGAAATACAACTTGTCAAATTATTATGTCATGCCTCTACGACAATTCTAATAACTATTCCAAGCAATCCTCTGCGTGTTCAGAGTTGCAATGCAAATACCAACAGTTCACCGACAAAACTGCGCTCGACTGAACCGCGCCCGACTAAACCACGTCGCTGATGTCATCAAAAGGACGATAACAGCGCGGAGACAGAAACACGCTGTAAACCCTAAACCTAAAATTAACCCTTAAACCTAAACCTAACCCCCCTAAACCTAAACCTAACCCCCCTAAACCTAATCCTAAACCTAACCCTAACCCTTAACCTAACCCTAAACCTAACCCTAAACCTAACCCTTAACCTAACCCTAAACCTAATCCTAACCCTTAACCTAACCCTAAACCTAACCCTTAACCTAACCCTAACCCTAAACCTAAACCTAACCCTTAACCTAACCCTAAACCTAACCCTAAACCTAACCCTTACCTTAAGTTGAATCGGCTTGCTTTCAAAGCGCTATTTAAAACGCCCTTCTTTCTCCGCGCTGGCTGTTGTCGCCCTGTTGATGACATCAGCGACGCGGTTTAGTCGAGCGCGGTTTTGACGGGTCACGGATACCAACGTCTTTCAAATCCTTGTTTTTATTTGTTGAGAAAAGTGATTATAATTCTTGCAAAGGCCTACTGAACCTCTTGCCCCTTACATAGTCAGGCCAGATATGTCAATATATAGGATATTCTTTATTTGCAAAAATGAATAAATGGAGCAAAATTTACTTTTTAAATGGAAACAGACATTGTTCTTCTCACAGAGAAGAGTTACATTGGTGTATTTGTCTTTCTCAGAGATTTATATTGGTTTATTTATGTACTGCAGGGGTGTCAAACTCAATTTCATTGAGGGCTGCATTAGAGTTGTGTTTGACCTCAAGGAGCCTGGGTGGGCATTGCCAGGGTGAGCATGGTCAGCATGACATCACTTGTGTCAGGGGGCGCCTGTAGTGCCCCGAGTTCTCTGCCAGTGAAAACAGGCTCCTGGGCTCCATTTTCAGCTGTGACAGCCTCCTGCAACCATCTGCCAGCGAAAATGGAGCTCAGGAGGGCTGCATGTGGCCCCTGTGAGCTCCATTTTTGCTGGTAGAGGCACCGCAGGCTGGTCCTTCGCTATTTCCAGGGCAGCCCTAGGGGCCAAATCTAAGCACCCTGCGGGCTGGATCCAGTCCCCAGTTTTTGAGTTTGACACCCTGATCTCCTGCATGATTGTCCAGCCTTTTGAGCTGCCTGGACTGGCACTGAGTGAAGACGAATTTGTTTTGGGCCACATATAAAATACATAATATAGTTAACAAATATAAATAAAAAACTTCCTTTATTCTTTATTATCTTGTGGGGCCACATTACTAGCTGTTCAAAACTACATGAAGCCCATGCGCTGTGGGTTGGCCTACTATATATCCCTCATTAAACACTCCAGAATTATTACACAACTTCCTCGCAGTTGTATCTCTAAAATGGGAATAAGGGGATAATAGGGCTTAGAAAATACAATAAGTGAGATTGGAAAGTCTTCTGAATATTAAACAGGCTACATAATGACATATAAGAGAACAATTTTGAAATGTTTGATAATGATTGAAATTAAAGATGTTATTGTTTAGATACACGGAGATCCCTCCTGAGATCCATAATGGTTCCCATGCTGAAGGGATTTTGGATGGCACTGAAGATCTAGTACTCCTCTGAAGTCTAGTTGTAATGAAGTTGTTTCTTGGTTATAGTTGTTTTCTATCTGTTTTTGCATTGAGGGTCCAGATCCCATCTTCTCTATCTATTTTGCACTCTGTTTTAATATTGGTTTGCTAAATGATAAGCCATACAAAGATGACACTTAAATCAAGCCAAAAAAATAAAATAAAATTAGTATCTTCTGCACATGTAAGTTAGCATCTGTCAGGAGAAGTAGTTTGGGTCTGTAGGAGGGCAGTTAAAAAGAAGCTCTTTGATCCCATCTGAAAACGTTAGGACACTTTTAAAATGTTTTGTGATAGTTCTGTGGATCTTAATTATGAGCATCATATTGTTTCAATCCCATATTTTTCTATTTGTATATTATAAACTATCTCAATTGTCCATTGGGCAGAGTGGCAGAGTATTAATGAATTAGCAAATAATATTATTTAGCTGAGAATATGTTCTAACCAATTCAACTAGACTTACTTTAAATAAATAGATAGGATTACATGGTAAGAATATAATATCATGTACATTTATGAAGAAAGAATTCTATTGTACTCAGTGGGGCTTTCTGGACTTTTTTGTGGGGCGGGGGAGAATTGAAGACAGCTCTGCTAAAAAAAAAGCTGAAGATTAAGCAAAATGAAAAACCAATTAGTGGACTAACTCTTCATAATTCCACTTCAGAAAAAGAGAGTGCTTGTCTTGAGATCATTCACAAGTGCTTCATACAGTTGTTTCTAGGAGAGATTATGGAACAGAGGTTTATGCCGGGTTTAGAAAATAGCTATCTGGCTTACCACATGGTTGGCACCTTTAAGACCACTGAGTTCATATAATCCCTTTTTCTAATCACTTTCAGAAATTGTTTAACTGCATTTTAAGCTATTAGGAACCTTTGAATTGCCAAACCGTAAAAAATTGGCTGTGAGTTTCCTTTAACCCTTAATGAAAGAAGTTTTAATGCAAGTTTAAGGATCTTTTAAAAAAATCTGAAATAAACAGCAAAGGGGTAATTACAGTTTTGATTTTAATTAGAAAGGCCAGATAAATTTGAAGTAAGATTCTGGAATTATAAGAATCATTCCTTCGGGAAAATACTGTTGCTTTGATTTTAAAAAAAACAGGATACTTTGGAACTTTAAAGGTTAAATTATTGAGGAAGCACAAGGAAGTAATGATTACAATTAAAGGAAAAGTGGATTTAAAAATGACAAGCTACAAGAGTGATATGGGAAAAGATGCTACACTGCACATACAAAAGAAACCACCTTATGGCTTAATAATTAAAAGGGATATGCAAGTAAACCAAGACAGGGATCTGGATGATCTTCCTCTATTGGATTTATAAAAGAAGCTTGTTAAACCTTTGAAGAACTTTGTGAAAAGGGACAAAGAAATAAACTTTTAGGCCACTATCAAGATAGTTACAAAAGAAAGGGAGGAATATAAAGTTGGGTTAGTTGATCAAGATTAGTGGACTTTTCCTGATCATGACTGAAATGACTAGGTTTTAAACTATTTGTTTATAAATAAGAGATGCAATATGAATGGAAGACATCATGCATTGCATTTTAAGATGATGATTACTAACACTGTTTATTCTTGTGATAAAAGGGAAAGTTATTTCTTTATATATTTTTTCTATAATATATTGTTATTTTTCTCTCCTTTCTATTTCTTTTTCTGCTCTTCACCTTCACTTTTTTCTTTTTCTTTTTCTAGTTTGTATTAAGTTTTTATCACTGTAATTGTAATGTTCAATAAAATTAATATTTGAAAAAGAACTTAATTTTTTCTATAATAACATTATACTGCTAAAATCTAGTCTAGAGTTTTCTGTTTATGGTCTAATGATTAAATAATACAAATAGAATGATTTGAGATGCCCTATTTAAGATTTAGTAAATCACAAATGTATTTGTCTTCTTAGAACAGTCATTTAGAATAAAAATCTTAAAGTCTCCCATATTGTCACATATGTCATATAAAAATCTTCAGCATTTTTATTATTAAAAACAAACAGCGATAATGGAAATAGTCTTTCTGAAGCATTGTTTTACATTCAGGTAATTGTGCGTCAGACAAAATCTTTTGGATCACATAATATTGCACTAAAAGGAAACAATGCATAAAAGACAGCTGTGACTACAAGCCATGTTCCTATGAAGTCACAAGGAATGCCTCCTGAATGAAATGCCATCCGGTATGAATGAAATAGCACACTGGAGCATCTCCAGTGGTAAGCCTCTTCTGCTTTTGCTTCATGGATGCAAAACGGGCAAAGTTTTCCAACCCGATTAATCCCAAAATATCAAGGAAAATGGCACCTTTCTTCTGCCTGCTAATTAGCAATTCTACACACATTTCTCAATGACAAGGTTAGAAACAAATACTGGAAACAAAGTCAATGGTGAAGCCAAGGCAACCAGAAGTAAGGTTGCTGCTTCACAGAGGGAGAACAGGATGAGTGAGAAAGACCAGAAAGGGAGAGGGAAAATGAGCTGTTGAGAAGATCTACACTAAAGCAACCATCTGGAAGTCAAGGGCACCAACTAAGGAACCTCAAGAAGGTTACCTTGGCAGTTGGCACACATGTTCCAGCTGTTCCAAGCCCCTTCTCAGCCTCTCCTAAGAATCAAGAGTTCCAAAGCTAGAACTGTTGTAGGGGGGGGGGAACCAACCCCAAAACAAAACCCTAACCCTAACCTCTATTTCAGATCTTCTGCCTCCAGCTTGGAGCGTCCGCAGCAACGGGTTAAGGGACGCCTGAAGCTAATGCAGGGAAAAAGCCGGTCACTTCTTCTTCAACCGACTCAGTTCCACCGCCACTTCTCCCCGCCACGATCCTAGCGTCCCTTGTTTGCCCTCTTTCTTTCCTCCCGCCTTGCTCGGTCCCTTCTCGTCTTTTACATCCCGGGATCCCTGCAACCTTCTCCCTTTAAGACGCCCCTGGATCTCTGCATCCTTTCCTTCCCTCCCCGTTTTCGTCCGACTTTGGGGAAACTTGCTCCGCTGGCGGAGGCGAGCGGCAGCAAAGCGACGGCCGGTCCCCGAGGTTCACCTGCCCACCGAGGTGTGCTCGTACCTCGAAAAGCTGCGGGATCTCCCTCCTGGTCAGGTAATCTTTGGCGTCGCAGCTGCTCATGCCGCCTGGCGGAGACAAGGCGATGGCGCGCGATTTGGGGTAGCTTGGCTGGCGCGGCTGGCGCTTTAGAGCCCGGCTCTTTCTCGGCTCTTCGCCCCCAGCGCTCCGGTCCTCGTCCCTGGCAAAAACCGCTCGCTCTTGGAAGGCGAGGCGATCAGAGAGAAGCGGCAGCAGCAGCAACAGCAGCAGCGCCTCCGCTCTTCCTCACCCGAGCTGCCTTTACCCTCCCAGCTCAACCCGCGCGCCGCCAGTCAAGCTGGGGCTGCTGGGGGTGGGTGGGAGTGGGTGGCTGCTCTGGAAAGGCGCCGGGGAGGGAGGAGACTGTCTCCAAATCGCACGATCGCGCTTTTCTGTACACACATACACATATACACGCGCACGCGCGAGCACGTGGCGCTCCTGAAAAAGAAAGAGAGGCGGCGATCGAGCCGGTTGCTCGTGGCTTTCCATGGGGTGTGCGCCCTTAGAGCCTGGTTCCGGAAACCTTCCCCTATCGGCGAGCCCACGATGGCCGGCCCTTTTACAAAGTTTACGCTCTACGAAGCCAAGATTTCTGCAACCTCAAGCTCAGCCTTCGCGCCCGGCGGCTGATCTCGGGCTTTTCCATTCTCACGGAGTAGAGGAACGCGGGGTGTGTGGACATCTGGATTGAAGGCGAAATTGGGGAGAAGATTCATGAAACGGTGTTCCTTCATTTGGACGTATGTGTGCGTGCGTGTGTGCGCCAAGGGGAAGATCCACTTATGGACTAAATTAAATATTTAGACCAAAAAATGCCCATATTATTGAAGGCAGTCTCAACATCTCAAGTTCAGCTGCTTAGTTATCGAATTTATTTAGCCATCCACATCACAGACCTGACCCACAACCAGTTAAAAAAAAAAAGAAAGTAAGGAGGAAAAACAATTTTGACACTTATATAAATGAGACTACAAGAGAATGGACCAAGGTGTAATCATCTTTGGGGGGGGCTTTTTCTCTGGCACCCTCAATGTTGGAAGAACCATGTTTTGAAGGATTTCCTAAATGCCAACATCTGGCTACTCTCACCTGGGCTGGAGAATAGCAATATAGCAATAGCAGTTAGACTTATATACCGCTTCATAGGGCTTTCAGCCCTCTCTAAGCGGTTTACAGAGTCAGCATATCGCCCCCACAGTCTGGGTCCTCATTTCACCCACCTCGGAAGGATGGAAGGCTGAGTCAACCTTGAGCCGGTGAGATTTGAACCGCTGAACTGCAGATAACAGTCAGCTGAAGTGGCCTGCAGTACTGCACCCTAACCACTGCGCCACCTCGGCTCTTGAATGATGCTGCAGAGAGCCACAGCAGAAGATGTGTTAAAATTAATGTCCTTCCTTATTGGATCTGATGGGACAGGTAAATTTAGCCAGGTGGCCTCTCAAATAAACTGATTCCATGCCATATATGACTTTATAGGTCAAAAATAGCACCTTGAATTGAACACAGAAGCAAACGAAATAAGGCACAATGGAACAAAGGTATAATGTGCCGTTCTAGGGGCACACATAAGTGCTCCACACTGCCACGTTTTGTACCAGTTGAAGCTTCTGCATGCTCTTCAAGCAACAGTATGTAGCGCATATTACACTACAAGTAGTCTTCAACGTACAACAGTTTATTAGTGACTGTTCGAAGTTACAACAGCTCTGAAAGGTAACATGATCATTTTTCACACTGAGCATTGCGGCATTCCTGTGGTCATGTGATTTAGATTCGGGTGCTTGATAACTGGTTCATATTTATGACAATTGCAGTGTTGCACAGTCATGTGGTCACCTTTTGTGACCTGACAAAGTCAATAGGAAAGCCAACAATATTGTTACTAATTTAACAACTGCTGCAATGAGTCACTTAATAAATATGGCAAGAAAAGTCATAAAATGGGTAAAACTCAAATTTAACAAATTTCTCACTTAGCAACATAAATTTTGGGTTAAAATGTCATAAGTTGAAGACTACCTATAGTCCATTTGGGAGGGAACCAGGACATGAATAACTGTGAGCAGTTGCAGGAGTGTGTGCAACTGGTGGTACACAGCATGAAGCTTCCAACATGAAGGGGCTGTATTTTGGTCTATGATAATTTGCTGCTGCCAACTTGCCAGGGCAAAGTTGCTGCAGCCAATTCACTGTGGACAACTCACCATGACCACCTCGCTGCAACACAACTCACTGTGGGACAAAAGTTACACTAATATCAAAGAAATGGTGGGATAGAACCATTACAGAATGGATGCAAAAGGAGGGACAGAATGAAATGTGAATAGCAAAAATTAAAATAACTTTTTATTTATTTTAAATAATTAAATAGAATTGTTAAATTATTCTGTGGCAAGTTGGCTGTGACAATTTATCCTGCAGCGAGTTGGCCATGACGAGTTGACTGCAGCAAGTTGGCAGTGGCAAGTTGTCCCATTCCTGGTTTTGCTATGGTTTTAGTTATGGAAAGGAAAGAGTGCCATTAAATTCAACCTGTCTTGTTTCTGGACATAGAATTAACTTTTGTTCTCCCGCCTCATTGATCTCTGCTTTTCCTTGAACTTTTCTTTCAGAATGATTAATTTCAGATTGCTCCCCTGCTTTGGCTTTTAAATCACATCCAACAGTTCTTGCATACAGAGCATCTTTAGTCCTTTGTTCATATGCAATTTTCAGCAGTAGCAGAATGGTGGCTATCAAAGTGTTCCCCTTGATCATCTATTTGAATAGTTTTATACTGATCCTTCATGCTGTGGAAAGCATCACTTTTTCTGTTTCCTGCTGACACAGTATTGCCACAACAAAAGGGAAGGAGGAAAAAAACCCATAATGTATCACCATTTTTTCCCGAGATAAATGACTTGGAGATGTGGCAAGTTGTAGTTATTCATCCTTTCTTCTGATCTCTGACACTTTGCAGCTTAGTTATACTCCTGTGTTAGCCATGGCAGAAGACCCGTTGATATGGCTTAACTAGGTTAGAATACTGATTATAGGCAAGATTGAATCCATACACAGCTGTTGATTTTCTCATTGAATTTGCAGTGAGGAAATGAAAAAAAAAAAAGATTTACAGCCATGGAGTTTAAACTTGTTGCTTCTTTCTCCTATCTTTCTAAATCATGGTGAATTTGGCATGGTGCTTAGTAGACAAATAATTGTTCCTTTTGGAGTAATCTTTGACTAGGAACCAGTAGCTCCTCTCACAGCATCAGTTGTGCTGTTAACTACATATTAACTAATCGCTGGCCTGAAAATATTTGCAACCAAGGCATGAGGACAAGGCTTTGCTTAGCAAGATGACAAGATCAAGGATGAAGGACTAGACCGTTTTCACAAAGCTATCTTTAATGCTAGCCCAGATAAAGTACAAAATCTTGGAAACTGCAATAAGAATTTCCTACTTCCTTTATAGTGAGTTAAAATATCTCGGAATACTTTGAAACCATTTGTTCCCCAGATTGCTTCCCACCTGGGCTGATTTGCTCTTTTGTAAGATAATTTGTCAACTGACTCATCCACTATTAACTCTTCTTTTCTTTCTCCAGACGCCTCATAGTCTCTCTCTCTCACTATAAAGGAGAAACAATTCAGGGTGTCAAACTGGTGGCTTTCGGACCAGATGCGTCATGTGCAGGCCACCCCTATCCCATCTCCACGAAGGGGAAAGCGTCATGAAACATCACGTGATGGCAATGTGACTCCATGAGTTTGACACATGCTATCTAGATAATCCAATTTATGGCCAGAATTACCAACATGGTGAGTCCAGCGTGGTAATAAACCATAGTGAGGAAAGGTCCTGAGACAGAATTATCAGATGTCTCAAGATGGCGACTATAAATGGGAATGAGCTGAACTGAACTAAAAGTGAAAGGTTTCTATTTCTTCCGCAGCCCGTATTTTGTCTGCTGTCAGAATTCTCATTTCAAAGAAGTGGACTGTTTGGACATTAAATACCATTTTCTCCCCTTCCATCCTTAAAGATGAGGTTGGTGATTTCTCCTTGCTGTAAATAAATGCACTTACCCTCTTCCTATATAATAACCAGAGAACAACTACAATGCGTACAGTCTTTCTGCAGCAAGCTTCCAGTCTCTGCATGATAATGACCAGCTGCGTTTCAAAGAACGGATAAGTCTTTCTCAATCTTTTTATTTAGGAAATAAGAGAGCCAGTTGGTGTAGCGGTTAAGGCATCAGGCTAGAAGCTGGGAGACTTGAGTCTATTCCCACTTTAGACACAAAGTGAGCTGGACACCTTGGGCCAGTCACTTTTTCTCAATCTTAGGAAAGAGTCAATGGCAAACCACTTCTGAAAAACTCTGCCAAGAAAACTGCAGGGACTTGTCCAAGCAGTCTCTGAGAATTGGACACTATTGAACAGAAATACAATGAAACCCTTGAAATAATTTTCAAATCAATAGGAATCTTTGCATCCAAATTATTATATGTATATTGTAGCTCACGATAATTTTTTTCCCCATCACAATTTCTCCTCCAGTTGAAAAAGGCTGGTGTAAATGAAAAACTAAATACATTACCAAGACTTATTTAAATTTGAATTTTAAATACAGGTAGTCCTCATTTAGCAAATGTTTACAGTTGTGACTGTGATCAAAATGTAACTTTGCAGCCAATCCTTGCATTTGCTACTTTTGTTGTAGTGTAAAGCAAAGGAAAGCTGGAGTAAGATCATAAATACAGTTTCAATTTCACTTAGCCACGACTTCATTTTACAACTGAGCTCCCAGTCTCAATTCCGGTTGCATATGCTATTTTATCCTTTAGAATATATTTTTTTAAATGCCTTCCATTTCTGTGAACAGTTATTGATCATCTTTTCCTTTCTTTCTCATCACCATGCATATCACTGAGATGGAAGAAGCTTTTGTGTTAGGAATTGGTACTTTGATGATTAAATCTTATAATGTCAGAGGGTGATCTTTTACTGTCTGCAAGGGGCATTCAGGCTGAAGGACTTGTTAGATGATATAAAAATGTTCCATAAATCAACCCTCAAATTTAAGAAACTAACAATTCATTGGAAACATACAATCACTAAAATCATGCAGAATAAAACTTTATTGCTCAAATGTAAGAAATCATGCCCTGGGGGGGAAAAGCTTTTGGCAGCTCAGTATAGATGGCAAAAGAGCAACATACTCCTGTTATGTATTCCCAGTTCCTTTGATCCCATTTTGCTTGGGAAAGTGAAGCTAACCTGAGAGTCAGCAAATTTAGATATAGCCAAAGATTTCCATTAAAAATTCCCACAATGTTAGAAACTAAGGCGTTTGCTACTGATAATTTAGCTTGTACTAACTACCTGTAGATCTTTAAAGATAAAAGGTTCCCCTCACACATATGTGCTAGACACTTCCGACTAGGAGGCGGTGCTCATCTCCATTTCAAAGCCAAAGAGCCAGCGCTGTCCGAAGATGTCTCCATGGTCATGTGGCCGGCATGACTAAATGCCAAAGGCGCATGGAACACTGTTTACCTTCCCACCAAAGGTGATTCCTATTTTTTCTACTTAGCAGTAGCAATAGCAATAGCAGTTAAACTTATATACCACTTCATAGGGCATTCAGCCCTCTCTAAGCGGTTTACAGAGTCAGCATATTGCCCCCACAGTCTGGGTCCTCATTTCACCCACCTCGGAAGGATGGAAGGCTGAGTCAACCTTGAGCTGGTGAGATTTGAACTGCCGAACTGCAGATAGCAGTCAGCTGAAGTGGCCTGCAGTACTGCACTCTAACCACTGCACCACCTCGGCTGTATTTGCATTTTTATTTGCTTTCGAACTGCTAGGTTGGCAGAAGCTGGGACAAGTAACGGGAGCTTACTCCGTTATGTAGCGCTAGGGATTCGAACTGCCAAACTGCCAACCTTTCTGATCGACAAGCTCAGCATCTTAGCCACTGAGCCACCACATCCACTTTAAATATATTTAAATATTTAAAGATCTTTAAATATTGTAAATGTCTAACCTGGGATACATTTCAAAGGTTTTCTTGAGGGAGATTATAATCTCTTCATCAAAAGACAATACACAACTCGTCTATCTTCCCCCCCCCCACTTAGTAGATATTTTCACCTAAAAAAGGAAAAGATAAAAGTAGCAATGCAAGAGGATTATAATTATGGTACAGGCATTAAGATGTTGGAGTAGAATTGAGGAGACTCAAATTCAAGGCCCTGCTCCGCTATGGTTGGGGCAATTCTACTGAATAATAAAAATCCCGTGTGGAAGTTCTTACTACCTGATGGGAAAGGTCAAAATGAATTCAAAGTTCTATAAACTTGCTGGCTGTCCCCAGAAGTGCTTCAAATTGTACACCCTACAGTGCATTAAGTGTTGAGTTTCTGAATGCCTGGGAATTGAGCTTCCTAGACAAGGCCATTCTTATGCTGCTTTTGTCAACTAACTTCTTTGGTCAGCCATCACTTATTAGTCTAAGGACCCAGATTCGTATTTCTTTGATTCATCACTACTCTTGGTGCCTTGTTCCCCAAGCCTTCCATTCCAAAGAGGCTTCCATTTGGATGCTTTGGATGCCTACTGGGTATTTTGTAATTCTCACTTGCTATATACAGAGCAGTAGAGTTGTCCCTCACCTATTCTGCTTTCTTTAAGTACCTTTTTTTAGAAAAGCAAAACCATGCAGTGCGGCTGTTCGGTTATTCTGTCATTCCTTTACATATGTACTTGCTCCTTTTCCATTTCACAGAAAGTAGCTTAACTGCTGTTGTATTTTTCTCAATGGAATATATTTCTCAAAAAAGTTCTGATCTCATCTCCAATCTATCACCTCTCTGTGACAGGGAGGCTCTTAGGAAAGGCAATCAGAATTTACAGTTCCAAACTGTAAATTATCCTAACTCTGCATTTTCAGATCCCTTCTAACATTCTGATAACAAGGCACTAGCTTGGAAAAGCCTTAGTAAACAAGTAAAGTATTGCTTTTACTAATACTCTAGCATAATATCTCTTAATAATCCTAATCTTTCCCATTAAAATATTGTTCTCATACTCTGTTTTATAACACCATAAGAGGAAAATTATGTTAGAGGGAAACAGGTAATCTTTTTTCAGACTAACAAATTTTACTAAGAGGCATCACTGTCTTTGAGCTACAGCTGCCTTTATCAAATGGAAAGGAATGGCTAGAGCAGTGCTCACTAACCTTTTTGGTGCTGAGTGCCCAAAGTGCATGTGTGTGCAACCCAAAAATGTTAGTGCCTCCATACATGTGCCCCACCCACCATGCATGCACATGTGTCCCCCACACGTGTGCCCTGCTCCCTCCCCCCACACCAATTTTGGCTTCCAAGTTGGTGCAGGAGGCCTTCCAGGCCCAAAACGGGGGGGGGGGGTGCATGGACTCAAACCCCCAAAATGCAATGTGAGCACCCCCTGCACATGTGCCCTGCCCCCCCTGTGCATGTGTGCCCCCACATGCACCCTGTGCATGCGCGGCAGAGACCCGAAGACCAGCTGGCCGGCGGGAGGTGCACGTATGCGAGTTGGAGCTGGGCTGGGGCGACAGCTAGTGTCCCTGCAGAGTGGGTTCTGTGCCACCTGTGGCATGCATGCCATAGGGTCGCCATCACGGGGCTAGAGTGATATAAGATTTCATTTTGGGATGAGGCAGTATGACTGCGAACAAGTTCTCTTTTGATTCTGTGCATGACAAACAAGCCAAACTCTGCACAATAGAATCAATGGGAACACACTTGATACCAGGATTTTAAGAAGGGCAAGTAAGAGCAATTCCACCTTCTGGGATATTTCTGTACAGATCTCCAAGAAGCCATCTTGGAAGGAGAAAAATTGCCAATACAATTATGTGAGAGATTGTTGGAGTCACATTAAAAAAAAACACTCCTCTGCTTCCCAAGGTCACCATCACCACTGGTGTTTTAATAACTTGAAATAGCAAATGTCATCCCCATGTAATTCCTTCATTGTTCATCATAGTAGAAGACCTTAGTTCTACATACAGTATTATATTCATTTTATTTTATTGACAGCTGTCTTACCTTTTTCAATCCTATTACCTTCTATGTTGCCTGGCCATCTGGATGCATGAAATTCTATTATGCTAGCTTAGGGCTCATAATTTTGAATTACTATGTTCCCATTATATTGCCCATGGCAGAAAGTTCATCCTGATTTCGATTGGGCATGACAGGGTGAAGAAATTTGCAAAATGTACATGTGTGTGAAATAGAACAACATTTGAAAATATAAACCATCACAAAACTATTACAAAAGGCTATGTTCCTGGCTTGTTTGCTGATTTTGTGAAGGTGCAGAGATCTGCCTGAGGAAGCATTGAGGAATTAATGGAGAAAGAACTAAAAACAACAGCTGCAGCAAAAGTCCCTTTGTAATGGATTAAAATGGCAAAATCATTGCTAATGGAGTCCTGGAGTCCTTTATCCACAGTCCTGGCTGTGGATAAAGAAAGCTGCACTCCAACTCATCTGGATAGCAACCAGTTGGTTGCTACAGGAGGAGGATGGGGCAGTACCCAAAACAGATGATTGATGACTACAGAGAATGAAAAGGCAGAAGAGAACAGGACACATACTTTTTCTACTGAAATTTTGTTGTTTGGTTTTTAGCATTATGAATCCCAGGAAATAAGCTGGTTGGATATATAACAAAGTCATATGAAGAATGCAAAAATATTGATCCAAATAATATATTTATCTTGTGAGGACAGGAATGAAGTCATAAAATCTTACTGCTACTTAGACTTTCAACCCTGCACAGCTGGATGGATGAAACCTTGAGAGAAAAATATAAGATATCCTCTCCCTAGTATCCAACAGAATGGCTTCAGAACCATGATGGAAGGAGTGAAGGGGTATGTGTCTGGAATGTGTCTGTTCCTCCGTTCCTATTTCCCATTATGAAAGTACTCAGTCCAAGGTGCCGTAGTTCTTACTCTTCTCTGAATGGTTTTTTTTTTGCCTTACCTATTTATTAACACAAATATTTTGCTTCTTTGCCCATTGGCTATAAACATTTGCTCATTTTTCTTGTAAATTGGTTTTCTTTGGCAAGAAGGAAAAAAGTTGACAACTCTATTTTGCAGACATTTTTCTGTAAGTTAAATGTAATAGTTCTTTCTATAATTTTATTGTTTGCTCTTTGTTTGTAACATTAACTGCACTTGTTCATTTTGGACTTGCAATGTAGATACTGCTTTTTTATGCCTGTTTCTTTTAATGACATATTTATGACATTCTTCACTTCTGACACATGGTTGCTAAGCTTCCTATGTCGCTTTACCTTGTCGTGATCATATGTGTATCTCTTTAATATCTTTGTGTCTTGCTGTAGAATTACTCTCAATCAAGTTTGTACAATGAGCAAAGTCAAGAGGGCTATTTCTATCCAGCTTCATTGAAGCTGCTGAACATGGTGAACCATTCTTGTATGGTCATCGTTTGTACATTATACTTTTCATTCCACAACCAGTTGAAGATTTTTGCTGTAGTTGTGAAGCCTTTGTACCAAGCATTGCAACTAAACTTTGCAACAACTCCATCTTCTCAAACAAGCACAAGAAGGTTAGATCAGTAGATATGCACCAGAGAATTAAGAAGGCACATACACAAAGAACTTCTCTGTCTTAACAGCAATCTGGAATTTTGCACTTTGTATCTTAACTTCCTAGTTTAAGTTTTGGTCCATTTCTCTTAATTTTTTGAGTCAACAGTCATGTGGCTGCTGATTTTCCAGACTTGAAGGTTTCTGCCTTTAGTCTCTAGTTTACAAAATGGCATTCTCTGGTGCCCATGGTGTTTGTGTGTGTGTGTGTCAAAATCAGCAAGATGGTGGACAGAGCTTCAGAATGCAAGGGTCCTTTTTGTATGTGTCTGATATCCCTGCTGCAAATCCCACTGCTATGGTGCAAGAGCCAGAGATCCTACCTAACTCACTTCAAAACTTAGTAAGCATTAAATATAGATAAACTACTATTTAATTCTTTGCTTACTAAGGAAGTGGCATTTTTTATGTTTTTCATAAAAAGAATATGTAATTGAAACATGGCTTTGAAGCAGTGGTGAAATTCAATTTTTTTTACTACTGGTTCTGTGGGCCTGGCTTGGGCGTGGCAGGGGAAGGATATTGCAAAATCCCCATTCTCTCCCCACTCCTGGGGAAAGATATTGCAAAATCTCCATTCCCACTCCTGGGGCCAAGTAAAGGTGTATTTGCTGGTTCTCCGAAATACTCAAAATTTCCACTACCGGTTCTCCAGAACCTGCTGAATTTCACACTAAAAACTATTCAGATAATGAACTAAGGCATAGATTTTTCATTTTTGATATTTTTCCAAGTAATAATGGCTAGGTTCACACAGTATTTCAGTGTTTCAGGTAAGCATGATGAACTATCAAAGCCTGTTCAAAAATATCATACAACAAAATCTATAAAACTCAAAGATTCTAATACCTTTGGTGATACAACTTGCCAAGATACCCTTACGCTACAATTTCTAGAATCATATGGAAGTTGGAAATTAATAAGGTGGAGAGAAAAGGAAATATAAATGTATTTGATTAATGTAATCACAAACGTTTGAATGAATTCATTAATTATTCATACATTATACTATTATGTACCTTAAACCATTTTGTAGGTGAAAGATCCGTAAAAGGCTACTGTGTTGCATCATGGTTGAACATGGCTATGCATATTTAGGTTCACTTGAATCACAAACTCAGTGGATATTCATCTTTTCTTCAGACAAACTGCCCTATGGATGTTTGACAACTCAGTCCACTTTCTTTTCAGAATCCAGTCTACAATAGTCGACATTAACCTCACAAACATTTATCCTTAACTAGAATATGATACCCTCATTTTCCTGAATATGAATATGTGCTATTTCTATAGTGACAATAATTGTAAAAAGGTACCAGATGGTGCCCACAGGGAACTTCATAATTTTCTTGTGTTGCGCTTGTCTTAGTTGCATGATGGCTGAAGGTGTGTATCAGCCTATCCCACATTGTTTTTGGAAATGCCAGATCACAAATTTTACTTTTTTTTCTGTTTCTTCTGCTGTACGGTAATGAAAGTCTCCATCTGGCTATTATGTAATCCGATATCTGGAGAAAGAGCACACGTTTGTTTCTGTGAAAATAATTATTGTGTGAAATATTTTCCAAAAATCCTGCTGAATCACATTCACTTATTCCAAAATAATGTCTTCAAATACAAATGCTACACAACTTAGGTAGAAATGCACTTTGTGCCCAGTCCATTAGGAACTAGTATATTAATCATATAGATGGGATGACTAAAATGAAATCTGTGTTCCTCAAATGGAAAATGTTTATGAAAAACATTCTACATCCCTCACATAGATCAAAAGTATTTCAAATATCTTGTATGGCCACATAATGATACTTTTTCACCATGTCAATGGACAAGGATTTAGAAACTGGCATTATATTTGATATTAATAGTATTAACAGATTATTAATAATATTAATACATTATTAATATTCAATTTCATAACCCTAAAAAGAGACTTGTCCCGAAAGTCTTCAAGAATCAGACATGATTGAAGTGAAAAAAATAAACACATCTAAAATGAGTAGAATTGACCAAGCATTTGATTTAAATCATCCTTTTTCATCCTGGGTCTATATATCAGATTTCTGATTAGGAATGCTGATTAGATACCTATTCTGGAAATTAATGATTTTAACATGTTTGGAAGGCACCAGATAGAAAATATCTGACTAATAAATAATGACGAATTTCAATTTGTAATTTCAAATTGTAAATTAATTTTTTATGAAAAGTATAAAAACCAAGAATTCCACTCCTAATAAAATGGTGTTTCAGTTGTTAAAACATGGAATTATATGATGGAGTCAAGAAATTAAAGAAATGGTTCTGAAAAAAACATTGACTAATAGAAACTCACTGAAAAATAGTAAATAACCCTCCCCTCATTTATTATCTGCTGCAAGTTGCACAAACTTTCCTATGTACAAGGTTGTGTAATGATACTTGCAGGCTAACTGGCCACTACTAGGAGTCCAATCCTTCAGGCTCAAGGTTGACTCAGCTTTCCATCCTTATAAGATTGTTAAAATGAGGACCCAGATAGTTGGGGGCAATATGCTGAGTATATATGGTATATACCACTTAGTACTGTAAAGCACTATAAAGTGGTATATAAGTCTTAAGTGCTATTGTTGTTTGGTTGTTTAGTGTTCTAGTTTTTTTTTATGGTGTGCGGATATCATGCCAGACCATTTGGGAATAGCTGGATTTTGAAAAATGGATCTAATTGGCATATTTTCCTAGTTCTTGAATTTGATTGTGACAATGAAGATTGAACAGTGAGTTTGCCAGTTTTAGTTCTCATTCAAGAGATGGAAATAGCAACCTTGAGGAACTGTTATCTTCTTAAATATTCAGTATGTTAAAGGTATATTTCTTTTTGGTAATTAAAATGAATCAAATACATCTTTCCTATTTTCTTACAAACTTAATTTAAAAAGAAATACTTTCCAGTTGGGGAAGAGAAGAGATTTTAATAGTGATGCAGGAAAGGAATCTAACTAGTGCTCTGGGATCAATTAATAGATTCTATTTTTTTTCTTTTATTCTCGCTCATGCTACTTCAGAGTCTCAGTCTTTCTGAATGGCTTTTCTGAAGTAAAGAGAAAAGAAGGGAGCAGAGGCATTTGCCACAGGACTAAAAAGAAAAGGTCAACATGGTGGCCCCAATTATGTGATCAAAACCTTTCCCCTTGATGAGTAGCTCTTTTCCTTAGGCTGAATGTGATAACTCAGAAACTGTGTACCTTACTTCTATTCCCCCATATGTAATACAGGGATAGTGATGATGAACTGATAGAATTATTCAAATAATTTCATTAAAAGAGAACAGCTTAGACTGAAGGATCATTTTTTATCTATCGTCCCTTCTTGAAATCATAGAATGCTTTCCAGAGCAGTGAGTAGAAGAGAAGGCTATTCTTGGTTCCTATAAAACAAAAAACTGCTATATGTACTGTTGCCTCAACCATCTTACATTACTTCTCAAAATCTTCAACATCCCATCTGGCTTCAGTATCACGAAACTTTCAAGTTCACCTGTGTTAGATACTAGCTACAGTTATAATGGTTTCCACCAAGGTCCTCTGTTCCGACGGGAACAGAGGTTTCACCTCATTGGTCAAAGGGTCTGACAGCTCCCTATAAAAGGGCTGCTGTCAGACTCAACCTTCGCTGGATTGTACATACTTGTTCTGTTACAATAAAGAGCTGTTGTTTCCTTTAGCCTGAGGGTCCCTTTCCTCTACCCAATCTAACAATCTGTAATTTGAAAAGGAGGCTTTTTACTGAATCTGGCAGAATTCCTGAAGTATGTGGGAGGGATTGTGGTGGTGGAGGAAATAGAGAGGCAGAGACATGGACACCTTTCTGTGGACATCCTAAATTTAATACACACACACACACACAGAATGGTTTGATTACTTTGTATTGTTATATCATTAATGTCTCTTAGGAAAATGGCAATTATGGTAAAAATGATGATGGAAATCAGAACCATGTTAAAGTTAGATTAATTGTGCAGGAACCTCTTGTGGTATACAGCCAGTAGGCATATGTATTGTTGCCTATCAAGGGCTGGATAATTCCTGGATTTGAGGAAGTGATAAACAGGAACCCAGAGCATTACCATCCAGAGACGAGTTTTCCATTTTAGAGCAAATGTCTGAGTCAGTCATCTAAACCCAGATAATTAGACGAAACAAATAGTTTAAATTATATTTTATTTGGTATGAGAAACCATTTCTAAACTAAAGTAATTGAGTGGATATGGGAATATATCCTTATTTTCCCCTTGAAATCTGTGTATCGTTCTAATATCATTAACCATGTCATACAGTGACGTGCAGTCAGGGGAGGCAGGGTCCCATCACTGTCATCATGAAAAGGAAAAAAAATTAAAAGGAAAAAGGCTGAGGTAGTTGCTGCCAGAGTCACAGTGGATGACTCTGCTTAGTACTTAACTATTTAAAAAAGCCTCTAAAAAGTGCTCTCTACAGGAGGAGGCGGGAGAACCATGTGCCTCATTTAGTCTATCTTTATGATCACTCGAGCAGAGTTAAGCAAGGGTTAAAAGCCGAAAAATTCCTTATGTAGATGAGGCACGTGGTTCTCTCACCTCCTCCTGTAGAGGGCACTTTTTAAAGAGGCTTTTTTAAACTGTTAAGCAGAGTCATCTGTTGGGGACTCTAGCAGCAGCTAATCCAGCCTGACCTCAGCAGCTCTTGCCTTTTTCCTTTTACATTTTTACATTTTCATCATGGCAGACAAGAGCAGAATTGAAATCCTCTGTGAAACAGCTGGAAAAGGTATGTGGGTTGGAGGGAGGGGGAGAAATTCAAAATTAATGTAATTTGTAAGTAATTGTATTATTGTAAGTAATTTGTGTGTGTGTGTGTTTTACCCACCTCTGCTGGCGTCAGGCTTTTTTTTATGTCGGACATAGTGGGGCTTTTGGATCTAGTGGCAGGGCGGCTTTTGCCTCTAGCGCTGGGGTGGCAGGGCGGCTTTTACCAAAGCCCCGGCGCTGTGTCCGCCATAAAGCCTTTTAGACACCCCGGCGCTGTGTCCGCCATAGAGGACACAGCGGCAGGGCGTCCAAAAGCCTCTATGGCGGACCACGCGCCGGGGCGTCCAAAAGCCTCTATGGCGGACGCAGTGCCGGGCGTCCAAAAGCCTCTATGGCGGACACAGCGCCGGGGCTTTCGGACGTCCAAAAGTCCCAGCGCTGTGTCTGCCATAGAGGCGGGATGTGTCCCGTCTCTATGGCGGACACAGCGCCGGGGCTTTGGCCTCTGTTTTGTTGAAATGCCTACCAGTTTTTAGCCAAATGCCGGTCATTTTTAATCTTGTGGACGGAAAGTCTTCAGAGAGAAAACACGGGTTAATTAGGCTGTGAGTTGCAAGCCGGTATATTGGTATTGCCTTTAAATTGCATAGCAGATTGGATGGCAGAGTGGGGGTGTGAGTAGAGGTATGTATATACTTGCCAGCTCCCACAACAAATAAATGCAATTGCACATGCTTATTCAATTGCATGCATTCCCAGGCTATGTGTTGCCAGCCCTAGTCATTCAGGCAACATTCAATAATATAGCTTTTGGGTGTGGAGAGCACAATTTATTTATATGTAGGAAATCAAATGTAAATGTAAGTTGTCTGTAGAGGCAACTTTCTGCTTGATTCTAATGGGTGTCACTTCTTTTAGAGTTGTCCTGATCTAACTAGCCACACAAATACACTTTTCCTTTATTTAAGTTGTAAATACAGTACATACCAACACCCGCCTTCTTGACTGGATATAGCACTGGAAGCAAATGGAGTTACTGTACTCATCCCACCAGCATGTGCTAGTTGTGGCATTTGTGATGTGCAGGGTTGGAGTCAATGTGCTTAGAAGTAGAAGGATTGTTGGGAAGAATAGGGGCAGGCACTAAATAAAACAATTATTTAGTAAAGGACCGAAGAGGAGATAGTTTTGTAACACCATTCCCAGACATCAAAAATATGCTTCCAGAAAAAAAGAAGTCATGTGGCAGAGATTAAAATTCTAGTCTCACAAATCTGTGAGTTATACAAGGAAGGGTTCTTTTTGCTTAGTTATGTTTCACTGGGGAAAAAATATAAGCCCTCAGCTGCAGTTGGCCATCCCCGTGGGGATATATCAAGCAAAAGGTTGTCACCCTTGGCAGCTTTTAGTCTGGCGCTAACTGCTAGCCTGGGTGGGGAATCCTCAGCCCTCTGAGGCTGACAAATTCTTGCAGCCCCCTCTGCCTCTGTTTGAAATTGTCTTCCACAAACAGCCCGCCCGGGGAAAAGAGGGCTGTTTATTATTAAACTTAGTATTTGCATTTGCTGTAATGTTCAACGCCTCTATGTCGGACGTAGCCCCAGGGGGGGCAGAGCAGCTTTTGCCTCTTGAAAGCTTTGCTGCGGGCGAAAGTAAGCGCTTTAGTCAGTGGGATGCCGGGGAAGGATTGTCTCACCAGCCATAAACTTCACCACACGTCACTGATGTTGTTTATTATTGTTATATTTAGTGGTGCTAAAATAGCTCCTCCTCCTCTAATATATCACATATACTAACTGATTTATCACACTATAGAGTAATATGTAGTGTGGCATACCTTCTGAGACTTCCTAATAATCTTCACAACTAGGCAAAGAGAACTTAAGGCATAGCAGACTGATGAGTAAAGATGCCACAATCATATTTACAATAACCAAGAGCGTAGTAGTTAGAGTGCAGTACTGCAGGCTACTTCTGCTGCCTGCCAGCTGCCTGCAATTTGGCAATTCAAATCTCACCAGGCTCAAGGTTAACTCAGCCATCCATCCTTCCAAGGTGGGTAAAATGAGGACCCAGATTGTTGGGGGCAATTTGCTGACTCTGTAAACCACTTAGAGAGGGCTGTAAAGCACTGTAAAGCAGTATATAAGTCTAAGTGCTATTGCTATATACAAGCAGGTTATCTGTTATTCCCTGAACCGTGACTGCTTATAATGTGAGAACGCTATCTTTTTTCCAGATATTAAACTTTTCAATTAGGACAAGTGGTGATCAGTAGATATTAGTTTTGGCATTAGAGGTGGGATATCCCACAATAAGAGTTTCTGGAAATGTTGGCAGGATTAGTTGGTATTCAATAGATATTTGGATTACATTTTTAATTTAGTTTGAAAACTCAATCAAATTAAATCGGAAAATGCTGACCTGGAATTTTTCCACCACATTTTATTAGAAATGTTGTATTTGGCTAAAAAACAATGTTGCTTTTATAAGTTGGCTGCATTTAGAACAAAGACTCTTTCTAGTTCATCAATCTACTTTATATTTGCTTTCTTATTCTTATGGTTGGTGGCACAGCCAGCCAGTTGTTTAGATTGGATATGGCATTGTTACCCACCTAAGTTATTTCTAGATAGCTGCTAACATGTGCCCAGCTGACACAAGGCACAAGGAAGATTGCTTTTGCTAGCTTTCTAGCTAAGCCTCACATCAGTTGGACACACCTGTCAGCAACTGCAAGGAAAATGAAAAGGAAGTGGACTGGTATGGTGGGACAGGCAGAAGACCTAGACCTCTTAGGATGATGGGGTGGAACGGAGATGGCACATGCACTGGTGAGCCTAGCCATTGAGGACTTCAGATTTGTGGCAGATTTTCACATGTCTGGTTGGATAAGACCTGGGCATGGTGAGGCAGGGAGGAAGCTATCTAGAAATAACTTAGGTGGGTAAAAATGCCATATCCAATCTAAACAACTGGCTGGCTGTGCCACCAACCATAAGAATAAGAAAGCAAATATAAAGTAGATTGATGAACTAGAAAGAGTCTTTGGATCGATGCAATAGGGAGCAGGCAGGCAGCGAGGCAGCAGGACAGGTAAGACACTGGACTGGAGGGACAAGGCCAGGGTTGTCACTAAGCACACCACCTGGCAGGCTTAGCCAGCCAAGCGAGGCTGGAGACTGGGGCGGGGGGCTTTCGGCCACGGGACATATGCCAGTCCGTGGCTTTTGCTAGGGAAGGCCTTCAGGCCTTCCCTCATGATAGCTAGGCCACTCCACCGCCCATCCACCTTCGGCCGCGTGGTGTACGCCAGCCTGCAGCTTTTGCTAGGGAAGGTCTGAATGCCTTGCCTCGCGAAAACTAGGCCGCCACGGCTGCCCACCCTCCTTCAGCCACATGGCATACGCCAGCCCGTGGCTTTTGCTAGGGAAGGCCTGAAGGCCTTTCCTCGCAAAACCTAGGCCACCACCACAGCCGCCCACCCTCCTTTGACCGCGTGGCGTACACCAGCCTTCAGCTTTCGTGAGCTGGCATAAGCTAGCCTCCCGAGTCCCACCGCCTCCCTCGCGCTTAGTTGCTTACCTGAGGGAAGCAGCAAGCTCCTGGAAGGTGAAGCGAAGGGAGGACTGATCAGCAAGCTGTCAGCTCGGGAATGAGAAAGAGAGGAATGTTGGCCATTGGCACCACGCTTTTAAACGGGTCACCTCCAGCCCGCTCACTGATTGGCTGCACTCACTGATTGACTGCACAGTGATTGGCGGCTGGGCTAGCCTAGTTTAGTGCGGATGGGCGGGGGAGCGAGCGAGCTGCAACGGGACAGCAAGAGCGATCGAGCGACAGGGCCGGTGCCAACGTTCCCGCAAGTTACTTCCAGGTCCACTGGTTGAACCTCCTCTCACCGGCTCACTGGATTTTACGAACCAGTTTGCTCGAACTGGTGCAAACCAGCAGAAACCCATCACTGATTAGAAGTGACTATTTTCTTTCTACAAAGAAAGTTCTCTTTAGAGGTAGCATACTAGTTATGGAATACCATTCAGCAGAAATGTGGCTGGCACCTAATTGCCCCCACCTCCCAGCTTTGTCAGATGTTTATTGCTTTTCATGCTATTTGCACTTACATATTTTATTTATACGTTTCCTCATGGTTTATTCTATGACTTTTTAAATTGTAGATTTATACTTACAATATACTTATGTACCTTTAATTTCCTCCCCTTTAAGTTGTTTAGAACTAAGTTTTAAACTGAAACACATATAACTGTTGTAATGAAATAAATTCTAAACAAATGGTTGTCTGAGTTGATTTTTCAAATATCCACACAGAGAGAAAAATAATTTTTCCTCAAAAAAAAAAAAAAAAAAAAAGGAATCTTGTGTCCGTCCATCCCCAATATCTGGTTTCTATTATTGTACAACCTGTTATGTTAATGGCTTGCAATAGTAATTGGGTGGCATATAAATTTAATAAATTGTGAGTAAATAAATGAGCCTAAAGCAATGAGCCAAATGAGCAATAAAGTTGATGATCTCAACAGGAAATTCTTTCTCCAATTTTAACACAGTTCCTTTCCCTAACCTTTTTAATGGGAAGCAAGAATCTTGTTAAACAGTGAACTATAGAATTTAGGTCAAAAAAAAAAACTGCTTTTAACTTTGAGTCTCTTTTAAGTCTGACAATACATGACTTTTAGCAATTAAACCATGATGTGTGCAGAATGCTGGAAAGGCTGCAAATGCTTCAAATATCTAAGCTTTTATTTATATATATATTTTAGTTACATCTAAGATGTGAGCAAGCAACTATGTAAACAAATGTAACAAATAGGGCAGTAAGATTTGACTCAGGGACAAAAGGTGGAAGAAGCTTTTCTTAATTTATTATGGGTAGACATTACCTAACCATCTGGACAATAAAATAATTGTTTTTGCCGAAAGCACCTAATGAAGGCAGATCTTTCCCTAACATATTAAGGAGCAACTGGCAAAGGCAAAAACCATATTTTTAGCATTTGTAGTTTAACAGAGGAAAAGGGTCACAAACATTCAAAGTTGTTCAAGGCGGTACCTCCAGCAACTGCATTCAATTATAATTCTTCACTCTTTAAAAGGCCATTTTGAATCAGAGTGAAGAAAGTAAGTTGGCTCATAATTACCTGTTTTAGTGATAGCTTCGTACTTTAACCTTGTACAACAATAGTGCAGAAGAAAAGAAATTTTGTAATGATGACCAAATACGATGCCTGCTGTGCAGTGTAACCTCCACCATGAAATTGTATTCCTTTAATGTTCTTGATCTTACTAGAAAAGAATTAAAAGGAAACAAGTCTTTTGATACATTTCTTTCTTTCTTTGTAATTAAAGAGAACAGAGAAATCTTTTCCAAGTGATGAATCACCTTTATCTAGAGATGAATAATTCACACTGAAATGACAGACATGAAGTACAGAAATCCATTAGAGACTAAGGCAAGCAAAATGTTAATGGCTAGAGGGAATTTATATTTAAAATAAATTAATTTAGAAGTCAAGAGCCAGGGAAGAGAATAATTGCAACATGACGACATAACTGAAGCCACAGGGTTGGAAGACTTGACCTGTTCTAAGCATTTTTGGGGAATTTGTTGGGTATAGACTCTATTGGAAGTTGTGACTGCTTATATGCCATCAAGTTAGTATTGACTTCTAGCAATCACCCAGATGTTTTCAAGGATGATCTGTCCTCAACCTGGTATTTCAATCTTCCAAAGGTTGCATCAATTGCTATTGTAATTGAATCCATCCACCTTGCTTCTACTGATCATCCTCTTCTCCCCCACCCTCTTTTCCAGCATTAGGGACTTCTCAAAGGACCTAGGACCTGACGGCAAACCTTTTCAGCACTGAGTGACGAAAAGGGAGTGTGTGCATGCTTGTTGGGGATGTGCCCTGGAAGAGAAGCTGCAAAGTGGGCATGCACACACTGGGAAAAGAACTTCCAGTTTCCGGCGCACATATGCGTACCGTCCAGCTTGTCTTCCAGTTACTGGTACACATGTGATGCAACGATCAGCTAGTTGGCGCACATGCGCACAACAAAAAACAAGACCAGCTCTTCCAGTTTCCAGCACTGCTGCATATACAAAAAAAACAGCTTATCGTCATGCATGCATGCATGCCAGAAACCCAGAAAAGTAATGGAAAACGCTGCACGTACCAGCTGACATGGCTCCGCATGCCACTTTGGCATGCATGCCATAGGTTCGCCATTACTGACCTAGGTCTTCACATAATGGGCAAAATACAATAACTCAGGCCTTAATTGAGTTGTTCTACGATCCATTTGTTTGCTTTTTGGCTATACATGATCTCTGGGGAGAACATGAGCATTTGTATCTTATGTGAGAAATCTTGGAAGCTTAGCACACACATATTTTACTTGATTTCTTGCTTAGGTTTCTGGTTATTTATTTTCTTCTGTATGCAGGTAATGCTCCACTGACGCTTGCAATTGAGCCCAAAATTTACATTCCTAAGCGAGAGAGTTAAGCGAATTTTGCCCCATTTTAAGTCCTTTCTTGTGACAGTTGTTAAGTGAATCACTATACTTGTTAAATTAGCAACATGGTTGTTAAGTGAATCTGGTTTTCCCATTGACTTTGATTGTCAGAAGGTCACTAAAGGTGAACATATGATCCCTGAGCACTGCAACCATCATACATATGAGTCAGTTGCCAAGCATCTGAATTTTGATCATGTGACCATGCAATGGTTGAAAGTGTGAAAAATGGTCATGTCACTTTTTTAGTGCCATTGTAACTTCAAACGGTCACTAAATGAACTGTTGTCAGTTATACTTTCTCTACTTTTCCTGTGCAAATTTAAAACTAAGCAGCTTTAGAAGACAGAACAAGCTTTGATGGTTGTTTCAATGGTACTTCCTCCCCCCCCCCTAAAAAAAAAACACCTTTATTGTCGTTCATCAGCAGTCAACACCAATATAGAAGACTTAAGGGTACATTCAGACAATCACGATCATGGTTATTTGACTCAATAATGCCCAGGTTCTTTGGTTCAGATTATTGTTGTGTGTGCCATGTGAATATAGCTTAAGTAGGCCAAGAGTTCACCTGGTGGCAATTTTAATAAATATAAAATGATCATATTTTTATTTAAAACATAGCCATATGGCTGAGCTTGCCTCTTTTTCTATAGATCAGCACACAATATGCGTATTTTATGTAAATCTGTATTTTGTACTGGCCTATTTTTGGGTGACATATTTCCTATTTCTGGTTGACACACAAATCTGAAAGGGAGAGATTTGTATCCAATAGCTTCCCAAATGTCCAAATCAAGCAAGTCAAAGTTAAAACCACGACTTCCATCCAGCTCTAAACTGGATCAGCTATTATCTTTTCACTATTCATATCACTTTAGTTAAACAAAATAATAAAGACTAGCTGTTCCTTCTTTTTTTCCTGTAAACAGAAAATAATTTATCAAAAGCCTCATTGCCAATTCCCCAAATTGTCTTTTTTGTTTCCTTCCTTTAAAAAAAAACATTCTTCCTTTAAAGGAAACACAGATTCACAGAAACAAAGGCATGTTTGCTCCATTCAGAAGCATTTTCATATTTAAAATGATCAATGGTTCTAATTAAAGTAAGATTCATAAGCTGAATAAGACTGTGTTACAAGAAAACTCCTCTAATCAACCAGCTATAGCAGTTGTCTTAATGTGGGTACAAATTAAGCTATTTTACTTAAATGATTAGTACTATGCTCAGTTCTTTATTTTTTTTAAAAACATGTTTTTAAAAGGAAACACTACAGGTGGACCACAATTGAACCTGAAATTTCTGTTGCTAAGTAAGACAGTTGTTAACTGAGCTTTTCTCCATTTTACACCCTTTCTTGCCATGGTTTTAAATGAGCCGCTGCAGTTGTTACTGTATTTTTCAGAATATAAGACACCTTTTTTCCTTCAAAAAAGAGGGTGAAAATCTGGATGTGTCTTATACACTGAATACAGCATTTTTTGCCTCCCGAAATCCCTCCCCCTTTGCAAAAATGGCCGTGCAAAGCTTTTAAGAGACTTCCAGAGTGCTCCTGGGAGCTGGGAGGGCGAAAATGAGCAAAAAAAATCCCAACAGGGATTTGAACTGCTGAACTGCCAACCTTTCTGATTGACAAGCTCAGCGTTTTAGCCACTGTATCCCTTTTTGTGCGTTTATATGTACATGCAAATGTATGTGTCAGCCTTCAAGGTAGTCCAGAGAAAAAAAACAAAGACCCGAGTACTAATTCTATCTTTATTCTAAAGTTATGGTGAAATTCATGAAAGTCTGAAATCACTACATCCCTCCCTTACCTTTGCTTTTCAGAAAACTAGAGAGGGTCCCTTCTAAAAAGCTTTATTCCTCCCCCAGTTTCCCAATCTTTGGATTCAGATTTCTCTTATCAAAAATAAGGCTGCAGCTTTTTTCCTTTGTCTCCCAAGGTTATTCTCATAGCTAATAATAATACTGTATGCAGTAGGCATATACAATTATAATCCTCCATATGTTGCTTTCAACACTCTGCCAGAGTGAGTGATGGATGCTGGAGGTTTAGTGTAAAAGCATCTGAAAGGTCAAAAAATTCCCCAAATTATTATTTTTGGAAATACTTTTAAGTAGATGCACATAGTGTATGCTTTAAAGCTATTTCTGTGAACAATCCTTTCAAAATTCAAACCAACTGAGGAAAGTATGAATATTTATTTATCTGCATACTTGAAAGCAATATTCGTAGTACTATAATGCTAAATAGAAGTGCTCTCTGTATATGGTTCATGATCTATTTTAGCTACATTAGTTCCAAGTAAAATAAAATAATAATAAAAAGTACAGAAAGCTTTTATTACCACTTCTTGTTTTCTAGCTCCTTAATTGCTCTATTTAAAAAAAACCAACCTTTTTTTGTATTTGTCTAATGGAAAATTAGAAGAAACAAATGTAATTGTTAGCTTGAAAGCTTTCAATAAAATTCTTTTGCTAAAAGGAAAGAGGATTATATATGTGTGTGTGTGTGTGTGTGTGTGTGTGTGTACGTGTATGTATGTGTATGTATATATATATGTGTACACACACACACACACATAATATGCCAGAGGAAGTCTCTTAGAACAAAATAGCTTTTAGGAAGCTTTGAAGATCACAAAATTCTATCTAACAAATGTTACACTATTTACAATTTAATTTACAATTTGGCTGTATGAAAGCAGAATTGACTTAGTAACCATATAATATGATTAAAAGACAGTTTCCTAAGAAAGAAAGCACTATGTAAAAGCATATTTTCTTTCATCTACCTTTGAACTGCTAGCTGAATTGATTTTTTTAAAATTCATATTAAATTTAATCTTATATACTCAGGTATTACAGTAAGTACCTTATCACAAGCCACTGGATGCTATACAGACGGGAAAGTTGAATGTGACATTAACACAGATTTAATTTAAATAAATTTACATTCAATTAAAATGCAAATATTTAATTAATATGGATAATAGATTTGCATTTTAAAGTTTTTGTCCCCTTCTGTTACCACAAAAAAATATCTTTTTTGTTGCAATGTTTGGATGGGCATTCAAAAATTGTGTGTTTTCTTGAACAAAAAGCACATCAACCAATCTCCCAGAAAGTTACTGCATATTTTCTATGTCCAAAGACTATACTTTGGAAAATAAGGCCCATGCTCTCTTCTTTGAGCCATAAGAAGTTCTCAAAAAGTTGCTATGAAGTTTATTTGTTTTAGTTACAAATCACTGAAGGCCTTTAATATCTTTTAAAAAAACAATTGTATTTCCACATTAAAATTGAAACCAAGATAGTTAATGATAGAAAGCAATATTTAAGGCCATTATTACACTGTATGTGTTTTCTAGGCTATATTAATGCATCATTACTTCCTACTATATTGTTCAGGAAGATACTGAAACTCTTGCAGGAACTTAACCTGGCAATTGATAGTGTCAACTAAACAATTTATAATATCAATACCCATTGAAACACCTTTATGCCTATAATAAACACAAGGATTCATCTTCATTTATTCTAGGTGACTGGTATAATTTCCTCTCACTTGAGATACAGAGAGAAAACAAAACATTCTGGAATTCTCCAGAGTATCCTATACCTGAATTACTTAATTTTGCCATCTTGACCTGTCTTAACAAAAACTCATTGCACTCCTGAGGATAGGCTTCAGAGCCTATCTCGTGGCAATACGGGCGGCGAAATGTCAAGGGAAAAGGGAGTTTTCACTGATACTCTCCTTTAAAATGGTACATATTTTTTGATAAAGCTATTTTTTAGCATTCCAGGTATTTTAGGATCAGGATGTGAAGTCCAAAAATGAGAGGTCGCAAGGCCGAAATATTGTTTTTCAGCAAAATGGGGTTTCTGTAGCTAAACTAGTTATACCAACATTTCTGCAAGTTCATCTTATTCTCTACACATGATGAATATTTTAAGAAGGTATAGGGCAAAAACCAACACATGTACAAATCTGCAAAAGTATGTTTCTCTTTTATTTTTTATACGGTATGTAAAAATCCACTTTCGGGCCTAAACAATTTTGTTCCTGCTTGGCAAAGTCAGAGCTTCTTCCTTCTGTAAAAAAATAATACAAATAGAGCATTTTTTTCATAATTTTTGGTGGAGGAGATACATTCTCCAGATGCCAATTTATTACAAATTCCAAAGTATACTGCACCAGATCCTCACTTCAAATTGAGGTAAATTTCATATGAAAACCCATGCCACAATGCATTTCTGATGAAATACTTGCAATCTAGAGCTGTAAGATTGTTTAGAATAACAGAAATCCATATTCTAAATACCAAATTAAAAGTTATTAACTAGCTTCATTTAACCAAACCAATAGAAAAAAAGGGGTAAGATAACAATAGCTTTTTTTTCCTGAACGTCATCATTCTGCTAAACAAATAATTCCCTCACCACTGTCAAACTATTCACTAAGGCTGCATTACCATTACTATTAGTCTTCTCATTGTTCCTATCACCCATCTCCTCCTACTTATGACTGTTGGACTGTAACTTTGTTGCTGGTATCCTTACCATTTATATTTATTTAATATTATTTAATATCATTAATATCATTTATATTTATTGTTTCCTGATTGCTTATTTGTACTCTGGCTATCATTAAGTGATGTATTTTATGATTCTTGAGGAATGTATCTTGTCTTTTTATGTACACTTGAGAGCAGGTGCAGCAAAGACAAATTCCTTGTGTACCCAATCACTCTTGGCCAATAATCCAATCCAATTCAATTCCGTTTGCTAACAGGTTTCATTCACGGATAACCACGATTACATTGATTGTCCATACAGTAATTATCTACGTTGACAGTAAGCAACGCATTTCATAAGTTGTAAGTATGGTAACATTAGGATTCAATACTGAGAAAGCAGGTTATAATGTCCTCAATGATGTCCTCGTCGCTAAATACCACGATGTAAAAACAGGAAAGTTCTGCTCTTCTTTTATTGAGATTTTAAATAGAGGTCCTGGCAGTAAAAGTCCCAATGGAACACCTACAAGGATCTTTAAATGATTGCGTCCTTCTCAGTTAAGCGCTTCAAAAGGGACAGATTTAATATCAATGGCTTTCATCATTTTTGCTCAGCATCGCCACGAGGCTTAGCATCTCCTCCTCCTCCCCCCCCCCTCCGTTAAAATTTAACCCGCACTCCCTGCACATCGGGCATCTCAGCACCCGGAGTAAAAACAATCACAAACTTTGGGAAAAGAAAAAAGAGGCGGAGTTACATAGCGTCGGTGGCCAATGACCGCTTTTCTTCCTTCCTGGGTCCTGCGGAGAGGCAAGATGGCTGCCCCCAGCCCGAGCCGGTGCCTTTTTCTAGCAGCAACAGCGCTGCTGCTTCTTTTCTTCGGCCGCTGCAGTTCGGCGGTCGGTCACGGAGCGCAGGTACGCCAGGAAAAGCAAAGGGGACGGCTGACAGCGAGCCTTTATTTCTCCTTTGCTTTTGCTTTGTTTTTTTTCTTTTCTTACCGTGGGTGGGTTTGAAACCCAGGACTTGGATTTCCGTTTCCGTGGGCTGGTTTTGGTTGCGCTGAGCAAATGCAACCAAGGGGGCTCAAGGCGACCGCATTAAAAAAAAACAAAAGAAAACTAGGCCAGAGAAATCTAGCTGCCTGTCCCTTTGCAATTAAATGTGGTGTTGCAAATGTCTATGTGAAGTGTTGTGCACCGGCGCTGAACTCTGCCTGCTTTCCTCCGGGCTGTCGTTGCAATCCTGGAGGGCGAGAGAGGAGTGGGCCGGACTCAGCTCCTCATGTCGGATGCTCGACCGCCCCCTGACGGCTTTTGGCAGGGACTCGGTTGCTGCTGCTTTCTGTCCTTGGTCCTCTTTACCCAGGAAATGTCAAAATCCTTGGGATGATCTCACCGCAGCCACACCAGAAGCAGTTAGAATGGTTAAGCATCCCCAGAAATCGAATTATAACGTGTATCCCATTGTAATTATATGGCTCCATATTAGGGTGATTTTAGTTTTAATATATTATCTCCTACAATGTCTTGTCCACCCCTACATACATACATACACACTAGTCCTCAACTTACAACAACAATGGAACCCAAAATTTCTGTTGCTAAGTGAATTTTGCCCCATTTTAAGTCTTTTCCTGCCACAGTTGTTAAGTGTATCATGGCAGTTGCCAAGTTAGCAACACAGTTGTTAAGTGAATCTAACTTCTCCATTGACTTTGCTTGTCAGAAGGTTGCAAAAGGGGATCACATGATCCTGGGACACTGCAAACGTCATAAATATGAGAGTTGGCAAGCATTCAATATTTGATCACATGACGGGATGCTGCAGTGGTCGTAAATGTGAAAAATTGTCATAAGCTACTTTTTTCAGTGCTGCTGTAATGCTCTAACTTTGAATGGTCATTAAATAAACATTAAATACAACTGCAGTAATTACTTAACTGTGGCAATAAAGTTCACAAAATTAGACAAAACTCACTTAGTAACTCATGATTAACAACAGAAATTTTGGGTTCACGTTGAGGACTATCTGTATACTGATTTTTGCATTCCATGGAATCGAATTATCTAGGGCAGTGATGGCAAACCTTTTTGGCACCAAGGCCAAAAAGGGAGTGCACGCTCTTCTTAAAAGCCTCCAGTAATGAAGCTCCCACAACTTGCGAAGGCAAGCTATTCCATTGGTTGATTGTTCTCACTGTCAGAAAATTTCTCCTTATTTTTATGTTGAATCTCTCCTTGATCAGTTTCCATCCTTTCCTTGTCTGGCCTTTGGGTGCCTTGACCCCTTCCTCTCTGAGGCAGCCCCTCAAATATTGGAAGACTGCTATCATGTCTCCCCTGATCTTTCTCTTCACTAGACTAGCCATGCCAAGTTTCTGTAACCACTCTTCATATGTTTTAGCCTCCAGGCCCCTAATCATCTTGGTTGCTCTTCTGTCAGAAGAGCCAAGGTGGCGCAGTGGTTGAAAGCAGCACTGCAGGCTACTGCTAGATCAGCAGGTCAGCGGTTCAAATCTCACCGGCTCAGGGTTGACTCAGCCTTCCATCCTTCCGAGGTGGGTAAAATGAGGACCCAGATTGTTGGGGGCAATATGCTGACTCTCTGTAAACCGCTTAGAGAGGCCTGAAAGGCCTATGAAGCGGTATATAAGTCTACTGCTATTGCTATTGCTATTGCTGTGCACTTTTTCTAGAGTCTCAACGTTTTCTCTGTGCGAGTAGCTAAATAGGAATCAGATTATGCAGCACTTTATATTCTAATGCAGAAAGATACTTTGGAATGTATGGGGGTACAAATTATGAAATGAACCAAATGTGTTTTCTCTGGATCATAGGGCAACTACAGGGGGTACCCTGCAATCCCGAGGAAAGATTATGCTGCTTTAAGAAGTTGCAAACAACTACTCTTTTAAAATTCCAAATCACTACTTGGCCTTCTGATCTAAAATACTGAAAAACTCTAACCAATACGAGTTATGGAGGTGGTGCCGGCAGTTCTTGGGGGCCTAAAAATGGCCTATGTAACACCACTGCTCCATGAGCTGCATTGGCTGCCAGTTTGCTTCCAGGTGCAGTTCAAGGTATTGATAATTACCTTTAAAGCCCCTCATGGTGTGTGCCCAGGCCTCTTGCATGCCTGTCTCATTCCACTGGGATTGGCCAGCAAAGGAGGCATGCTGCAGGCTCATCAGATTGATTATTCTAGCTGGCAGGATCCAAGAGAAAGGCCTTCTTGGCCCTGTGGAATATCTTGCCTCCCCCACCCCCTCCAGTGTGAGATCCACCCAACTCTCCTGGCATTCTGGAAGAGCCTAAAGATCTGTCTCTGCCAATTAGCTTGGTGCTTCAATGGGGAAGTATCAAAGTGAAAGTGGTTGCTCAATTAACAATGGGTCCCACCTTGCCCCCATCCTGTTCCCCTTTAATTGGGTGAGTTCTGGACTTTATACTAACTTATTTATGCTCTTTAATTATATAGTTTTTTTATTTTTATGATTGTAAGCCATCCAGAGTTATCTTGAGGAAAGATGGGCTTCCTATAAATTTAATAAATATATAAAAAATCATTTGAAGAAGAAATTAATTAGGCAACTATCTCAAGCAAAACTCTGGAGTTAGGGGGATGGAGTAGCAATGGCAGTTTCAGTTTTGTATATCTCTATGATTTCCCTTTTTTTCTTATATTCTCCACCCCTTCCATTGTCATTTTGCTCCTGGAAAGTTGTGCCAAGTCTCTTCCCATTTCCTATATATATTATGTGTACATGACAATATAAAAAGAATGTTGAATTTTGATGCCATGGTGGTACAGTGGTTGGAATGCAGTACTACTGGCTACTTCTGCTGACTGCCAGCTGCCAGCAGTTTAGCAGTTCTGTCCTGACCGGCTCAAGGTTGACTCAGCCTTCCATCTTTCCGAGGCTGGTAAAATGTGGACCAAAATTGTTGGGGGCAATATGTTGAGTCTCTAAACTGCTTAGACCTGTAAAGCACTGTGAAGTCTTAAGTGCTATTTCTATTTTCAAATGTAACCAAGTTGACTTCTGATTCAGAAGTTATGCATTCATGCATTTTGTTTCCAATAAAAGCTGGCTGGATCTCTCGAGAAAACCAACCGGGACTTGGAGTAACAAAGCAATGATCTATTTGTTGGTCTTTTCAGTTGGAAGAGGGAGGATTTGCTTGGCTTTCATTGTTGTAGCCTTTAGCAGATTTATTTATTTAGATTTGTTAAGGCTGTTTAATTGATTTATGTTTTCTTGAAATAATGATTTTAAAAAGAATGACCAAACATGTACTTGCTTTGTTTAATGTCACATCAGTCAGCTTGTTTCAACAATTCTATAACAAGGACGGAAAGGGATTGAATACATAGATTACAGAACAAGCTGGATAATTACATAAAATAGTATTCATTAGACCGGTAGTTTCAATTTATTTGTCACACTGCTGTGATGATAATCCATTTGCCCAAACTCTGGAGATTGAAAAAACAAAACCTGGCATTTTTTCAGGTCAACTAAATTCATGTTTCCCCCAAGAGTTGTAATTAGACATTTAAACTGGATGTCAGGGGAAGAAAACAAAAAACAGACAATAAAGCAAATAATGAGTAAGCAGCCAGAGTTAAGAATTATGTGGTATTTTTCCCAAATGACCTAGAATTGACATTGAACATCTGTTGAACATTAAGAGAAATTTTAAGGCTGCAATTAAATACAAGCTTTAAATAATTCAAACTAGCCTTTTCCAATTGCATACAGAGAACAGTTTTATTATTTTCAGCGCTGCTCAAATCAGATTGAACAAAGCCATTAATCAACCCAATCTTGAAACATTTATGTGGCTGAAAAACAGTTCAAGAACAAAAAAAATCAAAGAAGAAACAACAACCCATATTACTTTGTTAAACTAAATTTTGAAAACAGAATAAATTTCTTGCTGATTTAATTCTTATTTTTTTTCTAAAAGGCAAAGATTGACTAATCTCAAATCAAGCAGGGACAGAAAATTGAATTAATAATTCAATAAACTAATGTGTAGTAAATCTATTTGAGATATTATGAGTTCCAGGACATAAAATTGCCATTCTGGATTTTGGTATCTCAAGTGTAAACAAATTTTTAGTATTCAGATTCTGGCACCATGGGGAAAATATGCATTAAGTGTTCCATTTAACCATTGGCCAACTTTCAATTTCAGTGATTAACAGTGGCTAGTCTAATTAAAACTTTCACATTGAGTTAATGATTTTTTTTTAAAAAAATACCGTATTTAGCTAAAACTAACTCAGAATTGAAGGCTAATCTGAGATAAAGAAATAAGGATCAAGTTATCAACAAAAAGGGAAATAATGTATTTCTCAAACATAATTTAGCTAAAAAAATCACACAAAAATGTATTGTTGGCAGTTAAAAATGTAGAGTGAGGTCATAATCTTTCTTTACCCCTAAGAAACTGGGATGTTATCAAATAGATGATATTCTGGGAAATCTCACTTCACTGTTTGAGTTCTTATGCAGAGGTTGCAATAAGAATATCATGGTCCAAGATTGGTAACATATTCCTGGTAAAGGAATATGTTATTAATTTTTGATTCTGTTATTCAAGAGAATAAATAGAGAATATTTATTACAAACATCCATCATAAGTTTAGCTTAATTTTTAAAAGTCCCTGTTACAATTGTGGATTTCTACTGCAATATTTTACAGAATTCTTGAGTACAGCACATTATTGAGAAAAAATGGGGATAAAAACTTAATTGTGAGGTATTTGCAGATCATATATTTTGGTATTCATTTCTTTATGATCATTTGTTTTGGCTGAGTGGTATTTGATAGCGGGGCAGGAGTCTGTCAAGACTTGTCAGACTTCATACATTTATTTTAATCTGAATGACAAGCTTATGTTCTATTAAGAATGCATCCAATCCAATTTGTTTTTAGAGGATTCAAGGAGATAAATGTCTGATCAGTTGGATCATTCTGGCTTAATTCACATTTTTTCCTAGTTTGCCAATTTTGATTAATTGAGACTAATTTCTGCATTTCCTGTGGTGAAATAAAGTATGTTTTTATTTGGAATAAGTGGTTTTTTTAAAAAAATAGTTTGGTTTGTGGTATGAAGACTTTTCAATAAATAAAATGATAAAATAGCATTAAGGAATTGTAATTTTTTAAATATTGCAAGTATTTGCAGCACTGAAATCAAAGTTACAGTAAATTTTACTCACTGGGGTGTTGAGTCTTTTTAAGCAGTCCTTATGATTTTCTGCTTTGATTTTGTTTTGTTTTTCCTCTTTGGTTGCCATCTTTGATCAAGTTTCAAGATGATGAAGAGAATTATTTGTTGTTCTTTGATATGATCCATGAAAGGCTTTTTATATGTGCAGTGCTATCATATTAAATATTTCTTTAAAAGAAAGCAAACTTATATGGAGAAAAAGTTCTTCTAAAAAGGGACTCATATTTTGGAGTAAACATACACAGGATTGTTCGGTACAATTTCATAAATATATCAACTGGTATGATGTTTATAGTAATTAAGCAAAAAATAACTTTTGATTCGATACAAACAGGGGTGTCAAACTTGATTTCATTGAGGACCATATCAGGATTGTGTTTGACTTCAGGATGCTAGGGTGGGTGTAGTCAGGATGGACATGATCAGCTTGACATCACTCATGTCAGGGTGCCTGGGGAGGCCCGAGCGCTCTGCCAGCAAAAATGGGTTCCTGAGCTCTGTTTGCGGCTGGTGACGGACTCCTGCAACCCTTTGTCACTGAAAACAGAGCTTGGGAGGGCCACACAAAGCCCTCCCAAGCTCCATTTTCACTGGGAGAGGCACTGTGACACTTTGCTGTTTCCAGGGTGGCCCTGCAGGCCAGATCCGAGCAACCCGCTAGCCGGGTCCAGCTCCCGGGCCTTGACTTTGACACCCCTGGATAAAAAACATATTTAAAATATTTAGGGAATTTGTGTTTGTATGTATTTAATACTATTTTATTGATTTGTATAATTTATATATTTTCTCTTCAGGATCAAGCAGAACATTTTTTTAGAAGCGGACATACAAACAACTGGGCTGTTCTGGTAAGATAACCAAGCCTAATTGAACCTAACTTAAACTAAACAAATCTATTGGAATATACCAAATGGTATCACTGAAAAGAAAAGATTGCTTGCCTCCACAGTGATAAAATTGCTTTTCATGCAAAGATAGTGGATTGGAGCTGATCCAATCTCATATTTTATATCCATTAAAAAAGAGAATAAACCATAAATAATTCTACTTAAATACCTGTGAAGCATTAGCTACCACCAATGCTTTAAAAAAAACAACACTTTTCCAGAAAATTAGATTTCATACTTACCTTGACTATGATTTATTAATTTACTAATGCTGTGTATTGTAGGAAGTATATGCATGTGTGAGAGAAGAAGTAATATAGAGTAGGGAAGTCTTTGAAGATTATACTGTAGGCATTAATCTTCAGTTGAGAGAGAACAGCTCTGCAGTTTGACAGGAGAATTTGTCCTTACTGAAATTTCCAAATAAGCTGTAGCTCAGTGGCCCATTTGTTCCTGCACAGTCATGTTGCATTAAAGCCACAGAATTTATTCTTATCTTCTGTCTCTATCTCTTCCTCACTTTCTCGCTCCACACACATGGACATATATTTGTCTCTTAATCTATTTAGGTGTGCACATCTCGATTCTGGTTTAACTATCGCCATGTGGCCAATACTCTCTCAGTTTACAGAAGTGTCAAGAGACTTGGAATTCCTGATAGGTAAGAAGAGCCCTTTAAAATGGTATCAAGCATAAATAGGATAGTTACTGTACTAAGGTGATCCGATATTTGTCTAGACTTCCATTCTTTTTTTATATCTATGTATTTTTATTTTTATTAAAACAGTTCAAAATTAAAAAACACACAGTTTCACTCATTACAGCATTTCTGTATCAATGTCACTCATATTAACATAGTTTCTAATTATATAGATTACGATGTATTATATATTCATTTAAATTATAATGTCTGCCTTGTATGCAGCTTTATTCCTCTTTAGCATTCATCTCCATTGTCCACGGATGCATTTCCTGCCTCTATAAGATTTACCTCTATCTGCTCCTGTGAGGCACTTCCTGTTCCTGTTGGATGTATATAGTTATATTCTTGATGGCTTGTATAGTGTTTTACCTGCATTTTAATTAAACAACACATGCTACAGAGACCCCAAAATCAGCTGGTTGGTAGGAGGCGCGCATGCATGCACAGTGAAGCCCAGCTGGGGTGACGGCTCGCATGCCAGTAGAGAGGCCTTCATGTGCCATCTGTGGCACATGTGCCATAGGTTTGCCATCATGGATCTATGCTAATTATAAAACAACTTTGAAGAAACCTGATGAGTACAATGAGAGAGAAAAAAAACCCAGATTGATTTTTAGGGTGAGCCAAACGCCTATTTGAAGTATTATTGAGTTTCATGAATTGCATAGAATTGAATTCATATGCAAATACAGTAATGTTAGCCTTATTAACTTTTAAAAGCTATTTCTTCATTCTGTGTTAAGTTTTGGCTTAGTCACAAAATGCCTTGCATAGAAAAGAGGATTACAGTTATTAAACAGCCTTTCAAAGTTAGCAGAACATGTATGTTTATTTGAGGCTTTGTGTTGTTACTGCACTCAAATTGTGTATCCAAATTCATTTATTTTCTTCCCATTTAGTCATATAGTTTTAATGCTAGCAGATGATATGGCCTGCAATCCAAGAAATCCGGTTCCAGCCACTGTGTTTAGTCACAAAAACATGGAACTGAATGTCTACGGAGATGACGTGGAAGTGGATTACCGAAATTATGAGGTTAATTCTTAAATACATTCCGTATTAAAATGTAGAAAGGTGATGAGGAAGGAGACAACATTTAAGTCCATTGATTTCATGAGAACCTGCAACTTCTTGGGCCTCAGAGATGTTCTTCAGTACAATTAGAAACACGGAACACATTCAGAATAACGTATTGAGTTTCCAGTCTTCACATGTTCTTGCATCAAAATGTTTAGCCTACCAAATCTAGTCAAATCATCGTTTAATCTGTGAGATATATTCAATACCTGAAAATTGATATATTTTCCCCATGATTAATAGTTGAACATACCGATAGTGATGACTCCACCTAAACCTTTTAAAGTAGGTATGGAAGACTCATGGATCCAACCACAAAACTCAGAATTTTATTACTCTTGACTAAAGACTAGAGGAGTGAAATGGATTATTCTTGTTCTGAGCTGGAAAGTACAGACATAGTCACATGAACTCCCACTTAGCAACCACTTTGCTTAAAGACATACCTGCCAGTTCCAATTCCTGCTAAATGAGGATTACAGTACCTGTAGAGGAGTTGAGATTTTGAGCATTGTTAGTTATTGACACTATGGTTTTCTAACTACTTTTGGAACCTTAGAAAATTATTTTCAGAGCTAGTAGGTGTGATGTTTTGAGATTTCATAGTAGGATTTTTTTTTTTTTTTTGCTGACCAGATGGATAATTTATGATCAAATACTTTTAATCACTGGAATATTGTTTTCCATAATTGTCATGCAGAATATAAAGCTTTAAAATATGATTATGAGCATTTTTCCATGGCAACTCAGTTATGTTGATGGTAAAAAAAATGTTGAAATTGTTCCCAGAGATAAAATAATAAAGTTTGACAGGTGTTCAAAGCACTGAATATATATTATGGAGGCTGAAATATGACGACTTAGCGTGAGCTAATACATTAATGAGCTGTAATATGCAGTAGTGTATATTTTGTTGGACAGTTCGTTTGAAAATAATGCCTTTATGATTAAATGCAAACTCTAAACAGGATGCTGTCTCGTTTAGGTTACCGTGGAAAATTTTTTGAGAGTGTTAACAGGCCGAATACCAGCAAGTGCGCCTCGTTCCAAACGTTTGCTTTCTGATGACAGAAGCAATATTCTCATATATATGACAGGTAATTGTATTTTATTTGGCATTTCCTATAGTAATAATAATAATAATGGAAATATTTCCACAGCCTTGACAATTGGACTAATTTGTTCTGCTTTGAGACTGCATATTTCCTGTGTAGCTTACTCATTGGTACATTTACAAGTAGTTCACAGTTGAAACCATTTGTTTACTGACCATTCAAAGTTACAATGACACATGAAAAATAACAGTTTTTCATACTTATGACTTGTTTCATCCTCATGGTCACGTGATCAAAATTGCTTTGCCACTGGAATTTATGATGGTTGTAATGATCACATTTTTTGACCTTCAGACAAACAAAGTCAATGGGGGAGCCAAATTCACTTAACCACCATGTTACTAATTTAGCAACTGTAATGATTCGCTCAATGGTGGCAAGAAAGGTTGTAAAATGGGGCAAAATTCACTTAATTACTGTCCTGCTTAGCAGTGGAAATTTTGGGCTTAGTTGTGGTCATAAGTAAAGGACTACCTGTATTAGAATGGCTAAAGACATGTCTGTATCAGGAAAATTGAAACTAGATGTCTCTTGTGAATTGAAGCTGTGCAGTGTATATGTATATTGAGGCATTGAAAAACCAGTGCTAATCTGTCTAATTCCTGAAATATAAATAACATGCCTGCAATTGATCTTGAACCCTTGAATAGTGAATTAAATATAGAATGGGTTCAGCTTTTAAGAGTCTCAGATATCTAGAGTAAGCTGTCTTGGAAATTTGTTTGTTTGATTGTATGTGTGGAGTAACTTAGTTTGATTGTATGGGTTGGACTTAGTTCTCAGAATCTCAGCAGTGGTCAATAAACATTCAAACGCTTCATAACCATCTAAAATAGCCATTTGCATCAGTTTGAAAAAGGCCAATGTAATTATGTTGCTAATTGATGCATCACACAGTGGACAGATCCACATACTATCCTAATTCTTGATTTATAGCTTACCAATGTTAGGGTAAGGGTTAAGTCACAGATACTTAATATATATAGCTCTGTGTGTGTATGTTCCATCATAACTCTGGAAAAAACACTGTGGGGGTAAGACACCCCTAAAACCGCTCGGGGTATGTGTTCTGTTAAGATACAGCCTGTTGTGCCTTAAAATGGATTCTATTGTACTGCTGTAAAATGGCTTCTACTGTGCAGCGCAGTGGAGTTGTCATGGTAACGGCTTCACGGCTCCCTCTGGTAAGGGGGAAAATCCAATATTAGAAATTATGTTTGGTCTGGACATTTTCCCCCTATAAATAAATATCTGGGTAGCCCTGGGTTATTGGCTAGTTATATAATAAAAGGAGAAAGTCTGAAAAAAATCCAATAGTTACTCAAAAGACAAGGATATCCCTCAAAGGAGCCATCATCACTCTGACTCTGGAAATAGCCAGGTTTAGATAAGGCTTGTTTAAATAAGGGCCCAGTGAGAACTGTAGAAATCCCAGAGGGACTTTATCTCATACTTGTCTTCTGTAGAAAAGCCTAATACAAGCCCTGTCTTTATTAATATTCATTATAGGCAATGATTCATGCACAATCAGAAACATAGCCTTAGTAACTGTTTCCATCATTCTTTGTTATCACATTAAAATACTTCTATTGCAATCAGTCATCGATGTGTATTGGGTAAAACTAGGATTTTAAAATACAGTCAGCGCAAGAATTGGTCTTCAATTGCATATTATGTAGCTACACAAGGAAAAAGCAACACATCAGTCCCCCCCCCCCCAATCCCACCCTCATTTAAAAATTTATTCCTATGCACTCCTGGGATCTGCACGGCCAAAGGGATACTGAGATCCTTTGTGCATGTTGCAAGTCAGTGGTTTATTCAGCAAATCATACTTTTTAAAAAATGTCTGTAAATATGGATTAAACACTATGCTCAAGGGCTATAGGAATTGTTCTAACATAGCTTGTTACTACAGTATATATTATTATTCTGGAAATCCAGATCTAAAAGAGAATTGAAGATGTGTGGCTGCATATAAATTAGTAGTTGCAGTGACTCAGGGGAGGTTTGGAGGGATGTGGGTAATACAGACTTCTTAAATGTTAAATGTGAATTGATTGGGCTTCTCAGCTTGCTCAGGCTGAGTTCCAAAGGACAAAGCAATTGCTTACCCTTTGCTTGCCTTGGTGGGTGAGAGCATATTTATGCATTATTATAGTTGGATGCCAACTGTTTTGTTTGAAGGTTTCAGAGAATATTTTTGAGAATATCCTGACTTTTTTTTTTCTTCACCAAGGTCATGGTGGGAATGGTTTCTTGAAATTTCAAGATTCGGAAGAAATCACGAATGTGGAACTCGCTGATGCCTTTGAACAAATGTGGCAGAAAAGGAGGTAATTTCTAACCCCTGCTTTCTAGCGTGCCTGCATTTTTCTGCCTTTTCTGATCTACCCAGAATGTATTTTCAATTTTCATTTCATTTAGTACATTTATTTGCAACCATAGGTTTTAATCATATACTGTTACAGCAAGTCTTAATTGGTCAGTTATTCTCCCTTACAATTAACAGCACTGTCACCATCTGCATTAACACTTCGCATTTTTACCTTTTATGATATTATGGATAATGTACTTCTAGCAGATTGTACAGCTAAGCATTAAGGTCCTCTATACAAGGCAAGTTATGAACCGACCGGGCCCTTGCAATATCCTCTGTCCAGAAATGTCTGTCAAAGCTGGTGCTTGTTTTTGATTGACTGGTTTGATCTATTGAGTCATTTGCATCACTGATCTTTAAAATACCACCTGGCATCCAAGGTATAAGGATGTGATGGCGAACCTATGGCACGCTTGCCAGAGGTGGCATGCAAAGTCCTCTCTGTGGGCATGTGCGCTGTCGCCAGCTGCTCTTCGGGTTTCTGGTGCTCATTCCAGTTTGGGCACTTGGTGCTGAAAAGGTTCGCCATCACTGCTATAAGAGTTAAATCTTAGATATCAGGGCTATTCAAATATATTGAAAGAGGTACTTTGCTATGCAACTCAACTTACAAATATGAGAGATTTCAGCAAACCTATCCAGGGTTGTAAGAGTAAGTTTATATTGGTTTCATGAACCCAACTGCAGCAAGATAAAAACAGGGTTTTTCTTTCCTAATGGTGGGGCCCTTTTAAAATTGAAACATCATTGAAGATCTTGCGAAATATATATGCAGATCTCTATAAATCAAAAAGTATATGTAATCTTGCATAATAGTTAATCAAAGGAAATAGTAATCAAAAATCTTTGTTATTTTGGTTCTGAGTGATCAGACAGATCCTTTGCAAAAGGAAGCCTACACAAGATTTAAATAAGTTTATATTGACATGGTTAGTGTAAGATTTCAGGATTTTACTTTTGAATAAAACACACCTTGGATTGTGTATTTAATCACCAGTACTATTTTTCTATGCAGTGGTGATAAAACTGGATAGTTTATAAAGGTAAATTATTGTCTGTTAATGGCAAAAATCCTGGAGGTCAAATCTCCAGGAAGACTTTATTTTAAAGTAGCATTTTGTTTACAAGGCTGGATGAAGTGAGCACAGCTGATGGATAAAAGAAGATATGACTTATCTCTTATATACTAGTAAGGGCTTTACTTTTTATCTGGACATTTTGTTGTGCTTGATTATTGTGGAAGGCTTAGGGGCCAGCTGGCATAAACAGGCATAAAGATTCTTTTTTTCCCCCTTCTAGGTACAATGAACTGCTATTTATCATTGATACATGCCAAGGAGCATCGATGTACGAGCGGTTTTATTCTCCCAATATAATGGCTTTGGCTAGCAGCCAAGTTGGAGAAGATTCACTTTCTGTAAGTGTATCATTTCACATGTTAACTATATATAGATAACAGCAAATGAAAATCTCTCCTAGTTTGGTGGATATCTAGCTGTATAAGATTTAATAGGAATCTTGTTTCTGCTAGAAAATACTGCATTTATAATGGAATGAGAATTTGTTTTAAATGAATAGTACTCATTAATAATACTGCTATAAAGAAAAGCAAGATTTTTTAAAAATGCAAGTGAAATTATGACTCTGAGTTATTTACAACCTTCCAGGAAGTCATGACTTTTACAATCCTTTTTTGAGAACTTTGGTATATTTCATTGCATATTGTGGAGGGCTAAAAGCAGGGGTGGGTTGCTCCCGGCATTACTGCAGGTTCGGTGCATGCAAAATTTTTTGTGTGTGTGCACGCTTCAGTTCACACTTGCACAAAAATAGGTCTGCACATGCACAAAACATTAAAAAAAGAAATAAAATTAAATCTGTGCAATTACAATTGTTCTGCAGATGCGCAGACCAAAAATCATGAGGGTGGCCCCACAGAACTGGTTCAGGGGCATGGCAGGCCTGGGTTGCTGTCAGTTCCAGCTACACAGGCTGCCAAACCACTATTGGTTCGGCCAAACTGACCTGAACCGGTAGGAACCCACCTCTGGTTAAAAGCATTTCTACAGAACTGTGTCACTCTCAATGAAAGATGAAGAGAAGCAGGTAAAGGATTGCTGTCTTTCTCTTAGTCTGAACATATTGAAATATAGAGTTAGTGTTCAGCTCTATATAGTTCTTTTCCAGCACATTCATATACAGTATTTTGCTTGGCCTTATTTATTTGTGTTCCTTTCTGTACTCCATAGTAGCAATTCATAGTTTGGGAGGTTAATCAGCTGTTGATCGAGGATGTAGATATAAGATTGTGTTGTTCAGTTTTCATTGCTAAACATTTATATATAGTAAATTTGGTATTTATAACAACATTCTCTTTTTGAAGCATCAACCAGATCTTGGCATTGGTGTCCATTTGATGGATAGATATACATTTTACGTCTTGGAATTTTTAGAAGAAATTAACCCAGCAAGCCAGACGAATATGAATGACCTGGTAAATACTTATTTAACTTGCTATTCATGAAACCGCTACTGGAAAGCTGTGTGTTTTGTATAATTTTATATAATCCTTTTAACATCCATTCCTATTTTCCCCATTGTCACTATTGCATCAAGTTGTGAAGAAAATATTTTTTTTCTAGTTTTAAACGCCAAAAATGAGATTTGCTCAAGTTAAATTAGCCTTAAATCTAGGGCTTAAATCTACATTATCTTATTAAAAAAATAATCCTCTTACAGCATGGAATCTTAGTAGCAAATCTGTGTTTTTCATTATAACCACTCTACGCTGAAGTTTGAATTGTTTCTAGATAGCCTACAATACTGTCTTTCAGCTCAATTATATTAAAAAGTTATATTATGCAAGATTCAGAACATTGCTTGATTCCTGACTCAAGCTGAAAAACATCTTAGCCTTGATTGAAGTTAAATGTAAGAATTAATTGCAGAGTGTAAAAAAGAAGCATAAGTGATTGGTAGAACATAAATCTCAATGAACAAAAGATGTGACTGCCATCTCTAATTAAAGAATCAAGTTTGTAGTTGCTAGGAAGATTTTTGGTTGTGGTACTGGAAAGGTCCTGTGTAATAAAGCAAATAATTTCATGATATGAGATAGCGCCATGGATTTGACTAGTAGAAGAAAGCCAATATATCTGCCAATGGAAGGGATCTGGACATTTTATGGCCTATGGGCAGTCCCAATCTGGCTCTCAGCAGTGTGGGGCAGGTTCTGGCAGCCTTGGAGGTGAAAAATCATTGGCAGGGGGTGGGTCTTCGGCAGGGGGTTAGCAGCAGAGAGCAGGGCGGGGCATCGGTGGTAGGGGACACATGGCCTTCCACAACAGTCCCAGTTTCTCAGTTCCTTTTTACAGAAATACGATGTAAATATGCCATACAATCAATCATTAATCTCATCTGGCTTCTTGGGAAAATTAATTAGCTACCCCTGCTTGTGTGAGGTAAATAACTAGCAACATTCAGAATCCAATCCTAAGCATGGTTCCCCTCCCCGTTTAGAAAAATATCTCACTGAATTGTGAAGGATTCTCACTCTGCTTAGGAACCTTTTTTTCATTTATTTGAAATGTTAATATGGTCAGGAAATTTAGGACCATATTTCTTCTGAAAGCCTTCTTAAAATTGGAATTATGCAGCAGAGCGCTAAGTATTCAGTGGTGTGGTTAGGGTTAGAGTGCTATATAGCAAATCAGTCTGCATATGATGAAAATTTTCCCCTGATTCCTAAGGAGAAGACAGACTCCTGGCCATTTTTCCATATATGATCTTTTAGAAGAGATTTTTTTTTACCTAAATGGAAATTCTGCATACATGTGTATAGCCAGGTGATATGAAGCAGCAATATATATTCATATATTAATAGATAAGGATTAGCTTGTCTCTCCAAATCTTTCATATTATGTTAAGCAAAAGGTTCTTTTGCACATGCTACCCACTCATATCCTGTTTTGCAGATTTGAGTGATGTCCTCTTTAAATCCAATCTTGCTTAACGTACTATGCCAAATGATATGAGTTGTGAACCTAAATCTCAAAGCCTTTTTTCACATGAGAGAGCAGCTGTGTAAAATCATTTAGTATTGAAGTTTACAGATGCGGTTGCAGGTTATCTTGTCACTAGAAAAGATGGCATCAACTTTGCAGTAAACATCTCACATTGCCAAGCTTGATGCTGATATAGAACTGAGTAAGCAACCATCTGAGAAAGAAGTTTCATTATTAAATCAGACAAAAATATTTTTAAAGGATATATATATATATATGGGGAATAATTGGAAGAATGAATGATATACAGATAATTATTTATTAATTAGACTTATATACCGCTTCATAGGGCTTTCAGCCCTCCCTAAGCAGTTTACAGATTTTTAGCAAATTGAGTCAGCAAATTGCCCCCACAGTCTGGGTCCTCATTTCACCCACCTCAGAAGGATGGAAGGCTGAGTCAACCTTGAGCCGGTGAGATTTGAACCGCTGAACTGCAGATAACAGTCAGCTGAAGTGGCCTGCAGTACTGCACCCTAACCACTGCGCCACGGCCACAACCATAATTGAGCCTGGAGTTACCTTTGTAAGTCATGGTGGTTAAATGTGACCATCCCTGATTTTATGACTGTTGTTGTACCAGTGATTAGGGAATCTGGCAATCATTAAGTGATTTCCTGAAAGGGCATTTTTGCCAGAAATTGGAAGGAAATACTGCTTTTTGCCAAAAAAATGCCAAAAATCATGGTCATGTGACAGAAGGATTCTGCAAACAGTTGTAAACTTGGGACTGTGCCAAGCACCCATAATATCATCACATGAGTATTGGGGGGGGGGGGCGAAGCCATTGGAACCTTAAAACTGGGAAGTATGTCTGAAGGGCTTTGTTGCAACTTTGAATGGTTACTAAGTGAACAGTCATAAGTTGAGGACGACCTGTATTATAATGATAAACATTCCATTCCATTCCATTCATTTCATTCTGAACAAGTTTGTCTCATAATAAATTTTGTGTTTTCTGGAATCCATTAACTTACTAGAAACCATAGAATTAACCGATAAATAAAATGTCATCTTGGAAATATTGTGAATATGGGCCAGCAAGTTAGAAATTAGTGTACAATTTGCCGATCTTATAGCAGATTTACAAGGACTTCAGTTTTAACAGTTTTAAATTTTATTTTATTTTTTGATATCTAGTATAAAACATAGTTATAACCCTGTTCACATTTCTATAGGTGCCCCCATTAAATATTGTTGATTCATTTCTCCTAGCACATATGGGATAAATAAATGGTTTTAGGATCATTTGTAGAGTTTAGCTAATGGGATTGCAAGCAAGATGGGTGTGTTTCTAAATTAATTGATAGATAGATAGATAGAGATAGAGAGAGAGATAGATAGATAGATAGATAGAGAGAGAGAGAGAGAGAGAGAGAGAGAGAGAGAGAGAGAGAGAGAGAGAGAGAGAGAGAGAGAGAGAGAGAGAGAGAATTATGTCCTCTGCTTGAATATTGTATTTTTGCTTTGGTTTTAGGATCATTTGTAGAGTTTAGCTAATGGGATTGCAAGCAAGATGGGTGTGTTTCTAAATTAATTGATAGATAGATAGATAGAGATAGAGAGAGAGATAGATAGAGAGAGAGAGAGAGAGAGAGAGAGAGAGAGAGAGAGAGAGAGAGAGAGAGAGAGAGAGAGAGAGAGAGAGAGAGAATTATGTCCTCTGCTTGAATATTGTATTTTTGCTTTGTTCTTTATACTCTTTGATTGAGGCAAACAGTCATTTTTAGAAACTGCTGATTTCCAACTAGGATTTGATTGGTTTGTAGGTAAATGGATTTTAATATGACACCAAATTATGGAATTTCTAGAAAATTATTCAAATAATTGGAATCTGTAATTTGGAGTGGAAATACTTATAATACTTATAACTCTGTAACAAGGTACCAGTGATAGAAATCTGGTTTGTCAGTTATGTTAAATTAATCCTTTCACTCTAAAAATGAATAAAACTATCTAGATGCCAATATTATTCCTACTGGGGAATTGGAAAACCATGTCATAAGTTGTATAGAGGTATTGGATGATCACTGTAGGGACAAACACCTAGTTGGGAACAGAAATGCAGTAAAGGTTTTCATGAAGATTTCAAATGAAATGCCTTCTTTATAGTTTCAGGTATGCCCTAAAAGTTTGTGTGTATCAACACCTGGACACCGGACAGATCTGTTTCAGAGAAATCCTGACAATGTCTTGATAACTGATTTTTTTGGGAGTGTACGAAAAGTGGAAATTACAACTGAGACAGTTTCTCTGGATCCTAATTTGGCACCTGCAGAAATAAGGTATTTGGGTTTATTTTTTGAAGCTCAGATATTCATTCATATATATATATATATATATATATATATATATATATATATATATATATATATATAAATAACGTTACTGCAAAAAGATTCTAGGTGGTGTTCAGGAAGAGACTGTAAACATTCATTGGAGAGTATTTTTGTGTGTGTATATTTTGGGTTTTGTGCGTTGTTTCTTGGGAACTGCAGGAATAGAGGATGCAATGGGGCATGCATGATGATAGTATATTGATTTAAAAATCACTAAGAAAGTAAGATAAAATATTTGAAAGCCTCAAGGCTCATGTTTGATGAACACTGGAAATCTAAAATTTATCTCACCCCCCCAAAAAGTAATGACGAGAATGTTAGATGCTTCTCTGTATGGAATAAAGCATTCATAAAACATTGGTATTCAGAACAGTAATACTCATAAAGCTACATCACAATAAGAATATATGAAGAGAGAATATAAAATATGGAGTACAAGTAGTCCTTGACCTATGACCATAATTGGGACCAGAATTTCCGTTGCTAAGTAAAGCAATTGTTAAATGAGTTGCACCTGATTTACTACTTTTTGTGTGTGAAAGATTGATTGTGAATCTGGAGTTGTAAAATAAATCTGTTTTCTCCCATTGACTTTGTTTGTCACCAGCTGGGAAGGTTAGGGTTACTAACAAATGACCATCCTATGACTCTGTCATAAATACCTCCCGAATACCAATGATTGTAGAGATGCTGTGATAGTTGTAACTTTGAGGATTAGTTTTAACGCCCTTTTTTCAGTGTGTGGTAACTCTGAACAGTTATTAAATGAACGGTTGTAAATCTAGGCCCATCTCTATGCAGGCAAATAGTATGCCTTTTTTTGTGTGCTTTGATTTGTTGTGCGTTGTGGATTTTATTTTTTATTTTTTTTACAAATTGAAGATTTGTGCTAATCCCGTGTCAAGCATATCTATTGTGCTAATTTTCCAACAGCATTTGCTCAGTTTCTGTCTGTGCCACATTTTGATAATTCTTGCAATCTGCAATATTTCAGCCTTTTTCATTATTATTAATCAGATGATGATTAGCATTTTTATCAATTATGTTTTAATTAAGATATGTACATTTTTAGACATAAAGCTGTTGCAATGTAACTTTTAAATCAATGGTTCTCAACCTTCCCAATGCCGCAACATTTTAATACAATTCCTCATGTTGTGATGACCCCCAACCATAAAATTGGAGGCTCGGTTCCTAAGACTATCGAAAATTTGTGGTTTTACGATGGTCTTAGGCGATCCCTGTGAAAGGGTCATTCGACCCCCAAAGGGGTCCTGACCCACAGGTTGAGAATTACTGTTTTAAATGCATGGAAACAGAAAAATTAATGTGCCTTGCTTCATTGCAATATTCGTTTATTGTGATAATCTTGGAATCAAACTCACAATATATCCGAGATATGCCTGTAGCTGGATGCCAGGATATCAAATATCTACTGGGTGTAAGTATGGAGAACTGGGACAATCATTGTGAGAATTTTATACAGTATGTGTGTGTTTTTCCTTACAGTTAGAAACCATAAACAATTTGAGTTCCAGTACAAAAGCAGAGTTTGTGAATTCAGAATCATAATCTTTAATGGAGTATAATAAACAGATGCAAGTAGTGACAATAACTTTTATGTATAAATCAGTTTCCAATTCTTGGAGACTCAGATTCATCTTAAATAAATGGGAAAACCTGCAAGTATGCAGCAGAATTTGTAAGCATATATCTATATAGCATAATCAAAATATTGCCTCCGCATTTTTGATTGGTGGGTTTGGGAGAGAAATAAAAGGTAGAGAAGGATTCATCTGATGTATGTAACATTTATGGAATGTTCATTTTCAGGCAACAAGCTGAATTTATATGCGGTCTTATGTTGCCATCTGTTGGGAGCTCTTGGGATAAAAAAAGTGGTTTTGTCCTTTTTTATCTACAAGTTGGCATAGACTACAAAAATGTGTTGCACATATCAACAAGGTTTCATATTTCATTTTTGAAGTAATTTATCTTTTTCAAAGTAATAATTAGATCTTTTTTTAGATCAGGCCTTTAGTATTTGCAGTATGAAATGTTAACTTTTAATCTTGTTTATAGAATAAATGTATGTTATTTATTCTATTTAATTCCATCATGCAAGATACCGGCTTTTTATCCTCCTGAAGTGACTCTATATTATGGGAATAATCACTCAGTGCAAGCATGTATGGGAATTTCTATCTGGATCTCCTTGGTTTGAGTGTGACTCAAGACAATGGCCACTATAACATTTCCTTTCCTTATTTTATATATGTGTGAGGGAGATAAAGGAGGAAAAAAAGCAAACATTTACCCAAAGAAGTACAAATAAAAAGGCAGAACAATGAGACATAAATAACACATGAAACATGAGCAAATATATAAGTGCTTTGAGAGGTGAAACATATTGAAAACTCTGATTAAATGTCAGTGCACCACAGTAGTGGGGTGTGATGTAGGTTTGCAAAGCAGTGACTAAATTAGATACCATATCTTGCATAGAATTATATGAACATGCTTGGGGTAAAACTAGGCTATGTTTATGCTTTGGGGTGATAACTGACTAAGATTGTTTTTATTGTTACTAGAAAAGGTGGCATTTGTAGGACTAAGGCTCATAACCTAGTCTACATTTTCTTTGTTTTACTAAGAAGTGCAATATGAAAAACTCATTTGACCAAAGTTATGATGGGCAGCAGTGATCAATATCTAATGAACCTGGCTTATTGAAGATTGACAATGTAAGAGGATAATTTGGTAAATGGCATAAATGAAATGAAATGAAAGAAGAGAAAATAGATATGTTGTGTGCCTCGAAAGCTAAGAGAAAGGATGTAATAGTTCTAATCTTGATGATGAATACATATAAACTAGTTGTAGATTTTATTATGAATAAAAAGACTAAAATGAACATTAGAAAGTATAGATAGATATTTTGTATGATTTTAAGAATATAATTTTATTAATCATTAATGCTTTGGATTGTCTGCTTATTATAAAATAATTTATACATATCTCACTGATGTATGTAATAGTTAATTTGAGTAGCCCAAGAACTTCTTTATAATCATCCAAATAATCCTAGAAGTTTAAGTTCAAATTCTCCAAAAGAAAGCCTTCTGCTTGTTTCAGTATAGCTACTGCATACAACTTTCAGTACTGTTTCCTTCTTTTCAGACATGATTTATTGTGAATTTATTGAAAATGAATTCCATTACTTTTCTAAATCCGATACAAGCAATATGTTCAAATTTGTCCCCAATTCACAACTATTTTTTTCACTTCTAATTTGAAGATACATTTGTTCAGAAGCTCTTGAGAGATTGTCACAGTGAAGGACTCCTATTTCTAGTACTAAAAGAAAGAAAAGAAAAGAAAGAAAAAAGAAAAGAAATCATTTTTATTTTCTAATCAGTTTCTGCAAAGTGAATCAGATTACACACTTTGTATATTTTTAACAAGTATACCCCGAAATTGGACTGATACTAAGCATTGCGTATTGATTTTGGTTAATGATAGACAGGACTCCTATAAGAAATCCTGTGTAAAATACAAACATGCAAACTGAATATACTTGCAAAATTAAATATACTGAATATACTTGCAAAATTAAATAATGTTAAACTTACTTAATTTTTGCAATATTTCATTTCATGCCTACAATTAATTCTTCTCCCTGAATCTGTTGAAAAATACTTATGGATCTGAGCGGTTTTGTATATAACCACACCTCATTTAGCACTTAACTTGTTTAGCAAACACAGCAGTAATACAATAATTTTTTGACCAATGCATGAAATTACAACCAAATTTCATATACATCTGCTAACAATGTACACTGGAGTGAGAATAATGCTGGTGAAGCTGCACAAGAGAAATTTATCTGAAAGAGATGAGAGCAACCATGACCTTTTCAATATCTTTCTCTCTCTCCTCCTCCTCCTCTCCTTCCCCCCTCTCCCTCTCTTTCTCTGTCATGTGTTCATTCAGCAACCATTTTGTTTAATGACCTAGAAGGTGTTTGAGCTGTGAACAAAATCATTAAATGAGGAGTAGGTGTATATATATATAGTGGTATGTGTGTATTTTTCCTCCTGTTTGGTGGAGTGACTTATAGTACCTAGTATTTTCCCCAATATTTTGCATTGGGAATCTTATCAATATCATTGAACAGAGACATCATAGTTATTCCTTATTCTCAGAATAGTTTTCTCTGAAAATCTCAAACTTCAACAAAATATTGTTTAAATAAATTTCAACACGCAAAGAAATTAGCAGTGGATTTTTTAAAAAATGTATATTTTTCTCACAGGCTGCATTTTGCTGTGGAGATTGAATCACGAGATGTTTGATTGTATATTAGTGTAATTCTAGAGATGTGGTTTTTTTTAAGTTTCATTGAGTTTAATATAGCTTCATGTGGGATGATGTTGGGGCAGTCCAGAAAATCTGTCTTAGGAGCAATTCTGGGATAGTTTACAGCAAACACAAGAATTCATGAAGATACCACAATTCTATCTTGGGACTTTAGTAGCCTTTTAATTTTGCCTTTTCTACTTTTGCTGTTAATCCATAAATTGCCTAATCTCGTGCATCATTCTGCACAATGTTATATTGGAGGAAGGGGGCTGTTCTTCATTAAAATGGACTGTTTGGCATCAATATTTCATCACTGAAGTGTATTAATGTGGAAGAACTGCTTGTGGGTGGGTGTATGTCATTGGTGGCGTGCAATATATTAAATTGGTTTAGAAGGTTGATGAATGGGATAATAAACTAACAAAATTCTCATGACGGAATGTTAGCATAATATTCTAGGTGACTATTTGTAAAAATATACAAGTAGGCCTTGATTTACAACAGTTCATTTAGTGACCATTCAAGGTTATGACACTGAAAAAAGTGACTTATGATCATTTTTCACCTGACTATTTCTGCATCCCCATGGTCATGTGATCAAAATTCAGACCCTTGGCAACTGACTCATGTATATGAAGGTTGCAATATCCCTGGATCATGTGATCACCTTTTGTAATTTTCTGACCAGCAAAATCTACAAGGAAGCCAGATTCACTTAACAACTGTCTTATTAACTTAAGCACTGCAGTGATTCACCTAACAACTGTGGCAAGAAAGGTCATAAAATGAGGCAAAATTTACTTAACAATGTTTTGCTTAGCAACAGAAATGTTGGGCTCAGTTCTGGTCATAAGTCAAAGACAACCAGTATTTTCCCACTTTGAGCATTGTGAAATTCAAATTTTTATTGTGATGTCTGTGTGTTTGGGGAGTTCTTGGTGCTCTCTGAGCTTGATTGTTGGTTTTTTTGCAGTTTCATTATCCAACTAGGTAACATCTATCAGCGCTAGAAGGTGGTGGTATTTGCTCTTTGTTTATATACAAATGTCTTGCTCTGTCAGTGTTCTTGGTGGTTCCTTGATTAGGTTGTTTATTTACTAGCTTGTGTGTCTAGTATTAATCTTGGTGTTAATGTCTTCTTATCTGGGTATTGATTGCTGGTCAGGAGGTGTTTTAGTTTTTTGATTGTCTCTATTGAACATAAAAAATGCAAGTAGAAAAATAAGGATTACTATGGTGGGAAGGTAACAGCGCTCTGTGCACCTTTGGTATTTAGTCATTCCTGCCACATGACCACAGAGACGTCTTTGGACAGCGTTGGCTCCTCGGCTTAGAAACGGAGATGAGCACTGCCCCTAGAGCCAGAAACGACTAGCATGAGTGGGGGAACCTTTACCTATTGAATGTCTATGTTCTGAGGTCTTGTTGCTTAATTGGTTTTTACTGCAATCTGACCAAATGTTTCCAAATTAATCAGGAATTATGTGCTCCTTTAATATTAATAATATTTATTGTGACTTTGAGTTAATCTTAAGTCTGGCAACAGCATGGGTAAGTTCCTGTACAGTCACGTGCGGTGAGCTTTATGGCTGGTGAGGCAGCAATTTTTCTAGACTTGTGGACTTCAACTCCCAGAATTCCACAGCCAGGCATGCTCAGTTCCAATTTAAAGTGACAGCATTTCCCCCCTTGTAAAATAAGTTTTCCCATTCTTTTTCTTCTCCCTCCCCTTCCTTCCTCCCTCCCTCTCTCCCTCCCTCCCCCCTCTCTCAAACAGACACATGTACACAGAGAAGTTGGATCCCTCTCTCACTCACTCACTCTCAAACAAACACAAACACAGAAGTTGGATTGGATATATTTTCCAAAGGCTTGAAAGCAGCTCCTCTGCCATACCCCCCCTTTCCTCTGCTGCCTTCCGATCGGAGCCTTTGATTGCCGGTGAATCACGTTGCCTTTTCAAACTTGTAATCAGTGAAGCTGGGCTTATATACTTTTATCCTGCTCTGTGTGTGTGTATTTGAAAAGGCAACGTGGTTCTGCATGCAATCAAACTTTTTGAATTCCTCCCCCCTCCCCACACACGCACCTTCTCCAGCTGTTTCAGAGAGGATTTCAACTCTGCTTTTGCCTGCTCTCATGAAAGGCCAGAGCTCTGAGTCAGACTGAGCTAGTTGCTCCCAGAGAACTCTAAAAAGGCTCTAAAAATGCCCTCTACGAGAATACGTGCCTCCTTTGCATACGAAATTTTTGCTTAACTCTTAAAAGACGAAAAATTGCTTATGCAAAGGAGGCCCATAGTTCTCTCGCCTCCTCCTATAGGTAACACTAAGCAGACTCCAAGTCACTGTGACTTGGAATCTGGCAGCAACTACCTTGGCTTTAATTATTTTTTAAAAATTCTTTAAAATTCTTTCCTTTTCCTCATGACTGGTGATGCCACGCCTCCCCTGCCTCCCTGCATGTCCCTGTTCCTGTAGGCTTTCAGTAGTTTGCCATTACTTCTTCCTAGAGCTGAGAGAAAGTGACTGGTCCAAGATCACACATCTGGTTTTATAACTAAGGTGGAACTAAAATTCACGGTCTCCCAGTTTCTAACATGATGCCTTTCTAAAACCAACAGGGAAAAGAAAACAGAGATCAGACTAAACATACCGTAAAAATTGAAAAAAAGCAGCATAAAAAGGTTTTTTTTTACCTAAATCGTGGAAATGTTTCAGAAGAGTTTGTAAAACTAATGTCTTAGTGACCAAGGCGAATGAGATACACTCCGAATAGTTTCTCTACTTGCTTCACTGTATACAAAAGTAGGTCACATTCTTCTCCCTGGAGCAAGTAGTTAGCAAAACATTCTGTTCTATCCCTGGCTTCTTCCTACTGGGATGGAGGGAAAGGAAACAATATTCTTTTGTTGTGGTGCTTTGCTTCTGACTGTTATTCTTCAAAGGAGACCCTGTACCAGTGTCAATTCTGCTTCACAGTCAGGATGAATGATGGAGAAAAGTATGACATAGTGGCTATTGCTTTTCATTTCATTTCCTTTTCTTCCAAGCCTTCCTCACCCTTTGTTGTCTATACCTCCTTCATGTCCCACAATACCTAGCCTGCATTTCCAAGTGTATTGAGATTTATTTTATTGTAGCCTAGTAACAAATGCTATGTTCAGTTGCTATACCCAAACCAAAGTTGTGTTTTGTGAGACGGGTGGCTATACAAATTTGACGAATAAATAAATGTCAGAAGAAATACTCCCTCAGAACATTCAAGATTTAAGGACCTCCACAAAGGCAAGTTTATACTGAACAAACTTCTGCTTTTTCATCAGTCTAATGAAAATTTTAAGATTTATAACAATGTGCACAGTAAATGTCTACCCCAAAACAACGTGTGTGTGTGTGTTTTGGGGGGGGTGGAGAAAAGAATTTTCTGGGCTTCTGGAAATGCTGGATTTACTCATCACGATATCTGTCAGAAGGTCATCACTGCGATTCTTGGAAAAGTTTTCGTGCACAGGTTACTTGATTGCCACTTGGCTAAGCCATAGTTGTTCCCTTCAATTTTCTTGAAGCAGTTTTTCAACAATATTTCTTTTTTTCTTTTTAGAATTTTGATTAAAAGTTTCTTGAAAAAAATAGTCTGCAACAGATTTGGAATAATAGGAAGAGGCAATCCATAGTTATTCCATTAGAGCAGTGTTTCCCAAATGTGAGGTGTACTTTCCTTGGGTCGATGCAGACAGAATCCAGGGGAGGTCTGAACATTTTGTATTTTTTAATGTGTTTATTAAAAATAAAGTCTCATTGTATTGCTTTCATCGTTTGCGTTTATTTTGGTATTTGGATTTTAAAGGGAAATGTATGTTAAAGTTCACTAAAGGAAAACGTGATGGCAAAATGTTTAGGAATAACTGCATTAGAGGGAAAAAATGTAGGTAGTCATTGACTTACAACCATTTATTTAGGGACATTCAAAGTTAGAAGGGCACTGAAAAAAGTGGCTTATGATTGGTTTTCATACTTACAACCATTGCAGCATTATCCATAGTCATGTAATCAAAATTCGGGCACTTAGCAACGCATATATTTATGACAGTTTCACTGACGGGATCATGTGATCACCTTTTGTAACTTGGCTGGTTTCTGACAATCAAATGACTCACTTAACAACTCTCTTGCATAGCAACAGAAATGTGAGGCTCAGTTATGGCCATAAGTCAAGGACTACTTGTTGCTAAATACAAAAGTGCAAGAGACTATGTCAAACAATTCTGAGTTGAGAAGAAGGGGAGGAGTCAATAGCCAGAACTATGGCTGAAGGCATATGAGGGTTCAAGCAGTTATCCAAATAGCTGAAATGACTTGAAGAAACCATGTAGGTCAGGCCATTCAACACATTGTTTCAGTATTTGAATTAACTTAGGAAAAACATCTGTACCAGAAACGCCTAATTTCTGCATAAGCATAGCTGGAAGATTGGATTGTAGTGGCTGGGCTTCTTGTGGCATCGCTCCATGTTCAAGCATTTGTTCTCAGCAATATATTATCTCTTGTCTCTTTGCTATGATTGACTTGGATATAATAGTGCTAGCTGGCTTCAGCCCTTTAATATCTAAAGGGTTTAATATTATTTTTACATTATTCTAGAAATAAATATTCTATCAATGCATGAATTGTAATGTTTGATTTGGTACGCACGCACGCACACATGCACACACACAAACATACAGAAGAACAAGAAGCAAAAAGAGTTCTTTTGGAATCCTCTATATTTTTTAAAAGTGGGAAGCAGTCTTGAGAACAAAAGGGTTACTGTATTTTTCGGACTAAGATGCACCAGATTATAAGATGCACCAATATTTTGAAGAGGTAAATTAAAAAAAAAAAGTTTTTGCACTCTGCAGGCCTCCCTAACCCTCTGTACGCCTCGTTTTTTGTGAAAAACAGGGCATGCAGAAAGGCCTGCAAAGTGCTCCTGGGGATTGGAGGAGAGTAAAATGAGCAAAAAATGGCCCATTTTTCACTCGTTTTTGCCCAGCCCCCCAGGAACATTTTGCAGGCCTCCCAAACCCTCTACACATCCATTTTTGAGAACGGGCGAGGTTTCGGGAGGCTGCATTCAATGAATAAGACCACCCAGATTTTCACCCTCTTTTTTGGAGGGAAAAGGTGCGTCTTATACTCTGAAAAATACTGTAAGTGACACTGGGATAAGCCAGTTTCAAATTTAGGCTGAAGGCGTATGACCATATATGCCAGATTACTCCTATTACTTTAGAGGAATCAGATTAATATATTCCTTAAAATTACTTGTTTTAGGTCTAAATGAGATGCCTTTATTTTACCAGAAGATGGCAGCTATGCCAAGCAGAATATTTGTGGCAAGGTTGAAGATACTATTGAATTTGATTGAAGTATTAAAAACAAAAATTAAGGCATTTTATTATAGAAGGAAAAAATAATGATTGCATTATCTAATCACACAGTTTTATGCAAACAGAACAATGGCTTGGTATAAAATTGGAGTGGTGAAAATTGAAGATTGGTTTTACAAGAAAAAAATAAAAAGAAGTCGTTATTTAATGAAGTTATTCCAGTTCAATTGATCAACATCAACTATGGCAATAAAATTGCAGTAGAGCAGTATGCTGTTATGTTAGAGAGACAGGATAGAATTGATTGCTTTTCTATTAATCTTAAGATCTCTCATTCCACTTTTTTTTAATTACAGGCAGCATAGCATTGAGTCCCACTTGGGTTCACACATCAGACTAGCAATGAGATATCTAAATTAACAAAATTTAAAACTATTCTGTGTTTGACAAAAAAGATTTACCTCTGCACTGGCTAGGAAGTACAGAGTAGGTAAATAAGGTTTTACTGATCCTTGGGGATGGGGATGTGAACCTCTAGGACAGTGTTGGCAAATCTTTTAGGGTGCCAAGTGCCGAAATGGTAGTGCACATGAGTGGAGGGGGAGAGCTAAAAACCGGAAGAGCAGTTCCCTAGAACGCAGGGGTGGGACTGCCGGAAACTGGAAGAGCAGTTCCACAGGACGCATGTGCACACCAGGAAGTTGAGCTTCCATTTTCCGGTATGCACGCTGGTCACCTGGTTCTGGTGCGCATGAATGCGCAAAGACTAGGTGGTCTGCGTGTGCGCCAGAGAGCTGCTCTTCCGTTTTCCAGTGCTTCCATGTGTGCAAAAGACCAGCTGGGCGTGTGGATCCAGAAGAGCAATGGGTGACGACTGGCCTGTCTGGAGAGATGGCTCTGCATGCCATAGGTTCACCATCACGGCTCTAGTATCAGGATATTTTTAGACATCAGATTATCTTTTGCAATCTCATCCAATGATGTGGTTCCTTCAGAGAAAGCAAAAAAAATGCAAATCTCACAAGATCAATATTTGCAAGATCTTGGTGACTTCATTTCCTTTCATGAGAATGTTGATATATTGAAATCTTGACTTCCCTTCTGAAATTCTTATCTCATAACTTACATAAATATTGCAAACATTTATGAACTAATATTATATTATTTCAATACTTTAAAAGATTATATTTGGTGGGGTTACAAACCTCAATATGTGTTGTCCAAAATGGAATAGTATACATGTATTGTATTGTCATCTTTCATTCTTTGCCTTTACTGTAGTTTTGCCATTAGCTGGCTTTCAAAACTTTTGGAAGAAACTTTTCCTTTTTTTCTTTTAGAAGAAACTCATTTAAAGACTATGTACATAAATAGTACATAAAACTTTATTTGGCTCTTGAGCAGCAGCATGGGATTCTTGTATGGTGAGGAATGTTTTTTGTAGCACATAAGCTGATCAATAGCATTTTGTATATTTATTTACTTATGAGATTTACAGATCATCCCAGTTAGTTAGAAATCTGGATGTTTGACCGAATGAACCATAAAAAAGTAAAAATTAAGAACTGCGTTATCAAAAGAGTAGTCTAGACCATACACCCCCCAACAATTATTTAAAAAAACCAAAACATTATACAATACTCCATCATCCACTCTTTCCCAAGAACCAGGTTTTAAGGGTTATTTAAATAGGATCAGGAATGGCAGCTGTCTAGATTTTGAGGGGAATGACAGAGGAGGCCACTTCCCAGGTTCTACCAAATGATATTGTTTAATCAATGGGACCTAGAACAGTGTTTCTCAACCTTGGTCACCTGAAGATGCGTGGACTTCAACTCCCAGAATCCCCCAGCCAGTTCTGCTGGCTGGGGGATTCTGGGAGTTGAAGTCCACGCATCTTCAGGTGACCAAGGTTGAGAAACACTGACCTAGAATATATAAACTCTGTTAGATTATGTGGGATAGGCAGAAACTATGGATGATAGGCAGTTCCTCAAATAACTAGGTTCTTGCCCATGTGCATCTTGACTAACTAAATATGTTAGATCTGTGATGGTGAACCTATGGTACATGGCGCGCGCACACACACACACACACACACATATATATATTATTTGTCATTGTACATTTACACATAATACGAAATTCACGTAACACCCAGAGACCAGTTGCAACACCCATAACAATCCCCCAAACATCCCCCACCCCCCCAAAAAAACCTCCGCCTCTGAACCACCCAAACATCCACATAACAGACCAAGTAGTGCTGTCCAATAGCTCACTGATGGTGATCCTTTAGTTCATTGTTAAGTGCAATTATAGCTCTGGGATAAAAACTATTCAGAAGACGTGTGATCCTAATTTGAATTGTTCTGTGTCTTCTGCCAGAAGGCAACAGTTTAAAAGCATTGTGAGCAGGATGGGAAGAGTCTCTGAGAATGTTATGCAACTTCCTCAAACAGCGAAATGTGAAGATATCGTCCAGGGCTGGTAACTGGAGCCCGATGATATTCTGGGCAGTTTTAATAATTCTCTGTAGAGCTTTTTTGTCTGCTGCAGAGCTGCTCCTATACCATGCAAGAATGCCATATGTCAGGACACTTTCAATGGTGCTGCAATAGTAGGACAGAAGTAGATGCTGAGATAGATTTATCTTCTTTAGCATTCTCAGGAACTACAGCCTCTTCTGTGCCTTCTTCACAAGCATGTTAGCATTCATGGTCCATGAGAGGTCCTCTGAGATATAAATGCCCAGAAATTTAAAGCTACCAACCCTCTCCACCTCCTCGCCATTTATGTACAATGGTAAATGTACATCTCTCTTCTTCCTGAAGTCAATTATAAGTTCTTTAGTTTTTTTTGGTGTTAAGTGTAAGATTATTTTCTTTACACCACAATGTCAGCCCTTGTACTTCCTTCCTCTAAGCAGACTCACTGTTCTTATCAATGAGCCCCACACTGTCGTGTCATCCGCAAATTTAATAATTGTGTTGGTGTTATACAATGGGGTACAGCCATGTGTGTACAAAGAATAGAGGAAGGGGCTTAGCACACAACCCTGGGGGGCTCCTGTGCTTAATATCAGAGTAGAAGAATGGTGAGATCCCATCCTTACTGACTGTGGCCTATCTATCAGAAAATCCTTTATCCACAAACAAATCCTCTGATTTATACCCAAATTGGACATTTTAAGAAACAACCTGTTCGGTAGAATGGTATTAAAGGCAGAGCTATAATCCTCAAATAGCAACCTTACATATGTTCCCTGTTGTTGCAAATGGTTTAATACAGTATGGACAACAATAGACATCATCAGTTGATCTATTTCTCCTATATGCGAATTGGTATGGATGGAAGACTAGCCTTAATATAGTTCAACTCCAGTCTCTCAAAACATTTCATGACAACAGATGTTAAAGCTATTGGTCTATAATCATTAAGAGATACCACTACTGTCTGCTTAGGGACTGGCACTATAAAGAGCACTGCAATAGGGATAGATTGAAAATATCCATGAACACTCCAGCTAGCTCTGCAGCGCAGTCCCTAACAATTCGCCCAGCTGCCTCCTGGATGTTGACATTCTGAAAAGCGTGTCTCACATCAGAGATCTGCAGTAGAAGTGGTTGTCTATTGATGGTAGGTGTTAGTAGTGTACTATCAGTGGTAGATGCTGGAATGATGGCTGTTCCTGTTTCCACCTCAAAACAGCTGAAAAAGTTGATTTAGCTGTTCCGCCAAAGAGACATAACTGCTAGACAAACTATTTTTATTGCTCTGCCCTGTGATATGTCACAGACTTTGCCATACCTGACGAGAGTCCGAGTTCTCAAAAAGATGTTCAATCCTCCGACTGTACGTAGCTTTAGCATCCTTGATGCCTTTTTTCAATTTAGCTCTCACCTCGCTATACTGTAGCGCATCACCAGAGTGGAAAGCAGCATTCCTAGCGCTTAATAAAAGACACACTTCTCTATTTATCCAGGGCTTATTGTTAGAGATAACCCGTACTTGTCTGGTGGTAGTAACAAATCAATGCAGCTTTTGATATAAAACAGTACTGTTGAAGTGTAAGTTTCAATATTGTCTTCTCAAACAATGCCCAATCAGTGCTCCTAAAGCAATCTTGAAGTTGCTCCGATGCACCCTCTGGCCACACTTGTATTTCTCTAATCGATGGTCTAATTCTGTTGACAAAAGGTCTGTATGATGGGATCAAGAACAAAGATATATGATCTGACTGTCCCAGGTGGGGTAAATGCATAGTCCTGTATCCATGCATGATGTTACTATATACCTGATCCAAGTTATTTTTCCCTCTGATGGGACAGTCTACGTACTGATAGAATTAAGGGGGGACAATCTTTAAATCGGCTTGATTGAAATTGCCTGCAACCACCCGCACTCCATCTGGGTAGGCCTGTTGCTGTTTGTTGCTGTTTGCTAATAGCAGTTAACAGGTGACTCATGGCTGTAGTCGTATTAGCATCAGGAGGTATATATACTGCAGTTATTATTACAATATTAAACTCACAAGGTAGATAAAAGGGGCGGCATTTCACTGCCAAGTACTCCAGATCAGGAGAGCAGTGAGTGTCCATTGTTTTAACATTTGTGCTCCAGTTGTTATTTATGTAAACACAAAGCCCCCTCCTCTGCTCTTCCTGGAGACAATGATTCTATCTGCTCGATGATATACTGAGCGTCCTTGTAATTCAATAGCCTCCCCTGGAATACCACTGGAATAGTAGGGACAAGCCACGTCTCTGTAAAGACCATAACACAGCAGTCCCAAATGTTTTTCTGCTGAGAGATAGTAAGTTCCAGCTCTTCAATCTTATCAGAGAGAGATCTAACGTTTGAAACAAAAAGATTTGGCAATGCAGGCTTATGAGGATTTTTACCTAACTTTACACGTAGTCCAGCTCTACAATATCATTTCTGCCTGCGTTTTCTTCGTTTCCTTCATTTCTTTTGCTCTCTGGCAGAAAGAGTAATCCATGGCATCCATCTAACCAGCTCAGCTGGGATGTTGTAACTTGAAACCCCTGATTCAAAAATGCATCCTTCTCTGCTCTCTCTGCCAATGATTAGTAACTCTTGTCGGCTGTAAACTACTTGTGCCTGAACATGCAGAGCATTCACTAAAAAATACACAAACAATAAATTAATTAAAAAACACCAGTCTCTAGAGCGTCGAGCCGCTGCATATGCAAGCGCGCCATTTTAATTGAGCCATGTTGCATGGTGTCACCTGTTCATTTTCTAGGTTTCTGGTGTGCATGCGTACATATGACTATCAGCTGGCCTTCGTGTGTGCGGTAGTGCCAGAAACTGAAAGACCTGGTCTTTCGTTTTCCAGCGTGAGCATGCACACTGGCCAGCTGATTGTCATGCACACATGCAGGCCAGTAACCGGAAGACTACCTGGCCAGCGCACGTGTGTATGCCAGAAACTGGGAGTTCATTTTCCATCGCCCGCATGCCCCCAGGGCAGGTCCTCTTCCTGGTTGTGGCCCCAACAAGCATGCGCAAGCTCGGTTTTCGGTACTTAGTTCCAAAAAGGTTCGCCATCATTGAACTAGATGATATAGAAATATATATTTAAGAGAAGAGAATATCCTTGGTGTTCTCTGAGCTTGGTTGTTTGCTTTGCAACCATTTCATTACCCAACTAGGTAACTGCACTGATGTTTTTAGTCAGGTAATAAAACATCTGCAAGCAAACAACAAAGTTCAGAGACCACCAAGGACCTCACAATGCATTTTTAAAAATTGCCAGTTTGTGTAGAAGTGGTAAGGCAAACAGGTGTAACTTTTCCTAATCAGAATGTATCCTCAAATGCTCATTCTGTTGCAAATTTCTTTTCCCAAGGCTTTTAAAGAGGAGATTTTAAAAAAGGAGACTTTTAAAGAGGAAAATGAGGCTCTGGAATATATAAGAGTAGGATATAGGCTAGCAAAAAGAATGCATACTTATTTTATTATGTTTTATTTTATTTTGAGAATAGTGTGTATATCCTTTGCAAATCAATAAGGTGCAATGGGCTTCTGTTCAGCAACCATTGAAAGATGTATTTGGAGAACTGTGCTCAAACATGTCAGGAATAATTGATGTAGTTTTTGTGCTGGACAGCAATCATCTTATTTTAATCTGAAAAATAGAAGAGACAGGGGAAAAAGCTAGATGATTACATAAGATTGCACTTAAGATTTAATAAACCCTGTTCACTAGAGAACTACTCAATTAATTATTTTAGGATATAGAATCTCATTAGCCTGACTGATGAAGTAGTATTAATATAAACTCAGTATGTGTACTTTGGGAGAGCCATAAATGGAATCTCTTCCTAGTTTTTTTTCCCCCCATGAAGAAGTCTTCTTTAGGATACAAGAAAATAGATAATTGCACTTGAAAAGTATATAATAAAAGACAGAACTAAAATAATTTCTTGTTTCTCGTGTGGTCATGTGTTTTTTTTTCTTTTTAAATTAAAAAAGCCAAGTGACTCCTTTGGCTAACTTGCCATTTGGCATTCTTTCTGTAATGTATCAACTTATTCATATGACAATTAGCTGATAATTGAGATTACTGCAATGCAATTTGATGCATATATTTAAGATATAATTCTGTGGTTAAGTTTCTATGCCTGTTTTCCAAAGCGGTTAAGTTTCTATGCCTGTTTTCCAAAGCGGTCAGTAAAAGAAATTATAAAAGAGTCTGGTTTCTACATAATACTGAGATGGATTTTGCAGGAGCTTCTGCAGGGCTGAACAGACCCATAAACTTATATTTATCCTTTGCTCTTCCATTGCTGATAGGAGGGAAATGGCTCCTTAGTTTAATCTGTATTTTCTTCAAATCTTTTTTTTAGTTATGATGCTACATTCATGAGGACATTGTCACAGACAGCATGACTTACATCAGATGCCATGATGGCATTACAGGCAGTCTTTGGATTACAATCATTTCTTCAGAGGTCATTCAAAGTTATGATGGCAATGAACAATGGGGATTTACAATGAATCCTCAGAATTTTGGACATTGAAATATTTCTATAGTTGTGTTATTGTGATCTGGGCACTTGTTACCTGATTCACAACATTGCAGCAAACTGCTCTCACATGCTCATGATTTTCAACATTCCCTGCAGGCTGCTCACAAGCAATCAGTTGGGGAAGCTGGCAGGAAATCAGAAGTGATGATCACATGAGCTCCTCACTTGATGACCCATGTGGGCTCCATTTAATGATGGCAACCAGGACTCCTGGAATTGCCATTGAGCTTTACAACCATGTTACTTATCGATGGAATTTTAGATCCCAATTGCCATTATAACCTGAGGACTACTTCTACATGCTCACATCACTTATGTAATGACATCATCAGGGATGTTATACTTCTAGCATATAGTTTGTGTATTTTTATTATTGCTGTTGTTCTTTAATGTGTATTGAGCTCCATCTGGTGCTCTTTCCTTGTTTGGAAATTGATTTGACAGTGTTTGACCTTACCCATAGTCAGACTTCATTTTGTAACATTCTGTAATAACAGAAATATGTAGAAGAATCCAACTTAGTCTGTGACACATGTTCTTCCGAAGACAAAGTCTATATCCCATACATAGCATCGCTGTTTCACCTTATCCTGATTTTTAATAAAGTATGAAGATTTATGTTTACAGTCTGGCTTATTAAAGGATAGGAGGGTTTAGCTGCATGTCAAACAACACACATGGTAACATGTAATGAGGACAGAACAATGGATGTATTGCCATTTTCACATTATCATGGAGATTTGAAAAATAACAATAGTCACTGATCAGTAACCTTTCCAGGCATTGGCATCATTGTGTAATTTCATATGCAGTGTCACAGGAGTAAAATAAATAACATTGAAAAGAAATAATCTGATTAGAAAAATACAAACCTTCCAAAATATTTTCAAAGAATATTATCTAGTGTGAAGTAGATGTGTGTAGACATTAATGTCCTTTATGTTCTTGATCCTTTTGTATGATGTTTTAATTGTTAAATTGAAATGTAGTGGTATGCAAATGCTCTTGGATACACAAAGACAACAGAATTTGAAGTTGAAGTTCTCTGTATCAAGTTAAAAAATTAAAGCTCCTTAGATTTTCCTGGGAGGTACAGTTGTTCCCCACAGTTTTATGTTTAATTAAAGCAGTTCTTAGTCTATTTTCTTTTACTTCTTTGTTGCATTAAATTTGTCTTCCAAAATTAAGAATTCAGTAACACATTTAAAGCTGAGAGATTTATTTTAAACAAATATTATGCATTTGAGGGAAGGAGCCTCTTCCCCAAAATTTCTGTCAATATTTATTAATCCTTTACATTTGCACAGAATACTTGTTAGTTTTGCCATTTCCAACCTGTAATTCAGTTTAACCTGCAATGATAAAGCCTGAAGGACCCAGCTATAGACTTCTAGGCATTTACATTTATAAAATCCCGTTGGGATCCTCACTCTATTATGGTTAGTTAAGAAACAAGTGCTGAACTTGATAGACCAATATTTGATTTAGCATATGAACTACCATGTTATTCAGAGCGTTTCACTATTTGCCGTTGTAATTTTGAAATGGGAACCCCTTCCAAAGTTTTCTATCTTTTTTCAGTTCAGCAAATGCTTAATTCCAAAGTATCTTACTTCCTATTTAAATCCTGGCACAGGTCTTTCCTACATTTACAAGCATTAATTCCTGGCATGCTCTCTTAAATGGAAAACCTTTGGATGTTTTGAAATGTGGACAACAGACTGCTCTGCAGCTGGCTAAATCAAACGCTTTCATTTCCTCCCTTTGAGTCCATCACCTAAATTATATTCAATGTTTACATATGAAATGCGAAGAGTGTGCATTTACTGTGTCACATGGAGTGTATCCCTGATAATATTTGATGTATATTGAGCCAGCCATGTCTTTCTATTTGCCATTTCTCCCTGAATAGTAGGCAAACAGATCTTTAATTTCTTCCTCCTCTGTCTGAGCAAAGACCTTTCTTTCATTACGCATTTAAGCTGCTCATTTCCTTCAAGAATTCTAAGAAAGCAGACAAGGTCCCTTGTAAAAGAGGTTTTGAGGGCTCAGATAACACTGAGAGCAAATTAAGGCCCTGGGCTGCCAGTTGCCCACCACCTGTTCCACAGCCGTTAGCTATGATAAAGTGCTTGTAGCTGGAGCTGTTAGTGCATGCCTTAACCAAAAAAAAAACCAAGGTTACTGAAAGTTGAGCTCTTAATTCTTTCATTTTCTGGCTTTTTGGCAATCAGTATATGTTACACTCTTCCTTTCTGCCTGAAGAAAATGGAACTGAGCACGTACATATAAATCCTAGGAAGCTGCAGGGTGCAAGCAATCTTAATATTTTTCTCATTGGCATTAAAACATATGCAAGTCCTCTCAGTCTCTGCCTTTCTTCATTTTGTGAGAAAGCTTTATGCTATTTTTTTTTAATCCCTTAAGGATTACCTGCCAGATGGTCAGAATTTTTCTTCCACCAAAGATTTCTGTTTTATTCTGATTTGTTGAAAGGAGGCAGAGAATCAGCTTGCAGTGAAACATGACCCCTTGTACTGTAATCATTCATACAGTGATGATTAAAGTATTAATATTTAAAATGGTTAAATAAATTGGTAGTTCTTTGGAGCCTGCCAGTTATTTTCAGGTGTAACAACTGCATTGTTCCTTTCCGTTTCTTTTCTTTTTAAAGAAGGTAGTAGTTCATAGTTTTTTGTGGAAGGAGCATTGTAGGAACAATGCCTATTACTGCTTCTGTCTTAAAAGTAATTAAAAGTTGCTATTTGCAAAAAAGCAAATGATAGCTAGCTGAATAATGATAGTTAGATAATTAGTTTGGGGCTAATAATATTCCCTGATTCTTTTTTTCCCCAGTAATATTTTCTAGTTTAATATAAGATTTCTCTGCTTTTGGAGTTATAAGTCAATCTGATCATTTAACTTCAAATTAGATACTGTGTTTGTATATTGGTGGGATATCATTCCCCCTCCCTGCCTTGAGCTATTATTGACCACATTTTGTTGGTTTTCCAAAAGGCCCCAGAGATGGGATTTTTTCCATGGGCCTGGGGACCACACACAGAAATGGAGTCAATCAAGTGGGGGATTTGATTGTGTTGCTGCTGCCATGGGAGCAGGGATTTTGGATGTGGATTTTGGAAGTGGATGATGGATTTCTATGTTGTGGATTTCTAATGTTGCAAGCCACCTAGAATCACCTGTGTGTGTATTAGGCAGTCATATACATTTGTTTAATAAATAATAAAATAAAAATAAATTCAAACTACGAATTCCAAGAACTAAAATACAAATTTTTCCCATCAGATAAAACCTTAACACTACCTTTGTTAAAATATAAAGGTTTGTGGTTCAATTAACACAGAAATGTACAGACTCCAGGTTTGGCCTCCCACCGTTTTATGCACGGAATTGCTAAATTGGCAATATTTATGCTATCAATAGGACAGCTTTCCTGAAAATGTCTGTATATCCACTACTGTATATGTCTTCTATTCATTTTGCTACATAAAGTAATGAGGTTCTGGACTGTGGGATGATATTTCGAGCCTCAGACCTTCCAGTAGAATATTCAAAGAGAAAGACAGAAACAAAAAATAAGGAAAGTCACCCCAGAACACCAAAATATATGGATGCATTTATGTTTGTTTGTCCTATAGTTGGATGAAACTTTTGCAGTGCTTTTCATGTAGTAGCTTCAAGGATAACGTGGAAAGAACCAAACATAAAGGTTGACTTACTTTGGTTATATGATTCTTAGAAAAATCTGACCAATTAAATGTTCCATGTGCTGGCGCTGTCAGACATGTCTTTTAAGTGTCAGAAGAAAATTCATAGTTCTCAGCACTGATACCAATTATAACTGTCCCAGCTTCCTCAAAGTATGTTTTGCTGAATATCTGTATGGCAAGTTTTAAGACGTATCACTTGCTTTCTAATCCAAACCTAATCAGATCAAACAATAGTATGCCACTGATTGGCCATGGGTGTTTGTTTTGTGAAGTGGGCTATTAAATGAAACACCCAAGATTTACCCACCCACTCAAATATTTAAATATAAAAAATTGTTTTCCTGATGATAATTGTGACTTGGGCACAATGTGACCACAAATACTTGAATAGAAGTATTGTTATTCTTTCCAGTTTAATCATCAAATTCTATAGTCTGAGGAGCTCATCAAGTTATTTATAAGAGATATGGTAATTATACTTCGAAGCAGGGACTTGCAAGTGTACCTAGACAAACTGGACTCAATTTCATTATAATTTTTTTTGCTAAAAAGAGAAATATTGCATTTTTGGGGACTAATAGTATCTTCGAAGAACCTAGGTAAATTTGGCCAGCAGTTCTCTGAATATCTGACTTGGCTACATTAATAATCAGATGAATTTCAATCCCGATATTTCTAGACTTGAAAACTGTATAACCATACATACATTAAATTCCAAAAACTATGAATGAGTAATTACAGTTGTTAACGCTTCAACAAAACTCTATGATGCAGAGATTTTAACTTACTTAAATGTGTATAAAGAGCAAGATGCTTATTCTCTAATTATAGTCCTGTGTTGAATTATTCTAAGTATCTCTGTGTAACCCAAGTTTAGAAATTTTTAAAGTTCCTGATATCATCGTCCAGTATTTACTTATCATACACAATATCATTTTCAAGATAATGCCAGATATGAAGTATATCTTGGGTTTCATTTACACCTGAAAATATATAGCTACAGGTAGTCCTTGACTTATGACCACAATTGAGCCCAACATTTGTGTTGTTAAGCAAGGCTGTTGTTAAGGGAGTTTTGCCCATTTTACAAGCTTTGTTGCCACCGTTGTTAGGTGTATCACTGCAGTTGTTAAATTAGTAACATGATTGTTAAATGAATCTGGTTTCCCCACTGCTTTGCTTGTCGGAAGGTTGCAAAAGGTGATCACAACCATCATAAATATGAGCCAGTTGCCATGCACCTGAAATTTAGATCACATGACCATGGGAATACTGCAACAGTCATAAATGTGTAAAACGATAATAAGTCACTTTTTTCAGTGGTGTTGTAACTACAAACAGTCACTAAATGAATGGTTGTAAGTTAAGCATTATTGAATAGATAGTGTGTCTAGCACAAATTCAATTTTAAAAAAAGGTACCTTTTGGTTAGGTTAAAAGAGGCTTGATGTTATAAAAAGGAATTAAGTTCTCAATAAATCTTACTATTCTTGAAAGTAAGTTGAAGAAGGCCACTAAATTAATATAACACTCAAGATGTTTTTCTTGCTGAAGGTTGACTATAGTTCCATTGTTCTCCTTGGAGCAGTGGATTCCACAAGACCGTTTCTCAACTTTTTGTTATCTTTTTGGCACTTACCGTATTTTTCGGAGTATAAGATGCACCAGAGTATAAGATGCAGCAAGGTTTTGAAGAGGAAAATTAAAAAAAAAGTTTTTGCACTCTGCAAACCTCCCCAAAATGGCCCATTTTTCCTGTACTTTCGGTGGGATGGGCTACAACAGGGTTTATCACAGCCTGACTGAGGGATTTTTCTTAAATATCCTCCTTTCCCTCTCGACTCCCAGTTTCCCTCAGTCTTTTGGTCCAAGCACTAGCTGTGGCTCCAGTGAGGTAGTTTTGTGATATTTATTGGATATTCTAAATTCGCTTGATTTGATATTGGCTGGCTCTCAGAAAGGCTACAAGCCTCGGCAGAGACAACGAGGCTTGGCCTCGTGGCTCCGCAGCCCCCGGAGGGCGGTCGGCTCCCTCTGTGCTCAGCGGAGGCCGATATAGCTAATTCCAGCAACAGCTCGAGAGCGAAATCTAGCGGCCTCTCTAATTTGAACTAGTCGGCCGTTCGGCATTAGGAGACGCCGGCAACACCACTGGCTTCCCATGCGGCCTTGGAAGCCTGCTGCAGCTCGCCAATGCAGAGGGTGCGCCAAGTGTGAGAAGATACGACCTGAATAGCGCAGATCAGCCCTCAGGAGTGGAAAATGCTGGCGCAGGGGTCTGGCAGGTCCGGCTCGTTGCGAGGCTAATCCCTCAGAGCCATGTGCATCAAGAGCACCCAACTCTTAACCCACAAGGCGTGGTGGCCATTTTGGTGCAACCTCGTGGGCGGCGGCTTTCTCCCACGTTTCTCTGAGCGGAGCAGATTGAGTGGATTGGAGGCCTGAGGCAAAGAGGGGAAAATGACTCGAACCCGCCTGGCATCCTTCATGGACCAGATAACCTCAGATGCCTGGGTCAGGTCGACAATCAGAGAGGGCTTCCTGCTGGAGTTCCTCACCCCTCCCTCGATGCTCTTCAAGACTTCCCCCCCCCTCCAGGGACCCAGAAAGGCGACGTCTTATGCTTTAGGAGATTCACACCTGCTGGACATTCGGGCAGTCAAGCCGGTCCCTCTGGAGGAATGGGGCCAAGGCGTTTGCTCGAACCTCTTCGTTGTCCCCAAGAGCTCCGGTGGATGGAGGGCTATCCTGGACTTGAAATGCCTGAATTCCTTCCTGGTCTACCGGCATTTCAAGATGTCCTTTCTCAGGTCCATACTATTGGGGATCAGGCGGGGGGGGACTTCATGGCGTCAATAGACTTGACAGAGGCATACTTACATATTCCGATTCGGCCGACACACCGCAAATTCTTCCGTTTCTCACACGGGAGTCATCACTTTCAGTACAGGGCACTTCCATTCGGTCTGGCCTCCGCCCCTTGCACGTTCACGAAAGTCCTGGCAGCAATGGCGGCTCACCTAAGCTCCCGGCCGGTGAGACTCCATTGTTACCTGGACGACGTGCTCGTCCTTGCCCAGTCCCAAACGCAGACGAATCTAGATCTGTAGGTCACCATCAGATCGTTACAGTCCCTGGAGTTTTCCATCAACTTCTCCAAGAGTCACCTCTCCCCTTCAACGAGAATCCTGCACCTAGGCACAGTAATAGACTCAAACACGGGACTGGTTCGCCTTTCAACAGAATGTCTGACAAGCCTGCAAACAATGGCACAGCACGTCCTCGCAGGTCGGTCAGCTTCTATCATGACCTTGGCACAACTGCTAGACAAGATGGTGTCGTGCATAGGGATTGTTCCATGGGCCTGCCTACAGTCCAGAACATTACAGTGGACACTCATTCCATTCCAACAACCGCGGATAAGCAACTCCCTGCACTCCATTTGTCTCTCACCAGAACTCCGCTGCTCCCTGAAGTGGTGGTTGTCCCCGTCATTGAACCACGTGGTATTTGTACATTACTGTATTTTGCTACATTACAAAATAGTGACACAGTAGAATATGTTGGCATTTGCTTTGCTCTACTGATTAGATATAACATTTAGGTGTTCTGCTGGGTATTGACCATTAGTTTAGATGTGTTTCTTTTGATTAAGGAAATTGCTATTTACATCTTCTAGTCAAACACATGCAAGAGGTATATATAGACCATATGATTTCTATCTAGCTGAAAATGAGGGAAAATATAGATTTATGATTTATTTCCATTCAGAAAATGAATTATGATTGTATGATCAGACTTTAAGTGTTGTATGCTGCAGAGAACTGTATGTTGAACACAGTGTTTTCTGAGTTATTCCTTTATAAAAACTAAAATGCACTTTGAACAAACATTCAAAATTTCAAGAGGAATGAGCATCCTTTGTGTGTTCATTATAATTTAATGAACCTTAGCTGAAAAGTTGGATCAATAGTGAAGCACAGATATAAACCCCATTGATTTCAATGGTGCTTGTTTTCGAGCAAGTGTGTACTGAATGTATTGAAATATACTTCTATATTTACTGGAGGTTCCATTCAACCTGAATTTTATTTATGTAGCTATTCAGATGTTGTTATTCCTAGTGACTTCTCTGTGTTCTTTGATGGCCACTGGATGGGAAAGGTATTCCAGACAGAGCAACCTGTGTGAAAAAATGTTGTAATAACAAATTACTAGGTCACAGAGTCCAATTATGCATCTCAAGTTCAAAAATGTCCAGATAAACTACTGATATTTTTTCATCAAAACAATTTGATTGTGTTATTCTCAAATGTGCACACTCTATATGGTTTTATATTGTTTTGTGTCAGTATCTTCAGGTGGCAGTATGAATTTATATCAACAGGGTAAGTTTATATATAAATTGCATGAGGATAGAGGGAAGAAAAATCATACAAAACAGGTTTATGGAATGACACACATTAATTTAATAACTATAATTATGTATAAACATATCAAGCAAGCATAAAAAGTACAAGGTGTACTGACTGAATTTTGCTTCTGTCTTGCATATAGAATTATTGCGGCTTTATTTCAGGAACTCTTTCAAGTCTAACTAACACTAATTCTGTCTGGATTGGAGATCATTTTGTCTCTGTGTGTATCTAGCAATTTATGGATTATCTTTAGTTTCTTTGAGCAGTGCAGTAATAACATCTATATAATATAGGGTTTATCTTAACGAGTAGTATAGTAGTCAGGCTCTGTAGCTCCCAGCTGAACATTTTCTATTGGTTATATAAGAATCTATACTCTCACTAATACAGAATAGCAATGAAGACCACTGCCTAGAGGTCTAAATTTTATCTGGGGAATTGGAGCAGAACAACCACCCACTGAGACATCTCAGTTATAGAAAGTATAACCTTTTTCTATTCCTTTGCTGTCAAAAAGACGCCCAGTTTTCTCCAAGGTGATATGTCAGGCTTTCAGATTTACCATTTCAAATCTGCCGACTGTGAGGGTGCATGATGGAAAGTGTCTTTGTGGAAAACATTTAGATAAAGCAAGCTTCTATTAGCAAAGTGGGTGTCTTGCATGATTCATCGTGTGTTGCTGCTTGTCAAGGAATGGAACAAAAAACTTAAACCTAAGAGAAGAAAATCCTACTTTTTGCTGGAAACCGTCTTGAAGTAAAACCAAAGACTATGCAAATTTCCCTTTGAAGCTCCATTATTGGCAGTAGAAAATCCTTATAATTTACGTCCTTAGCTGCTAGAGTTAGCAAACAATTTGTTGCTTGACTGTCTTCAGGCTGTAGCCTTCCAGATGAAATGACTCTTAATGATGTCAATGAATATGAATGTTCCTATGGCCATTAGAATTGGAAAAAAAAATCTGGCCTAAAATTAAATTAGAAGATACAGGGTAATTTAATGCCAGTTTCCAACTTCCTAAATTAGTTTAGCCTGAATTACCTAAACTAGAGCCTATATTTAGGCACAAAGTTGCTAAATTGTAGAGGAGACATTTTGACAAATGCTGTCTATTATGATGGACAATTGGTTTATTCAGACATTAAAAAATTGAGGTACAGACATACAAGATCAGAGAAGTCTTTTGAACTTAATAGAGATAAGTCAGTATCCAAAGTTATCGCAGTTGTTGGCATAAAGCAACTGTGTATTGTTTTGCTCTCTTTCCTGCAGTTGGTCTAGTTCTTAAATAGAATTTATTGTTGATTGCCATTTGAGATGTTTGCTTTGCATCCATATAAAACAATGTTTGTTCAAGCCTCAGTAGCTGCAGAAAAGCTGCTTCCATTCTTAGCTATATGTGTGGGATAATCTAAATTATGTATAAAGTGATTATTCATGCAGTGTTGAAGATAAAAATTTATTGCTCTTTTTGTTACACATATTATGAGAAATGAGGGTGCTAAAATTGTGTTGTTCAAAATGATTATGCTTATTCTTGTATAGACATGTTTTACTGCACGGCTTAATAAATTCAGGGATATCATAATCATTTTGATTAGTACTGGCGAAATCACAGTACTGAATTTATTATTTTGGATATATAATGTTTTAATGTAATGATAATGTTTAGCATTTATATAACATTTTAGGTCTGTTCCAAACATTTTAGCACTATCCTTTTGTCTTATGTGCAATGTTGTTTCTTCAAGGTGAAAAGGAGAAGCTTTGGTTATCTTTTATTTTGAACAAAGCTTCATTTAATCAGTTTCTTTCAAAAGATTAATTAACTTAAAACAGGAAATACCAACAAATCTCACAAGCTGTTACATTATGAATAAATATGTGGGTTTATTTTTTTAATGAGCCCATGGAGCAGATGATGGGTGATGTTTGATGATGACAGAGATAGTAAGTGACTAGCTTATATTTGGCATGCAAGGAAAAATCAAGCACTATGACAGATTACATTTTTGTATTTGGCTGGTATGATTCATCAGCTGTCACATCATTTGCATGTTGGTTATTATGGTGGGCTTTTAGATCCAGAGAAAAAAACTTGATTCAGCTTGGAATGACTTCACACTGGTCTGGATCTTTCAGATATTTCTCATATTAGTATAAAGATCTCCATGAGTACTTATTAATCGATTTTCAGATTCTTTGGAATTTCTTGTCTTCTGTAATATATTCTTGTTTTCTGTGTGTCTTCAACACGCTACTTCATATTCTTCTTGGCCATATGGAATTACTTTTGCATGTGTAAATAACATGATCATATTGTTGGGGTTTATTGCATGTGCTTTTGGAATAGCATTAGAGGAGAAGTTGCCAGTTTAGTTGAAAAGGGATCAGTTTTGCAATAACATTGCTGTTGGAGGTGCTCTTATGCTATTGAAAACATAGAACTGGCAACTGTTTCCATTTACGTCCATTTCTCACTTTTTAGCTGTGTTTGTTTCGATTTATCTTTGCCTTTTTTGTGAATCTGGGAAAAAGACTTTGTGAAAATATGTATGTACTTTAAGACAGCTTTTCTCTAATACAAGTATTTGATATCCAGTTTTCTGTCAAACTCAGGAAATCAGGAGCCAAGCGTGGTTCCAATGAACACATGCGTATTACTCGCTAACACTCTCTACAAGGAATCTGAATGACTAACAGTCTAAGCAATTTGGCAGTTGTTAAATGGTGGCTCAGTGGCTAAGACGCTGAGCTTCTCAATCAGAAAGTTTGGCGGTTCAAATCCTTAGCGCCGCACAACGGAGTGAGCTCCTGTTACTTGTCCTAGCTTCTGCCAACCTAGCAGTTCGAAAGCATGTAAGAATGCAAATAGAAAAATAGGGACCACCTTTGATGGGAAAGTAACAGCGATCCTTGCGCCTTTGGCATTTAGTCATGCCAGCCACATGACTACGGAGACGTCTTCAGACAGCGCTGGCTTGACAGCTTTGAAACAGAGATAGCAATAGCAATAGCAGTTAAACTTATATACCGCTTCATAGGGCTTTCAGCCCTCTCTAAGCGGTTTACAGAGTCAGCATATCGCCCCCACAGTCTGGGTCCTCATTTCACCCACCTCGGAAGGATGGAAGGCTGAGTCAACCTTGAGCCGGTGAGATTAGAACCGCCGAACTGCAGATAACAGTCAGCTGAAGTGGCCTGCAGTACTGCACCCTAACCACTGCGCCACCTCGGCTCTTGCAAGGCACCACCCCCTAGAGTCGGGAATAACTAACACATCTGTACGAGGGGAACCTTTACCTTTAAGGATCAATGGAATTCAAAGTAAGTTGGACTTAGATTTCTTGTGGACGTGAAGATACTCAAGATTAATGATGTGCTTGATCCCTCCTTCAGGCTCATCTTTCTCATGTAACACTTTTTGTAAGCAAATATTTATTGTAATGTATTCTGTCTACTGTTTCAAACTTCATATAAATATAAATTTCATGCTTATCCTTTAGTTCCTAGTTCTCAACTAAAAAGGGAATAAAAGTTTGTTTTGGGGGAGTAAAAACATGTGAAATAATTTGTTTCTTCCCTGAGAAGTGAGTTTAAAGTCCTCCTTCAAAATGCCAGCTTGCCTTTGACCCAAAAGCTGTTGCCTGACAATAGTATAGTCTTAGTTCTGTTGTTCTGTGGTGAAAACCAGCATTTAAATGCCTTTAGTTATTTTATCCTGTACTGAACAGATTGTAAATCAACATACATCACTGAGTTCACTTTTTCCTTTACCTTTTTTTGCCTTGGATATTCATTCACAGCAGTATATTCTATGATCTTGTCTGAACAAACTCAGGATGTTGTTGTTTTTAAAGACTTGGGATGAGGTATTTACAGGGGTAAGTTAAGGATTGAACATTTGTGGTTGATGTTTATAGAGGTTGAATACTAATCCTTTTGTCGTTGTTCCTCACCTTTTCAGCAACTTCATCATTCATAAGATTGCAGATTTCATTCCATCTGTAAGAATTGCTGTTTAGTGATATAGATCTCACATTTGCAACTGAGCAAAGTCATTCTGTGTATTAAATGGTGATGACTTTCTCCTATGATGGGATGAACATAATTCCTTCTGGGTAAACACTCTCTGAATTATACAGTGACTCAGCTGAACTGAACTCAGCCTAAGCCTATGTGGGTTACCATTTAGTTACTCACCCCTTTCGTATTTTATTATTTGCCCAAATCTTATGAGATCAAATTTTATGCCTTTGGGTGATGGATTGGCGTGCCCAATTAACTGACAAGGTTGCCAAGCCTCTATTCTTTTTACACCAAAATGCAGAGCATTCCATGTGCAGGGTCATTAAACAGAACACCATAGTCATTAAGTAAATCCATTTTGTCCAATGACTGTTTTCTCCCCTGGAAACCAGAAGTAAACTAATCCATTTAAACCAATGCTTGAGTTTTTTTGTTTTTCTGGAAACCAGAAGTAAATGCTGGAAACTGGCAAAAAAAAAACCTTTGAAAATTTCAGTCATGTGGCTGCAGGGTGCTACAAATGCCTGTTAGCAGTTCCCAAGAAATTAAAATGCCTCTTAGTCATGCTCTCCATTTGACAAGTATTGGTGTAGATCAGGCTGAGCATATGTATGTGCTGATCAAGTTTTACGTCCAATAGCAGACAATGTAGCCAAGGTGATGTTAATGTCTAGAACCAAAGTTGATAGATTATAAACTGTTGTAGTCTAAGAGGTTCCTGATGAAGATGTTCTTTGGAATTCAGCAGCAAAATAGCTAATGACAGCACAATTTCTGGATGTAGCAACAAGTATAATTGGTCCTTGATGGATTTAACACTTCAATTTTACTCTTTTATGAAATCTCCTCCTCCATTAATTTAACATAGCCTCAAAAATCCTTCTCTTTCAGGGATATTAATGTGAGACAGTCCCACTTATTTGATCTTTGGTTGCTGAAAGGAGGAAAAATGAGTGATCAACCCGAAGGCAGAAAAATATTGTATGTCCTGGTGCAGAGAACAATTCTTTTTTTTATATTATTAGATGGATATTAACATGTTCATCACATTTTGAGTACCAAGATTTTATATTCAGAGGTGAACAGCATTCTTTACCCTTGACTTACTGGCTAACTTTTATTGGGAAAGCTGTATATAGCCATCTCTGAGTTGCATCCTGGTTGAATGAGACATGTTTCTTTTGCAAACAATGCTACAATGCATTTGAAGGTAGCCTTTGAATATGATAAGATGATTAAGTTAAGCAATGAGAATTTTCTTTCTTTCTTTTTTTGACTAAATTGTGTTGCTAATTCTTAGTAAATAGCAATTAATACTTTTCCTTTCATTAGAATGAATACATGAGTTCTTGGTATATAACCCTACTTTCATCAGCAAACAATTGCTCTGGACTAGCTGTGATTTTGCAAAAATAATAGTTATTGAAGTTGGATGAACTTGGAAAGAGGAGAAAATCTGCTGTTACCATGGTAACTACTAGTGCTTAAGGGGGGAGAACAATATAAAAGAGGGAAAATATGACTAGCACATATGAGCACTGATTATGTATTTAACAGAACAAAATGAACTTGTATAACCAACATGTTTTTATTATATTCTTTTTCTCAAGCAATTTTTAGGACATATAGACTATGCTATAAAAGAATAAAAACTATATTGCAAATTACTACATGGCTTTGAAGTACACATCAAATAAGAGGGAAAGAATAATGAAATCTGTTTGAAACATAGCTGTATTGAATATCCATGAATTCTAATTTAATGTTGTAATTTGTGACATCGAAATAAGTCTTTCTTTAAACAACTTCACAAAGTACACAGAAGTAAAAAATGATGTTTAGCGACCAAATCAAGGATATTAAGTTGAGTGCAGGAAAGGTTTTTAAGCTAATTAAGCATTTTGTCTGAATAAACCAGACAAGTATTTAACAGAAATGAGCAAAAATGACTGAATCTTCTTTCACTGATGTAGAAATGATCTGATTTAGTTTCCTTGGAATTTAGAAAGCAATTCACTTACAGGTAGTCCTCAGCTTATGACCATAACTGAGAAGAAAGTAACCAGCACTTCCCCTTTGGCATCCTTCTTAGGTATCTGGCATCTTCCTCCACCACCTTAATTTCCAACCTCTCTTCTTTTGGCACAGCAGCCTTTAAGCTAATCACCCTGAGTCTGCAGGCCCTTGCAATCAGGAACTGTGGCTTACTTACAAGGAGACTAGTGTTTGCTCCTCCCACACCTGGACTAAAGCATCCCCCAACTCCTGGACAATGTGTGGTGCAATGTGGCAAGACATGATGTCCCAGATGTGCTCAGTTGGATTCAAGTTGGGGAACGGGCGGGCCAGTCCCTAGCATCAATGTTTTCGTCTTGCAGGAACTGCTGACACACTCCAGCCACATGAGGTCTAGCATTGTCTTGCATTAGGAGGAACCCAGGGCCAACCGCACCAGCATATGGTCTCACAAGGGGTCTGAGGATCTCACCTCGGTTCCTAATGGCAGTCAGGCTACCTCTGGCGAGCACATGGAGGGATGTGCGGCCCTCTAAAGAAATGCTACCTCACACCATCACTGACCATTTTCAAACCGGTCATGCTGGAGGATGTTGCAGGCAGCAGAACATTCTCCACGGCATCTCCAGACCCTGTTGCGTCTGTCACATGTGCTCATGTGAACCTGCTTTCATCTGTGAAGAGCACAGGGTGCCAGTGGCAAATTTGCCAATCTTGGTGTTCTCTGGCAAATGCCAAACGTCCTGCATGGTGTTGGGCTGTAAGCACAACCCCCACCTGTGGGCGTCGGGCCCTCATACCACCCTCATGGAGTCTGTTTCTGACCGTTTGAGCAGCCACATGCACATTTGTGGCCTGCTGGAGGTCATTTTGTAGGGCTCTGGCAGCGCTCCTCCTGTCCCTCCTTGCACAAAGGCGGAGGTAGTGGTCCTGATGCTGGGTTGTTGCCCTCCTACGGCCTCCTCCACGTCTCCTGATGTACTGGCCTGTCTCCTGGTAGCGCCTCCATGCTCTGGACACTATGCTGACAGACACAGCAAACCTTTTTGCCACAACTCGCATTGATGTGCCATCCTAGATGAGCTGCACTACCGGAGCCACTTGTGTGGGTTGTAGACTTCGTCTCATGCTACCACTAGAGTAAAAGTACCGCCAGCATTCAAAAGTGACCAAACCATCAGCCAGAAAGCATAGGAACTGAGAACTGTGGTCACCACCTGCAGAACCACTCCTTTATTGGGGATCTCTTGCTAACTGCCTATGCTTTCCACCTGTTGTCTATTCCATTTGCACAACAGCATGTGAAATTGATTGTCAAACAGTGTTGCTACCTAAGTGGACAGTTTGATTTCACAGAAGTGTGATTGACTTCGAGTTACATTGTGTTGTTTAAGTGTTCCCTTTATTTTTTTTGAGCAGTGTACATACATACCAAAATACATTTCCGTATTTGGTTTACACCCAAGCCAAAAATCTTTATTCTCATTATATTCACTTTAAAAACATTTCCATATTCTCATCCTACATGGGTCCTTGCAATCTAGATGAAAAATGTAGATGGTACCACTTGTTTTCTCTTTTTGTTTCATTTGTAGTAATTGACATATGTATTTTATATATCTCTGCTACTGTTTATGTATTAATTTAAAAAAACCAAAATATTCTCTTCCTTAGAACAGAAAAACTTCAACAAAATCTCAACAAAAACAGGTGCTCGGTATTAAGTGGAAGAAATACTCATTATAAGTGGAAGAAAGAATTCTATTCTAATCTTTGAAATATTGCCATCTATACTGTGACTTTGCAATCAAGCATAATTAAAGCTCAAGAAAGTCTTTGTCTAAACATGAGTATTAGGCATGGAATAGTTTTAGATAACTGCTTGCCAAGGTACATACAATAGCTTGGTAATACATACTAGTAATGAGACCAGGATATCTATTAGCAAACAAGACTATTTGGGCCTTTCAACTTAGAATTAAATGATCAGAAAGGCAGATAACTGTAGAAATTTGACTAGAAAATGAAAGAAAGTAGAAGAAAAAGTTATAGAAAGAAAAAAGATAGAATAGTCTAACTGGGCTATAGTCCAAAACAATTATTTGTATTAAGGCTATGTAAATGTATAAATTTCAAGATTTTATTTTTATAACAGTATGTTCAGGAACACCAGCAAAAGGTGGATAAAATTATAAACAGATAAAAACTTCTGATTTTAAAGTCTCAATGTATATTAAGAAAGGTTGTATCTCCCATTTAGAGATAGAAAATAACATGGAGAATATATGTGAATACTCCCTGAGTATATATTCACTATGTAAATAAAAACAAGAACTTAAAAAAAATAACAAACATCTTTAGAAGACCAAGAAGTACTGTTATTCTTTTGAATATGATAGATACAAAGTTTACATGATGCACAATATAATAATATTCAAAACTTTTAGGCACCTGTTAGAGTTTTTTGGGATTTTTCCAACAGTATCGAGCTCCAATATTTCACAAGCACACACACATTTGTGCAACTACTTAATACCTGGAATTAGTTTAAATATTAATATGTCTTTCCATAGCACAGCATGCTTTAGATGTAGCACATCTACATCTTGTACAACTCCTCACAATCCTGCTGGCTGCCAACAACCAGTCAATTGGCTTGCAAGCAGATCAGCAGGCAGGTAAATGGCTGCTGCCAAGTTGGAGAGGGAGCAAGGGGATACAGGAATGGCCAGGGAGGTGTGGCACAAGCCAAGCATGGGTTGGGATGGCTGCTGCTGGATGAGAAAGAATCAATCAAAGGCTGGGGAGTTGCACAAATGGCCAGGAGGTGTGGCATGCATGCAGCAAGACTTAGGGTAGCTGTTGATGGCTGGGGAGGGTGCATGGGTGACCAGGAAGTTGTGATGTGAGGACAAGGGTTAATGAGGATGTGTAGGTAGCCAGTAAAGCACAACACCTGGGGTCTGGGGAAGTGTGCAAGAGGGAGAGACTTACTCAAACATCTTACAATTTTACCTATTGGCTTCCACACTGATTTTGCTTGAAAGAAGCTAGCAGATCATAACCATTATAAGTGTGAATTGGTAGCCAAGTGCTAAATCATGATCCCATATTTATGGGAATGCTAGGACAACAGGACCATCAAGGATCATTCGTATCTACCATTTGTAATTTCAAACAGTTACTTAATGAGGAACAAAACACTGGTAGCCTCCCCCCGTCCAGTGCGATCCCACAGAGTTGGCCTCCTCAGGGTGCCGTCGGCCAGACAGTGTCGGCTAGCGACCCCCAGGGGGAGAGTCTTCTCTGTGGGAGTGCCTTCCCTCTGGAATGAGCTGCCCCCGGAGCTTTGTGACCTCCGGTCCTTTTAAAATGTTATTGTTAATCTTAATTGGGTTTGTTTTTGGATACTCTTATATAATTTTCTTTTTAACTTTTGTAATATGTGTTTTTTTTTAATGTGGTACGCCACCCTGAGTCCTTTGGGAGAAGGGCTGCATATAAATCCAATAAACAAATAAACAGAAACAATATTGCAGTGAAGGGAAAACACTAGTCTCCTTGTAAGTAAGCCACAGTTCCTGATTGCAAGGGCCTGCAGACTCAGGGTGATTAGCTTAAAGGCTGCTGTGCCAAAAGAAGAGAGGTTGGAAAAGAAGGTGGTGGAGGAAGATGCCAGATACCTAAGAAGGATGCCAAAGGGGAAGTGCTGGTTATTTTCTTCTCAAGGCCTGTATGGCTCCCACACCCATCTATGCTGCCCAGTTGGGTTTAGACTCATTGGCCAGGCACTAAATAGAGCTGGTTCCTCTACCAGATTTTCCTTATGAAAGAAAAAGGAGCCAGAAACTTCACAAGAAGACAATATCTGTCCCATTTTTCTCCCTTGGTATGATATTGTGAGAATTTTTCCTTTTGTATGCTTGGTTTGAACTGCTAGCACCCCAAAGATACTATTTTGTTTTCAACCCTTGATCCCGAATGCTGAAGTATCTGGGAGGAATAAACTGCAGTAAGTTTTCAGTAGTTTTGGATTCCTGTGTTTGTTGTTGTTCCTCATGAGCCAGGCCACTGCTTCTCTGTCTACAAGAGACTGTACCACATACATATACCAAGTAGGATTCACACATCATCCTGTCCCAGGAGACGTTGAAAAATCCAGATCCTGAGGATGAGCCCATTGAAAAGAAGGAAAGAAATCAGATAAAATTTGATGTACATGCAAACCTTGCAAATGTATTTTAGAGACACATACTTCTTAAAGAGCAAGCTAATTTGCAGGCATAACAAAAAGGAAAACATTGCTAAAAAGCCTCTGTTGCCTTTATAACCTGTTCCACTAAGTGAACGCTATGCATTATGTGAAATATAGTATTATACTAACTGAAGAGTGCTGTTTTGAACATACTTCGTATACATACACATTATATTCTATGGTAATTGTAAGCAATTGGACCAGTGCAATTTTACTTTTGACTGGTATCTAAATGTTCATTGTACCTGGAGAACAATGTATTTGGATCCATGTGGTTCTGTAAACAATTCTATCAAGCTCTCAAAACACACTTTATTGAAGCAAAGGCAACTCCCATAGCAATATATCATGTTCCTATCTCCAACTAATCAATAGATTCTCACTCATATTTTATTTGTTTCTTAAGAGCAGGATAAAAAAAAAACAATCCAGAACTAACATTTTTAAAAAACCAACATATTACAGATGATGATATAAGTACAGTTTTTAGGCAACACTGGCACAACAAGATCTTTTATCCAATTCTTAGGAATACTGAAACCTTATGATGAATCAGATCTAGGCCAAAATTCTTATTTTGGGAGCATTTAGGAAAGGGCTTTTTCTATACCTACTTGGAATCACTGGCAACTACCAAGACAGATTTTCATTCTATCATGAGACAAGGGAACCTACTAAGTGCCAAATATTTATTCTGTCACTGGGCTTCTTTACTTCTGGGCACTTTTTTTTCAGATGTCTTCTGAATTTATTGCAATTGAGATTTACATTTGTCTCTATAATTATGGTCACTTAAGAGTCTCCCTTAATTGAAGTTTATAACTAATTAGAAAAATTAGCAAAGTAGTTAAGAGAAAACCTGCTCAGCCTTTGACCTGACCTGAAAGGTTCCAGCATCAATTTTCTAAAGTATACAATGGAGTAAACAGTAAACGCTTTAAGAACATTTTCGGGGGGGGGGGGGAGATGAATGTCAGAATTTCTACATCAGTCCAAATCAAATTCACCGTGGAAATGTCAAAGAAGTTAATCTATAGAAAACAACATCACACCAACTCAAGTAGTTGAAAAGTAGTACTTTCAACCCAATGTAACTATACCCATTTCCAAATAACAGATTAGTGAAGAAAGCTACAATAATAAATATTTTTTTTAGGAACGCCCTTCTGGATTGTCCAAACTGACTGCATGTTAACATTCCCAGCATATGTAGCCGATGAGTATTATGTGATACTGTTAAGTCAAAAAAGAAAGGAAACATTAAAATAATAAATAATATGGTAATGTACAATTTAATAGATGAATAAAAGGTTTACATAATGTATTTGTGTGACCTTTATACTTAAATGCTTCCTTCCCAGAATAACTTCTTGAGTTCAAAGGCGGAGAAATTATTTTCTTAAAAACCCAACATGGGATTTAGCAATTTGTGAAATGACTACTCATAAAGTTACAGTATGCAATTTACAAATATTCAGGCACAGCAGATCACAACTAACTGCCCTTAGAACAAAGCCACACACTTTGCTTTACCAAATTATATACCTTCGTGCTTCACATTTTCCAGATAGAAGACTTTTCAAAGAAAAGGGCACTTTGAGAGAAAAAAGGAATCAATTTCTCCATTTCTCCTTCAGAAAACAGCTTGAGGGTTGGGTGTTTTTTTAAAATTACTATAGCTCAGCCTCTACTGTTGTTTGAATAAATTTTTAGAGGAAAAGTACATTTAATTTTTAAAATGGTTTTGAAAATATATGCATTGACATAAACCTTTAACACTAGCTGCTTCTGTCTCCTGTACGATTAATATTAAACTTAACATTTATCCATTGTCTGATAATTCTTTCTGCATTTAAGTCATGCTCTGTTAGGCAGTTACAACCCACTAAGCAGTATGTTGGTACTGCTGAATTATAAGATAGCACATGAACTGCAAAAACCTATGTTTTAAGATTGGAATTCCAGTTCCAGAACAAAATACACAAACAATCCAGATTGCACTTTATTTAGTATGTTATTCCTTTATTTGTTTCCCATACATTTATGTGGTTTTGTAAATATCAATATACTGAAATGAAAAGATAAACATTTCTTTGCTGCTCTTTTTGTATAAAAATATGAAATGACATTAATGCTTACAGTGTAACTCACAGATTAAAAAAAACAATGGAACAATTGAAGCTATACTGCACATTTGTTCAGGGAAAGAATCCAAAATGAGCAAACACAATGAGAAAACTGTCATAAGTATTTTTTTTCTTTTGACCAATTAAGTGCTGTCAAGTTTGCATCATCTCTTTTTCCTATATAAATTTTTGTTAAATTAAAATCATGTAAAAAAGGGAGGGGAGAAAGAAAGTAAAGCAAAAAAAAAAAACCAAGTATAAGAAAAAAGTTGACAAAAATAGAAAAAAGGTGAAGAAGTGGCTTCCAATATTTTGCATAGCAGTTATAAATTTCTTTATTTGTACATCCCTTTTAGAGGTTCAAACTTTCTTTTTCCAGTTTCATGATTTAATTTCTTTTCTATGTCCAGTGTAACATCTTTTTCACATCATTCTTGTAATCTCTACTTTTAAAATCTACTTTCAAATCAGTCTCAATCTTGTCAAGTAAAACTTGTTCCTCTTTCATGACATCTTTTAAACATGGTGTAGCTATAGAGGCGGATATTCCTAAAATTGAGTCCATTGCTCAAAAATATCCTTCAGTATTTGAATGTTAAAATATTTTGCTTAATTCTGCATTTCTTCTCTTTTAACTGTAATCTTTAGTTCTCTATAGTATCCAATTTTTAAATTTTTATTTTAATATGCTTTTTAAAGAATTCAAAAAGCAAAGGATTTTCCGCTGGGAAGGATTCTTATCATTAATTCCAAAATCTTACTTAAAATTTATGTTGACCCTTAGTCCATTTGTAACTTTCTAAAATCAACCTTTTAATTTGTTTACTCCTTCTCTAAAGTTTTTGGAAGTCCTTAAACTTATATTTAATTTTTTTATTGCTAATGACTGAAGGAAATTCATCAGATGCTGTAAAACCCAAGTTAGTTCTTACAGATGAAAAGCAGTTAACAAGCAATTTCTGAAAATGATTAGAAAACAAAGCATACAAGGCAATATCCTTTTAAAAACGCCAATTATGGCTTGAGCAAGATGTCTATTCTCTTATCTCCCAGAGCTGGAAATCCCCAGTGACTACTGTCTTGTATTCTCCTCATAAGGAGTTACTGTCTGGAGCACTTGAGGGTAATCTCAAGTCCTTTCCTTGTCTACTTGCTGGCTCTTCATTTCACCATGGTCGTCAGCTCCACTTCTTCCAAAGCCATTTTCAATTTATCAATTCCCCCCTGGAAATCCTCTAAAATAGGAAGAGCAGGTTTTACTGTCTGTATTTCTCCTGAAGAAAAATATACTTTTAAAAAGTATTTGTATGTATGTATGTATGTATGTATGTATGTATGTATGTATGTATGTATGTATGTAAATATGTATGTATGTATCAGTGGTGGGTTGCAGGCGGTATGCCCCGGAATGGGCGTACCGGAGCCTGCCCGGAGCACCGGGTACCGTTCCGGTACGGTGCTCCAGAGGGCCCACCTGCCCGCCCTCACTCCTTACCTGTCTTTAAAGTCTTCGCCGCTTCTACATACACATACGGCACATACAGCACCTGTGCGACACTCCACTGAGCAGCTGGAGCGTCGCGGAGGCATGCAGAGGCATCAGTGAACAGTAAGACACATGCGCGCACTGCGTGCTAGCGCTTCCTGCTTCCATGTGGATGACGCCAGGCCTGTTCCAACTGTACTGGTTGGAACAGGTTCCGGAACCTATAATTGGTATGTATGTATGTATGTATGTATGTATGTATGTATGTATGTATGGTCTGCTGATTTCCATAAACCTTTAAAAAAATTAAAACTCTAATCTTAGCTAAGGTATTCAACTAACAATGGTCATCTTACAAGTATAAAGGGATCTAGTTATATCATCAGTCATAAAAATATAGAGGAATAGAAAATCTATGAAAATAAATACCATGGCTCAATAAAAATTTTACAGCATTCATTCTATGTTCCTAGTCTTCAACTGACACTTGTTAAAATTGATTATGCTTTTACTGTTATAGCATGGGGAAAGGAACAGAGGCAGAAGCTACAATTTTCAAGCACAGAAATCAAACAAACTGATTCACCTTAATGTTTTATTCCATTCATATTGACTTTCAAGAAACAGTTCATAGCAGTTCTACACTAGATGGGATACAATCCCACATAATTCAGTACCACACTGAAAATAAATAAGTTGAAAGAGATGAGCATGTCTTCTGAGATAGTTGTATAGATCTCTCACAGGTATTTTAAACCCACTGGCAAAGGAAATGCTGCCAGAGTGAGAAGAGACTTTTGTCATATATTCACACAAATTCGTCAGGTCACAGAACCTACAGAAATATCCTCTACATGGGTGGGAGAAATAACCTGTATCTGGAAAGAAATCCCAAGATGCCTAATGTCACAGACAATCAGCTATTTTAGTGGCTTTTTGGCTGAAAGAAATACATGAAGCTTGGTATGCACAGAGTGCACGCAATTGGTAGGCTGGGATTTGAAAATGTGACTGTATCTCTATTTCAATTTATGTATGCTCATGTTCCAAATGAATGCTTGCACAAGCCTGCAGGCAAAAGTAACAAAATGAAATTTCTTAAGAGCTCAGAAGAATCAGTACATGAATAGTGTGCATGAATACACAAAGAATTGGTAATGTCATTTAAAAACTACACAAATATTTCTCTAAGGCTTAGCCTGATTTGATGGAAAATTGGCGAAAGCCCTTGGTCTAAAAGCCAAATCTGGTCTGTTTAGACGTGACACTCTAAACCAGGGATGGCAAAGTGGCAGCCTCCGGCCGGTGCATCACGCGCAGGCCACGTCCACCCCAGCTCCGCAAAGGCAAAAAACATCACAATATGTCATGTGATGTCACGTGACACGATCGAGTTTGACACCTATGCTCTAAACAAACAAAGGCAGATTACTTGCTCATTAGCTAACCCTTCTTTTAGCTGCCTGCCTTCGTGCTACCACAGGCCACTAAAATAGCTAAACTTCCATAATATGGATAAACTGAACAAACATATGGACAGTGAAGATATGGGCGATAAGGAAAAAAATGATTTCTCAAAAACCCAGCTGTGGTTCCAGTAAAAAATTTACTTGGCTGTGTTGTCTTGAGGATGCTTTTCTAGAGGAGTAAAGCAATTCTTTCTTACCACCAAAATCTGATTCACCTTCTCAAGGTTTTAAGTTAAAAATACAGTATTTTCTAACTTCTATTGTTAGCAAATCTTAAGGCCTCTATGTCAAAGGAGATAATTTGTTTCCATGTTTGGTTTAGAACACTGCAAGTTCCTTTGAAAATAGGACACTTATGGAGCAATTTTGCATTGAGTTACTCCAGAATTAATGGGAGAACGAACAAATGAATGAATGAATGGTGTGATCAAAGATTGCAGATAACTGTTTATAGTGCTAGTATATAAAATCATGTTAGCTGTAACCTTATCTTGTAGACTTAACTTGTAAGGAAACAAGTTAATTGAGTGATATATTGCAGGTTTTCATTAAAATAAATATATCTCAGCTACTCCTTCTCTATTTTTTTCTTGAGATCTCTTTCAATACCAAAATAAATTTAACATTATAAATAGGCAGAGAACCATTAGGTATGCTAAGTTTATTTATTGCTGTGTGATTTAATTATTTAGTTTAAATCAAGATTATTGATCAGTTGAAAAACCTTTAATTGATTAACAGGCTTTGTACGGAGAATGTGCTGAGTGAGCTGGATTCTGGCTATTATGTGGTACTTATAGCTTTCAATTATAGGGCTAAAAATGCTTAGCATTTGGTCCCTAAGAGACCAATCAAAATAAGATACATTTTCTGTATTAAGTTGTATGATTTAAGTTTGTTCCGTGCTTTTCAATTTGATATTATTAAACGATACTGAGCAGTATCTGTTGCAAATGCACACAGGTAAATTGAATTGTGTGAAATCTGGAGGCAATGGTATAAGTAGGGTATACATTCATCATTATCTTTTGACAACCTTATAATCCATTGCGGGGTGGAGTCTGGGCAGCTGAATGGAGCTAGCAGAGTGTTTAATGGCTGAATGCCTTTCATGTCACCAATGCGGAGTTATATTCAGCAGATATATTCTCAATGTGCCCAGAAAGTGAAATATCTGCCTCTACCTAGGATTGAACTCTCAGCCTCCTGATTGTGAGACGAGAGTTCCACCTCTAGGCTACCACACCCCTCCTAAATAGGGTATTCATTGACCTGAAAAAAAATATGTGTCATCAGACTAATTGAAATGATAAACTGCAAAGTAAGAAGCTTCAGAAAAAAAATCTAGCAGCATCGAACAGTGATAAAAAGATGTACAAATAGCAATAGCAATAGCAATAGCAGTAGACTTATATACCGCTTCATAGGCCTTTCAGGCCTCTCTAAGCGGTTTACAGAGAGTCAGCATATTACCCCCAACAATCTGGGTCCTCATTTTACCCACCTCGGAAGGATGGAAGGCTGAGTCAACCCTGAGCCGGTGAGATTTGAACCGCTGACCTGCTGATCTAGCAGTAGCCTGCAGTGCTGCTTTTAACCACTGCGCCACCTTGGCTTTTAACCACTGCGCCACCTTGGCACAAATACTTCATTAAATCTCGGCATTGTTTTATAAAAATGTTACACGAATTATTTACCGAGATACAATCAACTATGGGTCTTGAATTATTAAAAATCAACTCTGCTCTCCTGAGTGAGGCATGCTTCATTCTAAGGAAATATGGCTCTCTAATCTCTGATAGCTCTCAAATTTCCTAAACATTTTGTAAGTCTTTGGGTTGTTAGAGAGCACTTGCTATATTAAAATGCACCTCTAGAGGGTTTTCAAACAGCAGCACAAATACTTGGTTGTGCAATTTTCTTCCAAGATAAGCAAACCTTCCTTTCTTATAGCATTGTCAGCAAGAGATGCTCATCTGATTGAAAACACTTATCAGCTGTAAAGTAAAACTAAATTTGACTCTCGCCAAAGCAAAGTTGTGTATGTTTTAAGCCAGCATGCTGTCTGGGGAAAAAACCCTTAAACCAAGAGTACATTAGATCACTTGTTTTCCATAGCAATTATCCTTGAAGTAAATTGAGTGGTTTACTTTCAGTAATGTTGGACAAAGTTATAAATAGAACTTCATTAGTTACTACTAATGGATATGCGAAGTTCACTTTCATGCTGTTTGAAGACTGTAAATTGGCATCTTCATTTTGATAGGGCTCACTGTAAAATGTACTCCTGAAACAGTAGCTTTATTTTTAATAAATATTTTTCCTTCATCTTGTTAATAAAGATTATATTAACAGCAGGGAGAAAGTAAATGATAGTTCACATAGAGGAGGGAATTGATTATATCCCAAATGCAAGCAGTTCTATTAAGTAAATTGAAAAAAAAAGAGAATTTTTTTATTATTCTTCAATAGATGGCAATTTTACATGTTATGAGCAACTATAGCCAACTGCTATTTTCAAATGAGATATATTTTTCTCCTTTTTGATTTGTTGACGGAACCTGTTAAACTCAACAGGAAAACTCACCTGCGAGACCGCCTACTGCCACATTCCTCCCAACGGCCGGTGAGATCCCACAGGGTGGGCCTCCTTCAGATGCCGTCAGCCAGACAATGTCGGCTGGCGGCTCCCCGGAGGAGGGCCTTCTCTGTGGCTGCTCCGACCCTTTGGAATGAGCTACCCCCAGAAATCCAGACCTTACCCACTCTCATGGCCTTCAGAAAAGCTGTTAAAACCTGGCTATTTCGGCAGGCCTGGGGCTGTTGACCTCATTGTTGAGGTCCAGCCCCGATCATAACAAATGTATGTGTGTTGATTTTAACCTGTTTTTTATTCTTTATTTTTTATTTTATTTTCTATTATTCCTTCCCTTGTTGTAAGCCGCCCGGAGTCCTCCGGGATTGGGCGGCCTATAAATCGTACAAATAAATAAATAAATAAATAAATAAATAAATAAATATTACTTGAGAGAGCTTAGGTGTTTTTTTCCCCATCTTGTAATTGCAGTCTGAAAAAAAGATGGTAATTTAGGTGAAATATAATTATTTCTGCCTTATTGTATCAGGAGAATAGCTGCCAGTCTTCTTATTCCCCAACTAATTGTTCTTTCTGTTGGAGAAAGAACAGTAGGTCTTATCTGGCTGCTGTGAGCAGTTTATATCAGATTTGCAGTTTAAGTTGCTGAGATTTGCCATAGTCTTGATTCTCCAGGGATGCAGTGACTATAGGAGTCTGATAGAGTGAATGTAGGAGAAGAGCAGGTGGAGTTAAACATGGCATCAAGTTAGAAACATTGTGTTCCCACAAGCTTTCAGAGTCCAACCCCTCTTGAATTCCATTGTCCTTTATCTGGCACCAATCTAGTGTTGAACTTTAATTTACCAGATTCTTGTATATAGGCTTGAATAAATCATCTATGCTTCAACCTTACAAATAGTACTGATTTTTTACATCTGGCCACTAGTGATTGGGCAATGTGTCATCATGTTATTTGGGACTTCATTGACTTAGACTTTGATGCAGATAATAGAGTGGAATTATCTGTTACCTTGGGCTGGATCATATGTTTTCTAGCCTGAAGAGGACTTAGCTACATGGATCCAGAAGACTATTATGACCTTGCTTCAGGAGAGGATGATATTGATAGCTATTAAAGAAATATTCAGTATTACTGAGTCTAATATTCTTCAAGACTGTCTATAAGGGCTGGAGATTAGAGGAAATATTTTAATATAGATTTGGAATGTTTTACATTCCTGGAGCAAGTCTCTGATGGAGGAGATACTGACCTGGAGACAATTCCTTTGTGGGTTTCCTCGGAATTTGATCCTCTCCCCCCCACACTTTTTAGTTTTATGTGAAACCATTGAAATTCAGGTCCAGTCATGGGACAGAAATGGCATTGGTTACTCTAGTGACCTTTACGTAGACCAGGACTTAAATGGGAAGTGTATACCCTCTTTGTTCTATTAATACCCTTTAGAGCATTCAATACCATTAGCTATGATATCCTGCGCAAGGCTCAAAAATAGTATCTGCGGGTGGGAAAAGAGGAAACTCTTTTATAGTGGTTCTCTTACTACATGAATGGTCAGTCAGTAGTCATGATAATATCCTGTTTGGACTACTCCAATGTACTGAGGTTAGCTTTAGAGAGGACTCATAATTTGTGTAGGACAGAGTGATGTGAGGTGCTGATGGTATAACTTGCTATTGCAGGATGAACCTTAATTTCGAGATCAGAACGAAGCGAATTGCATCTGTCCAACCATCTACCCCTCCATCCATTTCATACCCCATAGCAGTGGTGGGTTTCAAAATTCAAAAAGAACCTCTTCTGTAGGTGTGGCCTGCTTTGTGGGAGTGCTTGCCAGCTATGTGACTGGGTGGGAGTGGCTTGGCAGTCGTGACTGGCTGGGCGTGGCCCAACTTGTAAAATGTGGTGAAACTCACTTAACAGCGCTCTTGCTTAGCAACCAAAATGTTGGCTCAGGAACTCTGGCATTGAAGTGTGCAAGTCTTAAAGCTGTCAAGTTACAAGATCCTTGCACCCCTAACCCTTTAGAAAAAAAAAACCCAGGGGTGTTCAAACTTGACAGCTTTAAGATTGTGGACTTCAACTCCAAGAATTCCTTCTCCAGTCATGTTGGCTCAGGAACTCTGGCATTGAAGCACGCAAATCTTAAAGCTGTCAAGTTACAAGACCCTTGCACCCCTAGCCCTTTAGAAAAAAAAACCCCAGGGGTGTTCAAACTTGACAGCTTTAAGATTGTGGACTTCAACTCCAAGAATTCCTCCTCCAGTCATGTTGGCTCAGGAACTCTGGCATTGAAGCACACAAATCTTAAAGCTGTCAAGTTACAAGACCCGTACACCCCTAACCCTTTAGAAAAAAAAAAACTGGGGTGTTCAAACTTGATAGCTTTAAGACTTGTGGACTTCAACTCCCAGAATTCCTCCTCTCGCTCTTCATCTTGATGATGTGCGGACGGGCAGGGGGAGGGAGCTGGAACCGGTTCTAAACAGCACTGTAGATTTGTGGAACTTCTTCTATAGAAGAGGTTAGAACTGGCAGGAACCCACCCCTGCCCTGTAGATAATTGCAATGAATACTGTTTTCAGGTTAACAAAATAAGTGTATCTGTGGCTCTCTTGACTCAGAGTCAGACTTTACTAATCCATGTTGCCTGAGGTAATTATAGTTTTAGTTCAGTATATCAGGAGGTAGGAAAGTTGGAGAAGACTCTTTTGGCTCAGTTGGTATCATTTCGATAGGAGAGACAGTGCATGCCATTTCCCACTGGGAAAATTATTTAGCAGTTACCTAGCAACCTCACTAGAAAAAAAAAGATCAGCAAGGTCTAGCACTAATACTATATAGTTAAAATATATCAAAAGGCTTTAATTTTAGGCAACATGCTGGACCTTTAGTCTTCCATTCTCTTTCTGTTGTAGAAGAAATTCCTGGGTTCTCAGCTGATTTACATAAACACCATACTGTTGTTTCCTAATAAAGATGAAGAATTCAGATCTTGGCCCCTAGTAGGGTAATCACAGTTGGCACATAAAGAGAATGCAGATTCCCTATAATAATTTAATATACTAGGCAGAAATCTTATAGCGGTATTACACAGACTATTTCCAACTCTTGTATTCTGATTGGCTTTTACATTTAAAGTTCATAACTGACCATTAAAAGGAAATTGTGGTCCCCCCATCTCCCTCCCTCCCTCCCTCCCTCCCTCCCTCTCTCTCTCTCTCTCTCTCTCTCTTTTGGTAGAAAGCATTCAAACAGTGCAGGAGGAAAGAAGCTTTGAAATAACAACAACAACAACAACTTGAAATGGTTCAAATGGCTTCTTTTTGTTGCCTGTTTTCGCTTGGCATATTTTTTCTTACATAGGAGGTTGAAAGTTTACAAATATTTTTGTAATCTAGAACTCTTTTAGCCCCAAGAGAAGAAAAGAGATTGCAATATTAATTATCTTATTTCATATAGGATTTTAAAAGTGTTTATATATTACCATACTGCTTAAGGAAGCTGACAACATAATAAATATGTTGAACTGTATACATAGTTGTATTTCAAATAAAATACAACATTAATAGAAGCCTTCTTCTCTTTCTACCATGTAAGTGGGCATGTTTTGGAGAGGTTTATGCTTTCCAATGGATAAATATAGATGAAACTCTCTAAGTAATTTCAACTGGGCAAATAATTCAATGAGGGGCTTTGCATCACTCTGGAATACATAAAAAGCACCTGTCTTCATGCCACGGAATCTGCTTTTTCAGCTGTTTCTGTATGTGTTTATTCACATAGCTATTTGACATGCATGTATGCGCACAGCCATTTAGCTTCATGTTTATTCCAGTGTCTAGAAAATGATGCAGCAGCTTTAATGATTCAAGGAGAAGTGCTTTTTATAAAGTGCATTTTGCAAGGAACGTCTTGATAAGAATTACACAGCTTTGTTAATAATTAATCATATTAACCACAAATGTTCTATTTTGGAGAACAGTAACCACAAACCCTTATCAGAAATATGATCTGCACTATTTTGAGTACCCTTCCTCTCTTCTGTTATTCTACTTTTTTTAAAAAAACCTTGAAAATATTGTTTTGTTAATCTTTCTGAGCAAGTAGCAGCTATTGATTTTCAGTAGAAAACTAGTGATGCCACCTATCTATATAGAGGTGATAAAATTTCTCCTTGCTGTTCCAATTTTCTGAAGTGGGAAGGATTTAGATTGATATATGTATGTATGTATGTATGTATGTATGTATGTATGTATGTATGTATGTGTGTATGTATATATATATATGTGTATATATATATATATATATATATATATATATATATATATATATATATATATATATACACATACATATACATACATACATACATACATACACATACATACATACATATACATTCATACATACAGCTTGGAAAGAGAAATGGGATTTGGAAACATGGCTATTTTTTAATGGGTATGTGTTTTTCAATGACTGATTATTTGATTTTGATTTGGGATATGTATGTTAACGATAATTTCTGTTGTCTGATTTTATTCTTCTCTATGTTATTCTAATATCTGATTTGATTTTTTTTTAGGCCTGTTATGGACGAAATATCAACGGAACCTTTAAAATATGCAGAACAGCTTCCAGTAGCACAAATAATACACCAGGTATCACTTTGTTTATTGATATTTCGGTCAAGAATAAGTAAGGCTTCAGTCTTATAAATGAAATGCTTGTATTCACAAATCGTATGGAAGCAGAGATCTCCATTTAGGAAATGCCATTATTTAGAGTACTGAAAAGAAAGAAATAAAAAATCCCGAATGCCCCTACTAAAATTTTCCTTATGAAGTACCAAGGGAAACCTCTAGCTAATTGATTTCAAACATTTAATTAATAAATGTTTATGGTACAAAGTAGAGTTAGCACGAGTTACGGCTGTGAAAGAATACAGATCTGACTTTTTAATAAAGGTGAAGAAGGCAATGAAACATTAAGGGAGGAGAAATGATAACTCACTATTAAGAAAGTGGAAAGCACGAGAAATTAAAAATAACCCCACTTTGATTTTTTTTGATATAAAGAGAACAGAGAGAAACTGACAGATTTCAAGATTCTGTTATCATATTGTACAGAAATAAAGAACATTCATGAAACTGTTTCTTGACCTTGTCTATCTCAAAAGCTGTGGCATGCCTCATCAGGCATGAGAAGCACAATGCATGCTCTTAATAGGCACATAGTCACGACTGCCTCTTTAGTAGTGCTGTTCTCTGCTTCTTTAGATTAAGAACAGAGTCACACAAAGGACAGTCTCAGCAACATCTGTGAGTCAAAACACCACGAAAAACAGAAATAAACTAGCATCATCAAGAAAATATTGGGTTTTTTTGTTATAATGATTTAATTAAATGTTTTACAAAATGTACAAATAAAAACTAACATAAACTAACAATCAGAAAGAAAGATAACAAAGAAAGAGAGATAAATGAAAGGGGGACAAAAAGTCATACAAAAAAATGATTTATAACTTCTTTCTTCAAGGATAGAAGAAAAAACTTACATTCAACTTTATTAGTTTAACACTATAATATAGTGTTCATTTTCCCCAAATAAAAATAATAATTGTCAAATCCATATGTCATAATTTTTATTTTTTTCATTTTCTGCAAAAAGTCCACAAAAAGCTTCCAGTTGTGGATAAATTTCTTTTCTCTCACAAGAGTTGTTAATTTAACCATTGTTAACAAAACCTCAATGTTGATGACTTTCTATGCACGGGCATATAGTATATATAGCATACTATTATTAATATTGAGTTAAAAAGACCTACAATAAAACCTCAATTAAGAATAACTTGAAAACTGCCCATGAAGATAGAATTAGCCACACTTGTTTCATGCTTATTTGGCTTGCTGATTTTGCTAATACACAATTTGTTTCTTCGATTATAATTTACATTAAGGAGAAAGATTTCCATCTTACTTTGTAAGACAAATCTCAACAAATACTATGAAAAACAGATGTACTTATACTTAAAATATTTATTGCCCTTTATCAGAATGGAACTCTGAGCAACAAAAGTTATTTAGAGCCTATATAGCACAATGGAATTAAACTGGTATCAGAGCACAGCCATAAAATACAGCATATAAAAGTTACGAGGCAGACTTGATGAATTATACAAATTATAATGATTGCTTAAACAGAAACACAATCTGACCACATGGTGATCACATCATATTCAAGAGGCAGAGCTTTGGATTCAAAACCTGGATTTCAAAGAAATAGAAAGAAAAGCATTGGAAAAAAACATAAAATAATATTAATAAATTAATTCTTACATTTGTGAACTTCTGGCCACCCAAGTGATGACAGGATTACATCTAAACAACAATAAAAACAAAGTTATAACATATTCAACCATATCTACAGTAGGATCAGTTCTAGGAACATCTGCAAAAGATAGTAAAAAATATTAAATTGAGGACCATACAATTGATGCCCTGTTCCTTTTTGTGTTGGTATTGTAGAACAGTGTTTTTCAACCACTGTGCCGCGGCACACTAGTGTGCCGCGGCACAGTGTGAGGTGTGCCGTGGGAAAAACACTCGCCCCCCCCTTCCCCCCCCAAAATCGTTTTTAAAATGCCTCTGTTGTCTTGGGAGCCTTCGGGGCGAATTCGCTTAATCTCCCGCCGCCGTCGTCCCTTTCACCCGAACCAGAGCTACGGCAAGCCCCGTGGCCGTTGCACGCGTGCGCGATCCTATTTTCTCCAGGGGACGACGAGCCCGAGGGAGGGAGCCGCGCAAGGGTGGGGCTTGTCATTGCAGGCTCTGGGCTGACCCTGCCTGAGAGCAGCTGCAGCTGCAAGCCAAGAGAAATTGAGAGAGAGGGAATGTGCACGTTGCATGAAGGCGGCGGCGGAGGAAGCAGCCCGGTGTCGCTGCTCGCCTTTCCCGCTCTGTGCTTGGGAGAATGTGTGTGTGTGTGTGTGAGCAGCCACCGACCTCTTCCTCGCCCGCGGAGTCGCAGGAGGAGGCCAAGCAGAAACGCCCCCGCGTCGCGCCACCCCTGCAGGAGACAAGCGGCAGGAGACAAGCTTGCTGCGGGCCGGCAGCTCTCGGCTGGATGAGCGGCAGGATGACCCGTGCCAGCCGACCTTTTCGTCGGCAGGACTCCGTGGTGCATCGGGGGAGGCGATTCCTGTCTCCTCGCCCCGCTGGCGCTCTCCTCCATGCCGGCCAACTACCGTGTGGCTCGGGCGGGGCGTGCGGCGCGCCTGGGATGCCGCTCTGCCCTGCGAGCGCCTCTGGGGCTTGAGACCCCCCCACCCGCCGTTGCCGCCCGCCTGCTTGCTCCCGCTGCCGCGCCGTACGTGAGCCCGCGCTGGGTCCGACCGGCCGCCCTCCTGGACAGCCGGAGCTGCGGGGGAGACATTTCGCGCGGCGCATTCCGTTCGGGGCAGGTGGCAGGTTTCGAGCGCTGCCTCGCCGTGAGCCTCGACAGAACAGGACGCCCCAAATTGGAGCAAAAGGGGCGGCGCGCGACCTGGTGTCCCGCTTGACAGGCAGCGACCCTGGAGCCGCGCCAACTGAGGCAAACTGATGTGGGGACCGGGAGCCCACAGCCCGCCCGCTCTCCGCTGGGGCACAGGGGCCCTCTCGCTGGCTTCAAGCCAAAGATGCCCAGCCCGGCCGACGGCTCCAGGGAATAAACGAAGGACCACTACCAGGGCCAAAGCGCCCCTCTCGTCCTCAAACGTCCAAGGGAGCTGCAGTCCCGCGGGGCCAGGGTCCGCCAGGAGCCCTGCGCGGCTGAGAAAGGAGTCTCGTCCGCCGCCCGGCTCAGCCCAACCCTCCCCTTCCAACGGCCCGACCCGAAGAAAGGGAGGGAAGCGGGCTGGGGGGGGTAGAGGCTGACCACTGGCGGTGTGGGTAGCGGAAGAGAGATCCCCGTTTGGACAAAGGAGGTCCTCACCTTCGCTCTCCAAGACTGCCCCGGGCAGCCGCCTGCCCATCACCAATGCTCCCTTCCCTGGAGGAGGGGAACCCAGAGGCAGCCCAGGCTGCCAGGGGCTTCCTCAGGATGGGACAAATGTGCCGCTCCCCTTCCCTGATTGGAGTGATCAGCTTCGTGGATGTCACTTTGGCCCTTCCTGCAGCCCCTTCAACCTTCACTGGGCAGGGAAAGATCCTTCCAAGCTGACCGGGCAGGGGACCCTCCCCTCCCCCCCACTGCTTGGGTCCTCCTTTCTGTCTTCTAGGCCCTAGAATTACTTTATATATAGTCAATATAGGCACAGAGTTAATTTTTTTAAACATTTTCTAATGGTGGTGTGCCTCGTGATTTTTTTCATGAAAAAAGTGTGCCTTGGCACAAAAAAGGTTGAAAAACACTGTTGTAGAAAACATATTTAATAAAAGGAAGAGTTTTTATCACACATTGTCCTTGACATCTAAACTTTTTAGCCTCCCCCCCCCTCCCAACATTCCTGGTCACTGTTCAGGCAATCTGTGTCTATCTGTCTTGGTCACTTCTACTAAAAAAATGGAATATCTTTAAAATAATTCTAACTGAAATGTAAGTATTGTACAACACAGGGGTCAGCAATCCATGGCTTTGGAGCCAAATGTGGCTCTTTCATCCCTCTGCTGCGGCTCCCTATTGCTGAAAATATATGTCACAACCATCAATGTGCGACACCTGGTGACACACAATTTATTGAGCTTTTCGACGGTTGATAGGCCGATATATGCAGTGTTATCTTCATTTTAGATGTCAAAAGAGTTTTGTGGATCCCAGTGTTTTCTTTTCTGTAGGAAACAGGTCTAAATGGCTCTTTGAGTGTTTAAGGATGTCGACCTCTGGTCTAACAGCACATCCTGGCTCCTTTCAGCACAATTGTTACCAGACGTTTATGTGTAACTTTCCTATTCCAGCTTTAACCATATTTAATAGATGGCAAGCTAGCCAGATTCTGTCAACTAAAAATGACCTATTATCTACAACTGCTGTGGCCTTCAGATTCAGTTGCCTTTCAACAAGGGCAGACAGGAGAATAAATGGAAGTTTGCTAAGTGGCAAAATTGCTGGCAATATCCCCTGGATATTAATTATTCTTAAGTCTGTTTCCAGGCATCTTTTTCAGTCAGGTTGCTTGAATTTTCTTGCTGGAGGCAATGGTAGCTTTACCTGAAAAGAAACACAAGGTTTATTTTCAATCTTTGAAGTATACTGGTCTTCCTTGCAAGATTTCAAACCTAAAGGAAATTTAATACTTTAGGCTCAATTGGGCCCCTCTGGGAAGAATATCTGATGTGTTTTGAACACGGAAGATTAGAAATCAGGACCAGTTTATATGTCAGGATTTCCCTTGGTGCTGTCAGAGCCTCAAATGACCCTGCAACCCGCAGATGTCACATTTCAAATTCTCTGTTCATGCCTGACTCTAAGCATAAATGAATTAAACAGCAGAGTAGGCAGTAAGTCAATATGTTCTTAACTGTGAGACTGAGCAATGAAACAGTTGAGGATTGTTTGGAATAGGTAAATAGAAACTGCACCAAATGGTTCACCTACAGGAATAGCTATGATGGGAAACAGAATTAACCTTTAAGATGGTTGACCAGATGAAATGTCACAGTAATATTTTTACAGCGCAAAAAAGTAATATAACACCGGTGGGTTCATTTTGGCAGCTTTGTGCCATTTTGCAGTGGATTGCGTTGCTGAGTGAAATGAGAAATGGGTTTTTTCATGCATTCGGGATATTTCAAACAGCAAATGTTCATATTATGTAATTCTTTGGCAAAACATCCTACCAAAGCAATTACCCGACTGGCTCTTTCTAGTGTTGCATTTGTGGCCTTTTTGAATGTCCCACTTTCAATTCAGATTTTGGACATCAACTCTGAATAAGAAAGAAACAGGTTTTACTTTAGGTCACACACTGTAATTTAACTGAAACATTTTGTGGCATAAATTTATATAAAATATAAATATAAAATCCATTTCCATTAAAAGATTTACTATGTACTTCGCTGTACTGGATTACCTTCCACCAGAGTGATTTGGCAGCCAGATGTATATTGAAAACATTATAAATATCATTACATTAAGAGTAGTTCTCACATAGGTTTTGTTTTGAAATTTATCATATACATGAGGGAGCAGAACACAAAGTTATAGAAAGGTTTTTTTTAAAGAAAACATAAACCCCTTAAAGTAGGCATTATTGTGACATTTCAACTATTGAACTCTACTGTAATATATCATTTCCTTAACCAAAAAGTTTATTTTTAAAATAGCTTATTTTCCTATGCTTTTAAAAATATAAATAAGAAAAATTGGTGTTGATTTCTGCATGAATTGGTAAAGGAATATTTGCAAAATAATGATTGATTTTTTTTATTCATATAATAAGTATAAAAGAGTTTGGTACTTCCTATATTATAATATCAGCCAAGATTTACACAGATATATAGTGAATTGGCAGCCAGATGTATGTTGAAACCATTATTAAAGTCATTAAGTTAAGAGTACTTCTCACATAGGTATTGTTTTGAAATTTAGCATATAAATGTGGGAACAGAATACAAACTAAACTGCTAGCTTTAGAAAACAATCTAACAATTTAGCTTCCATTTTGGACACAACTTACACAATTCTAAATTTCATACTTTTTCACAAAAAACTGATACAGAAAGAAGCAAATTCAAAGTTTCCAAATTTTGCATAGTTTTTAATGGATTTACTATATTGCTTTAAAATTTAATGACAACTGCAAATATCCTTTGTTTAGGAAAAGACGTTCTGATTAAGTGGTTCACAGCTGGTTTATTTGCTCCATTACACTATGAATTTCTGGCAAACTTCAGTGGGGCGCATCCCTAGTTTACCTGGAAGCTAGAATAATGGCATTCTTTGTAGAGGTTGCTCTCTAGTGGATTTTAGAGATAGTGCCTCTTGATTGAATTTTAGATTGCATCCTTCAAAGAAATGATAGAATCAAATGGCCTTTATGGGTGTAATAAGGTACAACAAGTTTTGGTCTATGTTCTTCCAGATTGTTGGGTAATGAAAGGAGTGTGTAGAGATTGGCGCCCAATTATAATTTGCCCTTGGATGCAGGGAACTGATTTGTCAAGTGCTGGGGAAATCAGAAGATTCAGCCAGTTCAAATGAGTATAAAGATTCATTGCAAACTTAAGCTCTCTATAAGAATCTGAACTACTAACGGTCAATGAAAACAGACAGTAGATAAGGGTAGAAGGAATTCAAAGTGGGCTGGACTTAGATCTCTTGTAGATGCAAAGGGACTCATGATTAATGATGTGTTTGACCCCCTCCCTTGGGCTCAGTCTGGTAACCTACACTGAGGAAGCCAGGAAAGTGGATGGGTTGGACAACAAGGAAGGTAACTGCAATTGCCCCTCCTTAAACCTGGTATTCTCAATATATGCCTAATGTGATTCTGACAATCACTAATTGTTTAAAATGATTGAAATGGAAATAAGGATTTAATTGATTTAATTGAATAAAACAGAGAAACTGTAGGGAGTTAGAAGTATCTTCTGTACAGATCTTTATATATTTGGAAAGATGCAGACATAATTGATTAGTAGTAGAGATGATTAAATATGCAGCACAAAGAAGTACTGTTTGGACTGGGGAACTTTTGCATGGGTATTTAATCTGCCTTTTTAATGATGAAAATTAACCCTTTCTAAGCTGTTTTTCTTCCAGAGACATGTGGTATCTTATAAAGATTAAGCCCACATCATCCAGTTTCTGTTTTAACTTGCATATTCAAACCCCATATCTCCAGTTGACTTTAATAGCATTTCTGTTTAATATTTGGAATTATTTTCTTATTGATATTTTTTCCTGCAGCATATATACCATATATTTGATGCTAAAAATTATTTGGTTGATTTTCCATTGACATTATGTGTCATATTCTTTGCTGTGCTAACTATTGTTGCCTATATAATGTTTTTTAAGTATGATAGTATTCCTGGTGTTCTTCTTTGCTTAGTGGTAAAATATGAAAATTGTGGTAGTTGGCATCATCATTATTAACACTGTTGGTTTTCTTTGTATTATTGTTATTTTTGTTCTGGTTAACAAAAATCATAGATCAGTGATGGCGAACCTTTTTCTTATGGCCAAAATTATGTTCATGCATGCTATCACGTGCGTATGTGTGCCCACACCAATTCAATCCTCCCTGCCCACCTGCGCATGCACGCATGGTTCCCCTGCGTATGCGCATGCAACACCCCAGGCTCCAGAGGCTTTCCTGAAGCCTGGGAGGGTGAAAATAGCCTCCCTTGGCCTCCCGGAGGCCCTCTGGAAGCCAGAAATGGATCGTTTCTGAACTTCCGGTTGGCCCTTTGGGCCTGTTTTTCACACTCCCCAGTCTCTAGAGGCTTTCCTGAAGCTTGGGAGGGTGAAAATGGCCTCCCCCAGCCCTCTGGAAGGCTGAAAATCAGCTGGCATGCCAGCAAATATGGCTCCACGTGCCATCTGTGGTATGCGTGCCATAGGTTCGCCATCATGGTCATAGATGTTATGGCGTAGGCATTAGGATTATCAACACACCCCAAGTTTCTCTTCTAATGGAAGAACATATCAAGACAAAGAATGAAGACAAAGACTTAGATATTATACATATAACATTGCAGACAAAGTAGTATATACTTCCTTATTTTTCTGATATTAGCACATCTATGTTTGGAATACCATAATAATTTAAACAAATATTTTTATTTTAACTACTAAATTTTTCTATGCTATTTCTTCAGCAATAAATCAAGTCGTTTTACTAAAAAACAAGCTGATTTAAGGCATTGCACCTGAGTTGTTTAAAAGCAAGGCAAGATTTAATCTAATTCAAAAATCTTTTAGTGAGTTTCTTCTTGCAATGTTCAAATAACAAGCCTCTTCCCCAGAATTGGATAAGTTATTTGAACATAAGGACTGAAGGCTGACAGAATTCTGCTTGACAAATGCTATTATATTTATTCTGAACATTGCCAAACTACATTGAGCAACTTTTAAAAAAATGTTTCCAAGATCCATGTCAGAGTTGAATATAACTGACATGAATATATAGCAAAACATGTATTTATTTCTTCAGTTTATATTCCATGCCCTTTATTTCTACAACTGCAATTCTGTCTCTTTGTATTGATTGGCATTTGTAGAAAATGAAAAGGACAACCTTTTCCATATCAATTCAAATCCATCCTTGCCTATCTGAAATGTATTCTGCTCTTCTTTCAATCAAAATAATATGGTTCTAGAGTCCTTAGCTGAAAACTCAGCTTTGTGAATATGTACTCAAGCAATGAACACATTTCTTCCTATAAACATTGAAATCTGCCATTACGGGTTGGACTCCCCCTTCAAATATGCCATGATACCCATATTGATAGTGAAATTTTAGGTTTGAAGAAAGAAACCCATCAAAATGATAGTGTGGGGTCTAAAAGTTTAGAAGAAAAATATAACTTCCTCAACCTTTCCCTGAATTGGAGAACCCCATCTTATCTTTGTGAATGACATTTCATTAAGTGGTTAATTTAATCATCTTAATCAATTAAAAGTCTTCTGACTTGATAGAAACCTACATCCAGACATGACCATTTTTATCCTTTCTACAAAGCAATATATTTTTGAAAGGCCTTTAAACTAGCATTTAAACTAGCCTGGAAAGTCAAAATGTATCCTAAAAGGCAGTGGCAAACCTGGTTGCCAAAGAAACTATTTTTAAAAATGCCAATATGGCCATCAAAAGTTGGATTTGATTCGAGGGACTAATTAGAGCAGTGTTTCTCAACCTCAGCAACTTTAAATGTGAGGATTTCAATTCCCAGAGTTGAAGTCCACGTATCTTAAAAGTTGCTGAGGTTGAGAAACATTGGATTACAGTACACATAGTCCTTGAATTATAACCATTCATTTACTGAACATTTGAAGTTCCAATGGCACTGCAAAAAAATGACTTATGATCTTTTTTCACACTTAAACTGTTGCAGCATCCCCATAGTCACCTAATCAAAATTCGGATACTTGGCAACTGGTTCATTTTTGTGACAGTTGCAGTGTTCCAGAGACACACGATCAACTTTTGCGATCTTCTGACAATCAAAGTACATAAGGAAGCCAGATTCACTTTATAGTCCTGTCACATCAACCACAATGATTCACTTAACAGTGGCAAGAAAACTAGGTCGAAATGAGGCAAAACTAATAACTATCTCACTTAGCCATGGGAATTTTGGGCTTGATTTTGGTCATACGTTGAGGACTACCTGTATCTTTTCTGCCATTCAAAGGGAGTTTATTATCTGTAATGAAAAGCATCCCCCTCAGTATCCACACTGCAGACATTGTATTTGACTTTTTATATGGTTGTTTTTAAGGGACTGTAGAGCTTACTATTATTATTTCCAGACACCTTTCCTGCTAAAATACAGAAAAGGCTGTTTCTTTGCAGATTGCATGACTGGTAAGTATGAAGCATATGAATGGGAAGTGATGCCCATCAGCTCTGGCTGAATGCATTAATGCTTGCCATTTTAACCTTGTCAGCATTTGCTGGTGTTATCTATTGAGAGGCTATGTCAACATTGCAATCCAATGCGTGAATTTATTGAGTGGGGGGCAGGGGGAGAAACAGAGAGGAGAGAGAGAGAGAGAGTGAGTGAGTGAGTTTTTCCAAGAAGTTATCTCTTATCGTTTTTAAATGGAAATGTATTTACATTAAAAATAATCCAGCTTCTCTGAAAAAGAATCGGCCCACAGGTTGGTCAAAATACATTCAATTACACCCTGACTGATCTAGTTCCCTTTGATTTGTTAAAAATAAAGTGGCAATTAGCACACAATAGATTTTTATTAGTCTCTGATAAAAATGGTGAAAGAGATTTAAAATGTTAATCAGGCATGGAAAGTATATGATGAATGAACAAATGCAGTTCAGATTTTTAGTAGAAGGAAGCACTAACATGCTTTGATTAGCAGGTGAAATTGCACTAGAAAAGCTGATAAAATACAAAGAATCCAAAAGTTGATCACCTGTGTGATTATATTGCAGAGGCAGTTACGATAAATGAAAATTACTGTCCTAGTAATTTTACATTGTTATGAATATCTGCCATACGATAGATCCTAAGTGCCACAAAACAGAGCAAGATTTCTACTGTGCAGTTCTCTTGGGGGGGGGGATGCAAATAGAAATAAAACCATTACAATGTATTGTGTCCCTAAGTGTAATTCACAAAGGAAATCTTAAGAGCATAGATATCTAAAGCCACAAAAAAATAGATGAGTGTTGTGACTCAGCAGAAGTTTGCTGTGAGTTGAGTCGGGATGCAGGAATAACAATGCAGATGGGGCTCGTTAGTGTGGTTTTCTGGAGATAAAAGGACTGATGGTGCCACGCCCTGGTTGCAGAAGTCAACATTCGTCGTTCGTGCATGGTTCATTGTTCATCGGTCGTGGTTTGTTTGTGAGAGACACTTGGATAAGTGATTTGCTTTCTGTAACCCTGATTCAAAGAGACACTTGGAGAAGGGATTTGCTTTGTAAGAGATCTTTGTTTTTGCATTCTGTTATCTTCTTGCCAGAGACTTTATTTATGTTTATTTTTGTGCTTGCAGCCAGCATGAGCCGAGGCTGATAAAGTCTTTGCTTTTAAGTCTGTCTGCCTATCGTCTGTGAACGAGCGGAGATTGGGGGTCAGAACAGATGAGTAATAAGGTCACCATATTTTGTCTTCTTACTAGTATGATAGGTTCCAGGTTCAGGTTTTAAGATGTCCAATGGGAAAAAATCCTGGGATGGACATTGCAAATTAAGAGTTGACAACAACTAGCTAAATGGACTGCCGATCTCAATAGCTGTGTTTATCCATTGTGCATATTAGTTTTAACAATAATGTGTTAAGCAAACTACTGATCTGCTTGACGTAATTATTAGCTGCAAACTATGCTTTACAGGCAACAGTGTCTGGATTCATGCATTGACGACCTAAATACTGTCATTTATCTCAGTTTTTAAACCATGTTATCTTATGGCAAACTCCTGTGACAAAACCTCTTCAACAGAATATAATAGGCTCTTTTAAGGGTAAACCAAATCTGTAGTAAGATTAAAATTAGCTTATTGACCTTCTAGTTGTGAAAGCACCTTGCCAAAAATGATATTTTTAAGTGAGTTATACTTAATCTTCAACATATCTGAAGTTATCTTTTTCAAAAGCAGTTATATTACTTGTTCACTTCTGGATGGTTAGGAAGCATTGAGTGTTTCCTGTGAAATGGATTGTACATAATCGGAGGCATGCTTTGTACTGAGAATGTTGCTATTTTGGCTTAACGTGGAACTATTCCAACATTTTGAAGTATTTTTTCTAAATCATCGGGCCTCGTGATATGAAGGACCATAGAATGTTAAATGAAAATGAAGCAACATTGGAAGAATAATGTGTAAGGTACAAAGGGATTGTCTCAGATATATATGTCTGCTCTGTAGCAGATCCTGAACACTGAATTTTCATAGTTGTTATATTCTGAAGAAATCACTGTGGGTGATAGTGGGAGGAATTATTTAACAAGATAGGGACAGCAAAAGAGAACAAAATAATTCACAGAGGTGCTGAAAATATAGACATTGATTCACTCTATCAGACATTCAGTTGATTCTTCTTATTAAAATAATAAATTGCATTATGCACAAATTTTGTGACCTGACAAATGTGCGCCCGACAACACCGCGGCGATAAAACCTCGACGTCGACAGCACGCCCACAAAGGCGCATTGACAAAAGAGCGCCGACAGAAGCGCGATTACGGTTAAGGTAAGGTTTAGGTTTAGGGTTAGGTTTAGAGCGCGCTTCTGTTGGCGCACTGTTGTCGGCGCGCTTCTGCGCTCATTCGTCAGTGCGATTTCGAACTCGTGGTTTTTTCCTAGCAGTTTTGTCCGCGCGCTTTTGTCGAGCGCACATTTGTCGGTGAACCCACAAATTTATCGGCAGTTTATTAAATCAATCACATTTTATCATCACACTGACTCTATCCATATATGTACACTAAACTGTTCCAAACAAGTCACCTTATGGCTTAGCACAAAGTGTGAGCCCTTTAGAAATATAAGAAAAAAGTGGGCTGATAAGCAAAGGCTGTATCTTTGGTTTGATTTTAGTTCCTGTACCTGATGCAGAGCTTGAGACGCTATGGGGTTTGGGATTTGAGTGCAGGTAACAAATAGGTATCCATCTTCTTCATTTAATTGTCTAAATATTTCTTTCAGTTCACCATCTCTGTTTTTCAGCAGAACTGTTTTTTATCCCTGATGTTCTCATATCTTTTGTTTACAAACATGAGAGGCTGCTTCTAGAGGTCTCTCTTCAGGCATAGAGTTGGAAACATCTCCCTTGAGAGCTAAATAATATCCAGAGGCAGGATATTATAATTTTCCCAGTTTCCAGGTGGAGTCTTTTGTTTGAAGAGCTGTCCCTGAAGTTTCTCTTCTGTTTGTAAGACTATTTAATTCAATCTCAGGAGTTTTTCATTGCTTGAGTCTGAATCATAACCTAATTGGCTAGAATCCAGTCCTTTATTGCAGGACTGAGTTATTGCCTAGACTGCACTTTATGGCTAAAATACCCTTTATACTTCTGTGTTACCGTCTGCATTTATATTAATCTGGCTCTTTTTGTTTCCTGCCGTCAAGATGTATTTTTTTTTCTTTTTTGGCTGTTTTGGAACAAAGTTTGCTATGTACATGACAATGTCATCCTGCTTTCTGATATCAGATACACAATGCTGGTTAAGGGCATGTGTTTGATATGATCCATTGCTTTGATCATCATTATTCTCCTATCTTTGATGGTGTTCCTTTGATGGTCTCTTCCAGCTTTTTTTAAAAAAAAATCCTACAATAGATGACCTGTTTTACATTTGTTTCATTGATTGCATTTTGCATGATGATAACATGGGTATCAAAAAAAAGTGTAATAAAAATGTTTGCTTGCTTGTTCAACAAATGCTTACTAATGGGTCTTCAGAAAAGCAAACATATTTTTCTGAAAGCTACGCATGTAACTGGTTTGTTTCTGCTTATGCATTTTGAGAGATGTTCCTTTGTAAAATCTTATGTGAGAAGTATGTTTTATCTTTATCTTTTTTATCTTATAATGTTTCAGTTTTCCTGGAGCCTGATGGCAGTTAAGAGCTCAAAAACAACAAAACTAACTGTCTAAAGCAATAAATATCATATTCAAATTTTTGCCAATTCCAGGCAGTTTTGCAAAGATGGAGAGTGGAAAGGAGCTATATAGCACATTCTTCTATGCAGTATTGGCAAAGGCAATTTTGCCTTTTGTGTGTTTTGAAGCAATAAATCAGGAAAATGCAGAATTTATTTCTTGTCACCTTTGGGGTGTGTGATGAAGGGTTCCACCACAAAACCGCGCTCGACTAAACCGCGCTCGACTAAACAGCGTTGCTGACGTCATCAACAGGGCGACAACAGCGCGGAGACAGAAGCACACTGTAAACCCTAAACCTAAAATTAACCCCTAAACCTAACCCCCCTAAACCTAATCTTAAACCTAACCCTAAACCTAACCCTAAACCTAACTCTTAACCTAACCCTAAACCTAATCCTAAACCTTAACCTAACCCTAAACCTAAACCTAACCCTTAACCTAACCCTAAACCTCACCCTAACCCTTAACCTAACCCTAAACCTAAACCTAAACCTAACCCTTACCTTAAGCTAAATCAGCTTGCTTTCAAAGCGCTATTTAAAGCGCCCTTCTTTCTCCGCGCTGGCTGTTGTCGCCCTGTTGATGACGTCAGCGACGCGGTGTAATCGGGCGCGGTTTAGTCAAGCGCGGTTTTGACGGGTCACGGTGATGAAGTGTGGGGCATATCTCCCAGAGATTACATCAGGGGTGGGTTTCAACCGGTTCGCGGCGGTCCCCGCGATCCGGTTGGTCGCCGAATCCGGAAGTAAGTAACTTCCGGGAACGGCGAAAGCCCCCCCCCGCGCCCGTGCGCGCCCACGCCCGCTCCTTACCCGGTTTTGCCGAATTCTGCGCTTCCACGCATGCGCAGGACGCATACAATGCCTGCGCGATCCTCCAGGAGCAGCTGGAGCATCGCACAGATGCTAGTACGCATGCGCGCGGACGCCGCCGGCCTCGTTCCAACCGAACCGGTTGGAACGGGGCGAGAAACCCACCCCTGGATTACATCTATATTCCACAGGTACAGAAAGAATAAACTTTCTGGAATCTGAACCAAGGTAACCACCCTTTAACAGATTTTAAATGAGTAAGACTAGTTAATGTCAAGTGATTGGGTTGGATTTGCATTTAAGTGTTATCGTAGAAAGCAGAAAAGCAAAACTTATTTGCCATCTGTAGAAAATTTAGTCCCTGTACAATCCTAAACTAAAATCTCTCTGGTCTTTACTTTCAGTATACCAAAACATCTCAAGTTTTTTCCTGGAAGTTTGACTACGGAGTCTTTGATGAAAAATATGTCAATGAAAATTCAATCATCCAGGCCAAAGGTCCAAAGATTGAATAATGGCAACTGGACTAATCCTTGTTAATATGAGACATTCCATTGCTCATCCAAGAACTTCATCAGTTAGAGCAAAATTAGTTAGGCAGAGAGTCATTGGGCTGCCCCAACCACATCAACTTTAGGGGTTTTTCCCCAAACTGCATTACAATATGTCAATGAAGAATCAATCATCCAGGCCAAAGGTGTCTAAAGATCACCTTTGATGTCTATTTGTAAAATCATTCCTTTTAGTAGGATTTCCATTATATTTTATATTGGGACTAGAAAACTTTTTAATTCCAATCCCTCGAAAGGCGATGATTAATTTGATGCCACAAAGATGGCCATTTTGTTTGTGTATTATTTATAATATTCATAGCCTTTAAAGTCAAAATCTTTTGAAGTTTCAACTGCTGCTTATCTCCTTTGTGTGACATCAACTATTTTCAGAGATATAAACCCCTTGCAGGAGAGAGTATCACAGTGTCCTATTAAATGAGGGTTTCTTTGAATTTTGTCTTAGCATATAGAAGAAAATGCCTAAATGCTTTGCTTACTGCTTTAATCAGTACTTGAATTACCGTATTTTCACGACCAAAAGCCGCACCGGATTAAAAGCCGCAGTATCAATTAACGTTAATTTTTTTAACTTTTTCCACATATAAAGCGCACCGGGTTATAAGCCGCACATTTCCCGACGCTTCTGGACATCGCGAGGAGCGGCACGAGGGTTCTTGGCGCTCCGGGGGGCGCCGAGGGCGGCTGGGAGGGGCGCGCGGCTTGGTTTCTCCTCCCTGGACGTCGCAGCGGCGGCCCCGGGCTCACCGATCTCTGTGTTTTTCGCATCGGGGCATGCTCTTGCAGCGCGCCCCGATGCGAAAGGCACTGGGATCGGTGAGTTTGGGGCTGCTGCTGCAGCGTCCAGGGAGGAGAAACCAAGCCGCGCGCCTCTCCCAGCTGCTTTCGGTGCTTCCTGGAGCGCCGGGAGCCACAGATGTCCAGAAGCGGCTTTTGGGGCTGGTGGGGATTGGATTTCCGGCTCGGTGGCCCCTGTCGCTTCTGGACGTTGTGGGGAGCCGAGGAGAGTGTGGGGGGGAGCGCGCGGCGGTTCTTGGCGCTCTGGGAGGCGGGAGAGGCGCGCGGTTTGATTTCTCCTCCCTGGACGTCGCCCGATCTCTGTGTTTTTCGCATCGGGGCGTGCTGCAAGAGCATGCCCCGATGCGAAAAACACGGGGATCGGCGCGCCCGGGGCCGCCGCCGCGACGCCCAGGGAGGAGAAACCAAACCGCGCGCCTCTCCCGCCTCCCAGAGCGCCAAGAACCGCCGCGCGCTCCCCCCCACACTCTCCTCGGCTCCCCACAACGTCCAGAAGCGACAGGGGCCACCGAGCCGGAAATCCAATCCCCACCAGCCCCAAAAGCCGCCTCTGGACATCTATTGCAGTCGCGAGGAGCAAAGCAGCTGGGAGATCTTTTTCCACATATAAAGCGCACCGGGTTATAAACCGCACTGCCGATTTTGGATCAAAATTTAGGATTTTTAGTGCGGCTTATGGTCGTGAAAATACGGTACATTAAAATGGTTTTGGAATGTTCAGAGTATGAAATTTGGGATTTAGAAGAGCCAGAAATGTTGGAAGCACTTTTCTTCCATCATTCCCAGGTCACAGCCTTCCAAGTAACTTTTTCTGGTCCTGCTAATTTTGTTGAGGCTGAAGAAACACATGTATACATTGAAGATGACAGCTAAGTCTTAGAAATAGCATGGTGGAGATGCATTGAGCAATCATTGTTTGTTATTTTCTGTATGAAAGGGTAATGCTGAGATGCTGCTAATGAAAATGGAATGCTTGCCTTTCTAGTGTTCAGCATACACTATAATGATTTAGCCATATAAACTGTGCCCTTTAGAGTGCATTTTTATAAATCCTTTTAAGCAGTTTTGATTCTTAATTCAAGAGCTTACCAAAGGAAAACACACTTTTTGTTTGATAATTTTCTTCCGTGAGGACAAATTTTTTAGAATTTTAGAATTTAATAACATTTATATGCTGCCCAATCCGTAGGACTATGTTCAATACTGGAACGTATGCCTGCAATAAAGAGATCTAATATTTATGCCAGTGGTTCTTTCAAATTGCTGCTAAGCACACATAATCTGGTATTTTTAGCTTTGATTTCATTCTTATTTGAAAAATAAAGATTGTACAAGTAATTGTATGATTTTTCCTTTATCAGCAATGCAATGATATCCCTTAGCTAGCTTGAAGGGAAATAATGTTCGCTCTCCCCTCCTCCCTCTTCCTTCCTTCCTTCCTTCCTTCCTTCCTTCCTTCCTTCCTTCCTTCCTTCCTTCCTTCCTTCCTTCTCTCTCTCTCTCTCTCTCTCAATTTATTTTTAAATATATTATGTATGAATATACAAAACTGAATTAATATGGATAAATAGTCATAATAGAAATAATGACTAAACAGGGTTATCTACCCAGAAATGGGTAACAATCTTGTTTTCTAATGCTGAATATCAGGTCTGCACAATATCATACCTTGGTCATTCTCTAAACCTTTTGATGCAGCTCTTGAAGATCTCCTTCAACACTGTCTCCAAATGATAATTTTTAAGAGATAAAAGGAGAAAAAAGATATTATCATATGGAACGTAATCACATTCCCTATACTTAATTCGCTGAAATAAATTTCAGTTCATTTCAGCCCTTCCAGGATTTGGGAGTGCAGCCTTGATGAAGGGAAGCCCATGGCTGAAAAAAACAGATCCTGAGCTCAGGGTTGGGTCATTCTCTACATTCCAAATTAGCTTCATTTCTATAGATTTAGGTTAAGTTCCAGTTAGATATGTTATCCTTTCACTGCCAGCTCTTTATCAGGCAAGACTATCCCCATGTGCTTTTTTTGCTTCCTGAAGAACACTTATGGAGTCCAGGTCCTTTCCTTGATTCACTACTAGAAAAAAGGTTAAACTTCTCCCTTGAGGCTGCTTTTAATGAAAAGAAAAGAGCACACTACTCTGTTTAACATATAATTTATCCCTTATGTATGTTTCCTTAGATTCTTTATTGACCTCCATTGGTTTGCCCTGAATACCTTCTTTATATTCCTTTCAGTGAGTTTATGGGCTTATTTTGAATTTACAATGAATCAAATCAACTACAAGCTGGCAGTAGCCATTATTATGATTGGTTGCATAGTCAGCCAGATGTTTAGACTGGATTTGGCATTTTTATTCTCCTTCCCAAGGACCTGGGATATTGTTGCTTGATGGCATTAAAGGTATCGTACAGTATATGCTGTTCCAAATAAAGCTGCCGATTGACTGATGGTGATTTTGTCAGTGTCAAAGGTCCTCAAGAGGTGCTCCAGATATTTGGGGATTGAACTCGAGTCACCTATTTCTGTTGATACTATCTTTGTTTTCTGTTTTCACAGTTTTTCTATTTTTATTTGCAGATCTTTGTACTTTATGATTTTTCTCCACTATTGTTTTGTTGTTATTATTTTGATTTTCCTGATAATTGTGTAGCTGTTCTAAATAAATATTCTTCCCTATATAATTTATGTGGAGTTAACCAACATCACATACTCTACAGGGAAAGCCCCTCTTCATTTGGTCTGCCCAAGGTGCCCAATGGATCTTCTTGGCGTTATTTCCAGAAGTCTTGAGAGCAATTCTGTTGAGCTATTCTTTGGAATTATAGATCAGTAGTAGTGCTTGAGATAAGATGTGGGAAGTGATAGACAAGATATGGGAGAGAGAGTTTGCTAAGGGTCCCACTACCAAGGGAAAGCCATCTTGAGCCACCTCGGTGATGACCTCCCGCCCCCGGGGGGGATGCTTTTCCCCAGATATTTGGTCTATTTTCTCTGAAGACTTTTGAAAGAGTGCAGAAAAGAGCAACAAAAATGATTAGGGGGATGGAGGCTAAAACATAAGAAAAACAGTTGTAGGAGTTGGGTATGGCTAGTCTAGTGAAAAAAAGGGCTAGGAGTGACATGATAGCAATGTTCTAATATTTGAGGGGCTGCCACAAAGAAGAGGGGGTCACCCTATTTTCCAAATCACCAGAAGGCAAGAAACAATGGATAGAAACTAAACAAGGAGAGAATCAACATAGAAGTAAGGAGAAATTTCCTAATAGTGCGAACAATTAATCAGTGGAAAGGTTTGCCTTCAGAAGTTGTGGAGGCTCTATCACTGGAGGCTTTTAAGAAGAGACTGGACAATCATTTGTCTGGAATGGTACAGGATCTCCTGCTAGGGCAGGATGTTGAACTAGGAGACCTTCAAGGTCTCTCCCAACTCTGTTATTCTGTTCTATTCTCCATGTTTTTAGAGACTGATAAAAGGTGAGAAAGATGTTTGGGGATAAGTAAATTCATGTTGTTCCAAATGGTGGTGTGGTAAACAGATTAGTTAGAGTTGTATTAATATTGTAAACTACTCTGAGCTTCTGGAAATGAAGCAATATATAAGTTGTGATAAATGTATTGATGAACTTCAGCCAAGATAGGATGTGGGAAGATGTTCAAGATTTAAACACTAACTATACAGTACTAGAATCAGTAACAGCCCAGGAAATAATTAAATTTGCCAAGTGTAATATTTTTAAGGTTTATGCAGGTAATCTACGTTGTGGCAGGAAAAGAATAAATAATAAAGTTAGTGAAAGACAGGAAACACAAATATAAAAATCAGGACTTATCATGGTGATTGAAATTTTGAAAGAGGAGAGGATGAGAGCTGTTATTATCCAATGTTTTTCAAGTTTTTTCTGAAGACTTTCTTGATAAAGGAAAGAATCCAATGACCAGATTTAAAAATGTTAACTGAATTACTTTTTTAAAAAAAAAAATTTTTTTTTAATGATTGAGCTGGTATAGTAGCCAGCAGAGTTGTGTCAGTATTGTGAAATTTTGCATATTCTGCTCTAGTAATTAATCTTACCAGATAAATTGCAAAAATAATTTAGCAGTACTGGTTAGTTATGGGAATGTGTATTAAAAATCCTGGAAAGCTTCTATTAAACTTTCTTACAATTAATCTTAAAATTGATCTACATTGCATCAATTATTAATCTGTTTATGTATTTATTTCAACAAGTTCAATTTTAACATAAGACTAGTTTGTGATTTAATCATCATTTTAACACAGGAAAAACTCCAATTTGATGAAAAACAGCATTAATACAATATGTATAATTAGAATTAAAACTTGTGTTTTGCATAGTGTATTATAGACAAATGTACAAGATTGTATCTTAAGTCACCAATATATTAGTCTCACATTTATTTAGAGATAATTCACAAGAACACTTTGTAATTCTGCACAATGGGAAATCTGGTTCTAACACATTTAAAGCATAGTGTAACACTGAATTATTTAGAATTAGTTTTTCACCTCCTTTTTGAAGACATTTTAGAGTAAAGTGGCTTGGAAACACTACTAAGAAAAATAAATGTAAAATTTAACTGTATTTAAAATACCCAATGAGGATGTATTAATAGATGATGTGTCCTTAATTCAATTCATATTAGGGTAATGTTAGATTATCCAATTTTAGAATTTGCATTGGAATAAAAGACTTTTAAAGTATTCTTCTGAATTTATCAGCAGTCTTATCTGATCATAAATCTTATATTTTGTCACAGATTTCATTTTCAGGGCAAATTTGGGCTCTGGAGTCATAAATTAAACAATGCACACTGCTTTAAAATGATAAACGATAGGATAGCCTCAAGTTACATTTAGTTAAAACTCATCTAAACTTTGGAGATCAGCATTTTAGGGACCTAGTTCTACTTGTCAGAGATGTCAGCTGGTGATGTATAATTTGTCTATTGGAGCATTTTGGTCAGTTCCAGGGTGTGATAACACTTGCCAGTAAGAACTTGTCATCTCTCGTTTGTTCTCTACTACAACATAATTTTCCCATTAAGCCTTTAACTTCCTACCATCCCCGTTTATTCTTTGTTCCTCTGAGACTCATTATCCTACATTTGTCTGAATTCATATGCATTTGTCATTTATTATCCCAAGTTCTTGCTTGACTTAACTCGTAGTCGCTGCATTTGTTAGAATGTTTCTCATTTGCTTATATTTATTTTCTTCCCCCTTCCATTTTTGGCAGGGTGGGGTAGTAATCAAAATAATATTATGTAGGTCTCTCTGGTGACTTATTTCTTGCCAGGATATGGAGAATATGCAAATATCTTCCAAAATTGCATAAAAGTCAACTCAAAATATGGCATTAATGATCTCAATTGTGCTGCAAGTATTCCAGTGTAGCATAGAATTGGGGAGATATAGATCTACTGAAGCTGAGAGCACAGGCATCTATTTCAAAATATTGGCTTAACAGTAAAAATTTGGCAAGTCAGCGGCTTACAGTCCCCAGTACAGAAGTGTTAAAACCAAGGTATAGGTCTGATTTTCATCACAAGCATGACCTAAAGGATTAACATTAGGCCCCAGCAATAATGCTGACAATGCTTATTCTTTTGGCTTACAGTACATAGTGGTACATATATGGCATTTATTCTCTCTTGCATGCACACATCTGTATATACCATCACTCTATGATAAACTCAATTTTTGGATTATGCTAGTACTTTTTCCGACTTTCAGCAAATGATGATTTCCTTAGAAAACAATTTCTGTAGGTTTTCTCCTCCAGAAACAAAAGAAATGAAAAGCCCACAGTTTTCTTTCTGCAGAATTTCACTTTTGGTAGATTTTTCCCCCAGGGTTCATTTTGCTAAATGTAACTTCTATTTTGCTATACAAAGGTTATATTCAATGCAAATGAATAGTCATAAACACAATAGAGTCCAAGAGAGTGCTTTAAAAAAGTATTTTATTGCCAGTAGAAGACAAAGAGAAAGATAACTTATTCTCTTGCAACACAGGGTTCCACTTGAGGTAATATTAATGAGATGCCTCTTGAGCTTTTTTTTTTTTTAAGTATAATCTTTATTGTCATTGTACTTAAATACACGAAATTGGTTTGCCATCAGACGTGGCTTAAAATGTAATGTGCAGTTCAGAAGAACTGCAGTTGGTCCCAATTCACAAGCTTTCTTCCAAACAAGAATGATTTTTTTTTCTTAATATGAGAATGTCACTCATGATAATTGTTTCAGGGCTTCTATTAATTATTTTAAAGTATCCCATAGCAAACTTAATTGCTAGTGTTTATCCCCTGCAGTCCAACACTAAAATGTTAGTGTGAATGCAGGAGGGGATTTCAGGCTAAGGAGGTGTGCTAATTAAATAGCTGACATTTTTCATATCATAGTGAGAAAATTTGCTTAATGACTGAATAATACAAAACCAATTCATCCTCTTATTAATTACCTCTATTTACTGATATCTGCATGAGGTAGACAAAAATTAAATGCAAATTTGAAAAGAGAATCTGATCTGAAGGTTATGTATACATTATTTACCTCTTATATTTTTGTTGACTGCGCAGCCATCATGAATAACTAGAATACACCTTCACTTTTCTGTAAAGTAGAAGCATCTCAAATATTATCTAAAAGTCTTTGCTGAACCTAAACAGCATAGATCTGAGAAAAGAATTCAATATTCAGCCATTGACCCTACCAGAATCTGAATGTGCACAGGAAATAATTCCATGAAGCTGAATATTTTTGAAGATTAATATAGATCGCTTATATTTTTTCCCCAAATTTTGGGGTGGAAAGCATTAGGTAAGGCCTATTCTTTGATGGTGTAGTTTGGGTCATTGTATAAATTACAGCACATAATAACTGTTGAATACTTTACATATATTTTACAAGGAAAACCCAATAATGCGACTGCTTATTTGATTTGTTTCAAGTGAATGGTTTTTACATATCTATTACAGTGAGAACATATAAGATGATGTAGGAATAATCTTGAAATGGGGTGAATGAATAAATTTGCCATTGGGGTGCAAAAATAGTAAATAACGAAGTTATGGAAAGTTAGGAAATGAAGAAATAAAAATCGAACGACTTCATTTGTTGTGCGCTAAATAATGAAAGAGAAGAGGAGGTGAAATATGTGAGAATTTACAGTGTTTTCAATGTGGTTTAAGAAGATTTGTTTCTCTAAGAGTACAGAAGCAGGAGAAGCAGAGTGCAGTGGAACACTGTCGTTTTGTATGGTCATTCAACGTAAGTCGCTTCTGACTAATCTCTATGAAAGGATGAAAGAGACCTAGGAATAACATAATTTTGGCTGAGGAAACATGGTTGAGTAGATCATATTCTTTCTTTTCTGCTTCTGTATTTGTTAGTGGAAGTAGGGACACCCAATTAAAGCAATTGTCAACTGCCACCTTATGCTTATGCTTTGCTACAGTACAGTGACAGAGAGCTATGAACTGTAGGGAGGGAAGGGGAAAACGAAAATAGGTTCTGCCTCTATTTGGGGCGTTGCTTCATGATCACCTGGCATACCAGCTGCATACCTTCCTGTACATGGACTGACCATTACAAAAACACCCCTGCCTAAACTTGACTTGTTGCACGGGATGGGCGATGGGAGGTAGATAAGGGAGGGGAAAGTTTAATATAGGGCTTTTGGTGCGTAATTCTCAGTTCTGGCTAAGCACTACTGCAGTACATTAGACTTCTAATAAAACCAAACCTTTCTCAACAAATGGAGCCAAGGATCTTTTATATTTAGAGGTTTAAATGGTGGCAGGTCTGACAGGGATTTTAAAACTTTTTTTTATTTTTCTTATGTAGTTTGAAAAAAAAATCAGCGTCTTTGTTTGCGGATAGTGTATTGTTGGCATTGCAGAAAGAAATTATCCATAGGAGGTTCTTGCCTAATTTTTGGGAGGCAGATTTTACTCAACGTGGGCAACTGGTTATTTACAAGACTGTCAAAATGTTGTGGTATATCTACCTCAGCGTTTTCCATTCTTTCTTAAGAACAGTAGCCTGCTAGCTGATTTGAACATCAGATGTAAAATTGAGCATAATTCTATATGTCTGACTCATTGGATGAAAAAGGAGTAGCACCACCAGAGGTGCTTTTCAGTCCTACATATGGCATCCTAATTCATGCTGGTGAAACTTAAATCTGTCTTGATGTTGGAAAACATAGAACGCCAGCTGTTGGAATTAAATTCATTATTTCATTTTCCTTAGCAAATTTGCCTTTGTTTGAGACATACCACATTTAGTATCATCCTATAAATAGATGATGAAATACTGTCATGGCAGATAGGTTGCAAATACTGAAATACTGGCAAATAGGTTTAGAAAGCATGGGAAAATTCTCCTGATGAGAAGCTTAATGGAAGTCGATTCTCTTTCAAATCACGTCCAACAGAATTTGAGATGTTATTCACAAGTGTGGAATGTGAGGAATGATTCCTCGAAGATGGATGCTTTTGTACTGTTTAATATAGAAATTGTAGCAGGAGAAATTTTTTAAAAAGAAATCTAATTTTATTTTCTTGAATAGTTTCATTTCTTTTAAAGATAAGCCAAAAGTATAACTGGTAGTTACAAACCTATATTAACTGAGAATTCTGCTGTAATGCTTGTGATGTGTTGATTTGTATGTATGTTTGATTTATATTTGATCAATTTAATTTCTGGGATGGCTTCTCAAATAGCTTTTGGTATTCTAGGTGCTATTAAATAAACTAAAAATAACCCTCCTGTCAATGAAGGTATTAATCACATATGATCCAACATGTACTCTCAAATAGATGCTATGTTGGTGATTTCTTATTTATTCTTTTATGATATAATATGGTACTACTATGCCCATGTGACAGCCAGGTCTATCTGGACAGCATTGATGAGTAAAAAGGAAGGAAGATATCAAAACGATGGTCATCAGTGCCATTTCATCTAACACTATTCTCTTAAATTATTTAGAAAGCAGAGCTTTCATTGAATTATTTCACTTTCCAGTATGAACTGGAACGAGAAAAGAAATAGACTAAGCAGAGGTCGGTGGTGTTAAATAGGTAGAGCAGTGTAGCCTTGTTCATTGTACAAATGTTCCCAAGTTTATGGCACATTAACTTTTGAGGGCGGAGGGTTGTGTGTTTCTGTTAATCCCGAGGGAATAATACTTGCTTAAGTAGAAGGTTAATTCATACTCCATCAAGTACATAATTGTTAGGCTTTCCTTCTGGTGCTCTTGAGATGCAGTCTTATTTTCAGGCATGAAAAGAGATGAATGCTCTTGTGCATGCTGCTTGGGGAAACCTTTTGGATAAGGAGCCTGGTGATTATTCTTGTTTTATTGGCAAAATAAGTAGCAACTCTGAAGGCACACTATGTTTTGGGAAAATAGGACCAAGGAACGCTGGACTGGAAATCTTCTTGCAATAAATATCTCAGTAATTTTCTTTTCGTGCAAAAGATAATTCTGTTTTCTGTCTTATACTCGAGGGATTTTGTGAATCTTTTTAATTTTTTACTTGTAAATAGTTTACTATGAAAGCAATTTTAATCAAAGTTTTGCATATAAAATTGATGAATCAAACACTTTCTATATTAAAGATAAATTCTCCACCTCTTAAAAGGAATCCTGTCCCTCAAGGTGAGATCCTCACCTGTCCTTTTGGTCTTCCAAACGTGCCTGAAGTTCTGGCTCTGTCAACTGGCCTGGGGCTCCAGTGTATCATTCTGGAGGTGGTTAACCCACTAATAGAAAACCCCACCTCCCCCCCCCCCCATGTGCATCTTCTTCTCCCATCCTTGTTAATATTATGCTAATTTAATATTACTATTTATTTATCTGTTATTTTAATATTTTTATCATCATATATGTTGAATAAATAAATGTTCAACCTTCATGAAATCAGCATTCTATTACTTTCCCATATAGTACACAGCTGGGATTGTAACATGCTTATATTTTGGACAAAATGTTTGTGGAAATCATTTTTCTTTTCTTTCCTTCCCACAAACTAAAGCAAAAGCAAAATAATTAATCCTAACAGATGTCAACAAATATCAGCAACTTTTCTTTCTGTTATGTGCGACTATCCTCTTTACTGTTCCCAAACACTAAAAAAACAAAATTTTTCATAAGATATCAAATTTCAGGAGTATAATAGGACAACACATTAAGATCCCTAAACATAGTATTTCTTCCCAAATTTCTGTAAATATGCCTATTAATTTGAAACCAGCACAACACTATAACAGAACAAGAGCAAATTATGTGTGTTAAACAACTCTCACATTTCTTCCATTGCCAACATAATCTAATGTTTACCCCAAAATAATATTTTCTGTTGAATTAATTGATTTCATTAATTTAATTAATGAATATTTCATTATTAAATCATAGAACGTATAGTTTGTTTTTATAAATATTTAGATACATTAAACACCAAATAAGATGTTCCAGTTCTTCCTTCCAGATCCAATAAATAGCATTTACTAACTTTCCTTTAGCTTTATAGTATTTTAAATTAAAATTAAATTGTTGATTTCCACTGAAGTGCAGCATCACTTAATGAAATTAAAATTGCAAGTAGCTCCGTAACTGCTAAAGCATCATGATATACTGTTCAGTTAGTGTGTGTGTGTGTGTGTGTAAAACACTAGAGGACTCAAAAGACAGTGTTTTAAAATAATCAAAACAACCATTAAAATAAACTAGTTCAAAGCATTATTTCCTTGTTTAGCAAAAGTTTTCTAATAAAAGAGCTTTCTTTCTATTGTCAGATTTCAGTATAACTTAATTTACTATGTTCTTCATCCCATTATGATTGATGGATGACAGATTTTCTTTCTAAATCATTTATGCTGCAGTTGACAATTTAATTCAGAAGCTGAAACATATCAAGTTTTCACCAGAAAAAACATTAATTTCTAATGTATCTAACCCAAGAATGCTCAGTCAATATTTCACATTAATTTAATAGTTCTAGTATTTAATAAACTTTTAAGCAGAATCATCCAAATGGTTCAGGTATCTTGAAGTTATAGACAATTCATGTATAAAAGGTTTCCTTTGAATTACATTGATTTGGAGTTACATGACAGATAAGCAATTTCCAGTGGATAACAAATGATAAAGAATTCAATATTCTAATATTACTAACTACCCTACTACTTTACTGCTGTAAAGATTTTAGTTATTTGTTTGGCCATAAATATTGCACAACCTAGTTGAAGCACTATCCTGACATATATTGGCAAATAAATTATGTGTGTTCTAATTCAAATAATTTTAGCATATTACAATTATTCCATTAATGAAAAACTACGAGACATTTAATTTGGAATTCTAGAGTTGTAGCAGTACAATTCAGAGGTAAATCCTGTCTAGGATTGCAGTCTAAATAAAGTCCTGGTGTGCCTAATGAACACGCTGTCGCTTGTGCTTCTGTTGTATGTAGAAAGAGTCAGAAAGAGAAAAGATACTTCTTTTTAGTATGTGTGTGTGAATATACATATGTATATCCCTAGCGCTGCGTAATGGAGTGAGCTCCCATTACTTGTCCCAGCTTCTGCCAACCTAGCAGTTTGAAAGCACATGAAATTGCAAGTAGAAAAATAGGAACCACATTTGGTGGGAAGGTAACAGCGTTCCGTGCGTTTGGCATTTAGTCATGCCGGCCACATGACCATGGTCACATGACCACAGAGATATCTTCGGACAGTGCTGGCTCTTCGGCTTTGAAACAGATATGAGCATCACCTATTAGAATCAGGAACGACTAACAGATATGTTTTACCTTATACATATGCATATTACACACATACCATTTCCAGGGTGTGGACTCTATAAAAGTGCTAAATTAGGCAATTACGTAAAAGGAAAAAAATCTGCAGGATTGATTTCAGCTGCCAGTGGAAGGCTGCCATGGCATAGGATTATTTTCTTTGTGGCTCCCCCACCCCCCAAATCTCCTATCATCTTTTCAATTGAGGAAGGAACATCTTAAATTTAATAGAGCTCTGTCAGCTGGTGATTTCTGGAATGGCATTTAACATTTCAATAAGGGTTACTCATTGAAACATAGAAACAAATCTGTTTAGTATCTCTGGGAGTCGTGGAATCCTTTAGCTCGATATACAGTTTATGGGACGCATTTTAGAATTTATTTTAGGGTTATAGATCTGTTGAATCATTTGAAATAAAATCTAAAGTCCATTTAATTCAAGGCATAGCTTTCTGTTTATGATGTTTGACTGCCAAAGATTGCTTTAATCTTGCCTTCTAAGCAGGAAATTACAATGTGTATGCTTAATTGCTGCTATTTCTGTATGGCCCCCTCTTTTTTAGACAATGCTAGCAATAACTGGGCTGTGTAGTGTATGAAAAAGAATTTGCTGGAAGTCTTGGATGTTTTCCATTTGAGGTCCCCATAGACCAATCCAGTCCATTCTATTGTATCCTTTCCTTAATTACAATGCACAGAATTCAGCTCTGTTAACTGTTTTGAAATTCCACAGGATAATGATTCTATTCCAACTATAAAGAATATAACAAAAAACTATTCACAGATGAAAGCTAGCTGTTGCTTAGCTACCTAGCTTTTTAATTCAGAATCTCTCCCAATGTAATAATAGCTATTCCATCAGCTTATGAGTGCTCACAACATGTTGCTACATTTTCTCCATCTTTGTTAGCTCGTTATCAATAATTCTATTGGAAAAAGAATGCCTCTACAAAAGGGTTAATATAATGGCAATCTAAAATCCATTATAAAAAGTATGCGAAACTGCAGCAAAGTGGTATTCTAATGAAAGCAGCAGACAAAATTTAGGAACAAAACTAGGATAAAAACCAAACATGAACCTAGCTTAGCAGGTGCTCCGTGGATTGCTGAGCTAATTGCATCTTGAATGCCTTAAGACTTGACATAATTCATTATGAAACAAAAAGTTTTGTTCATACTGTATGACAGAAATTGAAAATATTCTTGGTTTGTCAAGAACTTGTGTGGATGTAGAACGTCAGGGAGACAATCTTGAAGGAAATAGGTAAGAACCAGTATTTAAGCAAAGAAGATTGAAACATTCCTGAAGTCCTGGGCAATGGGTAAGCAACTGAGGCACAATTCTCCCTGATTCAGTTTAGTCTAGTGCCATGATGGCGAACCTATCGCACGCATGCCCAAAGTGGCACTTGTGGAGTCACCTGTTCCTCTTTTGGGTTTCTGGGGTGCATGTGCGCGTGATGATCAGCTAGCCTTTGTGCGTGCAGCAGTGCCTGAAACTGGAAGAGATGGTCTTCCGTTTTCCGGCATGAGCATGTGCACCAGCCAGCTGATCGTCGCACACGGATGCATGCCAGTAATCAAAAGACTAGCTTTCTGGCATGGATGCGCATGCCAGAAACTGAAAGTTCATTTTCTGGTGCGCACATGCCCCCTGCGCAGCTCCTCTTCCAGGTTGCAGCCCCAACTGCACGCTACCTTTTCGGCATTCGGTGCCGAAAAGGCTTGCCATCACTGGTCTAGTAGTTAAGGTATCAATCTAGAAAGCGGGGAACCGTGAGTTCTAGTTCCACTTAGCCACGAAAGCCAGCTGGATGACCTTGCACCAGTCATTCTTTCTCAGTCCAATTCACTTCAACAATCTCACAGAATTGTTGCTGTGGGAAAATAGGATGAAGATATATTGGATGTGTTTTCCACCTTTAATTATTTGTAAAAATAATAAAGGGAATAAATTAAAAATATTAATTGAGATATAAGAGGGGGGTATTATGAAGCAAACTCAGCCTGGCAAAATTATCTTACCCTATCAATAAAGAATAATTCTAGGGGTGTCTGCTTCTTAACGTGGTTTGTTTGTTCTGAAGAACTGCCATCAACCAGTAAATAAGAAGACTGTAGTAGCAATTAAGAAAAGTGTTTTAACAACATACACATTAACATCCACAAATTAAAATAATAATAATAGTAATATCTTGGAAATCTGGATTCTAATGGTAAGTACAGCATTTCTCCATCTAAGTTGCCTTAAACTTTCTTGAGCAAAGTTGGATGGGTATCAAGTGATATAGCCAGAAGCAATTATTGGAATTGCAGCCACGTTTCAGCAATTGGATTTAGAGTCGTTGAGAGTCATATGTGCACACCACACAGATGGTTAAATATTGCATGAAGATGTGCTTAAGTAGCAAAACTTCAGTGATGTGTTGGCTTGTTCTAACAAATATCTACTAACAGTGTTGTTCAGTGCTGAAGATTTGAAAGCAAAAAGATGCTTTAGAGCATGTGGAGAACTTGTTAAAGCATGGTGTGTCTTCTCTCAAGGTTATGTTGCAGTTGCATTTTTGATAGATGTTCACTAACATAAAGAGAACCCAGTTGTAGCTGTCTAAATATATTCTGGAGCAGGCAATAGAGATAACTGACCATGTGGCAAACGGCTTGTAAACCAATGATGATTTACCCTAATTGTAAAACTGACCTTGTTATTATGAGAGGCAAGAGTGCAACATTTATCTCTGAGTATCATATAAAGAGATTTAGTAACGTAATCTGAGTAGAAACCAGTGACAAGTACAGTAAGACTATACCAGTTGGGACTGTTAAGATCAGAATAGAGAAGAATAAACAGAAGTTTAATATAGGAATATTAAATCATATTTATCATAAATAATATGGACACAGAAAGGGAGGGATTTCTATTTCTTCCAGTGCAAAAATTTGAGATTTTCTATTGGAAATAAATATAAGAGATTCAGAACCAACAGAAGGAAAAGTTGCTTTGCACACTAGACTATTAGTTTCTGGATTTGATGTTAGCAGTTGTAATAGCAGATGATTTTTAAAAGGAACAGGACAGGATCACGGAATATCAGTCTACCAATTAAATATTAAGGTTGATTATGTTTGTTTTTTCTTAATTTATAGGCAATCTGTTTTTTTACAAGGATTCTGTTTATGGAAATGGTTAATAATCAAACTCCAAAGGAGAGTTGCAGCAACTCAAAGCTCAAAGTTATTTAAACTATAAGGATGAATTCTACACACTTGAGATGTAAATCAGAAGGCCAATAGTTGCTACAATTAATTGGAATGAGCTGATAGGAACACATGCAAAAGTTGATCAATGCAAAATTAATGAACAATGTACGAAGATAATCAGCATACAAGATATTCAGTGTCAAGTAAATTGATGACCTTGACCTTGAGTCAAGCTCAAACTCTTGTAGACTACACAGACATAGCCAGACCCAACCTTGCTTTGCAGGCATGTCAAGGTTGGTTAGGTGCTGCCAGCTACTCAGAGATATTAGATGAACTTCACATACCAAGAAGTAAAATCTATAAACTTGAGTGATGCCCCCCTGACCCCTGCCTCGCCCACTCTCCCTAACTCTCAGCCCTGCAGGTAGGTGGCGTGGGGCTGTGGGTTCCTGCCGGCCTGCCTTGCTTGCGCCCGCCCGGCTCTTCCTGAGCTGGCATCAACCCTGGCCATACAGGCTCCGAGGCTTTTGCCCGTGGCTTGGCTAGTTCCAGCTTGCTCCAGCAGGGAGGGTAACCAGAAGTTCAGGGAAGCCACCAGAGGGCCTCCGGGAGGGTATTTTTGCTCTTCAGTCTCCTAGAAAGCCTCTGGAGCCTGGGGAGGACGAAAAATGGATCCATTGTGAGCAAAGAGTGGGTGTGCGTGCGGGGGCATGTGTGCATGTACGGGGGCTGTGCGCATATGTGGGGGTTGTGTGTGCATGTGCAAGTGTGTGGGGGTCATGCACATCGAATTGTGGGTGTGGGCACGCCCGTGCACGACCCTCCTACGCTTCCCCCGTTTTTGGCACATGATGGGAAAAAGGTTAACCATCACTGTCCTATGCTTTTATTAAAGGGTACAGATTTTGCTTCTGCTTCAAGGTTTTTCAGGATACTATGTTTAACTCATTTTTAAAAAAAACAAGGATTAAAATCATAAGGACCCCGACAGTATAAAAGTAGCAGAGAAAGTTCAGCATCACTGCTGAGTGAGGTGAAAACAAGTCCTTTCTGCATTAAGAGACTTTCAGATCATTTTTGAAACAACGTTCCAAAGCACCTCAAAGCTTTTGAAAGAGGCATTTTGCAAATGAAGCAATTTGGCTTGGGAAGCTACTTCAAAAGATATCCCTGGCTGTCTCTAAATGTGTGTGCAAAGTGCAACCACTTTGCTTCCGTGGCAGTGCCAGTGAAAATACTGCCTGGGCATGCAGAGGCAGGTAATTGGGGACAGATTTGCAAAAGAGCTGCTTTCATGCTTCAAAAGGAGTGTTTTGTTCATCAGCACCCTTTGCTTTGCAAAAACCCTACGGTATATTCTTAGCTGTAACTGAGATTTGGCCTGTACATTTTTGGAACTGCATTGTCAAGACAGACATATTTTGAAGCTGAGTTCAATGTAGAGAGTTTATTGATTTTTTTCCTTTTTTTCTTTTTTCTTTTTTTATTCCTTTTTTTTCCCCTTTATCTTTTATCTTTTAATTTTTAATCTATTTGGTTTCAATATACTCTAGACTGTGTTTGATAAAAAACTATGCCGGGCATGGGATCTGGGAAGTCGGAAGGGGGCTTGGGAGGGGGGTTTACTGGGGGGAGGGGGGGAGGGGGGAAATATAGTTTCAATTTCCAAAACAATAAGAATGCACTTGTATACTGCTGCTCTTTTTTCTTTTTTTTCTCTTTTCCTTTTATTTTCCTTTTTTTTCTTTCAATTTTAGTATAAAATACAAATCGAATAGATTAATGAATAGTAGAAATACACCGAAGCGAGGAGTAGAGGGAAAGAAGTGGGAGGAGTAGAGAGGGAGTGAGAGGGGAATGTAAGGAGGGTGAGATGGAGGGAAGGGGAGAAAGGAATGTCTGAGGGGGAGGGGAAGTAGAAGAGGGGGATGCTGGAGGGGAGAAATGAAAGTTGGAGGGGGAGAAGAAAGGGTGTGTGGAGGATGAAGTGTTATGTTGGTTTTCTATAGTGGAATAGAAGATGGGTTGTGTTTATTGTTTTTTTAATTGCACAGTATATAAGTGATTGTATAAAATGAAAATGAAAATGAAATAAAACAGTTAATAATTTAAAAAAAAAGACAGACATATTTTGATAGAAAGCAATGCATTCTCCCCCCCTAAACTATTTTTCTTCACTGTTGTCTTGGCCATTGGTTTTATTAACAATATATCTCAGGCAGCTGTACTGGTCAGCATCAAATGGATGGCTTGCATATTCCTCAATATAAGAAAAGTTGCTTTTTAACTGTTTCCCTCTTAGAATTGCAGCAGCCAAGGAAACAAAAAAGTGAGAGCTTTGGCATCTTATATGACAAAACGTAAAGCCTTCTATCAAGGCCAACTTATAAATATTTAGACCTATAAAGAAATTAAATTATGTGTCCTATAGTAAAAATAGGCCAGAAAAGCTTTTAGTGTCACTAGCTGCCAATTGAAATAATTTGTCTAGGAGGGTCAGGTGTCACTTTCTGGTGAGGATTTAACACTGATCCAAGTGAAGGAAGATTGATACAACAAAGGGAATGATAAAACGAGCAATGCAATTTGCATATTGCTGGTAATTAGGAAATTTAAGCAGGAATGTTCTTTTATGTGAAATGATGTGAAACGGGAGGTGTTGGCAGTCTCGTATGTTTAAGTCTGATTTCTTGATATAAAATGAGTGCTTGTGTATATCAGTGAAAGTAATTGGTATTGCTTTCAGCTCAGTGTTAATGAAAATTTCTTGATCATTTTGGAGATGAATATAATATTTATAATTGTTGGCTTTATTCTCGTAACTTTCATTGGTCCACTTTCCTGTAACTTTCTGCAAGTAGCATGAGTTGGGAGGTGCTTCATTATTCTGGTAATTTTGGACTGAGGTTACCTTGTATAGGTAGTCTTTGTTTAGCGACTGTCTCAATTAGCAACTGTTTACAGTTATGACAGTAATGAAAAAGTAACTTTGTAGATCTGTAAAGCAAAGGAATGCTGCTTTTACCTCACCTTTACAGTAAGGTCAATCTTTCTTTTAATTGTTATGTTTCTCTTTTCAATTCTGTGTTATATTGTTCTGTTTGTCTTTTCGATGCTTGGACAGCTATATACTGTAGTTTTCGCTCTATAAGACACACCTAGGTTTTGAGGAGGAAAAGGAGAAACAAAATGTGAATCTGGAGTGCTGTCTCACTGTGCTTATGGAGCGCTGAATATGGAGCAGCAGTGTAGTGACGGCAGGAGGCGGAGCCTGAGAGGACTACAGATAGGTGTCCTCTCATGTGCCAGCTTTGCCTATTGACTCCTGCACTCCAGCGGGGTTCAGTACTATAAAAGGACCCCACTATGGTGGCCCAGCAGCGATATTCCTTCCATAAGACACACAGGTGTTTGGGGGGGGGGGGGAGTCTGTCTTATGGAGTGAAAAATACAGTAAATTAGTCTAATAAACTAATTCCTTATTACTCTCTGTAGAATTCTGCATATAAAATTGCACAATTCTATACAAACCAATTGGACCACTATTACTTATTCTGCACTTTTCTCATTGTTATAAATGGTTCATTTCCTTAATTTAGAAAGGGAACATTTGAGGATGTATCATGTTGTTTAAAAAAAAGAGAGGGAAAAACCCTAAAGAGTTGTAAGAAACAAATTATGTTTTGAAATAGTGATAGCATTTTAGTGGAATGAATAAATTTTAGGTATAAAAGTAAAGGTAAAAAAGTATAGATGTCTGTCTCAGAAATGTCTGGTTTATGCATCTTTGTCAAGCCTTCCACTGCAGGATAGGCTACCTGGTAATTGCTATTATTACTATTTATTTTCCCGATGGAGCCTCATCTAACATCATTCCTCATGCCTGGTTGTGAGAAAGTGATTGTTGTGCTTACGTTTTGCTGATTGTTGGAATGGGAGGGAAAAAATTCTATTATACAACCTCCTGGCCATATACTGTAGTCATTTGATTAGAGGTTTGAGCATTTCCTCTCTTCCTCACTCATGGGTAAATCAAACTTGCAAGAAATCATCAAAATCTAAGTTTATTTAGAAAAAAAAGATATGCAGTATAAAAAGCTCTGTGCAACCCTCACTGCCCAAATTTCAAGGACTTAATAATGAAGGGAAATAATTCCAGATTGTTTACATTGTGAGAGACAACAGCACCTTGATTAAAAGAAAATGTCACAGGTAATGTAATGCTCCAAGTAGACCACAAGATGCCAGTGATCTACTGCAAGTCTTCCATCAGTAGATATGTTGGGAGAATTCCAAATTAATACTTCAATTCCAAGAATTTTTCCCATAGGAAAATTCATCCACAGATGAAAGCCCATACTGAATAATAAAAATAATGCATTTAGATTTATATAGGGAAGGAAAAATGTCAAAGAACAGTTCTGAACTAAAACTCAACTAAAACTTATCCTGTAGAGAAGGGATCATCCTGTTCCTTGGAAATAGTCTGACCCTAACTAACTCTGCTTCCTCTCTTCTTACCGTGGTCTGCCCTTCTGCCCTGTTTATGCCAGAGTTCTCCCATCTGTAAAAAGGAGGGTTTTTTTCCCCTCTAACATCTTCTTCAGGAAGTTGTGGGTTGCCTGAGCCTATCTAGTGTGTGGCTGACAAGTGGTAGCATGGAAAATGCAGGCAAGCCGTCAACACAGCTGTATTTATCCAGAAGAAATGCAGCATTGAATTTAAGATCACTTTCATCCTCAGGAAGATGAGACAAATTCAGTTCCCTAAGCCCTCCTATTTTAAGAATAAATTGAGGTTGGGAGGGTGGGCAGAGAGCCCAGTTATCTTTTTAGTTAAATACAGAATTTGGTAGTTGTTTGAAACAACTGGAATGGAGAATAGTTTAGCCTACTTGCCTTTAAAATTCCTAACACATGAAACGTGTTGACTTTACTATATTCTGACTTCATTCAAGAAAGTAAGGAGGGTTTAATTCTAAATGTTTGTTTATATGTTTTGTATGAAAGCAACCTTTTTTTAAAAAAAAAATATTTATTTCCTCTTTACAGAAACCGAAACAAAAGGACTGGCATCCTCCCGGAGGCTTTATTTTGGGACTTTGGGCTCTAATTATCATGGTCTTCTTTAAAACCTATGGAATCAAGCACATGAAGCACATCTTTTAGAACTTCAAAGCAACCACATTTGAACTGTGAATGTCTCCCTATCTGAAAATATTTGAATGGATAATGTCATGAACTTATCTGCTTGAAATATTTTGTCACATTTTGTTTCATCTCTTAAAATGAACTTTAATTTAACTTTTTTTATTTTTAAAACACAACGTAATTTCATAACAGTGTTGAAGTTACTCTACTTGTAAATTTCCACCTGCAAGAATCCACTAGTAGAAAAACAAATCTGTACTGCGTACAAACAAGGCTACTTTGAAAGAACCTAAGCATGAGTACGTTTCCTTCAAGATCACAGCAACTCTACAATACAAGGAAGCATCATGAATGCCACCATGAAGACAGACTCTAGGTGAAAAAAACCTCTACAGTTAAGTGGCAGTGCTAAGATCTTAGAAAATTTGTTTCTTATCCTTCTTTCCATCATATCTGAAATGACAGTTATTATTATTTTTCATTATGTAGAGCACCTGATGAGTAGCTTTTATTTATATAATAGCCAGGCAAGAATCTCTTGTTATGAAAAAGAATGGTTAGATCAAACAGTGGGAGGTAATAGATGAATGCAGAGGACATTTTATTAAAATATTTTAAAATAAATGAACATCTTCTGAGCTGTACTGAAGAATAGTCGTGTCTATTATTATTTATAAAAAATAGTTCCGCTGTCATTGAAGCAAAGGTTTAGACAATATGCGGAACCTTATTTAAGATGTCTTCCTATTGATATATACTTAAGTCACTTGGCAGATTTTTGCTGTACGTATTGAATATCTGCTCAACAGAAACAAAAATACTCTCAGGGAATATTGATTAGTACTGTTTAAATTCAGCCTCTTAGATCAAACCTTTGCCTGCAGCTATTATATTTCTAGGATCGCATGACTCATTCAAATTTACAACCAATAGAAAATTCATCAGTTCTTCAGTAATTATGCACTTAGATTTTCCACATCCAGTCCGCTAACCTGGTAGATCCAGATTACATTCAAAGGCATGGGCATAAAACATGTTTAATATAGCTTTAGACTGAGCTATACATTTGTGTACATACAATTCCTGAGGTAACATGTTCATGGAGAAAGGTATAGGTAAATATTTTTGAGTGGATTATATTAAATAATTTAAATCAAACCTGCACATATATGTGTATTTATTTTTATTTAGGATACAAAAGCTGGGTGACATACCATAGAACATTGTTTCTGAAACTTGGCAGCTTTAAGATATGTGGACTTCTGGAATTTCCCAGCAGGAGAAGTCCATATGTCTTCAAACAGTCAAGGTTGAGAAATATTGCCATAGACCTAGGATGCATTACTACAAGTTCTGCATTATGGTGAGTATAATTCTCTATTGGGGATATTCTGTTTCATAAACACAAAACACTGACTCGTATGAGGAATGAAATGATTTTGTGTGTTTCAGATTTCACTTCATACATAATTAGTTGGGTTTATATAATATTGAATTAGAGGCAAAAAGAAGCTGTGGATTACTTATATAGATAAGGTAAGATCAACATTGCTAAATCTGAATTTGATTAAGATAGTTGACACAAGTTGTCTTGTCACAAAAAAACCATTTTTATAAGAATACTTTTCTTATCTAGCAAAACAGCAATGATTAATGTGTTAACATTTTGTTTACTGAGATTCAGTACTTTAGAACAAAACAGTCTTAAAAGTTTATAGCTTATATAATGACCCCATGTTGCCTCCAGGAAGATAAATTAAGAATAATCTGTTTAAATTTAAGTGTTTCCAAAACTGTGTGTGAGAATGCAAATACAACTGTGTGTGAGAATGCAAATACTAAAAAAATTACTATTTTTATCTGTATATGGAATTTGTAGTCTTGAATATAACATTCTTCAACCAGATGTATCACAGATACCTACTTTTTAAATTTTATTTCTAAATTTTTGATTTTTAAAAAATCTAATAGCTTTGTGGATGGACATTGTGAAAATGGCAAAATCAATGGAACCTTGCTGGAATTAATCAGTGGTATCCCTACTTTGTAGTTTCAACCTAAAATCTGTCCAGCTCAATAATCAGGGTGGGGAGGTTTGTGGGAACACAGGAGCATGAGTTATAGGCCAAGATAATTTGCTTTGAGAAAGGAGACTGTTAAGTAAACCCAATTTATGAAGCAGGGAAAGCAGTAAAACTGATTAACAGAGGTGAGGAAAACAATTAGATTGAAAATGCCGCAATTCATGTTCCATAACTTCGAAAGTAAAATTCTTTCTGCACAAAGAATGGAAGGCAATTGGGACTGTAATAGTCCCTGTATTTGCTGATGCTTCCAGAAGAAACTTTGGAACACTTTAGACACACTATGCAATGTTACAAGCAAGAATATCATGATTCGGGACTATGTTAACAGAATCCTATTGTTTATTCTTGGGAAATTTATATTGGCTGTATTAATCATGCTATATTAAACAAAAAAAAAGAATATTATAGAAACTCCTTTCTTCCTCTCAATTCATTTATGGGCAAGTTAGCTCTTTGGAAATGATAGCATTACCTATCTGATTGTAAGAGGGTTCAAGTAAAAAAAATGACAAATGTAACCCAGCAAATTTGAATATTATCATCATCTTTTTATGCATAGTATTAAGAGTTGCTTTCATAGTACCTTCATAATTGTAACAGGAGTTTATAAGAAGTTGCAAGTTGTTTATAAATCTTGCGAGTCTAGATTCCCCTCCATTCCACCATAACCCTTGTTATATTTGATAGTTTTGCTAAAACACAGCTTCTAACTTCCATTTTCCCCTTTATATGTCATGAAAAGTGCAGATGTACACCTGAAAAACATTCATTTGTGCAGAAATGAGTAAGATTGCACCAGTTGTTTAATCTGAAGTTTTGTGTGCAGTTGCTTCTCATTCTTCATGACCTGATTGTGAATTTCAGTGGGATTATCTGTCGGTGACATCTTGAGTTTTTGTAGGATTACACTTGTGGCATCAGTGGTAATATCTAATTACCATGTCTTTTGTCATGGACTCTTTTCAATTGCCTCCAATTTTGGTCTCCAATTGGGTGCTTTTAAGCTTCATTATTAGCACTCCCAGCAAGCGGTTTTGCTTTACTTGACTGAGTGATTTGTTCTTCCTGCACTCCAAGATATTATCAACAAATTTCTCCAGCACAACTCTAAAGCATCCATTTTTCTTTGTGCAGCCTTTCTGATGGTCCAGCTTTTACTGTCACATATTTTTTAACTTAGAAAACCAGGAATTTGATAATGCATATCTTTGTTTTTCTGTATTGTTTGCCTACACTTTGGCATTTTGTCTAAATTTATCATGGTCCTTTTCCAAGCAGCTGACATCTCTTTGTTTCATGACTAGAGTGAATTCTGAATTTTGGAAAATAAAGGCTGTTAGTACTTTAGTTTTGCCCAGTTGCATTGGGCTGTCATTGCCTTTTGACATAAACTTAATGGATCTTTTTTTTTTGTTTTCAAATGAACAAGAGAAGCTTTTTTTTCACTTGCAACAAGAAATTCCTTAAGTTTGTATTACTTATAGCATTATCACTAGCATTTCTGACTGTATGGTTTGCATGTAATTTAAATCAGATGATAGTATATAGCTTGTGCCATACAGATGTTCTGTGCAACAGTGTTAGGCATACTTACTATCCTCTTTAATTTAATTCATATGGAGTCGTGCAAAGGTAAGTGCTTTTAAATACTATGATTCGATTTTATCTATGCTGTGTATTTTGTATTATTGTTCAAATGATAAATTTTCTATTTTTGCTTAAAGCTGACAAGCAAAACTGCACATAATTTCAGAGAACAAATAATTAGCATTTCTATTACTTATTTTTTTGTATAAGACCCAAATACTTATTATGATAATCATTATTCTGTTGTTTTGCATGCACATTGAGACCTTCTGCACTGGAAACAAATCCCTTGTGTATCTAATCACACCGTACTTTATTGGCCAAATAAAGCTATTCTATTCTATTCTATTCTACTCTATTCTATTCTCTACTCTAATTTTCCAATCTGTTATTTCTGCTTGCTTTGCTTTATTTTAAATAAAAAGAATTGGCATTGTGGAAATGCATGCCTCCCACCCTCCCAATATAAATCTCTTATTTTTCATGCAAGGGTAAAAAAATATAATACTGCTTTCAATGCAAGTTGCCTTTTTTTCTCCTCAATACATGCTGCCATTTTTCAATCTGTGTTAAAAGTCTGTTGCCTGATAAAGCAAGCTCCACTGAAAATCCTTATCGCAGGATTCCAACATTAGTATTTGGGTCTTATACAAAAAATAAATATGCCCTGACTCAGAAAGGGATCATATAGGCCTGAAAGGGACTCCAAAGAGATGCAAATAAATAAAAGAAGTATGATTCATATCCCTACTTTTGCAGCAGGATTGCATACAAGAATTTTCTTTTCAAGAGTGTAATTCTTCTGATCCTTTTGATCTGAAGCCTGAATATGAGATATTCTACCATTTGCAGCTGTCGACAACTCCACTGCTCAGTGTGGTTATTACTTTTCAAAGAGACACTTTCTGGTGCAGTCGCAGACAACATGTTATTTTAATATTGTTGAAAAATTGAATATAATAGTGAATAAGAATTGGAAATTATCAGGAACTATATAACAGTCATGTTGTCTATCTAGGTCATAGGCCAGGCCGTTATGACTTTCAACAATCAGTACCTTTGTATGTAATGATCAAATAGCTAACATTCTCCCAATGAGTGTTAGACAACTGCTGAAGCTCAAGCCTAATTCTCATTGCTTGAGAAATGTGGATAATCACTGCAGTCTGGATTTAATTACTTGTACATCAGATTTCATGAAATGTTTAAATTAAATGACGCAAGAAGCCCTCTTAACGTGCAACCCATTTTTCTTTTAATTTATGACGATCTCGGGTTCCCTGGTCTTTGAGATCAGCTATCATTGTTTGGAAAGAAACATATGTTAGTAAAATTGTGCAATTTCTTATCAATTCATAATATTTTATTCAATAGTAAAGAACAGGTGTATTTGTGAGAAATACTTCCACCATAATAAAAAAGAAGGAAATGACTGAGTTATTTTTCCTCTCACAACTCAATCAATGTTTTGCTTGGGAATTTATTCTTTTTTTCTATAACTTGAAAACACAAGCACCACAACACATATTTTTTAATAAATTCTCAAACTGATAAAACTCACTTCCCTCCAAATCCCTCTTCCTGTATATTTCTCCCCATGCATAACACCTTAAAATGAATCCAGCTTTAGATGACAACTCTTATCAAAACATGGAATAATTTTACTATGCTAAGTGTATGGAAGTGTGCAAGTGGCCAATTAATTTTTGACAGTTTAAAAAAGTTGTTTGACTTCAATGATATGCCATGTGCAAGGTCAAATAACACTGAATGAAATCCTTTTTATTCACAAGCTAGGTATAATCCCACAAAGGAACATAACAAGTGAGGATCCATTTACAGAACTATTAAGTGCTACCCAAGATCATTCACTAGATTGGAATAGTGCCGAGGCATCTTAAAGAAACCAGTGCATTTTATCGTTATGTCAGACAGGACTAGCTTTATATCCATGTAATTCATTGCACTTCAGAACAGAAGGTCTGTTTCCTATTCCAGAAAACACGACAGGATGTTCATGCATGGTTCACAATCTTCTTTCCAAATGGCCTGCTTTCTCTCTCTCTCTGTATCCATAAACCAATATATACAAATGACTGGGTTTTGCCATTTTCAGAGGAGGCATCAGTTAGCCTTGGCTGATTCCACTGCAACCCAATCCTAGTTTTCCATGTCATCCTCAAATAATTGCATTTAATTCTGCCCCTCTATTCACATCTACTTGGAGATAAAGTCCAGTGAATTGAACGGATTTCTAGGTAAAGTACCCCTAATCCATCTAAGACAAACATTTCTTAATATAGTTTTGAAGGATTTAAGTACCTCAGAAGGCATGTGGGAGACCACATTCTAAGATGCTTCTGAGATTGATTTGCTCAAATTATTTTTGGATCAAACGGAATTAGGGCTACCAGGTTATTTTTTTTAGCAATACCAAAAGACCAAAAATAGCTAAGGAACTGCAGATATAACTCACTCTTAATTGTACACCTAACGTCACATATTATAGCTGTAACCATCACTCTCAGCTGGAGCTCCCCATCAAGATGTGCTTGCTCTCAAAATGGCTTGATGCTGGAACACTGCCTAAGAATACAAAATTTAAAAAAACAAACCACACAGAACTTCCAGATCAAATATTAATTACATGCCAGATAGAATTATCCTATAGGTCAAAGAGAAAATATATAAACAAGAAACTGGGCATTAAATCAGCGGCAATATAAATCCTCAGTTTTTGAGTGATTATGAAAGATAAATAACCATATCATTGTGAAATAGAAAAATACTGGATTGCATTAAAAACTTCCACTAAGTAACTGTTAAATGTCACTATGAAAACCCAGTGGCAATGTGCCTTAAAAACATAATGAATCACACATCTCCTGAATTACGTTCATTAATACCGAAGGTGTTGTCTTCTTTCCTTTTTAACAAATCACGTATACATATGCAATAGACCGAAGTGAAAATATTTGCTTAATCAAATACTGAATACCAAGCACCTTTTTTCGGTATTTTTTTGTAACAACTTCCTGAATATTGTAGCAGGGTTTCTTTTTTTAAAATCCCAAAACACTGTTAACCTTCCTTTTTTCAGCTTGGCTTGCTGTGATATGATGTTCAATCCTTAGAAACCTGATACAGTCGGTGATTGTGATTGCAGCCTTGTGCATTCATTCCTCAGAATACTAGTTTAATCTTTGCATGATTGACAGGAAGTGCTTCTGGTTTCCAGTCTGGCTGAAAAAAGTGAATATTGAAAGTCCGGGCCCAATTCTCAAAGACTCGTTTCTCTGTGATAAAGCGATGATGACTTCCCTTCCTTCCCCGTTCGTGTGAAATGTACATTGTACATTCATCGGGCCCCAATGGTTCGTAATAATGATAAGGTACTGAAGGATGATTAGAATCCCTGTAGAAAAAGAAAGCAAAGTTGGATGCGACTGAAAAATAAGGCTGTCCTCAATAAGCCAAAAGGTCCTTTTCCCCCATTCACCTCATCTCCCAGAAGGCCAATATTGTAAACACTGAAATATTCTATCTGAACTAATTAAACTATAACCACTCCAGAACCAAATGGCTGACTACACTGAAGAGTGCTATGAATGTAGATTACATAGAGAGAAAATCTGAGATACATTTCAGAGAAGTGAGCAGCTTGGGAAGTAGTAACACAACCTCAGACTTTTGATTTGGCCAACACAACAAGCTGTTGTGTCTAGAACCATCAATTTGGTCCTCCCTACTTTTTGCATGGTTTTGTTTTAAACTGCTGCTGTGATTTGCAGGAACGATAATTGATTTGCAAGGACGCTAATTTTATTTAACAACTACAACAAATTGCAAGATTGGAAAAATTGTAACCCCGCCCAAACAGATTATTCTCCAGGATATGAATCATAGATGCTATATACAGGAGCTTCATCCTCAACACTATTCTTAGTAATGAATTCCTATATGTTTTTTTTAAATTAATTATAATATCTCAGATAGGATCTACATTTAAATTCCCAGAAACCCTGAAAATCCTAAGGGCTCTCCATGATCACTATTCTTATTTCTCCTCTCTAGGTCTGTAACTTTGATAGTTTGATCCCTTTTACTAAAATGAGTCCAGTTCAATAAAAGACAAAGCAAAAATCAATCTGGCAGTATAAAAGGCTGACAAAAGATCTTCGTTTAAGAGTGATTGTGCCTGTACAATCATAGTATACGGCAGTAACACAGAAACTAAAGCATACAATCCTTTTAATTCTGCACATATCATTTAAGCATCTCTGGCAGGAGGTATATAATTTTTCTGGAGCGCTTTCTTCAGATTTTATGTCTGAGAAACATAGAGATGTTGTAAGCTTCATATAATTAGTTATAATGCTATCAAATACCTCTAAATATGAAGGAAGATGTTCTCAACTTGGACATTTTTAGATCAGGGGTATCCAGTCTTGGCAACTTTAAGACTGTAAGCACTGAGGAATTCTGGAAATTGAAGTCTATATGTCTTAAAGTTGCCAAGGTTGGACATCCCTGTTTTAAAAGGATGAATTACAGCCCTAATGGCTTCTGGTATAATTAACAAACCAAACCTACATGCCATGACATCTTCTAAATATTTCAAGAAAAAATGTCACAGCTTCATGCTTTTTTGCCCACACATTATTGCTGTTATAAAGTACAATGTGATATTGCATTTTGGCTTCCCTTTCTTCATTAATAACAGTTTTTCCATGATGAAAACAATGCATACAGCATCAAGATCACATAATGAATTTTCCTTTGAAGTAGATATTAGAAGGAAGCAAGTACTATGAACCTATAAGCCTTGTACCGTGTTTCTCCGAAATTACAACATGTCCTGATAATAAGGCCATGCCACATTTTTCTGGTGGGCAAAAATATAAGCCCTCCCCGGCAAATAAGCCCCCTGGACAACCCCAGCCAGGCAGAGCGCCGCTCACCAACCTAGCGGTATCCCAAAGGTGCCAAGCCGCGGGAACCGGGGGGGGAGGCAAAGGTGATCACGTTGCTTAGTGCCTTTGGGATACCGCTAGGTTGGTGAGCTCTGTGCCCAGCTGAAGAGGGGGGTTGTTGGGTGGCTGCTCTCTTGTGAGCAGGCTCCGCTTCATGGGCAAATGGCTGTGTTGCACTGTCGCAGCAGCGCAGCACAGCAGCCATGAAGTGACCACACTCATACGCAGCCACCCAGCAAACCCCATTTCCAGCCAGACACAGCGCCATTCACTGACTTAGGGATATTGCCAAGCGGCGTGAGCGCCTGTTCGCCGCTGCAAGGCTTCCACAGCTTGGCGTCTTCGAAATGGCAGTGAATGGTGCTCTGCATGGCTGGAGGGGGGAATTGCACGAGCGGCTGTTCTGCTTTCACTCACGCGCCTGCCAGGCTCACGATGCATGGCCCAGCTCTCTCCGCAGAGCCAGGGCACCTCCGCTGCTGCCACATGGCTTTTTTTGTGGCTTCCAAACCGGGTCTTCCGGCAGTGGCTGCTCTGGGCGTACGCTTTATGGTTGTACGCTCTGCCAGCAGCTGGCCCACAACCATGGAGCGTACGTCTAGTGTGGCCACTGCCGGAAGACTCGGTTTGAAAGCCGCCAAAAAAGCTATATGGCGGCGGCGGCAGCGACGGTGGTGGCAGAGGCCCTGGCTCTGCGGAGACAGCTGGGCCATGCATTGTAAGGCTGGCAGGTGAGTGAGCGAGAGCGGAACAGCCGTTTGCGCAACCCCCCTCCAGCCATGCAGAGCGCCATTCACTGCCATTTCAAAGTCGCCAAATCATGGGAGCCTTGCAGCGGCGAACAGGCATTCACGCCACTTGGCGATATCTCTAGGTCAGTGAATGGCGCTGTGCCCGACTGGAAAGGGGGTTTGCCGGGTGGCTGCGCATGAGTGTGGTTGCTTCATGGCTGATGTGCTGCGCTGCTGCGACAACACAACACAACCATTCGCCCATGAGGCTGTACCCGGCTCTTTGGGAGCCCGCTTGCAAGAGAGCAGCTGCCCAGCAACCCCAAAACAATAAACCCTCCCCTCATAATAAGCCTCAAGCCATACTTTGTGTGTAAGAAGAAAATAAGGCCCTGTCTTATTTTCGGGGAAACACGGTAATGACTGAGTATGGTGACTGGTGGAAAAGAACAATAATTTCTCCTTCATACCTAGTTTCTTCATTTTTGAGTAAAAAATGTGCAGCTATTCCCCTTCCAACTGCTACACAGAAACATTCAAGACAGTATAGCTAGGAAAATGCTGTAATCAATACAGCTCTTATTAATCCAAAGGAACACACCCTTGTTCAACTTCAAGATGATGAGACCATCTACACTAGTATCTTGTGTCTTTGGGGCCAAATGTTAATTCTAATCCTAAACACCATCAAAAAGAATTGGGGTAATTTTATAAGTTTCATCTTTCTGGTTTGAATAGGTAAAAGAGTCCCTGAGGATTTTACTCTGCTAGTTGTTGCCGATTATAGGAGCCAGTGCTCATCTCGGTTTCAAGGGCATTGAGCCAAGCGCTGCCCGAAGATGTTTTTGTGGTCACGTGGCCAGTAGAATATCATGAAGTGCTATTACCTTCCCACCGAAGTGATACCTATTTATGTACTTGCATTTGCATGTTTTTGAACTGCTAGGTTGTCGGGAACTGGAGTAGGAACAGGAGCTCACCCCCGTCACGTGGCACTCAGGTCTCAACTGGGCTGCTGGCTTTCTAGCCAACAAGCCCAGCATCTTAACCACACTAAGCCACGGCACTACCCTCTGGTTTGAATAACCCAACTAAAATTGTATGCTAAATTCCCACTCAGAAATTATATTTTTATGATATAATTTTTTGAGAATGCTGGAAGTCATCCCCAACCTTCTTTATTAATACTAAAGCTACTACTAGTCTATAAAGGTGCCTATTTTATTACTCGGTGATATTAGACATTAATCAGTACTCAGTAGCTTATCAATATTATAGTAGGAGTGTATTTACAAATGTAACTACTGTATGTAAAAACATTAGTTTTCCGAAGTGGTACTTCACAATCTTCTATATTATATACTGTATATATACTACAATATTTCTTTTGGGTAAAACGAAAAGATATTCAACTGTACTATGATGCTGCTACTTAATGGCAAATCCCACTGAGAAGAACTTTAAGCTTCAAAGTTTAATGCTATTAGTTCAAGCAAAAACAGTCTAAAGGCATTTTCAAGAAAGTAGCAGGCAAATTCTGACAGGCAAAGAGATGGAATGATAACATAAATCCATTCCTCTTACATGATAGCTTGACAATCAGCGGATATCAGGTTAGGATTTGGATATTACTACATAATGCTATACTGCAGTGCAGCCCAACTGTTTTCTTGACTGAGCTGTCAGAAATGGCATTAATTTGAACTTTTGTGCCAAATTCATTTAAAAAAGAATTGCATAGTTTAATAGCTACTGCAGGTTTCGCTAATCAGAATGGAAACTAATCTATGGGAAGAGAAATCCAATAAACAGCTCTGTTGTTCCACTAATGTGCGTTAAAATACGCAGGTTGGATTGTCCCCAAATCATGGTTCCTCTTAAAATGCTCTGCTTTAAAAAACCAGACAACATTGCAAGATTCCCGAATGAGGTATAGATTTCATCTATTAAGAGTTGGCAAGCTTTCAAAGATGTGGTTGATCCATGGAATGAAGATATGACCAAGGCAGCTGTCATGCTTGTCCCTAGGACAACCCTCTGAAACACAGCTCCAAATCAACCATGAACCTTGCACAAGAAAGATGAAGGTTTCCAAATGGACTGAATAAATGTGGAGAGATCTCAAACATGCAGTGCAATCAAGAAGACCCAATAATATTTCTGAGCCAAGAGTTGGGGGGAAAAAGCAAGAATAGGCAAACTCTTAAGAAAGGTTGTGAACTGATGCACATCAAGTTATGATGGCAAATGGAGCTGGAATCTCCAGAACTCCAGATTTATGTGGTCATAAATCATACACACATATACACAGGTTGTAGACAATAAATGCAACAAGCCATTAATGGCATGTGTTTGTCTGTATGCCCATATAATCTTGATTTTCAAATGGTTTTTCTCCAGAAATTAATTTTATATATTCTATAGCATTATGTTTACCTAATAAATATTTAAAAGACTAAGGAAAACTAACAAGATGAGTAACTCCTCACAGTACAAACAGTTTAAATAATATATTAAATGCAATTAAATGCTGTTTGTTGTTTTCAAAACTCAATCACAGCACATGCTAAAATGTCTTTATACTACTCAAAACTCAGATGTAGGATGTAGTATAAAGACGTTTATGTGTAAATACATAATCCATAAGACTGAATTTCGCAACCTAATTAAAAACCAAGTGAATTGGTTACCTGCAGAAATCGGGTGGCACCATTCCATAGACGTCTATTTTGTCACACAGCTCTAAGGCAATACTCATTGTAAACCATCCAGTGCTTAGCCAAGTGTTGGATATCTTCCTGAAAACAGAAACAATTAAGTTCTCCAGGTGACAAATAATACTTGAGATAACTTCACGTTCGAAGGATTTTTTTTTGAAAGAATAGTTACCTATTAAAATTCATAGAAAAGTTGTACACATGGGCAGTCAACATTCAAAATACTTCTACACCATGTAATAGGTTTAACTATATCCTTCTGGTTGTGAACAAATGTATTTAGTAATTGCATTTTTCATTCTAGCATTGCAGCTATTAGTGGTATTACATACCTGGGCAGTTACCTGAATAAGATTTGAGTGTAAACTGTGGGTTTGCATTAGTCCTACTAATTAAATGGGAAAGAAAGATAACTCTATCTGGTTAATGGAAGAATTAGCAGGTGAATACACACTTTATGTCAGCGCAGGGCATATTCAGGTTGACTATACTAACTACAACAATGCAACAAAATTTCACATGATCTGGAACATTTTTTTGCATAAGTATGCTGAGCAACAGTTCCATCCAAGGTAAAGAAATAACTGCAATGAATAGTCCTCCGAGAGCCTTGAAGCATTTCCATCAAGTTTATTTCTCTTTGCTTCCTACTTCAGCTACTCTTTTCTCTTCCCCATCTTTAGCCATGCTGATTTTTCTTCTTTAGATCTTTTGCTCCCCCCCCCCTCTGCAAGACAAGAGAGGGAATCTTTTGTTGCATGTGCTTATTATGTGAAAGGAAGCATGAAGGAAAAATGACTGCACATTCAGATAGTGGATCAGTTAGGTTAAAAAAATGAGTCATCCTTATAGACTATCAATGGTAATTTTTGTCTCAGCCTTTTGTTTTTTTAAGAATACAACATATTGTACAAAGCTATGTGAGCATACAATGATATACATATATTTATTCACTTACTGGTAGAGAAATCCTTAGGGATGGATGGAGTTAGCAAACAGAAATAGACAAAGTGGGAATATTGGGTATTCTATAGAATTTGTTTTATCTCTGCTCTTCCTTTTGGAAAGAATAATTTTAAATTCATTCTTTTTTCAGAAACAAATTTTTAATCATTTTTGCCAATAAAGATACATACTTAAGTAAGATTCCTACCTCAAAAAGAATTAATTGTCAATCTTCTAGAGCTTGGGTAAACTGTGATGGGATATGTTGATCTCTCATGGAGAGATACATAAGCTAATTTCTTCTCTCTCTTAAATGGCTGAGATAAATAATTAATATTCATGTAAAAGAAAGAAATCAGAATGTGTCTATACTCTTGTGTCAAATTCACATACATCATAGTTGACTTATCTTTGAATTTTGCTTGAAAAGCTCCGGGCTTAATTGCTGCCGAAGTGTTGAACTTGGCCCTGGAAACTACCTTACATCTGTACTACTGTAATACACTCTACGTAGGGCTATTTTTGAAGACTATCTGGGAGCTACAGTACAGAACTCAGTGGCTCAGTAAGTCTTGGGCATCCCTAAAGCTGCATATATAATACCTCTACTGTGTGAGCGTCATTGGGTGTTGGTCTGTTTATGGGCCCAGTTCAGGGTGTTGCTTGTGACCCTAAAGCACTTCATGGCCTAGGCTGAGGTTACTTGAAGGACCATTTTGTCCCAATCTATCTGTCTTATTGGGTCATGCAGGAAGGGTGTTTTACAGACCCCCATCAGTTAAAGAATTGTGTCTGACAGGATCTAGGAAGACCCCCTTTTCTGCTGTTGCCTCCGCCCTATATAATATCTTGCCACCTTCATTTTATTGATTTATGATTGATTTAATAATGAAGAGGAACCAATCTGGAATCAATCACTAAATCTGCAGATCCCTCCCCCCCCCCCCCGGTGCAATTTTAAGGCAGAGTTAGTAGTAGCAAAAAGTAGGAAAGAAGCATGGGCTCACAAGCAACTGCCGATGCCTTCAATACATTGAGACTGAAAGACCAACTTTGGAATTTGTGGTCTACCACATTATGCAATTTTTTTGAAAAAAATAATTCTTGCAGTTGGCCCACATAAAAACAACTTGCCCTTCAGGTGTAATCCAGATTATAGAAAGGGAGATAATTCTATTATTCTTAATTTGCCTATTTCTGTCTAAATAAGGGAAAAATAGAAAGAATATGGTATAGGATTTCCTGCTTGAGCAAGGAAGGTCCCTTGCTCAAGGTCCATCCAAGGTCCCTTCCTCCTCTGTTATTCTGAATATGTTTGGGGGTGAGAACAAGTGTAAGTATAGGAGTACAAAGTCTCTTTGCGCTTGTATTAATCTGAGCCCTTTCTTTCAACCCGGCTTTTTTAAGACATTCAGATACTAGGTTTTTTTTCCTCCTCCTCTCCTGGATCACACGCCAAAGAAATTAGGTGACATAAGAAATAACATAATCTATAAAACCTATATTTTCGTAGCTTGAGATGTCTGGCAATCAAAGTATCATCTCGGAATGCTTCCATTTGTGTTTCTTCTTGCAAGCACCTACTTTAATCAAGATTCTGAACCCCTAACTTTTTAAAGTCTCTCCTGGCTTGCCCTGTGTTCTTTTTATTACAGTCCAAAGCAGTGTTTCTCAATCTTGGTACCTTTAAGATGTATGGACTTCAACTCCCAGAAGTCCCCAGCCAGGTTAAGAAACACTAGTCTAAATAGGCTGATTGTATTATGCCCAGGAATGGTCTTTCTGAGGTAATTTCCACTTGAGAAGAAAACTAGCTTTTCCCAGGGGCCAGGATGTTGATGGAGCTTGTATGGGGTGGTTGGTGGATAAATATGACTTTTATTGAGGCATCTGCATTATCTATTGTTTTAAGTGAGTACCCCAAAGCTCTGTTTTAGGCCCAGTACTCTTCAACATCTTCATCAATGATTTGGATGAGGGAACTCATCAAATTTGCAGATGACACCAAGCTGGCAGGAATAGCTAACACTCCAGAAGACAGGCTTAAGATACAGAAGGATCTTGACAAACTTGAACATTGGGCACTATCTAACAAAATGAAATTCAATGGTGAAAAGAGTAAGGTTCTACATTTAGGCAAAAAACCCGAAATGCACAGGTACAGTATAGGTGGTACCTTGCTCAATAGTAGTAACTGTGAAAGGGATCTTGGAGTCCTAGTGGACAACCATTTATATAGGAGCCAGCAGTGTGCAGCAGCTGCCAAAAAAGCCAACACAGTTCTAGGCTGCATAAACAGAGGGATAGAATTAAGATCACGTGAAGTGTTAATACCACTTTATAATGCCTTGGTAAGGCCACATTTGGAATACTGCATTCAGTTTTGGTGGCCACAATGTAGAAAAGATGTGGAGACTCTAGAAAGAGTGCAGAGAAGAGCAACAAAGATGATTAGGGGACTAGAGACTAAAACATATGAAGAATGGTTGCAGGAACTGGGTATGTCTAGTTTAATGAAAAAAAGGACTAGGGGAGATATGATAGCAGTGTTTGTGGGTTGCCACAAAGAAGAGGGACTCAAACTATTTTCCAAGGCACCTGAGGGTAGAACAAGAAGCAATGGGTGGAAACTAATCAAAGAGAGAAGCAACGTAGAACTGAGGACAAATTTCCTGACAGTTAGAACAATTAATCAGTGGAACAGCTTGCCTCCAGAAGTTGTGAATGCCCCAACACTGGAAGTATTTAAGAAGATGTTGAATAGCCATTTGTCTAAAATGGTATAAGGTTCCTGCCTAGGCAGGGGGTTGGACTAGAAGACCTCCAAGGTCCCTTCCAACTCTGCTATTGTATTGTATTGTATTGTAAATATTCTTTATTTTACTATATTGTGCTTTTATTCTGTTTGCCACCCAGAGTTCTTTTTGACAAATGATTGATACTTATTTAATAAATAAATAATAATATGTCATCTCATGTATGATCCAAGAGTTCAGGATTCTACTGATGATTAATTCTTTTGTTGTTGTTTTCAGGTAATTTTTTTCATAGCTGAGAACCAGTCAACTGTAGCTCCTGTTTTCCTGAAGCTGACATGCAATCCTCTAGGTATCAATTTTAAAGCCAACAAGCAAAGCAAAATAGGGCTGTCATCAAACATTACAGTAAAAAAAGCTTAAATATACATCCCAAAGGCTTACCCAGAAAACAGAATGCTTATAAAGTACTTATGTTTTTCACATTATGTAAGTACCTCCCTGGATCTTTTAAGTAATCAGAATTGTATATTTCATTTTATCATATACTTCGTATTTTAATAGCCCATACCTAACCTCTGGGTTATCCCCTAGTTATCCTTTTATACATATTTGGGATAAGATCGTTTCTAAATAGACATTAGCATATCTGTGGCTGTCAGAAATATTTGGTAAATGACCATTGGCTTACCTGAAGGGTCATTTTTCAGGGTGCTGCGGAGGAGAGTCCAAGCAAGGGTTAAATACAGCCAATCTGTCCAGAACTGAATTGAAACTTTAAGCCATGCCTCTGGTGCTGACTATCTTCAGTTTTTTTCAATGAAGGCGTGGAACTGTTACGCACTGAGAAGTCCAACAATAAATCCCAAAACCATATCCAACAGAGAAACAAATTCAACCAGAACTGTAGACGTCTGTACTGAAACCAGCGGAACGAGACCCCAGGGTGGGGTTGGACTCTCGTTTGCAGCGCCCTGAAAATGACCCTTCAGGTAAGTCAATGGTCATTTTCCAGGACGCTGCTCTGGAGAGTCCAAGCAAGGGACATACCCAAGCTAAATGTCACTAGGGCGGGAAGCAGTCGCGTTCAGGATCTCTCCGCTGGTATGAATGGCCTGAAGAACTCGCCTCCCAAAGGCCCCTTCCACCGAGGCAAACTAGTCCAACTTGTAATTCTGAACAAACGGAGATAACAAAGTCCAGGTGGCCATCCTACAAATCTCCTCGATCGGCGCCTGCGTTGCCCAGAATGCCATGGTGGTGGCATCCTAGTAGAATGTGCTGTGATATGGCTAGGCAGAGGTTTGGACTGCAGAACATGAGCGAGGGCAATGCAGGCCCTCAATCACCATCCGATAGTACAGGAGAAAAGAAATGAAGAACTATTCTGAACAATGAAACACAGCCGTACGCTTGACATATCTGCGGAGCGTCCTGCGAACATCTAGCATGTGCCAACGCTTCTCCCTTGGGTGCCTGGGATGTGGGCAAAAATTCGGGAGAATGATCTCCTGGGCCTGATGGAGTTGATCTTGGGGATGAACGTTGGGTCCAGTCGAAGGACCACCCTGTCCTTTTGTATCAAACACAAGTCCTCCCGAACTGATAGGGCTGCCAGCTCTGAGATACACTGTACAGAAGTGATGGCGATAAAAAAGGCAGTCTTAAAGGTCAAATGCTTAATGCTGGCTGAACAAAGTGGTTCAAATGGAGGACCGATCAGAGCACGGAGAACAATGTTGAGGTCCCATGAGGGGTATCTGTGGACCACTTGGGATCTATGAATGGTTGTGCCTCTCAGAAAACTACAGATACTAGAATGACGTCCAAGTGAGAAGTGTTCATCAGGCACCAGTATCGTGGAGATTGTGGCCACCTGACATCGTAGAGTGTTGGGCACTAGTCCCTTGTCAAGTCCATCTTGCAAGAAGTCCAGGATGACGGGAATCATGGCTGAAGTCATATCAACTCGTGAGAGGTGCACCAGTCAGTAAACGACCTCCAGGTGGCCGGGTCGTGGAGGGACGCATGGACGGTGTAGATGACCTTGGTCGAGAGGCTGCCACTGCTCAGGAGATCCCTCTCAAGTGCCAGACAGCCAGTTGCAACCACTGGGACTCTGGATGTTGAAGGGCTCCCTGGCTCAGGGAAATCTCATGCATTGATATCCGCCAAGGAGGGTCGATGGAGAGACTCACCAGATTGGCAAACCAGGTTCTCCTGGGCCAGAACGTACCACAAGCAAGACCTCTGCTGCCTCCGATAGGATCTTCCAGATGACTCTGGGAAGGAGAGGTAATGGTAGGAACGCATACAACAGTCCCCGCAGCCATGGGCAGTGAAGGCGTTGACTCCCTCGGCCTAGAGATCATGAAACCTCGTGAAGAACCTGGGAAGGTGTGTGTTGGCCGGGATGGCAAACAGATCGACCAGCGGACAGCCGAACCTCTGGGACAGGCGTTGGAATAGAAGCAGATGCAGGCGCCACTCCGAGTGGTCGACCGTGGCCCTGCTCAGCCAGTCTGCCTGGATGTTGCTTGCTCCAGAAATGTGCTCTGCCTGTATTGACAGGAGATGTTTCTCTGCCCAAAACCTAGGGCGTCGGCTTCTGTCATCAGGGATCTGGAGCAAGTGCCCCCTGGCGGTTGATGTGAGTCTTTGCTGCTACGTTGTCTGTTAGCACTCTCACGTGATGCCCCTGTATGCTGAGGCGGAAATGGAGGAGGGCCAATCTGACTTTCCTCAGCTCCAGTCAATTGATGTTGTGAGCAGCGTCGGCCGAAGACCACCTGCCCTGCACTAGCTGATTGTGGAGGTGAGCTCTCCAGCCATAAAGGCTGGCATCTGTTGTGATGGTGAGACATGCTGGTTCCCTGAACGGGGAGCCCCTCGCCAGGGCTGGAGACAGCCACCACCTGAGGAAGTGACGTACCTTCGGGGAGACCAGTATCAACCTTGTTGAGTTGCTTTCGTTGGCCCTCTGGTAGGGCAGCAGGAGCCACTGCAAGGGACGAGAATGGAGTCTTGCCCATGGGACGATGGACAGGCACGATGTCATCTTGCCTAGGAGTTGTGACAACTGCATGACCTTGGTGTGATGCTGCACCTGTACAACCCTTTCTTTGAGGCTCGTTACCCACTCCAGGTACAGGAAGACCTGGCAGGTGACGATGCATAGATGTTGCAACCTGGTCGTTGGTTGAAGATGACTTTTCTCCAAATTTATGGAGAAGCCGTGGTCCTGGAGGACCTCCATGGTGTACCTCAGGTCTTGGATCGCCTGCTGAAGCGATGACGACTGGATGAGGACATCGTCTAGGTAGCAATCGAGCCACACCGGACGAGATCTCAGAAAGGCTGCCACTGCAGCAAGGATCTTTTTCTTGGGGGAAGATGACAGGCCGAATGGCAAGGTCCAATACTGGTAGTGGCAGCCAGCATAAGCGAATCTCAGATAACTGTGGTGAGCTTTGCGAATCGGTACGTGGAGGTAGGCCTCTTTGAGATCTATGGATATCAAGATGTCTCCTGGCCTGATGCAGCCCAGGATGGATTGTAGGGACTGCATCTTGAATCTCCAGTAAGTTATGTGACAATTTAATCTTTTTAGATCTAGGATTCCCCTCCACCCCCCTGGAGCTTTTGGGGACCAGGAACAGAGTAAATGGAGTAAAATCCTGTTCCTTCCTGACCTGGTGGAACTGATTCTATGTCCCTGATGTATCTGAGATGCCTGATCTCCTGTTCCATGAGAGCCTTTTTGACAGGACATGAAGGGGTGGGACAGCAGATGAAGTGTTGGGGGGGAGGGGAGAGAAATTCCAAGGTGAGACCCAAGCAGATTTTCTGTACGACCCACTGGTCCGACGTGATCTGCTCCCATTGGGTGTGGAATAACTGAAGACGCCCTCCTATGGGAGCTGACCGTTGGTGGTCACTTGTATCTTTTGAAAGGGCGGGAACCAGACCCCCCTCAAAAGGGACGCCGGGAGAAATTCTGTTGGCGACCTCTGTCGCAAAATGACTGATGGTCCTGGGACCAGTCAGCCTGCTATAAGTATGGCCGATGGAAAAGGACGGAGCTGGAGGAAGGCTCCGCGTTCCGAAAGGGCTGCTTCCTGTAGGAGTTGGAGCCCTTCCGGTCATACTTCTTGGTGACTGATGGCATCACCTTCTTTTTGTCCTTGTTTTCTACTAGGACTGGGTCCAGGACCTCCCCGAAAAGCTTGTCCCCTTTAAAGGTGCTGAGACCAGCTTTCACGTGGAGCGCATGTCAACGTTCCAGTGCCTGAGCCACAAGAGACACCTAGTAGTGACATTGGACACCAAGGCCCGGGAGGCAAATTTGGCTGCGCTCAGGGTAGCGTCGGGGGTGTACTTAGTAGCCGTCATAATCTTATTGACGTCCTGCCTTAATTTGATATCTCTGGCTGGAGGTTTGGTCAGCAACTGTCTCAACTAGAGAAGGGCGGCCCTAGAAAGGTAAGATGCCGAGGCGGACGTTTTAATCACCCAAGCCGCTGCCTGGTGTGTTTTGGGGCACATGTTCTCTGTTTTCTTGTCCTCTGCAAATCGGTAGGGAGTACAGAGGATGAGGTAAGGGCTGCCACAGGAGGATCAATGGGAGGTAATTTAAGCAAGTCCTCCAGACTGGCGTCTACCGTGTACAACCTCTTATCATTGCTACGGGGAGTAGCAAGAGTGGCTGGTTGTGCCCATTGCTTTAGAACTACATTAAGACAGAGCTTGGGGACTGGCACTATCTCCTGGGCCAACACAGGCTACTCAAAGAGGTCCCCAGACAGGTCATCGTCAATGATCATGGATCATTAGTCAACTGATCTAGGAAGGGTAAACCCCAAGCGATCGAGACCTTTGCCTTATTCAAGATAGTTTTGAAGTTGGCAAGCTTAAATAAGACCGAAAAGACAGGCTTTTTGGATGCAACCCCTTCGTCCTCAGAAAACTCAGGTTCCTGTCTAGGTAGGATGTCCTCTTCCTTCCAGTCAGAATCCTTACTGGGTAGAGAGGAATGTGAAGACTGAGAAGGCTGGGTGAAGGGCGCTTCTCTGGGAGCATCTTGGGGCTGGAGATGTCGGGTCTTGCATGGGCTCTTGCCTCGCTGCAGCATGCCCGCCTCTATGCCCTGGGATATAGCCCTGTTAATGACCTCCTGCATTTCTGCCTTGGTCCTCAATGGGTCGGACTTCTGGAATGGGTCGGGGGGACCGGCTGCTGGGGTGCCAAGGGGCCCACGGGAGCGGGCCCTTCCTCCAGGTCTAAAGGACAGGCGAAGAGATCGGCCTGGTCAACCATTGAAGGACCTGGAGAAGCTGCCATGGCAAGGGAAGCAATGGGAGAAAACTCTTGGCCCTCATCACTATCAGAGACGGGCTGCCTCTGATCTGGTTGAACCTCCATGGAGGGCTCCACTGGAGACACCGATTGGGAGGTTTGGGCCTGCTGCTGAGCCTTGGAAAAGTGCTTCTCTAAGACCTTCTGGCGACATATGGTATCCTTATCCAGGCCTGATCCATGTTTGGGTCCAGGCCTAGAATAGAGTTTGCTGCCCCTGATGGCTTCCTGGGCAGCCTTGCAGGCTTGCCTGGAGAAAAGCTCTGGAAGATGGCCCAATCTGCTCTGAGTTCTCAGGGATCTGATCCGCCGTGGCTGAAAAGTTGGGGTCTAACTGAAACAGGCAGGGACTACCTCCACTCACCACCTTCACAGTTGCCGACGGCAGACCCAAGCGCTCAGAAGAGAGATACAGAAGGTCGAGATCAGATCCAGCCAAGAGGAATGTGGCACAAGCGTTAACAGCTCCCAGCACCTTGCAGGTCAGGTAAGAAGGCGACCTGATAAGCCACGATCCTTTGCTGCACTAATCTGGTGGTTTCGCTAGATTAGGAGTCAAATCGCCGGTCAGACTGGACCGGGAGCCTCCATGCGGCACCTGCAACGAGTCAGGCAACCAGGCAGCTGGGGCAATGTGCTCAGAAACAAAACTGGTGAAAACAAAATGGCGGACAGAACTTCATGTGTCCCAAATCGGCTGCTGCGCCAATAATGCAACTCAAATTTGCCGCCGGAATTAGGAGCCCTGAAGAGCCGCGCCAAACGCCAGCTTCTGCAAAGCACGGATGGCGGCAATGGAGCCTTCAGCAGGGGTTCCCACCGCAGCAGGGGTGCTGCAACAGCGCTGGCGTTGGCACTCCGACCCAGGCGCCTCCCATGACAGCTGCCTGTGGCCCTACGGAGCCCGAGTGAACCCAGGACACCAGGAGGACCAAAGGGGTGAGCAAACGGCCAAATTGAAAAGAAAGTAATTTTCCCTCACCAAGCCTGCTCGAGATGAACACATTAAGGGAATTTTCCCTGCTTTTAACTCTAGGAGAGTCCAAGCACTCTGTACAATTGGAGAGAAACTTGAAAGCGCGTCCACTGCGCTAGCTGAATTGAAAAAAAACTGAAGATAGTCAGCACCAGAGGCGTGGCTTAAAGTTTCAATTCAGTTCTGGGCAGATTGGCTGTATTTAACCCTTGCTTGGATTCTCCAGAGCAGCGCCCTGGAAAACAGAGAGTATACATTACATAGTTGTGGAATGTCCTGTCTTTTTGTCTAAAATTGAAGACAAAGCTGGTAAGAACTGGATTACTTGTTTCCTATAACTTTAGCAGCTTGCTGATCAATCTGACACATTCTATGGATAGCTGACAGAAGAAAGCACACCACTAAACATCTATTTTAATAAAGGAGGGTAGGCTGGGATTGATGGCTTTATATCTGCTAATTAGAAGAGAGAGTATATAAAAAGGGCAGTATAGTTTTTGTTCATGCTTGAGTGTTCTTGCTCTGAAAGCCTAGGTTCATGGTCCCTTTGAGACAATCATTCCACAAGCCTAGATAATAACTGGCCTTAAGAAAGAGTCCTCCTTTTCTGTAATAGAGAAGGTCTGGTTTGATACAAACCATGATCTTTGCACCAAAAACTGAGCATAGGAGGAAGAAGAGACAGGAAGAAATTTCTTACTGAGCATTTGTTTCCAAGATTAATAAAACATGGCATAATGAAGAAGACCAGCTTACGTATTATATGGTTAATGACAGAGTGGCTAATGAAAATTTTAGCCACTGAAAGGCTTTGAGGATTTTAAAAAAAGTATCTTTGGATTTTAAAAACATGAGAGGGCTTTAAATGAAAGACTTTTCCAAATAATGTAAGAGAGGATAATAACCTGAAATGGAAAAAGCAAACCACATTGTGTTGGATTTGTTCTTCAAAATGAGTTCTTAATTTATACGTAAATGTGTATGTGATACTTATCCTGTCATCATCTTTTCACTGCACAAAAAAGCCCCATTTAATGAGTACATAAGTAATAAAAATAAAACCATTCTTTGTTGTAGGGAATAAATTCATTTCTAATGTTGTTTGCGGCCACACTGAGGGTCACTTATTAAACAAATTGATCTGGAGATCTCTTTGTAAGCCATAAATGGGCTCATAAATGGAGGTAAGTGTCATAATAACTTCACTTTTTTCCAGCTGGAAGTATACGATGAGTACTTCAGAGGTATACAATATGTGAAAAAGAAAGCTTTATTGCTAAAATGTTCCAAGAATGCAATAAGTAGATATTATAATTCATCAAATGACAGCATTGAGTCAATAAAAAAACCCTACCAATTCTACTTTTTCAAAAATAGTGAATTGCTTTTAATTCAGGTATATTATCTAAAATATTATTTAAATTCACCATTCATCTTCACACTGTGCTATTCTAGAATTCTATCTATCAGCTGTATTCACTATGTATTGATTTAGATATTTAAAAGCTAAGGCAGAAATGCGTTATTTGATTCCATCGTTGTGCTATATTGCAAACATTGTTATTTGATACACAGAAACATTATAGCTTAATAAGTAGGAAAATGATTCTGTACATTCTATAAAATCAGATGTAGGGTAGCATCTTTTCCAAATAATGTGTTTTATTAAAAGGCTTAAGGTTTGCTGATCTACAGTTCACTCCATAAGATGCATAGTCACTAGAATGATGTAGGATTTAAAACGGGGGAATGTGAGGAAGACAGGTTGGTTATGCTGATTCAGGGTACATGAGAGACAGGTGATAAGTACTTTATCAATTGTAATGTGTTACAAAATCATTGCATTTATTGAGATCTTCTAAGATTGTCTGAAACCTCTTGATGTACGTTGACGTATATTAACAACATACTACTTAATGGTGGAAATAAAGCCCAATCCGTATACAAATGTGGGCCTTCTGCCCAGTGCCTTTAGCTTTTAAGAAAGATCACAGAAATTGAACATCACAAGTTGTCACCTAAGCTCATAGCTTATACACATTAATAAGTTACCGCTCATATCGCCCCCCCCCCCCAGTTCTGCTGTGCTGCTTCACTGTGGTATGAGGCTGTTCCTGAGAAAGTGTCAAGAGTGTATATTCCCAGTAGGGTCACCAAAGATGTGAAGGCTACCCCAGCTGCCCAGCTAATGCAGGCAGGCATCCACATTGAGCATCAGCAACACAGGAAAATATTAGATATGGGAGGATCACTTTAGATATAATGCCAAAGGCATCTTCTCACACTTACTTGAGCATTTTACTAAGAAGCCGCATGGACAGAAAAGTATAAAATGATTAATAATATAGTGACAAATGATGGGCTCCTCAGTTTGGATAGCAGTCAACAAAAGCTACTGCAGATGAATTAAGGAGCTTTCAGAATACTAATGATGTATATGATTTGACTAGATTAAAACCCTTAGGACATCTAGTTGCTGCTGTCATGTAGGAAAAGAAAACTCAAAGCGGCAAACAGAATTATGATAGGAGCATGAAAAGTAAGAAGCACTAATATGGAACAGCACAATACAGTGAAAGACGAATTGACTACTTGTTGATATCTTAGGCATTGGGGAATTAAAGATGGACAAGAATTGGACTGAAATTGGACATTTTCATTCAAAAGGTCACAGTCATATTCAAGACATAAAAAGAAAGAATAACATTCTTATTATATTTTTGGCATATAAGATGCACCTCCCCCCTCAAAAGAGGGTGAAAATCTGGGTGCGCCTTATACATTGAAGACAACATTTTTGGCCTACTGAAACACTGCCCCCTTTTCAAAAATGGGCCATTTTTTGCCCCCCACCAGCCTCCCAAAGCCTCTGCATGCCCTTTATTTATTTATTTATTTTTTAAAAAATGAGGTGTGCAATGAGTTTGGGAGGCCTGCAGTGCAAAAACGTTTTTTTAAAAATTACCTTTTCAAAATCATGGTACGTCTTGTACTCTGGAGCATCTTATAGTTTGAAAAATACAGCACATAATTAGGAAGGTTATATCAAGAATAGCATTTAGTTAAGTGCATCAATGTTGGAAAATTATCTGTTAGACATTGTGGACAATGTATAATTATGACAACTGTCCAAATTTATGCTCAAATCACTAACACAGATACCCCCACTCAGCTGTTCCTCGCTGCAGGGATTGCCACAGACTATCGCTGCTTCCATGCCTCGCATTTTTTGCCTCTCGTGGGGATAGGTGAGGCTACATTCGGTGTATAAGACGCACCCAAATTTTCACCCTCTTTTTGGAAAGGTGCATCTTATACTCTGAAAAATACAGTAAATATGAGAATCGTTTACTAGTTTCTGCCAATCAAATGACTGATATGCTAACACAATTAATGTCAAATTTGACTAGTTAATGGTGGAAGATTAAGACTTCTAGAAGTAAAATGAAGTAATATAAAGTTGTCTTATTTGATTGAAGTTAAAATAAGATATGTTGTTATTTCTAGTAAATCTTACTGGAAGACTTTCTGATGATACCAGGACTGAAATGATGATACTTTATGGATATTTGTCTATAGATAATAGATGGGATATGGAGTGAAAGTTCATTGATTGTAAATTAGTAGAGGGTGAACAGTTACTAAAATTGTTTAGTCTTATGATAAGGATTGGAAATTATTTCTTTATCTTTTTGCTTTTTCTCTATTATATTTTTCTCTATTTGCTTTTTCTTTGCACCTTTCACTTTCTTTCTTTCTTTCTTTTTAGTTTAAACAGACTTTACTATTTTAATTTAAAGTCTTTAATTATACTTTTAAAAAGGCACCAGTCAAATTACACATCAATATTAAGAAAAGGAGACTTAGCAGCCCTTAATAAAATGTGTTAGCTGGGAAAAGTGCTATCAGATTTCTGATTGTTTTGCCACCACAGACCAATGCTGCTCTCCTCCTAATGCTATAAAGTGATTCAAATTGAGAGCATATGCTTCAAATAATTATCTACCAATTACAGGAATACTTTCATTATCTATTGTTGTAGAATTGTTTTCATACCTGTCTTTCCCAGTTTCCTGCTTGAAGAGGTCATCAAAATGAAGCATTTTGTGTCGAGATATCATATATACTTTTAACTGAGGTAGTATTTGATTCATCAGTTGCAAATTATTATAAATTAATCCTTTTCCATCTCTTCTCATGTACATACTTGGGCCCCAGAAGATAAATACAGTTCCGTGACTCATATTTAATAGTTCATTGCGATTTCGCAAAATCCTCTGGATACTGGAATGAGCTATAACTCGCAAGGTTGTCTTGTTTCCAACATCTTTTCCAAATCCCCGTGTAGGTGCATCATTCATTCGTATTACACACTCCGTCTGATCGATCTTCTTCCCTTGATGGCTTCGCAAAAGGTGTCCAGAGCTTGTGACTAGAGCACAACTGGTGCAATGCATTTTCAAAGGCTGCAGAGAAATAAATGTCTCAATATACATCCAAATATAAATCTCAACACAAATTCCAATTGTCCAAAATTGTGGAGGAAATACTGCCAAGATAATGGTAGAAAAAGAACAAACTAAACCCAATGTCATTATGAAAAGTTAGTTCCCTTCATCTATCACGATATCTCAGAAATCTATGAAGCCTGGCAAATTATTGTATTTTTCTTCAGCTAGGGAAGTATGAGAGAGCAGTTTCTGGTTTACATGACTAAGGAGGGGATTTAAACTCACGGCCCCTGGTTTCTAGCCCAGTGCCTTAACCATTCGGCCAAATTGGCTGCAATAAATTTCAAAAGTTTTTAAAACTGTGAAACATGGCAATCTGATCCCCATTCCCTACTTATAAAATCACTTAACCACTGCGACAGACGTTGAATTTCAGCAAGGCTGTTTATTTTTCTTCTAAATAAAACTTGGTATCTGCAAAAATAATCTGTGGCGTGCCGTTATCTCTTTTCTCAATGAATTTATTCTATTCCATTTCACTTCCTTTTCTCTGGAGAACCAGCTCAAGTAAAGCAAGGAGAGAGGAGAGAGAGTAAATACATAATTTCAGAAGATTTGCAGGAGAGTTGAAGATCTGTTTCGTAGCCACACTCACATTCCCAGCACAGAAAAGAAGGAGAAGAGGCAGGAAGTGGAAGCTGCTTGGAATAAAGTTGTCAGATGGGTTATCACAGGGGAATGAAAGAGAAGGGATGGTGAGAAGGTAAGAAAGGAGACAAACTGGGTGGCTGAATGACTAAACTTTGAGGCATGAGGCAGTGAGAATAGACCTACTGGATTTCATAATATATGAAGTATGATTGCATACGTTTTAAAAATGTATACTTTGAATGGATGTCTGTAAAATGATGATTAGGGATGATGATGATAAGCCAGAAGAAGGGAAACATTTGGAAATTGTATAAACCTGTCAGGGAGATTTTGTTGGTTTCATTTGGTAATATACAAAATAAAGGGTGAGGTTCAGGGGTCAAATGCTATCAGTTGGGACTGGTTCGCCTGAACCATTAGTTTAAAAAATGCTACGGATTCAGGCGAACCGGTGTTTCAGACAATCATCTGTGACGCACAATTTATATTAGCTAGAATTGTCGGATTTCCTGATTTCTATATAATGTAAATGACGTGGCATAACGGATTCCCCCCCCCACTTATGCTCTTGGTAGCAGGCTCTGCCCAACTGCCTGGCCATCATCATGTCCCATTTCTGACACACTGCGCATGCTTGGAGGTGTATGTGAGGCACGCTGACATTTGCGAACTGGTAGCAAAGGTAAGTTGATTTCACCCCTGGTGAGGTTGGGTCTTTGCATTAGCAATTTACATTCCTATTTTTCTGAAATCCTATTTTTCTGAAATGTCCTATATAAATAGTCCTCAACTTACATCAATTCATTTAGTGACTGTTCAAATGGCACTGAAAAATGGCTTATGACTGGTGTTCCCACTTAAACTGTTGCAACATCTCCATTATCAAGTGATAAAAATTCAGATGCTTGGCAATTGTTGAGTTCCAGTTGTGCAACTTGTGCAAGAAAGGTTGTACAATGGGCCAAAAATCACTTAACAAATGTCTCATTTAGCAACATAAATTTTGGGCTGAATTGTGGTCATACGTCAAGGACTGCCTATGTTGCAAACATAAGTTGTAGGACATTTTTAAAAATTGCTTAGATATGATTTGGAAATCTGGTTTGCTTTTCTTTTCTTTGAAGTGGGTATTTTGTTGAAATAAAAGATGATATTTTGAGTATTTTGCCTTTCTTAAAAAGTGTTGGCTTGTTGTGATAATACATTATCTGACCACTTATAGATAATGCTAGTAATTTCATGACACTACTTTTATTTGTTTGTTTGTATACTTAAGTCTTCAACCAAAATAATTCCCTGAATAATCTTCTACTAATATTAAGGCAATAGTTTGCAAACTTTTTCCAGTATTAAAAGCTCAGAGCCCCAAAACATTGGAGTTTTATGGTTTAGATACATGAAGGGTTGAATGAAAAGGAAGCATTGCATTAAAAAAAGATCAATGACAAAAGCATCTTCATCTTTCAGCAACTTTTTAAAGGAACCAATGTGTTGCCCTCACTGATTTAACTTCCTTTACTCTCAGCGGAGCTGTCATGTAGACCTAGATTAACCAGAATCAATTCAGATATTATCTTTTTTTAAAACTCCAAGATCCAATAGACAAAAAGTGTGTTTGTACGAAAGAAACATACTAAGAATTAAAAAAGAGTACTTCCCAGTACATGCTCAGCATTTTTAGTATCAGAATTAAGCTGAGTAGTTTTTGTGTGTATAATTGCATTTGGGATAGTAGGTAGGGAGATGGATGAGATATAGATGATTTATATATATTTATATATTTATATTTATACATACACACACACACACACACACACATATATACACACACAAACACACAAACACAGATAGATAGACAGAGCGAGGAGAGAGAGCGAGGAGAGAGAGAGAGAGGAGAGAGAGAGAGAAACTCAAATGTTTATACATATATAAACATTTATACATGTTTATGGAGGGATTATAAAAACATGGAATATTTTCTTAATTCTCAGAATAGCAATAGCAATAGCAGTAGACTTATATACCGCTTCATAGGCCTTTCAGGCCTCTCTAAGCGGTTTACAGAGAGTCAGCATATTGCCCCCAACAATCTGGGTCCTCATTTTACCCACCTCGGAAGGATGGAAGGCTGAGTCAACCCTGAGCCGGTGAGATTTGAACCGCTGACCTGCTGATCTAGCAGTAGCCTGCAGTGCTGCTTTTAACCACTGCGCCACCTTGGCTCTAATGCTAAACTCTGTTTAATATGTCTAACATAAAGTGACAGCAGTATAGACATAAGAAATGTAAAAAGCTTAAAAAACATTTGAGTTATTAAGTCCATGTGCCTTACAGTAAGAGATATCTATAAAACTCTTAATAGCTTTGTCAACTATGATGTCAGATTTTATAGCAGAAACTCGAATGTCAAGTAAGCATTCAATCTTAAGGGAGAAATGTTCTTGTGCCTCACAGAAAAGAGCGCTACTGTGTTCTGGAGTTAACTTCACTTTGTTTTAGTAACATGGGTCATGGAAACTGGAAGTATTTAAAGAATAATGGAACATACAATAAAGATTGAAAGGGACTTATGTAAGCCAAGCCTCTACCTAGAGCAGAGTTCATTGTTATAGCCTCTCATACAAGACAGTCCACCACCTCCTGGGTAATCTACTCCATGGTTGAGCTCTCATTGCAAGAGACATTTTTTTATGTTTTCTATGTTCAACAAATATCTATTTTTTTGCAGCTGAAATCAATTCTTTTTCGTTCCATCATTTAGAACCCCAAATAATTCTTTCCTGTCTGTGTGACAGCTTTTCAAATCTTTAAGGAAAATCTGATTTTCTCCAGCTATAATATCCAATTCTTACAAACATTTCTTTTATTTTTTTTCCTTCTAGGCCAGACTCATTATTTGGTTGTTCCCATTTGGATGTATAACATATAATCTTGTTGGTGGCCTAAAATGCAGTGCCTAGATCTGAATGCAGTATTCTGAATGTGATCTGACCAACACAGAACATAGAAGAATAATTACTTTAAGCGCTTAAGTGAAATGAAGTTATGGAATTCTTTTTTAATAGCTGTAATGGGCAGAAGGAGTTAACTTTGAAGTAGAGTAGGAAGAGATGTCATCAAGCCAATGGGCAGAAGTGTAGTTTGGAAAAAAAACATCTCAGACATGATCATCCTAGTTCCCTTGAACATAAAAGAGGAGGAGGGAAAAGCACATTCAGACATGGAAGATTTTACTACCTTATAATAAAAGTAGTGCTAGTTTGTGTGTCTTAGATTTCCAAGTATGGTCTATTTTGGAGGGCTGACAATAACCATTCATACATGAAACAAAATTTTAGAGCATTTTCTGGGTCATTTAGTTTTATGTATTACTTACATTTTGTGGAAAGTATGGTTTGATGCAAAGAATTCATTAATATATATATATATATATATATATCACATTAGTATTATCTTTAACACAAATATTAATACATTTCATCAAAATTACACACACACACACACACACACACACACACAAGCACAATTTACACTCTGAAGCAAAGTAAAACCAATCCTTATTTAAAAGAATCTAAGTACTTGCTGTAATGACCATTGGCTTACCTGAAGGGTCCTTTTCCGTGTGCTGCGGGAGAGTCCGAGCAAGGGTAAGGGTTAAATTCTGTCCTTCTGCCCAATGGACTGGATTGAAATTCTTGACCATGCTTCCTGGTCTCCCAGTATCATCAGTTTTTCAATGAAGGCATGGTCCCAAAAGGTAAGTCAATATCAAGTCAATGTCAAAGTTCCATCCTTCCAAACAACGTCCACAGATGAAAACTAAGAACAACTCCGATGGAAAGGAGATAACTTCAGGGCGGGATTGGACTCTCCTGCAGCACATGGAAAAGGACCCTTCGGGTAAGCCAGTGGTCATTTTCCCATGCACTGCTTGGAGACTCCAAGCAAGGGACATACCCAAGGAAAGAAATGTCCAAGGGCGGGAACAACAAAGAGTAACAACCCAACCCTAATGCGTCTCAGAAACAAATGGCTGCAGCACTCTCCTGCCAAAGGCCGCATCTGCGGATGCAAATTTTTCCAGTTTGTAGTGTCTGACAAATAACGATGGGGACACCCAGGTCACCGCTTTGCAGATCTCCCCGACCGACACCTGAGTGGCCCAGGCCGCTGTCATGGCTGCGCTGCATGTGGAATGTGCCGTCACTCAAGAAGGAACAGGCCTGCCCTGTTGTTCGTAGGCCAGGGAGATGCAAGCCTTGATCCATCTCCCAATGGTGGACGAGGTGACCTTTCAACCCAACGAGGTCGGGTGAAAAATGACAAACAAGGCCTCCAACTGACAAAAAGGAGCCGTGCGCCTGGTGTACCTCTTGACTGCCCTTCGAACATCAAGAAAGTGCCAACAACGCTCCCTCGGGTGATTTGGGCGTGGGCAAAAGTCTGGGAGGACAACCTCCTGGGCACGGTGAAAATATGAATTAATTTTTGGTACAAACAATAGATCGAGACAGAGGACAACTCTGTCTGGGTGGTGGTATGCAAATTGCCCTGGACCGATAGAGCCGCAATTTCTGAAATCCTGCGGGCTGAAATAATGGCAACAAGGAAGGCAGTTTTAAGAGACAAGTGTGGTAAGGTCGCATGACGTAATGGCTCAAGGGGAGGCCAGTAAGTGCCCTGAACACAGTGGCAAGATCCCAGGAAGAATAACGACAGACAACCTGGGGACTCAGGTTGGAGGTGCCATGAAGGAAGCTGCGTACTTCTGGGTGCCTGCTGAGTGGCTGATGGTTGCCATAGGAGAGCACCGTGGACAAGGCTGCTACTTGGTATCGTAAGGTGTTAGCGGCTAGACCCCTATCAAGGCCCTCTTGTAGAAAATCTAGGATTTGAGGCGGGGGGAAGCTGCTGTTGGTTGAAGATGGCGTGTTGTGCACCAGCTAGCAAAGGTGATCCAGGTGGCATCATAGATCCACGAAGTGGAGGCTCGTCTGGAGGCTTGGATGCTGTTGATCACCTTGGTAGAATAGTTGGCTCTCCTCAGGAGGTCCCTCTCAAGTGCCATACGGTTAGCTTGAGCCACTGGGGCTCTGGATGCGTAACCGCTCCCTGGCTGAGAGAGACAGACTCCTGAGGAATCCTCCAGGGATGTGTAATGGACAGGCACATCAGATCGGCAAACCAAGTCCGTCGGAGCCAGTATGAATCAGGGCTGCCTGGGATAGGCCCTGCCACGGGATCCTTGTGCGCAACACCCACCACCCCATCCCCACCCTGATCCCAGGTGGTCGGGCGCTGCTGCTGCTGGATCTGCATTGCCCCGCTGGATTCAGGGGCATCTGCCCTCGTACGCACTTTGCAGCCAGCGGAGCCCCATGCGGACCTCTTTGGTGTGCTGGTCTTCTTGGAGCAGCATGCCATCCGGATCAACCTGGCTTATGGCATCCTCTACAGTCCGCTCTGTGCTGTTGAGTTGCTGGCAGGCAGCAATGCAGAGACTGAGAGAAGGGGCGGCAGGTAGCAAACCTGTTCTCTGCTTGTGGGCCAGAAAGAGAAGCTGCCTGTGAGGGAGCCCAGAGAACAAAATAAAAGTGCTCTGGGGATTTCCCCACCAAAAACAAACAAACAAACAAAAAACGCCCGCCCATCACTTTGGATCTTGCGGCTTTTGGTTTTTTTTTTCTTAAAACAAGAGTCTAAATGAGTCTAACTGTGGTTGATGGGCCTTGCCTTGGAGTTGGGGGGGTAGGTCCAAATAGCGGCCACTGCGAGCATCTCTCAGCCGTTGTGTGCAGGGGAAAAAACCTTGCACAGTAAAGAAAACCTCATGAGTCTGAGGCAATTGACAGCTTCTCAAGCTTGGGAAATTTTTCTTTACTGTGCAAGGTTTTTTCCTGTACACAACAGCTGAGAGACACTTGCAATGGCGCACAATTTGGGGGTGGCAGGTGGTTTTGGAGATGGGGTGGGCCACGAGATGCGCATCTTACCAGAGGCTGGCAGCTTTGGATCTTGCGGGTTTTTCAAAGTTTCTTAAAAAACAAAACCTCTCCAGACAAGCTTTAAAACTTCCAAGGTTGCTCCTGGAGAGGGCAGGCAGACGGCAGAATTCCCCCTCTCCCCAGGTGCCTGCAGCCTCGGAGCCTGCAGCAACTCCCGGCACTTGCACAGTAAAGGCAATTAACAACTCGCCCTAATGAGAAGATTTTCTTTACTGTGCAAGCACCTGGAGCTGCTCCAAGGCTGCAGGTGCCCAGGGAGGAGGGTAAATGCTGCCCGTCTTCCCCCTCCCAAAGCAACCTTGGGGGTTTTCAAACTTGTCTGAAAAGGAATTTTTTAAAAGAAAACCCCGAAAAAGCCACAAGATCTGGAGCTGCCAGAGACACACGGGTCCAGGTGGAAGGCAGACTTTTCTGCAGCATTCCCCTCCCCTCTTTGGAACATCTTGCAGCGGGGGTTCTGCCTTTGCAGAATGGGGCAGGCATATGTGCAGCAGCCCAGGATGTCCCCTTACCCTCCCAGAGCACCGCTGCCCCTCTCAGCCCCAAAACAGCATCTGTGTTTCTACCAAGAGCCGCCAGGTTAGGCCGGACACTGGCCTTGGAAGGCAAGCAGGCATGGTGGACTGCCAAGAAGGCTTTGTGGAAGGCAGGGAAGGATGGCAGGGCTGCAGGGAAGGGAGCAAGTAGCCTCGATGCTTCCTTGCCTTCCACACGGCCTTCCACTTGCCTGCCTTCGCAAGCTAGCCATGGAGACGCCGAAAAGGCCGTGTGGAAGGCAGGAAAGCATGGCAGGGTTGTGGGTCGTGAGGAAGGGGGCAGGTGCAGCTAGCTAAGCAGCAACTCGCAGGTTTACCTGGCAGATAGATCAGGGGCACAGGCAAGGACAGAGACTGGGCAGGGCGCATCCGCAGTATTAAAAATGCTTCTGCGCAGAAGCAAAAAACAAGATGGCACTGCCGATAGAACCAGTATGGTCACATGTCTGCCAGAGTTACTACCTATTCGGCCAAACCGTACCGTATCGGTAGGAACACACTTGTGGTGCAGTTGTGTGCCCAGGCAGTTACATATTAACATCTTTACTAAGAAAAATAAGTTTGGTGAATGCAAAAGATACCATTATTTTTAGAGATCAAAATAACTCAAGCCATGGTAGAGGGAAACTTGGTATCATTTTCTGGCTTGATAGAATGAGGAATGACTTTTAATGAAATTCTTTTGAGGCCCAAATTGAGATTATGAAAAATATTCCTAGCTCATCTGTCCAGTTCACAGATGAAGTAAGCATGTCTCTTTGTTGTATTTTAATGAAAACATTTCAGAGAACCATAGTTACGTCAATGAAGATTAATTACTACATCCAAGAAAGTAGTTGAGTATTGCCACTATGTATATTTCTAGAAACCTACACAGTGAAGACCAATGAATTATTTTTAATAGCAGGTTGTAAGTCAAGATTTGCATCTTTGCAATTTCAATTTCTTATGCCACTGGTATTTTTGTTTGGGAGCACTTACTATGCAAAGTCTTATTCTTACACATTCAGCATTAAAAGTTTAGTCTTGTTAAAATACTGAGCATTTTCAGCGTATGACAGACGGCTCTTAATACTGTATGAAATTAGCTGCCATGATTTCCTGTGGCAGAAAAATTATCTATGTGTCATTAGATACGTAGTTAGCGTGTCTCCATATATTAATCTCATGTGCCTCTTAGGGATTTAACTGGGGGGAAAAAGCTGGAGTCAGCATAATGACATACCATTTAAATTTGCAGGAGAGACATATATGTATGAAAGTATTTTTTAAGAGTAAGTGTACCAAGATATAAATTAGTAATGATGCCTGGTTTTGCTTCATGAAGCAGAAAGTAAGAGATGCATTGGCCTCTCTTCATACATTTACTTGTTTTCCTAACACTAAGAATGTAGTGTTTTTATGGTATCACTTTTGAAAGGTCAAACACACCTTTCTATATGTGATCTTAAATTATAATGTAATGAAAATTCCACTATAGGGGCACTTAATTATTACTGAGGCAATTTGACATAAAAGTAAAATTGTCCAACCAGCCAGAACAACTAACATCTTGAATAATCTCAGATAGGTTCTCTCATCATTTTCAAATAAACCTTCCTAAACAAGCAAGAATATTATCCTTATGTATTGAAATGTTCATGCCTTTGTGAACTAGGATTCTTAAAACAGTGCCCCCCTCCCCCCCATCTCTCTGACAGGTAAAGGTAAAATAGCTTGGAAAGGCAAAATTAAGTGTATTTTTTTTAAAGCATCAGCAGGCACCAGTATGTTCCTTTACTGTGACTTGAAAGAAACACATAAGACATTTTTATCCAAAATAATCTTTCCCATTCAGTTATTTATTCAACAATAGTATACCTATTTTCAATGCATATATGTGAAACTTTAAAGAGTTTTCTTTCAAACTACAAACACCATATTATATAGCACCTGAACTGTTGACTGGAGTGGGTACCAGAGAACACGTGCCAATTCTGAAATATCTGTTAGTTTCTGCCCCCCAATTCAACAAGATGTAACTTATTTTTAAAGTCCCAAAATTGATCACATCCATCCAATTTCTAGGCAGCATTAAAACGCTTGAGAAGGATTGCAAGCTCACACTAAATGCTTTTCTCCCAAAACCCATTGTTAGTTCTGCCTCTTCTCTTCCTTCACTTTCTCAAACACTATCCAGTGGTTCCCAAACTTGGCAACTTTAAGACTTGTGGACTTCAACTCCCAGAATTATCCAGCCAGTGGGAACCACTGCACTATGCCAATTAGGGAGACTGGAACAATCATTCTTGACTTCCAAGGTCACCAACATAACTGGTATGATTCTGTTAAAAATAAGGTCTACAGTTCAAACATCCTGCTTCCCTTGAACATTTTTGTAAGCCTTCCAGCTCCCACTGAATTCATGGAATGCATTTTTATATAATCTAATTATTATTAATAATAACTACTCAGATAGCAACTACCTCAGATATAGACTATTATTTGGTAAGGTTTTTCCTGATACTGCAATTAAGTCATGCATTGTTTAAAAAAACCCACTGGAATCATTATGAAATAATTCTAGCATGTGTGTTTCTTTGAAAATAAGACATAGATAGATAGATTTCACTGTTGTATCCTCTTTAGCCATTTTCTCCTGCCATTCCTGTGCAATGAAAAACTCTCCCCTTCTCGGAGTGTTAGATCTGGAGGAAGATTGGCCGATGTAAGATTAAAAAAACAAATCTTGGTGCTTAAAAATTTTCTGGAGCTAAGTTAGCCGCTAAACATTACTGGGAATATGGAGGGTGGAAAGAAAGGAGGGGAAAGCTATCAGTAATAGAATTCTAAGCTCAAAGAGAACTTTGTTCATTTGGAACTGGTAAAACCTAAAACTAAAAAAAGGGGGAAGATTAGGACAATTTGAGTATTGATTTTCAACTTTTGGTTTGACTACCGACAAGATTCGACAAATTGGCGACCTGACTGTACGAAGTAACAATAAAAGCCACCTACTGGAAAGAGGAAATACAATATCATCTTGAAACAAAGAAATAGAAGAAGGATGTGGTCCGTCTTTTTACTTGACTTCATTTTGTCTACACTGGAAGAAAATAAATATTTGAGGCCCTACTTCAATCTGTCCCTTGTTTTATGTAAAAGTTACACTTTTTTATCAAATAGTCTTTCTTTGCCTGTATGAGAAGTAACTCAAAAGAACAGACTTTTTCCCAATGAATGAATAGAAAAGTGGGTGATGAAATTACCCATTTGTCAGGTGCAAAATTATAACCACAGGAATATTCTATTCATACATTTACAACTTCAGAATCAGAGGTGGCATTCAGCAGGATCTACCAGTTCTGGAGAACTGGTCGCGGAAATTTTGAGTAGTTTGGAGAATCTGCAAATACCACCTCTGACTGGCCCCGTCCTTATCTATTCTCTGCCTCCCGAGTCCCAACTGATCAGGAGGGAATGGGGATTTTGCAGTAATCTTCCCCTGGAGTGGGGAGGTGTGGGAATGGAGATTTTACAGTATGCTTCCCCTGCCACACCCAACAAGCCACACCCAACAAGCCATGTTATCTCCACCAAGCCATGCCCACAGAACCTGTAGTAAACATTTTGAATCCCACCACTGTTCAGAATGTACAAATTGCAAGACACATCTCCTCTTATGTCTTTAATTGGATTGGTAAACAATTTCCTTAAGTATGTTCAGAATGAAATAAAATCACTAACTGCTCCTCCTTCCCAAAAAGCAAGCAAAATATTCCCTTCTTTGAGTAAACTGTTCCTGTCCTTTATATCCTTTTTGGGAAGGACTGTTGGTGATGGTGGATTAAGTTTCTTTTCAGCTATGTCACCCTACATAATTTTCTTTAGTCATGAATCTGAAATGGATTATTCATGAAAGTACTCTGGACCAGGGGAAAATCTTTCCTTTTTTATTGAGACTTCTGTTGACAAGAAACAACATTGCTTTTGATCTCCGAGTTATTATTTTGTGTTGTTAAGCAATAGGCTTCCATACATAAATGATCAGAGAAATGATGCAAGCAGACCAAAGGAAGCAAAAGATATTCCAAAAAGCCAACGTTTTCATTTAATTCCTAGCCAAAGGCAACAGAAGGTATTTTATGCCAGCAGATTCCAGACTGTTGCTCTAGTACAGGGACTAAAGTGGGCAGGCAGCAGAGATTAAATAATCATCAGTTTGGCAAATTTCTATTTTTCCTTCCAAATTAAGCCATCAATGGTTTTTGTTATGGCAGCATTACAATATAATTGAAAATGTTCTTATTGAGTTCTGTCTCAGTGAAAATTTAGATCTTTGTGCTTATCATTACACTAGGAACATATTAATACCCTACTCCCCAAAAAGGAATCCTAAATTCCCTCCTAAAGCTCTTCTTCTAGAAAAACAGGTTCTGGAAGCCTCTATCCTATTGAAATCCGTTGCAGCTCCAGCCAGACCAATTAACAAGGGAATTAGTTCGCTAAATGGGCCTTCCTTTTCTTGTTTGCAGAAAAGGAATGTAGAACTAGGGAAGTGGTGGCTCAGTGGCTAAGAAACTGAGCTTGTCGATCAGAAAGGTCAGCAGTTCAAATCCCAAGCACCGTGTAATGGAGTGAGCTCCCGTTACTTGTCCCAGCTCCTACCAACCTAGTAGTTCTAAAGCATGTAAAAATGCAAGTAGAAAAATAGCAACCACCTTTGGTGGGAAGGTAAATGTTCTGTGCACCTTTGGCATCTAGTCATGCCGGCCACATGACCACAGAGACCTCTCCGGGCAGCGCTGGCTCTTCGGCTTTGAAACAGAGATGAGTACCGCCCCCTAGATTCGGGAACAACTAGCACATATATTTGCGAGAGGAACCGTTACCTTTTAGAATGTAATTAGGATAAAGATGACATTTTAAAAATTCCTGCAAACCTATGTGTTCTTTTCTCCAACAGCCTTAAGCACTCAGCATGAATAAGATAACATCTGCATAGACCTTTTTTCAACATGGGTTCTCCTTGCTAAGAAGTTATCCCCCACAGGTCACCTAGCAGGTAGAAGTCATCTTGCTGAGCAAGAAATGGAGCTTGAAATAGAAGAATTGTGCCAGCTATAAAACAGCTTCATTTGCTTCTTTTCTCCCACTGTTTAAAGGTTTTAGCTCCACTATGAATAAAAGATATCAAACCTATTACATACATACCTGATGAAGTACTATGCTTTTTCAGCCCCAAAAGTTGCAAATACATCACTTCCATCCCTGTGTATTTTCATCATGCTGTACATTTTTTATGCAGCAGCAGAGATCATGTGGTGAATAGTCAAATTGATTAATTTTAGTTGTAATTAAATATACAGTTAAATTAAAACAATTTTCATTTTTGTCTTCATTCTGCCACACCCCTTTCACGGTCGTGGCCCTGCTTCTCGTGTTATGCAGCTCTGTAGCTACCACACAAAGATCTAACCTGTTTGCTAGTCTGAAAAAAAAAATCAACCATCGTGTTTTGAATTGTAATTTTATCTTAATACTGTACCTAAATAATATTCTCTGAGATAATAAGGCTGGAAACGTGAGCAAACATTGAGGCTCCATTCTCTTCCACTCCTATGCCATGGCAGGTCATCTACGTGGCTACACAAATAAGACATCGATTGGCATCTAGAGATGGTCTCAGGGGTTCAGGACAAAACCAGGGTTGTGGGAAGCCAGGGATTCTCAGGCTAGAACTGGTAGTGACGTGTGTGTGTGTGTGTGTGTGTGTGTGTGTGTGTGTGTGTGTATGGATGCATGTATGTATGTGTACACACACACACACACACACACACACACACCAATAGTTTGTCTTCAAAGCTCCCATGTACTATGCCATAAATATTAATTTATTTGAGGGATAAATGAGAAAAAGAAGCAAGGAATTTAAATCACGATGGATACATGACATATTTGCACCTTTATTGGCAACGATTAACTTGCTTCATTTTGGACAAGATATTCTTTTCTAGCCAAGATATGTCTAGGTGACTTTCAGTAAGTCTAACTAGGAGCCAACCTAAGCTGAATGATCACGTAATCTATGACTTAGTGTCAAGTCCTGTATAGGGCAACAGCTATGAATACTGAGCACCTATTAGACTTTATAATATCTGAAAAAGTGCTTACTAACTTGCAATTCAATGGAAATGAGATATTTTCTAGGTAGCTTGCCATGCAGCTTATTTCTGTCTACTTGTCAGTGGAAGCAAGTAAAACATAAGCTTTCAAGTTGTTTATACAGTTAAAAAGGCAAATCAAATGGAGTATTTTGTTAGTTCAGCACCTTTCGAAAGCTTTTATGGGGGAAGGAGAGTATATAATACTGACAAAGTATAATCTGGGGACAAACCGATGTGAATAATAGGCACAGTCTTCTACTGGTGAGTTTTGAGTCTACCACAAAGAAGTATTCTTCTTTAATTCTTACCAATAGACGATATCGCTCTCTGAACATAATTATTATCTAAAACAGTGTTTCCCAACCTTTTTTTGGCCATGCACCACCTAAACATCTCTAAACTCCTGATGCCTCCCCGTGACCAGGGGTGGGTTTCAACCGGTTCGCACCGGTCCCTGCGATCCGGTTGGTCGCCGAACCCGGAAGTAAGTAACTTCCGGGAACGGCGACGCCCCCCCGGCGCCCGCGCGCGCCCGCACACCCTCGCCCGCTCCTTACACGGTTTTTACGAATTCTGCGCTTTCCACGCATGCGCAGAACGCATACAGCGCCTGCGCGATCCTCCAGGAGCAGCTGGAGCATCGCGCAGATGCTAGTACGCATGCGCGCACCGCGTGCGTGCGCGAGGACACCGCCGGCCTCGTTCCAACCGATCCGGTTGGAACGGGGCGAGAAACCCACCCCTGCCCGTGACATATAATTCTTACTTTACTCAAGCAGAGAAAGCCTAAAAAGCCATTAACTTGGTTTAAGCAAGGTTCAAATTGCCCCCATTAAAAATCAAATTGACCCCCTGTAGGGCGTGGGCCCCACATTGGGAATCACTGATCTAAATGCTTTATCTGCCATCCATATGTTAACAGACTAGCAAGTTATTTCTTTTTTTTAACAGTATTAAACCTTATGGATAAAAAGAGGGGAAGTTTAATAGACTTTTTTTAAAAAAAAAAGATAAATGCGGAACTAGATTCTCATGATTTAAAAAGATGCAAAAACTAAAGTCAACTTTCTTTTTGGTTGTTTCTTTGACTATAAATTCATATGATTCTACCACTGGACACTGATTTAATTATGTAAGAATAAATTCCATGGGAGCATTTTAATCATTGTAAGGGTAATGAAAGTCCAGCATTTTGATACAGGATTGATTATTCACTTTCCACAAATGCCTTCAGGCTTTAGTAACAGGCTCATTATTACATCTGAAAATATATCCTTTAATCTCAAGCAGTTTAAACAGTCTTACTGCAAATATTTACTGATTATACAACATGGCTCTTATCTCAAGGTGATAAAAAAACATCATGCTCCATAAAGCTTTCCATGTAACATTTTCTTTTCTAAAAAGCATTGTTGAGCAATGAAAAGGCATTGCTTAGGGAAAGTGTTTTCCGCCACATTAACTCCTTTTCAAGGGTTTGCCTGATAGTTAAAGCTTTCTGTAGAATAATTAAAATATAGCCCGTCTTTGGAAATGCATTTACAAGTCCAAGAAAAGGAACTGTTTTCAAATAGTGAGAATGATGTAAGCGGGTATAAGAGAAGAAATAACTATTGATCTTACATGCTCAAGAACAAAGAAGAAATCATGGCCTTAGTAAATTATCTACATATGTAGCTAATACTTATTAGCCAATTAGATAATATTTGCTAACAATATGGCCAAATTCTGGGTTGCAGTGCCTAAAATGTAACATCAAATAAGGTAAAGGTTCCACTCACATATATGTGACAGTCTTTCCCGACTCTAGGGGGCGGTGCTCATCTCCATTTCAAAGCCGAAGAGCCAGCACTGTCCAAAGATGTCTCTGTGGTCATGTGGCCGGCATGACTAAATGCTGAAGGCACACAGAACGCTGTTACCTTCCCATCAAGGTGGTCCATATTTTTCTACCTGCATTTTCTGCTAGGTTGGCAGAAAATGGGACAAGTAATGGGAGCTCACTCTGTTATGCGGCACTAGGGATTCGAACCGCCAAACTGTCAACCTTTCTGATCGATAAGCTCAGCATCTTAGCACTGAGCCAATGTGTCCCTTTATACCTCAAATACTGTATCCCTAATTAAGCATATACATATACAGTATAACATATCTGGTAGTCTTCGACTTACAACATTTCACTTAGTGGTTGTTCAAAGCTATGATGTCACTGAAAAAAGTGACTTGGGACCATTTTTCACACAACCATTGCAGAATCCCCATGGTCAAGTGATCAAAATTCAGATGCTTGGCAACTGACTTTATGTATGATGGTTGCAGTGTCCCGGGGTCATGTGATCACCTTTTGCGACCTTCTGACAAGGGAAGTCAGATTCATTTAATGACCATTTCATTATTTTAACAACTGCAGCGATTCACTTACTGCGAAATGGGATATAAAATGGGGCAAAACTCACTTAACAAATGTTGGGCTCAACTGTGGTCATAAGTCGAGGACTACCTGTAATAAAGTATGCAAAATCATCAACGGTCATCTTTCCCCCCCCCCCCAATGACAGGAATCCTTGATTTTGAAAATTTCCATGTATGTAATGGAGCAGAAAGAATGGAGATGAGAATGAGATGAATGCTGAGTAGCCTGATTGTCAATGGTGCTTTAAAATTCCATTTAAATTAGGCCACATCAAAATCAAGTAAAGATTTATTTCTTCCATCTGTACACAACAGGAAGCTTTCCCTCTCTCTTTTTTAAGCAGAAAGGAGGAAAAGAAGCAAAAGCTATCTTTCTGGTCTCTGCCTGTGCTGATTTGAATATCTGCAGGCAAACAATCTAAAAAAAGTAGAAATGAATATGACTGATAAAAGACTTTCAGGCATATGAAATCCTTTTACAAGGAAGAGTTTTTTTCATTAACCATTCCCTTTTCTGCAACCATCCCTTCATGATAAGATAGGAGGCAACATTTTATTTATTTAATTTATTTATAGAGCAGCCTCTCTTAGAATAGCAACGAGGAGTTAAAAACTCATATATAATAAACAATTATTTTTGAATTGTTAGTATTATTATGCAATTGTATCACAGCGGCCAGTTGTTTCGCCGGATTTGGCATTGGTTACTAGTCGGGCCCCACCCAGGGGCCTAGGACGTCGTAACGTATTATTATTATTATTATACAATTGTATCACAGCGGCCAGTTGTTTCGCCGGATTTGGCATTGGTTACTAGTCGGGCCCCACCCAGGGGCCTAGGATGTCGTAACGTATTTTCGTAATATGCGTGCAGATCCAAGCAGTGCGGCTTTTTGCATTTGACTGATGGTGATTTTGTCAATTTTTAACTGTTTTAAATGTAATTCCAGTGCTTTTGGAATAGCACCCAGTGTGCCAATTACCACTGGAATTACCACTGCTGGTTTGTGCCATAGTCGTTGAATTTCGATTTTTAAGTCCTGGTATCTTGCGATTTTTTCATGTTCCTTCTCGGCGACCCTGCTATCACCTGGTATTGCGATGTCTATGATTGTGACCTTATTTTTCTCAACCAGTGTGATGTCTGGTGTATTATGCGCCAGTATTTTGTCCGTTTGTATACGGAAATCCCACAAGATCTTGACCATCTGATTTTCTGTGACTTTTTCAGGCTGATGTTCCCACCAGTTTGTTGCTGTTTTAATATTATAATTTTTGCACAAATTCCAATGGATCATTTGTGCTACTGAATTGTGCCGCAATTTATAATCAGTCTGCGCGATTTTTTTACAGCAGCTGAGTATGTGATCAACAGTTTCGTCAGCTTCTTTGCAAAGTCTGCATTTGGCATCATCAGAGGATTTTTCGATTTTGGCCTTAATGGCATTTGTGCGGATAGCTTGTTCTTGCGCAGCCAGGATTAGTGACTCTGTTTCTTTCTTTAATGTACCTGTTTTTAACCATAACCAAGTTTGTTCCCTGTCCACTTTATCTTTTATTTTTTCCAGAAATTGACCATGCAGTGCTTTGTTCTGCCAACTCTCCATTCTTGATTTTATCACATCTTTTCTGTATTCTTGTTTTGTCTGTTGGGCCTTCAGTAGATTTTTGTTCTTTACTTCGATTAATAGATGTTCTTGACTTTCTTTTAAATAATCAGCCAGTGCATGTTTTTTCTTCTTCAACTGTTTGCTTCACTTGTAATAATCCTCTGCCACCTGATTTTCGGGGCAGATATAGTCTATCAGTATCACCACGTGGATGTAAACTGTAGTGCATTGTCATTAGTTTCCTGGTTTTTCGGTCCAAAAGGTCCAAATCAGTTTGTGTCCAGTTAACTATGCCAGCTGTGTATCTTATAACTGGTATTGCCCAGGTATTTATGGCCTTGATTGTATTTCCACCATTCAATTTAGATTTCAAAATTTTCCTAACTCTGTTGGTGTACTCTCGTCTGACAATAGTTTTTACTTCTCCATGCTTGATGTTATCCAACTGCAGAATGCCTAAGTATTTGTAGGCTTCATTTTCTTTGCATTTAATTAGTTGGCCATTGGGCATTTCAATTCCCTCAGAATGCAGTGATTTTGCCCCTTTTTATGGATACAGTGGCGCATTTTCCCATGCCAAACTGCATTGAAATATCGGTGCTGAATACTCGGACTGTATTTGTCAATGATTGGATTTCTATTTCTGACTTTCCATAGAGTTTCAAATCATCCATATATAGTAAATGCGAAATTTTTTCAGCTTTTTTGGCTGTTTGGTAGCCTAATTTCATTTTTTTTAAGATTACTGATAGTGGGATCATTGCGATGATGAAGAGAAGAGGTGAAAGTGAATCACCGTGGAAAATTCCTCGCTTGATATTAACCATTCCGTAGCTCTCATTCCCTACTGCCAACTCAGTTCTCCATTGTTTCATTGCCTTTTCAGTAAAGGATGTAATATTTTTGCTAATGCCAGTTGTTTCTAAGCATTTTATGATCCAACTATGTGGCAGTGAGTCAAATGCCTTTTTGTAATCAATCCAGACCATATTCAAGTTCGTTTTTCTGTTCTTACAATTTTCTAATATCATTTTATCAATTAGAAGCTGATCTTTTGTGCCCCTGCTTCTTCTTTTGTTGCCTTTTTGCTCTACTGGCAAGATGTTGTTTGTTTCCAAATAATCCATCATGTTATCTGCAATAATGCCTGTGAGTAATTTGAAGGTTGTTGGCAAGCATGTTATTGGTCTATAGTTTTCAGGTGTTGTTCCTTTAGTTGGATCTTTCTGAATCAAGTATGTTTTTCCAGTTGTCAACCATTCATCAATTTGGCCCTTTTGTAAAATTTCATTCAGTTGCCTGGCCAATATTGCATGTAAACTGGTCAGATATTTGAGCCAGAAACCATGTAATTGGTCCTTTCCAGGTGATGTCCAATTATTATTATTATTATTATTATTATTATTATTATTATTATTATTATTATTATTATTAATTTATTTGTCTTGTATGCCGCCCACTCCCGGAGGACTCCGGGTGGCTCACAAAAGACAAGGGAAAGGGGGGAACAAGACAAAGACAACATATTAAAAACAAAACCAACATTCACAATTTCTATGGAGGTAGATGCTTCTCAGCTCCCCCCAGCCTGCTGGAACAGCCAGGACTTGGTGGCTTTGCGGAAGGCCGGGAGGGTAGTAAGGATCCAGATCTCAACAGGGAGCTCGTTCCAGAGGGCCGGAGCTGCAACAGAGAAGGCTCTCCCCCGGGGAATCGCCAGCCGACATTGGCTGGTAGATGGGATGCTCAGATGGGATGCTCAGATTTAGAGTAGTTTTCCATCTTATAAATGTGTCCCAGAAGGAAAATTAGCATCAATCATGTGTTTATTGAAGAGGCAGATAACTTCAGGTTATCCCTGAATCCTATCAACCAATGTATTAATGGTCTAAGAAGAAAAAGCAATCAGAAAAAATAAGAAAAACGCAAGGAAAGATAAAAAGGAAAAAATAAGGAAGGAATGTGCTATGCGGGTGAAGATGAGCAGGCTCCCAAGAAATAAATCCTCATGTTTTATCTTTAAAAGTGTCAGTGTAGTTTTCTATACAATATCAAACATTAACGAAATTCCCTTTTTTCAGCTCAAATAGCAGTGAATTTCAATAAAGCTACCAGCAGTCCCCTGTAAATAGGCTCCATCTTCCATCTTAAAGGTACCTGATCCTTAAAACATGAAAACAAAGTGCAGTAGAGCAATAGACAGCGCAGGTTTCTAACATATTTGCTGGTATGGTAGAGCAAAAATATATCTAGTCAAGCATGCAGCAATGACTACTAACACAATTTTTCAGTAGCTGGCCTTCAGATATCAGCCTTGAACATAGCTGCAAAATACATAGCTATTCTAATCTGAAGCCACCCATTGCTGCTTCTTCCAAAAATGTGTCTATTCCTTTCTTAAAGGCATCTTGCGCAGGGACATTTCAGCAGAATCACTGAAATATTCTCACACAGCCTACAAACATATTTAAATTGTCATTTAAAGAAGGTAGCTTAGAGCAGCGGTCACCAACTGGTGGTCCATGAGAAAATTTGGGTGGTCCACAGAAAAAATATTTGCATTTTTTAGATTACACTAAATCAGGGGTCCTCAAACTACAGCTCCTGGGCAGGATCCATGCAATGAACATTTATGTTGCTGCAGAGATTCTCCCCTTTCCGGGTCTTTTTGTGTGGGTCGGAGGGGGAGAGAAATTCCTACTTGGGGTCTGCTTCAGCCTCCTGGTGCGGGGCTTTGGGTGAAGGCTGAAGGGAAGTGCCACTAGTGGCAAAGAGCTGGAGGACCTGGAACTGGCTGACCATCTCAGTCCACTGAGCCACCAGGTGTCGGTACCTGGCCTTGCACTCCTGCAGGTCTTCCCTCTGCTTAGAAAGCCTATGCTTGTAGTCCTCAGTGGGGTGGTTCTGCTGAGCCTCCTTCTCAGCCATATGCAATATGAACTGAGTGAGCTGTTTTGCCAACTCTTTCTCCTGGTGGCTGCTTAGCTCCAACAACTGTTTCCTACTGGGGTCCTAAGGAGCTCAGCGAGCAGGTGAAGAGTGGCTGAGAGGAGAAAGGCGAATAGAGGCTGGCGAGGTGCCCCTCAATGTGACATAGCCACACCCACCCAGTCACATGACCAGCTAGCCACAGCCACCCAGCTGTTCATTAGACAGATCATGTTAGTGGTTTGCGGGATTTAAAATTATGAATTTAGTGGTCCCTGAAGTCCGAAAGGTTGGTGACCCCTGGCTTAGAGGTAGTGCTCAACTTACAATGAGCCTCCCAAAAATATATATTTATAATCCAGTTTTTGACGGATGCCTGGTTCTCTGCAGGCATGTGACTGCACTTCCAGCGCTCGGCAACTGGCCTGCATTTAAAGCTGTTTGCTATCTCCTCTGGTCACATGATTTATAATGGTTTTTTTTCTTTCCAAAAATGGGTTTACTTCCCCAGAGCTAACAATGAGTTTGCTCAACACCCATGGCGTCCTCTTAACAACTGCAGATTTGCTTAATGACCATTGACATAAAATTGGGTGGGTCATATGATGACCCAGTATTACAACCCTCGTGTATTACGACTCGAGTCTATAGAGGGTAGGCTCCATCGTGGCCAATGGAAGTTGAGGACTATCTGTATTTCCCTGACATGATACAATTCAGAAATCAATTTACAGCAATTTTAATCAGATTTTCTTGTCAAGAAGTAATGCTACTTTGGAGGAAATAATCCATATCTTAAGATACAAGCTTAACAGTATTTTGTATTGAAACATATAACATTGATTTATCATGTTTATTTTAGTTTGATGATTAAATGTGAAAAAGGGTTTTCCAATCATGATCTGAAATTTGTTTAACTAAAACATTGGGAATGCTTTGGTTAAGAGCAATAGTTAAGTAATTCAACAGCCTAATTGGAAATCACCCTATAGGAAACTGTAAATACTTTGTGTCACATAGATTGGCAGCATACAGTCTTGGCTAATTTACAGAACTAAGCAGAGCTCCTCATGTTAGAACTTTGATGGAGACCATTTGCAAGTTCATGGATACACACACCAGAATGGGAATTCAAAAAATTATCCTGAAAGGCAGCACTTATGCCAAGAAAACTGCCTGGATGTTTACACTGTATGTAAATTGCCAGGAGCAAAACAACTATTTAAAATATTACGAACGTTTCTCAACATGACAATTCAAAAATGCAGACTTATTTTGTATGGTTTAAAATGTTATAAAAACATAGGGCAATGGAAATTGGCTGAAATAAAATTAATATTGACAAAATGCTGTGATCGTGTATCCACTCATCTCTTTTCAGTGAATTTTACAAGAATTGCTTTCAGATCCAGTAATAGTCCTAACATTATTTAATAGTTCAGAATCAGAGAGAAGAAAACCTTGCTTTAAATTCCTTGTATTTCAAGAATGATTAGCTACTTGAAATATTTAGCTTAACATCTTCTTCAGTTTGCCAGTTACATTCCTGACTGATAACAATTTTGAAACTGCTCAACTAATACATTATTATGCATGTATTATCATTGATGTAGAAAACATGAAAACTTTCCAATATATTTGTTAATCAAGACAATTTATGTTCAATTACATTCAAAGTTTATAAAGAAGATGTAAATATGTAAACATCATTAGCAGATTAAAAACTTACAGAATTTTCTACCCAATCAGGCAAACACTTTCTTAACCAAAAAAGAAAAGAAACATGAAAAGTCAGTGGAAAAGAAAACTTTGGAGAGGAAGTAAAAAATAAAGTTAAAATATTAACATCCTGAAAGTGATTGTGATAAGAAAATCCTTTATCTTCTTCCAACCAATTGTGCCTCATCTAAGGGGACAGGAAAGTCCATGAGAAATCTCAGGGGAGAGAAGAATTATAAGCGAAGTATCTTCAATCCTAGTTTTATTATATTGTCCACTTTCAAGATACTACATTAAATGCAATAATATGAACAGAATAATATACGGTCTTTGTTACCTGTATCTACATCATATTTGAGAGGGCTACAATAATTCTGCCATATATATTCAATTATACTAGCAAATGATAAAACAATACCCATTCATGAGCTTATCTAATATATTTCAAGAACTCCAAGTGGGAGTTGTAATAGAGGGGAAAATAAATTAATTTCAATGAATACGAAATTCGAAAACATGGGGACAGTATGACAAGGTTAAACAATTATGGAACTATAGAGAAACATCAATTATTACTGTATTTTTCGGAGTATAAGACGCACCAGAGTATAAGACACACCAAGGTTTTGAAGAGGAAAAATTAAAAAAAAGTTTTTGCACTCTGCAAACCTCCCAAAAACAGCCCGTTTTTTGCGAACACAGGCCCGTTTCCCCCCCCCCCAAAAAAGAGCATGAATAGCCCTTAGGTGGCTTGTAGACTGCTGCTGGGGGGTGGGGCAAAAATGGGCCACTTTCACTTATTTCTACCCTCCCCAGCCCCCAGGAGCTCTCTGAAAGCTTCCTACAAGCTATGTATGGCCATTTTGATGAAGGGGCGGAGTTTCGGGGGGCAAAAATGCTGTATTCAGTGTATAAGATGCACCCAGATTTTCACCCTCTTTTTTGATTTACCATAATCAACTAAAGTTTATCAGTAATAAGGTTTGAAAGATTTTCCAGAACAAAATCTGCTTATGTTCCCATGAATAAATTCAGCCAGATCATGCTGGTATGTATTACACCTTAAAATATCACATACCTCACCCCAGCTAAGAAAAGAAAAATTACTTAGTATTTAGTGAGAACGATTATTCAGCAATAACAATTATAGAATAATAGGTAGGCAAATATTTAAAATATATTTGCCACTGAATATAGAACTTTTAAATACTTACTTCATGCTGAAATATAGCATATTTGACTATTTTATATCTATTTTATTTATTTATTTGCACTCAGCCTTTATTATTTTTACCAATAACTCAAGACGCTCAACAGAATAGCACCTTCTGCTATTTTCCCAGTAACAACCATCCTGAGAAGTAGGTTGGACTAAGAAAGAGTGACTGGCCCAAACTCTCCCAGCAGTTTTCCTGGCTAAAGCGAAACTTGAACCCATCGTCTCTGGCTTTCTAGGCTGATGCCTTAATTATTAGATCAAATAGGCTATGTGCACTGCTAATGTATAGTATAGTAATATATGTATAAATCTATACTGTATAATGTAATACATTTTATTCTCCAATAGTTTCCATGCATTGACTCCTCAACCGATAGTGCTTTCCCCTCTAATGGTTTGAATACTGACAGTTTCTTAAATGCCAAAGAAATGAAAATTGCTTAGTGGTCTAGATAAAACCAAATCCAATTTCACACGATATCCATGGTTCAAGAAAACATATATAAATGTATTTTCTTGAGTAGCAATTTTCATTCAACAGAAGTCACTAACAGTTGTATTTTAGACATTTGAATGCAAAGATAACAAAGGAAACCAGAAATGTCTTGTCTTTCAGTATGCTTTGAATCTCTGAAATAAATGTTTTCTGGAGGAATTTGCATGATTAGCCAGGATTGGGTATAATGATGTCCAATTGGCCTCGAGACAGAGTTAAAACTGAATCCACACCTCTGTGCTCCTTGCTTCTGGTTCCCAGTTTCAACTCTGTCTGGCCGAAGAAGGACGAGTTGCTTTTGGTTCCAGAGATTCCCAAACACAATCCAGTGCCATCCTGCAATTTCTTCCTACCTGTCTTCCTCCTTTTGCCTCCATCTGCTTCCTGGAATCCTCCCCATGGTGTGGCTTGCTCCCAGCCACCGGTAAGGGTTTTGAAAATTGTTTGTTGGGGCGATTAGAGATGAGATGCCATTCCGACGACCATTTTGGACCTCATGTTCTGGCGGGTTGCATGCGCTCAGGCAGAGGCTGCTACGGAGCCTCAATCTCATACCTGCTATTTATTTATCAGCACAAATATAACAAATGTAACAAAAAGGCAACAGTAAAAAATATTGGGTTTCTGTCTGGATGGTCTCTTGTGACGAGCTGAAGGACAGAGAATGGAAGTAGTGATCTTCTTCCCATATTTGGGCATACCGGGGGTTGTAAAATCTAAATAGATACCTTTCACCCTGGCTGGCTGATAAGGAGTAAAGCTATGTGGCTCAATGGTTAACACATCTGCCTTAGAGGCAATAGAGCACAGGTTCGATTCCCAGCAAGGGTATGGCTAGCTGATGAGAGCTAAATAGCTCAAAATAGATCTATACTAGTCTCCCTTTATTTATTTATCAGCACAAATATAACAAATGTAACAAAAAGGCAACAGTAAAAAATATTGGGTTTCTGTCTGGATGGTCTCTTGTGACGAGCCGAAGGACAGAGAATGGAAGTAGTGATCTTCCTCCCATATTTGGGCATACCGGGGGTTGTAAAATCTAAATATATATATAGATTTTATATATAATATATAATATATAATATATAATATATAATATATAATATATAATATATAATATATAATATATAATATATAATATATAATATATAATATATAATATATAATAATATATAATATATAATATATTATATATTATATATTATATTATATATATTATATTATATTATATTATATTATATTATATTATATATATATATATATATATATATATATATATATATATATATATATATATATATATATATATATATATATATATATATATATATATATATATATATATATATATATATATATATATATATATATATATATATATATATATATATATATATTTCAGAACCAGCAGTAAAAAAAAATTGAATTTCACCACTGGTAGTCATACTTATAAATGCTTTACAATTAACTCAAGGAGTTTCCAAAAACGCAGATTTGTTCATACTGATATACCTGCTTCTTAGATATTTCATTAATTAGATGCATATCCTGCCAAGACAAAGTCCTTATTCTTATTTTTATTTCCCCGCAAAGAAACATTGTTGTATGTTGTGCATTTCTTCCTTCTTTCCAGCCTGATCAAAGTCAAAGGGATTTATTTTAAACACATAATCCCAACATGTTTCTTCTTTTAATCTCTAACAAGTTAATTCAATTTTTCAAATGTGACAGATGACGATCTCTGACACTAGTTAAGCTTGTCAATATCAATCTAGGTACAAGTTCTTATTAAAAAAATATAACTTTAGGGAAAAAGTTAAAAAACTTTTTTTGTTAAGCCTGTCTCCTACCTTCAAATGACAGATCAAAATCAATGGATATTTTACATTTTTATATAGAAACTACTTATATTTTTAGGGAAATTATTTACATAGGGATATAAAGGCACCATAGAAAATTTAAACAATACATAAATTTAAAACATTTTGATAGTAAACAACACTGTAAATGTTACCATGTAAAGGTTTTCAGTGGTTTACATATCGATAATTTAACATGCAAATATTCCTGCAAATAATAAAAAGGCTTATATATTTGGAGTGTGTATAAAGGAAATTGTAAGAATGTTTGCTGTTATTTCCATAGGGAGCTAACCAGTGAGTCAAGAACTTTAAACTTGAAATTGCCTTTAATATCCATTTCACAAATGAACAATCCTGTCAGATGTAAGACCTTTTGTTTTAAGATAGTACTCTTCAAATGACACTGGTCAGCAATATTTTAAACATTACTTCTAATTTGCTCATAAAATTTGTCCAGTGAGGCTGAATTGACTTGGTATGAGTTGAATTCTAACAATTTTTTTAAAGTTGTAATCCTGAGTAGTTTTTTTAGAATTGCAGTATAGCTACTTTCTCCAGGCAGTGGAGACAGCAGCCAGGATGGGTTGTCTCTGTCCATTGACCATCAGACTAAGTCTACAGTTGTGACATCACTGGTACCACTGGTGGCTCCTCCCAGCTTTAACAAAGGTAGATCTGTTGACTGACGCATGGTATTAATCACAAGTATTGATAACACCCTCACGTTCTCCTCCAGAAAGCCCTGAGTTATTGATAATCCAAATCAGTAAAAAGAGTCCCAGGAGAAGTCAGACAAAGGATGGGGCTGGCTGCTGTCTCCCCTGCCTGGAGAAAGGGTGTATCAGGTGAGAAAGCCCATTCTCCCCAGTTGGTGGAGATAGCAGCCAGGATGGGACATACCAAAGCTTGCCCATAATATCAAGGGTGGAAAGATGACTGTCCTGAGGATGATTGTTCAGACCTGACCTGTTGGAATACCCTCCTGCCAAAGGCAGCATCTGCCGACGCATATCTATCTAGTCTATAATGGTTTACAAATAGAGATGGTGAAGATCATGTAGTCGCCTTGCAGATTTCCTCAATGGAAGCTTGGGTAGATCATGCTGCGAGTTGAATGCGCTGTCACGTTCAGAGGGAGAAGTAGTCTGAGAGCTCTGCATGCCTTCAAGATGCAGGACCTGATCCAACATCCAAAAGACCTAGAAGAGGCTTTAGCACCCATGTTAGTTTGATGAAAAGAAACAAGCAAGGCCTCTGAACACTGGAAGGAAGCAGTTCTTGAGATGTAGATGCAGAGTGCGTGGCGCACATCCAGCTTGTGCCATTTGTGTTCAAGTCTATGAGCAGGGGAAGGACACAAGTTAGGGAGAACGATCTCCTGGGCCCTGTGAAATTGACTGTTGATCTTTGGGATAAAAGCCCTGTCAAGGCGGAGCACCACCCTGTCTTCATGGAAGATACAGAGGTCTTGTCTAGTGGACACGGCTGCAATTTTAGAAATGCAGCATGCAGAGGTAATTGCCACCAAAAAGAAGACTTTGAGAGACAGTGTGTAGAGGCTCGAAGGGGGATTTAGTGAGAGTGTCCAGTACTCTGCCGAGGTCCCAGTTGGGGAATCTCTGCATGGTGGGAGGACTGAGGTTGGCGGCCCCCCCGAGGAATCGAGTTCCTAGTGGGTGGTGAGAAAGAGTCTCAAAGGATGGTGATATAAGAACCAACGCTAGTGTAACCACTTGCCTTTTTAGGGTATTGACAGAAAGTCCAGAGTCCAGCCCTTGCTGAAGGAAGTCCAGGATTGCTGGAACCGATGCAGAAAATGGGACCACATCGTGACTGTCACACCAAGTGTGGAAGGCCCTCCAGGAGGCATCATAGATATGATTAGTTGAGGCATGCCTGGAGGCTTGGAGATCTGAATGATCCTTGGAGAGAGGTTCGCTGTAGCTAGAGCTGTCCGCTCAATCTCCAAGTGGTCAATTGTATCCAGAGCAGGTCCGGATGGACGAGCGAGCCTTGTGTCAGGGTGGCCTTGTGTAGGAGATCCGCCACAGAGGGGCCACTGAGTGGATCACCAAGTCTGCAAACTGCAGCCTGCATGGACAGTGAGGGGCTAGAAGATGAGCTGCTCCTTGATCATCTTTCTGATGTTGTTTTGGACAATCGGAAGAGGGAAAAACACATATACCAGGAGAGACAGTCTGGGGAGAGAAAGACTGTGCTCTGCACCGTGTCGAATACTGCACCTAGGTATAGCAGTCATATCATGGAGACAAGATAGCTTTTCTCCATGTTTATGGAGAACCCGTATTCCCCGAGTATCAACAGAGTGGTCTGGAGGTCCCTGCGGGCCTGGTGTTCTGACCTGGACTGTATGAGCACATCGTTGAGGCAGCACTGTAGTCTGATGGGCCAGGCACGTAGATGGGCTGCTATTGCCGCGAGTACATTGGTGAACACCCTTGGTGCAGACTACAGACCAAACGGGAATGCCTTGTACTGGTAGTGCTTCGAGGCAAAGCAGAACCTTAGGTACTCTCTATGGGCAGGCTGGATGGGGATATGGAGGTGTGCCTCCGTCAAGTCCACCGATGTTAGGTGGTCGCCCTGCCTGATCCTCTCTAGAATAGTTTGGAGTGAATGCATTTTGAACCTGCGGTATTTGACATACAGGTTCAGAGTTTTGGGGTCGAGAATTGCCCTTGACTCCTCCGATGCTTTTGGGACAATGAAGAGTTGGGAATAAAACCTTGACCTTCCTAATCCAGAAGGACCGGTTGAATTGCCTGGATCTCCATCAGGTGCTGGATGGCTTGTTCCATCAGGAGCCTGCGAGCCGGTTCCCGAGGTGCAGGACAACGCATCGGGGGGGGGGAGAAATTCCAATAACAGGGCAAATTGTATTGTGTTTAGGATCCACTGGTCTGAAGTAATAGTTGTCCACCAATTGGCAAAGGCCGACAGGTGACCCCCTATTGGGAGACAGTTCAGACAGTCACTTCTGACGTCTGAATGGTGGGTTGGAAGGTCTCTTGAAGGGTTTCTTGGGAGGGAAACATTCCTCCACTCCTGAAACTGACACCTGGGGAGGGGTTAATCCTACCTTTGCATTTTTTTTTGGCTTTAAGGAGAAGAGATGTAAAGACCGCTGGTTTGAATAATCCTACCAAGGTAGGCTGGTCAGGAGTTGTACCCTCATCTTCAGACAAGTCAGAATACCTGATTGCCTGATCCTCATCCACCCCCACTGAGGCCTGACCTGAGGGAGATGGAATTGACTGGGTAGAAGGACTTTTGCCCGTGTGAGAAGGCCCAGGAGATGGCACAGTAGAAGCAGGTAAGGGAGCCTGAGAAGCAGCAGCATGTTGTTGCTGGAGGCCTGCTGCAATCCTCTGCGTGATGGTCTCAGAGATAATGGAAGCCATATCCAGCCCTGTTGCAGGCAAGGGACCCTGGGGCAATAAAAAGGAAGGCTGTACCTCAGGAGAAAGCTATGGAGCCAAAGGTGCAGGGGATGGTTCAAAAGGCCCAAAACTGGCCTGATGTGGAGTCTACTGTGATTCTTCCTCACTGTCTGATGACAGATCAAAGGCAATTTGGCCCGGCATGAATGGATGTGGGCTGGCAGGGTGCACTCCAAGGGCTTGAGCCTGATGCTTAGCAAGTAGGCATTGAATCTTCACAAATTCCTTGTCCAGCTGGAGCTGGCAACAGTCCTCAGCCTTTTGGGCAGCCTTGGAAATTTTAGGAGGCCTGCCTTTTGAGCGAAGCTCTGGGGCTGTTCTCTTTCTAGTGGTTGTTACCCCAGAAAGATCTGCCACCGGGTTATCAGGCGGTGAAATGCCTGGGCTGGGCTCGCTTTGATCCCCCTTTGGTGAGACCATAATCAATTGGTGGTTCAGTGACTCACCACACCGGTATCTGCAGAGGCTTGGAGCAGAGAGGTGGTTCGTGCCAATATCTAAGAGTCTGCAAGAGGCTATGTGGTGAGGAGAGGTTTGGCAGCAAAATAAACTGTCGAGGCTGCTTTAAAATGGCCGCCAGAGCTCCAAAAAGGTTTTTAAAAAGCGCTCTGGAGGCTTTTTGCAGCCAAAACCAAGCTGGGAGAGCAGCAGTGATGAAAAGCTATAGAGCTGGCTTCACGACGGGGACCATTGGGTTTCTGCCCGCAGGCTTGCCCAATGATTAGAAGTTGCGGGGTGCTCCGGAGATGCCTCGTGGCACCCGCCATGACAGGAAGCAGAAGAAAAGCATTTTGCAATTCACAAGGAGAAGAGCAGAAGCTAAACCTTTAGACAAGCCAATTAGAATTGTATAGAATTAAATTTGGGGAAAAAAGGGTAAATAATTTGGAAGAGAACTAATTTATGTGTCCAGTCCTGATCAGTTTGAGTCTAAAGCTGGGAGGAGCCACCAGTGGTACCAGTGATGTCATAACTGTAGGCTCAGTCTGATTGGTCAATGGACAGAGACAACCCATCCAGGCTGCTGTCTCCACCAACTGGAGAGAATCACATTTTATTAGACCAAGAGCCACAAGAAACAGAATCCATAAATTCTGACTGGATTCAAAGAAATGCAATCAATACTACTCATGAATTATATGCAAGAAATGTAACTCATTGCTAAGTTCATACTGTCAGCAAATAGACATAATTTAATTATAAAACTGTATTATATCTATCTATCTATCTATCATCTATCTATCTATCTATCTATCTATCTATCTATCTATCATCTCTCTCTCTCTCTCTCTCTCTCTCTCTCTCTCTCTCTGTGTGTGTGTGTGTGTGTGTGTGTGTGTGTGTGTGTGTGTGTTCCAACATAACTCTGGAATGCCTTGAGCAATTTCAATCAACACAGATGACTTACTCTCTGGAAACAAATATTGTGGGGGTAAGATACCCCTAAAAAACCCCGGTGTGTGTGTTCTGTTCAGATACAGCCTATTGTGCTTTAAAATGGCTTCTACTGTGCAGCGCAGTGGAGTTGCCATGGTGGCTTCAGAATACTCCACAAAGGGAGAGGTCTCTCTGGTAAGGGGGAAAATCCAACTTTAGAAATTACATTTGGTCTGGACATTTCCTCCCTATAAATAAATACCCAGGCAACACCGGGTTTTCAACTAGTATAGTTTATACAAAGGGTTGCCTCAAATAAATTAAGGAAGATGGATCGTTTCCCATTTGAAATTATAGTTATTGTGCATTTGTGCCTAGATCTAACTATAGAAGTCAGAAATCATACCCTCATCCTAAATTATAAGGCTTTTCAAGGTTGTGCTATCCCAAGAAAAGACAAGATTGCTTTAAAACTTTTTGATTAGTGCTATGTTCATGTTTACATATACTTCATGGATGCTTTTTATTTTCAGGACAAGTAAATAGTACATCCGTAACTAAATGGGCTTTGTGTTTTTTTTTTTAAAAAGATGTCTACACATAATCATATTGCTACAGAACATTATTACATAAAATATGTTCCCACACACTGATTTGGCCCAAAGGCACATAGTTATAATTAGCTATAAACAATATTGATTAAAAGATTACAACTTTAATGCCTGTGTGCCTTTCTCAAAATTAGTGTATTAAAGTTAAACAATTATTTTTAACATTACTGCTAAATTACCTTGAGCTACTGTAACTCAATTTTTAAAAATCAGCAGTGTGTGTTTTACAATGAAAACAAACCATGAAAACCAATACGGATGAGCACAAAAAAATCAATCATGCTATGAATTTATCTAGTTATTATTCATAAATTTACAGGAGTTTAACTTTTCAGTTGATAAGATACTTGATATTCTGTCAAAATTTGGATATACTGATCGTGGGAAAATTAAAATTTGAATACACAGATATAGTCCTCAACAAGGGATTCTATCTTGGAGTTTTCAGAAGGTTTTTCTTTATATTCCCAGCTGTCCTAGATATATAAACATCCTGAAAATATACACATTCACACTGCTACTGTTGCTGCTATTTCAGAAAATTGCTCTGAGACCAGGCTGTCTGCAAGGGGATTGGGGTTGTCCAAAACATCAAGAGTGGGAATCACAATTGTGCCATCAAGTCCCTTTTGTAGATGCATCAATTTTGCCTACACATACAGTGTGGTGATACTTCAATTGCACAGTTGCAATTCACCATCTTGACTTTTGTGACCCCCAACCCACGCTATAGATTTTAAACAACAAACATTTTTTATGGCAAACATTTTCCTGTGAATTATTTCAATACACATCTAGGCCGAAAAGCACATTGCAAGCAAAATGAAACAGCTAAACATAAGAAAAATAGTCTTTTTTTTTTAACTTATAGAATCAATTATAGTGGGAAAAAAATACTGAGATTGAATACTAATGTAGAGTCATTCCAGGAGCAAAAGGTAGCACAAATCATTTTTTAGGATTATTATAATTATTATTAAATTCAGTTACCACCCATTTCGCAGTTTAATGTGACTCTGAGCGGCTTACAGTATAATCCTGTTAGAGACAGAAGTCAACAAACAGCTGGTTATGAATTACAGGTAATCTTCGATTTATGACCACAATTGAGCTAGAATTATGGTTGTAAGTTGTTGTGGTCATTAAGCAAGCTCAAGTGATTGCCTTGCTTAAAACTCACAATGCTGGCTCTCCCAATTACTGTCATTAAGTGAAACATGGGGTGGCGCCCACAATGCTACAAGACAACTTCTGCAGGAATGTTGCACGATAAATCGGATGGGTGCTCTTTCGGAAAGACGATCTTCAGAAATCATCTTCCAAATGAGAATCAGCCCATGTGCCCATCTTCCTCTACAAAAACCATCTAGTGCCATCCTGGAAGTGGGCACTGTTTTGTAAGCTTCCAAAAGATGGCAAAAAAAATCACCTTTCCAAAAAGATCATCTTTCTGAAAGAGAATCAGCTGATGTAGAGCAAGGGGTAATGGGGCAGGAAGAAGGCCCAAGGATGTGGATATCCAGCAGGGTGGGGTAGCAGGGCAAGTTTTTTGGGGTGCTGCAGCAGCTATAACCTCAAGTATAGGTCATACTGTTCTTTCCTCGCCACCGTCATAATTTTGAATGGTTGCTAATTGAACATCATAAGTCAAGGACTATTTGTAACAACTGTACTTATCAACATGAATTTAAATGATAAACTGTTCAATAGAAAGGCCTGGTTTATCAAATATTTTATACTTATTTATCGCTCAAGTGGTCAGCATCTACTATAAAATACTTCTATGGTAGTTAAAAATATTCACTAGTGACATGTTGTATTTCAGATGTATTCCTTTAGCAAGAGAATTTTTAAACCTATAATACATTTATAATTTTGAAGCATGGCATGCAGTAATTAAAATAATTTAAATAAGCATGTGCAGATTTATTATTAAAAAACAATAGCAATTTTCAGTAGAAATGTAAACCAATTATGTCACCTTTTAATATAATGATGCAGAGACCCAAAACTATTAACACATACATTCAAAGATCTTTTCGCAAGATAAACATCCTTCTTATGCTAAACCTTCAATTTCCTGTTTTAATCATCTGAACTATGAGATTATTATCTGAGAGGAATTCAGAAGAGGCAGTATAAAAGGTCTGTTTTATTTAGCTCACTTTTCAGCTCTAATCTGGTACTAATATTAACAGTAAATATAATCAGGATTTTATATTTTCATATGATAGGGACCTCAGAAAGAATTAAAAGAGAAACTTGAAAAATAGGAAATCTGCATTCTAGGTTAAATGACCAAGAGTTCATTTTAATTCAACAAAGATAGTGCTGTACAACAAAATTAAACTATCGCAGGTGCAAAGAACCAATCTTGCAAATTTATATTGAAATCTGTTAGAATGCATTTTTTTCTTTTTCTTTCTATCACACTTTTGTAATAAGATGTTGAATAAAACAGACAGTGTCCCATCTTAAGAGCTGGAACAAGTCTTGACCTTTAATTTATTATAGCCAGAGATAATTACTTGATATTAATGTAAAGTATCAAATACATTCTTGAATTTCAATAAAAGTTATTGAATAGATTTTTAGGTCAGGTTCCCCCTTAAAGCAAAGAAAAAAATAAGTATTGTACAATATACACACAGTTGTATCTGGTAATAGAGAGTCCTAGTTTCCATTACTTTTCAGAAAAAATTCAATTACTTTAGGGTCATAGCCCTATTGTACTACATGAGATGTTCTGCATATAGTTTGTATCTAGTTGTGAAGATAATTATTTTTTAGGCTGGAAAATTTGATATTTTATTTGGTATAGACGTGATAGGATATAAACCTTATTATATGCCAAATATTCTAAGCTTCAGGTGTACTTCAATGTAGTAGAGTTTATTAAGAGTTATTTGACAATCATTACAAGTCCAACAAGACCAGTTTTGCACCTGTACAGTGATGTATCTATATCTGAATCCATGATTTATACGGATTGTAGAACTACTTATACTTTAAATCCCATATACAATAATTCATATTACTTGGATTATCCAAACTCAGGCTTGCTGTTAGAGTGAGTTCATATTCACAGTAGGATTGTTAAATTGTCAAACAGGGAGAGTGCATATATCCTCAAAACTGTACAGGTAGTCCTTGACTTATGACCATTCACTTAACTACAGTTCAAATTAACAATGGCCTTTGAAAAAGTCACTTATGATGTAATTACAACTGTTACCCTACCTTCATGATCACATGATTGCAATTTGGCAACCAATTTTCATTATGACTAGTTGCAGCATCCTATGGTTGTATGATAGCTATTTGTAAAAAAAAAAAAAACCACCATTGGTTAAACTGGATTCACACTTATGACTACAGTGACTTATGACCATCGTAAAAATTGGCCTAAAATTGTATCCAGTCAGATGGTGACTCAACTTATGACCTCAACGACTTTTGATGGAAATTCCAGTCCCAACTATGATCCTAAGTATAACAAATTAGGAACAATCTTACACTTACCACATGACATATCACCCAGGCAAGGTATGTTATTGACCCCATCAATTAAAGAATTTTGAGTAATGGAATGCAGGAAGAGACTCTTCTTTGCCATTGCCCCACCCTTTGGAATATTTTTCCCCTAGAGATGAAGTGGGCCCCCTCTTTCCTGATCTTTTGCAAGGGTATAAAGCAGGATGGATTTGATTTAAATCAAGTCGATTTAAATCATGATTTAAATAACTAGTAAAAATTTAAATCATAATTTTTAAAGAGCAACTGTCATCTCTGCTACTCCTGACCTGCTGTTTACTTATCGACAGTCCCAATGTTGCAGAATATACAGCCTCATGTTGCATAACTAAGCTCCATTTCATGCTGAATAAACTAAATTATTTATCTTATATAGAAAACTATATTTAAATAGATTTTTACTCCAAAAGCACTTTATTAAAATAAATTTGATAAAAATTTTAAAAAATCCAATTTAAAATTTAAAAATCCATTTTTTTATATATATTTTTTGAACCCTGGTGTCAAGACCTGGTTTTGCCAATTTGCATGGGACTCCCAAAATGGCATGAAACTTTGGGTGTGGTTAAGTGCCTTAAAAGTGCTCCTCCATATTTTAATTTCTAATTATTTCAATGTTGATTTTTACAAAGCTCCCACTTTACTGATGTGTTGTATTTTTATATTGTATTTATGCATTTAGCTGTAAATCGCCCAGAGTCACTCTGAGAGTGAGATGGATGGTACCTAAATGTGATAAACAAAGCTTGTGTGGGTCCTTAGCATGCTACTTTGCTATGGCCCAATCATTGTTATGCAATAACAAAATGAATACCATATGATTAGGTGTCTTCCAACTGTGCATAAAATGCCCTAGCAGACTCAATCTACTCCCAAAGCGTACTGTGCAACACAATTAGCCTTCCTATTGCTAGAGCAAAACTGGTGAATGGAGACTCCAGCAGAACTTAGTGCTTTACAATATTTAGTCCCAATGGATGATAATCTGACACCTCAAGAATTAACAATTTACTGTATATACTCGAGTATAAGCCTAGTTTTTCAGCCCACTTTTTGGGCTGAAAAAAGCCGCCTCGGCTTATACTCGAGTCAGTGAAAAATTTGCCCGAAATGGAGGAGAAAAAGGGGCGGGGCCATGCCGCTGGGTGACACTCGTGAATGGCCCAGTGCCCCTGTGAGTTTCCCCTCCCTCTGTGTCAGTTTGCCGCGCAGCGCGCACCGCACCATCCCCCCTCCTCACGTTCTAATGTAATGCAGGGCTGTCTTACGATTCCCCTTCCTCCCCCTCCTGCCGCTCTGCAACGATGTCCCACCTCCTCCTTGTTATGGCAAGCAGCCACATAGCGATGTCCCACCTCCTCTGGTACAGTGATCCAATGATAGGAATCACTGTGCCGTGTGTCATAGGAGGCGGGACATCGCTCCCGCGGCTGCACGGGACATCATCATCACAGCGGGACATCAGCATCATGAGGTGAGTGAAGTATTTCATTGAATACACCGCTAGTTTACTGTTTTTCTTTGAAATAAATATTCAAAAACATTATTGGTATCTATTTTTATTTTTGAAATTTACCGGTAGCTGCTGCATTTCCCACCCTAGGCTTATACTCGAGTCAATAACTTTTCCAGTTTTTTGTGGTAAAATTAGGTGCCTTGGCTTATATTCGGGTCGGCCTATACTCGAGTATATACGGTATAGATTTTAACTATATAATCTTTGCTATGTTGTGTCTGGGTTTTAAATGGTCTAGGGTTTTTTTTAATTGTTAGTCTATATTGTTACTCCATACTCTAGCACTGATGTTACCTAGTTTGAGTAATGAAATGACTGCAAAAAAACAGCAAGGACCCCTTCATAGTCTTGTTGTGAGATGCTGAGCAATATATAAATTTGGTAAATAAATAAACCAAGAAATAAATAGTACACCATATTGATGACTATGTATATTAACAGAAGGGAATTAATGATAGATGAGTGATAGAATTTGTTCCTTATAAATAACTCACAAATCCAATACTTATTACTACATTATATATGTAGTGGTTATATATTTAGTGGCTAAGGCACCAGGCTAGAAACCAGGAAACTGTGAGCTCTTAAGCATAAAAACCAGCTGGGTAACTTTGTCCAGTCATACTCTCTCAGCCCAACTTACCTTACAAGGTTGTTGTGGGGGAAATAGAAGGAGGAGAAGAATTAGGTATTTTGCTGCCCTGAGTTATTTATAAGAATAATGAAGACAGGATTTTAAAAAGCTAAATAAAAATCTATACACTAACACTATGTCTAACCCTACAGCTAATACCAAGTAGAACAGTACTCATATTTGTGCTCATCAGACTACATAAGAATCATTTTTGGCATTGGAAGTCACACAAGGTTATCACCACTTCATATAACCTTAGGTTGATGTCAACAATATAAGTAACATAGTCAAAACACAATAGTTAACCTTGCCATTTCAATAGTTTGCCCTGAAGATCCCCAACTTTATCAAATATCTCTTCAGTTTCTATTTCAGTTCACATTTCAGAAAGGCTAGCAGCTTGAAGATGAGCAGTGGCCGGAGGCATATTTTGTTTGCCTTCTGTAGGAATGAATGTTACTTTTACTTAAGAAACAAAAATCTGATGTGCTTAAGGATAAATATGACCAAGGACAAAGCAAGTCTGCTTGAAAGAGAAATCCCTGCGTTCTTTCATGCAATAAAAGCAGAGAGTGTGTTACAGAGTAAATAGGCTTTTATTTTCATGAATACTAATTAATTCCTATGCTACTCATACATAAACAGAATGTGTACCCAAAAGTAGAAACAACCAGTGCAGATATTGAAAAAAACATTTCTCCATTGTTTTGAGAAGGTATTCACAAAGATGCAGCATAGCCTATGAACAAACGCTTATTTAAATCTTAAGATGTTTAAGTGCTTTATTCTAGACTATAAATGAAATCTAATTGCCAGGCCATTTTGCTTTAATATATATGCGTGTAGCATCAAAATAATAATAATAGTGGTTTGTGCTATTGGAAGGAGTTGCATGCAGAAATTGGGTTTTGAGCTCAAGAACCCTGCTGACTGAACAAATGACAAAAACTGATAGCCGAGGAAAGCAGGGAGTCATGCTGAGCAGCAATACTGAGGGCTGAAACAGACTTCAAGAAATCACAGCTTCCAGCACAAATCTGACCAGAAGAAAAACTGATATTTTTTTTATATTTTTATACGGATAATGGTTCGTTCTCATCAGGTTAAATGGCGAAAGGTGATTTAGTCAGTGTGGCTCCCATATACTTGAACTGTCTTATGGAAAACTAGACTAATAGGAAGCTTATAGTAATGCCTAGCTAGTGTGCTATCTCCTGAAGTTCCACAGATAAATAACTGGATTACAAATGGATGCAATATCAGAAGTACAAATAATTCTAATCCTAAAAATATTAGAAAGTCATTTTGTTAGAGTTTGCAAAACCAATCACATCCAGAAAGCACACACAGGTACCTTATTCAGTAGGATTCAGTAACTTCTCTTTATATATAACACATAGGTCATATGTACAATACGAAAAGCAGGTTTTTCAACGTGGTAGTAAATACAAACAAAACACAAGCAGAGGAGAGAACAATTTCTGTTTCAGTTCAAAGCAGCAGACTAGTTTTGAGCTCAGCACAGACTCAGAGCTTTAGTACAGAACAATCGAACTAAGCCACCCCCAGGCTCCTTGCTGTCTCCTTGTTGCTCACATAGGAAATACTGTTTCAGTTTCCAAACAGCCCTCACTGGCTGACTTAGTTGCTATGCCTATTCATTGGCTGACCTTGTTACCATGTCTTCATCATGAACTCTCATGCAGTGGCACATTTTACTGAAAATCATGTAGAATAAAAGGTCATTCTAATACCAAGACCTGCAATAAAGGATCCAGTTTCTTTACTGCCAACCAAGTGATTCTTTGGTAATATTCAATCTGCTTTTCTGTCTTCCTGGATTGTTTTTTCTTTCCTCCTAAGTTGCCCCCTCATCTAAGTAGATTGATATCTGTGGTTCCAATTACCTTGTTTGGGTCTTCTAGACTCTACCACACATTGCATGTGATACAAAATATTCTGATCTAGAAGTAAAATACTTCTGAAGAGATAGGACCCTAAGGTGACAGGAAAGGAAATATGATTAACTAATCAGATCCTGGCATGATGTGGTCATGTAGGACAACTGTAATCAAGTCCAACTATCTCTATGCCAAACAATGGTTATTAAGCTACCCTGTTTGAGAGATATCCTGTTTAATATCTTTCGCTACTTTCAGTTACCTGCAATAGCTATATTGGCTTGACACATAACCCAACACAAAATATAAATCAAGTATTATACATAACTTTTAATATATTGCATTTATTACACTGGTAAATACACCTACGTATTCTGCAAATATCACCTGTTTCATTGGCATTGAATTCATCAAGAAGCAAAGTTTATAATTGCTGAAAATTAACGTCTCCATTCTTGTTTGCATTAAATGATGGTATATTGCCATTTTTAATGAATTCCACTGATGGTGGAATAGATATGTACCAGGATGTATTTTTTTTAAGAATCTAACATAGTTCTGGAATAAATTTGCTTGAAAATAATTTAATGCAGATTAGAGTTAACTCTAACATAGCATGCTATATAGGTGGTCCTCAATTTATAACCTTAATTGGGACTGGAATTTCCATTGTTAAGTGAGGCAGTCATTAAATGAGTTGTGCCCAGTTTTAAGAACTTTTTGTGGGGTCATTAAGTGTATCATAGTGGTCATTAAGTGAATTACATAGCTGTTATCATGCTTGTTAAACGAATCATGTAGTCTTTAAGCAAATCTGGCTTTTCCCATTCACTTTCCTTTTGAGAAGCCAGTGGAAAGGTCACAAATTATGAGAGCGTGGTCCCCAGGATGCTGTAATCATTGTAAATACATGTTGGTTGTTAAACACCCAAATTATGATCATGTAGCTATGTCTCCATTGTAGTGGAGACATTACAATGGTCATAACTGCGAGGATTTGTCATAAAACTTTTTTTAGCACTGTTGTAACTTTGAATGGTTGCTAAAGGAATGGTGATAAGTTAAAGACTATTTGTAGACTGATAGAAAAAAAAATTGTCTGCCCCTTAAAATTATTGTTTGTGTTGAATCAGTACATTCATTTACGGTTTGAATTAAAATACTTCATTAGTTGACTACATGCTTCACATAAATGCAAGCACTGAATATCAGATGCAAGGAGGAACGTGTATGAATGATTCTATGCTGCTTTTGTTTGCCTAAGAAGCAAAGCTTTCTGCCTTGTCTTAAAGGCTAAGTTCACTGGTCTACAAATACTCTTTTTTTCATTCATAAATCATAGTATTAATTTCCCAAACAATAAATGTCAATGACATTGTACTCTAGGAAGTGATTTGCAAAATTAAATTTTTTTTTATTTTTTAAAAAATATTTTATTTTATCAATTTCATATATACATTCACAATTATATGATCTCATAACTGTTATTAATAATATGTATTTATAACAATTTTTCCCTACCGTTGACAATATACTTGAAGATTGCTTTCTTAACATCCCATAGATCCATCTTATCTTACAAGGGTCCTACTTCTTTTTTCCTCCCTCCCTCTTTCCTTCCCTCGTTTCTTCTCTCCTACTCCCCTTCCTTCCTTCCCTCCTTCCTTCCCTCCCTCCTTCCCCTTCCCTCCTTCCTTCCTTCCCACCTTTTCTCCTTTTCTCCTTCCTTTCCCCCTTCCTTTCCTCCTTCCTTCCCCCCTTCCTTCTCTCCTACATTCCCTCCTTCCTTCCCTCCTTTCTTCTCTCCTTCTCTCCTTCCTTCCCTCCTTCCTTCCCTCCTTCCTTCCCTCCTTTCTTCTCTCCTTCCCTCCCTCCTTCCCTCCTTCCTACCCCCCTTTCTTCTCTTTCTTCTCTCCTTCCTTCCTCCTCTCCTTTCCCTTCTCTCCTTCCCCTTCCTCCCCTTTACCCTTCCCCTCTTCTTCCCATTCCTCCCCTCTTTCCTACTCTTACATTCCCTCCCATTCTTCCTCTGCCTTTCCCTTTCTCCTATTCCTCTCCTTTCTCCTCTCCTTCCTATCTTTCCTTCTACTCCTCGCAAAACTAAAATTTAACTAGCCTTAAAATTCTACATCTCGCCATCATTTAATTAATGCACACAGTGGTGGGATTCAATTTTTTTTACTACCGATTCTGTGGGTATGGCTTGGTGGGCATGGCATGGTCTGGTGGGTATGGCAGAGGAAGGATACTAGCAATAGCAATAGCAGTTAAACTTATATACCGCTTCATAGGGCTTTCAGCCCTCTCTAAGCGGTTTAGAGTCAGCATATTGCCCCCACAGTCTAGGTCCTCATTTTACCCCCTCAGAAGGATGGAAGGCTGAGTCAACATTGAGCCGGTGCGATTTGAAGTGGCCTGCAGTACTGCACCCTAACCACTGCGCCACCTCGGCTCTGTAAAATCTCCATTCCCACCCCACTCCAGAGGAAGGGTACTGCAAAATCCCCATTTCCTCCCGATCAGCTGGGACTCAAGAGGCAGAGAATAGATGAGGGTAGGGCTAGTCAGAGGTGTTATTTACCAGTTCTCCGAACTACTCTAAATTTCCACTACTGGTTCTCCAGAACTGGTCAAAATCTACTGAATACCACCTCTGAGTGCACATGATACTTTTCATCAATTATGACAGAATTCCTCCCTTCTCCAAGTTTACAATAGCATTTCATAGCAAATTAGATATTATTAAGAAGAAAACAGAAAGTGAATTTGGTATTCTTCCGTATGACATTATTATGTAAAATGAAGATATCTACAAATGGGAATTTGGATTTTGGCTTTGTTTTTAAGTCAAGCCTTAGAAACATTGGCTTCAGGAGCACCTTTTTGTATTTTAACAAACAGAATAAGAACTACTAAAATGTTGAGAACTAATGTTTAATTTAATATCAGTAAAATTCAGTAAAAATATCAGTAAAATTCTGGTGAAAAATCTGTACTTTCTTTAACCACTCAGAAGTGGTGGAATACAACCTATTCTTACCACAGCAAAAGAGAAGAATGGCTGAACTGCATTGCAAACAACTCATCATTCATCATTATAGTCCCTAGCTGGCCAGGTAAATAAGAATACATGAAAGTTTAACAAAACTCTATGTTCCAGGTTAGTCACACGCTTCCACTCTTTGGAGACCGCAGGCTTTACTTGTAATCGCAGCCCATTCTTCACACTGGCAACTATTCAATGCAACTGATGGTACTGCTTGAACAGAGTCCAAAACTGTCTAGTCAGTTCATTCACTGATGCCAATAACAGCTGATATGGAGAAAGCGTACCCTGCTGGGAAACAAATACAATCATGGGTCAGTGTTCTCAACATCTTGTAATATTGTGTCCTTAACTTGTTGGAGGAATACTCAAAGGAAATGTCCAACCTCTCTGCTTTTGTTAAAAGGAAGCATTCAGCCAACATCCAGTGTTCCATCCTGTTTCTACAGAATACGTTAGCTTTGACTTGTTTTCCATTTATTGCAAATGTCTCCAGTTGGCATCACGATTTAATCAACATTTTGTTTAGGTTATATTATTGTTATTGGTATTACATTTTAATCTACTATTTATTTGATGATTTATTTTTCCACAAAAAAAATCTTTCTTGTAATTTTATTGTGTTTTCCCTGGGGAAAAACACACACACACACACACATAAGACTGTGCTGTTCTTTTTCAGTAAAAAAGGCAGCAGAGATATATTTATCACAAGATGATATCTGGCTACTCAAGGTATCAAAGATATATGTGTAAGTGTGTGTGTGAGAGAAACAGAGATACTTTAAGAATATTATATTAATATTGTCAAGTATCCAATGATTATTACTAGAAACAGCTGTCATAAAAACAAAAATAGTAATATTTTTATAAAGGGTACAATTGTGGCTGAACTGAAAAAGTTACTCTATGTCGAGTCTTTGTGTTTACAACCATCTCCCATAGTCATGTAATCAATATTTGTGTCCTACTATCACGTTATTTCCACTTGTTAATGGAGAAACCAGTAGTAAAATTATAAGTTGCTGTCATGACACATGATGTCTCACTTAATATCCCATGGCCAGTTCCTTAATGACCAAATGGGTGTCATAAGCTTCTTGTGGTGTTCTGCTGCTTCACTTATCAATTAGGTTGATAAGACACTAAGTTGTTGGTTCCAATTGGGGTCACTAAGCAAGGATTCCCTGTATCATATTCAGCTGTGGATTTTGCTCAACTATGCCACAGAAAATTTATAAATGTTTCAAGGGCCTCAATCATATTCCACATTCCTGAAACCAAAGAGCAATATTTGCTCTTTCAAATGTGTGCTTTAAGTTCTTTTGTATAGTAAGGAGTTTGGATTCAGTCAGAAAGTCACTAATACTTTAAAGTTTAGTTTATTGATTAGCCCATAGGCCATATCAAAGTGCAGAGTTCCAAATACAAATTATTACTAAAATCCAATAAAAAACAATTTAAAATAAAATTGGAATGAAATACAATGTTAAATGAAATTGGACTATTAATACTTAAAATAGTCATAACCAACATGTTTCATGAATTCCCATGCTTTTACTTTAACATGACAAATTGTTTAACAGTACACTGATTACGCTTCATGAAACTTCTCCCATTTTTTATTTGGAACAAACATAGAAATCTCAACTAGATGAATAAGAACACATTTAAAAATTCCTTCTACAAAGTCACCTGCACTCCTCTGCCAACATGAAAGAAAACAATTTCCACTGGCATTCACTGGCATCAAAGATATTTTCAAAAGGATATGTCTGAAATGCACATTTAAACCAAAATGTTTCAGTTTTGGTGCTATGCAACCCTAAATCAGAGATTCAGCTATATTCTATGTTATAAATATTATTAAAGCCAGCCAAAATGAAGGGTAAAGTATGGTGAAACTTATCATTAATGTACAATTCTAAGCATACCTTAAAAGCATTTTATATAAAAAAATTAAGTGTCAAAAAACAACACATAATTTTCCAGCTTTTTTCCTCTGCAACACACAAAGCTAAGCTGCAAAAGTGTGGATCTTTCATATGCAGAAAGCAAGCGATGCAAGGAATGTATTCTCAAAAAGTACTGAAGAAGAATTCAGTATTAACTACCTATATATTATAATATAATTTCCTTCCCAAACATGAAGTCCTTCAGTGAATTTGAATGCTCTCAAAGAATATAAATAACCTTTATATTCTGATTCACTTCTTTCCTATTCCAGCTGCCTACACCACAGAGTTTAACAATTAATTTACTGTCTGATAGGTTTGGATAATGGGTGATCTCCCTCCGAAATAGATTTTTTTGTCCAGAGTTTATAGAGTCTGGAAATATAGGCCCATCAATTAAGGACATTTTTAGATATAAGGAGAGAAGACACATAGTCTTGCTATTTAGTCCTCCTGCTTCTAATATTCCTAAAGACATTGCCATAATTTTGTACCATGTATAAAAAGTTGTGGCTAATACATGTATTGTCTTCTTGAAATTGTAATTTGCACCCATAACCACCACACTTGTCAGGAATTGTCAGGAAATGGAAACAAAGCTGTGAACTATGAAAATGTGAAAAGATATGGAAAATACCATATTTTTCGGACTATTAGATGCACCGGAGTACAAGACGCACCTAGACTTTGAAGAGGAAATCAAGGAAAAAAGTTTTTGTCCTCCATGTGTCTGGTTTTTGTCCTCCCCAGCCCTCAAGAGCACTCTGCTCTCCCAAACTTTCTGCACATCCTGTTTTTGTGAAAAATGGACCCGTTTTTGTCTTCCCGAACTCCCCCCCCCCACGCATCCCATTTTTGCCCTCCCCAGCCCCCACAAACACTCTGCAGGCTTCCCAAACTCTTCATGAGTCCCGTTTTTGGTCTCCCGAACCCCCAATGCATCCCTTTTTTGCACTCCCCAGCCACCAGGAGCATTCTGTAGGCCCCCCCCCCAACTCTTCATGCGTCCAGTTTTTGGCAAAAACGGGACATGCTGGGGGAGGGGTTGGGAGGACAAAAACAGTATTTGGTCTATAAGATGCACAGACATTTCCACCCACTTTTTGGGGGGGGGAGTGCATCTTATAGTCTGAAAAAATACAGTACATCCCTTTTAGTTACTACAAGCCAATAGGATTCTAACAGCATTTTATCAGAATAAAGGGAAGACTAATCATGCCCCATGCTAGTTAAGTGGTAGTCCTTGGGTTTGGAATCCTTCATTCAGCAACAAATCAAAGTTATGCTGGCACTAAATAAATGGTACTTATAACCATTGGAGTTCTGGCCATTCCAGCATCCATGTGTGGTCACATGATTTGGATCTGGACACTTGGTTTCAATTGCAATGTAACAGTGAGCCATGGTCATTTTCAATGTTTCTTGCTGGCTTCCCACAAGCTAAGTCAATAGGAAAGCTGGCAAGAAGTCAGAATTCACGTTCATGTGAAGACTTCATTTTACAACCTGCACGGTTCTTAAAAATGGGAACTAAGACTGTCAGAATTTTTGTCACTAAGCATGGGTAATGGACACATGATATCACACCTTATGACCGTATCACTTAGCAATTGCAACCTAAGGACTATCTCTACAGAAAAAAGGCCCAAACTTGTGGATACCACATTGTAATATGTGTCAGAATGTAAGGTACTTATTTATATGGATGCAATCACATTACAATAGCCTAAATTAATACAACTATTAATGCTAAGAAAGAAGATGGATAAGGTTCTTATATATGCATGCTATGAAAGAACAGTAAGTCCCAAAAGGCATCAATGAAGCATTTACTAATTAGACCTGGGCTATGATCCTTAAATCAGAGTTTTTCAAGCAGTGTTCTACAGAAACCTAGGATTTCAACATAATTTAATGGAATTCTATAAGAGACTAAATAATTCACTAGCATATAGCTATTTTTCTATCACTAGAGCTTTGCTTCTTGATCAGGGATTCTGGGATTTTTTTTTTTTAAATAGTAAATTCCATGGCTTTAAAAGTTTGAAAGAACCATAAAATTGTAACTAAATATATACATGGGAAGACCTATATTCATTTCTCACTGAATTCTGTAAAATCAATATGCCGTGCTATATAACAATGTATATTAAGCAGACAATGAACACATAACAGCACAACATGAATACTAACTAATGCATATTTTTTCAATGTAATTGCTCTCATTATCACATTGGATTAATGTATGCGTGCTTGTGTTGTCCATATCTTCATTTTATAACACATTTTATCAAGCTTAAGCAGAAGTGACAGTGTGATAATTGTACAAATCAGGGATCTTTGGCAAGTCTTTCTCTCACACTACTTTCAATATTTTGTTAGTAAAGATGATACAAGTTGTAATGACTGTGAGATTAGCACAAAAAAAATTAAAAGTACGATCTGAACTCAGAATGTCCTTTGCCAAGGCAAGCACACACACAAAAGTAAGACGTATGAAAGTACTTGCTCCGGTACACCTGTATGGCATGGCTATCCTAAGAGGATTAATGCAGAGTTTTTCTCAATTTGTGGACATCGTTACTAATTTTTGGTTACCTACTTATTATCATAAAATACAAAAAAAAAAAGGAAATAACAATACTCCAACAATCCCAATCCTTGCAACTCTTAAAAATGAACAAATAGGACAACAGGTTCGTAAACACATTGGAATGTTGAAGAACTTTTAAGTTTTTGTATTTTCTTAGCATGCATTTTATTATTACTATTACTTTCCATTGTTGTAATACGTTTTCAATCCTTTTTGCATGCACTTCAGGTTACTTGGCAATTAGGCGCCTTTAGAAATTGAATAAAGAAAGATAAAAAATAGAACACAAATCAATATATGCCTACTAATACTTGGGCTCAGATACAAGATCATTTTAGGCTAAGTATATTGCTCTGTGAGGAATGAGCAAAATTGGAGAGGGAAATGAATTAACTGATAGGATTATAATTTGATAGAAAGATGTAGGTGTGAGAATAATGCATTCATATTAATTGACTATGAGCTAATTAAGTTACAAAGGGGTGAAAGGTATGAGCTGACACTGCTGTTGACTGAATTACTGTGGTTATACTTGGTTGGGAAAGAAGGAAGATTAACTGAGCTATAAATAAAGCAGTAAAAATAATTAATAGTATAAGCAATCAGAATTCTGCAACTGGAATGTATCTAGGCTCCATAACCACATAAAAATAACCCATGCTGTAAATCCCATAAATATATTGTATGAGCAATCCTTCTTTCAATTTTATTTTTCTCCATTTCACATCAGCTTCTGCTTAACTTTTTAAGGGTATTCATTGTTGTGGCCTAGTTTTACAGTATCAACATTCATCTATTCATTAATTAATTTATATATCACTTTTCATTCAAGAGATCTAGGTGGTATAAATAACATTCCTTTCCTTTGTTATTTCCCATGACTGATTTACTGCAGGTCAGATGAAAATGGCTCAAGTGGCTATGGAGTTTCTATGGCTAAGGAGAGACTACGTTTCCCAAACTGTGTGTTGCGGTGCTCCTGCAACACTAGATTTTTAGTTTATATAACGTCTGACAGGTGTCAGTATCAATCCATTTCTTTGAAAAGTTTAAAATATCCCAGAATGCCCTTGTAATTTTGTTGAGGATCCAGGGACATCAAGGTGTAGCATTTGACAATCATGAGATATGTGTCTACTTTAAAGGGTATCCAAAGATCACTGAAAACTATTTTATTATCTTTTTAACACTAAAAAGATCCAACTCCTGAGGGTTCCAAATTTTATGAGGTTTTGATGTTATCAACTGAAATCTTGAGAACATCCACATCTTATGAAAAGAACGTTGGTCTTACCTGAACATGTCTTTTCAGGGGAAGAGAGGGAGTGGTCACGTGTGGGTATTCTCAAAGCCTGATGGGTCCAAAGACTGAGAGTAAACTTCTTAAATACTCCTTCCTTCTATCCTTGCCCAGTTTCCTCGAAGGTGAACAATGGTACTGAAACAAAACACAACCAACAACACAACCCCCGGGAACCACCCAGTCCTCCCCTTGGCGAAAACCACCTAAGAAGGGTGGGTAGTAAGCACTCCCTCTCTTCCCCTGAAAAGACACGTTCAGGTAAGGCCAACGTGGAAGAGAGGGAGTGGTCATGTGTGGGATATACCCAAGCTTAGTCCTGGGGGGGGGGAATCAACTACAAGGGAGCATCAACTGCCACCGTCTGCAGGACCCTCCGACCAAAGGAAGCGTCAGCCAAGGCGGACACATCCAGGCGATAATGACGAATTAAAGGCATCGGCGACGCCCAAGTAGCTGCCCGACAAATGTCTTCAAAGGGAGCCCTGGTGGCCCAGGCCACCGTGGTCGCGGCACTTCTAGTAGAAAGGGCCATTATCCACGATGGAGCAGAGCACCCCGCCGCCCCATAGGCTTCCATGATTGCTTGACACAGCCAACGACCAATCGTAGCCGAAGACACCCTGGCCCCCAATGTCCCAGGTTGGAACGAGACAAACAAGACCTCAAGACTGGCAGACTCCTGAGGTCCGCCGGAGATAAATGCGCAAGGCGCGGTGAACGTCTAACCAGTGCCAGAGTCGCTCCCTATCACTAGGCGGGCCCGGACAAAAATCGGGCAGGATGGAGGTGCAGTCTAGCCCACAGGACTATCCCTATGCAAGAGACCATCTTGCCTAACAACTGAGATAACGCGAGGACAGAAACTGACTGATTTTTGTGAATCCTTTCTGCGAGCTGACGCAAACTCAACTGGTGGTCAGGGGGACCACCCCTGACATGGAGTCTATGACAGTCCCTAGGTGAAGAATGCAAGTGGAGGGTGAGAAGTGGCTCTTGGGAAAGTTCACCGAAAACCCCAGAGATTGAAGGGTCCGGATGGTGAGCCAAAGATCTGAGACTGCCTGAGGAAGGGACTTGCCTGAACTAGGACATCATCCAGGTAGCATCGGAGCCTCACCGGAATGGAGCAGAGACAAACTGCCAGGGCCGCTAGCACCTTCGTGAATGCACAAGGGGTGGAAGCTAACCCGAAAGGGAGAGCCCTGTACTGGTAATGAAGGTCTCCGTGATAGAACCTCAGAAACCTACGATGAGCTGGGAAAATTGGAATATAGAGGTAGGCCTCTATCAGGTCTACCAATGCTAAGAAGTCCCCCCTTCGGATGCCCTGAAGAATAGACTTGAGGGAGGACATTTTGAAGCATCTGTAAACCAGGTAGCAGTTCAGGCACTTGAGGTCCAGTATCGCCCTCCAGCCCCTCGAGCTCTTCGGGACCACAAACAGGTTGGAGTAGTGGCCCTGCCTGCGTTCCAAACAAGGAACTGCCTCCACCACCTGAATGTCTAGAAGGTGTTTTATAGCTTGATCTATCAGGCGGCGGCGCTCCAGACTCCGAGACAGAGGGAACGACCTGAAGAGATTCAGAGGGGTGGAGAGAAACTCTAACCTGAGACCTATACGAACCGTGGATCTGACCCAAGCATCTGACGTGATCACGTCCCATTGATCCGCATAGAGGAACAGGCGGGCACCTATGGGACAATTCGGGTTCCAGTCACTTCCCTCTGCGGTAGGGGTGACCGCTGGCCCCTCGAAAGGGCCGCCGGGACCGGTGCTAGAACCTGTTCCGGTCATGGTAAGCAGTCCTGGAAAACTGCCTGTCAGACCTGAAAGAAGAAAAACGTTGAGGATGGTCAGGCTCGGGAGCCTGGTAAGACTGCCTGCTATAAGGGTGGGCCCGAGACTCGCTCTTCTTGGCACTAGATGGCAGGACCTTCTTTTTATCCTTATTTTCGACCAGAATGGGGTCGAGAGCCTCCCCAAAGAGATTTGGACCCTTGAACAGGGCAGCTGCCAGATTCCACTTGGCCTTGTTATCCATCTGCCAGTTACGCAGCCACAATAGGCAACAGGAGGTAACTGACGTGCCCAACACGCTGGATGCGAATTTCACAGTGTCCAGAGTGGCATCAGCAGAGAACTGCAAGACCGCCATGATCTTTATGAGATCCTGGTGGAGACGCTCGTCCTGGATCGGGATCCGATCTTGAAGTTGCCTGAGCCACATGACCGTGGTACGGTTAAAGTATGATGCAGTCACCACTGACTTAACACCCAGGCTGTGGCGTTAAAATTCTTTCTAAGGGTAAGCTCTGCTCACTTGTCCTCAGGTTTTAATTTGTCCGCAGCATTCCCAGACACCACCGGAGAAGAGGACACCAGGGTGGCCACCGGGGTGTCGATAGTAGGCAATTGAATGGCCTGGGCAAAGACCTGCTCCACATTGTAGAAGCGGCGGTTGTTACTCCCTGGGTTGGAAAAGTTGGAAGGCCGGGCCCACTGGTTGGTCAGGACCTCCATGAACAAGGGGGGAGCAGGGATCTCCTCCTTGTTGATAGCCGTGTTGGAAAACATAGCCATATCCAGGTCCCTGGGAGGAGGGACCGTGAGATCCCCAGGCCCTATCTTGATGGTTTTCCTGGCCTTGTTCAGTAAGATCTTAAACATGGCCAGAGCAAAAAGGCCCAAAGAGGAGGGAGGGTCAGAAGGTGCCGCATCCTCATCCTCAGAAAACCCCATGTCCTGGAGATTTTCTTCCCCCAGGATGGAGCCCTCACTAACCATAGAAGGAGAAGGAACCCTGTACTGCTGACGGGCAAGACCGCCCTAGGATCTAGAAGAATGGGAACTTCTGTCCCGCTGGGCAATGCCGCTAGAGATGGCTGCAGAAATAAGGCTCTTAATCCCCTCAGGGAGATGCTTCAGGTCCTCAATGTCCTGATAGGCCGGACTTGGGCCCCGTGGAGCCAACCTATGGGAAGAGTGGAGCATTCTTGAAGTTCCTTCCAAAGGGTCTGCAGGGGCATACCTAACTGACCCACAGGAGACAGATGGGGAAGGGGAACTCCTGTGCCTGGCGTAACCCCAAGATCTAGCGGGGGAGGCCGAGGGAGAGGACGGACTGAATTCTCTAGGGGAAGCCGTTTCAGCAGAAGAGGGCCTTATGGGTGATCGGGACCTACAGATCGAGTGAGGCCCAAACGTTCTGGCCTGCTTCTCGGCCCTGGCGAACGTTTTTTCCAAGGCCTTGTGCCTCCTGACTTCCACCCTTTTGGTGGCCCTGGGCAGAGCACCCCCAGGCACAGAGGTAGGAGACCAGGTCACTCCTACCCCCTTATGAGATCTGACAAGGCATACTCTATGGCCAGCAATCCAAATTTTTAAATTTAGAATATTCGATTAATTGAATCAGAATAAGGATAATTCCAATAAATTCAATACCTCAAGGAGCCAAACTAGTGCTTGGACCAAAGTATGAGAAGAAACTGGAAGCCAATAGGGAAGGATGGATACTTTAAGAAAATTCCCTCAGTCTCTGGACCAATCAGGCTGTGACTAAACCCAGCTGTAGCCCCTCTCACCATATCTACAGGAAAACTAAATATGTATTGCTTTTACAAATACAAAGACACACAAATAATTAAGTGAAGCCCAGGTTGTGACATATACTCTGAATGTTTTTTCTGCTATGTTCAAACACTAAGGCTGAATCTCTATGTTAATTAGCTACTGTAAGTCCAATCATCTTCAAGGGGATTTACTTCCAGGTAGACACATGTAATAAACAGTTCATTGATTGATAAATAAAACAGTATATCCAAACCAAGTCCTTCATATTTAATGTTCAACATGAACAAAATTTGAACACTGAAACAACTGAAATATCCCTCAATTATTTAATTTGAATAACAGTGGATCACGACTAGGATTCAACAGTTCTTGTCAACTACAATAAGGTAAAGACTGTTTATTTTAGAAACAGCAACTCTTTATCACAAACTTTACTTTGACAGAGCTTTGTCTTACATTAAATACTGGCCCAGCAGAGACAAGTCCCTACTGAGAATTTAAAGGAATGTTTGAACAAATTGCTTAAGACAGGGAAATAAAAACTCAGTAGGAGCTGTTAGATTTCCCATAAGACAAAGGTCCTGATAGTATTCCATTTCCCATATTTTTCAACAATCCCCTTAGGAATGTTATTTATTTGGATTTAATCTTAAGACTTGAAAAATGAAACTTAAATGTGCCTATGATGTTAACAGTGATGTGGAGAGATAATAAAAAATGAAAAAGCAAGAGTTAACCTCTTGTGTGGGCAATATCTCTAGAAAAGGCTTCATAGTTCAGCCATGTGCACCCGATTCCATTGAGCCTACTGGAGTTGGACAGCTTATAAACTCAACGATAATTAGGTGGAACACAATGTTAAATCCTGTCTTAGCATCTGGCTAACTGTACAATGAACCATAATAATAAACTTGATAAAGATAAAATCTGGCAGTGGCTTACAAAAAAAACATTAAAAAAAGAAACTGGTATAAGAAGACCACACAAACTGATTATAAAAAACAATACAACATAGTCACCAAAACAATTCACCAGAACATCTATAAAAATTATGACAGTATTATGAAAAATTGGTGGGAACATATAGTCACAAATGAGCAAGTTAAAATATTCTGGGTTTTCCAAAAACAAACTGTTAAAATCTTGGCCCATAACATATCAAAATTAACTGTGGCTTAAAAAAAGTAAGTGTGGAACATTGATAACCAGCAGCACCAGAGCATAGTACAATAGAAGACAACGATCAAAATAGAAGATCACAAAATATCAAGATCTGAAAACTCAAACTGAAAGATTATGGCATAGAGTAGCTATGGTGGCCCCTGTGGTTATTGGCACACTGGTTGCCATAGCAAAAAAAATTTGGACAGCAATTAGAAAATCTGCACATTAACAAAATTTCCATCTGTCCATTGCAAAAGGCCATAATGGATCTGAACATATACTATGTCAATACATTATGTCATCCTTGGGAAGAACTCAATGTGTATGAATAGCAATAGCAATAGCAATAGCAGTTAGACTTATATACCGCTTCATAGGGCTTTCAGCCCTCTCTAAGCGGTTTACAGAGTCAGCATATTGCCCCCAACAACAATCCGGGTCCTCATTTTACCCACCTCGGAAGGATGGAAGGCTGAGTCAACCCTGAGCCGGTGAGATTTGAACAGCCGAACTGCAGAACTGCAGTCAGCTGAAGTAGCCTGCAGTGCTGCATTTAACCAGTGCACCACCTTGCCAACAATCAGCTAAAGAACTGGTAGGTTTGACTTCACATTGTTGTAAACAAATAATAATATTTAAACAACCTCTGCCTATCCCAAATATATTGGGAAGGACTTCATGGATGAATAAAAATGCCAAATCCAGTATGAACATCTAGCTGACGGACCATAATAATTGGCTGTTTCCTCTTTTATCATATGGACATCAACAGCAGCTGATAGGAAGGGAAAGACAAATCAGAGGGTTGGAGGAGCATGGTGAGTTATGCTGAGATATTTCATATCATATAGAAGAGCAGAGGCAACATGCACTGGGCTTGCCTACACACTTCATAATTTCATTCCAGTTCAATATGAAAGTCAATTTTTTGGGTTTGGACCTACCAAAGCATGATTAATTCCAAAAAGTTCAGGATGCAATGATTTCCTTCAAGTTAAAAAACAAACAAACTATTTTCAAGCGACAAATAATTTTCCATTTCATGCCCAGTATGTAATTCCCTAAAAACAGCATATCAACTGTAACTGAAGTCCAGACACTCTGTTCTGTTTTGTGGCTGACAAGACTCCTGTGCTTTAATAACTATATGATATGGAGTTATTTCCCAAACCAATCTATCCAGAAACAGAGAAAGCTCTCCGATTCAGTTCATTAAAGCAGCAGCATCTTTTGAGTCATTGCTTTTAATACATGAACCATGAAGTCAATGGCATAGATGAAAGATAAGCAATTGGCAAATCTCTCTTTACCCAAAACATCTAGGGAAGTAAGAAAACTGCTCCTACACAATCCAGCCAAACACTTGAACTGGGGTGGGTAGGAATTAATTATTTTATGAAATTTACATTGACCAAATAACCTAAATTCTGCTCTTAGTATCCCCTAAAGATTATTTATATGTATGTACTGTAAAAATACTTATGCTATCCTCAGAATCCTTAGGGCTAGTTAGATAAAAACATAACTTCCAAGAAATAATCTAGTTTTACAGTACATACTGTATGAAGTGTTCTGTTTACAAGTTTGGAGCAGCATGAAGCAATATCTATGTAATATTTAGGAGCACAGATTATATCTATAACACAATATTATGCACTGTTCTGTATTTCTAGGAAATGTTTATGATGTTTATATGACAATTATGCCAACACTGCTTTTTCTTTCTTTGTATTTACTACACATCTAGCCAATCTGTCAATTCTACCTCAGGCTTTCCAGTTTGGGATTCTTGATTAGTAAGTTCTATTAACACCAAGACTGCAGCAATCCACAAAGATAATTAAAAAGAAAGGTCGCTGGCTTATGAGGAAAAGCATTGACCTTTTAGTAAATCTCCGGAGTTCAACTCAGCAGTTGTTTAAAGTATTTAAATGCTGGGATTCTAAAATCCCTGAGTAGCAGATCATGATACCGACTCTAGTCACTTTGTGCTACAGCTGTGTACTATTGCCATAATGAAAGGCCAAACCTGACAGAAAGTAACCATTCATCCTAGAAAGCAAATAAAGCAAATGCAAGATACTTATTGCAAATTTATTCTGAACAACTTTCTCTGTTTTAATATAGAGACCATATATTAACCTAGCTCCCGGATATCACCAGACTTTGTTCCCTAGAATCTCCATTTAACATAATCGATGATAAAAAAAACCATTGGAAATTATATTTTAGCAAACTCTTGATTATTCATAAGATAAGTGGTTACTCATCAGCTACATGAATTAATTAATTCCCCAATACAGGAGGACATTTATGTCTTGTCACCTTAGAGCTGGACTACTATCATTCATTCTATGTGAGCTGGCCTTGAAGGCCATCTTGAAATTTCAACTTGTATAAACGGAGTGGCTTGTTTGCTTACTGGGAAAATTTGGGCCATATTATGCTGCTATTGTACATTTCTTAGTACAGATTTTTGGGGGGACACAATCCAAGGATCAGATTATAATTTACAGGGTGGGGGCCCTAGGCATCTTTGAGAAAGTGCCTACCCAATGTGTACAAAAGAGTGCATGCTGAAATTCCCACATATCAAAGACATTTGGCAGGAGTGGGTTAAAAAGACAGCATTCTTTGTTGAAGCTCCTTGTCAAGGATAGTTTAAATCTAGAGCAGACCTGGGCATTTTACAGCCCCTGTGCCATATCTGGCCCATCCTACCTCCATTAGGTCAATCGGAAATTAAAAATCAAATGGAAGTAAGTGCATGCCATGCACGCAATACGATTGTGTTGCTTTCATTCTGAAGGCAACTGTTTTTTCTTCCATGTGTGTGTGCCTGCCTATGCACCTTCACAACCCTATTGGTTCATCCCTCCACAGTAATCCCAATTTCTCATGTGGCCCCTTTGGAAAATTAATTTCCTACACTTGATCTAGAGGAAAGATTGATCAAATCACTGTAAGAGCCAGGGGGCTTGTTAAAACCAGGGTTTTTTTTAAGAGTCTTTGAGGACTGAAGAAAGTATGTGAATTTTATGCGAATTTTTATCTGGGAGTTGAGGGAGGACTAGAGAGAGGAATTTTATTGTAATAAAAGTGAATATTCGAAGACATTCATGTTGTAGGCCTGCAGCCATTTGCATCCCTTGCCCATTCTTGTTTTCAAAACTTCTTTTACTCTAATGAGCCAACTCTATTCCCAATTCAAAGGTAATTTATTGGGTATGAAAATTGTAAATTATTTATCCACTTGATCCTTCAATATGCAGCATGCCTGAATTTAAAAGGCAAACTTTTCATATCACTACGTTGTATCTACAGCAGTTAAGTTTAAAAAACAAAAGTTTAACCTCAACTCAGTATGTAACACCCCATACAAAGTATTCCTATCATTCTAAAATAAGGAGCTTGCTAATATTTTAACATACAGTAGTCCCAGAGGTGAAATTCAAACATTTTTACTACTGGACCTGTGGGCGTGGCTTGGTGGGCGTGGCAGGGGAAGGATACTGCAAAATCTCCATTCCCACCCCACTCTTCGGCCAGCCAGAGATGGTATTTGCCAATTCTCCAAACTACTCAAAATTTCTGCTACCAGTTCTCCAGAACCTGTCAGAACCTGCTGAATTTCACCCCTGAGTAGTCCTCAATTTATGGTCAGTCGCTTAACAGCTATTGAAATCATGATGCAACCTCCCAAAAGCTACTTACAACCCAGTCCCAGAGTTATGGCTACAACAGTGCTCTGCGATCATTTGCCCTTATGATTGACCATAGGGACACTGCAGCTTCCCCCTGCCTATCTCACCTCCATTCGCTCCACCAGGTCCCTGCAGGTCTTGTGCCTGCTCCCCACGCCACCAGGCCCTTCTCTTTTCTTATCTGTTGAAGATCTCCAGAGTTCCAGTTAGTGAAGGAGGACTACTATTCCATTACTGGACCACTCCATTACTGGGCCTCTTAGCACAATTCTGGAAGTAGCTGCCATTTTCTAAGCAGCTGCATTGAATTATGATTGCTTGGAAAAAGGTGGTTACTTCCAAGATGGTGCCAAGCAGCCTAGCAACAGAGTGGCATGTTTTGTTTCCTTAACCCAAGCTCCAAAAATCTTCAAAAGGCAACGTAAAATGAGGAGTGTGTTTATTTAATTTATTTCTACTTACATCATGCTTCAACTAAGATGTCAGCAAGTAAATGACGTCACACTAGAAAATTAACATTCATACGATAGTAACATACTTGAAAAAAAACTTAAATTCATCCTTAAGGCAAATGAAATAGCTTACATATGTTATTACTGAATGGAGAGTAATTTTAATAAATCCAATATAACATTTGAACTTTCAAAACCTAGCAAAAGCATTGCTTATAAAAAGATCTAAAGCATGGGATATAAATATTGCACATGTTTGTATACTGCTTTGCAAAGTTTGCTAGTAAAGGACATTTAGCTTACATAAAAAAGATAATGTTGACAAGAGTAAATAAAAATATGAATTATTTTTTAAACAGTGATTTTCAGTTAAGATACAGATGCAGCTGTGGAAAGGAGAAAATATAATGGCATAGTTAAAGACCAGTTCTTCTTGTATCATATTGAAATGTTTATTATCAGTTAATTTATCAATTCACGCTGATAAAGTATATAAACTAATTGGGGTAGGACTTCTTTCTAAGCAAACAAAACTGGAAATAAGTAAAACCAAAGAACAAATATTTCATAGCTCACATTATAGTATTAATTAAAAAATGATTGTGATTACATCCACAAGAGTTTCAGCAAGTATTCCATTTTCAGATAAGGAGACTCACTAGGGAATCTGAGATCTTTGATCCATTTTCTTGAAATTCCCCTGTGCAAAAGGGAAGACTTACCATTTTTGCCATTGGAGCTGTGGTATACTTGATCTAATAATCTTAATAATCTAAACATTCTTGGAGACTCCAAAAGATTAGACAAGATATTTACATTTGTGAGGTCTATAATTAAAATAGTCCTATATAATTAGTGTTCTTCTATGGTGAATAAATCACATAAGCCCCTGAGAAACTGTAAAAAATAGAACTTTATTGTGTTTCTATTTGTCACTATTTGAAGAACCGTAAAGAGAATGTTTAATGAAAACAAATCCCATCTCTGGAACATTCCTGTCCTTTCTGGCAGGATACTTTATCACTAAACAATTTCCCAATCACAATAACTTCCAACGTTTTATTTATGTATTATATAGATATATAGATATAGATATGTGTGTGTGGGTGGGAATCCCCTTGGGATTATGTGGAGTTTTGCATGAATTGGTCATAAAATGTGCTCAAACTTCATCTAAGTGACAGCAATAGAAAAACACAGTTTGCTGAAAATAATAGTACACAAACATTAGATGTTGCCATGGTTTAATTGCACATAACATGTAAACATTCACAGTGCAGGGAGGAAAAAGTATGTGAGCCCCTAGCCTAATGACGTCTCCAAGAGCTAATTGGAGCCAGGAGTGAGCCAACTTTGACTCCAATCAGTGTGATGATATTGGTTGTGTTGCTGACAGATGTTCTGCCCTTTAAAAATACACACCTGTTGTGGGTTTACTGGTTTCAAGAAGCACTATCTGATGTGAACCATGCCTCGCAGAAAAGAGCTCTCAGAAGAATTGCTCTCAAGAATTGTTGACTTGCATGAAGCTGGAAAGGGTTACAAAAGTATCTCCAAAAGCCTTGATGTTCATGTGTCCACGGTAAGACAGACTGTCTACAAATGGAGAACGTTTAGCAATGTTGCTACTCTCCCTAGGCGTGGTCGTCCTGTAAAAATGACTGCAAGAGCACAGCGCAGAATGCTTCATGAGGTAAAGAAGAATCCTAGAGTGTCAGCTAAAGACCTACAGAAATCTCTGGCACATACTAACATTTTTGTTGACACAGCTACAATAAGGAAAACATTAAACAAGAATGGAGTATGTGGGAGGACACCATGGAGGAAGCCATTGCTGTCCAAAAAAAATATTGCAGCACGTTTGAAGTTTGCAAAAGAGCACCTGGATGTTCCACAGCATTACTGGCAAAATATACTGTGGACAGATGAAGCCAAAATTGAGATCTTTGGGAAAAACATACAACACTATGTGTGGAAAACAAAAGGCACAGCACACCAACATCAAAACCTCATCCCCACTGTAAAACATGGTGGAGGGAGCATCATGGTTTGGGGCTGCTTTGCTGCCTCAGGGCCTGGACGTATTGTTGTCATTGATGGAAAAATGAATTCCAGAGTTTAAGACATTTTGCAGGAAAACGTACGACCATCTGTCCGCCAACTGAAGCTCCGCAGAGGATGGGTGATGCAACAGGACAATGACCCAAAGCATACAAGTAAGTCAACACAAAAATGGCTTCAACAGCACAGAATACGCCCTCTGGAGTGGCCCAGTCAGAGTCCTGACCTCAACCCGATTGAAATGCTGTGGCATGAACTTAAGAGAGCGATTCACATCAGACATCCCAAGAATATTGCTACACTGAAACAATTTTGTGAAGAGGAGTGATCCAAAATTACTCCAGATCGTTGTGCAGGTCTGATCTACACACACACACACACACACAAACACATATTTATTTATTTATTTATTTATTTATTTAGATAGATAGATATAAATATAGATATAGATATATAGATCTGATAAATATATATATGCACACACACACTCACATATATACATACACACACACAGACATACACACACACACAGACACACAAACATATATGTATATAAAACATGTTCCTCAGCTCTTCAGGGTTAAATGCAATTTTCCCTAAGAGAAAGCTACAAGGATTAATATGCTAAGTAGTATTATTATAACTGTTTCATCTGCTTCGACCTTCCTATAATCAAAGGGCAAAATTTATTCAAATTTAATATAAGGCAAAGGACAGATGTTACAAAATATTTATTTTATGGGTACTAAAGCTGTAATAAATCTAACATGCATTAAAACACATTTGTACAGGGGTTTACTTGGCCAGAGCAAGCAAATCAAATCTGAAAGCTTTGAACCAATATCCTCTCAATTTATCACACCATTTCTACTAAGTAACTTATTTCATAATGGTGTTTTTACTATTTTTTTCATTAGTGTTTCCAAAAACCAGTAACCATAAGTAAAAAAATTCCCACTTCATTATTACAACACATAGACACACAGTACTGTATATATTTGGTTATTAGTTTTTTTATATTGATTATCTAAAAGGAGATAAAAAAAAACTCTGATCACCTCTCCTAATTTTTTCTTATGATCTGATACAATATGATGCGTTTTTAATTAGTTCTCACAACTCCACAATCTCAACAAATGAAACCTAAACATCTGACCCATCAATAGAAAATATATGGAACTCAGGTTTGAATGGCTGGACTTTAGTTGTTACCTTAGCTTTGTTGTTTTCCTGCTGATTACTATATTAATAATATTGGCAATATTTGGGAGAATGAAGTTTGCTATTTGCCCTGTCAATTTTGGTTGGGCTTTCTTCCCTGATGGCCTTTTATTAGACTTTTTTTTAATTGTTTACCTGGTGTTGTTTCCTGCTTTTCTGAATGTTGATTGACACCATCTAGTGTCCATATGGACTAAGGTGATTTATAAATTGTATAAATAAATAAACAAAATCAATTGCTATGTGCAAGACAAGAGATTAAACAATGGTCAAATATATTTCAAGACTGATTATAACATTTTAATCAAATTTTTTCTCTTCAAAATTAATACTTCTTAAGCACACCAACCAGCCTAAAATACCAAGAACATATGTTCTAAAATTCCCTAAAATGGTTGGATTTATAAATGCTAAATGTCTTGAGCCAGGATATCTGAAAGAAGTGAGCCCGCTGCCAATATAAGACTATCTTTGAAGATATGATTTTATGTTCCACCAAAGAAAATTTCAGATTGGTAGATACAAAAAATACAGCTTTTGAAGCAGCTCTTTGTGAAATGACTTTGTAAAAAAAATCCCCAAGATAGACTTAGATAGCAATAGCATTTAGATTTATATACCACTTCACAGTGCTTTATAGCACTCTCTAAGCGGTTTACAGAGTCAGCATATTGCCCCCAACATTCTGGGTCTTCACGTTACCGACCTTGGAAGGATGGAAGGTTGAGTTAACCTTGAGCTGGTCAGGATCAAAATCCTAGCAGTGGGCAGAGTTAACCCTGCAAAACTCCATTCTAACCATTGCACCACCATGGCTCCTAGATTCCATTCCTACTAAGTTTTCATAAAAATCCTTTCAATGACTTCTAAAGGATTTTACTATTATTTTGACTTTTTAAATTTTGTGTGCATTTAGGTTGTAATGTTACTACATTACTGTTTTAACTTTGACTGTTGCATACAACTTTATTCCATCCTGGAAATGGAGTAACAAAGAAACAGATTTAAAATACTTATTAAATGATTTAATACATATGATTTAATACATAATTAATTAAATCAACCTTGAAGCAATAAGGGGAAACATCAAAAAGAATCATAGGCAGATTATATAATAATCAGCCTCACTTTGAGAATGACCTTTGTGCTGCCACATTAGCTTATATCAGCACCTAAGCTCAGCTGAGTTGATTATACTAATTAAGAGTTAAATGAGTACTTTGTCTTGGTTTCATGAGAATCATGCCATCACTTGTACATGAATTAAACTTAGGCTAACATGAAAAACATGTTAAGAGCAAAAGTGTCTGTTAGTGTCTGTTCAAAGTTACCACAACACTGAAAAAAAGTTGTTTACAACCATTTTTCACAATTTATGACCATCACACCATCCCCAAAGTAATGTAATTTACATTTGGATGCTTGACAACTGGGTCATATTTATGATGATCGCAATGTCCCAGGATTACGTGAGTATCTTTTGCTACCTTCTGACAAGCAAAGTCAATGGGGAAGCCAGATTCATTTATCAACCACGTTACTAATTTAACAATTGCAATGATTCACTTAACAAAAGTGGCAAGAAAAGTCGTAAAATGGGATAAAACTCACTTAACAAATGTCTCACTTAGCAACATAAATTTTGAGTTCAGTTGTGGTCATACATTGAGGCTATGTACGGTATATTTTTAAAAATTGTCAACTCTATAAATGCCTCATAATGGTTAAAATGCCTAATGTATGATTATATAGCCTATCTTAGTTTGATACACAGGTCTTACACATGACCTTGGTACACCGCAACCATCATAAATATAAGCCAGCTGTCAAGCATCCCAATTCTGACCATGTGATTATTGGGATGATGCAACGGTCATAAATGTGAAAAACAATGATGTCACTTTTTTCAGTGCCATTGTAATTTCGAATGGTCACTAAATGTATGGCTGTAAGTCAAAGATTAGCTGTTACTCCATTTTCCCCTTCTGTACATTGGCAATAATTAGGATGTTCCAAGACATATCAGTAGATATGAGTAAGCCATACCATGACTTATGAATTTATCTAGAATAACATTTTATCTCAGATGTATGATGTATCTGGAGGTTAATTGCCTGTAATTCTCTTAGTGTGTGTGGATTACTAAACTAATGACATCAATTTATTTTATTTTATTATTTATTAGAGCTGTGTACCATCTGTCACCTAGAGGCAATTAAGGTGATAGGTGGTGGTTTACAAATGTTAAATCTTAAATCAGTAAGCATAAAAACAATATAATAATAATAATAATAACCAGCCAACAAAATGACAAAAATATAGTGCAGATGAAAACCGTGCCATAATGGCCTGTTACTACAACTCAGAGCCAGAAAAAAGAGGTTATTTAAAGCAAATGTATGAATTATGAAAACAATAATATCCAGATTCAAATGTTAGTGAACAACGACTAGCAGATCAAAGGCGATTTATTATACGGAATAAAGTGTTTAGTGAAGTTGAACTTCAGGAAATTCAGGCAAATTGCAAAACCAAAAAAACAATACCACAAGCGGAAATAACTGATATTCAAGACACAACTAAAGACATTATAGTAGAACTCCCAGAAGAAGCTCTCGGGGAGGAAATAACACCACCACCACTAGAACCAGTTATCACTGAACCAACTGATGAACTAACTCAAAAACAAAAAGAATTGAAGGATAAGATCATGGAGCATTTTCTGCTTAATGCGGAAAGGCAACATTTACCATCACTAAAAACTGTGCCTAAGAAAATTTTGGCCCCTATCATGAAAATGGTTAATGCAGTGTTTTCAACAATTGAATCGGGATCCATCTTGGAAACGAACCAGTTAATGTACAGCGCAGCTGTAATAGTCACTAATGAACTAGGCATTAAAATCAAAGTACCTAGTCACACAACAGAAAAAGCATCAAAGCCAAAGTGGAAAATCCGATTAGAACAAAAAGTCAAAAAATTAAGGGCAGATGCTAGTAACTTAAAGAACACGCATGAGCAACGGCTTAAAAACAACAAAATCATAGATCGGCTAATCAGAAGATATAGATTGGATACAAGAAACATCAATGAAGCTGTAGAGATTGTAAAACAGCAGATAACAGCAACAGCTAGAAAAATTGAAAGATATGAGGCACGAATCATCCAATATAAACAAAATCAGCAATTTCGATCAGACCAACGGCGTTTTTATCAAAGTCTTAATGTGAATGGTGACACCAAAAGTGAAAAACCAGAAAAGCAGGCCACAGTTGAATGGAAAGAATTGTGGGAAAATGCAAAGGACTACAACAAGGAAGCAAAGGGATACATGACTTTGAGAAAAACACTGGCAACAAACAAATGCAAGTATTAGAAATAACTGAGATGGTCAAAAATCAAGTAAAAAAGGTAAAGAATTGGACATCACCTGGAAAGGACCTATTACATGGTTTCTGGCTCAAATATCTGACCAGTTTACATGCAATATTGGCCAGGCAACTGAATGAAATTTTACAAAAGGGCCAAATTGATGAATGGTTGACAACTGGAAAAACATACTTCATTCAGAAAGATGCAACTAAAGGAACAACACCTGAAAACTACAGACCAATAACATGCTTGCCAACAACCTTCAAATTACTCACAGGCATTATTGCAGATAACATGATGGATTATTTGGAAACAAACAACATCTTGCCAGTAGAGCAAAAAGGCAACGAAAGAAGAAGCAGGGGCATAAAAGATCAGCTCCTAATTGATAAAATGATATTAGAAAATTGTAAGAACAGAAAAACGAACTTGAATATGGTCTGGATTGATTACAAAAAGGCATTTGACTCACTGCCACATAGTTGGATCATAAAATGCTTAGAAACAACTGGCATTAGCAAAAATATTACATCCTTTACTGAAAAGGCGATGAAACAATGGACAACTGAGTTGGCAGTAGGCAATGAGATCTGCGGAATGGTTAATATCAAGCGAGGAATTTTCCAGGGTGATTCACTTTCACCTCTTCTCTTCATCATCGCAATGATCCCACTATCAGTAATCTTTAAAAAAAATGAAATTAGGCTACCAAACAGCCAAAGAAGCTGAAAAAATTTCGCATTTACTATATATGGATGATTTGAAACTCTATGGAAAGTCAGAAATAGAAATCCAATCATTGACAAACACAGTCCGAGTATTCAGCACTGATATTTCAATGCAGTTTGGCATGGAAAAATGCGCCACTGTATCCATAAAAAGGGGCAAAATCACTGCATGTGAGGGAATTGAAATGCCCAACGGCCAACTAATTAAATGCAACAAAAATGAAGCCTACAAATACTTAGGCATTCTGAAGTTGGATAAAATCAAGCATGGAGAAGTAAAAACTATTGTCAGGCAAGAGTACACCAACAGAGTTAGGAAAATTTTGAAATCTAAATTGAATGGTGGAAATACAATCAAGGCCATAAATACCTGGGCAATACCAGTTATAAGATACACAGCTGGTATAGTTAACTGGACACAAGCTGATTTGGACATTTTGGACCGAAAAACCAGGAAACTAATGACAATGCACTACAGTTTACATCCACGTGGTGATACTGATAGACTATATCTGCCCTGAAAATCAGGTGGCAGAGGATTATTACAAGTGAAGCAAACAGTTGAAGAAGAAAAACATGCATTGGCTGATTATTTAAAAGAAAGTCAAGAACATCTATTAATCAAAGTAAAGAACAAAAATCTACTGAAGGCCCAACAGACGAAACAAGAATACAGAAAAGATGTGATAAAATCAAGAATGGAGAGTTGCCATAACAAAGCACTGCATGGCCAATTTCTGGAAAAAATAAAAGATAAAGTAGACAGTGAACAAACTTGGTTATGGTTAACAGCAGGTACATTAAAGAAAGAAACAGAGTCACTAATCCTGGCTGTGCAAGAACAAGCTATCCGCACAAATGCCATTAAGGCCAAAATTGAAAAATCCTCTGATGATGCCAAATGCAGACTTTGCAAAGCAGCTGATGAAACTGTTGATCACATACTCAGCTGCTGTAAAAAAATTGCGCAGACTGATTATAAATTGCGGCACAATTCAGTAGCACAAATGATCCATTGGAATTTGTGCAAAAATTATAATATTAAAACAGCAACAAACTGGTGGGAACATCAGCCTGAAAAAGTCACTGAAAATCAGATGGTCAAGATCTTGTGGGATTTCCGTATACAAACGGACAAAATACTGGCACATAATACACCAGACAACACACTGGTTGAGAAAAATAAGGTCACGATCATAGACATCGCAATACCAGGGGATAGCAGGGTCGCCGAGAAGGAACATGAAAAAAATCACAAAATACCAGGACTTAAAAGTCGAAGTTCAACGACTATGGCACAAACCAGCAGTGGTAATTCCAGTGGTAATTCCAAAAGCACTGGAATTACATTTAAAACAGTTAAAAATTGACAAAATCACCATCAGTCAAATGCAAAAAGCCGCACTGCTTGGATCTGCATGCATATTACGAAAATATGTTATGACGTCCTAGGCCCCTGGGTGGGGCCCGACTAGTAACCAATGCCAAATCCGGCGAAACAACTGGCCGCTGTGATACAATTGTATAATAATAATATACAATTAAACAGTGGGGAGGAATGGAGCAAGATGCATACAAGTTATTGCTGTTGGAGAAAAAAGTGTAGACTTTTTCAGGCTAGCCACGAGAGATTAATATGAAATTCCTTCCACATAGTAGCAAGATGAAATATGGGAACTGGTTCTACATTATGTAGAGTCTCTGGGATCTTGCTCTTATATCAGACTAATGTGAACTACTACTTCATCTTGTTGCTGTCAAATGATGTATTCTGGCATCTTGCCTTGATCATATTCCCTGCCTTGGACTTTGAATTGTACATACAGGCTTGTTCAATAGACTGCTACCAGTGACTCTACGTCTATTGGAGAGATGTGATCACACACTTAATTAATTGTGACACTTTATCACTTACTCATCCATCTTTAAAAATGGCATTTAAGTTTAAAGTTACCTTCAAAACAACCGTCTTGCTAAGAAAAGTATTTCTGTTTTGCATTCAAATAACTCAAATAAAAAAATCTGTCATGTTACGGATATTATTCTGGATAGGAAATGATTACCAGCAAGGAATTGTAAATGCAGAACACACAGATTATATTTTTATATTGATAATTCCAATAATGAATAAAGAACTTAAATAGATGATAAAGTTGGAGCCAAGTCTAGATTGACAGCTGCTTTGCTATGAAATGAGAATTAGCATTCAGATAAAGGTACAATTTTCTAACTTGGTTCCATCTCTTTTTAATACCGGCAGAATGTTATTACTTAATATAGAGGGAAAGTTTAAACAAAAACGTAAATGAAGTGAACCCAGCAATGCCATTTTTCCAGCTCAAAGAAATAATGGAAATAATCCTGCTGAGAACAAAAAAAGCATGTGGTCACATGGTTTAAGATTTTAAATGAAAACAGAAGGGTCTCAGTGATTCATTAGGACTTGGAAAGGCAGGGAAGCAATTGTATGCTTAGTTGCTCCCTGTATTTGGTCAGCAGTTATGTTGTTAAAAATTGCATCATATGAAGAATTTGGCAGAGGGCTCATGATTAAGTAATTCCATGCCCATTTAGAACACAACAGTGAGTAATCCATAGTCTAACAGCCAGTGCTAAGCAGCTAAACTATGAAATTAACTAGCAAGGTATGATAATATCCTGTTTTCCATTCCATTCTGCAATTAATTTTCTCTCTTCTTTTCTCTAATATACATATACATGAGAGCTACTACCTTTCTATAACAGATTTTCAGGGTGCATGGGAAGCCACAGAGGGAGGGAAAATTACTTTGCAGATAGACACTAATCTATTTACAAAGCTGCCACAATTAAGCATATATGTTACAATTATGATAATTGATTGTAGGTTGAAATTATTCAACCTTTATTAATGATATTTTCCTACTTTTAAAAATAATTAATTTTAAACTCTAAGTTAAATGAGCTTAGCCCAAACAGAATTGATTCAATTCAGCATCAAATGACCCTCAAAAGAAAATTTATTTGCAGCTTCTACAAACAACAAATTTGTGGCCCTATTATTTTATTAAACAGGCAGTTTGGTGTCATTGGTAATGCACCAGGTTAGAAAATCAGGAGACTGTGAGTTCTAGTCTTGCCTTGGGCATGAAAGTCAGCTAGGTAATTTGGGGCCAGTCATTCTCTCTGAGTCCAACCCAGCTCGCAATGGTATTGTGGAGCAAATAGGAAGAAGGAGTATGAGGTATATTCACACCCTTGGAGATAGATATATAAAAAGGGACTGATAAAAATCTAGTAACATATATATTTAAAGCTATGCAAAAAACCTTACCCTTAGGTGAAGTCTTGACTACCAAGAAACAAAGAAGCAACAACACTCCATCAGTTACTGATTTCAGCTTAGTGAAGTATATATTCTAATTTAGTTTTCCCATTGCAATTCATACTTTGTAGCTCTAAGAGATACACAGAAAACTTGGAAGTAGGCAGCTCTGTTGATTACAACACATAGGTAACATCTGATTCTTTTCCTTCAAGTTTCTATTCCAGTTGGTAACTATAAAATCTATATATTTTAAAAAAATAAATTGCAGTTTGCCATTCCACAAGGCATGCCGAATTTTTCAACTTTAAATTTCCAAACATAAGTGGTGCTCAAAGGTTGACATGCTTTGGGGACTGTAAAGGTATTTTGGTTACTTTAATATAATTTAAATGTGCTTGGTAAGTAACTACGTCAATATCATAACTTCTTAAAGTTTTGTTTGTTTCATAGTCTGCCGCATGTCTATGGAGATTCTCATTCATCCAAGTCATGGTTGTCCCAAAAGAGCTTTTTCCAAAGGACTGTCTTGATTTTTGGTTTTTCTTTGAAAACATTTCACTTCCAATCCAAGAAGCCTCTTCAGTTTTTCAGAAAAAGCATTGTTGGGACGGTTAGTTTGCCTTGTACCAAATCCTTTTCCTTTTGTGCTGCATCTTTTACATCCAACTGAAGGCAAGGAATGTTTTACTACTTACTTCTTTAAAGTGCTTTGAAATGATTTTTTCCTATTTAAGAAAACGCTTTGAAAAACTATTTGTTTCTCATAAACATATATTAATGGACCAATAGTAAGCAGATTAGAAAAAGTTTGAGAAAATGATCTACAACCCATACAAATATATCTCAATTGGCTTTTCCCGAATAAAAAAGTCCCCCAGCTAGATCTGTTATCCAGCAAATATTGGATTAATATACTCAATAGTATAACACCTCTGCTATATTTGAAAATGTTCACCCTCCAGAGTAAAACTGAATTGATGTAAAGCTTGAACTGAATAGGTGATATATTATATCACTGGCTAAGTAATGGACTTATCTTGTATCAGAAAAGAGATGAAGCAGCAATTCTCAATAGATTTTCAAACTCTGTTTTATAACTGTTACAAATCGGTCTCCATAGAACAGAATAAAGACTATATTCTTTGTTCTCAAATACTAGTAATATCTCTCATTGATTTACACAAAATAATTATGTACCCAACAGTGTTCTTCAATACCATGGAAGACTATGGAAGAACGAACTATTTGCAAACATTTCATCACACACCTAATTACAATACTATTTCTACACATAACATTGCTTTCTAATTAAATATTATATACTGGTTATCTTATTCAGTGAAAGTATTTAAGAATATATCTAAGCCCTCAGAACTTTTGTTAGTATGCTCTCTACTGATAATACTTATCTTAATTTATATATGAAGGATTTCTTTCCCAAAAACAATTTCAATGGAAAGTGTTTTTACTGCAAGTTCTTTAAATACTGATTCATTAAAGAAATAGAAAATCTGGACTGAGGAAAAATGGCAGTTAATTTAGAATAAAAAGAGTTTTTCCTTTATGGAAAAATACTAACATTTCCTTTTAAAATTAATTCTATATAAGAGACTTGCAAATCATTAGCATCACTTTGTGTTTTTCAATACAGACCTCATTTTTGTTAAATTACTCACACTGAGGCTTCATTGTGGTAAAAAGCAATTCCGTTTTCATTGGATCAAACTTATAGAGATGGATACAATTGTTGATATTTGAAATATGACTCACAGAAATTATGTGTGCTACTTTGACAAAGAAGCTATAAATGTAAATAATAAAACATCTTAAATTGGGACGTAACAAGAGGTGGGTTCCTACCAGTTCGCACCTATTCGGTAGAACCGGTTCGTCAAATCTACCGAACTGGTTAGAAGAGGTTCCACCAGTGGACCCGGAAAGCAGGCCACACCTACAGAAGAGGTTCCAAACATTTTTGAAACCCACCACTGGATGTAACACTGCGATGTTCACCATATCCTCTGTTTGTAAGGCTTGTTAGACATAGTCTCCAAACCATTACTTTTTAGACTAGTTCTTTTATCTGGAATTACTATTCTTTCCTCTAACTTTGAATGAAGCATTTAAATTATTTTGTGATTGGTGTCATTTAATTTCAATATTTTCTGAGAATTTATCCCAGGTTATTTGATTTATTAACCAAATCTACAATATGAGTTCTATAAATGCTTTTAAGTATTCTTTGATTAAAAGAACTTTTTTGTAGTTTCTACCAATCATATTGTTCCTGTTGATTTGGGCTGTGATTGAGGATGGAATTAATGACATCAAATATTTTATTTACTCACCAAACTGTCTAAAGAAGCAAAATGAAGTTAAGACTATTTTTTTCTGAAATGGCGAATAGTTCCAAACTACAGATTTTCTGACTTTCTTTCTATTTAAGTATTGGATTGGTTTTTGGTTTTTTTAAACAACATTTTATCATTTAAAAAAAAGAAAAGATAGAATGACAGGAAATCAATAATTAAAGCATCACTCTACCACAAGAGAAACAAAGCTAATGAAAAGATAACACAACAGAACATCATGATATCACTAAATAAGAATACTAGTTAAAATTACAAACAGAACTATTTAAATTAGCATCACTATTCCATGGGCAACATTTACTGATCATTACAAATTATATAAAAATCCTTAGGTTGGTCATAGGTATAATATTGTAGATGATGATGATGATGATGATGATGATGATGATGATGATAATAATAATAATAATAATAATAATAATAATAATAATAATAATAATAATATGCCCTTATATCTAGTTGATCCCTGGAGATTTTTACTTATCTTTAATTCCAACAGTAGACAACTCTAAGCAGAAAACACTCCACCTCTTTAAGCAAAAATTAAAACAATACATGAACAATCTGCAAATGAATGCGCTAAGAAAACACTATTCCTGTTTTTTTTAAAAAACAGCTTGCAGAAAGGTGTTGATACTACATTCCACAAACACACTTTTTGGAATAAGCAGTTCTTACTGGTTGGGAATTCCATACTAGTTGGACTTACTCTGAACTCAGGAGGAATGACGGAAGGGAGAAGGCGTGAAAGTATTTAGGATGTTTTTCTGGCAGCAGCATACAACTGATTAAATTCATCTTTCTAAACTCTTCATCACTGCAAATAGTCTGGTTATATATTCTTCTAAAATGATTCAGAAGAGGTAATATAGAAAGAAGAGAGCATGAACTCACTGATTTTTTAAAAAGCTGATGTATTGTTCAAGGTTTCTGCTGAGCCTTAGCACTAGGATGCAACTACTTTCAAAAGATATATTAATGTAATGAATGTATAGGTTTTATTATTCTTTCCTATTTTTGAACTTTTAAAATTATTTTAAGGCACAGAGAGGGCATAAATTGTTTTTAAAAAACTTTTTTCAGCATCTCTCCCTGTACTAATAGAACATGTTTCTGAAGTCTTCAAAATAAAGTAAAATAAATAAATAATGTATCTTAAAAGTTTTCTGAACTAGACTAGGTGTCCAGTTTTTTTTTTCAGTGATGACTATTTCATGAATAATACATAGAGAACTACTTCATATACTCACTCACCATGAATTTATTTTCTAAACAAACATGTAACTTTAAATTATTTTTTCTTTAATGCCTTGAATGCTGACAGCTCAAATCTACCAAAGAATTTAAAAAAAATCAGCATCACTGATGTTATTTTTCCAAGAAGCAGAAACGTTCTATTTTGGCTCATAAAAGTAAGAGGTGCCCTTTAAAAATTGTCCTCTTTTTATAGAACCACTCCAGCAAAGCAGTGTGATCAAAGCAATTTATCTATTTGATAATTTAGGATCTGCCTGAGTGGCGGCTTGACCTTTGAGAGCAGGGCAAATATTTCCAAGGAAATAGAACAAGCTGTAAACTATTTGTCAATTAACCAGAAACCAGTCTAGCATTGCCATCAAATTAAATGTTCATCTGTAACTACCTGTGGGAGAGATGTAGAGCTTGCTCTTTAGAGTTTCTCAAGCCTGCTGTTGAAACCAACATTATTCCTTATAGATTGCAATTATCCAGAATGCAGAGGAAAAGACAGTTGGGCTGCTAAAAACATCCCACAATCCTACCTCTGTTTAATCAGCCAATATGTCAAAAAGACAAGGGCGCGTTTGAAACCTCCACTCCAGATTGCCACGCTGCAAAGAACCGAGTGCCTAACGCACCCTTCCTTTCTGACCTTTGGGTCTCCCTGCAATATTCCTCCTTTTTTTCTTCTTCTTCAAACTGTTCGACCCCGCATCTTACAAGCGGGAGGCAAAAGAGGAGCTCAATCTCAAACGTCAATCAACCCGCCTTGGCGCCTCCCTCCGCGGCACCGCTTCTCTGCGCTCACCTTATGATCCAGGACGCTGATGTAGCCTTCCAAAAGACGGTCGGCGAGGCCGGGAAAAGGCCGCGGGAAGGCTGTACTCAAGGGCCGCTGGTTCTCCGGGTTCTGAAGGGGGGTGGTCGCCGCCACTTGCTGCTGGACTTGCTCTTTCAAGGCCCTTCTGCCGCTGGCACCGTCATTGCCGCCACCACCGCCGCTGCCTCCGCTCCCGATGCTGCCGTACATAAGCAACAAGCTCGTGCACATGGTGGTGAGCGCTAAAGACACAGCCAGCCCATGGCGCTGTAAGGAGGGAGGGGCAAAGAGAGGCTGAGAACCCGCTAGGCGCACAGCTCGGGTCCAGGGCTGAGCCGGCGAGAAGTGGGCAAGTGAGGTGGGAAAAGCGCTAGACCTCAACAGCACAGCGGACTGCGGCGGCGGCAGCAAAGTAACGCTGCTCGGCCGCCGGGCTCTCCTCTCTCCCGTGGAGCTTACACGATGTTGCCTCCCTTCTCCCCGCTGCTCTTCTTCGCGCGACTCGCAGCGGCGCCTTAAGCCTGCCTGCCTGCCTCCCTCTTGATTTCCCGCCGGTTCCCCCCCCCACCCCCCGCTTCTCCTTGCAATTAGGCAATGCCGCAAACGGCCGGGCGGACTCTTGGCCGAATTGGCAGCGAGAACCGGCCATTCTCTCTCTTCCCCTCAGGATGCCGAAGGGAGCGCGCACACACCCCGGTGCACGCCCCTCGGTGAAGCGGGTCGCAGGCTGTGGAAGTTTGGACTTCTTCTGGAAGGGTTGTTTCTTAAAAATATATATGTATTTCCCGATAAATTCGAAATAAAAGAGAGCTGAGGGACTGCGAGGAAGAAGGTTGCTCGCTCGTCTCGTTTTTTGCAAATTGGGGCGGAAAGACCCAGCGCGCCTAGGCTTATTAGCCTTTTTGCAAGTTCCAAAGCAAAACGCGAAAAGTGCGCTTGGAGGTTGCAACGCGTCGCCCTCTCCTCCTTTTTACTCCCGTTGCTTCTTAGCCTCCCCCTTTTTGGTGTGTGTGTGTGTTTTATACACACCCCTTTGGGGCTCGCCCACCTTTCCTTTGGCATCCCTGCCGACCTCTCAATTTTGGCTTTGCGTTTGGAATCTATGGATTTGCAACCCGCCTTCTTCTCTCTCCAAAATTAAGGCGTGAATAAATACAAATGTATATATAGCCTTAAATGGTAGGTGGGAGACCGCTGCTCTTAAGACCAAAATCTTATCCTCGCCACTCTTAGGATTACCGAGGACGACCCACATCCCTGCATTTCAAGCCGGACTCTTCTTCCCCGTCAGCCCTATAGAATACCAACGCTGCGCTGCCCCCGCTTCCCAAAGAAAGGCAAGCGACGGAAAGTTATTCGTCTCTTCCTGCGGGTTTTGCCAAATGCCCATCGGCAGCACACCCACCAGCCCCGGCTGAAATCACAAATCCAGCCTGCCGGAGAGTCTCCGAGAACGCCCGCCAATTCCCACGCCGAATCTCACGGTCTCGTTTCAGGTGGTCCTGGCGATATGGGGATCCACCGACTTACCATCAACGTCTTCATTTTTTTGCTCCCCACGTCCTTTATACCGCGATCTCAGGCTCGAGCATCTGAAACCACTTTTTCTCCTACGGCTTCCATGGCAAAGGAACCGGCGACATAGTTTCTGGCGGGAACAGCGAGCGAAAAATCCAGAGCCACGGCGAGGATCGACCCAACCTTGAGCGTCGAGAGAAGCGCGGCTCTTGCAGAGATTAGAGGCAGAATTAAAACTGGACCCTTTTAGAGTCTCCCAGTGATCTGCACAAGTACCGCCTGACGAGGCTTTCTGGGTCCTAAACCACGCCTTTTCCTATGCCTTCTCCCACTGAATTTCAGTGTGTGTAGAAATTAGCAGCTTTCCATTGGGTTTGTTCCTAGGTAGCAATCTAAAGCGCGTTTTATCAAAGCAAGAATCTGCCGCTATAAAGGAGAAATGTCCTTTGTGGTGGAGACATCAGCCAAGCAATCCCAGATAGCAAAAGCTATTGGTCTGGGGAGGAATGGGGGTTCTTCAGTCTCTTATTTAATCAGTAGGCAATCTTGTAATCATCAGCAACTACATCCTTCAAAAGTATTTGTAAAATCCTGTTTTAAAGAAAACGTTCTAATTATATTATTTCCCTCCTTCCTGTAAAAGTTTTTTGGCACTAGTAACCATTGCCCCATCCCTCAAGATTTATATTTGAACTATAATAACTTACTGCATTAAAACATTAAAGTCGCCTTGGTTGTTATTTACGAGGTTGCTCTAACATCTTTATAAACACTAAAATAAACATTTGAATTCCTACAGCAAGCCTAGTCCTACAGCAAGCTTGTCTATATCTTATTTATTGCTTTATGTTTTTAGAAGGTAAGACTCATTTACATTCTACCATCCAGATGTATATCTAATTAATAGCATATCTTTTTTCATACCAGTCCTTTAACAGTTTAATTTACTGTTTTCAATAGGAGCTTTCTGGGTAAACAAAAATAGTTTGGCTTATTTCATGCCTTTCTTGCATAAAACCATAGTAGATTCTTTTATTTCCATAACTGATGTCTGTGCAATGTACTTCTTGTTATTAGTTCTCTCCCTCCCCCCCTCCCCCCCCTCCCCCCCCCTCGGTTGAAGTAGATCTTGCTAGGCCAACCTAGCTATGAGTAGCATCGTTGTCCTATATAGTGTGATCAAAAAGTGCTCCTAGAGAAATTGTGAAAGTTACATGGATCCAGAACTAATGTGACCCAACTTTCTTCGTTAACAGCCAAACCTAACAGTCCAAAGAAGATCCCAGGTGCCACAAGCAAACTACTTGTTACTACCATGTAACTTGACAAGTCTTGTAAGCTTCCCCACCAAGATCAGCAAGCAAGAGAACAGAAAATATACATCGTGCAGAGGGCTCATAGCATGAGCCACCAATAATGTTATATTTTCTTATATTTTAATATAATATATTGTATTTTAATATATTCTTATATATTTTAATGTATTTTTAATAAAAAAATAATTATAAATAGAATAGCTATTCCATTATATACATTTCTTGCTCTATAGATACTATATTTAAATGTTGGTGCTTCAGGAATTTTTTTTAATGACATTAAAATGTCAGAATGATAGCATTTAAATAAGAAACCTCTTAATTATATCCAAAGTTCTCTTTGAATAATAACTACAGGATAATAGCAGTTTCTCTAATCTCTGTCTAATATTAAAAAAAATATTTCAAGAAGGAAACTGTCTATAAACTACTTTATCCAAAGGGACAGCTGGTGTCTCTTTCAAGACTGAAATTGTCAATGAATTCCACTTTTATTATTCAGTAAAATGAAATCGATGGTGCAGCTGTATGTGACAAGGGTTGGCATTTAATAGAAGAAGACCCATTGAGTAGAATGGAAACTCCTCCTAGCAAGCACATCTCTCATTCCCACTAAAAAAAAAAAAATCCACCAAAATCTTCAGCATCCTAATAATTAAAGTGCACACTTTCATTATAATGCACTTGTGGTATATGCTGTTCTATACAGTAAATACATTGTAGACGACAAAAGCATTGGATTCTCTTGGTGCATACTTCACAAAGTCATACCTATAATATAATCTGGTGTCACCTTAAAGACTAACCCATTAGTCTTTAAGGTGCCACCAGATTCTTCTTTGGCTGTATTTGTTACAGTATATACCGTAATAGTTCAGTGATTAGATAATCAGCATATTTTATTTTAAAACAAAGATTGCTTACATGAAATAAACATAATTTTTAATTTAAAACTGAATATTATTACAAAATAGAGAGTATGAAAAATATAAAGTGCTTCATTATCTTTCAATTTTACTGGATACTTAGTAAATGAGCTTAATGAATCATTAACAGCAAATTAGTGGTGGTTCTTTGAATCTTTCCTCAATAAACCATAAATTGATAAAAAAGATAGGTCATTTTTTTAAAGTACTTTTCCTTCCATTAAGAGCAGCAAGCCTTTTGCTTGAAACTGGCCAAGTTCTCTGTGCTATTTCATGCCAAACAAAAACATCATATTTATGATTAAGGCTCATAGCTGTATGTTGGACATCTGTTATACAGTATGTCTAACCGAGTCATCGAGCTTATGAGTTGGGATGATAGCTAGCTAGAGTTAGTTACAGAGTGTCTTGATTAAGTGGTGAGGTTAAATTTGCTTTTAATCATTCAGTTGTCTGATTCTCAGATAATTACTTTGTCATGATGGTCATAGACACAGCATTTGGCAGCTAAGCTGCTGTGGTTGCAAACAAGTGCACATTCTGCCATATTTCTTATGTGTAGATATGATGTACCAAGGGAAATCTATAAGACAATTAGAAATAAGCCAAGTTACCTATTTTTAAACTGAGAATAGTTTGTCTTAGCTTGGTGCCTATTAATGAATTATATGCTTATGTACATACATGAAAAGGCACAGATTTTCTTTTTTCAGAATTAGTTATTCAGTCTCAGTTTATAAACATTTATCATGAGTTGAAAGAAGGTCAATAAAATAATTTTAAAAGTTTCTTGAATTTGCTAGATTCAATATTAAAATGAGTGATGAGTTTAAAAAAAATAAAGACAAAATCTTATTATCCACCATTTAGAATTATTAATATTCTAAAGAATGGCTAATCTTCCAGCAGGGCTGGATATTTTTGTTGGTGATGTTGTTTAATCTCATCAAAAATAATATTTTGGATGAACCGTAGTGGTGGGATTGAAGTTGTAATGGGCATAGCCAAAATCATTCATTTTTTCTTTTGACACTTGTGACGACACCCACATTTTTCTTTTCTAAGCAACTGTAAGATGGACAGCTCTTGTGACAAGTCTGAACCTCATCAAGGTTTTTAAATTATACTTTCCCTGACCTATGCAGATATAATAGTTCCTAATTAATCCTCATGTGATATTTTTTTGCAAAATAAGCCTCCTAAAATGATATTGTTTGATTTTAAGTGTGTGTGTTTATTCATTCTCTAACCAAAAATTAAAATACAAGTCCAACAATGGGAGTTATTATGTACAAGATACATCCCCGTTGCATAATATAATTGATTAAGGAAGCCATAACGAGTTTGTGAGAAAGTTCAGTTGTCCAGTAAAAATGTTGCAGAATAGTTACCTGTTACTCAGGCAGTAACTGATCTAATCTGCTTAGTTTTAGCCTTGTGCTACATAGTTATTTTGCATATTTTTGTCAGTGGACCACCAACATTGGTCTATGTGATTGGTTAGGATTCACCTGCATTCTGAAGCGCTATAGTCCAAATTTCCAGTTTATCTGTCGTCCTCAATAGAAACATGGTGCCTCTAGAGTAAGACTGATTTTCTAAATAGGAATGCAGATGTGAACAGGTGTGTTGCATAGAGCGAGTGACACTATTATGACACTTTCGTTTAAGGCTAATTGAAATTCTGGAGAGAAGCATTGGTATTACCGCTACATCACATTCATGTTTTAGTACTCCAGGCAATACAGTAATAATGCTTTAATGCCATGGAGATTTTCTGTTTTGCCCTAGCTGTTAGCTCTCAAAGGTGCAGCTAGATAATTAGACTCTACACTTAATAGACTTAGCAAAGAAGGGGGCCCCTTTGGAAAACTAAGTGTATTATTGTTGTAGAAAATGGTTTTTTATATAGAGGAGGATGTGGAAGGAAGTTAGATAGAGTCAAAACTGAAACAACACCTTTAGTACAAATACAAATTTGATAATGTTTCTTTGTGGCTATGTCAATGCCCTACTGTGGACTGTCCCACGATTTTATTATAAGGGAGACTTATGGTCCAATCAATTATAAAATAACAGTATTCCGTGAGAGTCTGCTTTATCTTTTATTAGTATTTGTCTATATACGCAGATGCCATAAAACACATTGAGTCTTAGAATTATTATTTCAGGGAATATTCCTTCCAGATTCAGATATTATTTGCAAATAGATGAATTTCATTTGCATTTAAAGGGAGACACAAACCTCTTCCCATCATTCCTTATACATTTCAAGTTTCCATGAAATATTTTGGATTAGTATTAGAACTTCTGTGATGGCTTAGAAGAGCTAACATTATGGGAAAAAGGAACAAGGTTTTTTTTTTCTTTATGCATGCATGTGAGAATGTATACTCTATTTTTCGGAGGATAAGATGCTTTGGGGTGTAAGGCACACATTAGTTTTTGGAGAGGAAAACCAGAAAAAGCAAATTCTGTCTCTGCCTACCAGCATCTATCTGTATTCATCTGGCTGGCGTCCTTAGCAAATAGCCTGATCAGCTTCAGCATGTTACTGTAGCCTGATTCAGCGCGAGCAGCTGATTGGTGGTTGGATCGGCCTCCCAGTATACCACCAATCAGCTGTTCCAAGCTACGGGGGCCGCCACAGCCTATCAATGTCGATTGCCGCCTCTGTGTGTCTCATTTTTGGCTCTGTGCATCACATTTTCAGCCTCCACATGCCCCATTTTTGGCCTCTGCACATCATATTTCAAACTGTTCCAGGTGGTGGGGATTGCTGTTGCCACTGCTGCCAATCGCCACTGTCTGGAACCAGCCAAAAATGCAACACACAGGAGCCAAAAACGGGGCGTGTGGAGGCTGAAAACACGACACGCAGTGTTCGGCAGCGATCGGTGTGACAATCCCCACAGCCTAGAACTGGCTGTAAACAGGGCATGTGGAGGCCAAAAACGTGATTCACGGAGGCGGAAAATGGCCAAAGAGTGGGGCCAGTTGGTGGGCGGGGCTTTGGCAACATTTGCTGTATAAGACGCACAGAGAGGTAGTACCACCCACTTTTGAGGGGGGAGGAGTATATCTTATACTCCAAAAATATGGGTATGTGTATAGTGTACATCAACACCTAAGCATCAGGGTAGAACACTTCTTATTCCTCACTGCTAAAATTAACAATGCTCTCATTGTTCACTGGGTCTTTCACTTCTGCCCATGTAAATGTTTCCCTGTATTAGTTCCAAAATCAGTCTTTTATCATCTGTCTTCTTCATTGATAATGCCTTCAAACCATTGGCATGCAGAGTCTACAGCTGTTCAGCTTTATCCTTCTGTCAAACTCAAAACTTAATCTGGAATTTTCAATTTTGTGTCTCTCTATGATGATGCACAGTAGTTTAACTTTAATATTGAAAGAGAAATCTTTGCTTGATCTGTGTTTAGAAGAGAATATCCTGTGTAAGATGACATTATATTTAGACAATGACAGAAGTCGTGTTTTTGCACTTCTTGGATGACATTCTTCGAATCGCATGTGCCATTCCTTTTCCAAAGGCTGCATTTGTTTTCATGTGACTTGGGGAAGAGCAGATTTCTGAAGGATCATGACAATGGGGTGATTGTCCATGATTCACTTTCCTCCCTGATTCACTACTAAGATATAACAGGAGATCAGTAAATGTTATTCCTATCAGTGACCTTCTAAGCCAAGTCAGTGATTGAGCTTTCGTTGCTACACATCCAGTCTTCATCAGAAGCAGGCAATTTACTCGTTGGCTACTTCTATCTCAGAACTGGAAGTCGGAGATAAGGCCAGTGACCTATACACCAACTTTCCCATCAGAAAACTCTCAGGATCATATTATAAGATTTAGAAAGTGGATTAGCACATTAAACCGATTAAACATTTATGTATATTATATTTATATTAAATATTTATATTATTTCCACCTCATTCAAATATTGAATGGCACATTTACAGTGATCACCATCCTCTCATACCTCAGCTGATTCCCATGTTTAAAATGTATAATTATGAGTAAATAACCTAAACATCCTAAACAAAGCCTTATGCCCAGACAACCATATCTGTTTTCTGTCACACAATCATATGTGTGAAATAGGGATAGGACAATAGAGAGGTAGTAGCAACAGTGTGAGGATTGTTGCCAGGGGTGAGCTTCAAAAATGTTAGCAAGGGGATCACTGCCCGGTTGCTGGGTGGACGTGGCCATGGTGGGCGTGGCCTAGTCAGCCCCCTGCACCATGGTAGGGGGGCATTTTTGCCCTCCCTGGGCTCTGGATGCTTTCTTCAAGCCTCCAGGAGGGCCCTCTGGAAGCTGGTAACAGGCCTATTTCTGGCCTTCCCAAACTTCTGGTAGGGCCATTTTCACCCTCCCTGAGCCTCCGCGCATTCCCTGCACTTATCTGCATCCAAAACAGGCAGCATGTTGACTCCTGGGAGGGGCAGGAGGGGGCAATCTGGAGTGGGATTTGGGGGTTCTTCAAACAGTACAGAATCTTAGCTAGAGGTTCTCCTGAACCCCTGCAAACCCCCAGCAGCCTATCCCTGATGTTGCTAATATATAAGGCTACCATATCTGGCTTATAATAATCTCTAGACTAGTGAGTCTTAAAGTGTAGTCCAAAACCTCTGAAAGCAGATATCGCAAGGATCTGCAAAATCAAAGTTATTTGCCACATATTCTGTAATTGGAGGAGTGTTACAAAACACCATTATAAGTCACTTTTATTCATATGGGTGTTAAAATGGGCAAATACAATAACACTCCTGATTTAAAATTATTTTAAACAAATTTCATATTTCAGAGTTTAAACGAAACAAATCTTTAAATTCTGTAATAAAAAGGGGCAGAAAAACAAGTATGTTGCACTACTTAAAATTCATGCTGTACGTTTATGTTGCAACTACATGTTGCATTCTACACATTGCAAATTTTATGGATGGATGATTTTTTCTTCATTTTTTAATTATGCAAAGTTAAAAGATTACTGGAATCAGTATTGTATTGCAAACATTATCAATGCTCAGCAACCACAATGGTAATGAGTCCATTTTATAGATTTTTTTAAAAAAATGCTCACTGATTCATGAAATGCTCTTCAAAATTCAAAATGTGGATTGAGAACTGGTAAAGAAAAATAGGAAAGATGCAATATGCAGGATCAATCAATACGATTATCCTGTTATGAAATGGAATTGTTTTTGAAATGGCAGAAGCAAACAACTAAAGAATGGGTGAAAATGAAAATTCATGGGGTGGTGACGGTGAGGGGATCAAGAAAGGATCTGCTGAATAGGCCATTTTAATACATTTTGTTTCTGAACTTTCTCCTTTTCTGAATCATATTAAAAGATTTTGGCTATTTGACAGCAAATGCTACTAAGCAACATGGGGAAAACGCACCAGTTTAAGACTGAATGTGCAACAATTTTGTTCCTTTTAAAATACAGATGGTTCTAACAATCTTACATACTAAAAATCTGCCATAAAAATTTTTTTGGGGGGAAATTTTTCAACCTAAAGACATGAGCATATCTGAACTAGAGAAAGCATTTTCTATTTTTTAATTTAATTTAATTTTTTAAATTCTATTTTTAATTTCAATCTTCAGACATTAGATTTACATCTCCAAGAATTTTAAATATATTTACTGACTACAAAAGAATGCATTATCTGAATTGAGAATGCATTGCATTGAGAATTGTTTACTGAAAAAGTACGTATATATGCTACAAGAGGCATCAAAAAAATAAAGTGATAATGCTGCAACATTGCAAATGACTGGACAGCTGTTTCAAAAATATTAGGGGGTAGATGTAATACATAAAGAGCAGAACTCTAAACCAGATTTTGCTGTGTTTTAAGCAGATTTATAGTTCACATTTGTTTTTGTTTTTTGTTGTCTAGCTAAGAAATATTATAGAACTATGTTGTTCTTGGAGAAAACATTAACATAAAGAAGAAAGGCTCATCTAACTAATATGCAAAGGAGAAAGCATTAATAAAGCATGAAAAAGGACTAAAAGATAACAATATATTATGATTCAGTTTTTCACACATAGTATATTAGTAGATAGCCCACAGGGAGTTCTCCTGCTGTTACTTGCACAAACACAAACATCACTTATGAAGACAGCTGAAGCTATAGTAAGGGACAATGTGGTCCTGATGATGTGAAATCCAGGGAAGAATATATCAGAGATTTTCAAATACCCTTGAAATTAGCTTAGCAAATACTTTTGGCGTATGTTTTGAGGGGGAGGAAAGGCTAAAGAAAATCTCTGGGAGATTTTATTGTCCATACTGTTGTATGATTAATTTTTTCCATATAATGTTTTTAATTGGTTTTAAAAGATTTTATGAGTGTTTGCAACCCAGAGCCAGTTGTTTGGGTGCAGAGGTGGTATTCAGCAGGTTCCGACCAGTTCTGGAGAACCGGTAGTGGAAATTTTGAGTACTGGCCCCATTCCCATCTATTTTCTGCCTCCTGAGTCCCAGCTGATCAGGAGGAAATGGGGATTCTGCAGTAACCTTCCCCTGAAGTGGGGTAGGAAAAGAGATTTTACACTATCCTCCCCCTGCTATGCCCACGAAGCCACACCCACAGAACCAGTAGTAAAAAATTTTGAATCCCACCACTGGATGGGTGGACATACAAATTGAAACCAGAAAGTCAGTAGTATACTTTCTTACTATCAGGTGTTTTGATGGATGAAGTTTAGCTGTAGGTACTCCTCAACTTCTAACAATTTGTTTAGTGACATTTTGAAGTTACAAACACAGAGAAAAAAGTGTCTTATTACCATATTTCACACTTATGACTGCACACCCATGATCATGGGATCAAAATTCGGGCACTTGGCAACTGGCATGTACTTATGATGGTTTCAGTGTTTTGAGGCCATGTGATCACCTTTTGTAACCTGACAAGCAAAGTCAATGGGGAAGCCAGATTCAAGTAACAACGGTGTTACTAACAAATGTGCAAGAAAGGTGTTAGGAATATAATCTAATGGTTGAGTTGGTAATATATAAATCATGTAACAATGCTGTACCTGTTTCTTTAAATCATGCTGTAAATATGATTGGGTGCTGTTTCCTCAATCAGCTATAAGATGGAGCAAGAATCACTGTTAGATGCTGACCTGATCTGATCTGATCGTTTTGGAAGCTGGCTGTTAGAGGTGCCGTGATCATCGTGAGCTATTGTAAGTTTTACAACTGCTAGCTAACTTTGTGTACCGGACTGTTTGTATGATTATGGACTATGTTATTTGGATTATTCCTTAACTCAAAGACGTTGATGACTGACTGTCTTAACTAAGTATGACTTGGACTGTTTGATGGACTCTGATACCTCTATTTCCACGAAAGTAAAAGCCTACTTAAACTGCAGTGTCTCTGTATGCTGGTTTGTGTGTTCTCCAACAACACTCTCACAATGCTTCTCTGAATGTACTCGCTCTTCCAATGGGGAGCTTACCTAACAAAAGGTTATAAAAAGGGCAAAAAAAGTTATAAAACGGCAAAATTCACTTAACAACTGTCTTGTTTAGCCATAGAAATTTTGGTTCAATTGTGGTCATAAATCAAGGACTACCTATAATCAAAGGCACCAAGACCTCTGATTCTTGTTCTTGGATGAGAAGTAAAACATCTTCAACAAAAAACCAAAAAGTTCAGTTGTCTGTTGAAAAAGCACCTTTGGGACAACCATGACCTGGATGACAGAGAATTTCCATAGACACCTGATTCTTCTTCCACTGTATGTAATTTAGTTTTATGGGCTAGGGAAGATATGAAAATAATCCTGAGATGGTTTCCTGTGAGGATAAATAGGTATAAAGCAGGAGTATCCAACCAAAACCATGGAAACACACACATGCTGACTGAATAATTGATTTTAATGAAAATTAAATACCCATGACCCATTGAGTCATCCTCTTATAGATTATTTCTTTACCTAAACAAACACAATGACCTTGGCCATATTCTTTTTGTTTTGATTGTTAAATTAAAGAAGCAAAACATTTTATTAAAGAAGAAAGATGAATAGCAAAACAAACAGACGCTTTTCATTTAACAAATTCCCTTTTGATGATGGTATGTGGTTGATCTGCCGTTGCTTAAAAACATTTAATGTTTTCATTTCTTTTTCCTCAGCTTAAAACAGTATATAGCTGACCATATTGAAACACCAGCTTCTCCAAATAAATCAGCAGATTCTCAGTGGTGAAGAGGGACCTCTTCATTTTCTGATAAATATGTAATTATTGGAATCATAACTGTCACTTTTGAATACATCAATGTTTATTTTTGCTACAAGAGATTTTTGAGGAGTTCTTTCATGATCATTCACATACCATTGTAAAGCGTTAGAAGATTCAAGCTTCTAATTAAAATGATGGCGGAATTCCAACTTATGTGGTGACAATTCATAGAGTTCAATTTGAATCAAGGAATTCAGTTCTAGCAACTTTCCTGACAGCATTGAAGGAACAACTTTCTTTCATGATCCCACATAGCATCTAATGCAGGTGGGATTTATTTTTGCCATCATTTCATTGAAGAGAGCCAAGATATATAGTTGTTTGAGACAATTCTACAGAATTATCAAATTGAAGCGATTCAGTCTTCCCTAGTTGTTGCTGGCAAAACCAGATCTTCAGATAACTCTGTTTCATCATTTTCTGAATTTTGTCTTTTCCAACATCCAATAAAAACTCAGAATATCTTTTTCTCCCTCACTCAATTTCATGTTTTTCTTAAATTGAAATTCGAGAAAGCTTTACCACAAGGATGATTTTTTTAATGCAGAAATTCTCCACATCAGCATCATTTCCTGTTTGTACAATTATTGAAGCTGATGGAAATTGCCATAGCAAATGGTTAAAATCCCCCCAAAGGTCTCATTTATGCCACATACTGTATATCATGAAGAATCAGTCTACAGTTTCAAAACTCTCCTTCCTAATCATGGGGCTTTCATTTCAGAAAATAAACCTCACAGGTCCATCCAAATTTGCAGTATTGGAGTTTATTTTTTTCATGTTACAAATAACATTTTCATTCACTTTGAGGGTATCTTAAACTTTGAATGAGCTGTTCTACCAACAGGAATCAATGATGCGGTGATACTAGATGATGGTACAACAATAGCAAAATCTCCATCTGCCCTATGTTTAGCAAGGATCAAGGTGGTAACAAATGTCTTTCCTGTTCTTCCTGGTACATCAATGAAAATTATTGAATGAAGATGGCTTCACAAGCACTTGCACATGTAATCATATACTGCTGTTTGCTCCTTATTTAGTAGGGGTTCATTTGTGTAGTATAAATCACCATAAACCTGTGATAAAATACTATTAAATTCATATTTTTGTTTAGCACATCTCCCTATATGGACTGGTTTTAGAATAGCCAATTATGCCCAAAGGGATTTCAATTTATGTTTAAACCTCACTCACATTTTAAAGTTTCTTTTCATACAGTGTACATGCCATAATGCAACTACACTTTTAAGCTCTCTATGATGTTTAAGGGCTATCCATTCCAGTACTGCACTGTCTCAGCATTTGGAAATCCATTATCATTCATGGAAAGACTTCACCAACTTCAAGATAGCTTATTAAGCAGCTGAAGATGTAAATTTATACTTCCGGCAAAACTGTGACGTGTTAAGATGCAGCTTATTCTATCCCCTGTAAACTGCAAAAATAAAATTTGTGGACTGTGTTTGAAGAGAAATGGCAAATTGAAAATCTAATTAAACTTGTGTCACTTTTGGTAATTTGAGAAGATAAAAATGCCTCATAAACTTAAGAAGCAGCCTCTTCCTTCTCCTCCTCCCCCTCATTCTTTTACAACAGAGATGCCTGTCATTGATGCCTGCCCAGGCCCCAAACGAAGAAGTTGTGGTAGAACAGGGAAGTGAACAGGGGTGAAATTCAGCAGGTTCTGGAGAACTGGTCGCGGAAATTTTGAGTAGTTCGGAAAACTGGCAAATACCTCCTCTGGTTGGCCCCAGAGGGGGATGAGAATGGGGATTTTGTAGTATCCTTCTGCTGGAGTGCTGTGGGAATGGAGATTTTGTAGTATCTTTCCCCTGCCATGCCCACCAAGCCACGCCCACAGAACCAGTAGTAAAAAAAAATGAATTTCACCACTGGAAGTGAGGTTTAAAATTTGAAACTACCTACTTCTTCTCACCAGGTGAAAACTTTGACTAGGATCCCAATTCTGGGAGGTATAAAGAGAGCTATGTTTCCTGCAGAAATTCCTTCTGATGTCATTCCTTGTGAAGTAAGCAGTTTTGAGTAAATTAGATGAGTAGACATTTTTTCAGATCTTGGAAATGAGATTGAGAACATTGAGAGGATATATGGTGAGATCAAGAGGCAGTTAAAAGAACAGCAAGCTAAAATGGAAACAAATGAGCAAACTTATTGCTGCTTTAACTGCTTGAGACATAGCTAGATAAAAGAGCTTCTGCCAAGAAGTTTTAGAAAATATCCAAGGTCAACAGTGTATTAAAAAATATATATTTAGTTTGGCCTCTCTTATCAACATCATAAGGAGACTTTAATAGAAGATGTTTGTTGGATCTGTATCAGCTATATCGTTCTGAGTCTGTAGAGAGCAATTATCACACCTCATTTAGGTAAGTCTTTACAGTCAAATGTGACTGAAAATATATGGATTGCTGATCAAAGCAAAATATTACAAGTGATCAGAATAAAATACTGAGAGAAGAAACAGGTGATTAGGCAAAAGTGTAAAGTATTTCACCAGGTGGCCGGACAAGGGATAAATAGTTTCTATATTCAACAACATTTGTCCTATTCTTGCAAACAGGTATGAAAAAATAATTCAGAATAGGCTTATTAATTATCTTTAAAAAACCTCAGTGCCACTTCTCCAGATGTAGATGTTCCCCATTAGTTCACTTAGTATGATTTTGAGAGTTACAGTTGTGTCAACTACAGAGAATTTCTCTACATTGTTGTCGCCACTTTTTTCGGTTTTAATTACAAGTTTAAAAATATTTTAGTTACATGCATTTGAAATTTGTTTTCTCTATTTTTGATATTTCACTTTTTAGAGGTTACTTATTACTAAGATTTTCTTTAGCAATAATTTGTTATGTTTAAGATTCATTTTCTCCCATTTATGATGTATTTCAGATTTATACTTGGGATCCAGTAGTTGTTCCTCCGATGAAAACCTGCTTGGAATTTTTAAAACCATATATTTTTTCTCACGAAAACTTCAAATTTTTATTTTATTTTTTGAAAGAAAAAGAAAACAGACATAAAATTGAAGCAGATGCATGAACAGAAGCTCTGAGAAAGTACATGTGGAGGCCCTGGGCAGCATGCAAATGGAGGCCTTCGGTGAGATGGAAAAGTAGGCCCTGGTAGAGGAGGCCATTGACGGCATGCAAAAGAAGGCCCTGGATTAGGCGTGAACAAAAATCCTGAGTAGGGCACAAATGGAAGCCCTAGCTGGCATGCAAATGGACTCCTTGTCAAGTGCAAACAAAGAAACCCCAGCCAGCATGACAGAGAAGGCTCCCCAGCACCAGTGTGAAAGAAGATTAAAAAAAAAACAACCAACAACCCTATATTAGGGGAGCCCAGCAAAAGCCAGGCAATGGTAGTTGGTGGCGGCAAGTTGACAGGCAACCATAAGGCAGTGTTAATTAAGTAAACCCAAGTTGTGGTCATGGAAACAGAGCGATGACCAAAACTTTGCAGACTGTGATAAATTCCCCCATTCAGAACCATTGTAACCTTAAAGGTTGCTGAACAAATGGCCCTTAAACAACAACAACAACAACAACACACACACACACACAATGTTGGCATATATAATAAGATTCTTTAAAAGTACAGTTGTCTTTGAAATATAAAGCATTTGATGTTGGTGAACTCATTGGCTAAATTATTACTTTCAAGACATTTGATTTCCCTTAAAAAAATTAATGGGCTTTTTCTCGTATCTTCCTTCAGATTTTTGTCTTCTTTTGTTTCTTTATAACCTAAATATTTTAAAGTCCATTCACTAAACCTGCTCGCCATTCATTCATTCATTCGTGATGGAATGTCAAAGGGCGGGAAAATACAGCAAAATGAAGGGAAGTTTTATTAAAATTGAAATCATTGAAATCCAATGTCTTTTTTCCCCCAAGAAACACACATTTTTCCAAATGAGAAAAGGCTTTTGGCAACAAAATGGAATGGTCAGAGTTCTACAAATAGAAATTGAAGCTGTGCTAAAGGAATGGGAATTTTAATGAAAGCATCTAATTTATTGTTTAGTAATTAAATATGAAATATTTGGATGGCGTAGATACATGTTCTGTCCCCGCTTCTCCTCTCGTTAACAGACGACAGTCAGACAGACTTAAAAGGAAATAACTTTATCAGTCCTCGTCTCAGACTAGCTGCGAGCCCAAAATGAACATAAATAAAGTCTCTGGCAAGAAGATAACAGAATGCAAAAACAAAGATCTCTTACGGCCAAACTAGGTTTTCAAGAAGCAAAATCACTTCTCCAAGTGTCTCACAAACTCAAACAGGATCGGAACTGAATTCTCCATAAACGAACGATGAACATTGACTTCTGCAACCAGGGCGTGGCACCATCCGTCCTTTTATCTCCAGAAGACGACACTAACAAGCCCCAGCTGCATTGTTAATCCTGCATCCCGACTCAACTCACAGCAAACGTCTGCTGAGTCACAACAGATACAGTTTGTGGTTCAACAAAAAAACAAATAAAAGAAATACTTTACATAATTGTTTTGCTATTATTTTTGAATTACAAGGAGTTCAGATAATAATTTCTGAAGACAACAATTTAGTTTTGATCTATTATTGAATAGCAATAAGATTTCCAATAGGAAAGTAACTCCCCAAAGTAACTTACCTTGCTCTTTATACATATTTTATTTAATTTAGTGTAGGCATAGACACTGATCCCAATAGACAAGAGTATTATTTTTAATCTATCATCACATGATACTTATTCAAGAGAGAATTATTTTTTAAGATAATATTCTTGGACAATTTAGTGGAGAAATGTAACATTAGTCCAGTTTGAATTTCTGGTTTGCTTTCAAAATGTGATGTTGGAGAATACTCTTGAGAGTCCCTTGGCCTGCAAAGAGATCGATATACAAAAGGAAATCAACCCTGACTGTTCTTTGAAAGGACACTAGTAAAACTGAAGTGCAAATACTTTGGTCACCAAATGAGAAAAGAGGACTCAATGCAAAAGAACCTGACGTTGGGAAAGATTGAAGGCAAAAGCAGAACGGAATGGCAGAGGATGTAAAATAGTCATTGATACAATGAACATGAATTTGGGTAAACTCTGGAAGACAATGGAGGATGGGGCATGCTATGTTCCATGGGGTCATGAAGAGTTGGACACAACTTAGCAACTGACACAACACAACACATTTTGATTATGTCCCTGTAATAATATCATTAAATTTGAAAAAAATAAAAAAAACTGCTGAGAGAAGATAAAAGAAATAGCAAAAGAAATAAATTAGTATGCTTTTTCAGATAAACAGATGTTCAAGTGGAGCTGGCTTAGAATACATTTAAAACATTTATCCATTGCATGATAATAGCTTATTTTTGTGTCAGAAAAAAGATAGATCACAATGTAGGATATTTGAATAATAAATAAAACAAATATTCAAAGAATACACCATAAAACATTAGCTTTATGGAAGAAATTTGACCAACTGAATGCCTTGTTAAACAAATGAAGAAATGAACTTCATTTAACAAGTGAAGCAAATGTATTGGAAACCTGGAAAATGATTGACCTGTCAACTGAAACATATATGTGACAAAGTAAAATACTACCCCAAATAAAATATTCCTGAAGGAAATTGCCAAAGATAATGAAATTAATCATTTTTCTGAACTTTTTTAGAATTTTTATTTTATTTTAATTGAACAAAAACACAAAAAAAGAATCATCCTTCATTACATCTTGTAGAAAGCGTGTCGATTGGTTACAGATAACTTTTGTACATTTCTTCCACAGTCATTACTTATAGTTCGTATTAGATTGTACACTTTAAATCAAAAATCTTTGTATATCTTACTATCAATGTACCACAATTCTCATTTGGCTACAATTATTTGAATGTGCTTTTACCTCAAATCATTCATACTTAAAGACACAATCACATAATGGCATTCATTAGCTATTTCAAAAAATCCTCCAATAACATTACACCTTTAGAGCATCTTTTAAGTAAAAGTCAATTAATAAAGTTTCTAAACCTTTCCCCCCCCCCAACTCGCTGTTTAGGATTTGTATCCAAGTTGCTTTTGCTAATACCAGAGCATATATATATTATTAAACAATATTCATTGCCATTTCCTTGTTGTTATTATAATTGGCTAAAAATCATTTACTATTTATATCCCATCTCCTCTCGTCAGATCAAAAAAAAACCAAAACCTTACGCCTTTATGACAAGATCTAAATAAAAATTTGTTAATAAAATTTATACGTCTTTTTCCCAGATCGCAATTTGTAATTTAAATCCAAATTTCTTTTACTAATTTGCCAGTACATGTATATATCATTAAGCTGTATCCATTATCATTTCATTATTGTTATTATAATTAAATATTTGTTAATGAATAAACATTTAATAACAATCTAAAACAATCTAAGAATTACTAAATTCCTACTTATTAATCACCAAAATCAACTGATTTTTTATTATCAACTTTCATTGTCAACCTGTATCTTTCCAGTAACAAAACAGTCTTATCTTTCTTGCCAATTGTGGTGTTAGTCTTCTTTTTATCTCCTTTATAAGGTTTTTATAAACTTCTCTCCACATCATTTTCTTGCTTGAAGGATCTCTCAGGTAATCTCATTGCTCTCCAGCTGTTAGCAAAATTAGCTTGTCTTTGGTTGTCAATCGTGCTTCTGAAAGAATTTCTCCTCTTAAATCCATCATCATTACCATTTCTTTTTCTTCTGAATCTTAGAATCTGGGGTAGGGCTCCAGTTTGTCGAATTCCCTTTTCCATATTCCCTTCTTTCCACTTTTACCCACCTACTCAATTCATCTATTGTCTTGTCTTTATCTTCTATGTCTTCATTCTCCTCTTTAATTTTTGGGGCTCCAACCCCCTCATCTTTTGCTGTGAGGAATACTAGTCTTTCCAACTTCTTCTCAATTCTCCCATATCCTTCCAATAGATTTTGAATTCCAGCCAAGATATTTTGGAATTTTAAGGCTCCTCCTCCAACTTTTTCAGAAATTTTATTCTACAGTTATAGGTAGAGTAAGTGGGTAGATAGATATTTTTCATGTTTAATAAATGTATCAATAATTTCAGATGTACACTTGGGAGCTGTACGTACCCTTCATTTTATTGAAATTTGCGATACTATTAATCTGGAGAAATTTAGAAAGTTGCTTGGTCAGATGAAATAATCATAAAATGGTAGAAAAATGTGGAGGATAAAATAGATTCTACATTCCTTGAGATTTTTTTCTTTTAATGACCCTGTAATCCCTTGCATTAGGTGGAGTCAGGGTGACTGAACAGAGCTCCAGCATTTAGTGGCCAGATGCCCTTCCTGATGCCTACGCAGAGTTCGCAAGCAGACAATTACTCATTGCACTCAGAGAAATACCTGCTGCTACTTGGAATTGAACTCACTGTCTCCTGATTGTGAGGCAAGAGCTCCACGTCTAGGCCACCGCACCACTCCTATACTCCTGGAGATATTTCAAGCATTTTATGAAAATAAAGTCTTAATCAGTTTCATATTATAATATTATTTGGAAAGCCAGAAAGGCTCTTACCCAGTTATAAGAACTCTTCATTAAATGTTGATATTAAGGTTTTAACAGTTGATATTAAGATTTTAACATCTACATTGACAAGTTGTAATATCTTCCCAAGGTAATTCCCACAATAATATAAAGTTAGATGTTTAGATATATTGCTTCATTATCTTAATTATTTATTATGATGCAGATTTTTTATCCTCAACTTTTGGAATAGTTAATATAGAGTTTCACTTTTTTCCCTTCACTTATTTTTACAAATGCCATAGGTTATTTATCTATTCTAAATTACATAACTTTACTATTAAAAAAATAAGGCGCTATATTATTTTATTACTACTCAATTAACTTTTTAACTAACTTTTTAGGTGCTGTCTACTAAACTTTTTAAAAATACATTATTAAGTGTAATGTTTTTGAAGTTTAACATTTTTTTAAAACATGTAAAGTTTTGCACTGTGATCTGATACATAAGGCTATCTCAGTGATCATCTGAATATGTTAAAATAATGTTGAAGAGACCAAACATTTATCAAGACTAAAAAACTGTTGATGCATAGCTGAATACAAACTCATGGTTTGTGTTGCAACAAATACCAAGGATAAAATTTAATTTATCCATGTATATTCAAGTTAAAGTTATCACTAATAATTGTATTTTATGAGTAGGCGTCCTGTCTGATTCAGGATCTAAAATTTCATGGAAATCTCCCCCCTCATGAAGAGATAATAACAAAATATATCATATAAATAATGAAAGCACTCGTGAAATATAGCAGAGGATTCCAAATTAGGTCCATAAACATTAATCATAACAAAATAACCTGTTAAACCAAAAAAGAAAGATGTTTATGAATAAAGATCCTTTCTGTCTGTTCAAAGTATTAATCAATAAACCTGTCCAATCTAGTCTTTAACCAAAATATATTTATTAAATGAGTGTCCTGGAAATATAAAGCAAAACATTGGCTTTTAACAATTTAAGGTGGTTAAACCAGTGGTGGGTTTCAAATTTTTTTAGAACCTCTTCTGTATGTGTGGCCTTTGTGGGAGTGGCTTGCCGGCTATGTGATTGGGTGGGAGTCGCTTGCCGGCCATGTGATTGGGTGGGAGTGGCTTGGCAGTCATGTGACTGGGTGGGCATGGCTAACTTGTAAAATGTGATGAAACTCATTTAACAACATTCTTGCTTAGCAACCAAAATGTTGGCTCATAAACTGGCATTTGAAGTACGCAAGTCTTAAAGCTGTCAAGTCTTAAAGCTGCACCCCTAACCCTTTAGAAAAAAAAACCTCAGGGGTGTTAAAACTTGACAGCTTTAAGACTTGTGGACTTCAACTCCCAGAATTCCCCCTCTCGCTCTTCATCTTGATGATGTGCGGACGGGCGAGGGAAGGGAGCTGGAACCGGTTCTAAACGGCACTGTAGATTTGTGGAACCTCTTCTATAGAAGAGGTTAGAACTGACAGGAACCCACCCCTGGGTTAAACGTACACATTCCACTCTTAGAATAAAAAAAATGTAATATTTCCAACGTTGTGCATTAGCATTTCATAATAACCTTAAAAAGTCTGCATGCCTATACTAATTTTAAAAAATAATAAAAATACAGTACACAATAAAACAAAAAGAAAAATACGTACATCTTTCAACTTACATGGTGTTGTAATATCTTACATTGTATTAATATAGAATCATGTAAACAAAACAAAATTAAACTAGCTTATGAGAACTGAAAAAGGGAAGAGGAGAGGAAGAAAAGAAGGAGTTGAGACAAAAAGCTACTTGTCCAGATCAAAGATAAAATGTGTAACCAAAACTTTAAGAGGGAAAAACTTTAGAGTAACTACAGGTTACTCTAAAATTCCAATCTTTGAAACGATTATGATAATTTTACTTGGTTGCTGGAATATTAAGCAGCTGAAAAAAGAGACGCATTGGTTTGAAGTTCCATTAGGAAAGCTTCAGCCAAGGACAGCATCTGAAAATTTTTAATTCCTTCCCTGCAAAGTGATGTGCAGGAAAGACCTGAAGTATTGCAGTTACGAGATTTAACTAAAGCTTATATTTTATTCAAACATTTCCAGTTTTGAAGCATTTATTTTGCAAAATGAGGGAAGTGGAACAGAGGTGGTATTGAGCCAGTTCTGACTGGTTCTGGTGAACCGGTAGTGGAAATTTTGAATAGTTCGGAAAACCAGCATATACTACCTCTGAATGGATCCGTCCCCATCTATTCGCTGCCTCCCAAGTCCTAGCTGATCAGTGTCCCAGCTGATCGGTGTCCCAGCTGATCGGCTGGGTCTTCTTCTATTGCTCTGCACAGGAGAATGGAGCTGGAAAGCAGGTTAGTGGGGTGGGGAGGGAATGGGGATTTTACAGTATCCTTGCCCTGCAATGGGGTGGAAATGGGGATTTTACAATACCCTTCCCCTAGAGTGGGAAGGGAATGGAGTTTCTACAGTATCCTTCTCCCAGGAGTTGGAAGGGAATGGGGATTTTGCAGTATCCTTCCCCTGCCATGCCCACCAAGCCACGCCCACCAAGCCACACCACTCCCAAAGAACTGGTAGTAAAAATTTTTGAATCCCACCACTGAAGTGGAATAATTTGTTCTTTTTAGGACCCCATTCTCACTGAGAATTCACCAATTCTGGTCTAAATCTGTGCAAAGGCTTGTCTTTGTGTAATAAATACAGAAACCCAACTATAATTAAATTAGTCCCAACCTCTGAACTTTTCAGTACAGATATTTTATTAACATGCCCAGTTTCAATTAAAAAGTTAGCAGGTAGTGTAGGTGGACATCTAAAAACATTACCATAAACACAGCCCAAAGAGTTTGAATAGCGGTATCTTCCGTACCAATCGTATACAGATTCTTCTCACATAATTGAGATTTGAGAAAGCTAATGCAATTATTCAAAGCATTGTGACTAGGGAGCACCACCATTTCATGGGCTGGTGATTGATCCTGCAGAGTAGAAACTTTTTCTTGGATCTTGTTAAGAGTATTATTGCTCTCTGCTGTTAATGTCTGGTGACAAGAGATAAATTTTCTTCAAAGGCTTCAAAGCCTATAATTGGCAAAGATTTTTTTAAAAACGCATTAGCTGTCTCTTCTTTTTAAGGCTCAGGAAAGATGGAAAGGCCCATTTTTTTCAGTATTTTCTCCTGCACCTTTTTGATGTTCTGCACCTAGAGAACCTCCCAAGAAAAGACTTGATTTCCTCCTTTTTGCCTCACCTGGCAAAGTCTGTTCCTGCTTCCCTTGCCCATCTTTTTGTTCTTACCCTTTGCTTACATCCCTACAGAAAAATGTTCATCCCATGTATGGGAATTATTTTCTTCAGAACTGCAGTTTCTTCTGACCTTAAGAAATTCATACCTGCATCTAAACTTAGCTTCCCAGATTGCTCCTAATTTTAATCAAAAATATATCAACAGATAGCATTGCAAAATCAAGAAGGAAAAAAAAAAGTGCCACCAAAACTGTTAGCAAAAATTTAAATCATGTTAACATTACACTTGTTGGATAGCCATTTGTCTGGAACGGTATAGGGTTTCCTGCCTAGGCAGGTGTTTGGACCAGAAGACCTCCAAGGTCCCTTCCAACTCTGCTATTGTATACTATTGTATTGGTAAAAACACTTTCTGCTTAAATGGAAATCCTTAGCACATTGATACTGTTTGTTCCAAAATGCCAGTTCCTAAGTTTCTTCCTTTGTATCTGCTAAGTGCTTCAACACAGTGTGAGACTGCAAAGAGGTCGGATGGGCTTGAACCCATTTACCTTTTGCAAGACCTTCCATTAGCTACTGTAAGAGATAAAATCCTCTGCAGAGGAAGCTTAGTGTGATGGACTATAAATCCAACAGGATTAGCATTTATTTATTTATTTGATTTGTCAATCATTTACAAGATAATAGGTATAAGAATAAATGAGTATGAATGAAATGGGCACGAATAAATGAGGACAGTAGGACAGGGATGGTAACAGTGGTGGATTGCAGGCGATATGCCCCGGTATGGGCATACCAGTGCCTTCCTGGAGCACTGGGTACTGTTCCGGTATGGTGCTCTAGAAGGCCCAACCACCTGCCCAAGCTCCTTACCTGTGTTTAAACTGTTCAGCACTTCTGCGCACATGCACAGCACGTACAATGCCTTCGCAATGCTCTGCCGAGCAGCTGGAGCATTGCGGAGGCTCGCAGAGGCATCGCTGAAGGGTAAGATGCATGCGTACCGGTAAGACACATGAATACTGGTAAGACGCAACTGTACCAGTTGCAACAGGATCCGGAACCCACCACTGGATGGTAGGCACAATGGTGCGCTTATGCAGGCCCCTTATAGAACTCTTAGGAATGGGGTGAAGTCAATAGTAGCCAGTTTAAGGTTATTGCGGTTGATGCTGAAGTAGTTATTGACTAGTAGGATGTTGAAGCAGATAATTTTGTGAACTACACTTAAGTCCATCTGTAGGTGGCATAGTTCTAGGTTGTCCAAGCCCAACATTTCAAGCCTGGTGGTGTAGGGTATTCTGTTACAAGCAAAGGAGTGATGTATTCTTCTTGTGAAATACTTCTGGACTTGCTCAATTGTATTAATGTCCAATATACAGTGCGGATTCCAGACACATGAGCTGAATTCAAGAATCCACAATGATTTTGCATGATGTAAATAATGTAATCATGCAAATAATGTAAATCAATACAAAGATGGATTTCCACATTTAAAATAGGACTTCTCCCTCTGCCTAGTTCCATAATGGCGAACCTATGGCACGGAGCCATTTCTTAGGGTACATGACACGTTGCACTGTCAGCTCCAGCATGTATGTGCGCCCTGGCCAGTTGATTTCAGCCTTCATTTTTGGCCATTTTTCGCCCTCTGGACTCTGGAGGCTTCTTCCATAGTGGTCATTAAGTAAACACATACTTTATTTTTTTGCCAGAAACTGTATCATACTCATTTAATCATGTGACTGCAAAAGAGAAGTGCACAACATTTTATGATGACTGGAGTGTAGCCTATAAAGCCTTTATCCAGAGCCATTCTAACACAAACAGTCATAAAATGACTGCTCATAAATTGAGAACTATCTGTATTTAAATACTTCCTCTCTATATTACACTAAATAAAAACAAGGATTTATCAAAGTGATCCACTGATCTACCAGACGATTTGTTAGAATCCTTCGCTGTTTACAAACCAGAATCTGGTTAGTTAATTGACTAAATAATATTAATAGCAATAGTAGATTTATACATAGACCCATAGTATTTTGCAGTATTTTCTGGGGGTGGTTTTTAATATCAGCATATTGCCTTCAACAATCTGAGACCTTGGAAGGATAGAAGGCTGAGTCAACCTTGAGACTTGTCAGGATCAATTTCCTGACTGTGGGTGGGCAGAGTTTGCCTGCAATACTGCATTCCAACCACAGCACTACCAGGATTAAGCTGTTAGAAACTTACATTTGGAAAACTGATAACAGTGAGCACTTATCAGATGTGAATTTACATGTAGTGTGCTAGGTGGAATCTCAAAGAAGTAGATCTCTTATAAACAACTACCCCCTAAAACGTGCATGATGATGAAAATCTAAAGCTGAGATTTTATTGGCCTGGAGTTGTCCTTGCCCCTAGAGTACCTAAGAGTACTGTGTTTTCTAATTTGTGCATATGTGCACATGTATATAGTAACACCCAGAAACTGAACAATCCACATCAATCACTTTCTAAAGCCGTACTTGAACAGCATGGGAATGTCCTCTTGGCTCAGTCATCCACTTTGAGTGAGCTGCCTCTGCAGTTCCTACACTAGGACCTGACTAGGGCTGGATCCTTCCTATCAAGCATCTTGTTAACTCTAGTACCCTTCCTGAACAAGATTGGTTGATGGAATTGAGAACATCATTAGGAAGCTGATCACCTACTGGTACTTCTAGTATGATAAGGCAAGGAACTCATTGATAAGTTATAGAAAACTAGAGAGTTATCTTGTTGACAGGAAACTATGTCATTACAGTAGAGGGGTATTTAAAAGAAGAAGAAATATAGAAAACCCATCTCCAAAATGTTGCTGAAATTTGAAAAATAACCAACAGTGACATTATTTAAATCTAAACAACTGCACCAAAATTCTACAACACCGGTGTCAAACTCGCAACGTCACATTGCTGTCATGTGATGTTTCATGCTTTTTTCCTTTTGCGGATCTGGGATGAGTGTGGCCTGCACATGACACATCCGGCCCATGGTCACCAGATCCTGTTCTACAATATGTTGGATTTAATTCAACATTCCAATAGAATGTTTATTTGGAAACTGTTTGTATGTATTTGAAGATGACAGAATTCCTGTGGAATATCACAATGGGAAAAATGTGTAACAATGTATAGCTCCAGATTTCTTAAAATATCAAGAAAACCTCAACAAAAAAATATTAATGAGAAGGATTACATGGCATGTCAATTGGAAGACTATCCCAAATAGGAGAAATAAGACTAAATTAATTTTAAATGCAAGCATTCAAACTCAGAAGAAAAATGATTTTCAGTGACAAAAGTTTTGTTGGCTATTAAAATGAACAGCTTGATGCCTTCCATTCAGGATATTAATGAGCATATGGAAAAGTTTGTGCATGTACCAGAAAGCTGGAGGAGTAAAATTATGCTTTTGAATTTTTCAAAATTATCAGCAACATTATACAGAATGATAGCATGGATGAAACAGCATTGACAACAGCTGTTGATGAAAGCACAGCCATGCCCATCAATAAATACCTTGTAACTCTACTATAAATTATATGTATGAATTCTACAGATAATAAAACTTCATTTGAGGGAATATTGCAATTGTAAGCATGTGATTTTATTCCAACAAAGAATTTTGTTTAAAAAATAATGTGTTTAACCTGAAGAAAAAAGTGATGATCATGTCCAACGTCTATGTGATACTGGGAAAAGTCAGCGTTGTGAAAACACAGCTGAAATTTGATATTCTTCAAGAAGCAATGGAAGGAAACTAATCAAGGACAGAAGCAACCTAGAAGTAAGAAAAAAATTCCTGGCAGTTAGAGCAATTAATCAGTGGAACGACTTGCCTGAAAAAGATTGTGGGTGCTCCAACACTTGAAGTTTTAAAGAAGAGATTAGACAACCATATGTCTGAAATGATATAGGGCAGGGTGTCAAACTTGCGGCCCACAGGCCAGATGGTCACGTACTGGCCACGCCCATCCCCATTTTAGTGAAGGGGGGAAAAGTCACGATATGTCATGTGACAACACATTTGACACCCCTGGTATAGGGTTACCTGCTAAGCAGGGGGTTGAACTAGAAGACCTCCAAAATCCCTTCCAATTCTGTTATTCTATTCCCGTGTTGGCGAACCAATGGCACGCATGCCACAGGTGGCAAGTGGAGCCATATTTGCTGGCAAAGCAGCACACAGCTGATTTTCGGCCTTTCAGAGCCCGGGGGAGGCCGTTTTCACCCTCCCCAGGCTTCAGGAAAGCCTCTAGAGCCTGGATAGGGCAAAAATCCCTCACACACGGGGGTCGCTCGCATGTTGGTGGTGGTGATGGTGGGTATGCGCACAATAGCGTGTGCACATAGTTTTGGCACACCTTTTTGAAAAGGCTAGCCATCACTGTTCTATTCACTTAGCCCAGCAACATTACATTGTACATGTGAAGGTTTGCAATTTTCTGATGCATAAGAAGAGACTGCTGATCAGAGATACTGGAGCCTTAATAGAACTTCACAATAATTCTTTAGGTCTTCTCGAAAAAGATAAAAGAATAAAAATGCAAATGTCAATAATTACGGAATGTTTCTGAATGTGAATCATTAGCTTTCAGATATTACAGGAAAGTATGCTGACTGTCTAGACATGCTTCCCTTTAAGCAATTATTCACAACTATAATAATCTTTTGGAATACTTTGAGCAAGATAAAGATAATCCAATTTCTAAATACTGCCCCAAAAATGAGTCTGCAATAATGGAATAGAGAATAATGTTACAACTTTTGATTAATCTTTGCCAGTTCTAGCTTTATTATCTAATCTGCTTTGGAAAAATGCCTTTCCACCTCTTGGATCAGAAGACAATATCTTGGGGATTCAATTTCATAATATTATAAAATTAAGGCTTTTTTTCACATATGAGTTCTCAAGAAAATCATTAAGTGTATACTAATTTTGTAATTACTTTCACAAGCATGCTGTGAATCAAAGGGACAGACAAATTTCTACAGAATGAAGCGCAGGAGTTGTCTGTTTTTTTTACTACACTGTAGTACATTTCAGTTTTGGAATTGAACAGATTGGTTTCTCATTCTCAGAATATTAAAAAAAAATATCCTTGTTAAAAAACAGTGTCATGGTTAACCAGTACAGTAAGCTTACAAGAGGGGAAAAATCAGAAGCAAATTGGTCTGAATATATATGGATCCTGTAATATTTGCACATCAGAATAAACACTTTCTGGATCTGACAAAGTTGATAGATTTGGAAGTGTAATCTCTAACATCCAGTGCAGATTATGAGTGTGATTTCAACTTACCAAACACTCTAAAAACCTAATTATGGAATCATTTGCAGCTACATTATTTGGATATGCTGATGAGTGTTAAAAGGATTAATTATGAGCTTAATGAAAGATTAATAGATCTGGACAGTTTTTCTACATGCCCAAATGCCCAAAATCTCAAGAAAAAACTATGAATTATATTTTCTCTGAGAAATCTTTGAGGCCCTGGAGTTAGGTCCATTACAAAGGCTATATAGACTGGCAAGTAGGTGCTCTAATGTTCCTTATTATAGTTTTGTTTGCATTTATTAATATGTAATCACTTTATCTTCATTGCAAATTCATGAAAAAAAATCTATATATTATTTACATTACATCCTCTGGAGTACATTCATCTCAAGATGCACGCATGATGAACAGGAGTTTTAAAAAGTTGCACAAAGTAAATCTATGAGACACACAGCTTGTCAGAAATTAGAAGGAATGATAGCTCAAGAGATTTCTACTGCATTGATTAGCCAGTTTGTGTTACGAGGGCATTATTATGATGGGAATGCATAAAACAATTCAAGTAGAGTAATTTGGATGGTACACTGTGCAGAAGTGAGAGGTATTCAACTTTGCAACTTGAAATAAGTTTTTATAAAATGTTGCAGTGTATGCAGAGTGTGGCAATTTTCTTGTATTCCTAATTTTATTCACATCTTAGTAGCAGTAACGATAGTAATATGCTGTGATAGTATCCAAAATCTGTGAATAAATTGTCATCTCTCTTCCACTAGAATAACATCACGCAGTTCATAAGTCTGTTGTTTAACACTAAAAGCGCATTCGCTTTCCAAAAAGAGATTTTCTCTTAAATCTCTTTGCTAGGATTTGCCGCATCATGCCTATGTACGTAGGTTTGGAATTTGCAGATCATTTTTGACCTAGAGATGATGCCCCAGATGTATTATATGTTGATTACAGCAATATTGAAAGAATATAAGAATGTGGGTCATGTACATCCATTTTGCTTCAAAATGTAGGTTTTAATAAATTGGAAAAGTTATTGGTCAATTGAGCCAAAGTGCAAGTATTAAAATAATTCATCCTGAACAACTTGAGCTTTTATTTTATGTTTAGTGCAGAAGGTTCACCTGTATGAATTTGCTGTGCTTATTTAATGTCTTCTTTAAGATGAAAAACGATGCCAGTCCTGTGATAATGGCACCTTTTGAAGGCATTTCTCCAAATTGAATGGCAGTCCCTCATTTTACTATGATGAAAAATTTAAAATTTGCAGTCAACATATTGCACTAGGGATAGTTTTCTGAGTAAAAATGCATGGTTGTTGGTTTTTTTTCTATTTATTTGCAGGAGTTGGCCAAAAAATGTCCAGATGCAAAAGTCTCATAACTAGTGCATATAAAACATCTCCCACCCACTAAGATAAAGACTTGTTAAAATATTTCTTTCACCAGATCATGCAGTGTCATATCCAGATGACAATATTAATTTAAGGCAACCGTCTAGGGATAAGAACAGAAAAGATTAGAATCAGGGGAAAGAAATGGTTACAGACTTATTGTAAGCTTACGACCACAGTTAAGACCAACATTTCCATTGCTAGGCAAGAAAGTTGTAAAGTGAATCTTGCCCCATTTTATGACCCACGTGAGAAGCTCTTGGTTGAATAGCTGCCAGGAATCACTGCCAGACATCCCAGCTACACATGAGGAAGGCATCACAGAAACATCCCTGCGTTGCTGCCTGGTGGAGTATCGCTCCAGTTGTAGTAGTGCACGATGTGGACAACTCCTACCTCTGCCCACCCACACCCACGTGTCTTAATGTCCACCTGTGACATTCAACTTCACTCCCTAATACCCATACATGGGACAACCTCACCCCAACTTGCACTTGCACTCCCCAGCTCCCCCACCCACCAATGGTAAAAGCCCATTCTTCCTAGCACCTCCTCCCTTGCCCAATCTCTTTTCTAGGACTCCTTCCTTTTCCCATGCTATGGTCACATGACGCCCTCACTTAAACCCACTCAGTCCTGGAGTTACGATGGGCCATTGGCAATACTGGGATTGTTGTTGCCAAGTAATGCTGCTTTGTCATGCTTTGTAATGCATCGCTTAGCAGTGATGATCTCAATCCCAATTGTCATAATAACCCTAGGACTACATACAGCAGGCACCCATAAATGAATAATTGCTACCATCTTCTAATGGTTAACGTTCTTCATATTACAAGACTAGGCATATTGAAAAATACAAGGAATCCTCAAATATGACCACAAAATGTTCATTGTCAAGGAAAATAGTTGTTAAGTGAGTTGCATCCCATTTCACAACCTTTTTTTTTTACTACTGTTGTTATCACTACAGTTATTAAATGAATCATATGGTCATTAAGGAATCTAGCTTCCTCAATAGACATTGCTTGTAAGAAGCCAGCTAGGAAAGTTAGAAATGGTAATCACATGATTCTGGGACAATGCTAATATCATAAATACATGCCAGTGGCCAAGCGTCCAAATTTTGATCATGTGACTATGGGATGCTACAATGGTTGTCAGTGTGGAAACTGGTCACAAGTCACTTTTTCAGTGGTGTTGTAACTTGGAATGGTCACTAAATCAACTCTTATAAGTCAAAGATTGCCTATATATCTAAAGACAAAAACCTTCATTGGCGGGAAATGTTTTCATTAACTGATTACAAGTTCAATTTTTTTTAAAAATGACTAAATAAAGTTTAACTAGGGCAAAATAAATATGTAAGATGAACTCATTCTGATGTAGAAATGCAATCCCCTTATGGAATGCTTATTTCCCTACAATAATTAATTTTGAACAGTAAGCCAGTGTGTCTATTTTTTATCATTATAAAAATGTAGCCATTCATGTCACTGCAAATTTTTAATATTTATTATTAGATGTCTTTGGAAGATACGAAGTATCAAGGGAGTGATATATTTTATTTTCTATCGTAAGCATAGAAGAAGCTAGTGCAATTTTGAATTATAAGAGTTCCAGATCCCATGTACAAATTAAAGCGTGCCTCTCATTACTTAAGCTACAGTCAGCCGTTTTCCTCAAGACAGAAAGAACACATTTTACTTTCAGTCAAGGCTCAGTCAATTCAGCATAGAAAGATATCTCAATTTGGGAAATGAACGGAAGATAAATTGTGCATCAGTTAACTTCAAACACATTTATATTCCGAAGAGATTCTACACTGGCTGCTTGGGGGTGATGGAAAGTAAATCATTCAATAATCTACATGAAGAATTTATGCCAGATTAGGAAGAATAGCTCATCACCTATAAAATGTTTTTAGTTGAATGACTTCTTTTTTCTCCCCAATTTCAAGTATTCTCCCTAGGTAGAGAGTTTAGAACCACTCACTCTCATGCAAATATGTACAGGGTAACAAAGTAGACTAATGAAATACTTTATACTAGTACTCAATTTACAACCACAGTTGAACCCCACATTTCTGTCGCTAAGCAAGACAAGTGAGTTTTACCCCATTTTACAACCTTTCTTCCCACTTTTGTTAAGTGAATCACTGTTAGTAACATGGTTGCTAAGTAAATCTGCCTTCCCCTTTGATTTTGCTTGGCAGAAGTTTACAAAAGGTAGTTGTGGCCCGCCAGTGGCCAGTGGAGCTGGCAGCAGATTCAGACAACGAGGAGGTTGGGGAGGAACATTGGCCAGTCCTATAGTCTCGGGAAGGCTCTGACAAGTGCTCTGCGTTGGAGGCAGTTATCATCTGCCTTCGGAGTCATACATCAGTGAGGCAGATGAACAGTTGGAGCCTGTTCCGAGTGTCCGCATGCACAGAGTTGCTATAGAAAGGGAACAGCTAAAGAACAGGGGTCGACTTGGAAGTAAGCCATAGGTGGATGGTGAATGGCCCCTCCCATAGAAAATAAAAGAGGAGCGAAAGGGGAGGGGTGTTTGTTTGCAGGAGATTATTAGTTCATTCCTGCATTCTTGCCAAGTAATGCGGCGTCTGAAAGATATCGGCCTGGTCACTCTCCAAGCCTGATAAAGGTCGGTAATTGTGAACTATCTTGAAAGACTGTGGGCTGGGACTTTGCTGAAGAGGAATTCATTGTAAATTAAATAAAAGGAGTTTATTGGGATGAGGACTCGGCTTTGTGCTGCTGGGGAAGCCTACATCAGATCAAAGGGGATCAAAGGACCTCTGGACACTTTAACCATCATAAATACATGCTAGTTATCAAACATCAGAATTTCAATCATGTGACCATGCATCATGCAAAGGTTGTGTGAAGAATAAGTCACTTTCTCAGAGCCATCGTAGCTTCAAATGGTAACTAAATGAAGGGTTGTAAGTTGAGGACTACCTATTACATGGGTAGGACTACCCATTACAGGGGACCAGCACCAGTAAAATTAACCAAAACGTGTTACTCAGCTTTCACTGTTGTAAAAGGGACATCGTGATCTAATTAATAGTTACTGCATCGTCTTCAGTCAGTATTGGCAGTAACCACAGCGATGATATTGATGGCATTGGAGAGCAAGAAGTGGTTTTGAATGAGAATGAGCAGAGGATCTGTGCATCAGTCCAAATTGCTGTAGGCAGTGGGAGGCCCCAAAGCCTTTTGTTTTGCTCTTTTCTTATGCATCTAATTTGTTTCAGTGATTCAGTTACAATTAATAAAGATACATACATACTGGTCAAATCAGACAATTGACTGGAGCTCCGTAGTCAACACTAATTCCTTGGGAAATACCTAATTTTAGATTTGTTGCTTTTTCCCAGTCTATATTATTTATTTAACAATAAAATGAGAATGTATCAATTTGAAACCTTTCTATTTGGTTTTTGTAGGAATGGTTGTCTATACCAGTGTTTTTCAACCTTTTTTGTGCAAAGGCACACTTTTTTCATGAAAAAAATCACAAGGCACACCACCATTAGAAAATGTTTAAAAAATTTAACTCTGTGCCTATATTGACAATATATAAAGTAATTTTCCCACGGCACACCTTACACTATGTCACGGCACACTAGTGTGCCACGGCACAGTGGTTGAAAAACACTGGTCTATACTATAGATAGGAAACTGGGAATCTTGCCTCTTTTTAGAATATACAGTATTTTCACTTTCTCCTTTTTGGTTGATCCTTGGCAGCAAAATGTGTTGGCTCTGGCAACTTGAGATAAGCCAGTAATTTATAGCTTGCTATCTGCAGTAAGTCTTAGATCTAACTCTTCTGGATAACTATCTCCTTATTTGAACAATCGATTTGATTTATGACAAGGATAAGCTATCACAGTTGTAAAATCTGAACTTTCTACAGCTGGGTATTTACCTGTTCACATAAACGCATATAACGCCCATATAAAGAATCCAACCTTCTTCTATTTTTCAAGCTTACCATGCTTCAGCTTTTGCGCCGTGCATTATTTCCTGTAAGAAGAAGAGGAAATGCTGCATGAAATCGGTTTTTAGAAAGCTGAATGATGATTGCTAGTATTTTGCTTCTTTTTAAATGGATGTATATATTACTTGTGAAAATGTAGTTAATCTGAAAATGCATTTTTATTTGTCTTTCTGTTGACTAAATTGTCATAATTCAGGATGCAACATACAAATATTCAATTCAATACATCATAAATCAAACTAATAAAGCTATCTAAGCTTATCTGCTGGCTTTAAACTGTAGATTAATCAATGAACATGAACAACCGTGCATTATTTCCTGTCATGAGGAAAGTAATACTTACATCCATTCTGCTGTCAAATAAGAACAAAAACATATGTCTGCCTTCATATGTCAGTGCCCTTAGAACTATGTGGCATTGTTTTTTCTTCACAAGTTTTACATATGGTATTCCATTAGGCTAAATTGTAATTTAACCATCACAAAGAGAAAGGTTACATTCTTCAAACCAGGGGTGTCAAACTCTATCACACCATGGGACATATTGTGACATATTGCAATGTTTTTTGCCTTTGCAGAGCTGGGGTGGGTGTGACCGGCACATGAGGTATCCAGCCCACGGGCCACCAGTTTGACAGATCTGCTTTAGATGAAGGGAGTCAGTCTGATAGGGTATAGAAGTACAGTAGTCCCTGACGAACAACCATTCATTTAGTGACCATTCAAAGTTGCAACTGAAAACCATCAGTTATGACCAATCCTCACACTTACGACCATTGCAGCATTCCCACAGTCATGTGAACAGAATCCGGGTGCTTGGCAACTGGCATGTATTTACAATGGTTGCAGAGTCCTAGAGTCAATTTTCCCAACCAGCTTCTGACAAGCAAAGCCAACAGATTCACATGTGCTTCACTTAACAACAGTAGTGATTCGCTTGACCATGGTTAAAAAGGCTGTAAAATCAGGCATCACTCACTTAACAACACCTTGCTTAACAATAGAAATCCTGGTCCCAGTTGTAAGTCGTAAGTCAAAGATTACCAGTAAATAACCTTGAAGATTCTTCGGCTCTTCATACCACTTCTCTACTGTTCCTGTCAGTTTCAGATCAGCTCTGTGGAACGTAGGCAGGATGAGGAATGAACAAATGTTGCTTTTCCATATCCTCCAAGGAGAAGTTGTCAAGAAAAGAGTTATCCTCCTGAGTAATCTGAATTTGGATTTCAACTCTGATGAAGAATTTGTTGTTGTATCAACATGCCAGCAGGTGTGCTAGAAGGCAACTTGTTTTTCCCCTGTTCTGCGCTTACCTTCTTTTGCATTATTTAGACTGCTCCATTAAAGATGCTACTGAATTAGGAATGAAGGATTTGGGAAGTTCACAGTTGGGTCACTAGAGTGACTAGAAACATGTACAATTGTGCTGCATGATGCAGCACTGCAAACCAATTTTATAAAACAAAATGGTCTAAATAAAGCTAAATCTGTGCAAATATACCAAGTTTTTAAATTGGTGATAGCTTATAATAATTAAAAGTGTCCAGCAGGATTGGAATGGAGGACTAAGCTTTAATCAAAATCTTAAGTGCTATCATCTCATTACCGCAAGGTAGCAAAATCACTTTTACAATATTCAAAAGCATGGAAACTTGGATTAGCTAACTTCGCCATGATGTAAAAAAGATGTGGAGACTCTAGAAAGAGTACAGAGAAGAGCAACAAAGATGATTAAGGGACTGGAGGCTAAAACATATGAAGAACAGTTGCAGGAACTGGGTATTTCTAGTTTAATGAAAAGAAGGACTGGGGAGACATGATAACAGTATTCCAATATCTCAGGGGTTGCCACAAAGAAGAGGGAGTCAAGCTATTTTCCAAAGCATCTGAGGGTAGGACAAGAAGCAATAGGTGGAAACTAATCAAGGAGAGAAGCAATCTAGAACTAAGGAGAAATTTCCTGACAGTTAGAACAATTACTCAGTGGAATAACTTGCCTCCAGAAGTTGTGAATGCTCCTACACTGGAAGTCTTTAAGAAGATATTGGATAACCATTTGTCTGAAGTGGTGTAGGGTTTCCGGCCTAAGGAGGGAGTTAGACTAGAAGACCTCCAAGGTCTTCCAACCTTGTTATTCTATTCTATTCTAACTTCTATCTTTTAAAACAGGTCCAGAATTGTCTAACTAATACCCAGTGAATGGGAAAAACAGCAATATTTTGTTATAGTAGCATTATTACACACATTTCATAAAAGGTACTTTTAAAAGAAGCACTCTGAAATATCTCACGCTGTTATTATTTGTACATTTACATTTGGGGTGAAAAATCTGTTGAAGAATTATGAACAGTGTGAGTTTAAATCAAGGAGCAAGATGTAAAGCTGCTTCAAAGTACTTGTTTTTCTTTTTTACTGCTGCCTCAAGAAAGCACATATTCTTGCTCCTCAGGTTTAAATCAGTAATTTATACTATTTAGATTCCCACATACATGGATTCACATTTGAATATGATGCAATGGAGAAAACACATTTGCCACGCAGCTAAACTATTAAATTGCACATTTCGTGCACAAAGAAAAGTAGGTGCGTTATATTTCTCAAAGAAATAATGTGCCAGCTAAATTCTTTTTGTCATTTTTTTTCATAACGCCACATGCTGCACATAAGTGCCAATTCCTCTACTTTTTTCCTGGAAATTTTCTGTGGTTTGCACTGTATAAGTTTTTTTTTATTGCATTTGTAGACACTAGAGAATAATAGACCAGAGGTCTCCAGCCTTTGAGATAATATAATGGTTATCATCAGACAATGGCTGCCATGGGAGAAACTGCCCATTCACAGAAGGTTGCAGAAATGAGCTGGGGCATTTATAGAACACACATTTTACCGAAAGAGAAAACTGGTGATAAAAAAAGACTAATATCTTGCCATGAACCTGAACACAAGAGATGACAGCCTAAAACTAAGACTAATTCCACAGCATTCTCCTTCCCAAAGGTTCAGCACTGCTGATTAAACCAGAAGTCTAGTTTTGTAGAAAGCAAGTAAAGTTTCAGATAAATGTGTTCCCTTCCCAGGTATTTCTAAACAAACACCAACTAATTAGCATAAAGCTTGTGTAGTTTACAATCTCCTTTGTGTTCTGAGTATGTTATTATACTGAGAATGTATTGAAATGTTTTGACTCATGTGTGTGTGTTTGTGTGTGTGTGTGTGTGTGTGTGTGTGTGCACCTATATACCCACATCCATTCTCACAGAGACACACACTCCCACCTAAGAACAAGGAAAATTATAAGGTATGTGGTGGCCAAGTTGCAAATATATACAATTTGTGACAATTTATGAATATTCTGACAATTAGAGCTTCTATTACACAGAATTCAACAGAGTTCAAGTAGTTTGATGTCTGGATTACACATTCACTATGCGTAACTTGTACAGAGATGTCCAAATGTCTTTTGTCAGCCTCATATGGTGTTTTATATTTTGAACTTTAAGCACCTGATTCTTTGGACTGCTTGTTGTATTTATACTTGGATGGAAATGGAAGAAGGGAACTGCTATTATATTACAGATTTTGTTCTGATTCTGTTTTGATCCATTCAGTAGGGCACTTTCACCTTGGAGTAGGACATAAAGAGGTACTTTGTGCCTTTGTAGTGAGACTTACATTTCTTTGAACTTTTGCTTAGAACCACAAGTTCTTTGGAAGCTTCCCATGGATCTGTGATGGAAATGTATGCAATATTTTTTTTCTTACATTGCAAAGGAAAGGCACTATACTTTATAAAAAGAAAACAAGAGTTTTTCTTCAGCATCTTTGGCCTTTTTCAAGCGTGTATTGACAGTTCCAACATCTGTTTCTGCCAGTTCATTTTGATTCAGGTATTGGGGCCTGATGTCACATATTCAAACATGTGAGTGATAAATTCTTTTCTCTTAACCCCAGTAAACTATGATCCATTATTCATCATTATATCTCACGGCATGCCATGTGTAGTTTTTATTCATGTTCATTGACAGGTTCTTCCCATTAAACTTCTGGATAGCTTGAAAAATAAACCAATAATTACTAAATTCTTATATCTGAAAGGTTTAGCTGAAAAAAATTGCAGTGAGACACCCATATTTATATTATAGAATTAGCTCAATCCTTTAACAAATTATTAAATCCAGACCTTATAGAAGCCTATAACTAAGGCATATTGTTTTACAATATGGAGACATTTCAGAATTTGATAGACACATCTTGTGAAACCATTATGTAACATTTTAAAAAAAAATTACATCCCACCTTCATTGTTTTATACACAACTGAAGGTGGCAAACATATCTAATACTTCTTCTTCCTATTTTCCCCAGAACAACCTTATGAGGTTAGCTGGGCTGATAGAGAGTGACTGGCTCAAGGTCACACAGCTGGCTTTCATGGTTAAAGTGAGACTAGAACTCACAATCTCCCTTAACCACTAGACCAGTGGTTCCCAAACTTGGCAACTTTAAGACTTGTGGACTTAAGTTGCCAAGTTTGGGAACCACTGCACTAGACCAAACTGGCTCTCATACATAAGAAGTATATGTTTATTTCCAACCCGATGGAATATTTCTCTTTTCCAAACCCAGGCCTGACAAAGCAAAAATTTATAGAATGCCAGATTCAATATTTCTGAAATACAGTAATGTTGAATAATGTATTATTCAACACTACATTTAAGTCTTCGATTGCTGTTTGCCTCCAAATTTATATTAACATATGTAATAACTTGAAGCCATAAAATTATCATAGATTTAACCAAATCAGAAGAATTTTATAGAGCCCTCAATTTTTTTGCAATGATAACACAACAAAATCAATATCCAACCTTTTCAAAGGTTCCATGGCGAGTTGAATAACCATGGAACAAGTTTTTCTGATGAATTTGCTTCATATCTAGCCTTTAAGAAAAATACTTTATGTTTCTGAAAACATGACTCTCAATTGGATATACCAGTTCCTTACTTGACATTCCATATATAAGTCAGATCCCATGAACAAAGTCTGGTCCCATGAACGATCTATTATATAAATTATTTAAAGGTTTGTGTTGGTTGCCATTTTCTTCTAAACCCTTACTCATTTGACACATGACCTTTAAATATCCCTAAATAAGTATGGTAACATTTTTTTCTAAAAAAATTAATCAAATATATTGTGACTGTGACCTATGGGATCTGGCTTTCAGTACATATCATTGGTATATAATACCAATATTAATTTTCAAATCATTTCAAAGTTTTATGTAAAATAGATCTGTTTTACTACAAATACAACATTTCTTAAACTTCCTTATATTTCAGGTACATCCAAAGTTGCTGAAGCACCTGGGCCATATTTTATCAGTCCATATTTTAATTACATATATTGCAAAACAAAATTATTCAGACGAATAATAGTTTAAAATTCCTATAATAGTTGTTACAATCATGGGAAACAATGCTTGGCAAGGATTTGGCTGTGTTGTGAGGTAGACCAGACAAGAAACACAACAAGAAGTACTAGATCTACTTTATTATAACATTATGCTAGCAGAATCTTACAAGTCTGAAGGTACATTTTTCCCCTATCATCTTTACAACCCACAAAACTAGGAAGGGTCCCTACTGAGATGTTTACTACACCGACATTCTGAGGCTAAGCTGCCTCTTTTCCTGCTGTTGCCTTGGCTCCAGATTTCCTCCTGTCTCCTAAGGTCATTCCCACATACCATTGCAGATTTCCAATAAAACTGGAACAATTTATTATGGTTTGTCGCATAGTCAGGCAGATGCTCAGATTGAATTTGGCATTTTTATCCCCCTATCGACCTAGCATAGGCAGATGTTTATGTTTGATTAGAGGTACCATCACAGGATGTAAGCTGTTCCAAGTACAGCTGCCTTTTGCAATTGACTGATGGTGAATTTGTCAATGCCAATGGTGTTCAAGTGGTGCTCAAGTTGTTTGGGATTACACTATTCTAGATGGCTTATAACATAAAAATAGATAAATGAAAAGAAGTATAAACACAATAATAATAGAGTAATTGAACAATAGAATAAAATGATACAGCAATGTGGGAATAAAAGGTGGGTGGGGAATTTCTTATGATATTCTAGGTCAAAACTTCACAGCTTACCTAGTAGCTCCGTATGTGTCACAATTTTAAATGGTGGGAAAGAAAGCTCCTGTTTACTATATATTGACCCTAGGACTTGCCAAAAATTCAAAGTAGTCACACATTGTTTCTATAAATGAATCCCAATAGGATAGTCAAAATAATTCTCATGATGAGCTAATACAAAGTGTTTGTGTCAGCCTTGTAAAGTAGGCCATATCAGAAAACTGATTTCACAGGAAGAGTAGAACAGTACTTTATAGGAATATGGATAATTCCCTCAAAGAAAGATGGTTTAATGGTGGACATGACCACATGGCTTGAGGTCCTGGGGAAAAAGGTGATCACATGTTTCCAGGTGTTAGGTGAAGAAGAAGAGAGCAAGGAGAGGAGCTTGCTGGGTTTTTAATACTCTGTTCAGCCACACCTCTCTGTTTCCTGTTCCTGTGTAAGAAATGTATTCTGATTGGTTGTCAGACTCCCATGGGCCATGCAGGGGCAACTCTCTAGGCTGAGTCCAGGTTTAGTTGAGTTCTCAGATGCCACATGGTGAGTTGGGTAAAGGGCTAATAGTATCATGCCTTACTCCCATCACCCTGGACCTGAAAAGGAGAACTCTTTATTAAGTAAAGGGACTGGCTTGGGTATCTTAATGGCTCATTGACAAAGGGGGATGGGCAGGAAGCTGCAGGGAGTTACTTTGTCTTTAAAACATGTTTCTCCCTTTTCACATCCAGAGAAATATAATATTCTGCCTATTCAATATTTCCTAGGACATTTCATTTTTCTAGGAGAGGGGTGGGTTTTAACTTCCTACACTATCTCAACAATTTGAGCAATATCAACAGCAAAGCTTCCAAATTTTATACTTTATGATTCTGCCTTTGGATGACCCTACAAACCAGGGTGGGTTCCTGCCAGTTCTAACCTCTTCTATAGAAGAGGTTCCACAAATCTACAGTGCCGTTTAGAACCGGTTCCAACTCCCTCCCCTCGCCCATCCGCACATTATCAAGATGAAGAACGAGAGGAGGAATTCTGGGAGTTGAAGTCCATAAGTCTTAAAGCTGTCAAGTTTGGACACCCCTGGGTTTTTTTTCTAAAGGGTTAGGGGTGCAAGGGTCTTGTAACTTGACAGCTTTAAGACTTGCATGCTTCAAATGCCAGAGTTTCTGAGCCAACATTTTGGTTGCTAAGCAAGAGCGTTGTTAAGTGAGTTTCACCATATTTTACAAGTTGGTCACGCTCACCCAGTCACATGGCTGGAAAGCCACTCCCACCCAATCACATAGCCGGCAAGCCACTCCCACAAAGGCCACACATACAGAAGTGGTTCTAAAAATTTTTGAAATCCACCACTGCTACAAACCTGTTGAACTTCACAGCATTGGTAGCCTCAGCAAGTTGCTACCACATAAGCTATTTTACCTACACACATTTATATGAATTTCAGTATACTATAAGAATATATCAACCAAATCTGGCTCCATTGTATCATAAAAATATATCTACCAGTTTTGGCCCCAAGTATCTTCAGACTATATCTTACTAATTCACATATTGCACTCAATCAAGAATGGCCAAACTATAAACATTCAAGTTATATCCTTGATATTCCCTAAGAAAGCTCTATACACAAAATTTAAAATCTGACAGGTTTCCTTTTTGCTTACTTAAATCTTAATGAGTGACTATACATAAAAGATCAGATTATTGCATAATAGATAGCTTTGCACCATAGAAGGAATGCATAAAGCAAGAAATGTGCAATTTTTATTTTAAAATATATTCTTCTCATAGTTGTGCAAACAAAAACAAAGATAAGTTTTATTTAGGAAATATTATGATACTTGGAAACTTTAAATTACATCTATGCCACAGTCCAAAATTTCCCTAATATATGAAACAGCTAGATCTGGATAAGCTTGGGTTGTATGTATTCTGATTTTAAAGATGAGATTATATTTACTTTGTTATCCCAACTAACCACTTTTCCATAAAAAAAGGTTCCATTGATTAATTTTCTGTCTTCTATGTTTTCATCCCAGTTTGCATCCATATATCCTACCCGTAGCCTGAGAGTACTTTTGCACGTAATATTGACATTAGTTCTGCAGTTGCCTTTAGATACTTAAGCTTTCTACTCACGTGACAGCAATGCAGCCTTTCCTTGATGTGTTCACCTTCCGGCAAATATTTCTATGGCTGATGAAAAGTCTGCCCTAGTGAATATGGCACAATATTTCTATGGCTGATGAAAAGCCTGCTGTAGTGACTGTTGATGTGTACCAGAGCTACCAATTCTGCCCTTTATCAGCTATTGAATTGCAGACGCTTGCTTATTTATCTTTAAAGAAAGTTGTCTTGGTTGATGTTTCTAATTCATCAGCCTTTGACAGTCCAATTCCTTTTGAATTTGCTTCTTCCATTCAGTCCTTTTGATGGGCCCCTAGCTTTGACCTTATCTGGGAAGGTTTTGTTCAGATGCAAGTTGCCTCTGGAAACACAACATTTTCTGTCAGGTTGGGGGAATGCTTCTTTCTCTCATTCTATTGCTTTTTAAATGTGCTTTCTGAGATGATATTCTGGCAAACATTTTCGAACAAAACTTAATGTGAGGTTTTCTTTCATTGGAATAGTATTATTGACAGCCCCATATTATGGCCCTTTACAATCTATGTTGCCTAATTGGAGGGGAGGTAAGGGAAGTATAACAGCATAACAGAGTTGGGAGGGATCTTGGAGGTCCAACTCCTGCTTGGGCAGGAAATTCTATACTGTTTCAGACAAATGGTTGTTCAATGTCTTCCTAAAAAACCTTCAGTGTTGGAGTACCCACAACTTCTGGAGACAAGTTGTTCCAGTGATTAATCATTATAACAATCAGGAAATTCCTCCTTAGTTCTCTCCTTGATTCATTTCCATCCATTGCTTCTTGTCCTGCCTTCAGGTGAGAGGTTTGACTAAAGAATGCCAAGAATGTATTCCAAGAATGTATGGCTCCTAACAGGTCACCTCTGGTGTGAGTTAGCTAAAGCTATCAGGCACCTGTATATCAGGCACTAGCAATCTATGAAAATGCTGCAGGTAGATTATAATGATGATGGCAAAGGTGCACAAGAAGCCAATGGCATTTTACAAGAAAAACAATTGAACCGGCATGATAGAATGATTGACAATGTCGTGCAGGATGACAGGATCCTCAGTTTGAATGATGTGAAGATGTGTCGGGAGAATGTGGAGTCGTTAAAAAAAAAGATATCTAGGTCCTGGAAAAATAGAAAACCTGAGAAAGAAACTCAAAATAACTCAGTGGGTTAGATATAAGTTGAACTAGAGAGACGCTTTGATAGTTTTCAAGATTCTGTTATAATGCTCTAACTGCATTAAAGTACTTTTTAAAACTGCTAGCAGTTCTTGTTCCTGACCTTGGCTATGACAAAAGACGGCACTCAATATGCTCGAACAAACAACAATGGTTAAGGCCGCTAGAAGAGCAGCAGGAGAACTTTCTATGTCCTTCAATACCCGAAGCACTATAAGAAGAAGAGACGGAGAAGAACAGAAGATTATTGATTTCATAATCAGGAAAGCTATAGCAAATGTAGTGCTTGGATATATTGTAAATTAGTAAATGACTAAATAATATCAGTTGGACTTTGTGGTCAGGTTTTAATGTAATGGTTATCCAAATTTATGCTCCAACCATTGATTCAGAACAGAGAGTTGATTAGTATTATGGTTACGTTTAATTTGAAATAGAATGTGTAAGCAAGATATGCTGTTCGTAGTTTGAGACTGGAATGCCAAAGTGGGAAGGAGAAAAATGTATTTGATTGCATGGACTAAGAAACAAAAGAGATAAGAGAACAATTAATCAATTTCTGCTAGTCTAAAAACTTATCATTGACAACACATTCCTCAAACAACAAATTGATTGATTGGTTTTGTGACATTAAGTCAGTATCAGCTCTTAGCACCTACATATATTTTTCTCCATTATCAAACAACCAATATGACCCATATATATATGAACATCACCAGACAGTGTAGATAGGAATCAAATTGATTATATTATTACTACAAACAGGTTGAAGAAATTAACTATATAGCAAAGATGTGATTAGGGATTGACTGTGGAATAGATCAAGAACTGTGTCAACTTATAAAGTGTTTCCATGACTACTATCGTTGACATAGGAAAAGGGAGGAGAATTCCGTGCATACCTTTGGCCAGAGTCAGGTCTCATATTCCTACAGCTGGCGTGTGAAATGTGCATGTTCATAGCCTGCCACAGCACCTTGTTGGTGGATGTGATTTATGACACAGACAGAAGGGAGGGGATACAGGGGTAAAGTTCAAACGCAATTAAGCATAAGTCAGTTTTGGCTCCAGAAGAACATGCCAAAATGTTGATCCTAATAAATGAATGGATTTCTTTTTAACTTTGTCTTGAGGCTCGTAAATTAATTAGGTCATCTTTTGGAAACTTCACAAACTGCTTAGGTCCAAATCAAGCTAAATTGCATGAAGAAGCCAACCAGTTCCACAATATGATCTTGTACCTATACCCATCATTACCACAGCACAACTTTGAGAATTGCTTTGAAGTCCCGAATTTAGGATAGGGAACCAAGAAAGATGACATCAAATAATATTTTAAGGATGGATGTGAAAGAGATTGCCAAAAACTAATAAATGGAAGAAACCAAAGCGGATCAGAACAAATAACAAAAATTACAAAATAGAAGACAAAACCAATAAAAAGTTATTAGAAAGAAATTAAGGAATTTCAAAGAGTTGGTAGAGGGTACAATAAGTGGTATTATAATGAATCTGTAAAGACACTGAGGATGGAAACAGATGTGAAAAATTAAGGTAAATCTAAAAAAATATCTCTGGACTCAGGAGTTTCCAATCTCAAACTGAAATCCTAAAGGATGCCAATATACACCCTCTATCTGATTAAAAGGAGATAGGATAAGAATGGAAGGAGTATACTGAATTTCTGTATCATTGGGATATTGACATCCAATATACATTAGAAGATCTTCCCTATTTATAAAAAAAACCTCTAGTACAAGAAAAGAAAGTTAAGACAGCATTCCAGTCACTACCAAATCAAAAAGCTATAGGAAGTGATAAAGTATTTGGACAAATATGGCAAGTGACAGATGAATCAATAAAATTTTCTAACAAAGCTATGAAGCAAATAATAGAAATAGATTGGACCCTACAAACTATCAGCCTGTTGTTTTACTCAATATAATAAGTAAGCTACAAGTTAGATCTTTATATACAAAATTACTAGATAGGATCCAAAGATATGTTTTGTAGAAGAACAATTTGGTCCAGAGGAGAATGATCAATTTTGAGCCACTGTATGGATTTTTCATTTGTGTGAAAAATGTTCTAAACCCTTCATCTCTGAGAAATATTAAAATTTTATTTGGCTATTACCTAGGAAAATGTAGTCCTTTGGATGCTATAAGAATATTCCAGGGCAGCAGCACCAATGCCAATGTGGGAATGGCTCAATGGAATTCTTGAGCCATATGCTCCTATGTTGTTCCTTTTACACAGGTTTTAGGATAACTCTTATCTACCCCATTCTGAATATATTAACGGCTATATTTATTTGTTGCTCTTCTTATCTGATAGTAACACAAAATATGTCTGGTTTGGTTCTGCAACCCAACAAGACAGACACAGACTTCAGAGGATAATTAGAACTGCAGAAAAAAACAATTACTACCAACCTGCCTTCCATTGAGAACCTGTACACTGCATGAGTCAAAAAGAGGGCAGTGAAAACATTTACAGACCCCTCTCACCCTGAACATAAATTGTTTCAACTCCTACCCTCAAAACAATGCTATAGAGCACTGCACACCAAGACAACTAGACACAAGAACTATTATTAGTCTTCTCATGGTTCCTATCACACATCTCCTTCCACTTATGACTGCAGGACTGTAACTTTATGGCTTGTATCCTTACAGTTTATATTGATATTGATTGTTTCCTGATTGCTTATTTGTACCCTATAACTATCATTAAGTGTTGTACCAAATGATTCTTAACGAATGTATCTTGCCTTTTAATGTATACTGAGAGCATATGCACCAAAGACAAATTCCTTGTGTGTCCAATCACACTTGGCCAATAAAGAATTCTATTCTATTCCATTCCATTCTATTCTATATTTCCTGGGTTGCCCACTTTTGTGTGTCTATATGTGCTATTTATCTTATTTGTAGTTGAAGATTTTATTTATCTTATTTCATTTCATTATTGTTGTACTTCTATCTCTGCATTTTTATATTGCGTATTTCATTCTTGTTCCTTGTTATCTATCTTACCTGTACAGAATATGCATATCCACACACATAATGTTTAATACAGGTTTTATGTCATTGTTTTTTGCCCTTATGACTGTAATAAAGTTATTTGATTTGATCTGAAATCTGGAAAATGACACAATGGCCAAACATTGGAAGACCTTAGTCTACATACCAATACCGAAGAAAGATGCAACAATGCGTGGATCCAGATAATTGAGAAGGCTGAGGTGACTAATTTTGAGGGAGGTGTTAAGAGGGGGCCAAGTTTAGATCCTTGCACTGGAGAAAGTGGCACGGGCCTGAGCTCCCATAGAAGCCTTATCTGACTATTTCCAAGGAAATGCAGTTAGTCTGGAAAGATTATTGAAACATTACGATAGCTAACAATAAAACCTCTGCTTGAGACAATTCACAAGTGATTCAGGTTGCTTGTGTCTGACAAAAGCCCAAGGATACCCCCACAAAGCCAACTTGTGCTTCAATGACTATCGAAAGGAGTTTAAACATGTCAAACTGTGGAAAGCTTTTAGGAAAATGGGAATTTTCACCCAGTTGATCTGCAATGAGGAAATCTAGTGTGTAGAAACATCAGTAATTCTTTTATGAATATCTTACTAAGGATTTATAGGGAAGATAGCAATGAAATGAAATTAGAGATAGGTGTGTTTTATGTTGATATAGGTTTTTTTAGTCTGTTTTCTAGGATTATTTGGAAACTTTTAAAGTTTTCCTGCAGCCTTTTTCTAAAGTGTCATGATATTAGCATATGCTGGAAGTTAATTGCTCCTGCTGCTTCAAGGCAAATCAGCTTCTCAAGGCAATTAAAAACTAATAAATGGAAACTGCTGACAATTTCAAACTAGGTACAGGGTGAATTGCTTTAAAACCTAATTGTTTGATGCCCTTCAACAAATGCTATTGTTTTCTGTTTGCACAATAAAAATTGGCATAGGTTCTCGTTATCTATCTATCTATCTATCTATCTATCTATCTATCTATCTATCTATCTATCTATCTATCTATCTATCTATCTATCTATCTATCTATCTCAATCCAAATGGAGTCCAAAATTCAAACTAAAACAATAGTTCTTACATTCATGAAGTTCATAAATGTGTGCTTTTAAAAGTCCATCAAAAGTTCACAATTGAAAAATGGCTGAAATCCTAAGCACAAGAAGAAGAAATAGATGTTGCTTTTTGCTTTGTATGGAAAACTAGTCAGGATTTAACACTTTTCTTGAAGCTGTATCTATACCAAGACATGGCTGAATGGTTAGTGAATCTACAATCATGCAAAGCATTTTTTCAGATAGAAAAGTTTCAGGTTATCAAAGTTCACCCAGAACTCTCTCAAAACTTGTCCAAGTGTCTAATATTACTTTTTAAAGAAATTAGATTTCCATCTTGTGCCAGAGCTATAGATAATAGCATGCTTCAGCAAATCCTCAAAATAAGATATTTATGTGCCATTACCTGAGTAGTTGGTATTATAAGAATGCTAAGCTTTGCAGGTGAATCACACAAACTGAGGAACGTATAGTATAAACTCTATGCATGTGTTAATTAAAAATAATAATTTTACACCATCTTTTTTCCTAATGTTGGAAGAAATATCCATCTGGTTCAGTTCCAAGCTGGGAAAGACATTGGAAACATGGAGGGTGATTGGAAAGATGGTTTAATGATGAAGCAGAACCACCTGGGTTTTGGCCAGCTGACAGAATGTAGTTGAGAGTGAGTGGTTTTTATAGCTTCTTTAAGCTTTGCCCTTGAGTTTCCTGTTCCTTTGCAAGAACATGTATTCTATTGGTTGTTGTCAGACTCCCAGGGGCCCACGTAAGTGTTATGTAGGGGTCATAACTGGATCTAAAGACAAAGTATAAATCCTAGGTGTTTGTCTGAGCTAAGTTTGGTTAAAGTTTCTGAGGGTGATGCAATGAAGGGCCTGTGTTCTGAAAGGGTATTGGGTAATTCCTATTGTGGTTTAATGGCTCTGTCCCGTTTTGGATCTTGAGTGAAGGATAATCCTACCATTCTGCCTTTGTTTCAAAATATATTTAATGTCTTGACTGGATTACCAAATCCGCATTTCTAAAAGCTGGCCTCAGTATATGCTGTGGCAGGGAGATTGAGTCTGCTTTCTGTCTTTTAAAAGCATGCTTCTCCATTTCTCCTTTAGAAAAATATAATATTCTGCCTTTTTAATATTTCCTAAAATATCTCATTCTTCTCTGGAGGGAGGGAGATGTTTTCTAACTTTCTACACTAAAAAAATTGCAAACATTTTAAATGAGGATTAAATTTTTTAGAACATTTAAATGCACATAAAGGACAAGAAATTTATATAGTTTAGAAATTATAGAAGCTATAGTTTTAACACATATTTTCTAGGCTTTGAAATGTTGGCAGAAAACTGTCCAAAACATTTTTTTTTAAATAAAGCCTTCAAGTGAATAGGAAAATAAAAATTGGTTACTATTTTTCTTCGGCTGAATTTAACATAAAGTGATGGGTGGGTGTCCCCTATTTATTATGGAATGATTTTTTTAAACATGTCAAGACCAACCTTTGGCTTAGTATAAAACTATAAGAGAATAATTTCATAGCATGCATATATTTTAATAAATACATGCCATTCTGGAAATAAATTAATTTGGAACAAGTATGGGTATATCATACAGAACACTCTTGGTTACCATATATGCACGAAAAAATGGACAAGAATTTTCCAAAAAACCCTCTACCAGAAGATACTGGAAACAGAATATGAAAATATTTGTCTCATAGTATAGTATATCTTATACTATAGAACATCATCCAGGACTTAAAATTCATACTGATGTGGCTAGGTCAATATATTGACTGCTGAAAAATGTGTGAGTGACAGACTGAGTCCCAATTAATGAAGTTATTAACATATTTTTGAAGGTTTGAACTTCAGATGATCAAAGATGAATTCAATGCTGGCTACTTGCTCCTGCAAAGTGAGGCAACAGGAACCTGTGACACATCTTTCAGTTGTGCACATATGCAGAATCCCCAATCACTTCCCCACATCCTCACCCAATGTTATCGGACATTAATACATTTGAGCGAATCCAGAGATATTTCACAAGAAAAGTCCTCTACTCCTCTGCTTGCAATAGAATACCTTAAGCCACCAGACTTGGGCGTAGCAATTTAGAATTACGCCGCCTTTGGTCTAAGCTAAGGATAGTACATAAAATTATCTGCTACAATGTCCTACCTGTCAGTGACTACTTCAGCTTCAACCACAACAACACACGAGCACACAGTAGATACAAAGGTAAACCGCTCCAAACTCAATTGCAGAAAATATGACTTCAGCAACAGAGTGGTCAATGACTGCAATGCACTACCCGACTCTGTTTTTTTCTCCAAACCCTCAAAACTTTAACCTTAGACTGTCTACTGTTGACCTCACCCCATTCCTAAAAGGTCTGTAAGGGGCGTGCATAAACGCACCAACGTGCCTACCGTCCCTGTCCTAATCTTTCTTTTTATTCTATCCATTTCATGTATTCATAATCATGTTTATACTTATATCTGTTATCTAATACATGCTTGATGAGATAAATAAATAAAAATAAATAAATATTATCTCTAAACAGCTTCTGGATCATAGAGGAAGAAGGCTAGGAAAGAAACCCCAAACGTAAGGAAATGCAAGGAGGTTCTGAATGCAGCAGACTGGTCCAGCTATTGGCCTTTCAGTTCTGCTGACTATGCTTGACTCTTGTGGAGGAAATGACTTCTTAAATAAAGAACCAAAGCATTTGGAGATATAACAAAGCATCTTTTTATTGGCATGTTTAGCTACAGTGACCACTAAGTCCCCTGCCAAAGGAATGCAAAAGAGACCCGATTTAGGCGAGGTTATAGGTTACATACTTCAAGAAATGCTACACTAGAATGATAAAGAAAGCACTGTAAATCAAACTGTGACCTTTCCAACAGATAGTTGTTGATAGTACTATGGAATGACCTTATTATGACTATTCCAGCACCTCTACATTTTTATGGGTCTCTAACGTGCCCTAAGGACAGATTTGCTGTCCACACTGTACACAAAACAAGGCATTTATTATACTCATATATTGCCAACATAATGGGCAGAAGGTATGACTTGATGAACAGGAGGAACAGCTGCTACCACAGCAACAGTCAGATAAAAGAATTCTAAGTCTGGGCCAGAACTGTAGCCCAAAAAATTATCTCAGAAAATAAAATCCCTATTAGTACTCAACAAAGATAAAGAGAGGGTGGGGAGAAACACAATTAGATGTGCAGGCTAACAAAGTTGCATAATAATAATAACAATAACAACAACAACAACAATAGTCTATATGACTTTGATTTCTTTTCTTGTCTATCTAGACAAGCTGACAACTTCCTTTCACAACTCTCTGGTTTATATTACTTGTCACTTTTCTTTCCAAGGTCATGGAACGTACCTGGTTTTCTTGCTCCTTTGTATTTTTCTGCCTTTCCTTTCTGTGCTTATGACAACCTTCTACATGTTGAAAGATTTTTCTCTACTAGGAACCTATGAACATTCTCTGAATATACACATCATTGTAGTGGTCTGTCAATGCAGAGCATTTTTTAATCTTCTTTGCTAAAGTCACATTATGCTTTGGATTCTGGCAAAAGATGACTCCCCCCCCAAAAAAATCCGACTTTCAAAACATTTTTTCCCTCCAGATTGTGGAAAAGAGGACGCTGAAATGAGAAACCCTGGTAAAAACATGTTTTCAGTTCCATTAATTTATATTTACCTACTATTAAAGTGTTCATTAACTTAGAATAATGTATAGTTATAAACATACATAACCTTTTATTTTCCAGTAATTATGAGTTATAATGGATCGTAAGCAATAAAAAAATGTGATTTAAGGATACCGTGACTCCATTTTTTCCTCACTCATGGATGGAAAAACTCCTGTTTGGGGACGCAAAAGCATCCTTTTAATGTCATGATTGCACATTGTGATCATTATAATCTTGCTAATGTGATGGATAAAGTGTCAGTTCAGCAGGCTGGCAAAATAATAAGCAGATGCTAGCAGTATGTTTTTATAGGACAAGATAGAAATGACACCATGGCATTTTGTTTTCTAAAGACCAAGCCTGTTCATTGTAACTGTCCCACTTTTGTTAATGATTAAGCAAGAAACTATACAGTAACTCTCAATATAAACTAGCAAAATACTGTCCTGGCTGGCAGCTTATAAGTGGTCTATAACAGTGGTGTCAAACTTGTGGCCTGCGGGCCAGATGTGTCACCTGCTGCTGGCCACCCCCATGCCCATTTTAGCAAAGGGAGAAAAAGCCGTACTACATCACATGATGATGAATTGATGATGCAAGTTTGACACCCCTGGTCTATAAGATAGCATGTAAATGGAGCAACGTAAATCATGAATATTTTCTCAGTGGTTACTAATGATTAGTAGCCTTCTAGAAATTTTTCAAGTGTTATCCATTAGCGATTTGAGAAATTATCTTGACTTGTAGCAAACTTGTCTTAGAGAAACAAAAGGGAAGACAACAAGTACCTTCTCCTTAGGACCTAATGTCAAATAGTGGACTTCCTAACTGGTGGAATGGTATACAGGTAGTCCTCGACTTACAACAGTTCATTTAGTGTCCATTCAAAGTTACAACGGCATTGAAAAAGTGAGTTTTTTTACAGTGATGAACATAGCAGCATCCCCATAATCATGTGGTCAAAATTCAGATGCTTGGTAATTGGTTCATACTTATGACCTCTGCTGTGTCCCAAGGTTTGCCTTTTATGACCTTCTGACAAGCAAAGTTAATGGGGAACCCACTTAACAGCTGGGTTACTAACTTATCAACTGCAGTGATTCACTTAACATCTATGGCAAGAAAGCTCCTACAATGTGGCAAAACTCACCAAACAAATATCTCACTCAACAATAGAAATTTTGGTATCCATTGTGGTCATTAATTGAAGATTATCGGTACTTCCATATACAGTGTTTTCCCCAAAATAAGACTTTCTTTTTCTTTTGACCACCCCCAATAAGTGTTTGGCCTTATTTTCGGAGAGGTCTTATTATTTTTGAGTGCAGGAGGCAGCGAGCATGGTCACCTCATGGCTGTTGCTGTGTGTTGCAATATTTTCGGGCAAGGCTTATTTTAGTGCATGTGCTCAAAAGCCCTATTGGGCTTATCATCCAGGGAGGATAATATTATGTGTCCACCATCTGAACTTTACAAAAACATGCAAAGTTTCTTATGACCATCCTTCAAAGGAAGTCGACTTCACTGCAAAGCAGTGGATTTTTCTAACATTTCAGTCAACTGGACATTTAAGAATACCAATCTGTTGTGGCCCAGCAGGATCCGGTTGAGCTGCTGATGGACTCGGATAGCGAGGAACCATATGAGTCTGCTGTGGACAATGTGGAGGACCCTGGGCAGGGTTCAGACTCAGAGCAGGGACCAGAGAGGCTGGTTGGCCACCAGGAGGCGCTTGAGACATGGAGCAGTGGGGAGGATCAAAGACAGTTTGTCCCTGATGCTAGATTGAAAAGGGCTGAGAAAGGGAAGCAGCAACTCCGTAGGCAGACTCATGGAAGATGATTAAGCATGGGTGGTTGTTGATTGGCCCCTCCCAAGAGAGATTATAGATGACATTTGCAGGAAACAACCGTTCGAATTAGTAGTTAAGAAAATCTATTTGTGTATTCTGGTCGTGTCTGTTGGTTTGGATTATCTGTGTTGCTTCGTTTGAACTATCTGGGTTGCTGTAGAGATACTCTATTGAACGTGAGTTGCCTGGGCCCTCAGCCAAAAGATTCGTTATCTCAGTAATTGAATAGTGGCAAACAGCCAAGCCTGTGTTCTGGTTTATTCACAGGCCGGGTGGGTCAGAACACCAACCATAATGGTATATTTGAAGAAGTCTAGAAAGATACGTTGTCCACCCTTTCAGATCCATATTATTGAACACTATTGGTTTGCTATTCTTATTTGCAGCAACACTGCCACAACATTCTAACTTTTTTTTTTGAGCAAGAGGGCAAAAAGGACAGGAATGTTCTGAATCACAAGAGCATAAGCTAAGCCTGATCTTCTATTGCAGTAGTTAAATTCATTGAAAGTCAAGGCCTCAATTTAGAACCTTATTTGTTAGTCACTCTGGATCAGTGGTTTGCAACATTTAAATGAGGGCCATACTTGATCTTTGAATGACATGTTAAAGATTCCATTCTGAAAAGGAGAAAAGGCCAGGATGAAAAACTAGGTGTAGCCATACAAGAACAACATCTGGTGTGTGTGAGTAGGGGGAATGAAAATCTTGTTTTATATTTGGCCTGAACTTGGAATGTCCCTTGTAAAAAAATTAGATCCATTATTGTAATCAACCTAATAAATTGGTGTGGTTAAATTTACATGCCCCAAACTCTTTATTCTCCTGAAGTGAATTCTAAAATCCTTGTATGTCAAATGTTAAAATGCAACACTCATATGAAACCCTCCGTGGAAATTTTCAAAAATTCCCCATAGTATCACGTCATAAGAAACTGCCAGAAGTAAGGTTGGATTTCTCCCTTCACTCCTCCTGAAACATAGCTCTGGAAGAATGTTTTGTGAGTACAAAAGATCATTTTTTATTTATCCCTTTTATTTTATTTTATTTGCTTTTCTCCATGAGTTTTCCTAGTTAGCATTATAATAGTCGTAAGATATGCATGCAATGAGCCATGGAAAAAAGGTATTTTCTGGTATTATCCCCCATCCTTCCCTCCCTCCCTTTCCTTGCTTTCTCTCCCCACCATACTTCTCTTATTTCCTTACTGTCTCTTTTCGTTGCTTGAAATGAAAGGAAATAGACCAGACCAGCTGCTAAATATCATACTAATTTGAAAGTATCAGGGATGCAGTGACTCAGTGACTAAGACTCTGAGTTTGTCAATCAGAAGGTTGGCAGTTCAGCAGTTCGAATCCCTAGTGCCGCGTAATGGAGTGAGCTCCCATTACTTGTCCCAGCTTCTGCCAACCTAGCAGTTTGAAAGCAGGCAAAAATGCAAGTAGAAAAATAGGGATCACTTTGGTGGGAAGATAACAATGTTTTGTGCGCCTTTGGCGTTTAGTCATGCCGGCCAGAGGTGGTATTCAGCAGTATCTGACCAGTTCTGGAGAACCTGTAGCGGAAAGTTTGAGTAGTTTAGAGAACTGGTAAATACCACCTCTCACTGGCCCTGCCCTCATCTATTCTCTGTCTTTTGAGTCCCAGATGATCTGGAGGAAATGGGGATTTTGCAGTAACCGTCCCCTGGAGTGGGGTGGGAATGGAGATTTTACAGTATCCTTCCCCTGCCATGCCCACCAAGCCACACCCACCAAGCCACACTACACCCACCAAGCCACGCCCACAGAATCGGTAGTAAAAATTTTTGAATCCCACCACTGATGCCAGCCACATGACCACGGAGATGTCTTTGAACAGCGCTGCTCTTTAGCTTTGAAATCGAGGTAAGCACCCCTCCCCCCCGAGCCAGAAACGACTAGAATGCATGTGCGGGGGAACCTTTACCTTTACTTTAATTTGAAAGTATAAAAAAGTTTTGAGAATGAAAATTGCCAAACAGAATGAAAATTGCCACACAGCTATTTGGAAACTAAACATATGGCAGTAAAATAAAGTAATATTTTAATAGTTGAGCAGTTACTTTAAGAAGTAACTTAAAGTTGAAATAAACTCAATGTTTTTAATGGATGGTGCAGAAACAGAAATGCATGTTTTTTAATAAACTAAGCAAGTACAGATGGTCGGTTTAAGTGCTCTAAAATTATACTGTCCCCAAAAGCTTAAGATGAACTATATTTGAAAGAGATTTTTTAATTCTTTGTTAAAAAACTGTGGACAAATTCTATTTAGTTTTTTTTAAAAAAAAAAACAGATCTGTAATACAATAGCTAAACAGGATGGCTTTTAGCAAACCACTTCTTATAAGTGCACTATATTATATTCAAATATAATTAAAAGTAGCTCACATAATTGCACTATCATGGGGTTTAAAACTGCTTGCAAAACTTGGAGTAAAGAATACGGAATGCATCTCTTATTAAGAACACTGCTCATTTTTATTGAAAGGATTATCAAAAGTCAAGTTGAAGTAAATGCTTTGTCCATAGTTTAAATCATATTGTATGGTTTTATACTCTTATATTTCAATTATAACAGAATGTAAAAACATGTTATTCATCAGAGCTAAAAATCAAGTCTGTCTTTAAAAAGCAATAGAAACAAGAAATGGAAATTATAAATCAGTGGTGAAATTCATTTTTTTTTTACTACTGGTTCTGTGGGCGTGGTTGGTGGGCATGGCAGAGGAAGGATACTGCAAAATCTCCATTCCCACTCCACTCTGAGGCCAGCCAAAGGTGGTATTTTATGGTTCTCTGAACTACTCAAAATTTTCACTACCGGTTCTCCAGAACCTATTAGAACCTGCTGGAATAAATCAATGATTTTGTTTAACTTCCTATGTTTAACTTTTAGAAGTTTCATCTCATTCCTCTTTTAAAATACTTGTAAGAATTCAAACAAAATGATTTCTACCACAGATATTTTCCATGTCATAACAGCAATTGGCACTTGGATTGCTGTTACTAAGTGATGCAGTCACAAAGCATGAATAACTGCATTGCTTACTGGCCATCCCAGCAGTCGGGATTGCTGTCGTAATCCTAAATCGTGTGGGTTGTTAAGAAGGAAGTGGAGAACATAAATATATATCATTAAAATGATGATCTAATAACAAAACAATTCAAAATAGAAAAAAAAATGCCCCTGCTGATTCTGATTTCCAAGTAGTTGTCTACGCCAACTGAAAAACCACTTCTGCAAAAGTCAAGGAACTATCCTGGCTTGGCATAATACCTAGGCAGAACACCAGTGCTACTCTTACTTAATAATAAGAAGTCTGGCACATTTAAGAAGAAGAGAGGCCAGACAAAAAAAGAAATAATGTATTTTAAGGGGTAGTATTGACAAGTTTCAACAACACTTTTAATCAGAAGTGAATATGGACCTAAGAAAAGAAGTACTCTAATTACCATCTATGAACAAATACAAATATCAATGAAAGCTTATGGCAATTGTCAGATTTTTGGTCAACCATTCATCAAACATTTGCTCAAGCAAAGGGCTTGTTGTGATGTTCTTTCAGCCATGACTGTTCTGATCCAATAATTAACTGTCATGTGTCTACGGAGATTCTCAGTTATCCAAGTCATGATTGTCCCAAAGACGCTTTTTTGAAAAGACAACTGAACTTTTGCCTTGAAGATGTTTTGCTTCTAATTGAAGTCATAATTAAAGAAGCTTTTTAGATGAGAACTGAACTGTTCTCATCTAAAAAGAGAAACATTTTCTCCATCTTATGAAGGAAAAATAAAATCCAGTTGCCTTTTGGAAAAAACACCTTTGGGATAACTGTTATAATTTCCACTTTCTAAGAAACATAAAACACATTGATTAATAAGGAGAACACATTTCTTTCTATTATTTTACTATCTTTTTTTAATATAAGGAGATTCTGAGATATATGGCATTAGTATCTGATTAAGAAATTGGTTACCGTATAATCAGAATTAATGCGATTGGGCCTCAACAATAATCTTAATAGGAAGGAGGTTTATTGATGTGTATTATCAATCAACATTTGAATAATTTTTGCTTTATTTTACAATGAAAGGAAAGAAAGAAACGTATTCTTCAGTAATGCCCTTGAACTTTTTGAAGTGGTTTAAATGATAATTTTCCAGGCATTCCGCATCCCCTACTAGCACAATATTGATGCAGTACACCTAGCTAATATTTTGTTTTATGAATAGTTTAAAATAATATTTTATAACGATGGGTAAACACTGTTTTTAAATTCTTAAATAATAAATACAGAGAGGTCGATTCTATATATTGAGTTACATCCAGCATATGAGCACAAGTAATTTTATACTGCAGGGATCATAGTGAAATCCCATAGCTTCTTTTTAAAAACATTAACACTTTGACTAGATAAGGAAGAATTAATTTAGTAACTTTATCACTAAAGATGTGATAATTTAAAAATAGATTCAGAAAGGAGTAGGAGAACATTTCACTCTTCAAGGATATTAACTTTAGAGTCCCCATACATATACAAAGGAATTTCAAATAGAGAATTATTCTTTATTCCTGCTATATAGTAGGTGTTAGTTTGCTTATCAATGTGAGGATGTTTATGAAGTCATAGTTGTCTTTTTAAAATTAAAATTATTTTCCATCATTCTTTCCATCATCAGTTGTGTTTTCCTAGATCTCCTCCACCTCACTGAAAAGCATAATCAGAATATGACTGAAACTTGGCTGCATTTTGCCGGATTTGGCCTGATATCAGGTAGAAGAGCGCTCCTGCCATTCCTTTTGTAGGTATCTTAAATTCAAGAATTACATTATTGGAAATTACATTGATAGTTGGAACAAAAAAAAAACCTACTGAACTCTTCAAAGATTTGTTGCCCTCCCAATTTGTCAAGCTTTGTTTCTAGGAAAATGAAGAAAAGCACAAATAATTTGAATTTCAGTTAACTACCTAGTTAGAGGAATTCTACAGCTTCACTTTTAGCCAAGATTGATGTTTGACAAGCAAGTTGCATCCAACTTTTCTAGCCTTCTCACAATCTCTGCAATGTGAAGTGGATGTGCATCTTAAATTGAGAGAGATTCCATATGACAAATGCCAACATTTCATGGGATATGATATAAAAATGTCAACATCTTGTGATTTGGACTGTAACACATAACTACACTGAAATATGATCAATCTTCAAACCTCTATCATATTAATTGTTGAAGAACCAAAATCATATTAATTGTTGAAGAAACAAGCTGTTGAAAGTATGGGAGAGGAAGAACATTTCCTGTTTCCTGTATGTATGATTACTAAGACTCTTTCTTTAATGTTTATTAAGGCACCCAGTTTAACAAGTTCATTTTAGTATTATGCAAAATGAAGCACTCTATGCTTACTCTTAAAATCTGAAACACTACATCTAAGATCATGTTCTGCTATTAGTGTGACAGGATTTTGAAAAAGCCTTGATTTTTGCAAGCTAAAAGGTGAAAAGATTTAAGGAAGTGATACTTGCCTGCTGCATTCGTGTATAGTTTTACCAAGAAATAGAAAATGGATATATAAAAGAAAAATACTTATGATAGCCCCAAGTTTTCTCTTTATACAATGTAATTTAGATTAATTAAAAGTGATCCAAGTAGAGATGGTGTATTTTATTTTTTGGCAGGGAGCTAGCATCCAGAGTTATTTCAGTTCTATAGAGGAGTAAAGATGATAATCTTGATTTTTTTAAACTTAACCAGCAAATGTTATTCCAAACTCATCCAAATGCTTTTAAGATTTACATTACAACTAAAACTGATCAATATTTGAAGTGTGCAAATCAATCCATTTTCTTCCCACACATGTTTCTAAGATTTAATTGATTTTGGAGAATATTTTTCCATCTACCAAATTCAGTATTAGACTCCTTTATCAGGCCAACTAATCAAAATATTCTTTAAAAAAATATTTCTGTGCTGCTCAAAATAGATCCTCTTAGGGTCTCAAAGCTTTATCAAATATCTATAAACTTCTTAACTCAAACAAATTCATTTTTACTGTACTAAGCACCCTAGTACTAACAACTATTACATTAAGAGGTTTTTGCTACGTCAGCTACACTTCCTGGAAAGAAAATTGTATTTATTGCTGTCCATATATTAAACACTTGAGCTATAGTAATTATGCATTTTAAATTGGTTAATGTTTCCACCTACTTGAACACCAAACACTTATTTGCAAAGTCTTGGAAAACCTAGTCTGAAATTAATTTGAATCATTCTATAATGCTATAGCTATTAAGAATTTGTTTCCAAAACAGAGAAAGAACACCATATAGCAGTTTAATTCTGAAGCAGGAAACCAGAGAGCACACCTAAACACAACTGGTCACTTTGCATGTAGTACTTCACTTACAACTGTTCATTTAGTGACCATATAACAACATTGAAAAAAGTGACATGGCAGTTTTTCACACTTACAACGGTTGCTGCATCCCCATGGTCATGTGATCAAAATTCAGGTGCTTGGCAATAACCTCATGTTTATGACGGTTAGAGTGTCCCAGGGTCCTGTGATCCCCTTTTGTGAATGTCTGACAAGCAAAGTCAATGGGAAAGCCAGTGTCACTTAACAAGCATGCTATTAAGTATAAGTATAATCTTTATTGTCATTGTACTTAAATACAACGAAATTGGTTTTAACCTCACTGGTGCAAAATTATAACAGAAATGAAAAAAGAAAGAAAAAGAAAAAAACTAGCGTGTGCATGGAATGATTGTGGTTGTATTTAAAAGTCTTTAAACCTGATTGTTCGGCTGGCTATACCTTGAGGTCTTCTGCCTGATGGTAGAAGTGCAAAGAGACACTGACCAAGGTGTGAATCATCTCTGAGTATCTTCTTTACTCTGCTAAAGCAGTGAGATCTGGCGATGTCATCCAGTGGTGTCAGAGGGCAACCAATGGTTTCTTGTGCCGAATTGATCACTCTCTGTAGTGCCTTAACATATTAACAAAACAACTGCAGTAATTCACTTAACAACTGTGGTGAGAAAGATTGTAAAATGAGGCAAAACTCACTTATCAAAGGTCTCACTTTGGGCTCAATTATGGATGTAAATTGTGGACTACCTGTATTATTATAAAGCCACTTAATTAAAAATTATTCAGGGCAGTACACAATGGATTCACAACATCATAAAAAGCAAAGGACTGACCACAAGAACACTAGTGTACAGATAGTCCTCACTTAAGGACTGTCACTGGGGCCAGAATTACCATCATTAGGTGATACTGTTGCAAAATGCAGTGGTACATTACCATGCCACTTAGTGACAGAAATCCTGGCATTTCCAGTTGTTCTCATTAAGCAAATCGCTGCAGATTATTAAGTGAGGATGTCATGTGGTGATCATTGCCAACCTTCATTGTTAGCTTCTTTATTGACTTTGCTTGTAGGAAGCTAGCAAAGCAGGAAACACTACAATGTGATTTCAAGCCAGCCACCAGATGCCCAGATCATGGTTACAATGAAGTACTGCAGATTAATTCTGCTGACTGCCAGGTGTTCGATCGTCACTGACTCAGCCTTCCATCTTTTTGAGGTTGGTAAAATGGGGGCCCAGATTGTTGCGGGCGATATGCTGACTATGTAAATCACTTAGAGAGCACGGTAAAGCCCAATGAAGCAATATATAAGCCTAAGTGTTGTTATTATTATTATCACAATACACTTAGCCCAATTTTTGAAATGACAACAAGGTTGAGGTCAAAGTGACTTTGCAAGAAGTATTAATCCAGAGGGCAAGAGGGATGGCTTTTCAAGCAACGTAGATAGATATCTTTGTCCCGCATTAAATATTTAAATATTAAATCCATAGTGGCTAGAGGGGAAAATTGGTATTCCAGAGACCGAACAATATTGAATTAACTTGCTGTATACCTATTGAATTTCTGACCATCCGAAGTTTCTAAAGTTCTTTTCAGAGATAAGTGTACACAAACAGCATTATAGTCATTCAGTTACAGTTGTACAGGTCTGTGTGTATGTGTGTTGGTATGTCTGTGGTATTTGTAGGAGAGTTCATTGGAGCAGGAAAGAGAGAGCATATTTGTATCAATTTTAGATGTATATATGGATGACAATACAGCGGCAACTGTGCTTTCATTTAAATATAGATTATAATTCTGTAACCATTTGTCAATATGGTGATTTTCAAACAGAGGATGTTATATTTGTATCCTTAATATATATTATCAATTTAATAATTAAACAATGGGATATGTGTACTCATAAGTGTATATTTATTTTTCTATATAAATTTTATTAACAGTTTAAAAGGCAACATAAAAACTAACACAATACAGAATAAAGAAAAGAAAGAGAAAGAAAAGTGGATAAAAGGACAGAAAGATAAAAAGTAGAAAGAAAATTGTGATACAATTGCAGCAAATTTAAGCTTGATTAGAAAATGACCTCTTCCTCCATGATTAAAAACCCCCACACTTTTTCTATTATCTTTTTCTAATCCTCAAAGCCAGAAGTGCAATTTTATTTAAAAAGTCTATAAGTGGTTTTCACTCAGCCATAAGTATATATATTATCTTTTCTCTAATCAAAGAAGTTAATTTAGCCATAACTGCAAGTTCCATGATTTTCACCAACGATTCCTTTATAATGTATGTAATGCATAATGTAGAACCTTTCCACTTTTGAGCATATTGTCATCTTGTTGCAATTATTATAAATAAAAACAAACTACCAGTCTGTCTATTAATCCCAAAATAAAAGTTTCTCCTCTCAATTGTACATTAGTCTTTAAAATCTTCTGAATTAATGTATTTATTTGTATCCAAAATATTTTGGATTTTTTTTACATGTCCACCATATCGAATAAAATGTCCCTTCAACTTGTTCACATTTCCAGCAAAGGTTTGAAGTACCTTTATATATTTTAGACAATTAATCTGGTGACAAATACCATCAGTTCTCTTTAAGACTGTATTGTAATATTAATTTTAATCCTTTCAACATATTTTCCATTGAGCCATTAACATATTGTACCAAAAATGTTAATCCAGTTTACCACACACTCTTCTTGTCTTGTCTCATAGTTCAAGAAAAATGTATATATTTTAGCAATAATATGTTATCATTTATACATAGTTCTATTTCCAACTCAGTCTTGCATTGTTCAAAATCCTTTATCCACCTTAAACCTTTCTGAAAATTATACATAAGAAAAAAAGTATTTATTTCTGTTGTCAAATCATCTCTTGATTTTCTTTTACAATCCCCTTTTAAGAATTCTAATACATCATCATAAATAAACTATTTATCTTTATTTATCATTTCTTATCTAAAAACTGCTTCTTGAGCTGAAAGCCACAAAGGTATTTTTGAGCACAACCCAGATTTATATTTATTCCATATTCTAAGAACTGCCTACCAGACTTAATGATTTTTGAAATCTTCATTTACCTTACCTTTATCATAAAATCCATGCCATTCAAATCTTAAATTATGTCCTTCTAATTCCATTAGCCTTTTATTTCTTAACATAGTCTTTCATCCAAGCTAAACAGCAGGCAGCAAAATATAATTCCAAATCTGCTGGACCCAATCCTCCTTTTCTCTTTTCATCTTGTAGAACCGCATATTTAACTTGAATTCCCCAAAAAACCTTATAAATATATTATTTGGCCATTTTTTAAATGGTACATCAGTTGTATTTATGTGAATGGTTTCATATTTGGATTCAGAGCTGTGCTCACGTTTAGACGAAAAACAGTATGGCAGCTGTGAAAAAGGCAAATTATTTTATCTAAGCAATATAAATCACTTAAGTAGTTAGAAGTCTCTGAAGTGTCAACTTATTAGCCTGATAAATTAACAGACAATCTTTAATAACACAGCCTATCAACTCTCATATGAAAAAGATCCTGATACTAGAGAAATGGGACCATTAAAAATACATTCACAAGGATTCATTTACTACAAAAATTTTATGACAAAATATTGGTTCATGATTTCTTTCCTTGGAGGGTATTCCACTGCTAATCCTAGCATATGAAGAATCCATTTGTATTATTAAAATAATGCTAGTAATGCTTTCAAATATGATGCATTTTATTTTACAATCAATGCTGAATTTTTAAAAAATGATATCATAGTCCTATAGTTCCTTTGATAGTATTCACAGAGGCTTGTCTTTAATGGTAGGAAAGGAGATTTGCAAGATTAATGATGGCCTTATCAGGTTGACCAGAGATGAAATGTGGCCAAATAAGCTGATCCTACCACTGTTTTCAGGGGTATAATGGAATTGAAGAATTTCATTTGGTATACAAGCCATCCATGACTTGAGTGGCCAAAGCTGCAATTGCACTGAAAAAAAATGACTTACAACTGGTCCTGCACTGTCACAATTGTTGCAGCATCCTTGTGGTCACATGGTCAAAATTCAAGCACTTAGCATCCGCCATGTATTTATGGGAGTTGCAATATCACTTTTTTGCCTTTGCAACCTTCCCACCCAGCTTCTGACAAGCAAAGTCAATGGGGGAAATTGGATTCATTTAATGACTGAATGATTCACTTAACAACTGCAACGATTCGCTTAACAGCCATGGCAAAAAAGGTCATAAAATCAGTCACGACTTACTTAACAACCACCTCACTTAGCAACAGAAATTCTAGTCTCAGTTGTGTTCATACATTGAAGAGTACCTATAATCCTATCCTATTTTAAATTGCATCCCACCAAGCACATTCATTGAACTTTTTATGGAATGTTTGTTTGTTTCATTTCCCAGTTGACAGTTTTTCACCACTGAATTAAAGTAAACCTAGTGAAAACAGTGAGGAAAAGGATGGCACAAAACTTTCAAGCTCAATCACAAATGGCAGCACTAATTATGAAGCAAATGATAGATTTCATCACGTTACGATATTTATTTTGAGAAACAGTTGTCAGATAGATACATTGGATACTAATTTGATAACTATGTATTTTTAAACCGAGTTAAATATCACTAATTGGCTCAGCGTGAAACAGGAGTGTCCTCTAGAAAACTGTAATTATCAATTCAGAATTTGTTCTTAGAAAATAGATCATAAAACAATCTCAGAGCATTTCAGCCCTGGGGAAAAAACATTTTCAAAAGCCGACAGTAACATTACATTACCTGTAGGTTAGATGAAGTTCCATAAAATAATATCCAGATTTATTTTTATGTTTTTACTTTTTTGCATTTTCACAATCCTTGTCAAGGTTAGAAAGGAGATAAATCCACAGAAAAACACAAAGAAAAAACACTGAGATTGAAGCCTTATGGATGCTAAGCTTCAATGGCTGGTCAAAATTGCAATTTGGCTATCAGATGTAAACGTGATGTTGGATTACCCTAAGGACTGTCCTGAGGTTTGTTGGGGAGATGGGATCTCCCATCTTGTAGCAAACCAGTGCTATAGTTTAACTGCTTTCTCATACTTAGATATAATCTTACACAAAACTAAATACAAATTTGAAATTAATTGGAATGAACTTGGAAGCATTTTTTAAACTATAGAAGCCAAGGACCTGGAATTCCTTTCTTCCTTTCTTCCTTTCTTCCTTTCTTCCTTTCTTCCTTTCTTCCTTTCTTCCTTTCTTCCTTTCTTCCTTTCTTCCTTTCTTCCTTTCTTCCTTTCTTCCTTTCTTCCTTTCTTCCTTTCTTCCTTTCTTCCTTTCTTCCTTTCTCCCTCCCCCATTCCCTCCCTCCCCCACTCACTCACTCCTTCCTTCTCGCCCTCTCTCCCTCCCTTCCTTCTTTCTCTCCCTCCCTCCCTCCCTCCTTTCATTTCTTCCTCATCCATCAAAAACTTCACATGCATATTTAGTCTTCGTTTTCACTTGACGTTGTCTCAGCCTATAAAAATGCATAAAGGCAGCCTAAAGGTTCTGCATTCTACTATGTTGTAGTGCAGATAACCACAGTTTTAGCATATACAATACATGCTTTGTACTTTGATGGTCCAAATAATACCCAGAGTTCGGGGATTTAGCCAAGAGATGCGGTATAATCTTATTACTTTCAGAATTGCACTATGGATTTCACTGCCAAGGAATATAGATTTCCTTGCGAGAATCATAAAACACCACAAATCACTCCTGTGATAAACTAGGAATAATTCATTTAGAATAGGCATGGATTCTAAAATGCTCTGAAAATATATTTGCTATATCTCTAGCAATTTATTTTTAGAATAGTGAAGGCATAGACAAATAATTTCATCACACTTTAGAGTATCTGTCTATCTCTATCTCTATTTTTTTTAACTTTTATTTAACATTCTGAATGGACTTGGAAGGGGATACCGGAATTTCATATCAAGCAGTTATTAGTTATCACTGGTTGGTTGACTGGCTGACAACTTGACCTTGGCCTAGTTAAGCCTTCTACATCTGTGAGAAAATGACTGAGAATCAGCTTCAAGCTCGAATGAATTCAGATATCTGTCTACAGAACTGAAGTACAGAGAAAATGCTGTACCTAAAATACTACATTCTATCATGAACATTCTTTTGAAAATGGCAGTAAGTCACAACACCCTTTCATCTGGCATAAACCTTACACAACTTTTAGTTATTCAGTATGTGGAGCAAGAAGGATAGCAAAAGGGATTAAGGAGTTTCAAAGCAGGGATATAATATTTAAATATCTTGAATAGAGCCTAGGGCTTTTTAAAATATGTATCCAAATAGACTGTTTTCAGTAAAAGCCCATTTGTGCAATACTCTTCAAGCTCATTTACAATTAGCTTAATTGTATAAATTTTCAATAACAAATGAAGATCCCTCTGTTTACTCAAAGTTTGATGAAAATGGCACTGGTGTATTGTCATTTTTTGTTATTGATGTTCCATACCGTGTAATAGGGTTTTAAACAGTTTTACAGTTTTTAAAATTGCTGGGTTTAATTTGCTGCATCTTTGCTTTGGAATTATTTTATCATAAAAAGACAGTTAGAAATTTTGTAAACCTGAAATTCCAAAAGATTTTCCATACAGCTCTAAAACTGAATCATGCAAAAGTCGTATTATCTGAGTAATGAAAAAAGTGACTGTAATATATGAGAAATTATACGAGTTGAATCTCAGCTCTTATTCATAAGTACTTATTTCTTCGCCAGCTGCCAGGATTATTCCTATGGACACGGTTGACAAACATTCACCAATGTTTTAAAGATTAACAGAATCATTTTAGAAAGTGGGATCCTTTTTAGAACAAGTTTCTCAAGTTAAGGTGAAGTTATGAAGATGCCAGAACAATAGCCAATATGGCATTCATAAAAAGGCTACAATAAGATCCCGCAATGAAATATTGATCCCGGGGTGGAAAAACACTCTAAAACAGGTGTGTCAAACTCAGGTCTTCACAGCAGCATCACATACATATCAGGACTTCCCCCCTTCGCTAAACCAGGCGTGGGTGTGGCCAGCGCATAATGCATTCAGCTTGCGGGCCAGGAGTTTGACAGCCCTGCTCTAAAACAAAATATGAAATATGTGAATAGATCATGGAACAGGATTTTTATTTATTAAATAAAAATTGAAAGTCTTTGAAAGACTCTGGAAGGTTTACAAAATCCAAATATGCAGGTAATCCTCAATGTATGACAAGTTGCTTAGTGATTGTTTGAAGTTATGATGAACCCTGGAAAAGGAATTGACCTAAGATTTCAAGTTCTAACATTCCCCCCCCTTCCAGTCTATGTGACTATATTTTGAGTGCTTAGCAACTGGACCTCCCTGCAGGCATGTAACCTTGATTTACAACATTTTCCCCAGAAACATTTACTCATAGTTTCCAACCAAAACTGCCCCATAGTAAATAATTGAGTCATCTTATGAGGATAGCATTCACTTAATGACCACGTTGTTTGCGTTATGGCTGCTGCAAAAAATGTAGTAAAATCTAGCACGGTGATATGGTGACCTGCTCTGTAACCGTCATAACTAACAACTGAAATTGTAAGCTTAATTATGGTTGTAAGTTGAGGACTATTTTTATAACAGCTAAAATCATGACAACAAAATAACAATAGCAATAGCAATAGCAATTATACTTATATACCGCTTCATAGGGCTTTCAGCCCTCTCTAAGCGGTTTACAGAGTCAGCATATTGCCCCCAACAACAATCCGGGTCCTCATTTTACCCACCTCAGAAGGATGGAAGGCTGAGTCAACCCTGAGCCGGTGAGATTTGAACAGCCGAACTGCAGAACTGCAGTCAGCTGAATGCTACATTTAACCACTGCGCCACCTCGGCAATGAGGCATCCCAGACTAAAAAATAATCATAACAATAAAAAACATGACAGGTAGAGCCAAGTCTTAAGGCTTTCCAGAACCTCAAAAGAGTTGGGGGCCATATGTGACAAAAAACAAAAAGAAGTTCATGACAAACTACTTCGGTATTGTTGCCAAGAAATCTACATGTAAGAACTGAATTTGATGGGACAGTGTCTCTTTCCTCTTTATTATTATTAACAGATTTTTTAAATTATCTGTTAATAATATCTGATTAACTCAAGTAATAAATGATGAATTAAGGAAATGAAAAAAGTATACTGGAACATTTGGAGTTAACAGATAGTTCTTGGCTTACAACAGTTCATTTAGTGACTGTTCAAAGTTATAACAGCACTGAAAAAAGTGACTTTTGACAGTTACGACCTTTGCAGCATCCCTGTGGTCGTGTGATCAAAATTTGGATGCTTGGCCTGGTTCATATTTGTGACGTTTTCAGGGTCCCAAAGTCATGTGATCACCTTTTGCGACCTTCTGACAAGCAAAGTGAATGGAGAAGCCAGACTCACTTAACAACCATATTACTAACTTAACAACTGCAGTGATTCACTTAACAACTGAGAAAAGGCATAGAATGGGGCAAAACTCACTTTACAAATGTCTCACTCAGCAACATTTTGATCTCAATTGTGTCATAAGTTGAGGACTGTACTGATGTCCAGATGTTCCTTCCCTGCCAACTAGGCTCCTGCTAGCAAATATGTTACTGTGCATAAATATCAGAAATTATATTGTAGAAAACTCACTCTCCCCCTTTCAACATTTGCAGCACATCAGCAAAAGTGACAGCAGCAGAAAGAGTTTAAATTCCCACATGGTATTCCCAGGAGAAGCTTTCTGTTCCATAGCACCGTGTTTCAAATCACAAGGATCTTAAGAGACAAAGCTTTGGGTTTTGGGAAAGACTCCAGGATCCTCAAGTCCTCAAGTCAGATGAAGGACTGGATGACTTTTTAACCGATGAGTCATGGTGGCGCAGTGGTTAGAATGCAGTATTGCAGGCTAACTCTGCTGACTGCCAGCAGTTCGATTTTCATCGACTCAGGATTGACTCAGCCCTCCATCCTTCTGAGATCGGTAAAGTGTGGACCCAGATTGTTGGGGGAAATATGCTGACTCTGTAAACTGCTTAGAGGGGGCTGTAAAAGCACTGTGAAACTATATATAATTCTGCTATTGCTAAGTCCGTCCAATTTGTTTGCTTCCTTAGTCCTAATTATAGCTTGTTCAAAGCAAAAAAGAAACACATTAAATGCTTCAGATTACTATGATGTCTACTGCTTCTTCATAGTTTTCTTCCTCCTATAGGGTTCTATTAAAAAAATAAACGAAACAACATTTCTACTAATTATTTTGCTATATTTGCATGTCTGCTTCTCTGTCTTTTAAAAATTTCTCTTCAAATAAAGTTCCATTGGCATTTATGATAGTTCTTTTATGGATTTAGAAAACTGCACACCGCTGCATTTGTTTGATCAAGGGGCCTGACTGAGAATTTTCTTCAGGTCTGTGCAAACTTCTAAACTGAGAAGGGAGGAAAAACAGAAGCTCAAGCAGGAGATTAATGTGGACATGTCTGGAGGACTTATCTGTATCACTTACAACAAAGCTTGCTTTTACATAAGCAGGTGAGGGTTGTGGGGCCAAAGTAAAGTGAAAGGAAGGAGCAAAGATTAAAATTGTCACTACCTTTTTTGGAATGATGCAGGAAATGTTGACACAAGGCATGATTTAAAAAAAAAAATGAAGTGCAGGCATCAAAAGTAATACTGAGCAAAGGATAAACTTGGAAACAGATTCAAGATAATTCGATGTCATGGAACCATTGAAAGAAAATAATAGATTACAATAGAAATCCCCATGAATATTGTTAACAATCGTTCCTTTTACCACATTCAAAACTGCTCTCTGCAAAGATTTCACTTCACTCCTGGGTGTTTAATGTGCTTTTTAATTCCTTCTGAAGTTTGCAAGCTGCTTTCACTCGACTTTTTAAAAAAAAATGCAAAGGGTTTTCTTTGTGTATAAAAAATGCAGGGAAATGATGGAAGTTATCTAAATTACAACTACCTAATTGTGTGATTCCATTACCTACCTTGTCAACTCTTTCCTTTAGGTTGAGAAAAAGTTTAAAAATTGAATTGAACCCTTGGCATTCTGATGAGAGACAGAAACTATTGGATAGCGGGCTTCAGTAGGCAAGAACAGACCAGCATAGATACAACAGCATTTATTGACTCAAAACTGGTACTGTGGAACAACAGGCAAATCCCTGTAATTTATACTCTGGGCCCACAGGGCCTTAACCAATCGTAATACTTGAAAAAGCCCACACAAATAGGAATCTTCTAAGTTTCCCACCAAAACAGTTGCAGTTAACAGTCAGGGTCATCTAAATGTTAATTTCACTTTAGCAGGGCTTAACACCACTATATATATTCAATACATAAAAGAAACTATTCATTTGTCCCTGGGCTGCTGCAAAGAAATGTGTGTATGCATCTGTGTTTGTGTGTGCTGATGTGTAAAACCCCTTTTTTCATATTTTACGGTAGAAATATATTGAGAATTAGACATTTTAAGTTAACCCAATTAGAAGCATCTGTTTCTTTTGTGACCTTACATGCCAAGCAATCAGGAGATATACCCTCCAGTGAAGATATTATTTTTATATTAAGAAAAAAAATGGCCACCACACTTAATGAATGCAAGTAGTTATGAAACAGTTTTAACTTGTTGCAGCTTCCATGCTAATTGGTTTTTTAACCTCTGGATTTTCCTGTATGGAAGAAAAGTGGATCATAGCTATTAGGACTTGGAGATCACATAAATTTCAGGACTGTTCACAAGAAAACACCCCAGAAGAAGGCAAAAACAAACGAATTCCTCATTGTTGATGTCAGAGTTTTGGCAGCGTGACTATTCTTATGAGATAAACCCAGGAGCAAAACACAACATGCAGAGCCTTTAGACAATTAATAATGGTTTATATCCAAATATATACAGACATACACATTGATAGAAAAATCCCTTACCATTCAGCTATGGACACAAGGAGAGAAAAGAGATACACAACGAGAGAGAGAAACGCCCTCTAATGGCCACCTAAATCTAGACACCTCTTAAAACAATAAATGACTTGTATGGACCCCACCAAAGTCTTAAAGAGGCGATATCTTTATTGCTGAATCATTCTCATTGCATCAGTTTACAGTTTACAGATTACAACCTTACATCATATGGCAGCTATTAAATCCTCATTATCTGACAGTTGCAAAGAAAATAGCATATCCATGTAGCTATTACAATTTGAATTTAATTGAGATGTTATTTCTATCTATAATTTCTCACAAGTAGTCAAGACATTACTTAGACATATAAAAGCAAAGCAAAGATCAATCCAGCAAGCATAACAAAATAATGATAAATGACTCTTAACATTCTGTGTCTTTTTCAAAGTATTTTTTTACTGAATGAGAGAGGATCTGCTTCCTATATCAAGCCTTACAGAATCTTTGGTAGGCTTCCCCATGATGCTTAGGTCATATGGATGGAATAATACTGGACAAGTTAGCCCATGATGTGTCCCAGTAGCACACAATGTAAAGCTTTATACATCATTTAAAAGAGACAATAAAAATAAGAAAACAAAAAGAGCAGAACACATCTTCCTCAGCAACCAACACCCAAATAAGCAGGGACAAACAATCAAGCAGAAGACAATACCTTAATCAAGGAACTACCAAGGAGGAAGTGGTACCTTCTACCAACACTGGCAGGGCAAGCTACTGAATAGAGCCAGGGAACAAACATCACACTCACTAATTAAATTTAAGTAATGAAACATCTGCAACAGAGGTGGTATTCAGCCCATTATCTCCAGTTCGGGTGAACTGGTAGCGGCAACTGTGGGAGGCTCCGACCACCCGCCCCGGCATAATGTGCAACCTTCTGGGCATGCACTCACATTTGCGAACAGGTAGGGAAGGTAAGTGAATCCCATTGCTGATCTGCAAGCAAACTACTAAGCTCTGAGAACACCAAGGAGTCAAACACAGGGATTTATAAGTGATCATCAGTACTTTGATTTGGTTCTGAATGCCTCTGGGTAGCAACGTAGAGACCTCAAAATGAACATAACTCTGCAAAGATTAATTTCCCTAACTAGTACTTTCCAAATCACTTCAAAGATAGCCTCACCTAAAGCAAGAGGCACTAATTCGACCATAAAGTAATAATATTGTGAGTTACAGTACTAATACCATAGTATCTTGCTCCATGTAGGTTCAGTGCTGGCATATTAGCTTTTCCAGTAGGTATATAGCTAATCTGTTTTCTTGAAAGACTGAGTTAAATTTTTATGGGCTTCTTAACAACTTTTCCCAAAACAACAAGATTGGAGAGAGGGCAAAACATAGTGATATGAATCTCTTTAAGCAGGACATGCTACCATCTCCTTCGAGGACAGTGGCCGAATAAGTCTTTAAAATGTCCCAAATCCAGCTCTCTGGCTTAAACTTTACAAGTGGCAGAGTTCATATTATAAAGTATTCTAGTAATAGTACGTTTCAAAGAATCCATAATGGAACAGGTGAACAGAAACTCTCACCACCTCTAACACTTCTAGCTCAGAAATATTTTAGTTTCGAAATGAGATGGATATTTTAGCAAGCCAACCTTCTGAAGCCTACCTTCAAATCATCCATTAAGTGCTCTCTGGAAGGTAAGATAAAAGCTTTTGAACAGTCTTCAGTATTGACTATTAGTGAAACTCTGTAGAAAGATTTCAAACATGCGGCACAAGCAAGAAGACCAAAGAATGTTTTTGAGCTAAAAGAGTTTGTCAAAGGAAAATGAGGAAGAAAACATTAAAAAAAACTAGAATAGAAATAGACATAGAAATAGAAAGACTCGGACAGCTACAGGCATTTTTTTATTGCCAAAGGAAATACAAAGGACAGACAAAAACATTGTCCAAACTTCTTCACTTACTATATTCACTGTTATCTTACTTGGATTCATAAACATCTGCACCAAAAATGTTATGTTTCACCTTGTACTATCACCTCTTATTAGGATTCACTGAGACAAACATCCTGACTAGGTGTACCTAACCTTTGGATGCACAAAAGGGTGACCCATATGTATAGGTTTGTGGTGGGATGTAACTTCAATGAATGAATTCAAGTAGAGTTAGCAATTTGGTTTCACACATAGCTGAACCTAAATTGGATTTTGTATGAATTTTAGTGCCCCTTTTTCAGTCTAGGAAGTCTTCCTTTTGGAAATTATAATCTTAAATTCATGATGGTGTTGGATAAATTTAGGATTTAAGTTGCCTTAAAATGCCAAACAACATTGCAAGTGTCGGAAAATGGATCATTTTGTTATCATGACTAAAATTGACATAAGTAGCAAGATCACTTTTACAATGAAGATAAAAGCCTACAGGAAAATAAATAAATAAATCAGGGCTTTCAAAATTCATAAGGGCAGAAATGTAAATTTTTGTGGTTAAATGTTCATCAATGAATAATTACACAGTGTAAGCTTAAAAAGCTATGTTTTAAAAATAGTCCACTGATAGCATTTTGTCTTCCCCAATACCCCAGTTTCTTCTGCTTTCTGCTCTCAATGAAAGCTGCATGATGCAGTTACTATCTTAGGAATGGCTAAAAAAAGACAAAGATACCGAAAAAAGGGAAAAGAAGAGAGGGAGAAAAGAAATTATTTGGAAATCAAAAATCCCAACTTCTTTCAAATGGCTCTCATTGACTTTTTAGAAACACTTTGAACAATTGCAGTACCTACTAGTACACTTCAACAATAAGGCTTTATGTTGAGGTATTAGTATAAGTAACACTAAACAAACAAGTGAATCTTGGTGTAAATTAGTATAATGATATACCCTGTTATAAAATATAATGCTAGGTAACTGTAGGAGTGAAAATTTAACAATTGGCCATTTAATGGCTGCAATTATGGCAAAAGAATAATGAACCTATTACAGAAGGAACTGGCAATTACTCTAAGGCTTATTGCAATACAGCTGCAGAAAAAGTAATACAGAACCATGGTTAAAAATGGTTATTAAAAGGAGATAATGCATGATATTTACCAGCCAACCGAAGGGATTGCTCTGTCTCTTTTCTTTCCAAAAATGAAATGGGGCTTTTGATGATCAAGATGCAGAAGCAGTTATCTCTGCTTTTTTAAAATCATGTATTTTGAGATATGGAATTCGGAATTCCCTTCCCAATGAAAGAAAAAAAGGATTTACAAGCAAATAGAAGCAGCCAAGATGTAAAGGCAGAGATTAAATCACTAAGCAGATGGCAAAAATTCAGGGAATTTTTCAAACTAGACAATGGTGTAATTCATTAACAAAACTATTATACAGCTTAAGCTTTCTGTCTCAAAGAATGATAAATGGGAAGCCCAATCCATAATGAAGGTTACCAATTAGTTATCAAAATAAATTCTTATTTAGCCTATTAGACATCTGAATGTATTATCCTTTGTGCTCTTTAGACTTGCAACAATAGCAAAAAAACAACAACACAAAAATATATACGTTATTTTAAGGATTTAAATCAAGGCCCAACCAATAAAACATTTAGCCTTTAATAGTGACTAAGAAGATATCTTTGGAAGCTACCAGCAAGGTCTGAAGGCAATCCTCTATCTATTTGTCTCTATTATCTGGAAAGAAGTTACATCTTTGTCATCTCATTCTGAAGCTACATGTCCCATCACTCCCATCTAATGATCAGGGACAGGCGGTACTGAATTGTGGGAGGATGGATTGGGTCAGAACATGATGTACCATTGTGTTCAGTGATGGGATTCAGAATTTTTTACTACCGGTTCTGTGGGCATGGCTTTCTGGGAGTGGTATGGCATTATGAGCATGTCTTTCTGGGAAGGATACTTTAAAATCCCCATTCCCTCCCCACTCCTGAGGGAAAGTTACTGCAAAATCCACATTCCCTCCCCACCCCACTAACCTGCTTTCCAGTTCCATTCTCCTGTTCAGGGCAATAAAAGAAGATCAGCTGGGAGGCTGGGAGTTAGCAGAGGTGGGGCCAGCCTATCCACTGGTTCTCCGAACTACTAAAAATTTCCGCAACCGGTTCTCCATACTACCTCTAATTGTGTTGCCATAGTTTAAATAATATCTGTTCACTAGTTTCTTTTATCATTAAAGAAGAGGGTTATCGACGAGTTATTGCAATGTCAGTATTGAACCAAAGATGCTTTTTCAAGAGACTGGATTTTGTTGTTTTTCTTTGAAGAAGTTTTGCTTCTCATCTAAGAAGCTTCTTCAGCTTCTTCAACTCTGCTGAAGTGTTGAAGTACATTTCAACAAGAGGGCTTTATGTTGAGGTATTAGTATAAGCAACACAAAACAAACAAGTGAATCTTGGTGTAAATTAGTATATTGGTGAGTAATAATGCTACTCATCTTGGTTTAAGTCTGTTATGATCCTGAGCTGCACCAATATTCTTACAGGTAGTTTTCACTTAACTGTTCTAATTGGAGCTAGCAACTCCATCACTAAACAAAGTGGTAAGCAAAACATCATGTGACTGTCCTGTTTATTTATTCATCATATTTAAGAATCAACCATCTCCTCACAGAGGAACTATGTTTAGCTAGTGCTTGCAGTACACTGATGATGTTATCTACTTTGGTAATGAAATGTCTGCAAGAAAACCACCAAGCTCAAAGAACATCAACAATTCAACTTTGAGCTACAAATATTCTCTTTAAATCAGCATTCTTCTTTAAAATGGGAAACATAGCTCACCACATTTTTTTTAGATTTTCTGTGCCTGCTATTTTTACAGCAGCTTAACCATGGATACTAGCAGGGGATGCTAATCTTTATGCTTTGAAGAATGTCACTTGCTGATTTCTATATAACAAGTTGCAATTAAAATCACTAAAAAGTAGTTATAAGCTTACAATTCTACAATTTTGATATATAATATTTTTAGTGGTTGTCAACTAATTCCTGGGGGTAAAGTATTTTTAAACTATTACGTGCTTTGGGTTAGAAAGAAGAATGGTCCAAATAGATAGGTGATGAAATGTACTTATTGTATTTATATTTTAAAATGTTAAATTTTACTATCAGCAAGCCAATTATCTCACTGGGGAGCCTATTATTTTGAGGCATAATCATGCATCTCAGAAAGATGAATTATGTGTGCAACTCTTTTGAAAATCATATGTAATTATCCTCATCAAGATTTCTTGTGTAGTTAGACTACAGATCCTTCCTTCCTTCCTTCCTTCCTTCCTTCCTTCCTTCCTTCCTTCCTTCCTTCCTTTCATCCATCCATCCATCCATCCATCCATCCATCCATCCATCCATCCATCCCTCTTTGCGTCAGTTTTTTTACTCCTGGAAAGTACCCCAGGAGCCAGTAAATTGCTGGCTAATCCCAGCAATTTATTGTCAATGTTTTTCAGAAGTGGTTTAAAATTGCCTCCCTCTTAGTAACTGGCTGAAGGTCACCAATTGGCTTTGTGTCTAAGATAGGTCTAGAACTCATTGCCTCCTGGTATCTAACCTGGTGCCTTAATCACTACACACAATTGGTCCCCCCCCCTGGATTAATTTGGTAAAAAGATGCTTTAATGTTTTAAGCTATGGAGAGAGAGAAGGAGGGGGAGGGAGGGAGGGAACTTAATATAGAACTGAAGCCGCTGACAGGACATATTTAAGTCACTTTTGATTCGTAGCAACCACACGGATTTTCTCCATAATGATCTATTCTAATCTGTTCTTTCAAGTCTTTCAACTCATTGCCACCGTAACCGAGTTCATCCACTTCGCTTCCGGTCATTCTCGTCTTCTCTTTTCTTCCATCTTTCCCAGAATTTGATGCTTTTGCAGAGAGCTGGGTCTTTGCATAATGTATCCAAAACAGAATAATTTGAGATCGGTCATTTGTCTCTTGAATGAGAACTCTGGTTTTGATTTGTTCAATGGTTGGTTCGCTTGTTTTCTTGGCTGGGCCATAGTATTGTCAGGAATCTTCTCCAACACCAATGTTCAAAGTCATCAATAATCTTTCTTCCCTGCTTTAAAAGCCATCTTTGACTTCCATAAGCATGTCATATGGCTTGCATGATTGTGATCTTTGTAATTGTAGATGCATCACAGCTACTTTTTCCAAAGCCTTTGTGGTTGCACCACCAAGTGCTATTTCTGAACTGCTTGTTCCTTTACTGATAATGGTTGATTTTAAAGGGCAGAACTAACCACCCTTTGATATATTCCTTGTCATTTTAAGGTTGGTGGTTCTATCTGTTTTCATTACTTTGGTATTGTGTGTCTGTCTGTGTCTGTGTGTCTGTATGTGTGTGTCATTCTTTCACTCTGCTCTTTGATTTTTAATACTGGGGCTTGGAGATTCTTTTTCAAGGTCATCTCATTAGCATGTTGCAGGTTATTGATATGTGTATCTGTTGAGGACTCGGAAAGTCCTCGACTTACGACCTGGCGGCTAGCAACAAGCCAGGCGGCGCCCTGATTGGCTGGGGCGTGGCGTCGCTTGTAGCTAGCCGCTAGGGGCGCGCTAATTGGCTATCCCTGCTTGACAGCTCCGTTTAAATAGTTGTCAAGCAGGGAGAGTGCTGAATCACCTGTAAATAGTTTCTTTGAATAAACCTTTGTTCTGAAGTCCTGGCTCCCGTCTCGTCCTTCCGTCGATCTTCAAAAGTATCTTCAGTTTGAAAACCATACTCACCTTCTCCCAATGCACCTTCGCTAGTTACAGTATGTATCTGGCATAGTGGTTGAATAAAAACTGGAGAATGTGTAGCTTTGTTGTACTCTCATGCCAACCAGGAGCTAAGCTTTCTCCAAGTTCTATTCATACTGTGGTTTCCTGACCTGTATATGTTTCTGACAAGGACAATAAAATGTTCTCGAATTCCTAGGTTTCAGAGGACTTTCCACAGCTTGATGTGATTGACATAGTCAAAGGGTTGTTGTTGTTTTGTGTAATAATTGATAAAAGTACATACTGACTTCCTTTTGGTATTCTTTGGCTTTCTCCTCGTGGTGCTCGACTTCTACAAAAGTCTTTGCTTTTCTATTGTTTGTGATCACTTTTTCTTGCAAAGCAGACAGACAACTACTCATTGACTCAAGAGCTGACAATTTCTCCTCTGTGTTCAGCTCCTGATGTTGATTGTTTTCCACAATTCTTGTATGTGCAAAGAAAAAAACAATAACATTAGAGCGCTGTGCAGCACTCCTTGCTGATCTTCCACAGTGACAATACAATGTGTTGTTGTTTTTTTCTCTTTATGCCCTTCCCTTGGCTTTGTTTCATGGGCTACCTTACACTCCATCGACAGCCTCATGTTCCCAGCAGACTCTATCTGACAACAGCATTGTTCAAATAACTGTCACACTGAACTGTGAGCACATACTACATCATTGCTGCTGGAGATGACATGCTGGCAAGTCCCAGTGGCAGGCTAGATACATAAACATTTTCCAAGCGCACAGTGAAAAATGTGAAGTGTGACTATAGCAGATACATGGTTAAAACCCACGTGGAGTGCTCAGAATACCTAAGTGTGTAACACAGAGGTGAGACTTAAAGCAACTTTCTTTCTAGAAAGTTTTTTTTCCTTTTACATATTTAGTTCAGAAGTGCCTGTTTAGAGGCACAATCCTGAATATATTTAGAAGGCAGGTCTTAGAAGCAGAAAATCCAGGAGTGAAATTAATAAGATTAAGTGAAAAGCAAATATGTTAGGAAAACATCCATTAAAGCAGGATATTAGGACTGTCCTGTCATAATCTAGGAACAAACATGTGTTCCAAATAGTAAATAAACATTCGGATTGGAAATAGAAATTGCTAAAACAAAATCTACATGTCAAAGTGGCATGTTATGGATTTTATGGTTTCTCCATCATCATGAACATTAGCTTAACTCATTCCTTGAAGAAATCATTTATAGTATTTGGAGGAAAATATATTTTAGGGCACTTCACAGATTTCCTATTCACAGATCAATATTTCTTCTGAAGCAACATTTCTTTGATTGTTATAGAATTCTGGCAATGGGAGAAAGAGGGTGGATATTCAGATTTTTCCAATAGCTGATATTGGGGAAACAAGGTTGGGCATTGACACAGAAGATATAGAAAAATTAGGAGCCAAGGAATTGTGTAAATGTAACATATCCTACTATTTTCTCTTGTCTAAGCCTGATAACTACCTAATACTATCACAATATGATAGTAACATAGTAGTCAAGATGGCTTTTCCTGAATCTTGAAATGTATGCTTTAAGACCTTTGTTTTGATTTTTGTTATGGGTTTATTATATTACTGTAAGCTGTCTGATTTATTCTTTTAGCTGTTTTTATGGTTTTTTTTTCTAGTTTTGTATGCCACTCAAAGTCCACTGGAGCAGAAGTCCTCTAAAATCCCCAAGAATTAGAAAATCAGAATTCTACATTATTCATAATATACATTGTCCCAATGCGGTTTTTAAGTTCCACTTTGGTCTGTTGTTAAATTAGTTTGACAGATTCCAAGGTACTTTATAATACACTGCTTAACAGTTTGTGTGATTCACAAAGAAAACTAGTTTGAACTGAGATGCTGAACAATATTTATTAGGACTTTTATTAGCTCATTTGCAAATGCTGTTATATCATAATAATTGTTACTGTCTTAGTTAATCTATTTCTGTCAATAATATGTTACATTAGATCAAGAAATATTTTTCAGTCTCCTGCGAGATAAATAAATAAAGGGAGACTAGTATAGATCTATTTCAAGCTATTTAGCTCTCATCAGCTAGCCATACCCTTACTGGGATTTGAACCTGGGCTATATTACATACTAGGCAGACTTGTTAGCCATTAGGCCACAGGCTCTTATCTGTTATCAGCATTATCAGCGTTATCATATATATATATATATTTGTACAGAATTGATTTTTCCCCAAATTAACACAATCCCAATTTATTTGAATTACAGTATTTTTAAAATTTGCATCCATTTGTAAAAAATCTATCCCACTTTTCACCGAGAAATCAATGATAGTAGTTGAATTATTAGACAATATTTTTTCTTTTAACAGAGAATTGAAATGTTCATATTCTCCTTATGCATCAAACTATTGCTGGCAATCAAAAATAGCCAATACTTAGGACACATACAGCAATTATATTCATTTCTCTAATTTCTTAAATTTCAACACATTTTATAGAATAAAATGTTTTATAGAATAAAACTATATAAAACACATTTTAAAGAATAAAATGTTGCTAAAACAGGTCCCACCGATGAATGTTAGAAATGAGTTATAAATCAATTATAAAAGAGACATTATTTCTTTAAATAGTCATTTATGGAAGAATGATAATGGAAAACCAGACGTATAAGTAAGTATCTACAGTCATTTCCCTTGCTGGAATTTACTTCTTTGACAATAGTGAGTCTTGATGCATGCTGATGCTCTTGAGATGTGAAAGTAATAAATACTTATGGCTGACTGCATGGGTATAAAATCTTGGCAAAACTTTCCTACCAAGGAAGACTTTAGCCTTGAAAGTGAAAACTAATTAGCACCATGAATCCATATGGCATTTTTCTTTTCAACAATGAATGTTAGGGCCATTGTTCTGAGTATTTCTAGGATGAAACAAGATGCGGTTGTCAAACTCTCTAAGGATGTCAATCGAATGGCTCACTGATAGAATGTCAATGAATATGACTATGAATGGCAGTTGCCAGCAAGGATACCTCATGCATACTTCAACACCCCATATTAGCCTTCACAATCAAGAGGAAATAAAAAATTCACGTACAACACAAAGTTTCCATCTATCAGCAGTCATCTTATCTGCCCTACTTCTTTGTTTCTGAATATTTTAGAATAATACTTTGCACAGCTAGAGATAAATTGAAGCTGTCACACCCACTTTTAGAGCAGTATTAGGACCGAGTTGAAACATTTATTGAGCATGATGGGGGTCAAGTTTCAAGCTTTGATGGCAGGTTGCTTGATGTATCACTGATAGCTTGCTCAAAGAAATAAATCTGAGTTGTTAAAGGCATTTTCTCTAGAATTAACTACTGTTAATTTTCATGACAGATTCTGTTGTGACATTTTTGCTAACATGTATATAATTTTCTCCTTTTCACTTCTCATGTAACTAAAATGGAAATCTTGGCTTGCACAGATAGCACAAACACATCGCTAAACAAATTCAATGTAATGATAATGCTCTAAACTCAAACACAATAGAGTTACTGCTGTGAAAGAAAACTGGGATAGTTTCTAGAAATATTGAATATTGAAATATTGGATATGTACACCACACACACACAGAGAGAGAGGTGTGTGTGTGTGTGTGTGTGTGTGTGTATGTATGTATGTATGTATGTATGTATGTATACATAAAGTGTCTCTTAAGTTGTATCCCTATTCATTTTTCCTTTTATTTTGTTTTGCAACATTTTGCAATATTTAACCTGAAAAACAATTTACAGAAATGTAAATTTGTGACATGGAAACCTGAATCAACATAGGTTCTTCCCAGCCCCTAAGTTCTCCGAATATGACACTTATATTTTAATATGCAATTGTCCATTTATGCTTAAAAGAACAAAATCACAAGGACATCTACATGTACACAAGGAGGAAACAAGAAGCCTGTTACTGACAGATTAAGTGTCCTGAAAGATATATGTTTTATTTAGTACACTGATCAATATGACTAATGCAAAGCAAATTGTAGGAAAGGGACCAGTTTGTGACGCTCTTTCCTCAGTAAATAAAATTCAATTAGCTCCTAATGGAAAATACAAAGAACAAATATGTTTCATACAATACAAATGTTATGAATATTTACTCAGAAACAGTTCTACTGATTTGTTTTTGGATGCACGTATCAAGTCAAATTCTGATGACTCTGTTTGCATTTTTTGTATGTTCTGTACATGGTTCTCATTATATTTATTGTGTTTTTAAAAAATATCTAAGAATTTTAGTTAATAAGCAGTATATAAATCTATTAAATGGATAAACACAGAGTCAAACATTTACTTCATCACATCTAAAGGGATCCTCAGAGGCACAACAGTTATATTAATTAAAATATCAGCTGTATCAGTGTTTTTCAAACCTGATAACTTTAAGTTGTATGAACATTAAATCCCAGTATTTCCTAGCCTGCATGCTGCTAGGGTGTTCCCAAAGGCGCTTTTTCAAGAAGCAACTGGACTTTCTGGTTTTTCTTTGAAGATGTTTCACTTCTCATCCAAGAAGCTTCTTCAGCTCTGACTGGATGGTGGGGAATGGAAGGATTTATACTCTTTGCAGACAGCTGGACATTTGCGTTCTTTTAGCAAGTCATTGAGGCCACCTGGAGGTTTATCTATGTAATCAGGATCACCTGAATGTTGCACCCCTACCTGAACCGGGAGGCACTCGCAACAGTCACTCACGCCCTCGTGACCTCAAGACTGGACTACTGCAATGTGCTCTACATGGGGCAGCCTTTGAAGAGTATTCGGAGACTTCAACTCATCCAGAATGCAGCCGCGCGAACGATTGTGGGTGCACCTTGGTACACCCACGTTACACCTATCCTCCGCGAGCTGCACTGGCTACCGATACGCTTCAAAGTGCTAGTCGTAACTTATAAAGCCCTTCATGGTATTGGACCTGGGTACTTGAGAGACCGCCTGCTGCCAATTACCTCCCAAAGACCCGTCAGATCTCACAGGGTCGGCCTCCTCCGGGTTCCATCCACCAGTCAATGCCACCTGGCTACTACCCGGGGGAGGGCCTTCTCTGTAGCAGCTCCGGCCCTTTGGAATGAACTCCCCGCAGAGATCCGGACCTTCACCTCTCTCCAGGCCTTCCGGAAAGCCGTCAGGCCTGGGGTTGATGAGTTCCCCTCCCCTCTCGACTGGTATGGCTGTGTGATTTTTGTGTATTTTAATTATGTGTACTGTTGTTTATGTTCCCTTTCCCCTTTGAGTTGTTCGCCGCCCTGAGTCCCTCCTGGAGAAGGGCGGCATACAAATAAACCAAAACTAAACTAAACTAAACTAAACTAAATGGGTGTGCAGCCTTCTTTGAACTATTGAAAGAACTGTATTGTAGACTGGAAATAAATGATGTTGTATTCCTCCCCCTCTGTGGAGAGAGAGCTTTTCAATTTTGACATAGATGTCCTCTTAGACCCCTCTTTCAAACCAGCAGTCTTCTCTGTTCAAAATGTGAATTTTGATGTCTTCAAAAGAATGGTCTTTGGTTTTTAAATACAAGGTTAGCCTCATCAATGTAGTCCAAAAACTGGTGCACACCAATTGTCCAGTCTGTGATTTTCCCTCCTTCTGTTTACCAAGGGCATTTCCACATACCGTACAGAATGCACTTCTCCCCTCCTTCACTTTTACTTTTTTTAAAAATGGGGAGGGTCCCTTCTGAGACACTTCCCAAACTTTTCCTTCTGTGGGCTGAGATACCTTTTGGCTGTACTTGAAAACTCATCCTTTTTCACATGCATATCACATAAAAATAAGGGCGGCTTCAATTTATATATGGTGGTGTTTTCGGCTTCGTGCTTGGGTGAGTAATGTGTGGTTGGAGCTGTCGTCTTTCTATAAATCTTGGTGGGGGTGTGTAGAGTGCTGGCTTTGTTGCTGTAGGTGGGTTGATTGGTTGTTGGTTGCATCCTGATTGGTAGATGAAGTTGATGTTTGTAGATTGGTCGGCTGTTTCGTATCATCCTGTATAGTTGAGGTGCTGGCTGTGTGTCCATTGTTCTTTTGTGTTGTAATGACTTGGGTGGTGGGTGGGGTTCTTTTGTTGACTAGGACTGGTTTCCAGATGTCTGGTAGGCGGGTTTGTCTACGTTTATTCATGTTGTGGCGGTGTTTCTCTATTTTGATGGCTTCCATAATTATTCTCTTGTTGAAGTGTTCTGTTTTGGAGATTAATTTGGTTCCTTCAAAATCAATTTCCTGTCCTGTTGCTTTAAGGTGCTAGAAAAGGGAGGAAGTTTTTTCTTTTTTTCTGACTGCGTTCTTGTGTGCATTTGTTCTTGTGTGCAATGCGTGCATTTATTCTTCTATTAGTTTGTCCAATGTATGTGGCAGGGCAGATTTTGCATGGTATTTCGTAGACTACTTGGTTTTCTAGCTGGATCTTGTCTTTGGGGTTTCTTAAGATGTTGACTATTTTTTGGTCAGTGCTGAATGCTGTCTTGATATTGTGCTTGTGGAGAATTTTGCTAGTTTTATCTGTGGTGCCTTTGATGTAAAGGAGGAGGGCGATACCGTTGTCCTATTCTGTGTCTCAGTTTTTTTTGGGGGGGGTGTCTCCCTTTGGATTAGGTTGGTAATTGTTTTTCTTTGGAACCCTTTGGAGATTAATATGTTTGTGAGAGTGTGTAATTCAGTTTTCAGATCGTCTTTGTTGGCTAGGCATTTGGTTCTGGAGATGAGGGTTTTGGCTACAGAGTTGATCTTTGCAGGGTGGTAATGGGATTGTGCAAGTAGCGGTTGGTGTGTGCTTTTTTCCGGTAGATGGTGTGTCCTAGGGAGCCATTGGGTTTTTTGTAGATTAGGACGTCCAGAAAGGGAAGTTAGTTGTTTGCTTCTATTTCCATAGTGAATTGTATTTTGGGGTGTAGGCTGTTGAGATGTGTGAGGAAGTTGTGCAGTTTTTCTTTCCTGTGTGGACAAATCATGAAAGTTTCATCAACGTATCTAAGCCAGAGTTTGGGTTTGTGTTCAGATTTATCTAAGGCATTCATTTCAAAATGCTCCATGTATAAGTTTGCGATGACGGGGTGATCCCATGGGTGCTTCTTCTATCTGTTTGTATCTTTGTCAATTATGGATGAAGTATGGTTAGGCACTGGTTGGTCAGGTCCAGAATGTGTTTAGGAGGTTGTGTTTGTTCAAGGCTTCTTTTATAGGCACTTGGGTGAAGAGGGATATGACATTGAAGCTCACGAGTAGGTCGCTGTGTTGTAGGTTATGTTTATTTATTGTTTCTATGAAGTAGAGTGAGTTTTGTGAGTGTGAGGTGATGGATTCTGTGTAGGGTTGAAGTTGTTTGGCGAGGAATTTGGCAAGATTCTGTAGAGGTGAGCCTATGGAGCTGACTTTGGGTCTGAGTGGTGTTCCTTCTTTGTGTATCTTGTGGAGGCCATAGAGCTTGAGGCATCTGTATGATTTATCTGGGAATGATTCTTTGCTGATCTCTTCAATGATGGGAGAGGCTTTTATTTTGGATTTGGTGGTTTTTTTCCAGGTAAGTGGTGGGATCTGTGTTTAGAGGTTTGTAAGCGTTGTCTTGGAGTAGGTTGGATAGTTTGGCTTGGTATTCAAACATGTTCCTCACCACTGTGACGTTGCCTTTGTCTGCTGGAAGAATGATTATGTTGTTGCCTTTCCTCAAGTTGCTGAATGCTTTTTGTTTTGCTTTCTGTAAGTTGCTTTTGGGTGGATTGCTGGAGCAGAGGATGTTGGTGACTTCAAGTCTGATTTTATTTGGCTTCATCTGGGTAGATTTTGGTGAGGGTAGCTTCAACTCCGCATATGATGTTTCAGTGGGGATGCGTTTAGGGGCAACTGCAAAGTTGAATCCTCTGGAAAGGACATTGGTTTCTGCTGTGCCGAGGGTCCTGTCTGATATGTTGTGTACTGTTTGTTTCATGAGTTGCTATGGAGTGGGGTTGGGCATCTGTTGTTTTTCTAGTCTGTGGAGTTTGTTGGTGTGTGTGTCTGTCTTGTAGGAGGTTTCTGTTTCGGCACTCCAGGACTAGTTGTTTGGATTTGTCCCAGGGTGCTGGGTAGATTTTGTTGCTGAGTTTGAGGTGAAGAGTGAGTAGGGCCGGTTGGGTTGGTCTAGTAGGAATCTTTTCCGGTGAAGTTCGTTTCTGATTAGGTCTACTTCAGTTCTTTTCAGGATCCAGGCTGGCCATGCCCCTGAACCGGTTCCCCGTCTCTTATGCCATTGCTGACATGTTTCTATGCATGCACAGAACAATATTTAGTCAACTGTGCATACATCAGCAACACACATGCACAGCAAACTGGTACTGACCGGTACAGGAACCCACCCCTGGTATGTATGTATATCAAATGTCTTAATCACCATGTCCCTCATAGATCTTCATCTTGATTCTCCTTCAATTCTCCTGCAACTGTATGTACCTCTCAAGATGCCTGGCTAAAGGACTCTACTTTCTGGAATCTTGCTAGTTTATACTAGTTTTTATTCATCAGCAGAACTATATGGAAGTTAAAAAAGATTTAAAAGCCTGTTATTGTTTGGCAATGTCCACTTTGAAAAATGTGACATCTAGGAGACAAGAAGTCAAACGAAATGCACTTCCTGTCATTCTCTAAATTTTGTCTCAGTCCCCATGGACCAATGGCAAGTGCAGAGTCAAATACCTTTACCCTTCATTGAACTTGGTATGTCTTCTCATGTGCAGCCTTCTCTGGATTCGCCTGATAAACATATTAAAATTATTCCTGCCTAAGCTTGTAATACAAATATCCATACTAAAATTTCAGAGTGCAAAGGGCCAATTTCCTATTTAATAACATGGATTCATTTCAGAGCATTGCTTGAGCAATACCCTTGAAGTATTGCTAACACCCCGAATCTCATCTTGCAACTCTTTTCTTCAAGTATCGAACATTTAACTGGCAGAATAAATGCTCTGTCAGCTGGAGTTTTCTATCATGCTGGTAATATTTAGTGCTTGATTGGAAAGGTTTTAATGCTACCTTTCATGTGAATTTCAATGAGCGCATCTCAGGCTAGTGCATTCTATACCATAAGCAGTATCCCAAATAAATCCCATCATTGCATTCATTTGACATTCCGCAACATCCATTCCTACCTTCCTCTTAAATAACTTTTACTTTTGGGATTTCTCTGCCATTCAACTTTCAGTTTATATGAAACAAACAAGCATTTGTATGTGCCAAAGTTGTACACTCAAATTGGAAGGACTTCTGTTATAATCATCAACATCATCATCATCATCATCATCATCATCATCATCTATGATAACACACAAAGAACAACCTGAAACACATTCTTTCTTTGTTTCATTCCACCTTTCTTACATACTGTACTTCTAATATCTTCAGGCAATACTCAAACTCTGGTATTAATTAAATAAAGCTTGGGTGGAGGTTTTTTTTTTTTTTTTTGTTTTAATTGTATTTTAATGAAATTTTAATTCCTTACTGGAAGGATTGGGATTCTAGTCTGAAACGTTGGTGAGCAGAAATCTTGAACCCTCCACCGTGGAACCAAACTGGATCAAGCATACCATACCCACACACTGAGTCTCATTGAATCAGTGATGTGCGGTGAGGTTTATGGCTGGTGAGGCAGCAATTTTTTTAGACTTGTGGACTTCAACTCCCAGAATTCCACAGCCAGGCATGCTCAGTTCCGATTTAAAGTGACAGCATTTGTTTTTCTCCTTTGCTAAATAAGTTTCCTTCTTTCTTTTTCTTTTTCTTCTCCCCTCCCCTCTTTCCTCCCACTCTCCCTCCATCTCCCCTCTCTCAAACACACACACACACACACACACACAAAGTTGCACCAGGAGGATGAAGTTTGAATTCCTCCCCCTCTATCCGACGCACACGTACCTTTTCCAGCTGTTTCAGAGAGGATTTCAACTCTGCTCTTGTCTGTCATCATGAAAAGAAAAAACATGTAAAAGGAAAAAGGCAAGAGCTGAGGTCAAGCTGGGCTAGTTGCTGCCAGAGTCACTATGGATGACTCTGCTTAACTGTTTAAAAAAGCCTCTAAAAAGCACCCTCTACAAGAGGAGGCAGAAGAACGACGTGCCTCATCTACGTCAGGAATTTTTCAGCTTTTAACCCTTGCTTAACTCTGTTCGAGTGATCATAAAAAATCAGACTAGATGAGGCACATTGTTCTCCTGCCACCTCCTGTAGAGGGCGCTTTTTAGAGGCTTTTTTAAACAGTGAAAACACTAAGCAGAGTCATCCATGGTGACTCTGGCAGCAACTAGCTCAGCCTGACCTCAGTTCTTGCCTTTTTCCTTTTACATTTTTTTTCTTTTCATGATGACAGTGGTGAGGCTCTGCCTCCCCTGCCTCCCCTGCCTGCACGTCCCTGCATTGAATCACCTGTGGCCTTTTTGAGGCAAAACAGAGGGACAGGAATCTAATCTTGGCTGCAATGGAGGCTCAGGGGTTCATCTCCTGTCCTTAACTTAAGGACTTATTCTGTAAGATATCTATTTAAAGTCACAGGTGCATGCTTCATCTTACCTTGTTAGGTATTTATTTGTAGTTTGGCACTTGTGTCAGTGCCATTTCAAAAACACCTGCTTGAATCTGCCCTTGAGTCAATTTTATGGAAGTTACCATTACAAAAAACTTTGTCCTTGAAATAAATTGATATCAAAATCAAATCTAACAGAGCCTCAAACCATGAGTGAAAACACATGCAGTCCTCCAACTGAAAGAAACTCACTAATTTAATCAATCAAATGCCCAGAAATACTCATGAGCTTTAATTATAGAAAGAATGTTGAATGCTTTCAATCCGAAAACTGTCTGATTTAGTTAGTACTTTCATTACAATATCCAAATTCATTTGCAATTGCCACTTATTGTAGGAATGGGGAGCTTATGATCTTCCAGGTGACATTCAGCTACAACTTCTGGTAGCTCCTACCAACATTGCTAGTAGTCAAGAGATAATAAGGAGTCATTGGTATTCTCTGTGCTTGGTTGTTTGCTTGCAAACAATTCATTACCTAACTAGATCAGAGGTGAGTGTCACATATTGTAACAACTGGTTTGCTCAGAACCGAAAATGTGCATGTGCGTCTTCTGTGCATGCACACAGCATTGAAAAAATAGGGATTATATAGGACATGATAGCGCCAGGACAGGTGGCTGGGCCCAGCTGCTGGTCGGAACTACCAATTCTTCTGAACCGGTCCAAACCAGCAGCAGCCCACCCCTGAACTAGGTAGTATCATCAACATGAGTGAGTTAGGGTTTGCTCCCTGTTTATTTACAATAGTTTGACTTTCCGATGTTGGTGGCATCTGGTTTTTTTCCTTGGTAGTTCCTAGATTAAGGTATTGTTTTCTGCTTGTTTGTTTGCCTGCTGTTAATCCCTGCTTAGCTTGGTGTTGATTGCTCTACCTTAGCTTTTTATTGCTTCTTTTGATTGGTATGCAAATAAGATTTATTTCTATGTGTCTATTGATGGTTGTCTTCCACCTTTTACAGCTTTTTTTATTTTACAGCTACCAGATATGAGCCATAAAAATCTGGATGATCAAAATCCAGATCTCATTAGTCCATTTTATTCATCTTTATGTAAATTAAATTTCATTTTATACAATGGAGACTAACTAGCTCACTTTTGTCTTGGCTTCATGCAGTCAGTGTCAGAGGTGAGATATAGCTGTTAACTAACAAGGCTCTAATTCTGCAAGTCGATCACTCCTTTGTTTTCTTCCAACATTTTATACATCCAACAACTTCTTTCACTTGACTTTCCATCTCCACATCCAGACACCCACATCTGAATGCTGTGCCCAGAACCTAATCCAAAAACACATAACTAAGATCTTGCAATACTAAATTGGAAACTTCCAGTATCCGGATGTGGTCTTCAATGAAATGTAGCATATAATGTAGGAAATACATATTAAAAGTACTTTTAACAATGAAAAATGACTTTGGATTGCTGGTAGTTATAATTTGTTTTTTGCCAGTTTAAGGTGTATTTAACTTTGGCTTCCATTAGTTAAAGATTGCTAAGTGGAAATCTTCCTTCCTTCCTTCCTTCCTTCCTTCCTTCCTTCCTTCCTTCCTTCCTTCCTTCCTTCCTTCCTCGCCCTTCTCTTTCTTTATTTTTTAAAATTGATGTTCTGTGGCAATAAATTATGCCTCCGTAATTGAGGGAAATTTGGAATGACAACTTTAGGAAAACTAAAATTAGTGCAGATAAAAACTGCGGTGAATGAGGAGAAACCACTTTCTGGAGAGAAAGCATAGTCTTGCAATCAGAAAATGGGGAGTCAAAAGTCCTAGTAATTGGTTCAATAAAAAAGAGTCACCCAGCTTGACAATTTTGATTAACACACAATACTGAAAGTAAATAACTTTTAAAATGAAACAACCCATTTGTAGGTTATTTGTAGAAATAATTTCAATGTTCTTTAGACACCAAGGAAAGATCCATATAATCTGGGAGATAAATTTATATAAAACATCTTTTCAGTGAAACTGAAATTAGAAATGGACATTATTTATCAGGTGAGTGTCTGTTTTCATCCAACAAAAAACTCAATCCTATTGTAATGAGAATTATATCCTGCATTTATCTTGGCAAGGGGAACCTTTGGAATGGAATTATTTGGCAAGGGGAACCTTCCTCCTTCACAAATAGTTCGAAACTATTTAATGAAGCTCTTTTGAAAAAAAAATCCCATCCCCATTATAAAGCATTTTTAAAGCCATCAATTCTGGAACAGAGTTTTTATTTGCCAATTGCATAAAAGTTTGGGATCATTTGAAATTAGCAATGGAAATGTATGTGGGGATATGTGTGTGTGTGTGTACATACCCCTACAAACCTACACACACAGACCTGTATTTTGTGAGCATCTCTTTTGAAAATCCTTGTATATATATATATATATATATATATTAAAGCTTCTTTTGAGGAGTTTTGGTTTTGTATATTTATTTTTTAACCATATCTAATTTTCTTATTCAATTTTCTCCCTCTTTTTTCTCTTTGTGATTTTTTTTCTTTTTCTTTTTAACTCTTTCAAAGCTTTGTCTCTAATTACCTAAACATTATTTTCTTTTTTTCTCCTTAACCTGCCAGAATACTGGTTTCCTTATGCGCTCTTTTCCCCCCACTTCCAAAGTCTTTGTTTCCTGGCATATAAAAACCTTAAATCTCCTTGCAAGAGAGGGTGGGTACTTGCTAAATAGGGCAATTTAAAATCTAAAGTTTGGAATTTTGCAAGAAACACATATCCTTCCACATAAGAATATTGCTCATCCAGATGTATTGATGAAAGTATAATTCAAAATCTGTAAAAGAGATGGTCAATATGTTTAACAGGCTTTCAAAATGCATAATGGATAACATTTTATTCATAAGAATATATTTTAATATTCTTGATTCAATACTTTAATAATACTAATGCATTCATTGATTATTATGGCCCTAATAAGGAACATTCAAATATTTTATATGGATATATTTAATTTCTTTTTTATTTTAGCTGTGATATAAATAAATAGCTAGAGATTTTAATCAATTTTAAATCCTTTGTCAAATGGTAATATAGCACTTTCCATAAATAAATTTATTATCACTAATACATTAATAAATATATATTATTTTATATTAAATTTTCTATATGACTTTTAAAACCTTTGTAGGAAGATATACTTTTTTTGGTTCCTAACTTTTGATCCTTAGTTGTTCAAAATTATAAAAAATATTGGTTCTATTGTAATATTTCATCAAGCTCCAATAACATCATTATTGTTTTAAATTGTCCTATTTTTTGAGGATGGTATTTGAAAAACCAGAAAAAAATTGTTATAATAAAATAAGCAAAAATAAGAAATCTTTGAGAATATATATTTATTGTATCCCAAGATACGGAAATCACATGATGCTTGTCTTGAAACATCTAGTTGTCAATTCTGTTTATAATGCTGAATTGAAAGTGATGCTATTAACCTGTTAAGGAATTGTGTTAGAAGCTATCTTCTGTATGTACAAGAGAACTTCTTCTGCACTGCTCTTAATCTTTAGAAATAAGTAAATATGGATTTCTTTTATCTGTCTTCCAACTGTTGATAACATTTAGGATCTGTTTCAGTATTATATATTTGTAGCATTTAAAGTTCTTTTTATTTTATATTCGTAATATAAGAATATATTATAAGATAAAAGAATATAAGAATATTCTACTCTACTCTACTTTACTCTACTCTACTCTGTTCAATAATATAATGTTGTTAACTCATCAGAATGAGAAAGGCTAGAAAGTTAGAAAGAACCCATCAGATATTTAGCCCAAACTGTTGTTCCACATAAAAAATCCAGCCAACATTTGGCAACAATTCCAGACTCAGTCTGAAGGTCTTTGGTAATGGCCCATACAATACCGTACTCCTTTAGGCTATTGATTACACTCTCCAATGTTCCCTTACAAATTCCATATGTATCACTCAGGCTCATTCAAGTTACGCCTGTCTTTGAGACAATAGAATTCAACAGTTTGTCTTTCTTAGTGTAAGTAATAAGATCCAAAGAGTGAGGTTTTTTTAAGAAATACTTAGATTATGTGAGGATAGAGGAGGATGAGTTGAGAATAAAATAATGAGATTGGAAGTCCTAATCTGAGTGAGAAAATGAACCTTCGGTCTTCTGTTCTCCAGGCTAAACACATTGTAGGATCGATTGGAAAGAGGCCAACTGAAGGGCAAATGCTGGAGCAGGCATGATTTACTAACCTGTGCAAGGGAATATTTTGCACACCTTGGGTACACCTTGGTGCGGTGGCAATCTGTTTGGCCACCATACAACTTTATTGTTTAAGGAATCTCATTATGACATTAATATTCCATGAGATGATAGGGCTGGGGCTCCTCCCGTACTCTACCCCAGGCTGTGTTTACAAGCTGGTGCTTGGAATAGCTCTTTTTTCTTCTTTAAAAATTGTATGCTGCCCGCAGCTACCACTGCAGTAGCAACATGCTTGTTATTTTGGAGACTCTTAGCTAATCTGAGAAATGAGGATAGCAGTGTGTGCTTTGGTGAGCAGAATGCCTCTTATGATAGAAATTAATTTTAAAGGGCTCCTGCTGTTGTTTTCCTTTCTAGGGGAGTGGGGGGCAAAGCTATAGATCTCTGGAAATTGAGCTTTAACAATGCTGGTGATAATATGTAGCTGGAGCCTTAGGCTCTTTTCCTTCTGAAAACAAACTCAACACAACAACAAAAAATTATGATAACTTGTTACAGGCTGCTCTGTTGTTGCAGGTTGGACCTAGACTTTAAATTGGTCTTTTCGGATCCAGAGTTAATGTAATAATCCAGCTGTTTTATTCCCACCTGTAAATGGTTCAATATTTGTTATACTGTATAATGCACCCTTTCCACTGTTCTATTGCACTGTGTTATTAACTTACAGGAAGTTTTTCTTCTTCTAAGAAAATATTTTTAAATTAATGCTTGGAATCTGCACTAACTTAAATCTTGAGGCTGCCTATTTCTCCTTTTAAATAAGAGGTACAATGGCTACAGGCGCTCCCCTGAAAAACGAATCTACCTTCCATCTCTCAGTCAAAATAAGTGTATGAAGTGAGAATGATATTCACCTTCTGATTTTGGTTAAGACTGTATCTGTAGCTGTGGTGGTGCAATGTTAGAATGCCGTATTGCAAGATTAGTCTGCAATACTACTTTCTAACCATTGCGCCAGTTTGGCAATTCAATTGTCACCGGCTCAAGGTTGACTCAGCCATCTCTCCTTCCAAGGTTGGTATAATAAGGACCCAGATTATTGGGGGCAATATATTTTGACTCTGTAAACCGCTTAGGCAGGACTGTAAAGCATTGTAAAGTGGTATATAAGTCTAAATGCTATTGCTATCTTTAAGGGATTTGAAGTATAGCATTCTGTGTATTTTGCATTAGCAAAAGGTATAGGCAGATTCTAATTTGGCCTTGAACAAAAATCTTCATTAAGTTCTTTCTCTTCTCTCTCTCATTTAAGAGATGCAAAAAAAAGATGCAGATTTTAAACTATCAAATGAGTATGGAGGAAAGACAAATTTAATCTTTGTTTAATGTTGTTTATTTTTTTGCAGAGAAGTTGCCTCCACAGATGGGACAGATGGTGTATTTCTCCTCTGTATATCCATTGTCCGTTCTCTACGTACATATATGCAGGTAATGCTTTTATGAGACATTGTTCCAGGCTCACGCAGAGGTGTGGCGCTAGGGAGATTAAACTCTTTCTGTTATGTCTGTTCAGAAAATATCTTTTATCTGGTAAGCTTCAGGCTGATTGCAAGAAGGGTTTTTTTTAATACTTAGCGATGGAGGAACACAGGGGCTTTCAGCTGCTCAGAAGAGTAGATTATGTTGAGAAGTACGGCTACTTAATTATGCATTTTGTTTCGTGAGGCATACAATCAGTCAACCCCTTCCAGAAATTTAAAATTTCCCCCATGGCTAAAAGTGTTAAAGACTGGATTTTTTTTTTAATTGCTTCTGTTGCTTATCAAAATGGAAGCAGAGAGAGCAGCAAATAGCCTGGGAAACATAATGAAGATCTGAGCGTGCTTCTGCTGAAATTGTACAGCTGCAGGTAGGAAATAGTTTACCCTAACAAATTGGCAGCAGATTGACTACCTGGTGGGTAATTCTGCATCCAAGGATAGCAGAAAAGTTCAGAGTAGGGGGTTGAATTGAAAGTTTTTATGCTGATATAGGAAGCTTTGAAATTTCGATCAGAAGGGCCTCCAATGCCTGCTCCAAGACTTTGGGGCTCATGTACATTCATTTTTCTGCATCTATGGCATCTCTCAATGAAATTGCAACTGTCTCTCCCGGTTGGTGATGAAACTCGATCATAGCATTTCCAAAGTTAGATGTTTCTTTCCAGGGCGGGCAGCTTAATGGTCTTATTCCTGCATTTCAGAATATTCAGGAATTTCCAGAATATTAGTGCTGTGATCACTTTATCAGTTACAAAAATATAACTATAGAAGATATATTTTTCATAAGCAAATTAAACCCTGATTGCAAGAGTATAAAATACTTGATTGGACTTTGTAGATTTATTTCTTCCCTTCTTTCCTCCTTTCTACCCTCCCTCCCTTTCCTTCCTAATATTAGCTCTTTGATTTTTTTTGCTTTAAGATTTTATATAAAACATGTACTAACAGTCAAAGCTGGAGGATATATGGATTAACTTTCAAAAATTCTGTGATAGCATATTTATTGGATTTGATAGTACTCTGCTTTAGAGTGCTCTATCCAGCTCAACAGAGGGAATAGTTCAACTGAATTTTCCTTGTCAACAAGCAGGGAAGTTGAGTATATAAAATGCTCAACTAGAATAAAGTGACAAAACAGTTTCATTAAATCTCTTTTCTCCTCATTTCAATACAGATAGTCCTAGACTTACAACATTCAATAGGGAACCAAAGTTACAACACTGTAACAAAGTTACAACACTGAAAAAAATGACTTATGACTGTTGTTCATACTTATAACTGTTGCAACCTCCCCATAGTTACATGGTCAAAATTTGGATGCTTGGCAACTGGTATGCATTTATGGTGGTTATACCGAGTTTGGACTTGAAAGCAAAGTTAATGGGGAAGCCAGATTCACTTAACAATTATGGCAAGAAAGGTTGTAAAATGAAGCAAAACTAATTTAGCAGCTGCCATGTTTAGCAATGGAAATTTTGAGCTCAGTTGTGGTTGTAAGTCAAGGACTTTCTGAATCTGGATCCAAAGCAATATTTGGTGTAAGGCAATTGCAAGGAAACAAATGACAAGGAAGTCAAGTAATGTTTGTAATATTTTGCCCCTGTAATTTTAAACAGTTACGTTGAAATGAATTTTATAAATCAGTCTTTAAGATCTAGTACAATCCATACAAGTCAAGTCATAAATATTGTAGCCTTAGTAAACATTATATAGGATTGCAGCATTAATGCAATAACAGAGGTATGTCACATAAAGAAACACTGTACCTCTTTCCACAGTGACAAGAAACTTAAATAAAACTAAATCAAAATACAACCTAGGAACAATGACATCCTTAATACTGTTCCCTCAATCCACTTTATTATTCTGATTCCATCTCACAAGTCTATACACACACACACACACACATATAGACATACAGGGAGGGAGGATTAATGAGAGCTACTTTCTTAAAACACATTAAATACCACTGTCAAAATGTATAATTCTTCATTAAGAATAAATGAGAGTGTTAAATATTCATGAATTGTTGCTCACGTTATATAATTAATCCCATGGTCTGTATGTCCAAAAGCATTTAGAATGTGAAGAGCTGAGAAAATGTTGTGGCAGAACGATCATATTTTAAAAGATGCTGTTGAAATCAAAGGAAAGAAACATTTTAGATCTTAAACATTTGCAACAGCTTCTAATTTTTCCCCCTAGTACTTAATAGCTATGCCAAGATACATCCACACACTTCACTCTGTATTTCTTTCAAAAAAAACAAAACCTTAATAGAAACAAATTTTCTATTGTTAAAATGTTATGCTTATTACTTGAGTGCCAAATGGAATGGTATGTGGAAAAGACCTTGGGAGACAGAGAGAAGAGATGCTGCCTAGGGAGTGGTCAGATAAGAGAGGACAGAGCCCTCTCTGACAGAGGACAGCTTCATAATGGGTGGAGAATGAATTTCAGAAAGGACCCTTCTTACAGATTTGTGTTTTCGGAAAGCTGAAATTTTTGCTCATATGTATACTCAGAAATAAAGTGTCAGTCTTGCAAGATTGGTGTCAGCCTTGCCAGGTAGACCAGACAACAAACAAGACCAGATGAGCTAATGCTACCATATTGTAAGGCTACGTTAATAGTATCCTGCAAGTTTGAAAATACAAATATCCCGCCATCTCTTTTGCAGCCTGAGAAGTTGGGGAGGGTCCCTTCTGAGTCTCTTTCTCCAGCTGTTATGCAGATGCAGGTTATATATTCTCTTATTTGACCATTCCCTAGGCAACATCAGTGTCCTCTTGCCCCCATCTCCCAAAGTCTTTTTCAAATATTATTACATCCAACGTGGGATTGCAATTCTTATTGATTTTAATAGCTGAAATTTTTGCACAATCAGTCTTGTACATCTACTCAGAAATAAAGTGTTCTTTCAAGTGAGTAAATGCATCTATACTTGCAGCCAACATAGCAGTACTATTTGGATATAAATCTCATAGGGGTGGTCAGTTTTTAAAAAGCCGCATAAGATGACAATCCAATTCTTCTAATGTGCCCAGAACCATTTTTCTTCAAGAACTAAAATTACAGCAGAATGTTACTGGTTTTAATCCTTAAGCCAATTATTACATTAAATCAAGAGTTATGAAACTAGCACCACGGGTGCCAGTGCACCAATAAATTCTTCATTTGGGGTGGTAGAACAACTTGGGAACAAAAAGGGGTTAGTAGAAAATGATCTTACCTGTTTCTTTTTAGAAGCGATTTGGACCCAAAGGACTGCTTTGGAGCAGAGAATTGCAAATGTTGGTAGATCTTTAAATCAACTTTCATTGGGTTGTTCAGAAGCTACATGATTCCAGGAAAGTGCACATTTGAGTTAAGATGCTATGCAAATGCTAGGCTGCAACACACTTTTCCAAACCTGCTGTTATTTTCTCAACCCCACAGTCTTTTTTTTTTCAAAGTAAACAAGCCTAGAAAAAGTTATTAAGATACCACTTCAGAGAGGAAGAGCACAGCCCACTGGAAAACCTCTTTGGCTTCTGATCTGAAATACAACATATTCCTTTCTTATTAACGGATATATTTTTTGATATGATCACAGCAGCCAGTTTGTAGAGCATCTGTAACATTCTCTTGAGATGTGATCACTGAATTAAAAAAAAACCTCCCTACATCAATAAAATAATTCTAATTTTGGAACAAAGTAAATCTGATTTAAAATCCCCACTTAAATTTGAAAAATAGTAATTACTCTCAAAAGTGATTTTATATCACTAAGAACCTTTGTACAAGTTTGTATTGTGCATCAATTACTTGTAAGGGTCATTTCCCAAATGGATCACTGCAAAAAAAAAATCATTTACATGTAGCTGCCCATAAAGAGCATCCAGAAGGTTCATCTACTGGTGCAAAATGGGGTGGCATAGGCAGTTATATGTGCTCCAATATCTCTGTGTGCTAGACGGCTACACCGTGAGCTACATTAGTTGCCAGTTTGGTTTCCAATCTGGTTCAGGGTGATACTTTTGAATTTTAAAGCCCTATGTGGCATGTGGCAGGTTGTGTGAGGAACCTGCCTCTTCATCATTGGATCTACTTGTCTCATCAGGTCTGGCAAGAGAGACATGCTCCAGGTTCCATCTGCAAAGAAGTTCCATTTGATGGGACACAGCAGATGAGCCTCTTCTACCATAACTCCTGCTTCCAGGAACATCATCCTTCCCAAGGTGAAGTTCACCCCAAGCCTTGTGACCCTATAGAAAGCCCTCAAACATGTTTCATTAGCCTGTGGGGATCTCCTGGTTAAGAGGAAGCTCACACACTGGCTGAATTATATATAATACCTTCTGTCTTGGGATCTTGTTTTATGTTTATTGTTTTAACTGGTTTTGTAGAATGTTTTAATTGGTAGTTTTATTGTATGCTACCCACTATGTGCGAGGTGGGAGGCAATATACATTTGACAAATAAATGTGGGGCCTAAGAATATAGCTGGAAAGCTTATATTATAATTTTAAAGCTACCCTCCAACTTCCGTCACCTCAAGGGAAGAAAGTAAAGGTTGATCATTATAAGATCAGTCCTGTTTCTTTGTGCTACATCTGAGGCCTTCAGTTATGATCCAGGGGCTCTCCTTGAATAAGACAGATTTAGGGCAACACTATCTGGAGGTTTGTACATTTAAGTGACTTTGGAAAAAATATATCTGAAAATCTAGTTGGACCCTGAAACAGCATGAACATGTTCCAAACCAACCTAAAAGAATAGATGCTGTAATGAGTTGTGATTGTGCATACAAAGTGAGCTATATCAGTGTTTATTCTGCCGCTGAATTGGATGTGTACAGATGAAGAAAAATGTACCAGATGTATGTATAAGCATGCAATGGAGAAGATGTAATTTAACCAAAAGGTTGCATCATGCTTTTAGTATTCCTTTCTGATATTACACTAATGACTCTGAATAAAACTTAAAAATAAAATTCTGAAAAAGCAAGAGATGCTAGTAATAGATTTTATACTTTATAAAATATATTTTGAAAGATCCTTTCAGCCATAGCAATTTATAAGGCTGCCCAGGGAGTAGTTTGCACTGATACAGAGAAAATTGTATACTGTTATGTTGCATTTGTCTGGGATTTCTGAAGGAACAGTAATGCTTAAGAAGAAAAGGCACTCACTTAGAAAGCTGGATTCCCTGAAACCTGCATGTTATATATTCTTTCTGAGAACTGGGGCTAATAGCTAGGCATTTATTTGAGCTGCATTGTATCTATCGTGTTGTTCTTGATGGATGCTCCTCTTTTGTCAAGGACACAAACACAAGTTGTCCAGGGCTGTAGAACTGCATGAGAAAGCCAATAACTCAATAATCAGAGGTACTGAACAGCTTTCTGACTTCAAAACATTATCCTGCTCCCAGATAAAAACCTAAAAATAATGTAATCTTCCAAGAATCCTGAAGATGTCTGAAATATTGGAAGATCTATGTGGCTTTGCAGAAAGCCTCACAAAATTGTATTGAACTTGCATAAGATGGTTGTTGTTAGTTGATAAATTGTGTCCGACCCATCGCGACCCCATGGACAATGTTCCTCCAGGCCTTCCTGTCCTCTAACATCCTCTGGAGTCCACTTAAGTTCACGCCTACTGCTTTGGTGACTCCATCCAGCCACCTTATTCTACGTTGTCCCATTCTTCTTCTGCGCTCAATCTTTCCCAGCATTAGGCTCTTTTCCATGCATAAGATGGTAGCATTTTTAATTCATTATGTTAATGTCCCAGACGTTGTGTAAATTGTGAGCATGGTGATCCTGGCAGCTAAATGTAGTAACAAAACAACGACTCTTTCTCAACCTGTGGAACAAGTTGTGAGACGCAAGCTTTTGCAGCTTTTGCTGAAGCAAAAAAACCAACAACCCAACTCAATTTGAGTGCAGTAAGCCTATTGTTTTTCAAATTGCCATAAACCCTTAACCTTAATGAATGATCAATAAAATACAGTTGATAGATTTTATGTCATGTTGTTTAAAGAAAAGAGAAAATCTGGGAGGGGAAATTGTATATGTTTATTAAGTTTAAAATATTCCAGGCACATTTTTTTTCCAAATACAAAGAAAAATCCTTTCCAAAGCATAAAAATATTGAAATGGAAAATGAAAGGAAAAATAATTTACAGTTAGAAAACAGACAAATGGCAATGTCAAAAGTGTATTTTAAAATGCCTACAGTAAAAAGTGACTCCAGATTCTAGAGGGAAATATTTTATGCACATATCTGTTAGTACTAGCCAAACTTCAAAGTAATGTAGAAACATAACTAAAATGTGTAAATAGTTTTTGTTAACAATGGTTATTAGTAATTAAAAAAAACCAGATTGCATATATAAACTGTAGAGAAAGAAATAAAAATAAATAAAACATAATTCTAGAAACTAACTAATGATGCCTCTTACATAGCTTTGGAAGCAGAAAAATGAAGGATTCTGATTTCCATGGAACACAATTCATATAAAGACATATGAGAGAGTTATAGAGTACAGACACAAATGAAACAAATCAACGGAATCTGTCTTATTTGTTTGGTTGGCCTCAATATTTTTTGAACTCAATTTAGCTTGTCTCCTATACATCTTCTTCATGGTATCCAAAACAACCTTGTTTGTGCTGAAATGTCCACCATCTATTCACAATTAGCCCAATGCAGTTTGTAGTACAAGCTTTATGAACATTTGAGCAGATATGGATCTTTGCTCAATCCTATCAGCTACCTCTCCCTTTTCTATTACACCACGCTTGATACTTACTTTTGGGACAAGGAATACTAGAGTTGATCTAGGTGGGAGATAATTCCCAGTATTCTTCAGAGCATATTTTCATACTAATGTGGAACTGCTTGAAAATATATGGGACATTTTTTTCAGGGAATGGCTATATAGATAATATGAGATGGAGACAGCAAATCACAAGGTATTTTAAATGCAATAGATTATTCATTACTAACCTATCATTTTAGATATATTTAGAACAATAGCAATTAGACTTATATACTGCTTCACAGTGCCTTCTCTAAGCAGTTTACAGAGTCAGCATATTGCCCCCAACAATCTGGGTCCTCATTTTACCAACCATGTAAGGATGGAAGGCTGAGTCAACCTTGAGCCTGAGATGCGAACTGCCAAACTGGTGGCAGCCGGCAGTCAGCAGATGTAGCCTGCAGTACTGCATTCTAACCGTTGTGCCACCATGGCTCATTCTTCCAACAATGTTGAAAAAACATATCTAAGGAACAACAGTGTTGAACCATCGCTGCATCATGCGTGTCAGAATTGCCACCATGTTGCACTCAGTGATCATCCAGTTCCAATCTGCTATGAACCTTTGAGAAGGGGTGAGAGTGAGGAGGAGTGCTTTGGAGGAAAGTGAAAGTTAAGAAACTTAAGGTGCCTCTTTGAGAGAGAATTTCAAGGTCGCTCCGCTATGAGAAGAATGCAGCTGGAAGCTAACCTACAAACAGAGTGACAGTTTTAAAAAACATCTTCTTGGAAATGAATTGGATGATGTGGGCATAAGCAGGGGAAAAATTCACTTGGGAATTTGGCGTGTGAATTTCAGTTTTGCCTTTGCTTTACTGTGTTTCACTTGACCTTTAGTAAATGATACCTTTCTCAACAAATGGAGCCAAGGATCACTCTTGCTTAAAGGTTCAAGTTGAGGCAGAACTGACAATAAGATACAAATAAAAGGAAACAAAAATGGGAGCAGAAATTTGTAAGTCTAATATTTATTCATCAAGTCATAGTTGATGAAGCACTGAAAAGGTATATTAACTTTGCCTGATATTTTATCGAAATCTAGAAACCTGAGAGCAATAAAACAATAGAACATGTCCAATCTTGATGGCCTTCCATTTATCCATTTTGTCTCAAGACTATTTTGATAACACTTATTTGATATTTATCTTCTTGGAGATAGAAACATAATTAACTGAAATCCTCCAGTCCTCTGTCAACTTTTTCTCAATAAGTGTATGTACTCTTATATAAAATCATCTTGCATGACTTCTTGAATACACCCCAGTTGCAGTCCAGCATTTATTGAACTATGTTCATCAAGCTAAAATTTAATGCATGGCTGTATTTATTGTAAAATACTTATTTTCTTCTGGTTTGTCTTAAATCAATTTCCCTTCAATTAAGCTAACTTGAAACACTAACTTTATTTCAATTGTTCCAAATCAATTCTGCTTCAATTAAATCCTTTCCAAATCAATTTTACATCGAAAATAAATCTATTTCTATTCATTTATGTCCATTTCAAAGAAAAATCCCCATTAAAAAAATCAATATGGTCCAACTCCTGCACTAAGGCTGATTTTTATAAAGGTCTAGATAAATACCTTTTTATTTTAAAAAATGTTATGCAAGCCAATGGGTTGTAAGGAAGCTGGGTGAAGGAAAGAAAAGTTAAAATTGCTAACTAAATTGCAATGGAAGGACAGTGAAACTACAACATTTTCAAATAGGTAATTAGGTAAACAGAAGTACAGATCTTAGGAAGAGATAGAAAATTTTCCTAAGAGATATGTTGATGTTTCATTATAGCTCAATTAATACCAGCCCTAAAACAATGGAAAGGAGGATAGAATGAAGGAAAGAAAGTAAGAGAAGGAGCTCGGAAGCTATTTAAGAAACAATACATTCAACTCAAGACATGATAGATAGGCAAATGAGAAGGGAATGAATAGGGAAGGAAAGGAAAGAGAGGGTAGAGGGAAGGCTACTTGTGTGCAAGAGATGAAGGAGAGAACTCATGAGGAATACCAGAGGAATACATGGTAATCCAAGCAATATGAAGAGCTGGAAGTTTCAGCCAAGTGGAAGATTCTGAGAAACTGCTTGGAAGTTTAACCAAGGAGAAAAGTGCTATGGAAGGACAGGAAGCAGAAAAAAAGAGACCCAAAATTGATTGGAAATCTGACTCATGGAAGTAAGCAGCCAGCAACCAGGGCCAAGGTCAAGAGGGCCAAACGCTGGTAGATCAGTCTGAGTGTATTGCTCAGCGTTTTGCATATACTGCACCAGCACTGATTAATAAATCATGTAGTGCATGCAAATGCTATTCCTTGTTCAAGTAGCCTGGATTATGCAAATCTATGCCAACTTCAAGCTAAAGATTCGCTAATTTAAATAATAGCTCTGAGCTTCATTTGTTTCTCCGCTGTAAAAGCAAACTGCAATGTGATTTTTCTTCAGCTGGGAGGCCAAGGTGCCTATGGGTAGCTCACTGCAATCATTCCAGGTGTTATTACGATCATAATTTAATTGCAACTTTCCTCTTTTCTATGCCATCGGTTTAAAAAAAACAACAAGATTCCAGCATCTTTAAGTAAGAACTAAAAGTGTCTTCACTTTTGGACAAAAGTGTCTTCAGAAAGCTATGGATTCCCAGGGGAGATATCAAGAGGTCTCTGCGAAAATGAAGCTGACAACAATGGCAAAGATCAAGGAATCAGTGAGTAAACTGGTTCCTTGGAAGTTCTCTAGTTAAGGAGAGGATAGGAAATCACCCATATGTGTTCCAGATGGTTGCTTCTTGCTAGGAGATAGCAGGAGACCATTTCTCTGCAGGTTTGAGCATGAGGAAATGATAGAATTAACCACCTTAGTCACAAACATAGCAGACCCTTTTAAATAACACTAAATTCACAAATTTAACTATCTAATCACTTTCAGAAATGCCCTATTAACCACATTAAAGTAATTAGAGCTCTCTGATGAGAGAATTTTTGAAAATTTTTGAATCTTTGAGTTGGCGATAAACTCTGAACAAACGAAAAATTAATTATAAGATGAAGACAAAGAATTTGAAATAAACAGCAGAAAGCTAAATAAGATTTTGATTAAGTTATAAAGTTGGAAAATGTTATCTTAATGGATTTACAAAAGAGAAGAAATCTATGCAATGGGTAAAGAAGAATGGAATAAAAATCAAATCTTATGACAATATTTGATTGAATGAAATATTAAGAGTATTATACATAAAAGGAAGGAATATAAAATTCTTTTATTTGATCAAAAATTAGATTTTGTTTTGTAATGCTCTGGCAACTTTTTATTGACTTTTTGCTGACACAGGGATTGAACAGTTCATGTTTTATGGATTTGGTAATAGAGAAAGAATAGGATATGGGTGGAAGATCTCTTTGTGTAATTTTATAAGGTGTGAAACATTTTTAAATTTCTTTATATTTGTTGTGATGAAGGTTGGGAATAATTTCATTATATATTTCTTTTCTTTCTTTGTATTTTTTCTTCTCTTCTCTTTAATTTTAGTGTTGTAATTAAAATTCTTAATAAAAACTATACTAAAAAAGGAAGTTGAAAATGATACCAATCATTATGTACACAATCCATGTAATCTTTAAATCCTTCATAAATAGTTCTTGTGGAAAATATATGTTATATATTGAAACTGAAGGCCACTTCATGTTTTCTCAATATTTTAAGTAAAATATGCCACTAAATCTATTGTATTGCTTTCAATATTATCTTTCAAATTGTCCATATTAGTCTGTTTAATTTAATGCAATAATCTGCTTTTCAATTCACACCAAGCTAAAGAAAGTGCTCTTGTATGTATTGGTATGTATTGGTATATATTGGTATATATTGGTATATATTGGTAATTCTTCAAAATAAATAATCAAAATAATGGTAGAATATAATCCGGGATTTATCTTTTATTGCAGCTAATCTTCTAATCAGCATAAAGCCTAAACTAGAGTGGATTTGGATTCATTTTTAAAGTAGTGTATTATAGTAAAGTATTGAAGATAAAATAGACAGTTCTAATTTGACTTGGTCCAATTTAAAATCTTGTACTCTACGTTCATCATTTAGTTCAGGAGCTCTCTTTCAAATCCCTTTGGAATTTGTTTTTAGAAAGAAGAAAGACCATTCTTCTTTGCAGGGAAAGATAGAGAGAATATAATTCAAAGACCGAATTCTTCTCCCCTCTGAGAAGAATCACCCTGTGATCAGATGATAATCAGTTGTCTTTATCAACGTCTTGAGTAAACACAAGGAGATTCTTCAGAGAGAATCCTTACTTTGACCATTTATTTAACTCACATTCTTTTAAATCTGTCATCCACTGAAGACATTTTGTTGCTGTTCTAGATATGTAGCTGGCTTAAGAATTATATTTTCTTCCACTTTTCATCACCTACTGTACAATTCCTCAGGGCAGTGCTTCCCATTTTCCTTCACTGTTCCAAACCACTTATCAAAAAGTTCTTTCCACCCAATGTGGGTGAACACTTTAAGTCAACATAAATATGTAACGAGTTTGGGTAGCATTACCCAAAGGAAAAACATTTTACCCAATTTTGGGTAATTTATCCAAATTTTGAGAAGCACTGCCTTAGAGTCTGCTCCATCACATTGTGAAAGGAATATTGTGAGTTGCTACCACTTTTTCCCTTTATGTACAAAAGCCCCATCAAGCTGTATGGCATTTATCAGATATTCCTTACCCTGGGGATCAATTTTTCATCTCAAAACACAAAAGGTATTTATGTATTATTACATGTCTAATCTATTGCACTTCCTCACAACTATGATACACTCTGTAAAAATACATTTTTAAGATATGTAGCTCAAAAGGCTGAATTATTCTTGTGATATTTGGCATCTTTCCTGTTTGCAAAGTTTGAATACTTCTGCAAATTCCAAACCTTTCTATTAGAAAGGGAGGGAGGAAGGCAGACAGCAGCAAGCAAGAGGGAGGGAGGGAAGGATGAGTGTAGCTGTTTATTGTTTATTTTTACATGCTAGAAAATGGAATATCATTTTTTTCTTATTCATTGTCCAGATTTACGATGAGTTGGAATGAATATATGGACTAATATTCTGGGCTAAGAATATAGTGAAAATGGTTTGGGAAACCTTCCTGCAGTTGTGTTTAAGACAGTTGCTTGATCATTTATAATATCTGGAACTGTTGTCTCTCTGAGTGTTGGATACTCTTAGCATCTCTTGAATCCTACTAGAGCTTGCAAAATCTAAAAGTCATGGTGATACCTTCAGAAAATTTTCCTTCAGAAAAAAGGTGCTGTTTTTATAAAGAATTGACATTGTTATATATTAATTCAGCCCATTTCTTGACAGTTCTAGGAATATAAATTCCATTCCACCTATAGTATTTCCATTTGCAATGGAAGCTGTATTCCTATCAGCTCCATTTTTCTTATTTCTTTTGAAGTTTGAATTATTTAACAGAGTTTATAGAGGAAAGCAGAGGGAATTATTTAAAAAAGGGGGGCATTAACCTATCTCTAGCTTGTGCCAAAAATTAGCTAATAAAGTAGATAACTCTGTCGGATTAATCACAATTTTGGCTGATGGCAGGCAAGTTAATCAGTGTATGAAAGTTTAACCTTAAAATAAGTGTCTTAAGTATTTTTAAATAACACATTATTTATACTCATTTTAGTATTCACAAAATAAGTAATAGTTGACAATAAATTAATGTATTAATTCTATTTGTTTGCATTTTTATTTGTTCAGTGTACAAGGAATTTTAGCTTGTTCCTTGTTTATTTTTATGCAACATTTGTGGATTTATATATGGGATAAATGGAATGTAATGAGAAATCTTGGACTTTGAGAAAGCAAGACAGAAAGAGTATTGATATTGCTGAACTATGATGTTGTAGAAGACTCCCGAGAGTACCATGGGCAACTAAGAAAACATTATCGAACAAATCAATCCAGACTTTTTACTTGAGACACAAATGATTGCTCAAATTCAAAGAACTAGCTTTCTGGACAAGACTCTAATATTGGGAAAGATAGAAGGAAAGAAAAGAAGATGACAAATAGCAAGTGGATGGACTCAGTAATCTCAACAATGGGTGCAATGTTGGAACACTTGAATGGCCAAGTTGGAGAAAATCTGTTTCTGAGAATCAGCTTAGAGACAACACCTCTAAGATGGCTCTATTTGCTAAGAGTCAACACCTCCTTGATGGCACATAACTAGTGAACTAATTGCAAAGAAAGATTCAATGTTTTGTTAATTACTTTATTTATTAAATTGATATGCTATTCATCTCGCAATCTAAGGTGACCCTTTTGAATAACCATTCTAATTTCTTTCATTTGTTTTAGTTTATAATTTTTCTATCTTTATTATTGCAAACCCAATGGCCTTCTGAAGTAATGGCACATACAGATAGAAAACAACCAATATATTCATATATTAGTGTAACACAAATTAATCAGTTACTTTAATAGGTGCTAGGTTGAGCTAAGAAATTTCCCGGTTTATTTCCATATTAAAATCCTAGTAGGTATGTTTTTTTTAAAATAACAGAAGAACACATTGGCAAATTACTTCACTATCATCCCTCCAATATTCATGTAAGCTTCCAGGAACTGAGCTCAATCAAGATATTATCTTTCTCCTATGATTTTCTTGTTCCTATATTTCAATTTTCAATTTTTCCAATGGCATTTTTAAAATCCTAACTTGCACTTGCACAGCTAAATTGCTCTTTCAAGCATCTCAAGCTATTCACCAAATCATTTTCAGACATCTCATGGAGAAGAGGCATTTCCCCATGTTTATTCTTATTAGCTTGAGTTTCTTATTTGATCAAATTATTGAGTTTTTATCTTGTTAACTCCCAAAACGTATTCTTCATCTCCATTCCAAATGAGAGAGCACAATTAGTGGACCATTAAAGCTTTCTTAATTAATTTATTATAACTGAGGGAAAAAAAGTTGCAACGGATGGTTGTAATCTCTCTCAGTGCAGCATATACAGTATTTATGTAATTTATGATGCTCTGGATTGTGAAGTAGCTAATAACAAATTAACTTGGTATCTAAGTTATTTTCTTAGGTCTTTTAATGATAATTGGTGATAGTTGGCGCTAGTTAGCATAGGTTTTTAAAATCTGTTTTACTTGTGGAATGAGATTAAATTCAATAAAGTAAGTGCAAGTTAAATATAATTTCTGTACTGTTTAACTATTGTAAGTTTCACTGAAACCTACTTTCAGTCAGGAAAGTTTACAGTTCTAAAGTTAGCTTTTGATTCCAATGTTCTTACTTGGAAGTCAATTCCTATAATCAATTGGAACTAAAATGGATTCTTCATCATTACTACCAGTTACTAGATCAATATTTTTGCTGTTTTTATTACAGATATTATATTCTTCAATGAATGGGATACTCTGGAGGAACACGTTCACTCTTAAAATATGTGAGTATAAATGCTAGGTATAATTAGGTAGTTATAATTAGTTATAATTCTGCTAGGAATATAATAATTTCTAGCTCCGTCCTTAAAACCACACTTGAGTGGCAATTTTGAAAGGTATAAGATGAAGAAATGTAGAAAAGGAACCTAAGAAAATGTGCTCATTAATAGTGGTCTTCAGTTATGCTAGCCTATAAGTACTTAAGATCAAGATAAAGAAAAAATATTTTATATGATAAAATGATTGTACAACAGTACAGAGGGTGCTAAGATAAAAGACAAGGCAGAAGGTGAATTGAATGTATGAGGCTATTAATGCAAATGTTACTCAAATTCTATTACAAGTAGTCCTTAACTTATGACCAAAATGGAGACCAAAATTTCTACTGCTATGCAGGGAAGTTGTTAAGAAAGTTTTGCCCCATTTACAACTTTTTATACTGTTGTTAAGTAAATCATATATTTGTTAAGTGAAGGTGGCTTCTCCTATTGACTTTGCTTGTCAGAAGCCAGCTGGGAAGGTTAAAAACAGCAATCACATTAGTCAGGACAATGCAACTGTCATAAATACTTGCCAGTTGCCAAGCCTCTACATTTTGATCATGTGACCGTGGGAATGCTGCAATGATTGTAAGGGTGAAAACCAGCCTTCGATGCTCTTGTAACTTCAAATGGTCACTAAATGAATGGTTATAAGTAGAATACTACCTGTAATTGAATCCAAAACACTGCAGGGCACATGACTCAATCATTAGGGTAGTTTTATGTGGAAAATCAATTCATCTGTTGTGGGTAGATTTGTATTGAAGGTCTTATTCCATCATAGATAATGTGACCTAGCAATGGAAAAGGCAAAGGTTGATGAAATACGGAACCGGAGCCAAATATAGTATGGATGTTACTCTCCTTTTCTTTGCCATTCCATTATTTTATTTTTTTTGTTTTTACCTTCTCCTGCTTTTTCTTCTCTTTGCCTCTATGGAATGACAAGCTATTCTTTCTACAAAGCTGAAGAACCAATTGTTCAGAAGAAAGTTTGGAATTAATTCAAGGGCAGCAAATTCAAATTGCCAACTTATGATTTCTCCCAAATGGCAAACCCAGAAACTATTAAGATCAAAGAGATCTGTACAACACAAGCAAGGGAACAGTTAAACGACAACCAAGTTTCTCCTTTCTTTCTTTCTTTCTTTCTTTCTTTCTTTTCTTTCTATTTTCTTTCTTTTTTTTAGATGTGCCAATGACTTAGTATTAAAACTTTCAGCTCTCACTTTGATTGGTTCTTCTCTGTGAACATCTACCCTACAGACTCCAAAGTGATTTAATTTGTTCATGCAATTCTGAGAAATACTGAGGATGTCTAGGAATCAAGTATTCTTGACACTGTTGTAACTAGGAGGATTTTCTGGAAGGAAACTGTATTATGGAGGTAGTATAAAATGGATATGGGTGTTATACATGTGATCATAAATTCCTAAATCCTACTTTAATATCTCATTAGCATTCATATAATGCTATAGCTACCAAATACAATGCATATGAAATTCTATAAAAAGAGAAACACCTGGCTTTCAAAAAGATATATAGCATATGAAAACAATTCAAACAAATTAGAAGAAATAATGTAGTCATGGAGGAAAAAACTGGAATCAACAGAAGAAGAATAAAAATGCAGAGCACTACAATATACTGATGGTAAATGATATTTTCCATACACATATTCTATTATAACCCTTGACTGCTGAACCATCTGACACAACTTTGAGTTGTCTTTGAGGTAGTGACAAGCTCCCAAATAAAATAGAGACTTGTGGTAACTTACTAGAAGTTACCAAAATTTCTGAATGAACAATTTACCTTTGGATACTGGAGCAGGAAAGAACTATCCTTGGGTCAAAATACACAACCACCACAATATGTAGCAGCATGGCACTTGGAAATAGTGGAAATAGGATTATATAGGACCTATAGACCGCCATATACAAATATACAATACAAAAGCCAGTCCTTATACAAACTTTTTAATACATAAAAATATATGACTTTGCTATCGCCTTTTCATGATTCAGCAAAGCAATACAAAATGTGGGATGAATTCAATACTAGCCTCTTTGAGCATTTTATACAAAAATGATCAATACGACTGTTTTTTCAAGTTTTAGCAGTATGATTACAGTATTACAATAAGGATATCCAAGTATTTTGCAGATTTTTAAGGAACATCTTGAAATGATATGGAACTTGAAGTTATTTAGGCTGTTTCTCTCTCTCTCTCTCTCACACACACACACACACACACACACACACACACACTTCTGATATAAATTGAAATGGTTCCTCAACTTAAAAATAGAATGAAATTTCACTATAATATCTGTCACTTCTTTCTTCCCTGCTTTTTAGATCTCGTATCTCTGTAATAAATCTTTCTAAGTAAAATGGAATTTAAATGATCGAATGCTTTGTATGCTCTCTGTGACATGGATAAAACAAGGCGTGCAGCACTTCAATTACACATGGGCAGCTATTAAGCATTCCAGGCTCTCTTACCATCAAAGGGAGGAAAAAATATGCGAAAAAGAATCTTTTGAAGAAATTAATCCACACCGAGCTTTTGGAGTTGGAATGTCGCTGTAGAGTTTCAAAGAAATAATTTCATACACACGGGTTTAGTATTCTTAAATAGGAGATAAGGAGGAATATGTGTCAAGAATCCATGAACTTATATAAAAAATATAAATAAGCATATTTGATTGGCTAAAAAAAATAACTGCAGTTGCATTGATTTATCTTCACAACACCCTTGGTGAGGTAGGTGTTCGGGAACTGAAAATCACTCGCGATCACAAGAAATGTCATTGCCCAAAACTATATACTGGGACTTAGACACCATTCTTAGTTGTGCTCCAAAAAGGGGATATAACTTAAATAAATACATGTTGAGAAAATGGAGACCGTGTCAGAACACCTGGAGGTGATGGTGGGCAATCTGTCATATGGATTGTCTCTGAGTTCAGACTTAGTCAGCCCTCTTAAAGAAATCAAGTGCAATCAGGATCTTCTTAGCACATCTCTAAGTAGCTCATTTGCAGTAAATCTGCAGCTAAGCAAACTGTATATTTACAAGACTGATTTGTCTGGCTGTTACTGCCCAAAAGGTGGGCGGGTTACTTTAATAGTAACATTTGTCATTTAAATTCAAGTACTAGAGACATTATCCACAGAACTCAGCACAGCACTGAGCTTGCATAGGATGGTGTTTTCCCCTCATAGCAGAAGTTCATCCTCTAAGCAAATAAGCTGTGGCCAAGTTGATCTTCTAAGAAAGAAAAAAATCCAGTTAAAATGAGACAGAATAAAAATCCTCCACAGCTGAGTACACACAGACACACAAACAGCACACAGCAGAACCATCACTTTCTGCGCTATCACCTAAGGAGGACTGTCATTGAAATCTGTTGTGGAAGTTTGAGACAACCAGCATCAAGACAAAGTCCAATTAGGGTGTGTAAATGTTATTGCATGTTTCTTAGACCATTCGGCAAATACTTTCTTTTCTGTGATGAACCTGTGGCCTCCGTAGGGTGCATTTTCATGAAGGAAGTACTCATCGCATTCACTCCTCCCAGGTTCATAGTAATGATACGGAACTTTCTTAAAGCCTTCTGACCTAGAACAAATTCAAAACACAGACATCCATGAAATACTATTCCCTCTCCCCGCATGTCATCACAATGGTGAGATCCTTCTCTTCTGCTGCCCCCCATCCCATGGAATATTTTGTTCTCAGCAGTGAAATTGACCCATAGTCTTTTGGCTTTTTGGCATTGTGTGAAGACTTGCCTCTGTCAACTGGCTTGGAGATTCAAGAGTGGCATGCAACCTGGATTGTTATGGTTAGTCGCTCGAGGATGTTAACTCTGCCTTAGAAATCTCCTTTTAACCTCCGCTTTTATTCTGTTCTTCGTTCTAATTATGTCTCTTTTATATGGCTTTTTTGTTTGTATTTGTGAGCCTCCCAGAGTCACTTAGATATGCATTTGATAAATAAATATGCTATACACACGTCTATCCATAAGGGTACAAACAGCATTTTCTCACCTGTAACACCCACATATTTGCAATAACAACCTTCAAAATTCCAGAAAAGAATGGCCATGTTGACTTAGAATTCTGGAAATATCAGGTCAGAACAAATGGGAAGCCCCAGGTTAGGGAAGGCTGCTTTATCTATAAAAAAGATAGATTGGTGGTCCTTGATTTACAACCCTTTATGTAGTGACTGCTTGAAGTTACAATCACACTGGGAAAAAAATGACTTATGATCATTTTTCACACTTGCGACTGTAACAGGTAAAGTTCTATGGCATATTGTAAGGATGGTGGAGAGTTATGGTGGCTTTCATTTTATCATGCAGTATGTCTGCTAACACACAGATTCTAGCTGAATTACATCTTGTAGTGTGACAAAGCAAAGAGAGAAGCCTTTTGTTCTAGTTCCAAACAGGGCCATGATTGTCATCCTTGGGTATGAAAAGATTCTGACTCTGCAATGGCATGACAGAAAAAGCCAATGCCAGCAATACTTTTCTTACAGCCTGATTCAAGGCCAGTGTGAAAGCAGCTTTGGGCCTTTGTGGTATTAGCATGAAGACTATGTTTAAAAAAAACATACAAGTCCATTTTATTCATATTCTGGCTCAGCTGCCGTCTATTTGAAACCACAATAAAGTTAGTAATTTCTTTGAAGGACTATGAGACATTATGGGTGGTCGGTTTCCACACTTGTACAAACTCTGGCCCAGTGAACTTCCCAGCTGTTTTTTTATGGAGGAGAAGGGAGGGAATGCTTGTTTCTTTGAGACTTCCAGTAACTGAAGAATTGATAACCCTTTCCCCCGTCAGCATTGAAAAGTTGGCAGACGAGAAGGCTCTCACCTATTACCTTCAAATTGCTTTCATGGAACTGGAGGATAGAAGCAGTGACAGTGTAGAAGTGCCTAAATCAGAAGCTAGAAATATGCTGATTAACATATCTGAACACACAGACACCAAAGCTATCAAACATGGTAGACAAAGAGGTATTATAACCACAGTTATAATATTCTACAATTATTATATGGGCAGTACTAGTGGTGTAGTGAGCTAGAGGTGGAGCTCTCGCTTCACAATCAGGAGGCTGTGAGTTCGATCCTACGTAGAGACAGATATTTCTCTCTCTGGGAACACTGAGAATATATCTGCTGAATATAACTCTGCATTGCCGACAGGAAGGGCATCTGGCCAGTAAACACTCAGCTCCATTCAGTTGCCCAGACTCCGCTCTGCAAGGGATTATGGGGTCGTTTAAAGAAGATGATTATATGGGCAGTACTTGACTTATGACCACAATTGGGTCTGAAATTTCAGTTATTAAGTGAAGCAGTTATTTAGCAAGATGTCACATGACTGTTTTGATCAATGACTGCAATCTTGGCTCACTCAGATTTTTGGCCTGTTCCTCACCTCTTACAATATTCTGCAAATTGATGTCATCACCACGAACTTTAAAACCCATAGAACCTTAAAATGGAGCCCATAGAATTGTGACACTAGTTCCCATTTACAGAATGACACAAGATGGCCTCTGTTAGGAGGGCTGTGTCTCACATTGGCTGAGTGCACCTGTCAAAAGTATAGATGAACACTATCATGCTCATATTTGTAAAACTCAATGCCTCTGTGAAAGGTAAGGATGACTACTGCGTTTGTAGTGCAATCAGAACATGGCGTGTGTTGAAGTTGTTTTAACGCAAACCAAAGATGCCTTTTAAAAAATATGAGCATGATAGTGTAGAATAATCATATCCAAGGACCAGTGGTGCGTTTCAAAAAATTTTGGAACCTCTTCTGTAGGTGTGGCCTGCTTTCCGGGTCCACTGGTGGAACCTCTTCTAACCGGTTCGGTAGATTTGACGAACCGGTTCTACCGAATAGGTGCGAACTGGTAGGAACCCACCTCTGATGTGTACTGAGATGTAAGCCATGTGGAATTCATTGGGACATCCTCTAACATAACACTGCCTAAAACTTTAGCCTAAATATAAATGTCATACTATTTCTTCTATTATTTATATTGTTCAGAGTGAGATCTTGGCCTCTTTTGTCTGACATTTTTGGGGTTAGAGCATTGTACTGATTGGTCAAATTGTATTTCAATAAATGGAAGCTGAAATTACTTCAAATACTAAAATAACCTGTCAGGAGTAGCATTGTCTATTTGGTAAAAGATCACCTGGGAAACTTATTTGTACTCATTTTGTTCATTTCAATCTTTGGATGAAGAGGCATTTGACTAGTCAATAAATTGCTTTCAATTTTTAAGTCATGATTAAACTGGGAAAAAAAGTATAGATGAACAGAAAGGTCCATGGCAACCTGTTGGGCTCTGGAGCTGGCTGAGGGCTCTTGTGTATGGCTGGGTGGAAAGCAGGCTAAGCAGTGCAGGGAACAGCAGCTTCATTTGTCCTAGTAATGAGGCAGTCAAGGGCTCCCATTGACTCCTATTGGCAGGGTGGGCAGTTCCCCTCTGCACCATCTGCTTACAATCGACTCTGCCAGCTACCTTGTCTACTTGTTGGGGAAGACAGCAGATCAGCAGTTCCAGGCTGCGGGGATAACTGCCGCCCATTGCCGCTGGTGCTGCCCATCGCCACTGCCACCTATCCCCACCAGATGGAATGCGCTGAAAGCAGGATGCGCGGAGGCTGAAAACGGGACACATGGAGGCCAGAAATAGGGTGTGTGGAGTCAGCATAGGTGGCAGCAGCAATGGGCAATGCCAGCGCCAATATTTCATTAAAAGAATATTGTCCTTACAAAGGACTTTTACTTCTAAAAGCAGCTTCCACAAAATGATTTTATATCTATCTATCTATCTATCTATCTATCTATCTATCTATCTATCTATCTATCTATCTATCTATCATCTATCTATCTATCTATCTATCTATCTATCTATCTATCTATCATCTGTCTAACTCAGGCGTGTCAAACATGATTTCATTGAAGGCTGCATCAGGGTTGTGTTTGACCTCAGGGGGCTGGGGTGGGAGTGGCCAGGGTAGGTGTGGCCAGCTTGACATCACTCATGTTGGGGGCGCCTGTGATGACCTGACCTGAGTGCCAGTGAAAATGAGCTCCTGAACTCCCATTTTCGGCTTCTGTCAATGAAAATGGACCTGTGGCCCTCCCAAGTTCCATTTTCATTGGCAGAGGCACTGTGGGCCAGTCCTTTGCTGTTTCCAAGGCAGCCCCACAGACTAAATCTAAGCATTCTGCAGGCCAGGTCCGGCCCCAGACCTTGACTTGACACCCTTGGTCTATCTAATCAATATCTCTGAAACATGGCAATAAACAGATAAAGTTTTTATATATTTGGGATATTCAGGTATGTGTGTGTGTGTGTGTGTGTGTGTGTGTGTGTGTGTACCATACATCTATTACATTTAGATTTTATGTATGTATCAGGGGTGGGTTCCTCCCAGTTCGCACCAGTTCGCATGAACCGGTTCGTTGGTGAACCCGGAAGTAATTAACTTCCGGGAACATCGGTACCGGTCCTGGCCCCTGTCGCTGCAAAGCGCCCTTTTGCCGGCGTGTTGCAGCTCACTTGCTCATTCCCCCGCCCATCCGCAGTTCGCTCCCTCGCTCCCCTGCCCGTCCGCACTAAGCCCAGCCTGCCGCTCACTGATTGGCTGGAGTCCAATCAGTGAGCTGGCTGGAGGCGAAGCGAAGCTTTTTTCGCGCTTGACCTCCATTTGAAAATTCCCTTCGGCCTTCGCTTGCTGCTTCCCCCTCAGGTAAGCAACAAAGCCCCAGCAGCGGGACTCGGGAGGCTTCGGGTGGGTGGCGGTGGCCCAGCTTTCATGAGGGAAGGCCTCCAGGCCTTCGCTCACGAAAGCTGTGGGCTCGCGTGCACTACGCAGCCGAAGCTGGGGGGGGCAGTGGTAGCGGCGGCGGTAGCAGTGGCGGAGGTAGTGGCTGAATCCTTAGCGTTGTCTTTGTTAGCGTTGTTAGCGTTGTTAGCGTCGTTAGCGTCTGAAGTGGGGGGGCGGTGGCCTAGCTTTCGCGAGGGAAGGCCTCCAGGCCTTCCCTTGCAAAAGCCACGGGCTCGCGTGTACTACGCGGCCGAAGGCGGGTGGGGGGGCGGCGTTAGCAGCGGCGGCGTTAGCGGCATTAGCGGCTGAAGTGGGGGGCGGCAGCCTAGCTTTTGCGAGGGAAGGCCTCCAGGCCTTCCCTTGCAAAAGCCGTGGGCTCGCGTGTACTACGTGGCCAAAGGCGGGGGGGGCGGTAGCGGCGGCGGCATTAGCAAGCCACTCCCATCCGGTCACATGTGTAGCAAGCCACTCCCACAAAGGAGGCCACGCCCACCGAGTAGGTTCGAACAATTTTTGAAACCCACCCCTGGTATGTATATACACATAGTGTGTGTATGTCTGTGTTTACACATACTAGATTATCTAAATCTACATTTAGACAAAATCTAAAGGTAATAGAATAGAGTCTTATATATATAAATATAACTATGTCAAAATAGTTTTAGACTCAGAAGGTAATTAGTAAAGGAAAGCAATGCTGTCTTAAACAGGGAATTATGAAAACAATATAACATCTTGTTCATTAGGCTACACCAGGCTTATAAGTGAATTTATAGGTTTGGTTTCTGCTTATTAGGGAAGGGTGTTTGTGTGTCTGTTTTTATTATTTAAAAAATGTTCAGCCTTTGGGGAGATCACAAAACAACTTTTTTAAGCTTCATTCTTCAGAATGACAGGAAACTGTGTTGCTATTTTTTGACGCTTTTAATTGGCAGAGAAAGCTCTGGGAGTGTAACCTTCTAATTCATGGAACATAAGGAGGCTTTGCCAAGAAGGGTAAACAACAGATACAATATTTTTTTTGTCTTTTAGACTTTCCTTAAATTGGATCTCACTTTATGTCCACAAAGCACTGATTTGTGTAGCCAACTCTGAACTTGAGCTTTTTACTGCTGTAACAGAACTTCCTAATGCGTGTATGGTTTATCATAGGTTTCTAATCTGGTAGGAAATAATTGCACATCAGCCTCTTTATTCAAGTGATGGCACTGTGAAAGATGGGGGAATTTGCAAAGTTTGCTCAAAATCTGCTCAAGAACATATTTGTGCTTCCTCACCTGAACATTCTCAACTGTACAAAAACTGCGGAAAGCAAATATACTTTCCTATTATCTCAGTTCAGTCAAACTTGGCAGAAAGTTCTTTGATGTTAAAAGGCCTTTGCAACATTGGACATTACATTTTTATAAATACTTTTATTTAATCAATGCAGAGTATCATGGAGGGTCTAAATACACTGTCAATAAAGTGCCATGTCAATATAGTTCTGCTAGGAGGCGGCTGGCTAATGCATTTGTCGGGTTTATGATATTAAAATGAATCGTGAAATTTTGACAGGGCATTAGTTCTGTGGACGCATCAAAATAATGTGCTGTGATCTTACTTGCAGTAGGTGTCATTTATCATTCCGTAGACATGTATTCTGTAGCAGGCATCCATCGCTAGAATTAAGGTGAACCAACCAGTGCTGAGATAGGAGCCAGATTGGATTCTGTAGAAGAAACAATTCAAAGAAGACCACTGAGAAATTGCTTCTACTTCCTTAAAGACATTATTATTTGTTACATGAACAAAAACATTGATAAACTGACAAAAATGTTTAATGATTTTGAATTAGAGCAAGTCCCTCACACTGGTGTGTTTTACCCTGCAAGGGTCAGTATGAAAAATAAATGCTGTATAAACTGTAGAAATAAGAATAGCTGTTGCTGTTTTTAAATGTAAGCATGCATAAGTCTAAACCTTTATTTCTGGAATTCGGTAATTTATTATTACTGTTGTAGAATGACAGTAATGTACAAATTGAGGAGAAATGTTTAGCATGAGAATGTTGATTAGGTTAAATGAACATTCAAATGGTGAACCTTCTGAACTCTTTGCATTTAAATTCAGAAATAAATAGAAATCAATGCAATAATACAAATCAGTATAAATTAATTCTAACTAGCCAAATCCCATTTTATTCTAGTTGATTTTGTACCTATATGTACTGGGGGTGTGATGAAGCCAGCACAAAAACATAAAGGTTACGCAGGCTCTCTTAATATTGCCAACTATGCTATTAACATAAATTTGGAGAAGACCTTCCCATGCAAACATGATTTTCTCCATGAGAACTAATAGCTTTGTTGATAGGGTTTTCCAATTATTTCTCTAAACACATTCACACATATGGGATGCTTGAAATTGATTTCTGCCCCGATCTCAGACAATCCTAATTGCTAATTCTATTCATGGCTGATGCACTAATTACTGCATTAAGAAATACTGCTTGTTTTTAAAACAATCTTTTATTTTTTAATATTCATATCTAGAGTATTATCACGTATATTCTATAGATGAATAATGCAATGCACAATGCAACATAATGTTTGTTTCCTTTAATATGGAAGATATCTGTCCATAAAAATATTTCATTTCATTGGATTTAAACATATTTCACATATCTTGCTTGGAATAAAAAAAATAATGATGCCAATGGACTCTTGTTTTTCTTTCTTCCTCATTCAAATCAGGCCTAACTCCTGGGGAATACCTGGACAAATCTATGTAGTACCGTATTTTTGGGAGTATAAGACACACCTTTTTTCCTGAAAAAAAGAGGCTGAAAATCTGGGTGCATCTTATACATCGAAAACGGCATTTTTTTGCCTCCCGAAGCCCCACCCCCTTCACCAAAATGGCCGTACCTAGCCTTATGAAGGCTTTCAGAGAACTCTCAGGGGCTGGGGAGGGCAGAAATGAGCAAAAAATGGCCCATTTTTTGCCCCTCCCCCAGCAGCACTCTATAAGCCTCCATAACGCTATGCATGCAATTTTATTTGGCAAAAAAACCGGCCCGTTTTCGCAAAAAATTGGTGTTTTTTTGCTCTTTTTTGCCCCCCCATCCCGCAGGAGCACTCTGCAAGCCCTCACAAGGGTATTCTTGCCTTTTATTTGAAAAAAAGGGTGGGGAGGTTTGCAGAGTGCAAAAACTTCCCCCCTTTCAGAAAGCTCTTTAGTTAGAGTAATTGATGAGAATTACATGGATCAAGTGCTGTGCCAGCAGAAACAAAGACTTAGGTGCTGCAGGTTGTCCTTCTCCAGCACATGGATAAATACACCTGGAAACATCTACCTACCTACTTTCTCTCTCTCCCTCCCTACCTACTGTATTTCTCTCTCTCCCTCCCTCTATCTACCTACCTACCTACTCTCTCTCCCTATCTACCTACTGTATTTCTCTCTCTGTATCCCTCTACCAGGGGTGGGTTTCAACCGGTTCGCGGCGGTCCCTGCGAACCGGTTGGTCGGCGAACCCGGAAGTAAGTAACTTCTGGGAACGGCGAAGGGTCCACCCGCCCGCGCTCCTTACCCAGTTTTGATGAGTTCTGCGCTTCCACGCATGTGCAGGACGCATACAGCGCCTGCACGATCCTCCAGGAGCAGCTGGAGCATCGCACAGACGCTAGTACGCCACGCGCGTGCACGAGGACGCTGCCGGCCCCGTTCCAACCGAACCGGTTGGAACGGGGTGAGAAACCCACCCCTGCCCTCTACCTACCTACCTACCTACCTACCTACCTACCTACCTACCTACCTACCTACCTACTCTCTCTCTCTCTCTCCTTATCTACTGTATTTCTTTCTCTCCCTCTCTATCCCTCTACCTACCTCTTCACAACCTCTTCACAACCTTGGTGCGTCTTATACTCCGGTGCATCTCATACTCGGGGAAAATATGGTAATCTAGGAAAAATCTGTGGAAATGTGTGTCCTTGCTTTCTTTCTAGGGCTGAGGGAGAGCGACTGGCCCAAGGTCACCCAGCTTGATTCTGTGCCCAAGTCATGACAAAAACTTGGATTTCTCACTCTTGATCTAGCACCTTAATCTCACTTGTTATAAATAAAATGTTTCAATGAAGAAGGTGCGTTTCCATCACCCAGAACAAGAAGCTTTCATTGACTCACCTGACACATTGTCAAATAATTCATGTAAATATAGGAGAATACACTGTAACTGTCACCAATAAACACTGATTAAGATTTAAAACCCAGCGTACCACATTCTCAGTAGCAGGACAGATTTGAAATAAAAGTGGAGAAAACCCAAGAAGCATTTCTTAGAGGAAGAAAAAATGGATGATCTAGAAAAGATGCTGTTGTTTGTGCACAGCATTAACAGAGCTAGACAAACCCATACATCAATCAAGTTTCTCATTACAGAAAATCCTACCAAAAGCATTTACATGTCACCAAGAAATATATCAGTCTTTTGTCCAATTTAATCTCCACTGACATGATGAGGATTTTATCAAATCTGTCCTGGGTAAAAGTGTTCCATCATTACCAAATCACCTCAAATACAGGTAGTCCTCAACTTACAACCACAATTGAGCTCATTTCTGTTGTTAAGTAAGTTTTGCCCCATTTTACAACATTTCTTGCCACAGTTGTTAAGTGAATTACTGCAGTTGATAAATTAGTAACCTGGCAATTAAGTGAATCTGGTTTCCCCATTGACTTTGCTTCTCAGAAGGTGGCAAAAGCGATCACATGACCCCGGGATGCTGCAATGGTCATAAGTATGAACCAGTTACCAAGCACCTGAATTTTGATCACAGGATCCTGGAGATATTGCAAGGGTTGTAACTGAAAAACAGTCCTAAATTACTTTCTTCAATGCCGTTGTAACTTTGAATGGTCACTAAATGAACTTGTAAGTCAAGGACCACATGTATCTGTTCTTGTTTTAATTCTGCTTTTGCCGAAACAAAGAAATTAACTGTACATGTTTACAATAAATCAGTTTCCTATATAATTACAGCAAACATCTCTGGATGTTGTTGTTTATGTTGCAGGAATTCATGATAAAAAAATTCTCATATCGCTTTTCAGCCCATGTTGACAAATAAAAATAAAAAGATTCCTTGAACACATTTAGGAGACTATCATCTACCCAAGTTATTAATCAGTGGTGAAATTCAATTTTTTTTACTACCAGTTCTATGGATGTGGCTTAGTGGGTGTGGCAGGGGAAGGATACCTCAAAATCTCCATTCCCTCCCCACTCCTGGGGAAGGATATTGCAAAGTCTCCATTCCCACCCACTCCAGGGAAAAATACTGCAAAATCTCCATTCCCTCCTCACTCCTGGGGGAAGGATATTGCAAAATATCCATTCCCACCCCACTCTGGGGCCAGCCAGAGGTGGTATTTGCCGGTTCTCCAAACTACTCAAAGTTTCTGCTACCAGCTCTCCAGAACCTGTCAGAACCTGCTGAATTTCACCCTATGCACTATTTGGTGGGAGGTCACAATCTTGAGAAGAGGTGTCCAACTTTGACAAATTTAAGACTTGTGGACTTCAACCCCCAGAATTGGCTTTTTGGGAAATTCTGGAAGTTGAAGTCTATGTGTTTTAAAGTTGCCAAAGTTGAACACTCCTGCTCTAGAGTCTTTAAAAAAAACCTACTAAGAAGTACATCTCACTGAACTCAGAGAGACTTAAGAAAGAAAAGAAGCTGGAAATTGGCCATAAATACATCTCATTCAATGTGAGAAGTACCAATAACTGAAGCCAAGCTATTTTTTTTAATGCTCACAACTGCCAGCTTTGTTCCATTCTCTTTATCCTTGTCTTTATTTATCCCCTGAGTTTCTCCAGCCACTCAGAAAAGTGTTCCCTCTAGCCACTTGGACTTACTGCTAAATACATTCAGAGCTCTACTATTAAACCTGGCAAGAGACCAAAGAACAGCTATCAAGCCTGATGCCTTGCATTTAGCTGTCTTTGTTTTAACCAGTGTCTTGTCTGTGCAATGGAAGCACCAACCTTCGGCTTTAAGAGCCAAGCTGGCACAGTGGTTAAATGCAGCACTGCAGGCTACTGCTAGATCAGCAGGTCAGCGGTTCAAATCCCACCGGCTCAGGGTTGACTCAGCCTTCCATCCTTCCGAGGTGGGTAAAATGAGGACCCAGATTGTTGGGGGCAATATGCTGACTCTCTGTAAACTGCTTAGAGAGGGCTGAAAGCCCTATGAAGCGGTATATAAGTCTACTGCTATTTTAGAGGATTCTTTTATCAGAGGATTATGCAAAAAGAGGATGCTTCTGATAATGAATGTTTCCTGGGAAATGCAATATTTCCAATAGCCTCTAAAATGCTATAAACAGAAGCAAAACAAAAGCTTAATTTTTTAAAAAAAATAATCAATATCTCATGTCTTATTTTAACAGTATTGGACCTTAGTCATCAGTACACCCTTCTGGCAAGATAAATAAAAAATAACATGTTCTCAGATACTTTCCCTAAGAAATGGAAAACATCACCAAATACAAACTCCATAGTTTAAAGCCAATGTCCAATTTCATCTGTTTCCCTTCTGAAGAAAGGTATATAGTGAAATGAAAACAGATGGTTTGTAACACCTTACAATTCAATCTGGATTCTCTAAACATATTTCTACCAAATGAAGAAGTTGGTATTGGAAGTGTGAAAAACAATTTTAAATTTTGCAGAAAGGTCATAAGTTTCTAAGTAGTATTGTCAATCTCTTCCAAAACATATTGCGAATAAAGTTATACCTCCCGTCCGAAGCTATAAGAATAATATAAACTGTATATTTCAATTTCAGGCCAGTATACAGAAAGCCAGCAAAGTTTTACATGCTTTGTAATAAAGAACTTTCACTCTAAAATTATTTAGCATGGGACAAATTCTTAAAAGTTTCTTATATGTTTGTGTGAAAAATTGTGCATGCTGAATATGTGTCCACAATACATGTAAGTATCATGCAACTGCTTATTTGGAAATTTTATCACCTATATATAATGGCTGAAAGCTTTGTTTTTGGGTAGAGTCACTACAAATTCAGATTCTCTGCAGACACATCTGTGTTTTGATCTAGTTGTTGTCAGGTACTAATAACCAAGAACATTTGTTATGTTCAAAGGACAGAAGGGTTTATTATTACTACCTATACACAATGATTTAGTCAATTAAAGGTAAAATCTAAATGGGTGCTAGAAAAGGGTTAAACAAATTCATTAGGTGGCTGAGCCTCGGTCTTTTGTGGCAACACAATGATTCCAAACTGATGACACATTTAACTCTGCCTTCCAGGTCAGTCTGCTCTTCTCCTACAGTTATGTGTTCTCTCTGGCTAGGAATAAAACTTATCCCAATATATCATAGCTTAAAGGTTCCAATCCTGGACATTTCAAGATGGAGTAGGAGTAAGCAATGTTCAACATTAAAGAGGGACTAGGATCAAACAGTGATTAAGGCAGCAGGTAGAAACCAGGAGATAGTGAGTTCTAGTCCTGCCTTAGTCATGAAAGCCAACTCAGGGACTTTGGGCCAGTCACTCTCTCAACCCAACCCAACCCAACCCAACCCAACCCAACTCAACTCAGAGGGTAGCTGTTGTAGGCAAAATTGTAGGAGGAAGGAATATTGGGTATTTTTGCCACCTTGAGTTATTTATAAAAATAATAAAGACAGGAAACTAAAACAAAAACATCACCAAATAATCAATCTTCTGGTTGGTAGGGCTAGAAATTTATCAGGACTGTCTGTTAGATGCCAAAAGGCAAGATCCGGTGTTCTGATTTGCTTCTTTGGTTACTTTTTTTGTTTCTTGTTTGCTTTTGCTTGAGAGAGAATTTTGCTAAGACAGATTTAAATGTCAATGACTTTTGACTTTGGATAGGAAATAGTGATTTAAGTGGCAGAGAGGTGTAATTTCACACCACAAACATTGCTTTAAATGACAGGTACTTCGACTTTGAAATACTGCTTCAGGCCCAGTCAGCTCTGGTGGGAACCATACCTGATTTAATGAGCCACTCACTTTCATTGTAGTAGAGGAGCATGCGAATATGTAAATAAATAAGTCCAGGCTTTGTTGCTGTTTTTAACATAAACATTCCCTTCTTAGAATGTCTTTTTCTCTCTCTAGATATGGCAACTTGGGGAGCTATAATCTTTCCAACTTCCAAGAAAAAGTATGAGAAAAAAAATGTGGAAAAAGTGAACGGTGGCATCCAACCTATATGAATTTTGTGACTTAACATTCTAAAGGGAGCCAATCCTATTGCTGGGCCTTTCCACCCCAGTACCATTGCTTGATAGGAGACAAAACTATGCCATAAGGGCCAATAACTATCCTAGAACAGCTCCCCAGAAACCAGCAATAGAGAATATATGTAGCTGAGGAATGAACTGTGGGGTCTTGGTTTCTCTGAGGTTGATTGTTTTCATCAGATGTTTCATTACCATGCTAGGTAACACCATCAGTTTCCAGGGGAGTGATGTTTGCTGGTTATTTATATAAAATAGTTTTACCTACTTATATATAATAATTTGTCCTGTCAATTATAGTTGGTGTGGTTTCTTCCTTGATAGTCCTTAACTAGGGTGTTGTTTCTTCCCTGATAATTTATCTGCTGTTTTCTGCATATCTGAATGTTTTGTTGCTGATAATGATGTGCCCTTGGTTTTCTTTTTTTTTGGCCTTTGTTTAAATGGTGTGTGTGTGTGTGTCTGTGTGTGTGTGTTTCATGAAGGAAGAGGCTATACCCCACCAAGACTGAGAGGACAAACTACTGTATATAAACAACCAGCAAATTCTACTACAGTATCCCTTTTGGAGATGTCTGGAATACAGATCCTACTTCTATTACACCAATGGAAGAGAATATTTGTAGCTCAGGGTTCAACTGTGGGGTCCTTGGTGCTCTCTGAATTTGGCTGTTTTCTTGCAGACATTTGATTACCACACTAAGCAGCATCGTCCATCCCCGCTCTCCTTTTAGCACTGATAATGTTAACTAGCATGGTAAAGAAACACTTGTAAGAAAACAACCAAGCTCAGAAGAGTTGGATCCAAGGATCCTACCTACTTCTGTTGGTATACCGTGTAGCAAAATCTTGATCCTCTGGGCTCCATTCAAGACTTCTTATTCACTCAGGCAAGGCACAGCTACCTCTTTCACCAGGGACAAAGTATAAGTATAATCTTTATTGTCATTGTACTTAAATACAATGAAATTGGTAATCTCACTAGTGCAAAATTATAGCAGAAATGAAAAAGAAAGAAAAAGAAAAAATCTAGCATGTGCATGGAGTGATTGTGGTTGTATTTAAAAGTCTGACAGCCCAAGGATAGAAACTATCTTTAAACCTGATTGTTCGGCTGGCTATACTTTGAGGTCTTCTGCCCAATGGTAGAAGTGCAAAGAGACACTGACCAGGGTGTGAAGCAGCGAGATCTGGTGATGTCATCCAGTGGTGTCAGAGGGCAACCAATGGTTTCTTGTGCCGAATTGATCACTCTCTGTAGTCACTTCCTGTCCACAGCTGTTAAACCACCATACCATACTGTAATGCAATATGTGAGGACACTTTCTATGGTGAGAAAGAGATAATCAGCCATTCCACCTGATTTTTTCGCAGGACTCTAAGGAAATGAAGTCTCTGTTGGGCCTTTCCAATCACCAGAAATGTGTTGTTTTTTCAGGTGAGATCTTTACTAATAAGCAATAGCAATAGCAATAGCAATAGCAGTAGACTTATATACCGCTTCATAGGCCTTTCAGGCCTCTCTAAGCGGTTTACAGAGAGTCAGCATATTGCCCCCAACAACAATCTGGGTCCTCAGATCCAGATCCAGTACAATCTGGTACTAATAAGCACTCCCAAGAATTTAAAAGAGGAAACCCTCTCCACACAGCCCCCCTAGATATACAGTGGGGTAGGTTCCTCTCTGTTCTTCCAGAAATCTAGCACCATCTCCTTTGTCTTACTAGTATTTAGATGTACGTTGTTTTTTGAGCACCATGTGGATACCTTCTGGACTTCTTCTCTGTATGCTGATTTGTCCCTTCCAGTTATGAGACCCAGCACTGTTGTTATTATGTTGGATGGATCAGAGGATATGCATTGATGTGTATACAGCAAGTACAGGTAGGGGCTGAGCACACAGCCCTGAGGGGAGCCTGTCCTGAGCTTCAGCATGGAAGATATGAAGGACCCAACCCTTACTGTTTGTGGACAATCCGTCAGGAAGTCTTTGATCCATTCACAAGTGAGGGGAGGGAAATTCAGATCAGTCAACTTTTCAATGAGAATTCCTGGTAAGATGGTGTTAAAGGCCGAGCTATAGTCTATAAAAAGCATTCTGACATAATTCCCAGATTTCTCAAGGTGGCTCAGTGCAATGTAGAGCAGTGGCGATGGCTTCTCCTGTCAACCTGTTGCTTCTATAAGCAAACTGGTGTTGATCAAAATTTGGTGGAAGACAGGATCTGAGGTATTGTAGGACCAGTCTCTCAAAGCACTTCATCACTATAGACGTCAGTGCAATGGGTCTATAGTCATTCAAGCTATTTATGGCTGCTTTCTTTGGAACTGGGATAATTGTGGCTGCTTTCAAGCATGATGGGATTCTAGCCTATTGCAGGGAGATGTTAAAAATCCTTGTCAGAACCCCTGTCAATTGGTCAGCACAGGTTTTTACCACTTTCCCCAACACCCCGTTTGGACCTGCAGCTTTGTTGGGATTTACAGCCTTCAGCTCAGCTCCCACTTCAAGTTCATCCAGGGTGAGTGGCTGGAGGTCAGAGGGCCTTTGGGCTAGAGCCACAGAGACTGATCTTTTGACCTCAAAGCGAGCGAAGAAGCTATTTATCTCCTCTACTAGCAGGGCATTAGCATTGGCTATTTTTTTTTGTATTGCCCTTATAGTTGGTTAGTGTTGTAGCCCCTGCCACACCTGTCTTGAGTTATTATCTTCCAGATACTTCTCTACCTTTTGTTTGTATTTCATTCATCCAAGATAGAAAAAAAATGGAGACTGGAAAAGTCACATGGTATTGGTAAAGTAATTTTAAAGAGAAGGGATCTAAGCCCTTCTCTAGTCTGGAATTGAGAAAAGAGGCAGAATTGTAGCCAAGAAAATCTTCAGGAAGAGAATAAGCCCTGCTTGAATAGGGAAGAGACAGGACAGTTTGAAACATAGGAAAAAGGAAAGAGCTAAGGGCCTAGGGCTGCGATGGTTAACCTGTTTGGCACCGAATACAAAAACTGGAACATGCATGTACCAGAGTGCCAGAACCCAAAAGAGAGGAGCTGGCTGATGTGCATGTGCTCTGGGCCAGCTGGCTGGCACCCATGCACATGATGGAACCTGGAATAGCAGCTGGCGATTGTGCGCGTGCCCACAGAGAGGGCTTTGTGTGCCACCTCTGGTATGTGTCCCATAGGTTCTCCATCACAGGCCTAGGGAATAAACAGGAACTGAGAGAAAATGTATCTAAAATTTGGACTGAAGGTTGAAATCTATGATTTAATGGAGAATCAATCTGAGGAGAATCGAGAAAAAGTAAAAGTTGTAAGTTGATTGTGATCAGATTTGTTTTAAGGTATGCTTGTCTGTTGTGACCTTTGTCCAGCCATTTATTGCTGCATGGAATGGACAAATAGAATTAACCCCAAAATAAAGGACAAAGTCCAGACATGTCATTTTTGTATAATTTGCATCATTATGTAATTGACATAAATGGATATGAATGATATAAAAATGTCAATTATATAATTTAACCAAAGATGTAAATTACATTAGTGACATAAATTGAGATTTAATGAATGCCCCTTCCCACCAAATGAGCCGTTAAATTGAAGTTTTGCTATACTTCTATGTTGCCATCCCTTCATGCTTTTTTCCCTTGAACAGGCCATCTTATGACGTGATGTAAAACTTAAATACTGTGTTTCAGGTGAGAAGATGATTTGTTATCTGGAAGGCATCATAAATTATCTAGATGACCTGAAAATCTGACTGGTTGCCATAACGCAGATTTATAAAGAGATGAGATTTGTCTTTCTGCTGGACCTTATGTTATGTCAATATAGAATATTGTAACCAAAATATCCTGTGTTGTTTAGACTCTAAAAAAGGGATTTGAATGTTTTTGAGTTTTATGTGTTTCAGCTAGGCACCACAGATATTCATAATGTCTAACTACCTTCCTTTTTTCTATTTCTGTTCTGAAGAAAACCGTTAGCAAATGGATTTTATCTAAAATTATGTTGTGTTTACGTTTTATACAGGGTACTAGCAGAATTTTAATCAGGTATCCTATCAATTTCTAAATCTGCATCTATGATAACACATTTCTCTGATATAATTAAAGTCTATAGTGATAATGAAAAATAAATGTTGCTAGTAAAATTAATGGCTTGATAATTTTAAAAACTTTTTGTGTTATCACAGTAGCAGTAGAGTAAAATACAGGTAAACATGAAAACCATTAAGGAAGAATAGAAACTTCACTGATGGAGAAACTAGGACGTGTCAAGATTAAGTTGCTCAAAAAAATCTGCAGGCAAAGCTTCCACAATAACAATAACTCAAGGTTTGGGAGTGGAGAAATTGTTTTCTGAAATAAATGAGATTCTATATTTATTGAAGAAACTATCTCAACACCACAAAGAAAATAGAAAAGCATACTTTAAAATGACTGGGTGTTATTTTCCTCAGATTTTAAACTCCACGAAGAAAGAATGACCAAATTCAATAGACTATTTTTTTTTCTTGAAAAATGCAAAAGGACTTCCTCAAAAGCAAACAATTTGCTTTATGGAAGCAAATCTTGGAAGCAACCTAGATCAACATTTATGGCTATATTCATGGGACTTACTTCACACAGTATGCCATGGTAAATGGCCTGTCTAGCAAAAGATGTATAACTCAGAATAGCCTGGTTTGTTTTAGAATGCTGGCCTATCTGCCTAGTAAGCAACCCGAATGAGATGGCTTGACTTAGATTAATGCCATCAAGTTCTGGAAGGGAGAATTCAAATTTTTCCACCAGTCACCTTACTTTACCAAGCTTATCTTGTTAAGTAACTCTATATGTTTAACACCAGTCTATATGCATGATTTCAACATATGAATTAATTTCTCCATTTATCGTGCCATTCTGAACCAGGCTATTTTCCACCTCTTATATGTTTAAGGAAAGTGGGTACTAGTAAATAATTATATTCATTTGATCTAGCTTGAAAAGTTGGTAGCAATTGAAACCAGGAAGACCTTTAAATACTTCCATCTTGTTTGCCAATCATACCCGTTTCTGGATCAGGAAGTCCGTTCATAATAATTCATGCCTTGGTCACCATTGATATTATTAATTGGCTAGATTCTGCAATATAATCTACAAGAGATTATTACCCTAAAAGACTATCCTGAAACCAACTGATTAGGAAAGCAAGTAGCTAGTAATAATGGGCACATCTCAATACATCTGCATAGCACCACTACTGTTGTAGGCTTTTAAGTTCAGTTCAAGAAGCTGGTTATCCCTATACAGTCCTAAGTAGCACAGGGAAGTTGTTTTTGTGGGGCTGCATACCTCTGGTTATTTCTGCCTTTCTGAATGTGTTCCAGATGACCTCTTTTTTTTTTTAATAAAAAAAAATTATTTTCAAAACAAACATACAAATCCTCCTTCTTTACATACTGTAGAAAGTGTATCAGTTGGTTACAAAAGGCTTTTGTGCATCTCTTCCACCGTCATCAAATATAATTCATATTAATTCTAATATCTTAACTCAAATATTTATTATATTACCATAATCATACCTCCATTTTTATTTGACTATAATTATTTAAATGTCCTTCATCATAAAATATACCAAGATTTAATACATACTGGCATTTCATTTACTTATTTATAAAATCCTCCATTAACATTAAATCCTCATATCTTGTTCTAGCTAAACATCTATAATATTTAATACCAAATTTTTCTAATCCTCCATGTATATAATTTATTATCATTATCCTTTCTTTATTTAACTATATCTTATATCATAACATTTTCCCCCTTTTAGTTAAAACTTAGCCGTGTCTAATTTTGTTCTTTTTTATTGTTATTGTTATTAATAAGCTTTATATATAGTCCAAAAATATTTCTAACCTTCCCTTCACGGGTAACATTCAATATTCATATCCAATTATTACTTATCGTAACAGCTCAACATTGTATACATTACTATCATTATCAATTTTTATATAACTATACCTATTATCACTGAATTTGACTAAGTTTAGCTAGTTTTAAATTATACTCTTCCATCTATCAACCTGTATCTTTCCAATAGCAAAACAATCTTATGTCTTCTGCCATTTGTGGATCCGGTCCTCCAAACATCTTCTTAAACAAATCTGCATGGACTCCTCTTAGCAACTCCTTGTTTGTAGTATCTCTCATGTAATATTGATGCCCTCCTTCTGTTTCCTTTTTCAGCTTATCTTTAATTATCAGCAGTGTTATCAAATAGTTTACAAATAGTATTTCATAGTCCATAATTTCTTTAATGCTTTCTTCTTCTTCTATGTCCTGTCCTTTGAAATAAATTTTCTCTCCATTTGATTCCTCTTCGAATATTCCACTCCTTTTTCCCTCAGAAATAAACCAATTGCCACGAATATCAACAGGCTCAATCTCTTTATATTCGGCTTCCATTTCAATTTTTTGAATTTCAATCTTCTTATTTTGTGTTTGAAGAACATCCTCAGTTTTTTCATCACATTTCGTTGCCAAATGCACCAAATATTCCAATTTTCTCTCAATTCTTTCCTCTGTCTCCAACACCCTCTGCAACGCTGAGAGTACTCCTTGGAGAGACGCCATGTTCAAATACGCTGTTGAATTTTTTTTAGAAGCTCAGCAAGATTGAAACACTCACTCGCAAACTCTCTGCAAGCGAAAACAAACTTCAAAGGGACAGCTGTAAAATCTTATCAGATCTTAAGCCAAACAGCCAAGCAATAAAAGCTTAGAAGTCAAAACAATCTATCTGTAGCTTACAGAGAGTCATAAAAAATGTTAAAAGAATAATCCATCCATTTGAAAAGGTTTTGCTTAGAATCAATCCATGTAAATAGCATTTAAAAAGTAAGATAACGACTGTCCAGAACCATTACAAAAATCAAATTCGTCGCTAAGTTCTTCTATTCTTTGATTTAAATCAGTTTTTAGATTTTATAGGCAGTCCATTTTTAAAAAAATAATAAAAGTTTCTCACCAGCTAGAAACACTTTCACTTTCCACATCGTTCTGTTCCTTTCTGGGGCCGTTCTGACTTTGTCAGTCTTGACAGACTGGAATTTTTATTACCAGCAGAAGACTTTCCCTTGCCTTTCTCGGAGATTTTGCAATATCGCCGAGATCAGCAGGATGTAATCTTCCTGTTCACCATCTCTTCAAGATGATTTAGGTCCATTGGAACCCCCCAGCAATAAAAGTGTCGACTGCGATCTCAGAGCTTTGAGATCGCAGGTCGTCTCGTCACAGCTTCGGCCCCTCCTCTCCAGATGACCTCTTTGAGGCTGTATCATCTAATGCCCAAAGTGCTTCTGCCAGTGAAAATGGAGCGCGGGAGGCCGCATGTCCTCCTGAGCTCAGGAGGGCCGCACTGCAGGAGGGCTTCACAGCTGAAAACAGAATCTGGGATGGGTTCCCCTGACCCTCTTTTGGTCCTTGAATATTTCCTTCAAGGCCATTTCCTTAGTCTCCATGTACTATTAGCCTTTGATGGATGTATGAAGACCTGACTTTTTTCTCATGCATGAGACTAGGATAGTAATTGACCCCATCCAATTGGGAGAATGTTCACTATTCTCAACTTCAGTTTTTCTGTGTTCATTTGTAGTTTATATTATTTTTGCTCTGTTTGAATTATTTTTTTAACTAATATATACCACCCCAGAGTTATATGTTGGATAGCTTTATAAATTTATTAAGCAAACATGTAATCAAATAAATAATCTTGAGATGATTGACTTTAATGGTTTTTTTTGTCCCATGTCTATAACGGTCATAACTTTAAGAAAAGGACTTCATTTTGGACTTTATCAAATGTACTTTTAATTTATCTTTCTCTCTAAGATATAGGTAGTCCTTGATTTATGACTGTAATTGAACCCAGAATTATGGTCAAAACGCATTATGGTTGTTAAGTGACTCACCAGCATACACTCAAAAAGGAATTAGCAAATGTTAACTGAACAATGTTACTCAATTGAAATTCACATGTTTCAAATGTACGGTAAGTATCAGCAACCTAAATTGAGAACAGAAGTGAATGTAACTCCTTATGATTGATAAATGTGTTCCCTTCTGACTGTCCAAACAGTCAGAATAAACAGAATAACAGAATAGAACAAAAATTCTGGTAATACATCAATGTCTTGAAGAAATTTCATGGCTTCCTTGAAGGTTTAAAGAAGAACCTGAGGTCTATAGCAGATATACAGATATCATACATTCCAGGATCTATTTAAGTACCTTAATATTCTATTTCAGATTTATATACTGTATCTAAGTTCTGCAATTCACATTCCCTCGGCCATTTTACTTCACACTACTACGTTGTGCTGAACCTCATGCTAATTTATTTCTTCCACCACAAGATATAAGACAATAAAGGCGGACAAATAAGCAAGATACATAATCCAGACCAAAGAGCCTGAATGGCTTGACTTGTAAAGCATCTCCAGTTCTGATTATCTGACATGGAGTTTGGTACAGTCCTATTCTCGAACGAAACCAAGTGGCAACAGAATATAGTTAATTCATCCATGCACAATAAAGCTGCTGACAAAGATTGCACTGAGATGAGAAAGAGGAAAACAATATTGTTTTACCAAGAACAGCTACAAATGCTTGGCTTTTGAAATAATTTTTAGGAAGGAAGACTTTTCAATACATTTTAGTACAGTACCGTTTCATAACGTTACTGCAAATCCATACTATTATGTGGAGATTCTGAATAGAAAATCCAATTTTTTTCTATTCATATGAAGCAAAGGGAAAAACAAGGGGGCTGCCGTAGAGATTTCTATTTATCTCAAGATTGCTAGAGCTCAAGAACATCTATCATTCTTTTGACATTTTCACACATATACTGTACATACCAAATACCAAATCATTGTAAAAGCAATGGAAGTTCAGGTTTTAGCTTACAAAGCATGTGTTGGTTACTCCTATTAGGTAAAATATTTGCATAATTTCATATAATCTTCCCTGAATTTATATTCTGGAACAAACCACTGAGGGCTCATATGTTTACATTGACATATTTAGGTGCCTTTACGGAAATAAATAAAACTTTTTTTTGAGCATTTACTTCTATTTTATCTGTTACGTGTAACAAAATAATAGGTATAAGAATCCTCCTCCTCCCTCTCCTCCTTTTCCCTTTCTCTTCCTCCTTCTCCTTCTCCTCCTCTTCTTCACTTCCACTTTCTTAAAATCAGTCAGTCTGGACTTGGAATGATTTTACCAGTTTCTAGCCTCCAATAAACTTAAATGCCCTGTTTCCCTGAAAATAAGACCTCCCTGGATAATAAGCCCAATTGGGCTTTTTAGCACATATGCTAAAATAAGCCCTCCCTGAAAATATTGCAACACAGCAGCAGTCATGAGGTGACCATCTTCTCCTGCACCTCAAAAATAATAAGATCATCCCGAAAATAAGGCCAGGCGCTTATTTCGGGGGTCAAAAGAAAATAAGACCCTTTCCTATTTTGGGGGAAACAAAGTATATAGCAGATATGATTAATACTGTCTTAGGTTATAAGATTGTAAGTTTAAATGGTTCTTTGCAGCTTGCGCATTTTGGAGCTAACACCATCCTCAGCATCTAAAACTACTGTATCTTTTCAAATGTACAAACTCAACTTTTATGAATGAGAGCTGTCAAGCACTAAGGAATCAACTCATGGGCATGTAAATGGAAATTAATAGCAATAGCAGTAGACTTATATACCGCTTCATAGGCCTTTCAGGCCTCTCTAAGCGGTTTACAGAGAGTCAGCATATTGCCCCCAACAATCTGGGTCCTCATTTTACCCACCTCGGAAGGATGGAAGGCTGAGTCAACCCTGAGCCGGTGAGATTTGAACCGCTGACCTGCTGATCTAGCAGTAGCCTGCAGTGCTGCTTTTAACCACTGCGCCACCTTGGCTCTTAAGAAAAAGAACATTTAATAAATATATTGGATCATTTGCATGGCATATATAATACTGTATGCAGATAGAGGCTCAAGGACTGAATGCTACCATCTAGGGTTCATCTCGGTTTTTGCACTTGGATCTGACAAGGCCTACATTACAAACAAACCTGTAATGAAAAAAGTGGGGAAAAATACTCAAAATTCTTACATTATTATTTAAGTACTGACATTGGGTTACCCGATAGAGGTAAGACATTTGGTAGGTAGCAACATTTTCATTAAAACAATGCTACAAGGGAAAAATTGCATGCATTTTAAAATCAACACATAAGAGCCACAGCTCAAAAATATACTAAGTAAAAATTACCCTAAATATATATTCTAATTAAGATTGTTATTTTTGTGCATTGTTGAGAAAGTAAGATAAACAAAATTCAGGTTAATCCTGGACCTTATGACTAAATTAATTAGACAGAATTTTTTTTTCAGTCTATTTTTTTTCTTTAACATTTTGAAGTTCATGGCACAGTTACTAATAACATATTTCAGTGAACTTTACAATAGATGAATACAGAACAGCCTAGTTAACTGGTAACGATGTCAAGGACAGCTACTGAATTACTTCATATTCTCATAGGTGAAACCTAGTAATTGTATTAATCAGTTCCCCCCAGTGCCCCCAGCCCCTCCATCAAAGTACTTTAATTAAATAAATGAACAAAGGAAAGAAAGGAGGGAAATTTCTAATGATTAGCAACTATCTGAGATACAATTTCATTCGTGTGGACAATTAAAAAAACACCAGAACTATTTGGATGAGTGAAAACAAGAATAAGAATGTAAATAGCAGAAAAGGGCAGCTATCAACACTGTGACATTGTGAATTGCTTAGCCAGAAGGGTGGCTGCGTATCTCAGGTCTGCAAATCAATTCCTTCCTACAGGTAGCTTTGCACCATTGCTAGGTAATAAATCTGCAAACAAGCAGATCCTGTTCAGAAAAAACTTGTTTCTGCTACATATTCTTTATCTCTACAATCTTGAAATTTTTTAAAAAAAAACTTGGGGTACAGTACATCTAAAAAACAGGAAGATAATTGAAACTGAAAACTATATTGAATTTGAATGGTTCAAACCAGATAATTGTAATGCAAATAATACTACACATTACTTCTTTTTGACTAGCAAGTTACTGATTTCAGCAGCATAGGCCGTGGTGGGATTCAATTTTTTTTACTACCAGTTCTGTGGGCATGGCTTGGTGGGCATGGCAGGGGAAGGATACTGTAAAATTGCCATCCCCCCCCCACACCAGGGGAAGGTTACTGCAAAATCTCCATTCCCTCCCAATCAGCTCAGACTTGGGAAGCAGAGAATAGATGGGAGTGGGGCCAATAGTATTTACCAGTTCTCCGAACTACTCAAAATTTCTGCTACCAATTCTCCAGAATTTGTCAGAACCTGCTGAATACCATCTTTGAGCATAGGCACGCTTTGTGATTGATTCTGCTGCCATATCTAGGTACTAGATCAAGGAACAAAGTTTTTTGTGGGTTTCTCCCTAAAGATAAGTGTCTGAATAAAAGCATTTCTTGATGGGGTACAAATGGGAAATCCTAAGGTTGGCTATAATTTCTATTCCTTGCATCCAAGAGTATAAAGAAACATAGGTAAATCTATCCCATCCCATCCAATCCATCCATCTATCATCTTTATACCTATCAACCTACCTACATTCTGGCCAAAATGCATGGTAGAAAACTAATCAGGATAGGGAAAAATATTTATTAATGGCATGGCTAAATATTGATCAATATTGTTTGTTAAAATTTGCTATCTTGTTTTTACTTAAAAATTAGTTTATTTTCCAATTGCATATATACAAATACAAAAAAAACTGTAAGAAAGGCTTTGTTTAGGCATTATAAACATGGTTAAAGGACAAATCTAATTTTCAATGACATTTTGTAATATTTAAAGGGAAAAAGACAGCAAACTGCCCCTTTAAATTGCACCTACAAATATATTATTTATTTATACAGCAATTAATATCATCTTCCCATTGTAAGACTCAGGATGGCTTACTACACATCATATACTGTAGAATATGTGATGATCTCACAATTTGAAAGATAATTACTTGAGAAGAATTTCCATTCAGAAACCTGACTCTCCCTTGCATTTATCTTGTGTATTTGGGCCATTGGGCCATTGTGTCTTCTAGATATTGTGAAGGACAATGTGTTTGCAATACTGAAACATAGGTCTGTGACCATGTTATATTGTTTACATAAGGATGAAGTTTTCTATTTGTGTTGTAAAACTGGATACAGAATTATGAAATTAAGTAGATTATGAGAAGTCCCTGGTGCTCTCTGAGCTTGCTTGGGTTTTTTTTTTGCAGACATTTCATTACCCAAACTAGGTAACACCATCAGTGCTAGTAAGGAGTGTAGTTTGCTGTCAATTTATATTCTAGTGGCTTGCCTGTCAGTATTGGTTGGGGTTTCTTGATTGGGGTATTGTTTACTTGATTGCTGGTCTGATGTTAACCTTGGAGTAAACTATGCTGATCTGGGTGCTGATTGCTGGTGGAAAGGTGCTTGGGTCTTTTTGTTAGCCTCTTTTGCATAGTCTATAGATGTTGTCGATGTCTGTGTGCCCTTGAGGACTGATTTTCAGTGCCAGACTTCTAGAAATTCCTTGGCATTATTGGACTTGACCTGATCTAGGATGGTCAAATTTTTCCAATTGAAACTATATTAAATCTGTCTATATATTGTGAAATTAAAGAATTTTTCTCATGTTTTCTGACCGCTAGTTGGAGCTTGTTGATGTATTCTGCCAGTCTTCTGCATGTTTGTCCAGCATAGTGGTTGTTGTAGAGCTTACATTGTGTTTTGTAGATGACTCCTGTTTTTTCTTCTGGGGTTCTTGGGACTTTTGGTCTGCTTAGGATATTTTGAGGGCTTTGGTTGGCTTGTGTACTACGCTTGTTTCATGTGGTTGTGTAGTCTTTGGGGGGTTTCTGAGATATTCTTTTTTTTTTTGCAATTTTTTTTATTTTTTATTTAAAAAAAACATACAAAAATTCTCATCCATTACATACAGCATGTTGTTTGGTTACAAGTGTTTTTGCATCCATATTCTCAATTACATTTACAATCACAGATTTTTCATCTAATATAACTAAATACCTCACTTTCATTGTACAACGTATATTCAATTACGATTAATATTTTTTTCAATAAACCTAATACCCTTACATTCTTGATTGTCTGTTTAATAACAATATACCTTTATATAATCATATATCCCGATATGAAAAAGATTCACCAACCATTTATATTTGTATATCACTGTTTTCAATTATGTATAATCCCACCAATCATCTATCGAGTATGCTTATGTTCATTATTGTCCTTGTAAATCATACACTGAAACGAAGATGTTATTCCTTCATTTTTCAACAAGGTACTCTAAAAAGTCACTTCATATATATACGAATTTTTAATTACTTCCTTATTAAAATTATTATTCAGGGTTGACTCAGCCTTCCATCCTTCCGAGGTGGGTAAAATGAGGACCCAGATTGTTGGGGGCAATATGCTGACTCTCTGTAAACCGCTTAGAGAGGCCTGAAAGGCCTATGAAGCGGTATATAAGTCTACTGCTATTGCTATTGCTATTTATCAACAAGAAGATATCTTTATAATATATACTTAGAGTTATACATTATATCACCAATCTTCTATCAAGTATACATAAATTCATTGTTATCCATTTTAAAACAAAAAGTTCTAAAGTATTCAATTCATATATGTATCAGCCTTTCATTGTATCGTTGTTAATCTATTTTAAAGCATAATTGTATTATCACTTAACTCCTTCAGTTAAAACATAAGTAAAACATTTTTCATTTCCAGGTTTTTTCCCCCAGCCACTGATAAAACAAGTCCCATATCTTATAAAATTGCTTGTCTTCTTGTTCTCTAGTTTCAAATGTCAATTTACTCATTTCGGCACACTCCATTATTTTTTGAATAATTTCTTCCTGTTTTGGTATTGTTTCATTTTTCCAGTTTTTTGCAAATGCGATTCTGGCTGCTATTAAAATGTTAACACTCAAATATTTTAAGTCTTTGTTATAGATTTCTGGTATAATTCCCAATAAAAAAATCTCTGGTTTAAGATCTATGTGTTTGTGTATCATTTTCTCCAACCACATGTGAATTTTAGTCCAGTATCTTTTGGCTTCAATGCAAGTCCACCACATGGTATGAGCCAGGTATCTGATGACATTTCCAGCACTTTTCCAGCACTTTTCTGATTTATTCTTGGACATTCTTGCAATTCTCGTTGGGGGTAGATGCCACCTGTAAAACAGCTTATACAAATTTTCTCTATATGCAGTAGACATTGTCATTGTCATTTTGAGACCACAATTTCTGCCATTTCTCTAAATCAATCCCATGCCCAAAGTTTTCCCCCCAAGCTATCATGGTTTCTTTAACTTGTTCCTCTTGTAATTTAACCTCCAATAAATATCTATATAATTTTTTAATTACTTTTTCATCAGTACCTGTTAGAATCTTATCTAACTCAGTCATTTTATTGTAAAAACCTTTTGATTTTCTATCTTCATTATATCTAGATTGTCTCTGTACATATAAGTACCAATTCATTTCTATTCCTTCTTTTTTCAACTCTTGGATAGATTTGAGTTCACCCACTGCATTCAGTATTTCAACATATCTAACTGTTTGTTCCTTTGTATATATTATTGGATATGAAAATGCTTCAGTTGTTGATATCCAGACTGGAATTTTTAAGTAGTGTAATTTTTTAACCTTTTCCCAATTTAATAACAAGGCCTTCCTCTTCTAAAATAACCAACTAAAATGACTTTAGTTCCCTTATACCATAAAAAGCATGCCATCCCAACAGTAAATCATGACCTTCTATATTCAATAATCTAGAGGTTTTTTTTTAGTGTTATCCATTCCTTAATCCACATCAAAATTTGTTGCTTGGTAATATAACTCCCAAACAGGTAAGCCTAATCCTCCTCTAGTTCTAGCATCTTGTAAAAGTTTGAGTTTTATTCTTGCTTTTTTCCCCTTGCCAAATAAACTTCAAAACTATTTTATTTTGATCTTGAAAAAAGTCCTTACCCAATCTGATTGGGATTGTCTGGAACAGGTATAAAATTCTAGGTAAGATATTCATTTTAATTGTAGAGATTCTTCCTATCATTGATAGTTGTAGGTTTTCCCATTTCATCAAGTCAGTCGCAATTTGTTGTTTTAGTCTAGTATAATTGTCCTCCTTAAGAGTACTGCATCTAGGTGATAAATATATCCCCAAATATTTAACCTTGCAGGGGTTTCTGAGATATTCTTGATGTATGGCAGTGTAATTCTGTTTAGAGTTTGTGTTGATTGTGTTATATTGAGTGGTCAGGGGCTTTTTGAGAAAGTTGCGTAGATATCCATTGTGTTGGAATATGTTGTATAGATGATCTATTTCCTTTTTATGCTGTTCCGGGTTGTTGTCGTATATTTGGGCTTGTCCAAACAAAGTCCTTACACAGCTTGTCTTGTAGAACGTTGGGTTGTTGCTTTGGTAGTAGAGCACCTGGTTATTATGAGTTTTTCTGTAGACTTGTGTTTCTAGTCTGGAATTAGCCAAAGAATCCATGCTCGCATTGCTTCACACTACATTGACTTAAATCAGTGACGTGCGGTGAGGGATACCGTTGGTGAGGCAGGTGTCTCTCGTTTATGATGGACATAAACGCGAGACACCTGTCAGACACAGCGGCAGGGGTGTCGCTTCTCACCGCTGCCACGCTCTGCCGCCTCGCCCCCCGCCTCCTCCGTCCCCACTGACATTCTTGGGAGCAGGTCGGGTGGCTGGCTGGCTGGCTGGGAGGAGAAGAGCGGTGAGTTTTTGTGCCGGCTGGCCGGCCAGGCAGGGAGCAGGTCGGGGGGGGGGGGTGGCTGGCTGGCTGGGACGAGAAGAGCGGTGAGTCTTTGTGCCGGCCGGCCGGTCAGGCAGGGAGCAGGTCGGGTGGGGATGAGTGGCTGGCTGGCTGGGAGAAGAGCGGTGAGTCCCTCCCCAGCCAGCCACAAGGACTCACCGCTCTTCTTCTCCTCCTCCTCCTCGTCCTCCCCGCTCGGTGCTGGGCTGGCTGCAGAAGAAATGGCGGCTGGTGAAGGAAAAACCTCTCTAGAATCACCCTTGCACTTGCACAGTTGCTCAAGTGCAAGACATGATTCACTGCTCCCAGATCAGGAGGCGGGAGAATCAGTGCCTCTTTTGCGTATTAAATTTTTTGCTTTTTAACTCCTCCTTAACTTTTAAAAGGCGAAAAATTCCTTAAGCAAAAGAGGCCCCGAGTTCTCTGGCCTCCTCCTAGTTAACACTGAGAGCAGACACCAAGCCACTGTGACTTGAAATCTGGTAGCAACTATCCTGGCTTTAATTAATTTTAAAAAAATATTTAAAACTCTTTCCTTTCTCTCAGGAGACTGGGGAGGCTCTGCCTCCCTTGCCTCTAGTGACTGCACGTCCCTGACTTAAACTAATACAGACAGATTGAAATACCCAGAATCATGGATCTCATAAACCTCTGCTTAACCCCATACCTCCACTTTGATGGGCATATATACCAACCAATTAAAGGGACACCTATGAGATCGTGACCTCCGTTTTCAGGACTTATAGCAGTGATCACCACCCATATTGACCATATGCTCTACTACCAAAGCAACAACCCAACCTCTCACAAGAGAAGCTGCCTAAGTATTTAGACAAGCCCAAACACACTGTAGAAACCCAGAATAGCAGGAAAAAAGAGAAAAGAAATAGAGCATCAATACAACATATTCCAACAAAATGGATATCCACACAACTTCATAATTTATAACCTTAATAATATCATCTGTGCGGATGTGGAAAAAACATTTTGAAACCGTCGTATTCTTGCCAAAAGTCTCCTCTCCTTAAGCTGACAAGAAGCAAGGAGAAAAGGAATTAAATAACAAAGCTATCACCCTGAGCATCATAACTGCAATACTGTTCCTATTACACAGCTGGAAATGTAAAAGGAGGGAAATATGTTTCAAACCTACAAATACATGAAGATTTAGAAGAACAAAAGAATATTGTGCTCCATAGTATGATCTCCATTTCCCCCTTAGTCAAAGAGAAAGCAAATCTTGTGCATATATTGGATATCTTTTCTGGGCAGCTTAATGGCTAAAATTCCCAGGTACATAGTTTCAAATTTTCTTTCTTTTTTATCCTATTTTACTTTTACAAAGGCAAAAACAGCCTCGACTTACAAGAGTTTGTTTACTGTTTGAAGTTACTGAAAAAAGTTACTTATGACTGTTTTTCATACTTATGACCATTGCAGCATCCCCATGGTCATTTCCATTTCCATTTATTGAATTTATAGGCCGCCCAATCCTGGAGGACTCATGTGATTTACATTCGGATGCTTGATAACTGCTTCACATTTATGACGGTTGCAGGATCTCAGGGTCACGTGATCCCATTTTGCAACCTTTTGACAAGCAAACTAAATTGAAAAGCCAGATTCACTTAACAACAGTGTTACTAATTTAACAATTGCAGTAACTCATAACAAATGTGGCAAGAAAAGTCGTAAAATGGGGCAAAATTCACCTAAGAAATTTCTTCCTTAGCAACAAACATTTTGGGTTCTATTATAGTCCTAAGTCAACGACTACATGTACGGATAGAGGGAAATTTGGAAACAATCATTTGAGTTCAAGAATTGTAACAACTCTTTCATTTCAGTGTTTTTAAAGGGACACTTAGGTTTTCTCTTCTATCTATTTATTCAATTTTATCAAAATAGACCCATTTAGGTCTAGTGGTTAAAGCAACAGGCTAGAAAGCTGGAGGCTATAAGCTCAAATTCTGCCTTAGCCATGAAAACCAGCTTTATGACTAAGGGCCAATCTCTTTCTTTCTCCCCAACCCACCTCATAGGATTGTTGTTGTGGGAAAAATAGGAGGAGGAAGCTGTATTGGATACCTTTGCTGCCTTGAGTTATATGTAAAAATAATAAAGGTAGGATATAAATAAATCCATACAGTTGTTGCATTATTATACAGTATATTATTTCAAATCAGGTCAGCTAGCCATACCCTTGCTGTGATTTGAATTTGGGCTGTTGTTACATATTAGGCAGTTATAGTAACCTCTAAGCCACTCACTCTCCTCCCTTATCAGCTGAGCCAGGGGAATGATTAAATGCTTTTCTTTTGTTAAAGCGCATGCGCGCCACGTGCGCGCGTGTGCGCACGAACACACACACACACTGCTGCATAAGGTGGAAATGTTCTATTCTTCTAAGGCTCTGGAATATGCTATTTCCCCCTCTGTAAGATAATACAGTACAACTACGAGTATCTATAGAATGGGAGAACAGACTATAACCTTAAAAGTTATTCACATTCCTAAATTTTCACAATGCTTTTGTTTTTGTCTTTTTGGTGCTTTTTCTCGTAAAGGAAATTATGTTGCTAAATCTCTTGTTAAATCAGTGGAAGCAAATTAGATTTTTGAAAGTGGGCATTAGAATAGTATATCACTGGTATGAGGTGGGGGCTATATGAATTAATGACTCTGAAAGAAATTCCTTTTCTCCCATATATTAAATCTCGCAAACACAATAGAAGTATCCAGAAAGCCTGAAAAACTTTTTTTTTAAAGGACGGATTTGTGATGCCTTACATATTTTTAGTATCCCTTTGGCTGGGTCTTCACAGATGTGATCTTATTCTAATCAGTTTTGCTGATTCCTTGAATGCTAAGTTAGAATCAATGGTCCGACAACAGAAATGTGTAGGAAAGTAATACAGAAGTAACTCTTGGGATCATATTTTAACTACTGTCTTAAATGAAAAGTATCAGTTCATCCAACCATTTCAGATAATGAGCCATATTTTGAGTAGGGAATCTCTCAGTGGGTGAACCCTGCAGTAATGCCACTCTGAGGCATTGGCCATAATTTATTTAAACGCAGAACCACAATATTGCTAAATCTTTTAGTGAATGTTACAGACAGACTGCTTTTGAAAGTGATTAGTGAACGGTACTGTCAAAAATATAAGCTAGTTCTAGAAATTCATTTTAAACAAGTAAATATAGGATGGTGTTTTTATAAATATTCTTTGAAGTAAAGGAAAATTTGAAGTATCTTTAAATGACTTTTTGGCCACAGGCAAGTATTTTTTAATTCAAAACAGATAACATTGCTCCAGTAATTTATTAAACAAATGTGTTGCTAGGAAGCAAGAGTAAGTGCTAATGGAGACACCAGATTAAATTTTAACAAATTCAGTCACACAGGGTACCAGCGAAAGCCTTAGAACTGATACTGCTAACTACATTGTGCTTATTTCAGAACCTTTTTCCTGCTTCCAAATCCTGTCTGCCTGATAAGCTTTTTGGCAACAAAGGGACTGATAATTACAATTTATTATATAATCTGGGGAAACTGATAACAGATTTATTGATTTCACCTTGCAAAAATAATCCTGTCATTTATGGTCTTTAGCAGTCATTTAAACAAGAAGTAAATGAAAGATCCAGATTATTGTGCAGCTATTTCTGAACTTCCTACGAATGGTGTGCAGAAAGAACATTGGTCTTACCTGAACGGTTGTTCTCTGTGCACTGCGGGAGAATCCAAACCTGGGTTAACTTCTGTCTATCTGCCCAGAGGCTGAGTTGTAAAATCTTCAACCACGCTTCCTCTGAGTGCATTTTTTCAACGAGGGCGTGGTCCCGCTGAAGACATAATATGCTCAATGTACTCTGATTACTCCTGGACACTGGACCCAACAAGACCCCAGGGTGGAGTTGGATTCTCTCATAACGCATAGAGAATGGCCGTTCAGGTAAGACCAATGTTCTTTCTCCTGTGTGTGCTGCTTGGAGAATCCAAGCTTAATGTCTCAAGGACGGGAAGCAGGTTGGCCCAGTGTCTAGGCTAGAGTAAACCCCTTGCAGGACTCATCTCCTGAAAGACGCCTCGGCAGAAGCAAATTTGTCCAATTTGTAATTTCTGACAAAAGGCAATGGGGAAGCCCAGATTGTCGCCCTGAAAATCTCCTTGATAGATGTTTGCATTGCTCAGGCAGCCATGGTGGCAGCACTTCTAGTGGAGTGTGCTGTTATGCACCTTGGGACCGGTCTGGCCTCATGTTCGTAGGCCATTGCAATGCATGCCTTCAACCAGTGCCCTATGGTTGATGAAGTCACCTTTCTTCCCCTAAATGCTGGTTGGAAGGAGATGAACAGGGACTCTGTTCGTCGAAATGTGGCAGTCCGTTTTATATATCTGCATAGTGCCCTTCTGACATACAAGGTATGTCAATGTATTTCCTAGGGATGGCTTGGTTCCAGGCAAAAGTTTGGCAAAATGACGTCGTGGGCCCTGTGGAACCAGGAGTTCACTTTGGGAATGAAAGAAGGGTTCAACCGCGGAATAATTCTGTCTGGGTGGATTATGCATAAGTCCTCTCTTACCAATAGCGCCGCCAACTCCGAAATCCTCCTGGCCAATGTAATGGCTATGAGAAAGGTGGTCTTAAAGGTCTAAGCCAGAGGCTAGTGGTCCTCAATGGTTCAAATTGAGAGCTTGTAAAACAATTAGAAGTTCCCAGGTGGGGTACCGATGTACCACAGGGGGCTTCGGTTTAGTGGCACCCTTCAGGAAACTATGCACCCTCGCGTGCTGATTAAGTGATTGGTGGTCATCACATGCTAGTACTGTGGAAAAAGCGGCTATTTGCCTGAAGAGGGTGTTGGAAGACAACCTTCTGTCAAGATCCTCCTGCAAGAAGTCCAGGACCTGCAAAATTGATGCCACAATGGGATCAATGTGCTCCTTGGAACACCATTTATAGAAGGCAGACCAAGTCGCGTTGTAAATCCTAATGTTTGAAGGCCATCTGGAAGCCTGGATAGTCTGGATAATCTTGCTGGAGAACGTGTCCTTCCTCAGGATGTCCCTCTCAAGTGCCAGATAGTCAACTGAAGCCACTTAGGCTTTGGGTGAAGTAAAACCCTCTGGCTGAGAGAGATCTTCTCCTGGGGTATTCTCCAGGGCCGGGACACAGAGAGGTTGATAAGGTCCGCATACCAGGTTCACCTGGGCCAATGGGGAGCGACTAGGAGAATTTCCGTCCTCTCCTCTAATATCTTCCTATCACCCTGGGGATAAGGGAAAGTGGAGGAAAGGCATATAAGAGACCCCGAGGCCAAGGGCAGTGGACAGCATTGATTCCCTCTGCTCCTGGGGTCTGGAACCTGGAGAAAAATCTGGGGAGATGGGTGTTCTCTGAAGATGACTTGTCTACCTTAAAAAGTTAATTTAAAATTAACAATAATAGTTCTGTGGCAGAGGTGGTATTCAGCAGGTTCTGACCAGTTCTGGAGAACCAGTAGTGGAAATTTTGAGTAGTTCGGAGTATGGTAAATAGCACCTCTGACTTGCCCACCCCCATCTATTCTCTGCCTCCTGAGTCCCAACTGATCGGGAGAAAATGGGGGATTTTGCAGTAACCTTCCCTGGAGTGGGATGGAAATAGAGATTTTACAGTATCCTTCCACTGCCATGACCACTAAGCCATGCCAGGCCCCCAAGCCACGCTCACAGAACCAGTAGTAAAAATGTTTGAATCCCACCACTGTTCTGTGGGTGACATTCTTCTTATCTTGTTACAAAAAGTGTTTCAGGATTTGTACAAATCCACTACAGAAGAGTAGAAAACTTTCAAATTTCTCATTTTTTCAACCTTAAATCCACATGTGAATTAAAAAAAATATCAAATTTCACCTTCTAAATCCTACTGGCCATTCCAGCCCACCTCACTGTTCAGTCTGTGCATTTCTTTATAAATCGTTAAGTTGGGCAAGTGTTGATAATGGAGACAATAAATTAAATAGAGAAATGTTTCCTTCCTTCCCTTTTTTTGAGCAGGGGTGGGGAGTCATCTCCCTGCACTGCTGGATGAGTTTTTATGAAACAAATAAAATAGGTTTCTCAAATGCACTCTAGAGCATGCTGACTGAATAATTCTGGGAGTTGAAGTCCACGCATCTTAAAATTCCCAAGGCTGAGAAGCATTGCTTCTGGTTAGGAGATATTCATTCATTCATTCATTCATTCATTCATTCATTCATTCATTCATTCATTCATTCATTCATTCATTTTTTATTTAACTAATAGGTTGTACAACCTGAAAACGTTTGAAAAATCTTCCTCTATGGGACCTCCATTTTTTAAAATAACAGCTAGCAGGGCTAGAGGAAGGGAGGGGAAGAGAGAGAGAAATTTTTTTCTAGTGTATATGGTATGTCAGTGTTTCTCAACCTTGGCAACTTGAAGATGTCCGGACTTCAACTCCCAGAATTCCCCAGCCAGCATTCGCTGGCTGGGGAATTCTGGGAGTTGAAGTCCGGACATCTTCAAGTTGCCAAGGTTGAGAAACACTGTGGTATGTTATCATTTCCTAAAGGATGAAAATTTATTGAAAGAGTGCTTTCAGGAGTCAAAGACATTTATTTATTTATTTATTTAGTGTATTTTCAGTATATGACTGCCCATTGCACATAACCTGATTCTGGGCAGCATACTAACATAGCAACAATTAAAACAACCAATTTTAAACCACTAAGCATAAATCAAAATAAAAGCATTAAAAGCCAGGGGGAATAATTATCAACCAATATCATAAGATCAGATTGCTGGCAAGATATTTATTTATTGAATTTATATTGCTGCCTATTTACCCATGACGACTCAAGGTAGCTTACAGAATAAAGATCACATTTAAAACAATAAAAAACTAACAGAAATAATCAAATAAATTAATACAGTATAATATAACAAAAATCACCCCCCACCTCTCCCCCCCTAGTGACAGCAGATCACACGAGTCATTTAATGGGCTCCATCTCGCTTTGGGTTCCCCAGTCCCACTGGCAGAACCAGGTCTTCAGCGACTTTTGGAAGAGTTTTAGAGCGGGGGCCATTCTAATCTCTGGGGCAATGATATTCCAGAGAGAGGGAGCCACCATGGAGAAAGACCTTCTTCTGGGTCCCACCAGAAGATATGATAAACTGGTGATGAGAAAAGGTATAGGGTTGGTTTGGAAAATAAGTTCTTTTCAATTTGGAGAAAATAGAAGATAGACAAAAACAAATGCAGATTTTTTGCCATACATAAATAATTTTATTTTTTATTCTAATAGGTTTTTAGCTGATACAATTTCCCTCCAAGAACAAATTGGAGAGACTTGGATTATCTGCACACTGTCAATTACTTCAATGTAGTCATAATGTGCTGTAATGATTTTAATTCCTTCTGTATTTTTGCAGATAATGAGGGCTACAAAATCATCTATTTTTTAAAAAAAATGCAGAATAATTATGTATCTGAATTATTAAAAGTTTTCAGAAATCCTGAGTCATATTGAGAATTTTGAATAGGTATAAGGCAAAATTGTCTCCTAAAATCCTTTTATAGTTGTCACCTTAATAAATCTTTTTTTAGAAGGGAAATGATAGTTACACAAAAACAGTTAACCTGTTGAATTGTTCTCAAGGAAAATTTAACTTAAAACAAGTGAAAACTTGGAGTTAGAAGGTTTTATATGACATTGGCTTCCCTACACTCAATTAATGGAAAGATTTAAGTTGGATAAGAATTATGAATTTGAAAGGAGTAAATCTGAATTTGATCTAAAGCTTTGTAGACTTGAGTATCGTACTATTTATATAATGCGTCAAAATGTATTGAAAATGGAAACAAAGGACAAGTTAAAGATTGTATGACCACATGGGTAACAAACTTTGGAGGAATTGGTGGAGAGAGTGAAACTTGATCTAAGAAAAGATTTTGCCAACTTTATTTCTGTTTGGAAACCATTACTGGATATTTTTCAAGAAACTGAAAGAAATGAAAAACTGATTTTGGGATTTGATGCTTAGTGTTACATAGGAGTATTGAAACAATGTAACAAATGTTAGAGCAAGAGTTTGATGTATTTTTATATCTATATAAAAAAAAGTTGGAAATCATTCTTTATTTTTCTTACTTTTTTCCCTCTTCTGCACTTTATTCTTTTTTAAGCCTTTTTTTCGTACTTTTCTATTTCCGCTTACCTTTTAACTAACTTTATATCTTTTTTAAAAAACCCAATAAAGTTATAAAAAAAGAAAGTAAGAAAATCTCAACCTACGCATTCCCCAATAATCTAGGAAGAGAACAGCCATGTGGTGAATGCTGTTGAACAAAGATGGAAAACACCTCTGTCCTATTGAACCAAAAGATGGATTGGTTCTACAGTATATTGAAAGCAGTCCAAGGCTGAAATTTCTGAAACTTTACCCCTTACCTATTCAATAAATCTTGTTTAAGAAGTATCTGTGGGAATGTTGTTTTTGCTTGAGTCAGCTACCAAAACTCTTAACAGTAGACTTGCTTCCATTGCTGTGCATTTTAGACAAACAGGTCATTTTTACAAATACACATATTGACCAAGTCTTAAGATCTTCCGTGATTGACTTCAAGTGGTTTTAAAAAAATGGATACTTTACATAACAAAAATGATAGGACCATCACAAGGAGAGCCCTCTTTTAAAAATCATGTTTAGTATTTAATATTCTGGGATACAATTTTACCCACTTTAATCTCTACAGTTCTTAATGTTGCCCCCTTCATATAATTTGTATGTTTTTAAAATCATGTATATTTGATAGACTGCTAGATAGATTAAAAAAAAACACATTTTATTACACCCGCCTGGGATCTGATTTGATGTGGAATGGTGCCCAGATGTTTAAAATAATATAAAATAAGTATCAGCTAAAGGAAGTAGGTTTCTATATATTGTGCAACCTTACTACTGATAGATTTTGCAAGAAACAACATTATATTATGGTGAATTATAGCATAACAGTTTTTCTGTATGGTTCACAAGCCAATGTTATTTTTGTAAGTTTCTTTCCCAAGGATTTCACAGCAATCAGGCAGAGTAGAAAATATTTCTGATAATAATCCACAAGAAGCATTCTCTGAATCTTCTGGTTGGCTGCATCTACCAGAAATCTTTTTTCATTTTTGTGCAAAAATGTTCTTTGTTCTACAAGCTGACTGCTGGGTTGACACACAATCTAACCTAAAGACTATGGATCAGCAAGTAAGCGCCTGAATTCTATTAGTTTTTAGATCCAGAATTTACACCTTTCATTTCAAATAAAATCCAATCCTTACCAGGGATATGCAGTCAGGGGAGGCAGGGCCTCACCACTGTCATCATGAAAAGAAAAGAAAATGTAAAAGAAAAAAGGCAAGAGCTGAGGTTGCTGCCAGAGTCACCATGGATGACTCTGCTTAACTGTTTAAAAAGCCTCTTTAAAAGCGCCCTCTACAGGAGGAGACAGGAGAACAACATGCCTCATCTAGTCTGACTTTAGGCATTTTATGATCACTTGAGCAGAGTTAAGCAAGGGTTAAAAGCCTAAAATTTCCTGACATGGGTGAGTGCCCTCCTCCTGTAGAGGGCACTTTTTTAGAGGCTTTTTAAAACAGTTAAGCAGAGTCATCCTTGGTGACTGTGGCAGCAACTAGTTCAGCCTGACCTCAGCTCTTGCCTTTTTCCTTTTACATTTTTTTTCTTTTCATGATGACAGGCAAGAGCAGAGTTGAAATCCTCTCTGAAACAGCTGGAAAAGGTATGTGTGGGTCGGATGGAAGGGGAGGAATTCAAACTTCATCATCAAGTGTAGATCCCTCCCCAAGTGTAGTTTGATTGCAGGCAGAGCCACGTTGCCTTTTCAAATACACACACACACACCTGGATAAAACTATATAAGCCCAGATTCACTGATTACAAGTTTGAAAAGGCAACGTGGCTCCACCTGCAATCAAAGGCTCAGATCGGCTCCCTTCAGATCGGCTCCCTTCCAGCTTCTCTGCCTCTTCTCTCCTCCAGCCTGCAAGCAGGAGGTGAGTGGGTGGGTGGGCTTTATTGCGTTTCAGGCATTTCCCACCCAGACAGCAGGCTGCATTTGCAATGGTGGAGATGTTTGGGGAAGGCAGCAGGGGAATGGGGGGGGGTATGGCAGAGGAGCTGCTTTCAAGCCATTGGAAAATATATCCAATCCAAATTCTGTGTTTGTTTGAGAGAGTGAAGGAGGGAGGGAAGGGGGGTAGGAGAGATAGTCCAATCCAACTTCTCTGTGTGCGTGTGTCTGTTTGAGAGAAGGGGAAGGGAGGGAGAGAGGGAGGAAGAAAGGGGAGGGAGAAGAAAAAGAATGAAGGAAACTTTTTCGCAAAGGAGAAAAACAAATGCTGCCGCTTTAAATCAGAACTGAGCATGCCTGGCTGTGCCATTCTGGGAGTTGAAATCCACAAGTCTAAAAAAAATTGAAACCCACCACTGTGTCAATGCCTCACCAGCCATAAACTTCACCGCATGTCACTGATCCTTACATATAACTAGGTAACACTTGGAGTAGACAATACATCCTTTCCTGAACTATCTGATTATATATTACTTGAATACTAAAAAGAAAGCCTTTTGGAACTTTGCAGGAAGTGTAATTCCTGTGCTCAATTATTCTGCCAGGGACAGTAAATAGAGAACATAAAAGAGTCAATTTGAGAAAAAAATTAAAACATGACAGTCATTACTATCAAGCGGAGGTAGGGAAATGAAACAAAGAGGAACTCCAATCGAGTTTTAATATTCACAGAATGCAAAGTGTGCAAAACTGAATTCTACCAGTATATGAATTTAAAGAAACAAGCAAACTTGTATTTACAAATTTAAATACAGGAATAATAAATAATTATCCAATTATCACAGTAACACATACTATGATTAATGAGCTGTAAGTAGATGTTTTTCTATTGTTGTAAATGTTTGCTAGAGTTTTTCTCTAAGTTTTCTTATATGGTACGTATCTACATTACTATATCAGATTCATGTATGAACTCATGAATGATGCTTGCATATTTTTCTACTGTTAAGAATGTCTACTGCATTGATGACAGAACACAGTATAAGTTCAGGTAAGTGTCTGAAAGTATATGTCATTGCAGGATAGTTAGGCTTTGAAATACAGTTTCTGTAAAGAAAATAAACAATTTTGGATTTTGGAAAGCTAGCGCCAATTTGCAGATAAAAAGAATAATTTTCTCGCAGTCTTTTCATATCAAAGGATATCACACATTAAAGTCCCCTCAAATTCTTTTGAACATCAAGATGTATACTCAGAACAGACATTGCTGAAGCATCCATTTTGAACTAGGCAAAATAATGCATACTCAAGGTCATTTTAGAGCTATCAACATTACTTATCATTATCATTATTATTTTAACTTACTGCATCTGTGTATGGTTTGCCAATTGCACAGTGGCAGATAGGATGTTGCCCTCTCCCTTCTTTGGAAGAGCTTTATAGCTCCCGCTGCATTAAGAAAGTTCAAAACATTCTTAAAGATCCATCTTATCCTGGGCACCCTTTTTTTAAAACTATTGCCATCTGGCAGACGGTACAGGATAATAAAAACAAGGACAAACAGGCTGAAAAACAGCTTCTATCCCAGGGCAGTAACCATATTGAATTCTATGGTATAGTGAAATATCGGGTTTTCAATTTCAATTATATAGAAAGTAAAGGATGTATGTTTGTGTTTTTATTTTTATAGTAATAATGTACCCTGAAGACGGCGTTTAATTTCGTTGTACCTTGTGCAATGACAATAAAGTAAACTAAACATTTTAAACATATATCTTTAAAGTACATGTTTTCTGATACTCATCCATGAGATTTATACCATGCCTGATTCAACTGAATTTTGAATCAGTGGTGGGTTCTGGATCCTGTTTCAACTGGTACCGTTGGAACAGGCCTGGCATTGTCCACATGGATGTGTGCAGCGCGCGCATGCATCTTACTGTCTCCGTGAACCTCTCCACGATGCTCCAGCTGCTCAGTGGAGCATCATGCAGGCGCTGTACGCTCCATGTACAGAAGCGCTGAAGACTTAAAAGACCGGTAAGGAGCTTGGGCAGGTCAGTGGGTGCTCCGGAGCACTGTACCAGAATGGTATCTAGTGCTCCGGGCAGGTTCCGGTACACCCGTACTGGGGCGTACCGCCTACAACCCACTACTGATGAGTAGATTAGAAAGGTCTGCTACTACTCTGAATGGCTCGGTTGTCATTCTACATTATTCTTTGATTTAGGTGAACAGCTTAGGGAGGAAATGAAATCTGAAGTGGTATATAAGTCTAAGTGCTATTGCCAATTACCTCCAATAGACTGATTAGATCCCACAGATTAGGCCTCCTTCGAATTCCATCCGCCGGCCAATGCCGACTGGCGACTACCCAGAGGAGAGCCTTCTCTGTGGCTGCTCCGACCCTCTGGAACAAACTCCCCGTGGAGATTCGAACCCTCACCACCCTCCAGGCCTTCCGCAAAGCCCTAAAAACCTGGCTGTTCCGACAGGCCTGGGGCTAAAGAGCTGTTGCCCCCATCTCGAATGGTATGACTGTTGTGTGTTTTTAAATTATGTATTGTTATGTTTCATCTTTTTATTTTCTGTCTGTACCCCGTTCCCTGATTTGAATTGTGAGCCGCCCTGAGTCCCCTTCGGGGGAAAAGGGCGGCATATAAATATAATAAAATCAAATCAAATCAATAGCTATTGCTACAATTATAAAACAGCAAAGAGAAAAATAAATACAATATTGGGTAAAGAGCAGATATTAAAACTAGTGGAGCCATCTCAATATTTCACTAGTCCCCTAGGATTCTAAACTCTTGAGGGATTTCCATACACTCAAAAGGGATGACGCCAGCCTCATTTCACAAAGACAGAATATTCCATAAAGTGGGCACCAAAACAGAGAAGGTCTGCCACCCAGGATCTGCCAAATGTAGCTCTCTAGTTGATTGGACCTGCATCATACTTCCTCTGCTGCAGAATGGGGAAATGTAATTGGGGAAAAGTGATCCCTCAGTTAACCAGGCCACATCCCAAGCAGGGCATTAAACCAGAAGCTTGAATTGGATCCACAAACAGACTGGTAACCAATGCAGTTAGCGGAGGAAAGGTATCACATCTGTTCTTCTAGAAACAAACACAATGGCCTTCACTGTTGCATTCTGCACCAACTGAAGCTTCTGGATACTCTTCAAGAGCTGTCCTACTAGCAACTTCTCTGAGTAAGAAAATTTAATGTATAATTTCAATCTAATAATTTAAATTAAGTAAAACTAATTACTTATATTACTTCTATTCACTCTTACTATTTCTTGCCAGGATTCACATTTGACAAAAAAGTATATTTGAATCATTTTCTCTTCTTCTTTTTTCTTTCTGTCTTCTATCCCAAGGGTGCCTTTTCAAGAGGCAACTGGACTTTCTTGGATGAGAAGCAAAACGTCTTCAAAGAAAAACCAGAAAGTCCAGCCGCCTCTTGAAAAAGCACCTTTGGGACTACTATGGATGACTATGAATCTCGGTAGATATTCTGTCTCTTATGTACTGTATATAGTTCTGGGACAAAACAAAACAGTTGTTATTCTTGCATAGGAGACCATCTGGGAATTTCAGTGCTATTGGCTAGACTAGGAGGTCAAACCACATCCTAGAAGATGAGACTGAAAAGCCAGTTCTATACTGTCGTCTACTAGGATAAATTCTAGCATCTCTTTCTCTTTTATTTTTAGTATGTGAAAATGTCTGAGTGCCATGTGGCATTTTTCATTCTATAATCATATCTATAAAATATTCATGTTTTAATTTTAGCCAATATGGTATGACTTATCTGTGATTTTTTTTTCAGTGCTATCCATCATGTATGAAAATCATTCAGAAGAGTAGTGACCAAATGCTTCTATTTCTAGTGCTGTTGAAGTGGAACGATTTATTGTCAGAATACCTGCAAGTTAATTTAATCATAATCCCATTACTTGGGCTTCAGATAAAAGTTCTTCAGGACCTTTACTCTTAAATCTCTTGAAACTTTTCTCTTAAATCTTTCTGCAAATAATCTACGGAAGAAATGTCTTTTCTATTCTTCCATAAGTCTAATTTAAATAAAGTGGTACTTGGATAGATTACTCTCTCCAAGATGCATTGTTGCTATTGTTCTTGCTGTTTAAAAAGAAACAATGAATGATCATAGTAAACCTGAAAATACAGGAGTATTATACAATGAATTTTAGTTATACTGAAAAAGATTTTTTTCCAAGTGCATTAGAATAAGACTAGTTTGCAAATAATAACAAATATAACAATTATCAGTGTTGTTGAATTCTCATGCATCTTTCTTTTATGTACACTGAGAGCATATGCACCAAAGACAAATTCCTTGTGTGTCCAATCACACTTGGCCAATAAAGAATTCTATTCTATTCTATTCTATTCTATTCTATTCTATTCTATTCTATTCTGATGAGAGTCAAATGAACTAGGAAACTGATTTTTTTAAGAGGATCTATTACTAGGTACTCTCCTAACAAGCCAGAGATGTATATAAATCAGAATAAATGCAGTTTATGAATTTGGCTTATTTAAGAAAGCAACACACCAGGGATCATAGATAACATTAAGCAAGGCAATTAGGAAGCTCTCTGATTGGTTTAACTGCTCTTGTTGGTGGGAGGAGTCAGTTGGGAGTAATTGAGCTGGTAAGTTCATAGGGCAGGAAAAACAAGCAGCTTGTTAGTGGTGCTATATTATCATGGCTCCCTATGAGATTTAGCTTGAGTTGGATTTAATATCATGATGGGCTGGCAGATTTGTTCAGGAAATGCACACTTTCAACTGTAAATGGGTATTTCTATTAAGTCAAGGGTTGGGATGAGGGAAGAAGTTCTTGACTTTCCTGCTCCATTAATTTGATTTTAAATAGATAGAAAATTATCTTGAAATGAGTAGAAGACAAAAATGACAAAATGAACAACAGCTAGGAACAGATAAAACTATTGCTACCTTAGCTTTTCATGTGCCTTCCATTCTAGGACAGTACTTGGCTCTATATATAATTTGAGTTCCTCGCTATCAATCTAATTTATCATCTGACAGTGTTATTGTGGTTTCTCTTTCAATGGGTAAAACCTTTCCTTTTATCCTTCTGATACTTTTAACAAAACAGCAAGTAGTAACTGGGAGTCCCAATCCACGTTCACTTTTAGACAACGTTTAAACAGTATAAATAAAAGTATTTTATAAACAGGTAAATCAGTTTAAAGCCCCTTCTCTTCAACCCGTAACTTCTCTCCATATGCCTATGGACATTTGTTCTGTGTTTACAAAGCTACATGGGTAGTGGCATGGGTAGAATGATAGCTACTTTATATATAGGAGATGACCAGGCTGAGCCCGAGGGAGGGGTTAAGTGCATCATCAGCCTCGAATCCCTTTGCATCCATAACAGATGTAAGTCCAGCCCACCTTGAATTCCATTGACTCTTATCGACTGCCAACTCGCTTTAGTAGTTCAGATTCTTGTAGAGAATCTTTAGCATACAACAAACCAATACATTTACCTCAACTGATAGGACTCCTGATTTCCTGCGCTTGACATCAGGGTGGTATATAAGTTCTCCTTTGAGGGACTTTTCGGGTCACTAAAGGAAGGCCCAGATCCAAAGCTCTATCCCATCTGGCTCTTACAAATACAGTAGTCCTCGATTTCCAACAGTTCCTTTAGTGACCATTCAAAAATACAACGGAACTGAAAAAAGTGAGTTATGACCAGTTTTCAAACTTATGACCATTATTGCATCCCCATGGTCATGTGATTTACATTTGGATGCTTGACAACTGACTCACATTTATGACCATTGATATGTCCTGGAGTCCTGTGATCCCCTTTTGTGAACTTCTGACAAGCCATGGAGAAACCAAGTTTACTTAACAACCATGTTACTAATTTAAGAACTAATAAGTCACTTAATAAATGTGGTGAGAAAAATCATAAATGGGGCAAAAGTCACTTAACAAATTTCTCACTTAACAACATAGGTTTTGGACTCAATTGTGGTCATAAGTTGAGGACTTCCTGTATCATGTTTTTCCATTTGAACCACATTTTGTTGTCCTGAGCTTTCCCCAGTGAGGTAAAGCAAAGCACAGTTTTGTAAGCATTACGCAAAAGTCCCTTGGCAAAAAGAAAAAAAAAGCTTAGGTTCAATATTCTGCTTTCAGAAAAAAAGGTATTTTCTGAGATCTGTTTATCTGTAGCCAACAAAGAATAGTTTACACCGTTTAGTGACAGTCCATATATTCCATTATAAAATAACTTGTCAAGTACAACAGGCATGAAATCAATTTTTCTTTTGAGCTGTACTTCATGCTTGCCATTTTAATACGGACTTTTCCCCTCGCATTTTGCAAAAAGCATGCTTGAAAAATTACAGTGCAGTACTGATTCCTGATTTCTACTAGTTTTATCTTCCAGTAATACTCCAAAAATAAAGCTAGCTGAAATAATTTCCTGTGCTTACGCTGAAAGGGAAGAAATGTTGTAGCAATATGTGGTATGTGACCAAATAAGCAAGATGAGAAATTTTTAAAGCAATTTTTTTCTGGGTTTACTGTTGCTAAAATGTATAGTCACATTAACTGTTATGTTTGCTGCAGAAGACACCAAATGGAAAATTGAAATGGAAGCCTCTTTTTGATTACAGGACTTAGAAAAAGACCTAATTAGAAACTGGCTCAGTATCTGAAAGAACTGGGGGGAGCTGAATGATAGAGCCATAAATACGACTCTACATGCAGAAAATAATGCCAGCAAAACGGCAACAGAACTCTTTCCTTCTGCTTGCCTTAATGCTATGGAATAAGATATTTTGAAAAGCTATGATACTAGAATGGGAACCATAGTATGTCGCAAGACAAACTGTGTGTCGTTCTATCCAGTGGTGGGATTCAATTTTTTTTACTACTGGTTCTGTAGGTGTGACTTGGTGGGCATGGCTTGGTTTGGTGGGCGTGGCAGGAGAAGAATACTGTAAAATCTCCATTGCCACCCCACACCAGGGGAAGGTTACTGCAAAATCCCCATTTCCTCCCGATCAACTGGGACTCGGGAAGCAGAAAATAGATGAGGGCTCCAATAAACATAAATAATAAGATTGGGGGTAAAAACAACCCATCACTCCACAGACCTACAGTAATTGTCTCTTCTTCAACTAGAGCTTCCTTAAGTACCTCCTCATACACCATTCTTAGGTTTAAAAAAAAAAGGAAAAGTTTCCCCCATCCAGTCATGTCCAACTCTAGCGGGTGATGCTCATCTCCATTTCCTAGCTGAGGGAGCCAGCATTGCCCAAATGTGGTCATGTGGTTTGCATGCCTATACAGAGAGGTGCATGGAATGCTGTTGGTTTCCTACCAAAGTGATGCCTATTTACTTGCATTTGCATGGTTTCAAAGTGCTAGGTTAGTAGGAGATGGGGCAGGAACAGGAACTCATCCCATCACACAGTGCTTGGGTCTTGAACAGCAGACATTCTGGTCAACAGTCCAGGATCTTAACTATACCCCCATATCCGGGTTTATACCATATCTGGTTTGTAAGCCACAGGTCCTTTGTGTCTTAGTATAATGGATGAACTCAGCTACTAACACTGTAGCTTACAATGTGATAATAACTATTAAGAATACATTAGGTACACATAAAAGAATCAGAAGACATCTTCTATTGTTCTGGGCACAAAATTCAACATTGTATAAGCAAAAGTCAACAACTCTTTCTTCAGCATTGGGGAAGGGATAACATTCTCTCCTGCTGACTACCGTAGTAAAACCAAAATCATGTAGTTCTTTTTTCCAATCTTCTTATTGCCTTTCGGCATTTGCTACCTGAGATTACTATCTCTCTCTGCTTAACACAGGACAGCCCTTGGTGCTTGTTTGCTAGCAAAGTCATTGGTTTGTATGGATAAGATCTCTGATTCAATATTGAATGCTGCAGGTAGGAGAAAAAAACTGCTAAAGAAGAACATCAATCAAATTGGACTGACAGCACTGAATTAACCACAACTAGCCCAGAAAAAAAGTAGCACTATATATATCTAAATGTGTTATAGCATACAGTAGTCAACTGTATCTTACTTTTGGTAATTGTGTCAAATTTCCCACTTCATTAAATCCTGCAGATATCTAATCTAAGAAAAGATAAACCTATTAGTGCACTAATCATTTATTCTACTGAAAAACATGTACAAAACCTATAATTTAAAAATAGAAAGATTGCATGTAAAGGCTATTGATTGTTCATTCCTCACTAAATCAATCAGAATAAGATTTACATACTTTTAATTGTTGTTCCTTGAAGAAATACAACATTGTTTACCACATTTGCTGTTCTTCTACAAATAACATAAGATATGCTGCTAAAAATAGTTGATTGGTCTACTTTAGTTTGAAATTGTATTTAGTCTTTAAATACATTCAAGATAATCAATTCATTAATAATTTAATAAAGTAATGAATTATAAAAAGTAAATCTATAATTACATATTTAAAAGTAAATGATATTTTGCCAATTCCTTTATCATTTTAAAAAAATGAAAGTCAGATATTGTTCTCCTTTAGCTTTATCCAACTGTTATTTCCAAGAATTTTGCAGATATTCAAGTTAGGAAGGTTTAGTCCTTAGTTGCTGGAATTATTTAGGTAAATTCTATTTCAGTTCTGCTTGAATTAACTGTCTGAAAGATTCATTACTCACAGTTCAAACCTTGAACAAATCTGTATTAACTCCAAGTAGTTCATTTTTCTAGGACAGATCACTTCTGCACACAGTTTAATTTAAACTTAAAACTGATAAGACTGTTTTGATCTGAATGGATTACAAGGGTATCAGAAAATAGTCAGCTGTTAAGGTTTCATGTGGAAAACAAAAACATCTTCCAGTAATGATTCCTAAATTGTATAACAATCTTTCTTATTATCTTAGGATAAAGCAAAGCTTAAGGTTCAAATCTGGAGTAACATCTTGAAGTGGATACTAAGAGCCACGGGGGTGCAGTGGTTAGAGTGCAGTACTGCAGGCTACTTCTGCTGATCACCAGCTGTCAGCAGTTTGGAAGATCGAATCTCACCAGTTGACTCAACCTTCCATCCTACCGAGATTGGTAAAACGAGGAGCCAGATTGTTGGGGGCAATATGCTGACTCTGTAAACTGCTTAGAGAGGTCTGTAAAAGCACTGTGAAGCGGTATATAAGTCTAAGTGCTATTGCTATCATCTCTCTCAAGCTAAAATGATTTTTATGGATCCAGATTTGATTTGGACTCTGTGCCTGAGAGACAGAGAGATTGAAAATCACTACAGGGTCCCATAGTTTCCCCATGTGGTTTGTGGCAGCAGGATACATGCATATTCTGAACAATTTTTCTATAACCTCCTTGATGTTAATTTTTAATTTCATAAAATAAAGCTAATTAAGAAGAAATGCCTCTGGTACCAAGCGCTTAAGAAATACTGCTTCATAGTTTGGGGGGGTGGGAAGGAGGAGAAGTGTTTGATGCTATGACAATTGCTGGATATAAATATTCTGACATAATTGCTGAATATTGATCAGGGGCCATTAAAACAAAAATGAAGTCCAGGCTATGCAAGTCTTTAAAAGATAGTAGAAATTCACATTAGTTAAATCAAAACATTTGGATTGAATCACCCCAGGCTTGTGATTCCATAGTGAGTCAGAACTTTAGATGGCTAACTGGGGCAGTTATCACAACATTCCATGTAGATACCAATGTTTTTAGGGCTATAATTACAAAGTACAAAATTACTCGTCTTGAAATATTCATGTATGTTGTCTTTTGGGTTTAACAATTCTATAGTGGCAACTTCAAGCCACTTCAAGGATGAGGGATGCTGAGAGATGACATTCTGCAAGACCTGAAGAGATACAGATTGCTTATTTCTGATCTGAAAATAAACAGCTTGCATTATTCTAATTCTTTGTATAATTTATCAACTACCTAGCAAACCGGGTCTCAAGTCAAATATACATAAAGTTTTAAAAAACAAAATTAAAGGTGCATTTGTTGATTCATCTATAAAGGCAAGTACAATAAGGAGAAAGAGAGAAGTTAACATAAGGAAGTTCTCTGCTTCCTTATACCATTTTTCTTTAAAATAAAAATTTTCTAGTTTCCTTCCAAAATTGAATATACGCTGATAAATAAAGCAATAGAACACAGAGTGATAAGGTTTCAGGATTGCTAGCGTTCTCTACAGTCCTTTGAAGTTTAATTTTCAGAAGTGAATCCCAGTCTCCTCCATTAGATCAAACTAACCCATTTAAATATACTGATCAAACTTACTGGCTTGACTTGTACTTCTACCATTAGTGTCCCTTATACTAATATAGAGAAATTTATTTGGCAATAGTTGAGATTCTATCCAGGCTTCTGCAGTTGACACCAATGCAACCGATATAGCTTGAAGATGCCTGATGGTGCCACAATTTGACTGAATCTGCTGTGCTTCTAGCTTGCATAATATAGATCAGGGGTGTCAAACTCGATTTAATTGAGGGCCGCATCAGGGTTGTTTGACCTCAGGGGGCTGGGGTGGGCTTGGCCAGCTCGACATCACTTGTGTTGGGGGTTCCTGTGGCATCCTGAGTGCTCTGCCAGTGAAAATGGGCTCCTGCACGGGCGGTCCTCCTGAGTTCTTGCTGGCAGAGACACCATGGGCCAGTCCTTCACTGTTTCCAGGGCAGCCTCATGGACCAGATCTAAGCACCCCGTGGGCTGGATGCGGCCCATGGGCCTTGAGTTTGACAACTCTGATATAGATGATAGAACTAGCAAGTACAATACAGAAACATGCTCTGGGAGTTTCCCCACAGAGACATCGGGTGGTTCATCAGAAGAAAGATGTTTAGCATTTATAGGATCAAGTGAATCTTAATTTGTATGAACGTAATCGTTGGGTCCAGCCTAATAGTGTTGCAAATCAAGAAACAGACTTGGAGTTACTCTTGGTATGCAACTTTATCAAAGTTACATAAGGTGGTTGCCTGTCAACTATTAAATGGGGAGAAGATGCAGATCTATGACCTTGGCAATAAACCATTTTAATTCTGCTCTGATAATCTGTATAGTTAGTCCAATATTTTAAACCTGGGTGGCAGAATGTTAATTTCACAAAGGTTGGGAAAAGGGCAGATGTGAAGTTAAAATTCTGCTCCCCCAGCATTTCTATTTTGTTTTCCAAGCATAGACTCCAATGTACTAGGTTATGATCCCTCTTTCAGGTTTATCTCTAAGGCTTTGGCACCTTAGTCATCGGCTGTTAAGATTGCCTTTAAAAAGAAAACGCTTATCTTCGTCTGCTTTCAGGGCAGGCTATATAACCCCTGTTCTTCCAAAGAGCTCATTATTGTATAACCTCCACAGCTCTGCATTGTCCAGCTATTTGCAGTTTCTAATGCAAACTAGATTACAGCCTCTAAAGATAAAGAATATGGAGAGGAGGGGGAAGACTTTAATGACAAAGCTAATAAGCACTTTTCTTATGTTGGGATGACAGAGTTTGACTCATCTAAAGAGCTGATACTGGCTTTTAGTTGAAAGCAATCGGGTCTACAGTCTCTGAAAGTCATTCTCAGAGGTTGTGCGCTTGTCAAAACTGACATTAGCAAAGCAGCATTTGGCAAAAGAAAAACAACTGGATAAAGAAGAAAGTGCATTAGCATACTTTGTTTGGAACTTGTCATTTTGATTTGCATGAGAGCCTCTTTTTGATGTTGAGAGGCTAAGGAAGACAAGTGATCTATCAAAGTCACATTGCTCCAAAAAGGCCTCACTCAAGCCTCTCTACTCAACTGGCAAGCGACCTGCCATGATCTGGTTATTTCACTTGTAGGCTTAATCGGTTCTAAAAGTAATAGAATGACTCCTCCCCTGTCCCTTCTAGATTTCCCAATGTAAATGTAGCTTTTCATATGCCGACCCGATGTGGCACGTCAAATGCAGATAAGCTGGAGAATAAATAAATAAACGAAGCAAAATAACAAATAGGTAAGGGTGGAAAAAAAAGGCTCCCTTGTTTCTCCCTGCAGATTCAAGCAAGTGTTTCTTCGCATCCTTGAAATTGAAGAGTTTTTCATCCATTTCCGGGAAAGAAGCTGCTTTATAGATTCATTCAAACTTAAAAACCAACCACAGCAAGAGCTCTTACAAGACATGCTCATTTCAAGAGAGCCAGTGGTCTAGTGGTTAAGGCACCAAGCTAGAAAGTGGGAGGCTCTGAATTCAAGTCCTGCCTTAAGTATGAAAGCCAGATGGGTGTCTTTGGGTCAGCCATTCTTTTAGCCAGCTTTTCCCTCACAGGGCTACTGTGGCGGGAAAATAGGAAGAGAAATGTGTGTTGGATATGTTCGCTGCCTTGAGTTATTTATAAAAATAATAGGCAGAATACAAATAAATAAATATAGATAACTTAAGGAAAAATTTCCTACTGAAGCAGGCCAGTTCTAAAGCGTTTAGGCCAGGGAAGGGTGTCTCAAAAGGTCAAGATGGAAGCCATAACTGGATGCATTATGGCATCCTTTTGAAGGTATCGTATTGCCTGTACAAAAGAACAGGGCTTCCATTTTTTATTGTTTTTGATATCTACCCCTCCTTCCCTGCAAAATAACTGTGGGTCAGATAGAAACTCTGAACAGGAATTTTCTTAATTTGGTTTTTCCCTCTAAATGGAAGGCACAGCCATTAACATCTGAAGAAGGTCAAGTTCTATAATAGATAAAGCAGCAATGTAAAAGGGGGCAGTTAGTGTGGCCTTTTAGAGTGTGTGTATGTGTACGCGTGTACATACACACACACACACACACGGTAAAATAGAAAAATGTGTGCAAGTAATTATACAGTGAAGACTATAAAGATATTATAGAGATTAAAATGAAGTTTGACACAAATTAAAAAAAAATGAGTTAACTAAAAAAATCCATAACAATTAATAATATACATTTGGTTCAATAATTATTTCTAGACCATATAACATTTTGTATTATCTTCTCATTTATGCTTATAGAGATACTTTTCAAAAATAGATAAAAAAATTCATATTGTGGATTTGTTTCTTAAAATCACACTACTTTTTCCTCCCATAAACGTACAATCGTTCTATTTGCCATCCCTCAGGCTGTATACAGTCAAAGCCCTTCACGAAATAATGATTGTAAGTTTTAGAGATATTGAAACCACTGACTATATTTATTTCCAAGCTTGCATTAACATATCTAGTAATTTTAAACCAAAACAAACCTCTAACAGAACCAAAACGTATCAGTTACAAAACTTTCATATTTCTTACATCACCAACAAAAGAAATCTAATACCACTCTTTTCAAGCATTCTTTGAAAGCATTCTACAAAATATTCTCTTTTATTGCAAATAAATTTCATTTTTAAATTTGGTGTACTTAAGTAATTAAGGTTATGATTGTACAACTAAAAAGACTGAGCTTCAGATCTTCACTTCACTAAAAATCTTACTGTAAATGAATTGTACAATCCAAATGCTTTGCTCAACCTCTTTTCCTCAGGATTTAATTGTAAGGACAGAATTACTTTAGATATAACAGTAACTGTGACTAGATTATTTATTTCTATCCATAATAAATTGTTTATTATGCAAACATAAAATTTTAGCATAAAAGAAGAATGTAGTTTTTATATTCCTTACCTTCTTCTAACAGAAACATGAAGACAAATAGGTTAAGTTTATAGTACTATATTCACCATGCATATTAAAATATGCTGAATAGATGCTGGAGCTATGGATATCTGTCTCTAAATATTTTTTTCTGGAGCTGTCCTTAAACACATGTATAGTTGAACATTCTACACAGTTTGTGCTCACAATCAAAAAATATTAAACTGTCATATGAACTACTTTAGATTCTTAAGATGTTCGCTAAAAACTATTAGGGCTGGTTAATCTTTGCAAACATATTAAAAAGGAAGCTGCCTCAAAAGAGACACATTCAATCATTTCATTTTATCCTATTTTTTTTAAATAAGCACAAAGATGATTTAATTTTCTATGTCAGTAAGGTTGATTAAGCCATCTTTGCAATCTCAAGGGGAGGGGGGAAAGAGAAGATTTACTTGTACATATTTATGTTTTTTTCTCCCTATTCACTTGACAAATAGTCTATTACTAAAATGAATGTTTTTAACCAATTCATTAATTCAGATGACACTAATTTTCCTTAAAGTGATTGCTTTTTCTATTTTATGTTTTCAAAAAGAAGAAAAGGTCAGTGTCTGTATTTAATTATGCAGCTAACGACTATAGAAATATTAAAACACTTCTAAAAGTTTTAAAGAGGATTTGTATTTAATGCAGAATTGTTAAACCAGAAGGTAAACCAGAAAATACAATTAGCAGGTAAATCCATACATAAGGTCACACCAACCATATAGTGTGGACTACAGTGATGTATGCACTTCCCTATAGCATATAGTCTAAAGATGCCATATTATCCTTCTGTGATATTGAAGATTATTTACACAAATGCAGCCTAGTTCTCATAATATCTTCTTTCTTGGATGGTTGCAAAACCAAGCAGAGACTCCCATCTCAATCAGACTCTCCAGACACATAATAAAGTTCCATTTATATGTGTCACATTTCCTCATAACAGGTCAAAATATGGTTTTATGTTATATTTAGGAATTAAGGGGAATGATACTCAATGACTGCAAACCAGAATGGAGGGAGGGACTAATATATGCTACTTACATAGAGTATATGAGGGAGTGGGACATCCAGGTTAGTAATATCCAAGAGGGAAATAAATGCTTGCAAACTGAAGTAAGTAAGACTCCATCCACCCAAATTCTGTGAATAGCTGTCACCTTCTTGTTTTTCACTGGGTGAAAGAAGTAAATTTGGGCAACCATGTAAGAAGCTCAGAAGGTCAACGTTTCTTAAGGGGTAAGGACATCAGAACCATGAATACCCCAGTTATATTCAGGAAACGAATGTACTTACTGTACACTTGTTACCTATTGTAGATGATAAGATTGAGATCTTAGGCTAGCTGTCAGCCTCTCTTTTGCTGCTTGCTTTTCGGCTGCCATTGAAACAGGGAGGGGGGAATGGTATTTGGGTGTGGGAAATATTCTGTACAGGAGAGACTGTGAGAAGGGAGTTGTTCTCACCATCTACTGCGCATGTAGCGGGGAGAGGAGTTTCCCGCCAAGGCCAACTGTCCAGCATACCAACCTGATGATGATTTTTGAAGATGTCTCCCACATGACACCTGTGGAGTAATTGGATTGGACTATGGGCTGGGGTTACCAAGGGAAGGGGAATGGGTCATACATTGATATCTATGCTTGTGCGCGCTTTTATCTCAGATCCAGCTTTGCTTAGCTTCTATTTACTTATAACCAGTAAAAGTACTCTTAATTCTGCAAAATGGAGTTGAGTGGTTTCTTTCTTGGTTATTAAGTGAAGCAGCCCTGACACTAGCATTACCCATTCCTCTAATGTGAAAAAAATAATATTTGGATCTGTAAGCAGGATACCGACTTCTAGCTCTGCTGTTGCCTTCTCCTGCTACAATCTCAATTTTGGGTGTGGGTAGGGGTGGAGGGGAGAGATGAAATAGAGCAACACCTACAGTTTTTGAAAAGTATGACTTAGATAATTTTGGTTTCAAACTTGATGTTGTTTGTGAAATATCAATGTGAACTTTGCAAACCCAAATATTTGAAATTAGCTCTGGATTCTAAATGGTTACAACATTGTCTATCTAACTTTATAGCACTCTATACATCTAGGAAGCCACTGTAATGCTCATAAGGGCTACTAGACAAAGATATAGAAGTGCCTAACAGTCAACTTTTTCTAACAAATCTAGGAATATGGCAACTCCCTCTTGTGATTCAAGTTTCATGAGGCACAAGATTTCTTCATGGTGGTAGGCTTTTCGATTTTTTTCTTCTTGTTGTGTAGGTTCTCCTCTAGTACATAAATAATCTAAAGCTCTACTTATTGTCCTACAGAGAAAATATTTCCCCTCCTCTCAGAGAAAAGAGTCAGAGCACTCACAGCATTTTATTGCTCTTCAGATCAGAGTTGGGTTGCTGCCGGTTCGGCCTGGATCATCCAAACCGGTGGTAGCATTGGCGGGAGGCTCCGCCCAGACACTTCTGCACATGCACAGAAGCGTCACGCACGCATGAGCACATGTAGGAACGTGCCCGAACCTGTAGTAAAAAAATAAGCAACCCACTTCTGCTTCAAATGTAATTGCATGCATCTGAGAACTCTTTCTGGATATATACTTTAGAGTTTTTCTTGCAAAAAAGGATTTCATTGGATTTTGACCCTGCACCTTCTCCCAAATATTAAGAAAATATCAATGTACTTGGACAGATACTTTTATAAGTTATAATTTGCCTAAAATTTGCTCTGTCATTTAGAGAGAATAATACAGCTATAACCCAACCAGTATAATAATGTTATACTTGGAAAATATTCTAAAGTGTATCTTGCATTTGTTCTTATAATATTTAAAAATATATCTAAAAAACTGTACCTAATTACATATGTATATACAGCCTGTTCTTACTGGATCTGAATAGTAACACTTAGCTCTCAATAAAATTGGAACCCATGACTCATCAAAAAGATTAACATTGTGTCCTGCTTCTGTCTGAGAAATACCCACAGTAGATCAATCCACTGATAAATTCTTTGCTGAATTACTTGAGAGAGTGCTTTTAAACTGAGATAATTACACCCATCCAACTAAAGACAACTTTATAAACCAATAAAGCCTATTAAACCTGCATTAAACTGAGAAAAATACTTTCCCCACATAAAGATACAGATCTGATCAACTAAGGTGGTTATCTCAAATTAGTCTTCACAATAACAGAGGTCATGTGGTAAAATCAGAGTATAGAGGATCTCTTCAAGACAATAATGGAGCTATGGCTTTATTGTATTCTATTTTAACTTTAGTATCTTGTTAGTGCTTGGATAGGTCTAACATTTATACATGATTTCTGACTTCCCACACACAGTCTGAGGACTTCACATTCCAGATTTATACTGAACATCCCCATTGGTATAGAAAGAACAAGGGAAATATTTAAAAACAAAAAGTCAAGAAATGCACTGACTGATCTAATGCTGCAAAGTTCTTCAAAGTTCAATTTGTTTCCATCCCTATGAACAGAGCAGAGAAGCCTAGTCTAAGAAAAAAGGTGTTGAACTGGAGAAAAAATGGATTGAGTTCCTATTCTGTATCCAAATGCAATTATATTTCTTGGACTGACAATCCCTAATCACTATCACTCAGGCCCTAGTCACTTCCGGTCTTGACTATTGCAATGCACTCTACATGGGGCTGCTCTTGCCAAGCATCCGGAAGCTCCAATTGATGCAAAATGCAGCGGCCTGCATGGTTTTGTGCAGACCTCAGTGTGCACATGTATCACCTCTCCTGCGGGAGCTGCATTGGTTGCCAATTTGCTTCCGGGTGCAATTCAAAGTGCTGGTTGTCACCTTTAAAGACCTTCATGGCTTGGGACCAGGTTATCTGAGGGATCGTCTCTTGCCAGTCACATCTACTCAACTCACTAGAGCAGGGAGGCAAAGAATATTGTGGGTCCCATCCCCCAGGGAGATACACTTGGTAGGACCCATAAGAAGGGCCTTCTCCATGGTGGCTCCCTCTCTCTGGAACATCATTCCCCCAGAGATTAGAATGGCATCCAGTCTAACACTCTTCTGGAAAGTGCTGAAGATCTGGTTCTGCTAACAGGCCTGGGGAACCCAGAGTGGGATGGAGCCCATTAAATGGCTTGTATGGTGTGTTGTTGTCAGAGTGGGGGGCTATTATATTATTTGATTGTTTTCTTCTATTAATTTTATTTTTTATATATGATGTTTTTATGTTCCTGTAAGCCGCCTTGACTCGCCATGTGCGAATAGGCAGCAATATACATTTTCTAAATAAATAAATATTTCACAGGAATACTTGATACAATTTTAATGAAATTCAGAAAGAAGACAATGTCAGTTGTTGGCCAACAATTTAAGATGTTTGATTGGATTGGGTAGGATCATATCCCAGATCAAGCAAAATGTCAAAATTATTGATTCTGGCTTTTCTGTACGCTGAAGAAGAAACACTTCTATCCAATTGTTGTTTAACCGGTCATCCAAGAGCCCTGTAGCCTAAAAGAGAAATCCATAATAGAGCTCTACTTTTGTTTATCTTAAATCTGCTGCTAATACTTTAGATTTCTAATTTTCCCATACTTTTCTACTAACATATTCCTTTGATCAAAATTGTTGTGATGCCAGATTCCTGGAAAACCAGCTTTTTCAAACGTAGGGGAGCCCTAGAAGTACTTTCAAAGAATAACAGCTTACGCTGGTCCCTGGGGAGAAAACCTGTTCAAAATTTCACGAAAGGATGGTAGGTTGTCGGTATAAATAATCATTCAATTTTTGGGGCAAGTAAATCTAAGGGATATAGGCAGCATAGTAAGAGTCAAGCACTTTCTTTTCTATCCCTTCTTGTTCAATTTGCTTTTCATTTCTTGAAACTGTTTACACAACCGAACACGTCTACTTTAGTTTTATGTGGTTAAACAATAAACTACTCCCAATTTAACAAAATTCCTTAATTTATTATCTCCAGATGTGTGGGAATTTCAGCTCCCAGAATATTTAGCCAGCACAGGCATTGACTGGGTGTTCTGGGAATCAAATACTATCTTCCAGCTGTTTTATAGACTATGTCACACAATCTCTTAGTTTCAGCCATGCTTACCAGGGTTAGAAGAAGTTGAAGTCCAAAAAGTTTGGAGGACATTTGTTTATCTAATGCCAAATTAGATTAGTGGTAGTCCTTGAGTTACGATTGCACAATTGCTCCAATTAGATTAGATGTAGTCCTTGTGTAATTCAAGCTCAGTGGCTAAGATGCTGAGCTTGTCAATCAGAAAGGTTGGTCGGTGGTTCGAATCCCTAGTGCCGCATAATGGAGTGAGCTCTCGTTACTTCTTCCAGCTTCTGCCAACCTAGCAGTTTGAAAGCATGTAAAAATACAAGTAGAAAAATAAGAACCACCGTTGGTGGGAAAGTAACAGTGTTCTGTGTGCCTTCAGCATTTAGTTATGCTGGCCACATGACCACTGAGATGTCTTCGGACAGCGCTGGCTCTGTGGCTTTGAAACGTAGATGAGCACCGCCCCTAGAGTTGGGAACGACTAGCACATATGTGCAAGTGGAACCTTACCTTAGTCATTGAGTTACAATTGGAATTGCCGTTGCTAAGCACAGGTTATACATGAGTTGGGGAAGAAGGCAATGCAGTGTGGTGCAACCTCAGGAAGGTAAGAGAAAGAGAGCATGGGATGCCTGTGTGTGAGTGCAGGGACACCATAGAAGGAAAGTATAGGTATATGACAGTGCAGGGCGGGTGAGGTGTGAGCATATGAACACAGACAGACTGAGAAAACTGTGTGGAGTATGTGCAAGCATGTGTACAGATGCAGGCTGTCCAGGGAAAGACAACACGGGGTACATGAATGCATGTGAGCAAGTTTAGAAAAGCAGGGGTGTATATGACTGTAGGGAGGCCAAGGAAAGAGGGACTGGGGTGATGTGATCAAAGGGAAAAGGGGGGCATGGTACATCGTGCATGCAAACGAAGACTGGGGGTGCAGAAGACATACCGAGTGACTTGTGACATTCCCTGCCGGCTTTCCCATTGACTTTGCTTGTGGGAAGCTTGCAGGGTATGTCACAAATAGTGATCATGTGATTGTGAGATGCTCCAACCTGTAGTAAGGGTGAGCTGGTTGCCAATGCTGAAATTTAGTTCATATGACCTTCACATGCAGGTTCAGCAATGGCCAGAACTCTGAGGGCCAGTCTGAAGTCTCTTCATTCAGAGGTACCATAATTTCAGTCACTGAATGAATGGTTGTAACTAGAGGACCAACTGTAGGTTCTGTTCTGAAGTCAACTCTTGCACTGTGTATCCTATTTTACTTTTAGTAGAGATCAATCTGTCATAGGATCTCTATTTCGTATAGGTGGAATTGTCATTTCTTTGTTCAAATTCATTGCGAAGTCTTTGGCACAGCCTATACTATGTAATATAAATCACAAACATTATTTTAATAAAATGATACACATAGAACAAACACTGGTCATTTTTCTTACACATGTCAGGTTATTTTTGTTTCTCTGTACATTGACATGATTTTATCTCAGAAAATGCAACAGAATTTGGCAAACATTGGGTAATTCACCAACTCAAAAAGGACAGTCTTGGATCAGTCAGTAGATTGTGAAAATTTTGTTACTAGATTTCTAGCCCACTGTATATAAATATCCAGAATACAGAATATTATCTCTCTTAGCTGTCAAAACATTAAACAAAGTAGGGAAGGTATGGAATTATTTCTAGTCCATTCCCCAAATTCCTCATTACATATAATGTTGTAAACATCAGTACCGCAGCAGGCAAAATCCCCTGGTATAATAGAGCTATATTATGATACTGTTATTACTAAATTTCAGTTATTCATGGCTTGCTTTTTTAGCTTTTGAGATAGCACAGTACTGTCTCAAAATCTTTGATTTTGGTTTTATAGCAGACTTACAGCTTTTATCTCTTCATCTTTTAACTTTAAAGCCATTGTCCCTACAGTTTTGGATAAGTTGCTTTTTTGGTACAGTATAGTGGTTCATTTCACGGATTCTATGTTTTTATTTTATGCAGATCAAACACCGAAATGAAGATGTTGTAGTGTACAATACTGTATTGCAAAAGGACAAATCATCTGGCAGTAGCTCCATCCAAATATATTGGAATTGCAGTTTCCATAATTCTTGGCTTAGTAAACCTGAGATGCAGCCAAGAGGTATCTTAACTTGTTATTGACATGTATGGAAATGAGACTGACTCAGATCCAAAACAGTTGGCTTAAAAATTCCACTAACTCACGAGGACTTTAATTATGGCAATTGCACTAAGAAACAATTCTAGTTTTAATCAGATATTTAGGTGTCTATTTACATGGACACATTTTGTTCTATTATAATTCATAATCCAGTGTACATAAATATAAGAGGAGCTTAATCTAAATGAAAGGGCTAAAGCATATATCTTCCCATTTTATCCTAGATCATTAAAAAAAAAACGCCTTAAAAACACGGACTGAGATTATAGTTTTAAACATGTGTCTGAGGAATAAATGCCAGTTGAATTCAACTGGGCTGAATAAACACGCTTTCAATCAATTGGCAAGACTTGCAGAGCTTTAATATGCATTCAGCAATATAGAGAATATATTAAAAGACTTGTATCCCCTTAAAGCCACACATTTATTAACTTCCCCCATTGATTTTATCAGGGGCATTATCCTCAGCTGGCGGTTTAATACACAAGTACAGAGAAAACAAATTGTATTTGGTTACGTCTAAAATGTTATGAAATGTTAATTGCAGGTTGCCTCATATTCACAACTGGGACCAACCAGGTCAGTTGAGCAATAGATCCTTTCAACAAGTCTATTAAGTAACCTAGACAAAAGAAAGGGAAATGTTCCACTTCTGCTTTCTATGTTCCAGTTTGCGGTTTCCTTTTTCTGTAATTTGAATGAATCAAGAGCTCAGAATCTATGTCCTAGATAAGGTATCAAATTACACAATGAAAAAAAATCAACCACCAGCAACGATGGGTGACACCATAATGGGCATTCCACTATTTGTTGAACCATTATGTGCCCCTTCCCATCACTGCTTTCCATCTTTCACTGCCCCCTTGAATTCTCCCTACCCCGAGGAAGATGTAGAGTTGTGCTGAATTCTCACTAATATAGATCAATAACTGGAGTACAATATAAGGGCGGTTTCTCCCAGGCATGTTTAGAACAGCCTTATAATTAAGTCCCCTTATATTATCTGAACATACAGCACAGTTGTTATGGAAAAGAAAGAAACCTTAATAAATAATGGGTGAATTCAGGAATATTTAATTGCTTTTGCTGCATTTGAAAATGAATCTGTGCATTTGAGTACCTCATATGCACCTATTATTTCTGGATAAGCATAGAAACACCTATTACCTCTAGATAAGTTTGTGCAAGCAAGCCATTAAAACCTCCTTAATCCCTCTTGCTAAACATTCCCTTCTATGCTTTGCTTGGAATAAATTCCACTAAATTCAATACTGCTTACCTCTGCGAATAGCACTGTACGATAAATGACATTCTCTACATACTCTGCACATGGGTTTTTGAGATCCAGCTTTGTAATGTCAACTTATCTTACCTTTTAAAAAAAATCCACTTGAAAAGCCTAATTAGTTCCAAAGTTGCTGAATTAAAAATGTAGGCTACTAATGTATGCTGATTGAGCTAATAAAGGAAACCAACAGCTGAATACACAAACAAGCAATACAGTGTAAAACAGAAGCTAAAGATGAGTGCTATTGTTTGGGCAACACACATTAAACCATGTAAAACAGTTACATTTCATTCTATATGCAGCTTGCTTTGAGTTTAAAGGTAAAGGTTCCCCTCACACATATGTGCTAGTCGTTCCCAACTCTAGGAGGCGGTGCTCATTTCGAAGTCGAAGAGCCAGCACTGTCCAAAGACCTCTCCGTGGTCATGTGGCCAGCATGACTAAACACCAAAGGCACATGGAACGCTGTTACCTTCCCACCAAAGGTGGTTCCTATTATTCTACTTGCATTTTTACATCCTTTCGAACTGTTAGGTTGGCAGAAGCTGGGACAAGTAATGAGAGCTCACTCCATTATGCCGTGCTAGTGATTCGAACCACTGACCTGCTGTCATTTCTGATCAACAAGCTCAGCATCTTAGCCACTGAGCCACCCTACTTTTTGAGTTTAGCATTTTTATATTTTTTAAGACCAGTATACTTCTATGTAAGACAACAATTTTTCCCCTTGAGACAGCCATCTATACATAGTTATCTGAATGTAAGATCCATTGAATTCAAAGGAACTTAATGGGTATATTGTTAATAACTGACTTTTTATATTGAAGGAAAACATTTTTATATAGCAAAGATCACTGTCACAAGTTATATTATCTCCAGAGCTATAAATTATATAGATATAAAAGTAAATAAATATAAAACATTTAAAAGCTCAGTCATTCTGTATATTTAATAAGCACTTACTTCCCCAAGTTGCCTAGCAATTGAGCAAAATTCTCTAAATAATATTCTGATTTTGATTAGCTAGATTACAGGGTTATGTGCTCAGGCTAGTGATACAACTGGATTGTAATTTCTATCCTTTCTATCTGCATATCCTAGCCATCGTGCCAAAGACAAAGCATCCATTTAATTATTTCTCTCATTAGCAAAGAGGAAAATAATTTGGCAAGCAGAATTCAGAGGGACCAGTTTAGGTAGGAAAAAAAATTATACTTGAAAGCAATACGCTGAGGCATACATTTTGAAACTGAGCAATTCCAACTCTTGGTTGCTTCATAAAACCATTTTTTAAGGCAAGGTTTTCCATAAATCTCTTGAAAGAATAATTTGCTGTTGTTCTAGCAAGCATCTATTAAGCCTTATTACAATTTATTGTCCCTTCTGGAAATCAAAGTTTTAAGAAATACTGCAAGTACAAATGAAAAATGCAAGATTAATCCCCCCATCAGCAGATATAAATCGAGATGACTTCACAATTTTCATATAATTCCCTTCTGCTGTTGATTCAATCAGAAAATTTAATAATAATGGGATCTGCTTTAAACACAACTCCTGTTCATGAACATTGCAGAAATAGTACTTTGAGCAATAGCTTGTGTATTTTGTCCTTAGACATATAAAAATATAATCAACTATACATTGGTATTTATAAACTAGAAGAGGTAAGAAGAGCTATTTTATTGTTTGCAAATTATTGTTTGTGGCCCTCTGCTTATTATTTTGGCACTCGCTGTTCTCTTTCATCTTATGAAATGAAGTAGACTTTACCACCTGCCATTCCTTAATAAAACAACCCTCCTTGTATCTTACATTTGAATCCTTATAAATTTACTCTGTACTATCTCAGTAAGGCAAAATACAAAATGAATAAATATGTACAGTATGAATACAGATAAGTATTTCACAAAAGCTCAAATGCATACAGACAGAGTAGAAAACATTCAGTAAATGTTGTTTTTTTCCAAAAACAAGCAGCAATCAGCCTAGTCCCCATATTGTTTCAAAAGTTTATTCATTTCTTTCAAAGAATCTCTTGCACTATGAAATTAATAGAATTTTGTGCAGTGTGCAATCAAGTTGTAGTTAAGGATATGACTTTTATTAAGTTCAAGAGAAAATGCAGTTTGTAGAATAGACTCAAATATGTTACCAGTATCTGTTTTTATATTTGTTTTACAAATATTTTATGTTTGTAAAACCATCTAAATATATTAGATTTTTTTTAAATGATCCCTACTTCTCCTCCTACAGGTAGTCTTCAACTTACGACAGTTCGTTTAATGACTGTGTGAAGTTACAATGGCACTCAAAAAGTGAATTGTGACTCTTTTTCACACTTACAACCATTGAAGCATTCCATCCCAGTGATCACGTGGTCAAAATTCATATGCTTGGCAACTGGCTCATATTTATGACCGTTGCAGTATCCCAGGATAATGTGATCAGCTTCTATGACCTTCTGACAAGCAAAGTCAAACCAGATTCACTTAACAACTGTGTTACTAACTTCAGAACTGCAGTGATTCATTTATCAACTGTGGCAAGAAAGGTCACATGGAGCAAAACTCACTTAATAAATATTTCACTTAGCAACAGAAATGTTGGGCTCAATTGTGGTCGTAAGTTGAGGACTATCTGTACTGGCCAACATTATTTTTTCCAATTCTCTATCAGGACCTAGGTCAATACCTGTTCTAAAAACTGAAAAGATCACATTGAAGTGTTACATATACATTCATTTCCAATATTCAAATAATTCAAATACTGATGTAGTTTATTGGAAAACGAAAGACTAAATGGCAATCAAAGTTATTAGACTTTAACTTCTAGAAACAAATTTTGGTAGTAGAAAACAAAATTTGTCAGTCAAACCTGTAAGAGCTACACATTTGGTAACAAACATCTGTTCCTACTGCCTCTCTCTTTGGCAAGATGCAGACAAGAAGTTAAAAAAAGAAACTACATTTACCTCTGTCTCAGTGTGTATACAGCTTTCCCCAAAATTGAGGACTTTGTTTTATTATGGACTAGAGAATGAAAATAATTATATTTGCATACAATGCAAAATCTTTCCTTTTAGAAGTTCCAAATTGAGTGCATAATATGGTGGGAGGTTGGGACTGCATGTCCAGTCCTAGCTTCAACCATTTAGAACCCTTTATGCATTCAGATGAATGCTAGAAAAGAGCTACAGAGAAAGAGAAGCCTAGCTTCAATAGAACAAAACAGCCTAGTGAAAGAAAAACAAAGTGATTAAAGAAAATTGCAGGAAATAGATTTGAATGCTTTGGCATAAGGAGATGAGCTATTAACTGGGAAAATTAAGTATGAATGAGAATTAAGTATTCAACATGAAGAAACAGACAACACTAGAGAAATTAAGGAGTTTCTCTAGTTGTTTTATCAACTTCTTGAAAAAAAAGATATTTAGAAAACTGTTCTTGGGAGTTGCCTTTCCAATTCATTTGTGTTTAGGAGTTCAGTTGTGATTCTAGAACTTCTTGGAGTTGAGAACAGTTTGAAAGATGTATATTGGTAAAATATCGATGTCTCTTCAACTGGCTTTATCTTTATTCTTATGAGTAATTCAAATATATCTTACGTAGAAGTCTCTTGTGTATACTGGTGCATCGAACTGCGGTGGCACAGTGTTAGAATGCGGTATTGCAGACTAATTCTGCCGAATGCCAGAAGTTCAATTCTGACCGGCTCAAGATTGATTCGGCCTTCTATCCTTTCCAGGTAAAATGAGGACCCAGATTGTATGCTGACTCTGTAAACAGTTTAGAAAGGGCTGTAAAGTACTGTGAAGCAGTATGTAAGTCTAAGTGCTATTGGATAAATGCACATTTATTCTTACTGTTAATGGTTCAAATTTATCTTATTTAGAAATCTCTTGTGCATGGTGGATAAATATATGACCGATAAACTACACTACCTCTATCAATACTGTAGAACTATATATATATACCCATAGCCTCATAGCCTCATTCATATATCGCAAAGTCTTCTGGGAAAGGAGTTCCAGGTTTATAACTTTTTAAATGCCAAAACAGGAATGAGTACGGCTAATATTCCAGATGATATGGAAGCGCAAATTTGTGATCCTTATTAATGAAAGCTTCCTCCGTGCAAATATTTGAAATGCTAAGCATAGGCTGTCAATGTTAGGAAAGACTTGCTCTTGGGTCAGTTAGATTTTCCCTATTGTACTGTATCTAGAAGACATTGGCGATGGATTAGAATGATCTCACGGGTTCCTTCCCTCTTCAGCTTTCTTTCTCTTGGGCTTCTCTTTTCTTTTCTTGCCAGGGAAAAAGGGGGAAAGTGTTTAGTCTTGCTGACAATACAATTATCTTTTCTTGGCTCTGCTTGTTCACTTCTTACTGCAAAGGATTATCAACTTGATGACACTTACTGATCTCTGCCAGGAGGTGGAAGAATTCTGCCTGAATACCTCCTAAAATTGCTACTTTCCAAAGAAAAGAAAATCTAATCCAGCAACTGAAAAACCTGCATGTGACTTTCAATTAGGAAATTATAGAAATTTCCATTTTAAATCTTTTAAAAATACTTTTTTGGATTAGATCTTAACCTTTCCTTCATAGTCATGTTTGCCTCTGGACCAATTCTGTAATCAAAATGAATTATTCTCAAGGAGCCAATTAAATTTTTTAAAAAAACGTACTTACTATAGAATCAATTCATCATCTCTTTCTGCCTCCCCCAATATTCCTTAGCTATAGGGAAATAATAGATGCACATAGAATTCATATATTTATGCTGAAAAGAGAGCTCTAAGGCTGAAATGTTATTACAAGAGTAGCAGAGCAATGGACTTTAAATGCAATTATCTCCCAAACAGAAATATAATCGGTTCTCTGCTTATATCCAATGATCTTTATAGGTGGAATGCAAAGCTCTTATCATTTCCATTGGAAATTGCTGTAAGCTAAAGAACAAAAGAAAGGATATTAGCATGGCACATACTGCTAGTTGAGAGATACTTTTTAAAAAAATATATGGACTGTGAATAAAAGTAAAGGAGGTCACAAGATACTGAAGGAGAAAATGGTCTGAGCAGATAACTTTCCTTCCCCTATTGGCTGTGTCTAGATTAGAAATGTGGCTTTCACATTATTGATCGGCTATTAAAATGGTCACAGGAGTCTTATTATGTCCATCAGCAAAATTAAATTAATTAAGGGAGGAGAGTCTTAATGGAGGAAAATCTAGATCTGCCTGCATACAATTGTCACTGAGCAATATAGTTGCCTCCTATATCCACACTGTCCCTTTAAATTTCTAAATAGTACAGGGGTATATCAAGTATGAATTAATCTTTCCTCTTCTGCCTTTGACTTTAAAAACTCCTGCTGACTTAAATCAAAGTTGTTCTGAGGGAATGCAAATGCCACCAGAAGTTTTGTGTCCTTCAAATCACCTTCATTGCATATCTGGATTCCCCCCCCCCCCCTATTGGTCTTTTGCATTTTGACATTTGTCTCTACAAAGCAACCAACTCTTGTTCAGATGGACTGAATACAGAGCTTTCAGCTCTCAATGGCCATAGTTCATTTGTACTGACATCTTTCCCAGTGAGATGCTTTATATGGAGTGGGGTGGAAATTACCTATTGCTATTCAAGAATGATTTTACATTATAACCACTAAAGACCTACAGAGGAGAGATTCCAAAAGTAAGTTCTTCTCCTTAACAGCATAGATAAAATAGTTAAATAGTTACCTGACAATATAACCTTCTTTCTTCCATTACAGCTAAGCAAGCCAGGTGGTGCTATTAATATCAACTGCTTGCAGCTGGCAATGAAGAAGTTGGCTTCAGGAAAGTTTAATAGACTCTTTAGAGAAGCATCTCTTGGCACCGTTAGTTGCTGTGCATAAAGCAATTCACTTATGGTGATAGTTAAGTGCACAATCTCTTTTGTTAGCAAGTTCTTTTGTTGCTAATAATTATTAGAATCCTTTGCCATTTAGGGACTTCATTTAAAGTTAGAGGGCCTTACAAGATTATAGAGCAGGGGTGTCAAACTGGTGGCCTGTGGGCAGGATGCGTCACATGCAGGCCACACCCACCCCAGCTCTGCAAAGGAAAAAACATCACAATACATCACATGACAGCAACGTGATGCTGCAAGTTTGACACCTGTGTAATAGAGGTTGTCATAATTATTAATAAATACAATCAAAATACCTCTTTATTTCTACCTGTTTTTGTCAAAATTGCAGTTATTTATTTAAAAACCCATCTCACCAGTTGAATAGGTAAGAAATGGTGCTTAGTCACAATACTGGTGGCAATAACATTAGGAGGAATATTATTTAAACCAATATTGTTTAAAGCATGTATATAATTCTCATTAAAAATAGAAAGCTTAGCAATCGTTACGCTTTCTTGAAAATATTTTCCCCAAAATACTTTTCCTTTGTACAGGGTAATGAAGAATTTAGAATCACCTGTCTCTTGAGTTAAGGTTTGTAATTTTTTTGCAGTGCATTTAGTAATTGTTTTGTCTGTGGAAACTTCTGGTTGTAGAATGTCAATAATTTTCAACTGTTATACTGCCGTATCTGATTTAAAGGTCCCAGGTTTATCTTTTTTTGGGGGGGAGACAGTGGGCAGTCCATAGTAATGCAGGAATAACAAAATGAATAGTATTTATCTAAGACTTGATTTATTATCTTGGAAGATATATTCTTTTGGTTACATCTTTCATAACATTTAGAAATTACACACCAAATATTAACCACTATCTCTGCACAGTCTCTGTATTCTTAATAAAACCATTGTCTCTGTAGTCCTATCTTCATAATTTCTCTATCTCTGACCTTTACGCATATACTTTGATTTGCATAAATCCATAAAAGGGACTTCTGTCCCCATTCCTCTTTAGGTTGGCTATTGTAGCAGTGCAGTAATTTGGTATTGAAATAAATACAGTGTGTCCTTTTATTGATGGGTGCTCTGGTCTCTGTTATTAAGTGAAATCATAAAGGGGAGTCAGAATATTATGAGTGGCAGTTACAAATTAAGAGCTGTTCCTCTTTGATAAATATTATTCTAAGTCTAGATTCCTTGCTCATGTTAGAAGCAAATACACACAAGTGGAAACTGTTGCTTGAGGCTGCATTTATCGCACGGTAGCAAAGTTGCTGCAAGATGCTACCACATATAAACTATTCCATACTGGCAACATTTACAACTCGTTGTACTTGAACAAAGATCAGATTCTTTCCCAGGATGCTTTTTTCCTTAATAGGCATTTTCTTGAATGTCACTTGAGAAAACAACTGAGTTTTTTTAGGAGGAGGAGAAGAGTATGCCCATTTTTTGTTATATTTGTTATGTTTTTTATTGATCCATCCTAGGATCATCCATCAAACTCATGCACTGATGCCCAATCTGTTTTCTACAGGTATCTTGGAGGTACAGTTTCCAAAACCACAGCTACCATACTGTGACATCTGATGACTGTAATTATAAAATATCTGAAGGGTTTTCAAGCTGGGGAAGCTCCCCTAAGCACTTTAATAATACTGTACTATATATCATGGTTGTGTTTCCTTCTTGTTACAATTCTTAAGCCTCTATGTTTTTTCCTCTATGCCATTAAAAAAAATAGCTTTAGATGTTGGAGTTACTAGAACCTGAAAAGTACATACATAGTTCATTTTCACCTGACAACTAAGGGAATTTCTTTTTAAAAAATAATTTCTATGAAAATTTAAAAATACTATGATAAAAACTAATATTTTTTTTGTTCTTTCAGTATGTATGTATGTGTGTGTGTGTGTGTGCGCGCACACACACCCACAGACACACCATATATACCATATATACCACATATATACATATACATACATACATACCAGTGATGGGATTCAATTTTTTTTTACTATTGTTCTGTAGGTGTGGCTTGGTGGGCATGGCCTGGTGAACATAGCAGGGGAAGGTTACTGCAAAATCCCCATTCCCTCCCGATCAGCTGAGACTCAGGAGGCAGAGAATAGATGGGGGCGGGGCGAGTCAGAGGTGGTATTTACTGGTTTTTCAAACTACTCAAAATTTCTGCTCCATAACTGGTCAGAACCTGCTGAATACCACCTCTGATACACACACATGCGCACGCACACACACACACACACACACACACCTCTTATGTGAATTCTTTCACTGAGGATTGCAGGAAAATCCTCAGTATAACTTCTATGATGAAACTTATCATTCTGAAGGTTCTTAATACCTAAAAGATGTTAAAATCAATTTTTTGAACTGATGAAAAAGGAAACAAACAGTGTCTGCTTGAAGATTCCAAAGTATTCCTTGGACAAAGCTCACTTTCCCAGAGCACTAAAACACACCGGAGACCACCATTTGATGGGGTGGGAAGACTCTGTATGGAGCACTTGAGGGTGATCTGAAGTCCTTCCCTTTGCTTGAACAGGTATTTGGCAGCACCAATCCATTCTGACCATCATTGCTTCTTTGGAAGGCCAGGTAGCTATGAGAATATGCTTTAAGTTAGTCTGTCTAAAATGTGGTATCTTTTGGCATAAGACTAACTTTATTGTCACTTTAAATATACACTAATCGGTATACATTAAAATGAAATTTCATTGCAAACAGCTCTGAAAAGGTCACCATCTCCAATATACACTACATAACATGGCCAAACAAACAAACAAAAAATTATGCATATACCCACATACATTATACGACACAGAGAAACAACACAGTTGTCCAGATGTATGCACGTACACGGGCATCTTTGGAGAACTATTATCATTTGCAAATAGAAGTTCAAGGTGCTATAATTATCCTATATCTAGATGGAATATCCTGTGATAGTCAGAAATATGTCTCAAAATAATTCTAGTTTCATCCCATGTTCTGGGCTGTTCTGGGTTGTTCTGTTTTCCATGCACTGTAAGTGCTGCAAATGTCTACAAATGATGATATCATAAACAGAGTTATCATTCCATCTTACATTTAGCAGAATACAAAGGGATAGCGATGATAGTCAACAATAGGAAAATGGGATTTTCTTTGTAACTTTACTTTTTCCCTGCAAATCTTAAGCAATGTGAGAATGAATAAAATCCATCCTCCTAGTGTTTTTCCCAGAGGTGCAAGGTCCACTTGAGAATAATTAGAATACGTGTCCTGAAATAATTTCTAACACTATCCATAATTGCATTGATCTACTTTATATTATTGTTAGTTTTTCAGCTCTCAGACAAAATTATTATTTGTCTGTCCACCCATCTCAGGCAACAGGTGTGAATCTCCAACTCGATTTGCTTATATTTTCATTTTCAGATCCATTGACCTTCCAAGAATCTGGCATGAAGTCAAGCTACTTCTAATACTAAGAATTTCTTTTATTGACTTTTCTATGCTCAGGGAAAGCTCGCTCTTCCAGGGCTGTTTACACTTTATCTAGACATCAAGATTTTCTTCCCCTAGGTTTTTTTTTTGGAGGGGTCATGTCTCTGTGGTTTTAAGAAAAGTAAGTTAATGACTATAAATTTTTTCCTTTTCTAGATCAGCAGCTTTTCTTCTATAGTTCTCTTTAATTGGTTATTGACCTGTTGCTCTGCAACTATTTATCAAATGTGTACTTGACTGTTACCAGGCAGCTGGCTCTGAGACTTGGTATAAGGGGTCTACTGTTGTGTTATCTTTAGGTTCACCAAAAAGAATGAGGGTTAATATTGCTGAATAAACCATATGGGGAGATCTGAAGGCTGCAGATTTTTTTTCATCCTAGAGCTAATGCAAGATTTTAGAAAGGAAAGAAGAAGCTACAAAGACATGTCCAAATAGGAAAGCTAAGGTCTATCATGAATGATATTAATGGCTTTTAACATACATACATACATATATATATATATATATATATATATATATATATATATATATATATATATATATATATATATATATATATATATATATATATATATATATATATATATATATATATATATATCGACCCATCCCAATGGAAATACTTTTCATTAAGTCTTCTATTTTGTTTTTAATAAAATGAGGAATTGCAACGTTCCTCATGTTAGTTCTACAGATATTATTTTCATCTCAAAATTTTATTATCTTCCTCTCTCTTAAAATTATCTGGATATATCGGGCAACAAATACCGTCAAACACTAAAGGTACAGATTCTGGGATTGCATTGGACTCACCATTCAATAACTAATACAGCCATCTAAAGTTTCCTGGATACTCTCCCGCACTGAATGTCCACTTCAGACATGGACTTTGATTTTAGAGAAATGAAAAAATGAACCCCCAACTAGGTAAGACAAACATTTTGAAAAGAGCAAAGAAATAATAAAAACTATGAATGCCAATAGAAACATATGAAGGGATACCCAAAATTAAGGCTTACCTGATTACTAGGGCTTACTTCCAATAAATGTGAAGAATAATTACAAAATTATAATTAACAATTAGGAAGCATAGTTCTGGAATGTGATGCATTCATTTCTTGTTGTGTTACTTGCATCAACTTCAGGGATTGTTCGTGAAAATATGATCTGTCAACAGCACATTCAGATGCTTTTCCCAAATGATTCACATTTCTAGTGCAGAGAATATTTCGGTAATAATATGTCAACTGTTTCATGGCTGATGACTAGGAATTCTTGGTTGTATTTATAAAACATTTGGTAGACATCAGTTGAGGGAAGGTCCACAGAGGGTCCTTGGGGATAGTCCTTGTTATAATGATTGTTTGCAGTTATGATGATGACAATAAAATAATTTTATGAGCAATTTATGACTTGCAGCAAAGCTGAGATAGGATTAGGAGCTCAGTTGTGTTTCTCCTAGCAACCACTTTGTTTAAAGATGGAGTTGCCAGTTCCAATTACCGTATTTTTTGGAGTATAAGATGCACCTTTCCCCCCCAAAAAAAGAGAGTGAAAATCTGGGTGCGTTTTATACACTGAACACAGCCATTTTTGGCCTTCCGAAACCCCGCCCCACGCCTACTGTCTTTTGCAAAAATGGATGCACAGAAAGTTTGGGAGGCCTGCAAAGTGCTCCTGGGGGCTGGGGAGGGCAAAAAAACCGAGGCCTGCAGAGGATTTGAGAGGCATGTAGAGTGCCCCTGGGCTAGGGTGGGCAAAAATGAGTGAAAACAGGACCGTTTTTCACTAAAACGGGGTGTTTTTGCCCTCCCAAGCCCTCAGGAGCTCTATACAGGCCTCCCAAACTTTCTGTATGACCCTTTTTTCTGCCTCCCAATCCTCCCGCACATCACGTTTTTGCCCTCCCAGCCCCAAGTGCACTTTGCAGGCCTCCCAAACTCTCTGCATGTCCTGTTTTTCACAAAAAAACATATTGGCCAAGGTATAAGGAAAAAATAATGTATATTCCCCTAGAACAAAGGCTGATGTGCACCAACTTTCCTTCTATCAATCTCCTATCTCAGTTTGATCAGAAGAATAATATCTGCCTTTGCCTGAACATAAGTAAAACTCCTTGAGTGGCCAGAAAGCCTACTTTGATTACAGTTCCCTTTAGCCCAGGGGTCCCCAATCTATGGGGCTGTGGTCTATTGGAACTGGGCCGTGCAAACAGTGGGCAAGCACTCAAAGCTTCATTTGTAAGCAATATGCACGTGAAACCATCCCCTCTTCCCCAGCTCCTCCCCACTGCCACTGGTCCACAGAGCCTGAAAGGTTAACTGCTGCTTTACACTATCTTCTCAGGGTGAGATGGGAATTCATAGGTACATGAAGCCCCCCCCAACCCTAACCCTAACCCTAACCCTATTCTCTGAAGTATATATAGTGGTTTATGGAAAACAATGATTTCTGTCTCTTTTTCCTCTCTCTTTTGGTGTATAAGAAAGTCAAAGAGCCAGGCCAACCTAATATTCAGAGCCAAGGTGGCGCAGTGGTTAAATGCAGCACTGCAGGCTACTGCTAGATCAGCAGGTCAGCGGTTCAAATCTCACCGGCTCAGGGTTGACTCAGCCTTCCATCCTTCCGAGGTGGGTAAAATGAGGACCCAGATTGTTGGGGGCAATATGCTGACTCTCTGTAAACCGCTTAGAGAGGCCTGAAAGGCCTATGAAGCGGTATATAAGTCTACTGCTATTGCTATATTGTATAAACTAAAAACATACCAGCCAAGTGTCTAAATTAAGATTAACCAAAGCATTTCCAGCAAAAGCACTTCAATTACAACCTGATTTTCAGTTAAAAGATCTTGGGATTCAAGAAATTGGTTCTAGAAATAGTAGAACTCAATAGCTGTTCTTGCAGTGCAGAAAAGGTTTAGTTGCTTTTTTTTTTTTTTTACCATTTCTTAATAATAGTTTTAAAAACCATTCTATTGCATTTGGGAACTTATTCAACTCTCTCAGGAGGTAAAGTGATTATTCTTCATTCCATTGTCTCAGACCAATAATAACACCTGTAACTTTGCAGTGCACGAAAATGCAGCTTTTGCTTTATAAGGGTGTTTGTTCTGCATGTACTGCAAAGCTTTTAAAGGAGACTTTATGTTTTTAAAGCCATATGGAAGGGTGAACTGTGCTATATAATTCTCTGTATCTTTAGATCCACTTCTAGAATGTTATTAACTTATCCACAGACTCTCAACGTAATAGTAGTGCTGCAGCTGGAACAAAGCTTTGCCAAACTGGCAAGATTGACTTCTCAAGAGATGGAAGAATAATTCAGCCTCCAGATTTATAGAAGCCTCTTGGGAGCAAAACCTGCTCACAGTGTTAAAGTGCCAAAAAAAATCATTGTGCATAATAGATGCAGAATGCTAAACTCGATTAACACGATAAAGTTAACTATATATTTTAGAAGATAATCAAACAGAATAGGCTATGGGGTAGCTAAAACATTTGACTGATTAGGCATTGGCAATTGAATCTATCAAGTTTAGTAGGATTTGTCCCAGATCACCGGGATATACCCTTAGATGTTATTGCTTATACTGTGGGATTCTGCCAGCATGGAGATGGAATTAAACTGTTGGAGAGTTTGGTCCAAGTCTGTTCTCAGTCATGGGAAGTTCACTGGTGGTTTGGAGAACCAGAGGTCTCTCAGCCAAAGCTATCTCACAGGTTAATATTATAAGGATAAAATAAAGGAGAAATTTCTGTATAAACTACCGTATCTACAGCTGCTGAAAAAAGGTTGGATATAAGCTAAGTAAAACAAATAATGTGTTCGAAAATAGCCAAGAAGGATCTGTGGAAATCCAGCTGTTGTCTCTTGACATTCCAGCTGTGGTACTTCAACTGCAAGTCTCTTGTGCCCTTCTCCAGGAAAACCAGTGTTGAGAGATGTTTGAAACTCCAGTTCATTAACATTTGAACAATACATCTCCTTGTTATATAGATACTATTTATTATCATGAAATGGCTTTGAGATAGTGGCTTATCCCATCTGCCGTCCTCTTAAATGGGATGTAATTCTTTACTGCACGGAGCATTTCCATTCTATTACTATATATCATAACACCATCCTTCATTAGTTGTAAAATAATGTCACACATGTCTCAGGAATGATTGAAAGCAGTGCACAAAGGCTCCATTGTTGACCTCAGATGCAACCTTCAGTTTGAAAATGCTATTGACATTTCCATTAGACATTAAGAGACTGAATGAAGCCATCAGAGTTCTGTTTCTTCACATCGTAATGAAGAATTAATATAGTGATTATATTAATCCTATTTATCATGACATAGAGTGTGGCTGATATATCACATACTTGATATTCTTGAAGGAAGGGCAGAAATGGATGCAACTAAATGCACATTTTGACACTAGAGTAAGGCACACAAATACATGCTATGGTTAATCAAAATATTTTTTCTACCTTCACATATCATATAAACCCCAAATGTACATTCTCATTTTTAACCCACATAGCCTATTGCAGGATGCAAAGCAACCCATTCAATCTACATGGTTTTTCTGATCCAGGCTTCCTTAAAAAACAAGAAGCAGAGTCTTGGTCCCAGCAAATCCCCTTTTATTTATGTGACTGTGAATTCCTTTCATTCACAGTCCGCAAGGCTTAGCAAACAGTCTTTCAGAGGAATGTTTATCAACACAAATCTTATCTCGTTTGGAAGGCTGCCAAATAACTAGTTTCCAAATGCAAGGCAAGGCAAAACCTGGCACAGAGTGTCTTATAGTCAGAAACAGAACTTTCAACTCTTGACGTGACTGAATGAACAAATTGTTTCCTACAAAAACCCACTCCCCATTCTCTCCTCTTTTGTTTCTTATGGGAGGGGCCAATCACCTCCAAAGTGTGGCTTTATTCCTAAGTTGACCCTGCTTTCTTGGTTGTTCTTGTCTTCTGGCAGCTCTGCGCATGTGCACACTGGGAACAGGTCCAGCTGTTCCTCTGCCTCACTGCCGTCTAGTTCCCTCTCTGCCTCCGATGCATAGCCCTCGTCTGAGCTTTCCTCAGCCCCCAGCACTGGCCCTCCCCAACCTCCTCACTGTCCAAATCTGCTGCCAGCTCCGCTGGCTGCCAGCAGGCTACAACAATGGTGTTCTCCTAAGGTTAATTATGGCATGTCAGGAATAAAGTCTTATGCAGCATTTCACAATGGTCAGATAAAGTCACACAACCCCTGCAAGGCATCTCTAACAATGCAAAAGCATCTGGAAAAGCATAGTTGAATTTAGAATATGGTTGTTCTCATTGGATATCATGGTTATCCCCATCTATGGATCTCTTGTAACTGTGATGAATCTAAATTGCGGAAAATAAAATAATTCATAATTCATTTCAAATGGTATCAAAGCAGGACAGATTATTTATCCCACAGCCATTTTGCAAGCCAGCTTTGATCGACACACCCAGCAATACTTAGATTGCCAAATCTTTTCGAATTATTTGATATCTCTGCTTTTCCAGCCTGCTGAAAATGTTGTGCATTCCAAAATCCCAGCAATGCCACGTGTGTAATCTTGTTTCTTTTGCCCGAGTCTCTCATCAGTATTAGTATTAGTGTGGTGACACTACGCAACAGACATATGGAAGTGTTATTTGTTTCTCATTTAGCAAACATATAAGAATATGGAAATAGTTTCAGTCCATTTGTTTGATGAGCTTCCTAAGCCAGTAATAAACAAATCAATACAATTAGTTTTGGCTCATCATCATTTAGAAACCTTCACTACTGGGACACAACTTAATTATACCTCTTGCACTACAGCAGCAGAAAACTGTTGAAAATGGGCTACTTTGCCATTTATTGTACCAATGAGAAGAAGCCTGGGAAACATCACCGACAGGCATTTGTCTTTTAACTAGGGCGGGCAAGATATAAAGCATATTGTGCAGCACCACGTCCCCGATTGAAATGATAACATATTCCTACCATTAAGGAAAGATCTTGATGGAAACCGAGGCATAAAGAGTGAGAGTCTGTGACATCTGACATGCTTCATGTGAATGGTGCCATTAATAGAGGCTGCATCAATCTCACATGGAATTGATTGCAAAGTATACTAGTTAATGCATTAATTAAGCTTCAGAGAGAAATGGGGGAGGGGGGGAAATGCCACATTCGGATTTCGCTGGCTAGATGAAATCGTTTCCTTCCTGTCTTCCTCAATAAAACATATTTCTGATGTAAAATGGAACAACTCTGATGAACCTCCTGAACTGCAACCTTTTTGTTAGACACAATGATAAGCGATTATGTGCAAATATGCCCCTGAACCAACTGCCTTCTTTCATTTATCTAAGAGAAAGAAGGGGACTGAATATGGCACCTGGATATTTGCTGAATACCAATCTCATTCAAGGAGCTGTATTAGCAAGATGTACACCAGAGAAGTAGAGGCTGGGGATGGCTAGAAAAGAAGCCAGACAGGCATATACAGCTAATAAGTAGATAGTGTTGTCAGTTTATGCAAGATGATACATGTATATCTATTCATCTACCTATGGTCGTACCGTGATCTTTAAAGGTTTGTGAACCCCTCTGAATGTTCAGTATTTCTTCTAAATATGATCTAAAACATGATCTGTTCTCCAAGTGCCAAAACTAGATAAAGAGAATCCAATTAAATGAATCAAAAACATTGTTCTTGTTTATTTCTTTGTTGAGGGAAATGATCCAAAACTATATATTATGGCCTAGGACGGTGATGGAGAACCTTTTCGGCCCCCCAGTGCCCAAACCAGAATGCACACATGCACCAGAGCATTGGAAACGGTGCGTATACTGGGTGGTGTGCATGCTGGCTGGTGGCAGCTGGTCTTTGGGTATCCAGCATGTGCATGCGCACTGGCCAGCTGGTCTTCGGGGTTCCGGTGCTTCGGCGTGTGTGAAGACCTTCTGGCCGAGAGCATGCACGCCCTGGAAACCGCAAGAGCAGTTGGTGACGATGTGTGTGCCCACAGAGAGGGCTCTGCATGCCACTTCTGGCATGCGTGCCATAGGTTCACCATCACGGGCCTTGGAAAATTATGTATTCTAATACCTTATTACTCTGAAATTAACTAAAACCATTTAATTCTTGAAAACTTTGCTTAGAGTACAACTGTTGTTTCTTCCTCCCATGCTATCTTTTCTACAAGCTTAGGGATGCTATGGTATCTGCTTCTGTCCTTTATATTCTTCTGACCAGCTATCCAATGAGCCGAGGTGGCACAGTGGTTAGAGTGCTGTACTGCAGGCTACTTCAGTTGACTGCTAGCTGCAGTTCCGCAGTTCAAATCTCAGCAGCTCAAGGTTGACTCAGTTTTCCATCCTTCGAGATGGGTAAAATGAGAACCCAGATTGTTGGGGGCAACATGCTTACTCTGTCTTAGAGAGGGTTATAAAGCACTGTGAAGTGGTATATAAGTCTAAGTGCTATTGCTATTGCTATCCAGTAGCTGAACCACATAGAGTTTGCTCTACCATCTCCTATACATCTTTCTGAATCTTTTCCTTGGCCATAGAACCTCTGGCTTCTGGCTCTCCCAGCCACTGCCTCCTCTGTTCTAGGTCTTGTCCAGTTGCTTCTCTTTCCAGTAGCATCTCCTGCCAAATGTAGAAGAAATCCTTACTTCTGTCTGCCTCCTCTGGCTTCCTTTATACTTCATTCTTTTTAACTGTTTTAAAGCCAAACTAGAAGTGCTTCTAAGGAATTTTAAACTCCTCCTCCTTTCCTTGCAGTTGTTTTGTGCCCAAGCTGGGGAGTTGACAGACCACTTCTGAGAGAAAAAAACCTGATGATCTTGATAGTTTTGGACCACAGGTGTCAAACTCAAGGCTGGGGAGCCGGATCCAGCCTGCAGGGTGCTTAGATCTGGCCTGTGGGGTCACCCTGGAAACAGTGAAGGACCTGCCCGTGGTGCCTCTGCCAGTGAAAATGGAGCTCAGAAGGGTTGCCCCCTCAGGGGCAGGGGGGTTTTCACTGGCAAAGAGTTGTGGGAGGCCGCCACAGCTGAAAATGGAGCTGGGGAGCCCGTTTTCGCTGGCGACACACTTTGGCCACCCCAACATGAGTGAAGTCGAGCTGGCCATGCCCACCCTGGCCATGGTCTCTGGCTCCCCAGAGATCAAATACAACCCTGATGTGGCCCTTAATGAAATCGAGTTTGACACTCCTGTTTTAGACAGTTTCTCTTTCCACAGCAAGGGGTTTTAAAGTTTTTGTTGTTTTTAACATTTTAATAAATTTGGGATTACAGTTTTAATATGATTTTATGTTTCTTTTGGTCTTTGATTGGAGAGTTGCCCAGAACTCATTAAAAACGAGTGTCTGTGTAAATGTTTAAAATAAATAACATACATTAACTTAAAAGTTCCAGTAGAATTACTAGTCACATACAGTAATTCTAGAAATGGTTTAAAAAGAGTAACAGCCTCTTTGTGAATAGCCCCAAATTACTATACTATAAGCATGCAGGTCATTATTGATATTTGTATTTTTTACATATTAAATTTGTATGCTAGTAAATCTGTTAGGCTCACGGCTTCTTGTAACCACATAAAAATGTAGCTGAAACCCAGAGTAAAAAATATGAAACAAAGCTTGAAATACATTTACATTAATAAAATTGTATCTGAGACAGCACACAATCATTCCCTAAGAAGTATAATTTTCGCTAACTTTGAGAAAATAATCTCAAGAAGGCCAGACTCGCTTCCAGAATAAAGCTGTCATGATAGAAAAACAGTGCTTGTGATTTCAATCCCTTTTCCGTCATAAAGGAAAGAGTAATATTTATGTTTATAAATTATTTTGGAGAAATTAGAAGACATCAACTAATGTATAGGTAAAACAAAGTTAGGGTGGATAGTGGGGATAATTAGCATCTCTGAGCCTGAGGACAATGTCATGATTTAGGAGGATTCTGACAACTTGAAAGCACAGGAAGAACCCAGCAAATGTAGGGACAAAACCAAAGTCTTATATTTGGGTAAGAAAAATCAAACCCATGGGTATAGGTGAAACTCAACTGGGCTTTGGTACATGAAAAGAAGGACTTGGTTGCCTTGGTAATTCACAGGCGGAACATGAACCACTGATATGATGCAATTTAAAAAAAAACAAATAGTGTCCTAGGTTGCATCAAGAGAAGGACAGGGTTAGGATATATTTTCAATTTCTTGGCTTTGAGGAATGTTTGATAGTGGGAATAATGAACAAGTGTGAGTCAGCAAGTCTGAGTCCCCTTCGGAGGAAAAGGGCGGCGTACAAATATAATAATAATCAATCAATCAAATCAGTACCATGATTCAGGAGGATTCTGATAACTTGAAAGCACAAGAACAAATCAGCAAGATGAATTGAAAAGATTTTAAAAGAAAGAACAGGAGAAAGGTCCATTATTGTTAAACCAGGACTGCCTGTATTTCCCATGCAAATCTCAAAAACCTTCAATAAAAGGACAGACAATGTAGCAAAAACAGATTACTAATTTACTAGTTATCGTCCATTTAAGCTTACTGACAGCACAAATCTTTTTATTCGACTGTTCATAATTTTCTCCATCTGTAGGCATTATATTTCTTTTCCATGCATAACTACTTCTCTATCCTATAGGTGAATAACTTTTATTCATTTGGTAATGTGACCTTTAAGTTTAGAAAGCTGGATGGCATAACCGATTATTTCAAGTGTACACAAACAGAGAGAGATCAGATGTTTCAGAGCACTTAGTGTGGCCAATGATATTGCTAATTACATTATATATAATGTACCGAATAAAGCTTTAGCTTTATTTATAGCCAGTTAAAAATGTCAGCTAGAATATTGCCTTTACATAGGTTCTTGCATTTAATTTTTTTTGCATTATTCAGTTCATTGTTTGAAAAGAATGGAGATAATATAAAATGAGCTATGCATAAGAATGCCACCTAATCAAAATCACCAGTGACTATCGCAGTCTTGCTTTGCACTAAGACTTCCAAATATACCACAAAATTCTGACTTCTCTCTATAAGATAGAATTCCAAATAACTGAAAATAGCAAGCCTTATGCAAATCTATTTTAGTCCATTGCCTGAATGTTAATACTTTCTATAATGAAAAACAAACTGTCCCAATTCTTTCTACCGCCCTTCAGCTTTTAATACAAATGAGTGGCGCAAACACCCATCATACAGCCTTGCTTTAGGGATTATTTCCTTCATTTTAATTTTAAATGTAACATTTTATCAGTGGAAACCTGAGTCTGACAGTAGGTTTAGTCTCTTCATTTTTCAGACGTACAGTTGTAAAATACATGGGGTTTTTTTTGTAAGTCTTTACATATTGATTACCAAGTCTTACAGGGTGGCAGTGGAACAGCTACCATAAATACCAGTTGCTTGTATTGCATTGTGGCACAATAGAAAAGTTGACAGCACTATGTGACAGGTCATGAATAATCTCATATCAATGATGCTGTGATTAGTGATACAACCTGAAGGTACCCATATATCCATTCCATTGCCATGCTGGTATACCAAATAATTTATCTCAGTTGCACTATAAGAAAAAGATTTTGGGGACAGATCAACTTTTGATTTAAGCTAGAATTATCATATGACAGGACAAATAGTTAAGCTTAAATTATTCTACTTGACTTACATAGTGAAAAGATAATAAACTATTCAATTTAAGATCCTTTCAATAATATTCGGGATAAAATGTACCACAAGTTTCCTATATATAATTGGTGTGTGGCACGACAAAACCGCGCTCCACTAAAGCGCGCCCGATTAAACCGCGTCGCTGACATCATCAGCAGGGCGACAACAGCGACCGCGGAGAAAAAAGGGCGCTTTAAATAGCGCTTTGAAAGCAAGCCGATTCACGTTAAGGTAAGGGTTAGGTTTAGGGTTAGGTTAAGGGTTAGGGTTAGGGTTAGGGTTAGGTTAAGCGTTAGGGTTAGGTTTAGGGTTAGGTTAAGGGTTAGCATTAGGTTTAGCGTTAGGTTAAGGGTTAGGTTTAGGGTTAGGTTTAGGGTTAGGTTTAGGATTAGGATTAGGATTAGGTTTAGGGGGGTTAGGTTTAGGTTTAGGGGTTAATTTTAGCTTTAGCGTTCGCAGCGTGCTTTTTTCGTCGCACTGTGATGACGTCAGCTACGCGGTTTCGTCAAGCGTGCTTTAGTCGAACGCGGTTTTGTGGTGGAACCAATTGGTGAGTAAGAATAGACATACACTGATCTGGAGAGCCAAGGTGGCGCAGTGGTTAAATGCAGCACTGCAGGCTACTGCTAGATCAGCAGGTCAGCGGTTCAAATCTCACCGGCTCAGGGTTGACTCAGCCTTCCATCCTTCTGAGGTGGGTAAAATGAGGACCCAGATTGTTGGGGGCAATATGCTGACTCTCTGTAAACCGCTTAGAGAGGCCTGAAAGGCCTATGAAGCGGTATATAAGTCTACTGCTATTGCTATTGGAGAAATGCCAAAGGCATTGATTTCATAAGAATTTCTGCATTTAAATGCAGAGGCCATCAGCTATGATATTGTGTCCTTAACATAACATAAACATAAAAACAAAAACAACATAAAATATTTAATGTACTTAAAACTTAGTTTTTGTCATCACAACCAGAACTTCTTTTTCTAAGTGCAGTTAATTTTGAATATATTTAGAACACAACAGAAGCAAACTCAGTACTCAAACATATAATCCACTAAAACATTAAGTGTTCCCAAATCACAGTACTTGAATAAATCAATTCATTTCCTTCTCTTCCAAAACTCAGATAGTGCTCTGGGAAGAGACGATTACACAATATTATTCAAATAAAGTTATATAAAAAGTCTAGAGTCTAGAAACATTAATTGCTTAAAATAAATGCAGACATTAAATGACTTTGAAATGCCAGTTTTTGGAGTAGAATTGCTGGAGAGCCAGGTGGCCTCCAGAACAATAAAAGCAATGCGTAATTGTATTCTTTCTTTTTCCTCTTGCTACATAAAAATCAAATCTATGTGGGAACCAGAAACATCTCATTCATATTGGTAAAAGATAAAAGTGAAGATATAACAATCCCAGTACTTGGCCACAGCATGTAGATGCTAAAATTAACTTAACTTAAATTAAAAAAACAATTACATTTAATTTCTTTAAATGAAAAACAATTTAATTTTTAATTTAAATTAAAAACAATTTAATTTAATTTCTTTGGACTATAGCCAAAGGCTAAAATAATATCTGGTGCAAAAACAGAACACAAAGAAAAACAATACTTTTCCATTTCTCTATTAGAACGTGGCTGTTAATTAGTTATGCAACTGAAATTTAGCAATGCTTGAAATGAATTTGGTTAACTTACAACCAAACTATCCTCTGTCACTTGGACTTGAGGGAAAGAGACTGAAACATCTCAGAAAGGAGATATTTCAATAAAGGACTCATTTTTCTCAGTGAAGATCAATAGAGGGTGGTGTAAGTTTAATAACTTATTACGTTTCTAGTTAGCAAAATATGTGCTACTTCCACCAATAAAACTTATATAATGTGACAATGTTATAGATAGTCGTATTACAACAGTTTGTTTAGTGATAATTCAACGTTACAATGGCACTGAAAAAAGTGACTTATAACTGTTGTTCACACTTAACAACCATTGCAGTATCTTCATGGTCATGTAATCAAAATTCAGAACGCTTGGCAACTCACTCGTATTTATGATGGTCCTGGAGTCATGCGATCACATTTTGCGACTTTTTGACAAGCAAATTCAATGGGGAAGTCAGATTCACTTAAAACCATGTTACTACCTTAACAACTGCAGAGATTCACTTAACAAAATAACAATTTTGTTAACAAATAACACTCTGGTTTGGTTCTGCAACCCAACAAGACAGACACAGATTTCAGAGTATAATTAGAACTGCAGAAAAAAAACATTACTACCAATCTGCCTTCCAGTGGTGGGTTCCCACCAGTTCGACTAAACCGGTAGTGGTTTGGTGGCTTGGGTCGCTGGAACTCAGGTCTGCCACATGTCTGAACTGGTTTTCCTGGAGGCACCATCTTGTTTTTTGCTTCTGTACATGTGTGCATCAAGCACACACATCAAGCACATGCATCAAGTGCATGCGCGGGGCCATGAGTCAACCGGGGGTAGCGACTGCTGGAACCCACCCCTGCTGCCTTCCGTTGAGGACCTGTATACTGCACAAGTCAAAAAGAGGGATGTGAAAATATTTGCAGACCCCTCACATCCTGGACATAAATTGTTTCAACTCCTATCCTCAAAACAATGCTATAGAGCACTGCACACCATAACAACTAGACACAAGAACAAATTTTTCCCGAACTCTATCACTCTGCTAAACAAATAATTCCCTCAACATTGTCAAATTATTTACTAAGTCTGCATTACTATTACTATTAATCTTCTCATCGTTCTCATCACCCATCTCCTCCCACTTATGACTGTATGACTGTAACTTTGTAACAATGTATCCTTATTGATTGTTTCCTAGGATGATTCGATTGCTTATTTGTACCCTATGATTATCATTAAGTGTTGTACCTTATGATTCATGACAAATGTATATTTTCTTTTATGTACACTGAGAGCTTATGCACCAAAGACAAATTCCTTGTGTATCCAATCACACTTGGCCAATAAAGAATTCTATTCTATTCTATTCTATTCTATTCTATTCTATTCTATTCTATTCTATTCAAAAGTGGCAAGAAAGGTCGTAAAATGGGGCAAAACTCACTTAACAAATATTTCACTTAGCGACAGAAGTTTGGGGCTCAATTGTAAGTCAAGGACTAATTGTATTGGATAGGATAGTTTCTCCACAAGAAGGGTTAGTACTCTGCCCTAGATGCATAAGAGTACGGTTACACAGATGGAAAAAGTAACATTAAATTTACTTTAATATTAGTAAAGAGAGTCATTTCTGACAGCCAATAGATCCTGTCTACTTATCTATAGGTGCAGAAGGTTCCTCAGAGTGCGAATCAACTAGCACACTAAATTGAAATAGAAACAGGCAGCCTTTCTTTGCGCTGTAGACACAAAATGAGAGGTTGACAACATAATAAACAACTTAGCCCTGGAATCTCTTAGTTCTCAGCAAGACTGGAAATATCATGTCTCCTGAGATCTGCCACTGTTGCATAATGTTCAATTTCCATTTATGAATTTCCCCAAAGGCAAATGGTTGAGAAATAGGTTGGTGACAAGGTAGAAGCCTTTTTAGATATTCATGTTGAGTTAACATTGTCTCGAGGTGTTAGTTTTGCAAGCTTTGCTATAACCATCGCTATGTATGCACTTTATACAGTAATATATAAAATTGGGGGTTATAATTGTCTGATGATCTGCACAGTGAAACTGGATTCACTTTATTGGCACGAAGGATTTTTTTGGTTGAGTTTTTCTCCTTCATGTGCAGTACTTCACATAGGCATATATACTTTATATTTGGAATGATAAACATATTGCCTAAGTTACTAACGTACCAAAGAAATGGGTCTAGGTCAGGGATTCCCTAATCCACGGGCCATGGCCCACTACTAGGCCACAGCTTGATTAAAACCGGGCTGTGGGAAAAATAAGCAAGTGACGCACAAGCAAAGGACACTTGCGTTCGCACAAGTTGAGGTTCACACACGAGCGCAAGTGTCTACCACTCGTGCAAGTAGAGCTTCGTGTGTGAGCTCAAGGACCTTCAGCACATGCATGAAGCTCCATTTGTGTGAGTGTCAGGTGTGCACGTGTCACTCCCACAACTGAGGTTATGTGCATGCGCTTGCCATTCCCCCTCCCCCCGTACTGTGTTGCCAATCTGGAAAGGTTGGGGAATGTTCATTTAGGTCTCTTAGCATTGTATGTTAATACTCCCTGTCAAAGATGCCCAACCTATGACAATAATATGGGCTTTGGATATTGTGCTACTTTTCACTTCTAAATGAAGCCACCACAGTTAGCATGGTTTTCAGAATACCCTGCATCAGCATTTACCATAACATTGATATAAGGCTCTTATATATCGTCTTTGGATTTTAAATATTTGTCAATATAGGTAGTCCTCAAGGACGGTTCATTTAATGTAGATTCAAAGTTACAGTGGCCTTTAAAAAAATAACTTATGACCTATTTTCAAAGTTACAATAGTCACCCCATCCCCACAATCACATGACCGCAATTTGGGCACTTGGCAACTGGCTTTTATTTACATCAATTATAGCACCATGTGATTATATGATCACAATGCCAACTTTTGAAACAAATTGGGGAAGCAGGATTCAATTAATGACATAATTAGTAAAGAATGGTCATAAAATTGATCCAGTCACCAGATGACTCATTTAACAACCACATAGCTTAGCAATTGAAATTCTGGTCCCAACTGTGGTTGTAGGTCAAAGACTATCTGTATTTTCGGAATGTTCTCATGAATCACAAAAATGGTTTTTCATCTGCATCTATATATATATACACATACACACACAAATACATGCACATGTTCAAATACACACAGATATAATCTACATTTTTAGAATGCAAAACAAATTGTTTATACCAGTGGTTGGGTAATACATGCTCACACCTGTGAACTTTATTCATTAATAAATGGAACATTCGGGTTTAATTTATGTTGCCTATATTTTCTTTTATACTTCTCCCTTAACCAATCAAGTACATTTAAAATGTGAAATTAGGATTGTGTAACCTAGGATTGTATAAAAATTTATATTCCTAATATGCTTATTCTTTACGTTCTGCAATACTTACTACTTACTCTTTAGATATTTGGACTGTGTATTTGGAAAATTGCAGTCTAGACTGTTTCAATAGAGATATATAAAGCATGATATTTGAAAGAGTAATTACATTTGATGGCTTGCTAGATTATTTCAAATTTATTATTTCCTATAGTATTGTATATTACAGAAATGTAGATCAAAACTAAGTAAATTGTGTAAAGAACTGCATCTGAATTAACCTATACTTATAGGTTAATTCAGTTGCTATTCTTATATACTATACGGGTAATTATCTGGATTGGAATATGTATGGAATGCATTTTTTACTATGAATCTTCTTCTCCAATATCGATATAATTTCATACTGGAGAAAGGCCAAACATGGAGTCTATATTAATCAAAACTTAGGAAGCTGATTCAAACTTATTTTTTGGCTTGGTTTTTTAGTTAAAATGATTATCTTTGACCTAGTGATATTTGATATGCTTTGTAATTATTTTAATAACTATTTAGAGAAATTCATTCCTATTATTTTTGTGTCCCATTTTATTGAAAATTTGCATGAGTTTACTCTGGCCACGTCTATCCCTGACTTCTATGCATTTTGGAAAACATCTTAAAGTTATTTAAATAAGTTGTTCTAAATTAAAGTTTCAAATCATATGGAAGACTTGAATATTTATGGCTAGAAATATGCAGACTTCTTGTGTAAACTTTTTCAGAATGTTGACAGCAGAATTGGCAGCGGCACCATAACCATAGTTGAAATGAGAAAGAATATAAATATGTTTGGCAATAAAAGGGAGAAAAAAAATCACAAGTTTAATTTGCTAGATATTAAGTCTAGGCAAGTGTGATGATAATATACAAAGAGAAGAAGAAAGGAGTGTAAGAATACTGGTGTGCGGTGATATAAAAGAATATCCCTGTAGATATTCTATTTTGTTTTTCCACTATGTTCCACTACTGAGTTGTGGCAAAAAGAGGTTGTTTTATTTCTCATAAGATAGGTACATCAAAGAACCTACTGCTAGAACACCATAGAATACCAAAAAATTCATGTCACGATTTATCATTGTCTTTGGCATGGTTTTCAAAATGGAATCAGAGAGACATGGATGAATACAGGGGAGAAATGTCTATTTAAGAGAAGTGAAAGTGAAGCCTGGTAATTTTGTATTTGATCTGTCTTGAAGGAAATAAATAAATAAAGCTTTATTATTTTTCTCAGTATGTAGCACAGTATACTCTTTCCGTAATAGACAGAATGACTTTCTGAAATGTAAACTTTTGCAATAAGTTTGAGTTTATTTGAACTGGAAAAAGCAACATTTCTTAGGTTCAATGAAAATCAGTGACTGGATATTTCAGATATTGCTTTTTTCTGATCCCTTAAAACCTGACACTATAATGACAGCTCTTTCCCATGAAATTTACGTAACTATTATAATCCGAAATATAATTTCAGATTCTAAAATGGGTGTTCAATTACAGATAGTCGAACAATTTGTTAGAATTGTTTAAGACATTAGAAGCTACAATGATGCTGAAGGAAAGTGACTTATGACCATTTTTCACACCTATGACTGTTGCAGCCTCCACATGGCTACGTGATCAACATTTGGGACCTTGGCAACTGGCATGTGTTTCTAACAGTTGCACTGTCCTGGGATCACGTGTTCACCATTTGAAACCTTCTCAGCCAGCTTCCAAGAAGCAAAGCTAATGGGGGAATTCAGATTCGCTTAGCAACTATGGCAAAAGGTTGTAAAATGGGGCAAAGCTCACTTAACAACTGGCTTGCTTAACAATCAAAATTTTGGGCTCAACTGGTTGAATAGTTCTAACTCAAAGACTACCTTGAGTTTGGTTTATAAATTGATGCAATACCTGCATATTAATGGATTTAGCAATCATCCATGTATAGGATTGGGAAGCTTTTTCAGATCGCATATTGAGGAAATATTGTAATTGTAAATATTGTAATGGGAAATGATCTATAACAGTGGTGGTGAATCTTTTTGGCACCAAAGGAGCATGCATGCACATGTGCAGCACCAAGTGACAAAAGGGGAGCACTTCGCTTTGCGTGTGCTTGACTGGGCCGCGATCAGGAAGAGGAGCTGCCCAGGGGCCACGTGCATGCCAGAAAAAGAACTTCCGGTTTTTGGTGTGCACATGCATGCTGGCCAGCAAGTCTTCCAGTTACTGCCACGCAAGCCGATCAGCTCTGCAGCTCACATGCTCATGCTGGAAAATGGGAGACTAACTCTTCTGGTTTCCAGCACTGCCGCACACACAAAGGCCAGCTGATTGTCACATGCAAAAACCCCAAAGAGGAACGGGCGATGTCGCATGTGCCAGGCGACATGGCTCCATGTGCCACTTCGGGCATGCATGCCCTAAGTTTGCCATCATGGATCTATAAAATACATACATCCATAAAAATTATCCTGAAAAATAGCTTCACTTTGGAACATTTTTTTCATAAAAGAATTAAACTCAAATTTGTATTGAGTTTCTGATGGATCTAATCCATCACTACTGAAGATTTACCCATCCTATAAAGGGATATTATAATTTAATCTATATGAATTCCTTACGTAGGGAAAAATGGATGATAGCTTTCCATTGAAAAATGTCTTATAATGCCATACCAGTAAGAGATACATTGCAGTACTGTCACGGGATTTAACTTCTCATTGCGGTTAGTTATTATGTTATTGTTTCTGCATAAGCCATAAATTATTATTTATTTCTGAGAACTTGAAAGATGAAAGCACTGAAGCTCCAAACCAATAACAGTGTTTTAATCTTTGGATAATTTTGATGTCCCTGTGAGATAGTCTTGCTGCAGATACGGCAACTACTTTGATATAACAAAGTTTTGGTCCTATAGCTAATAGCTTTTTAGAAAATCTTCGCAGAGGGCAAGGCATACAAATCTTTGGGTCCTTGAATCAATCCTTAGATCTAACACTCCTACATTCTAGATATTAATGCAGCTTTCTCAGTGGTATGGCAATCTAAAGTTTGTCAAGCTAGCTAAGTAGTAGAGCTTCCCTTCTCTGTTAGAAGCAGATGAGCTGTCCCATTCATCTTCCTGATATGGCTTGCATCTGGAAGTGTGGGATGTCAATATTAATAACAAAACTGTTCTCACATTCCCCCCCCCCCGCATCACTCTGAATTGAAAATTACTTTTGAATATATGACACCGAAAATCATGATTAAACCATTCAAACAAGGCAGGCCTTGAGCTTTGTAGGCTCCTCCAGAGACAAAGCCCAACTATTTTTTTATACCTCTCCTTGGCAGAATCTGGACTAGAAAACACACATGCAGCATGTTCCATATTCTCAATTCAGTACGTTAAACATAGGCTGGAAGTGTAAATAGTTGCCTTGGAAACACTCTATTTTCACAGAGACCTTGTAACATCTAGACCAGTGTTATGGCATGGTGCTCTACTGACAATCAAGAGAAAAGGAATCCTGAATCCTCTGAGATGAAAACCTGAGGAGAGAAACATTTAGGGTGAGAGCCTGGGACTCTCTTATTAGTGGTCAGAACATGCTACTCTGAAAACATCTTTTTGGGTCTCAACATAGAAATGAAATGTCAGTAAGTATATTAATAACAGTGGTGGGTTCCGGATCCTGTTCCAACTGGTACAGTTGGAACGGGCCCGGTGTTGCCCACATGGACGCACGCAGTGCACGCACACACATACACTGTGCACGCATGCGTCGTACCTGCCAGCGACACTTCTGCAAGCTTCCGCAACGCTCCAGCTGCTCAGCGGAGTATTGCGCAGACACTGCACATGCACAGAAGCACCAAAAGATTTAAAGGACAGGTAAGGAGCTCGGGCGGGCGGGTGGTCCCTCCAGAGCACCGTACCAGAACGGTACCTGGTTCTCTGGGCAGGCTCCGGTACACCCGTACCGGGGCATACCGCCTGCAACCCACCACTGATTGATAATGTGATATCAATTGACCTTACTTTACACAAAACGTAGATGGCCTAGATATCAGCTTTGAAGCCCCACTTAGAGGTTTACAGCACATGAAGAAACTGTTTTTACAACCACATTTGTGAAACTCTTGGATGGGAGTCCACCTGAAAATCCCAGAGCTGAGGACTAAACTGCAAAGAAAAAAAACCTTGATAAGTTATTGATTAAACATTTCCATATTGCTGCCAAGAATATTCACCAGGAATCAAGTTTAATGAAATGAAATTTTAATACAATGAACTATGTGATAGGCAGTGGTGGGTTTCAATTTTTTTTACTACTGGTTCTGTGGACATGGCTTGGTGGCTGTGGCATGGTTTGGTGAACATGGCAGGAGAAAGATACTGTCAGCCTCTGTAAAATCTCCATTCCCATCACACTCCTGGGGAAGGTTACTGCAAAATCCCCATTTCCTTCTGATCAGCTGGGACTCGGGAGGCAGAGAATAGATGGGGGTGGGGCCAGTCAGAGGTGGTATTTATCAGTTCTCCAAACTACTCAAAATTTTTATTACTGGTTCTGCAGAACTGGTCAGAACCTGCTGAATACCACCTCTGGTGCTATGTGTAGACTTGCCAGAGGCATCTGGTTGAAAGCAGCAAGAACAGAACTTTGGTGTTCAACAGGAAAGACTCTATATTAAGATATTTATCTTGCACGAATCTATAATCTATCACAATCAGTATATCCCAGTCTATAAAGTAATACAAGCACTATCCTATATGTTAATTATTATTGTATTCAGACCAGAGTGAAATGACAGCTATCATTTTTAGGTTGGTGTTGGCCTTCATTATATATCTAGTTCTTCCAAAGAACCTAGGATGTTGTATTTAGTATTTAGTATTTATTGATGCTTATAGGCCGCCCTTTTCCCTGAGGGGACTCAGGGCGGCTTACATAAAATAAAGGGGGGGGGGGTATACAGACAATAGACACAACAATACATAGAAGTAAAATAGTAAACAACATTCATTCAGTATATGTGCAGATTCAAGATGTGCTGCCTTTTGTAACTGACAAATGGAAATGTTGTCAATGCACCTATTTCCTAAGTACCATCCAAGGTCTTTCTTGGTATGGTATTTCTGATAACCACTGAGATCACTACAACCGACTTATGCTATAACCTTTCAATTTATTGTCTTCAACTATTCTCCAATTATTCAGCCATAGGTTCAGTCTGGATTTGGTATTTTTATCTACCTAGCAAATTCTTCACAAGGACCTGGGGTAGGCAAACGTGGATGCTTGATAGTGTTAAAGATATCATCATGGAATGTTAAGCTGTTCCAAGTAAAGCTGTCTTTTGCAATTGATGAAGATAATCGTGTCAATGCTGATAGTGTTCAAGTGATGCTCCAGGTGTTTTGGGGTACCACCCGAGGCACCTATTACTATTGGTACTATCTTTACTTTAGCTTCTTTATTTTCTATTACTTTGGATATTTTATAATACACAAGTTCTTTATTGTTATGATTATTACATTAAAGAAAATGAATTATTTTATACTAGTTTAGTGCTCTTCACTTTCTTTTAGATTTACAGAGGCATTACATAGTAAATACAATCTCATGGCTGCAGCTAAACATCTTTTTTTTAAAGGTTTGTAGTTACAAGAATGCATTTAGATGAGCCTGTCTTAATCACATGGTGAGAAAATTGAGATGATGATTCAAACCCCAAATATTATTTTCTAATTATGAAAATGTTCACCAAATGTGTTTCAAACTTTCTATTATCTATTTTAGCAGCTACGAAATTCATAATATTTATTGTCTGGTTGGGTGTTTTTGCAGATTATGTATATTTAGAGTTACATCTTTAAGGTATTTTTGTCTTCTGAAAATTAAAAACTTGCACTTCATTGCATATGTACATCTTACACATATATTTTAATGTATATTAATAGTTATATATTGCCAATTGGTTTCTCATTGACATGTTCTAATAAGCTAACCAAGAGATTGTTAAACTATGACCCACAACAATTAGGCAGTATTTCTTCTGTTATTGTACCATTATAGTTGGTATATTACAACAAACATTACTTTTTCTATTTCTTTTTCTCTCCAAATATAAACTCTTTTTTCACTTCTCTTTATTTTTTCTGCTCCTTAGTGTCCTTGTACATGTACTATAAATTGAAAGGATATTTTAAATAGCTAAATTATAGATTTTAAAAGTTTATTTTTCCTCTGAGAAAGACGGGTGGAAATAATTTAAAATAAATCAAGGCATGTATATTGGAAACGAGGCAAACAGACTACAAAAGCAATTAAAATTTTTATGCTAAATGCTTTCCTTAAAAAAATATCCTGGGTATTCAATATGGCAGTCAGAATTATGTTGCTGGAAGGAAAATGAAAATGAAAGTGTCTCAAAATATTTAACTGTAGTTCCTAAGACAATGAACTTGTCGATCAGAAAGGTTGGCAGTTCAGCGGTTCAAATCTCTAGTGCCGCGTAACGGAGTGAGCTCCCGTTACTTCTCCTAGCTTCTGCCAACCTAGCAGTTCAAAAGCATGTAAGAATGCAAGTAGAAAAATAGGAACCACCTTTGGTGGGAAGGTAACAGTGTTCCATGCACCTTCAACGTTTTGTCATACCGGCCACATGACCACGGACAGTATCTGTGCACATGCCTGGACATCCAAACATCAGATATATGTATTCACAATTCTTCTGCAGATCATAAGCAAGACAGAGAACTGATAGGGGCAGAGAATGGATAGTTTACTTTATCTTTGTGATTATCTCAAAATGCATCTTTTTTTTTAATTGTTCTTTCTTAAAATCGAGGGATCTTGTTTAAAAGGAAACTGATTTAAGATCTAACCATTTTAGAGATAATTTGCTCATATAAAACAGTGGTATGAGAAATGTGTTCCTTTGCAGAGCTTGTCCTTCCAAATATGTCATTCAGTTTTCATTAATGTAGCTATTCCCAACCTGATGCCCTCCAAACAAAGATTAAAACTTCCACAATCACCATGCTGGCTGGGACTTCTAAGAGTTGCGTTCGAGACATCTGGACAGAGCCATGTTGGAGAAAAATCCAACAGAGATTAAAGTCCTTGTAACAATGAGCTTTGATAGGCTATCTTTTTTTAAAAACAATTTTTATTTGTTTTGGAACAAGGACAAACAAACATAAAAATAAAAAACCCATCTTCCATTACAAATTGTAGAAAGTGTGTCAGTTGGTTACAGTATTTCCATGCATCACTTCCATAGTCATCACCTGCTTTTCATATCAAATCGCATATTTTAAATTCACCTATATTCATGTATATCACAATTATTATATCTCAACCTTAATTTGACTATAATTGTTTTTACATTCTTTTATATATAATATCCAAAATCTAGAATAGGATTATATGATAACATTCCATTAAATCATCCTAAAATCATCCAATCCAATACATCTTTATAACATATTTTAGATAAAGCTTTTAAACCTCCTCTAATTATCTCCATATATTGTTTATATAAAATTTCATATTATCGAACTAATATGTCTATATGTATTGTTATCATTATTAATCATTATTTAACTATAGCTATTGTCGCTTCATTTTATACATACTACTAGTAAACTAAATTTAGCTTAATTTTTGTTATACATTTTCATTGCATCAACCTGTATCCCTCCAGCAATAGTACGGTCTTATATCTCTTGCCATTTGTAGTATTAATGTTCTAATTACTTTCTTAATAAATCTTGCAAATCTCCTTTGGCAACATGCTGTTCCTTTCATATCTCACAAAAGCTTGAAACCCAACACCTGCTCTTTCCATCAGCTTATCTTTGGTTATCGCTAGTGCTTCTATCAAGGTTTCTCTCCTTATCTCCACCAACTTTTCTCTCTTTTCTTCTTATGTGCTTTGAAGTCTGGGGTAGAGTTCCAATCCATCCATCTCCCCTTTCCATATTCCGCTCTTGCCATTACCAACCACTCTCACTTTGTTGTCAGTATCCATAGTTTTCTTATCTTTTTGCTCATTTTTTTCTTCCATCTTTTGAACTCTGTCCTCTACTTTCCTCATTTGGTAAACTTCCTCAGTTTCTCCATTAGATTTTTCTGTTTTGTATTCCATATTCTCCAATCTCTTTTCAATTCTCTCTGTCACAACTAATAGATTTTGAATTTCAAACATAATCATTTGCAATGTTGCAATTTCTTTTTCCTGATCAGCCATTCTTTCAATTTTGCAGACACTGCCACTATAGGGTTCAAGGCTATTTTAATAAACTTCAAATAGGTTCATTTAGGTTCATTCATTTATTATCTTTCAAGTCAAAATGTTGTCTTCTTTCCAATAGCTATTGATACAACTTCCAAAAGGCACCTGTATAAACAACTTGTGCTCTTCCTACTATCACTCTCAGTAAACAAGCTGGAAGAACCTTGAATCTCAAGTGATCAAAGAGAAAGAAGAAAAAACAATGTATCCAGCCTCCAGCCTCTAAGTGGCGGTGTAACTGCTTTTTCTCTTGTTCTTACAACCCTCTTTATAATCCTTCTTATTTTCTTCTTTATACTCCAAGCTTAAGAAAGAAAAAAAAACCTTAAATGGAGATCAAAAACAATCCAATCAAGCATTATAAAAAAAGAAGGAGAATTTTAATCCATAGGTATAAGCAAAAGTGAAAAAAGAAGAAGAAAGAATTAATCCATTCAGTTTAAAAAATAGGGAGCCCCTGCAAAAGTTCCACCTGTGAAAAAAAAAGAAATTAGAAACTGGATAACACACTAAGTTCAATGTAGATCGATCTCGGTGCCTACAGTCTTCTGTCTTCAATCAACTTAATTTTTTTTCTTGGGTAGTCTCTTCCTCTAATAATAAAATTTCCTCACCAATTTGACACACTTTCTCTTTCCGCTTTCTTCCCATCCCATCTTCAGCAGCTTCATTAGCTGCGTTTCTTTCACCAGAAAAAAAGGCTATTCCTGGATCTTTCAGGGACTTTGCGATGTCCCTGAGATCAGCAGGAGGTGCCCTTCTCAATCACCATCTCTGCGGGATGGTTTAGGTCCAAATGGACCGTCCAGTGGCAGGAATTCAACTGCGATCTCAGAACACTAAGATAGCACGTTGTGCCATCGCGACATCAGCTCTCCGATAGGCTCTCTTTTATTTTCCAACAAATGGTAAACTCTGCCAAAGCAGATAGTACAAACCTCTGCTCTGCAGGGAAAGCTGTTTAATATGCAGCATCCTTTATGCAGCCCAGAGATTTTATGATTAAAAAAAGTAAATGCATGTTCTTTTTGCAAAGTTTTAAAAAAGATACAGATAATGTATATGATTGCGTAATCAACCATTTACCTGGGTAAGTGCAATTGTGATCTATCCCGCAAGGGAGGGGGGAAATGGTTCATTTGGATTCATAATGCTATTTAAATTTATGTGTAATTAAAACTATCCATTGTTACTGTCACTAAAGCTTTAAAGTTTTATATGGATGCCTTTCCTAAAATTGATGTAGTTAAGACTTATAGTAATAATATGATTATTACCGTAACGACCTCAAGATTATTTACTTGCAGCATGGTTTTAGGATAGGATAGGATAGGATAGGATAGGATAGGATAGGATAGGATAGAGTAGAATGTTATTGTTGGAAGGGACCTTGGAGGTCTGCTATTCCAAGCCCTTGCTTAGGCAGGAAACCCTATACCATCGCAGACAAATAGTTGTCCAATCTCTTTTTTTTAAACTTGCAGTGTTGGAGCATTCAAAACTTCTGCAGGCAAGTTCTTCCACTGATTAATTGTTCTAACTTTCTCCTTAGTTCTACGTTGCTACTCTCCTTGATTAGTTTCTATTCATTGCTTTTCTCTTTTCTATTGGTTTTGAGGAGAACCTTTATTTTAATTTCAATTCAGATTGTTTTTAATAGCAGAGAAGCAGCATGACAAGGGTACAATGGAAATAATTAAGCTACCTTTTTCTTCTCATTGAATAATAATTAATATTAGATAGGAGCACTGCAGTGGAAGTAAAAAAGAAGAGATGAGGGCTTCAATTGTGTGACTAAAGTCCTATCCCTTTTTACATGGAACGTGCAATATTTTAAAAGAAAGAGTTGAGGTTTCTTTGCAGCCACCATTTTGACTTTTTTTTTTTTACTTTCTCCCTTTAGTTCCCTAGAACTGAATCAGACTGTTACAATCTCAAATTATTATTCTTATTAAACAGTTAATTTCACAAAACTGAACACTGGTGAAGAAAAAGAAAAGGCAGAGGACAGAATATAATATTCTAAATAAATATGGTAACGGAGCAAAAGTAGAGGGCAAACTATATATAACATTTTAAATAAATCCTATAAGGGATGAAATAAAGAGTTTTTTCATTGCTTTGAGGCAAAATTTATTACATGTGCTTAGATTTTTATCATCTTCAGTACGACCTCTAAAGGACCAGAAAAGGATAATGCAATATGATGATTCATGCCTGCTGTCTCATGAATCCATTGGTAAGTTTATACCAAACAGAGTCATAATAAAGTATGCTGGGTTTGGGACACTATAGTAAATAAATCCTGGTGTTGTGCAAAACCATCAACAGTTAACAAACCATACATAAGCCAACTTTGACTGAACCATGGGATGTTTTCATGAATATGCATAATGTATATGGATTGCTTTTGGTTTGAGACGCTATTGTAATTCACTAATATGGCTTACTATTACCATACTTCTGGCTTGCTCAGCTAAATTTCCTGAATTAATCCTGCTTTAATATGCATATCTCCTTGAACTCAACAGGCAATTGTTGATGGTAAGAATATATTGCTATAGAGATTGATAAAAGCAAAAAAAAAAATTGTATTTTTAAATTTAGTTGTTTAAAAAATAGCTGTAAATAGTGTTTCCCTTTCAAAACCAAAAGAGATTTAGTTTAGTCTAGTGGGTAAGGCGTCAGGCTAGAAAGCAGGTGGTTATAAGTTCAAGTCCCTCCTTAGCCATGAAAGATATCTGGGTGAATTTGGGCCAATCACCTTTTCTCTGCCCAACCAATCTTACAAGGTTGCTGTGGGGAAAACTGAAGGAGGAAGTTTGAATATGTTTTCTCCCATGAGTTATTTGTAAAAATAATATAAAGGCAGGATACAAATAAATAAATCAATAAATAAAACAGCACAATATCCATTGCCACAAATCTAGTCACCCATGCTGTCTTTTAATTTTTTTAAAGTATCAGTAGCTATTGAATGTGACAATTATAAACATCCCATGAAAATCTGTTTTTTCCCCTATTACCATAGGTCAACTGAAAACTAAGAGAACACACCTGATTAACGATCCCTTATTTATTTAAAAATCAGTTATTGATTCTGATATCTACTGTCCACTAGTTGTTCATATATGTAACATACTTTGGCCAACCCATTAAATAAAACTATATAGCAGTTAGCAATAGCAGTTAGACTTATATACCGCTTCATAGGGCTTTCAGCCCTCTCTAAGCGGTTTACAGAGTCAGCACATCGCCCCCACAGTCTGGGTCCTCATTTCACCCACCTCGGAAGGATGGAAGGCTGAGTCAACCTTGAGCCGGTGAGATTAGAACTGCTGAACTGCAGATAACAGTCAGCTGAAGTGGCCTGCAGTACTGCAACCTAACCACTGCGCCACCTCGGCTATATAACCAGTAATCAGTAATATAAGAATGAAAATGAATGCATGCCTTTTGGGCACTCTGCATGTGAAACAAGAATAGACAGCATTGAGTCTTCCCATTATTCTTTATATTTTGAAAGCGATCCCACTGGGCATAAAAAGAGGTATATCAGACGTATATCATACTCATGCTGATAACCTTCCAACAAGGTTAAAGAGATGCTGCACTGCTGGGAATTGAAAGCCTACCTTCATCTGCCACACCACCAAGCGTGAGAAATTCTAGAGTCCCAGTTTTATTTCTCTCTTTTTTGTTAATAATTTTACTGCCATTTGTAATAAGCATATTAAAAAAAACAGATACAAACCAAACTAGAAGAAAAACAGAAAAACAAAAGTCTAGAAGATGCAAAAAAAAAAGAAAAGAAAAAGAAATTAGAAAAGAAAAAAAGCAAGAGAGATGATAATAAAGACAAGCTTCCAACCTTTATCACACCAAGCATTAGCACATATATTAACTTTTCATCCTCTTTTAAAATTACAGATAAAGAAAACTTTTGTCCCCATTGACTAAAGTGTTATCTATTTACAATTCAGAAATCATTATTTTTGCCTTCAGCAAAAAATCCATTAGGAGTTACCATAAATATTGAACAATTAGTTTATTCCTGGTCAAATGGTCCAACTTTATATTCCCATTTTCATTTTTTTCATTTTCATTTTTGCTCCTCACAATCTTGACCTTTAAATCATTTCTACAGCATTGCAGGATTTGATCTTTCATCACTCTTTGGCATTTAAAGGGGATCTTCAAAGCATTCACCAGCCTCCCATAAAGAGATATCATCCAGAATTTCTTGTCTCAGCTGTTGTATGCCCAGATGCTTTTATCAATTTATCTTTTGTACTCCCATTTTGGTAATCTCAATTTTGTTATATTCTTTGTCTTTTAACTCTATTATACCAATGTCAGGTAAAAGATTTTTTTAAAGTATTTTCAAGTTTTTCTCATCATCTTCAAATGTTTATCCATTGAAATCTGTATCCATAATACTGATATAATAGTTATTAATATTTCAGTCCATGTTTCTTTAAAAAAACTCTTTTTAATATTATATCCTGCTTACCCATTTTAATTTTTTACTTCCTGGTCCTTTAGTTCTATCTTCATCTTCCTTTAGTTCTATCTTATAATTGTCATCAAGTCTCAATTCCTAATATGGATTTTGTTCCATTTCAGTTGTTTTTCATGAATATATCGTATGCTTGTTTTTCAAAGTTTGTAGCAAAAGTAACCAATATTCCAAATCTGTGTGGTCTCTCAATCAGGTCAAAACTCTTAAACCAAGTCCTTTATTTTTGCTTTTTCTCAATGTTATATTATTTTACCTTCTGCCAATGCAGGTGGAGTGGGTCAGTTCCATTGGAAGAGAGATTACTCAAGCAACTTGGCCCCATGCGATGCAGGGCATTAAAGGTAATAACCAACACCTTGAATTGCACCCAGAAGCAAACCAACAGCCAGTGTAGTCTGTGGAGCAGTGGTATAACATGGGCTATCCCAGGGTTTCAGGAACTGCCTGCACTGCCACACTCTGCACCTGTTGAATGCTCTTCAAGGGTATTCCCATGTAGAGCACATTGCAGTAGTCTAAATGTGAGATGATCAAAGTTTAAGTGATTGAATGCAGGGATTCCCAATACAGGAAAGGCCACAATTGGTTGTGTAAAGGCTCTCCTACCTATCTACATTTGCGAGTCCAAATTACAAACCGGGTGTGTCTGGGGTAGTAAAGAACTAAAATTGTTAAAGCCCTGGATCTTGAAGCTTCAGGCCTCAATTCCATTTTGTCAGAGTTCAGCTGAACCTTGCCCCCCCCCTCGCCATATCCAGGCCCCTGTAAGTCTCTAGGCACTGTAAGAGGGCAGCAATAGCATCACTTAGATCACCAGATGTGGAAATATAAAGTTATGGCTCATCAGCGTATTGATGCTACCTCAACCGATGACAGCAAAGGATCTCAACCATTTTCATGCAGATGTTAAAAGGAGGTATTGATTCTGTTACATATTATGATGAACTTCAACAATATTTTAAAGTGAAAAGCAGAAGCAGAATTTGAACTTATATGAAATCCAATTACTGAAAAGCGTTTTTAAAAAACGCTGGAGGATAGGAGGTCAAGATATTTGAATGTTCTATTAATTAATGCTGTCTCCCTGGCAGCATCTGATCTTTGAAAAACTATTTGCAATCCATGCCAGATCTTAGCAGTAGAATCATTAACAGCAAAAATCAGAAGCACAATAATAACTGGCAGCTGTGATTTCACAGTTGTGTATATAATCAACATGATCATAGGTTCTTGTGAAGAAGTATATGAAACCAACATCAGCTGAAGATTTCTCATTTTTGTGGATATAATAATCATAGCAGCATAATTTCTTATTTCTCATTTTGACATGCACTCAACATCTTGTAAGCCCACTTAACAGATCTGTCCCAAGTAAAAACATTTCCAATTCATTTAGAAGAAAATAATTAGTCCTGGTGAATTATAAAATGGTCACATTTCTAAACAATAGATGGCCATGTTACTTACAAAAGCTGTGCTAAAACTCACCTTTCAGTGATAATGATGTTCAGTTTAATTAGACATAATCTTTGCCTTCATTAGCTATTAACTTTATATACAGATAAACTTAAGCATAATGTGTACTTTCATTATCATATAATTGTTATTTTAATTATTATATTATGAGCAATATAATATAGCACATATTTTTACTTCTTCACATTAGCAAGCAATTATTTCTAATGCCTCCTGTAATAATCTACCCACCCACAGAGGCCAAATTATTAATGCTTTCATATTATTACTGTGGTCATGTTGTATGTGTCAATAAAATTGGTTAGAGAAAGTGATCTGAATTCACAAACTAGGGCATGTTGTGTAACTCAGCAAATATTACTTGGGAGCAAACTGGAGAATAGTGAATTAAATTAGGCAGATATGTGACTAGTAACTTCCATTTGAATTTTAGCTTGATTTAATATAGTGTCCTCAAGTTTAGCAGGTAGCGCAGTGGCTAAGACTCTGGGCTTGTCAACTAGAAACCCAATAGCCTAGGTTTGAGACCTGAGTGCTACACGATGGGGTAAGTTCCCACCCTTGTCCCATCTCTTGCCAACCTTGCAGTTTGAAAGCATAGAAATAAAAAAAAAATAGATGGACTAAATAAATAAATAAATTATCACTTTGGTGGGAAGGTAACAAAGCTCTGTGACATCATGCTGTCTATATGACTGCAGAACTGTCTGGCTCAATGGTCTTTTAATGGAGATGAGCAACGTCCCATACAGTCAAAGAATGACTTTGATGGACTTATTCAGGTGCTTTACCTTTGCAAAAAAAAAATTACAACCTTACAGTGATTTATTCATTTATACTTTGCCATCCATGTTTGTGTCACTAAGCTCTTCAGTTTCTGAGGTAAAATATTTCTTAGTACATGAAATCCCTGGAGTAATTTTTTAAAGCTTAAGCTAAGCAATTCCATAAAAATTAGAACATTACTAATGATACTTATATATGCATCAATTATGAGGTGGGAGTAGTAGTTCTGCAATTTCTGCTAAAATGATTAATTACTTTATATTGTCTAAAAACTGATAAGACCTTTATTTAAGTAAGCATAACAGAATGGGTAGATTTCATTAATACTGAGAGAAATTATTAATAAAGTATCACACAAAACTAGGCAGAATGTGGTTATATAGAAATCTAATGTTATAGCTAATATTTCTCTTCCAACTTTAATTTTACAATAATATAGTATTTTTAAGTCTCTGTGACTTGTGGGATTCAAGAGCACATGAATCTTTTATCATTTCAGATCACAGACAGTGAGCAGCTGAGGGGCACCTTTTGAGTGAACATTTCATCCTACTGAATCAAAAGCAATTACAAGTATAATTTCAGATTTTTACCTTAAAATAAAACCCCTAAATTTCCATAAAGAAACTGTGCAACAAATAGAATACTATAAAATTGATAAGGCCACTTTAAGGTGTGATTGCATGATTATTATTTGTGATAACAAAATTAATGAAGATTTTCCTCAGCTCTTATCATCCGAATTATTGTCAGAAAAGAGGTCTTTAATCTTTATTTTGGTGTGAAACCTGGATCTACCGGCATTATGTAATCTGGAAAGTATCTTCAAAGAATGACTTTGATTGACTTATTCAGGTGCTTGCATTTATTCATTTAGACTTTGCCATCAATGTTTGTGTCACTAAGCACTTCAGTTTCTGAGGTAAAATATTTCTTTGTACATGAATGTAATTGGATGCAATTTTTAGTGGCAAAAATGCCAAGAATTTCTCTCACACGTAAATAGAATTCAAACAAAATATAAAAATACACAGCATTAAACAAAAGATAAAAGCATGACACTGAATCTCTATTGTACAAGCAGATATTCTTCTTGGTGTTATATTTACTTTTAAACATTTGAAATGGACATAATTTCAAGGCTGCTTTTAAGTTTCTTCAATAAGATCTCGCTCATCTGAGTCACTGTTCTTCACAGTTTGTGAATTTTCACTTGGCCAAATAAGGTGTGTTAAGGTTGCGTTAACTTACATAACTACTTTTTTTAGTGTTTTTTTTTTGCTTTTTCTATAATAAAATGTTTAAGCTTCTTTATTTGTGATTGCAAAGAAAATGCCCCTTAAAATGTGCACATTGTCAAATGTTTCTCCAAATTACCATTTTTTGCACTACAAGAGATACTGCAGATTAAATAAATATACTTTATAAAAGAAAAACAAATCTGAAAAATCAATAAAAATAGTAACGTCTTTTGAAAATAAACATGATGGACTTGCCTATGCACTTATAATGTCAACAATAGTACTTTCATTCCACACTAGTCACCAATATTGTTGAAGAAAACAACAAGCATATTTACTTTTGACAAATAAGAGAAAGAGAAGTAGGAAATGCTAGTAGTTCAATTTATTGTGAAGAATATTCTGAAAGAATCTCTTTCTGGTATGTTGTGTGGTGGCACAGTGGTTAGAATGCAGTATTGCAGGCTAATTCTGCTGACTGCCAGTAGTTTGATTCTCACCAGTTCGTGGATATTGCTGAAGCAGAAGTGAGTTACTCTCTGAGGATGGTGGTATATAAAGAATGTTATTTGCAGGAAGATGCACAATTCTTGCAGATGAACGCATCAATAAGTTATATAGCTTAGCTCTGCTCTAGATACATCATGTATCCAGGTTAGAAAACATTTCCCATACTCTAAATCTCCTTAATTTTCCTTTTATTGGCATCCAGTCTGATGTACATGATTGATAGAACAAAAACAAGCACATAAAACGTGCAAGGTTGATGAAATAACTAAACCAACATTAAGAACAATTTAAATTTATTCAAACTGGCAAGAAAAACATTGGGCCTTTAGATGGGGAACAGTTTGAAAGGAAACGGTTTGAAAGAAATGATCAAGAAGAATATCAGATGCAGAAAACAAGTGAATTCTTTATATGATTGAATTATTGCAGGGAACAAAGTACAAATACCTGAGTCTGTATTGATTTTCTCAAGGAGACAACTGGGACAATTAAAGTAAATTAAAGTTGCAAGAGAAAAACTTGAAAAATTACATAGGAGCAAAGAACTGGTCCTGATGGCATCTGTCTAAGAGTTCCCTAAGAACACAAAATTGCTGACCTCTTAATAAAATTATATAACTTGTCCCTCAGTTCTAATAGAAGATGAGAAAATAGCCAACATTAAACTAGCTTTTAAACATAAGACACAGAGGACATACAAAAATTGTAGCTCAACTTCACAGGAATGTCACCATTCTCAGAGAGGAATAAGCCTTGCTAAGAGAAATCAGCTTGGATTCTGCAGAGGTAAATTCAGATACTTGGACTTTCAACAAGTTTTTGAGAATTTCATCAAAGATTCATCTACTGTTATAGGCTAACAGTCAGACTTAAAAACTGAAAACAGAGTACAACAAAGTGGACAATTTTGTCAATTGAGACAGATAACAAGCTCCATAGGGATCTGTGAGATTTTTACCCTTTTTCATATCTTAAGTTAGGGGTAAGTAGTGATAGGCCAGGATGATATGGCCTCAATTTGGGAAAACATTTCTCTACATACCACTTACAAAGAAAAACGATTAGAGAATATAAAGTAAGAGTCACCCAGCTGGCAACTGTGAGTAACTGATTAAGATGGGCCTGCTCCAACAGGACTACCAAACTGTCTCTTCATCTTATGAGAAAAAAACATTCAATTTATGTTTCTGATTGATTGGCTCCATGCTATGAAAGAGATGGGTGCCTCAACCATGAAGATATAAATATTGACAAAGAAACAACAGGCATAAAAACCCCTATTGATTTGATCTAAAATCTGGTTTTCTGCAAATGTCAGAACATGACATTTCCCTCCCTCCCCCAATTTACTTTCCACTGTAATCTCCTACCATAGCATGCGCTACTCCATAGAAACATCTTTTGAGCTTGATCTAGAAGAGGCTTAATTCTCTTCTTTTAGCACAAGTGGAATTCAACTGAATATAAATATAATGTAGTAGAAGCAAATTGCCCTTTTAATGTAGTAATCCAGTGACTTAAGAATTGAACAGAGTAAGTCCCCATAGCCATTTTTCAACTATTAAATATAAAAATGAATGGATGTAGCCCATAACCTAGTCTCATAAGCACTTCTCTTTTTATAGAACATTGTACAGCACTTGTCAATTTTTTCAGATACAAATTTAGATTTTATCCAAAGTGATAGCCCTGGTTGATTAAACAAAAAAATGAAGAAAAGATAATAAACACATGTAAATTGTTTCACATTAATATAACCCCACGAATCTATACTCAGAAAACACTGCACTTTGTTCAATGGACTAACATCTAGGTAAAAAACAAACAAACACAATATTGCACATATCATACAATCCAAATATGCTCAGATATTTTGATTATAAAAATGTAAATGAAATATAAATTATCTGCGCACCAAGAGCCATGATTTTCATAAAGTTGCTCCAAAGTATATTCATTTTCTAGAATGTAAAAAAAAAACCAGAGTTCTTAGCATAATAAACATAAATGTGTTTATTCATTAAGAATGGCTTTATAAAGAAACATAAAAAAACTTAATAATAAACTAGGAGATTTAAGTTTAGAACTTTAGAAGGACTACTGTAAGTTTTTTAGTTAATTCCTGATTTGTAGTGGAAAGTGCCTGATTATCAGGCTCAAACTCAGAGACAAGATGAGACATCCATTTTTTTATTTGTTTACCCCAAATGGACTCACACATTGATTTCCTTCCAACACACACAAACCACCAAAAATTATCAGACATATTGCTAGCATCTCAGAGTTTTGGAGGATGCATTTTAGCATTAGATCTTCTCATACTATGTAGCATTTAAAACACTTAAAACTGCTTATTTAGAGGATGCAATTTGTGTTTTATAATGAAACAAAATCTATTTAATTCATTAATTTGTTGTGGTTTTGTATTTTCTCATCAATAAAGGACTCTTCTCAGACAATGGGGCAATTAGTCATTCCATTAATGATGATGAACAAAACCATTAAGGAAGTATTTTGGGAAAATATTCAGATGTTTCTGACTACATCAAATCTGGAATTTGGATAAATGATGAATGTAGTGAAGTACATGTTCTCACACACAAAAATATAAACTATTCAAAACAGAATTTTATTTGGAAGTCTATCTAGAGGGAAGAGTGAAACAAAATTCAACATTATCACTCAATATACATCTACTAGGAAGCATTTATACAAATACAGATATATTATTAAAAAGATCAAAATACCCTTGAGTTGGGATCAACTTTACTAAGGAATATGATCTGATCTCTGGAAAAACACTCATTAAATGATTTTACATTTTGAGGCATAAAGTTGATGTTTATCTTGGAAGAAAGAATATAATGCTAAGCAAAATTTGGAGAATTACAGGTTGTTATGGTAGACTTCCTCAACTTGGCACTTTCAAATTGGTTGTAATACAATTGTAGAATGGAATTTCTAATGAGCCTAATAAACATACTGAGGGTTGTACTTTGAAAATGATTGGTTCAGAAAAAGCAAACAAAGAGCTCAATCAGAAGACTTTCAAAGGAGTCTTCATGCAGAACTAAGTAGTTATGAGTCTGGTTAGCACCTGAACTTAAAATCATGACCTACCATCCTGAAATGAAAGATAGAAATGAGGTTGAAAAGTGAGATAAATATGATACACCTATACAAGACCTACTTTCAGTAACACTCAGACTCACAACTGATTGGAAAATGAATATCAAAAAAAATTATTTTGAACAAAACAAAGAGTTGAAAAACTCTTCTTGGATGAGAAGCAAAATGTCTTCAAAGAAAAACTAGAAAGGCCAGTTGCCTCTTGAAAAAGCACCTTTGGGGCAACCATGACCTGGATGACTGAGAATCTCCATAGACATCTGAACTAAATAGTTTTATTTGCTGAATTACTTTAGTCATATGTTATATATGAATTGTTGCAGTAGTAAACCCATTATGCCAATATACAGTACCTAAACAGGTTTCATGAGGCCAGATCCTTGAAACCTGATGTAGAAGTCAATGAGCAGCAAAAAAAAATTATTTATCTCACATGATAAAACATATTTTCAAATCCAAATATGCCACGCTCTCCAGTACATTTATTAAGGATACAAGTAAGAACATTATCCTATAAAACTTACAAGCATTTTTTGCTTTAGGAACTAAATAAAATACTAAATATTCAAATTAGATAACATAGCCATAAGTTCATTTCCAAAGGTAGGGAATAAAGCTTATGTGTTACAAGCATACTAATATTTCCCTGCAAATGTGTTTCTTCTTGAAATATTCTGAATCCAGAAAAAATAAATATTACTCCCACTTCTGGAAAAATTGAAGCTTATCTTAAAATGGAAGTTTGTGAATGGAAAGGACAGAAATCGTAGCGTAGTTGGTCTACTGGAATTTGTGATAATGGGATTAAATTATTTCACATAAAAGATTCACATTAAAAAAGCATTTTGGGATGGATAAATTATAAATTTCAATCAAAAAATAGAAAATAACATGTTAAAAACTAAAGAACTTATATATATATTTGGGATATCTTCTGTAAGGCCTGGATCAAACCAATTAGTCCAATGTATCTGAAACACAAACTGGCTTTTTATGAGTTAGAGCAACTCATAAAGCACCTACCAAATCATAAGCCACCTTGGAATTCCATATATGAAAGATCTTCCATCTTATTAATATTCTGGCATCATTTGTTCATAATTTTCAATTTGTAACAGAAAGGTTACTAACAGAATTACTGAGAGCCAGTTTAGTATCGGGGACAAAGTATCAGTCTAAAAATCGAGAGACTGTGAGTTCTACTCCTGCCTTACAGATGAAGTCAACTGGTGGATTTGGTGTCAGTCAGCTTCTCTCAGTCCTAGGAAATAGGCAATGGCAAAACATTTCTGAAATCCTGCCAAGAAAACTTTTAGTTGTTGTCCAGGCAGTCTTCAGGACTCCATATTGACTCAAAAGCATAATATAAAAATATAATATGATGTAATATAATAATGTAATAATAAAAAATACATAAAATAAAATAGAATAATAAAATAAAGCAGAGTGTAAAGTTTTCCGAGTTCAGACTCTGCCAAGCTCAGAACAGCTGTTTCAAGTGTCCCAAGAAGCCTGCATTTCAAAGTTATGTTACAAATTTCAGAGAAAACAAAGACAGTGCCCAAGTCTATGTAAAGCAACATGTATTTGCTGTGATATTAAAGCATATGGTTGGGAACTGGGGAGTTGAAGAAGTGTTAACGCATCCACAATGCATCAGATCAGAAAGTTGTACCAAGTTTTTGGTATGAAATGAATACTATCTCTGAGATCAGCTGATAGTCACTTTTTGTAATATGTAACGTGTGTAAATAGCTGAATAGAATAGAGACCCTCTAGTCAAGGTGTTGGCCATGAGAGGACACACTATTTGTTTTAGGGACTATATAGTCAAGTTGTAAACTGCAGGATAAACCATTATAGGAAGATAAATTTCAGGTTGGCTCTGGTTGAACCTAACTGATAGCAGCATTGTTTAGTGAAATTTTCAGCATCATTTCTATGAAAAGGACTTGTTTGTAAATAGTTGCAAGCTGAACCTTCTACTTAAACCACTCCCCCTTTCTACACTATTATCTGATAAGGCTACAATATGTGGTGCATTGATCTCTTTGATTCTAACCTTATTAATTTTAGAGATCCCTGAAGATGGAAAAACTTTGGTGTCAGCTAATTAAATGCTCTCTAGAGTTTCTCTCCATGCATTTTACTAGGCTGAAATGAACTCTTTTTCTTTCAATGCAATCTATAAAGATTTCCCCCACCCCCCTAGCTATTACTAATTAAATGATGCTGTAAGAATTTCTATTACATTTTTAAACATCAGGGAAACAAAACTGCACATCAGAATTCAGGTAAACACTCCAAAAAGGGGGGGAAATCTTTTTTCACATTTTGTTACTAGCTGGCATCCCTTCACATATAGCTTAAATTTTCCTTTCATCTCAGTCAGTGTATTTAATACTGCTCCGAATGATGTTAATGAAATACTGGAAGAAGCTGTCAGCTTTTGAGCACCTCAAGAAGACTGTACAAACGGAAAACGCATTAGTATGAAAGTCTTTCTGCCACAGTATTTTTTTTATGCACAACAATAATAACAGAAAAGGAGAATTCACAGTGACTTAAAGTACCTTACTAATTAAAGTCTCCAGAAAGAATAAACTGGCCTTCACATTCATATCGAGATGGAAATGAGAGCAATCACAATTTTTAGCAGCCTGCTTATGAAATCTATTTTTTTTACTTGGTTAAGATAAAAATGAGAGATGTTTGGGAACTTGGAGAGTTAATTAATGGTAAAGGTCCTTTGTCTGTCTGTCTGTCTGTCTGTCTGTGTGTGTGTGTGTGTGTGTGTGTGTGTGTGTGTGTAGGTGAGAAAGAGAGGGATGGAGGGAAGGAGGGAGGGAGTAGGGAGAGAGGGAGAGAAGCAATGGGGAAAATAGTATTGAGTATTGTGCATGGAGAAATGTTTCCAAACTATGATCCATTATAAAATGATCAGATGGATATCTTATCTGACCAGTAAAACAAACCAGTTAAAATATAATCTGAATAAATTAATTTTTATTGTTAGGTTTTCCATATATTGCATCTCAACATCAATGAATGAAAAATAATAAATAATACATGATGCAAGAAGTAAATGGGAGTGTAGTAGGAACATTGATGGTATTTTGCCATCAATCCTAAAAAAATCTTATTATTGGCTTCTTAAAAATGCTAGTTTGGGCTCTTCTATCAGCATATGAAAACATAATTAATAAATTCTAAATTCTGTTACATTTTGCATTATAGATGTGAATATAGTACATGCTTCTTAACTATCTCTGAGAAACATGCACTATAGATACTGTAAAGACAGCAGCATTTAGTTTTGCAGGCTCATATTACTCTGCAGAACCATCAAATGTCTGATAATGGCTCAACAAGCTAGAACTTTGTTACTTTGTTAGACTATTATCACACATTACACACGTACAGCATTTCCACAGTTAATATTTTAAGAATAAGCCTCCCAAAATTTCCATTTCCAACACAAGCTGTGCATTTGTGTGTCCTATGAGCAGCATTTGGCTTCCTCCTAATTTTGCTGCAAAATCAGAGTGTTGTTTAATGCCATCCTAATGGAAGAAAAGTTATTTATCTGAGGAAGCAAAAAATAACTCGCTTTACTAACAAAACAGGAACTAAGGGAGAAAAATAAAGAGTGAACAAATGTTTAATGGTTTGGCAAGACATATGTGGCCAATTTCTTCACACATGGAGCTCAGTTACTATTTGACAGTTCAGCAAATAGAACAGAACAGAAACTTCTCTATCTGACTCTGGTGTCTCTGTGGAGTCCAGACTGAGAGAGCAACATATGGAACATTGCAGAAGAGTCAACATGGTCCACAATGACTGCCTTGTATTTTGATCTAGGTGTTTTTGACAAATTGTTATATCCAGCCTTCAACTCTTTCATATAGAAATGGGGTGTGGTGGCATAGTGGTGGAATGCAGTATTGCAGGCTAATTCTGTCAACTGCCAGCAGTTCGATTCTCACCAACTCAAGACTGACACAGCCTTCCATCCTTCCGAGGTGGGTAAAATGAGAATCCAGATTGTTGGGGGCAATATGCTCACTCTCTAAACCACTTCGAGTGGACTGTAAAGCACTGTGAAGCAGTATATAAGTCTAAGTGCTATTATCAGTCTGCTTCAGAATAATACAATGGAAGACTAATGCTATACCTCTGCTCCAGATATAAGGCAGTGTTGACAGAGTTTGCTGTGTTCTATAGAAAACTATATATAAAAATAGAAGACTTTTACTATGCATCTCTACATTGACAAGAACAGTGGTTCTCAACCTTTTCTTCACCATGGATCGCCTTCTATGGCCATGGACCAATAAGACTAAACTCAAGATTTAAATCATAAAATTTCTTCAAACCTTCATGTACCCCCTGTGATGACATTGTGACTCCACCAGCGGTCCCCGGATCACAGGTTGAGAACCACTGAATTAGAGCTTATGAGGTAATAAAATACCAATTACAACTCCCCCAATTTGCTTAATAGGGCTACATTTTAACATTTTTCCTGCCTTAATATTCGTGCAACATACAAATCCATACTGTAAAAATCACCTAATATTTTTTCAATCAATGAATGTATGAGTTTATTATCAGTTCTACTTCAAAATCCTGGCTTTCCTGAGCTATATTTCCGTATTCTTCTCCTGCTTCTGCCCACTATTGACTTTCACATGATCAACTTAGGTGTAGCAATTTCTTATATTCTGTATAGTGCTGTGTAATTTTAAAAAAGTTTTATTAAGCACATTTTGTCTTTTCAAATTTAGTTCCTTTGGGAGCGTACAAAACATACAACATTTATTCAAAAAATTGCAGAAAAGGCTTCAAAATCCCTTTTTTTCCTTCTCATCTTTCTCTTCATGACCAGAAAAAACAACAACAATCTCTACATAAGCCATTTGAATTTCATTATGTTTTGTTTAAATCAGTGTTTTTCAACCTTTTTTGTGCAAAGGCACACTTTTTTCATGAAAAAAATCACGAGGCACACCACCATTAGAAAATGTTAAAATTTTTTAACTCTGGGCCTATATTGACTATATATAAAGTAATTTTCCCACGGCACACCTTACACTATGTCACGGCACACTAGTGTGCCGCGGCACAGTGGTTGAAAAACACTGGTTTAAATAACACCTGGGTTGTATTACTTCAATTTTTGGATCTTGTGGCCTAAGAAGTTTTTGCATAGTAAAAGTCTTTTTGTAACTGACCACAATGGTGCTTCCTTAAATGCCCGTCGAATTGTTCAATCTATTTTTTGCTCTTCAAATTTTACAAAGAAGTTTTGATACAAACATCTGGAGCTAACTAGAACATAATAATAGTATACAGTATCTACCTTGGGATACATTATTATCCCATGCTTATAAAAACACCAAAAGGCTTTAAAATTCATAAGATCCCTAGCAAGCAGTACACTAATAATGCATTTTTATCTTGTGTTTCTTTCTGTATATGTCCAACTACAGTAGCCATATATCATTTGACAGTACCAACCTAAACATTTGAGTATGAAGATATCCTGCCTACAAATCTTAAAGCAGGGAAATTGGCACCTTAAGCAAATGGAGTTAAGTAAACATACAGTATTAAAATCCTTTGTATAAACATGTATGTTTGAGGATCTTAGCCAAAAAGAAAGAAAAGGACAATTAGAAGATAATGGGCTGGACTTTTTCTAGTCAAGTGCAAAAACACCTGCCAAAAGAGTGTATCTTTTTAAAATACTAATTTGAGAGACTGATTTATTAGTTACATGTACAGATAAAACCCCCCAACATAGCACTTTCTTGTTAAATTGGTGAAATAATTATTTTGATCTGCAATGTAGGACTTACCTATCCTTCCCAGTTTCTTTTTTAAATATCTCATCACAGTAGCTCATGCGTTTTTCACTGGTCACATAGATTTTGGCCTCAGGATAACTGTCCACAGTCTTCTTCAGCATATTATATACAATGCCGCTTCCATCTTTTCTCATATTTCGGAAAGGTCCCCAGATGACATAAATTGTACTATTGGTTTCCTTGAAAAAATAGTCTGCGTTCTTCAGCAAAAGAGGGACACTAGTATGGGAGACAACTCTTATTGTTGTCCTTTTTCCAACATCTTCTTCATAGCCCTTGGTGGGAGCATTATTCATTCTCCATATACAGGAAGCCTGGTCAATTTCAGATCCTACTTTCTGTTCTGTCATCTGACCGGAGTTTGAAATAATGGCACAGAGATCGCACTCCAGCTGCAGAGGCTGTTGGAAAGGAAGGGGGGGAAACAGTCAATCAATTTTACATGACACTTGGAAGCAATTGGGGAGTAGAGGATCTAAAGATCTGGAATCAAGTTATATGGATTCTATGCATGAATAAGTACCCACCAAATATCAAGTTATATTGATTCTATGCATGAATAAGTACCCACCAAAGATCTTTGATCCATCACTAACAGGAGTTATATCAATGAGTATCAGCGGCCAAACTTTTCTATAGGATACTCATGCCTTTCTAGAACATGTGCTTTCCTTCACTTTTTGGTGACTTTTAGATCAGATCAAAAAATATGTTTTTTATTTTAGTTAGCTTATGGATGATTATAATGCAAAAGCCAGCAATGGCTTTAATTTAGAGGGCACCAAGTAAACTCTGAGATAACATTCTCTTTTTCAGCATCTTTTTATCATCAGCCAGAATCTTCTGCTTAAGGTAAGTAGTTCACTTGTCTAATTGCAGCCCTGATTGTAATGCAAAAAGGATAGCTGGAGAAAACTGCAGCGTGCACAAAAGTAGATTTAGAAAGAGCAAAACAGGAAGAAGCAACAACAGCATACTAGAGATAAAAGTCTGCCAAAGGGAATTTTGATGAAAGAAATTGCGACATGAAAGGAGCAGAATTATAGGGGATGAGTAAGTGAAAAGGAAAGGCCAATAGAAAGTATTGTGGAACGATTAAGATAGAGCATAAAAGAAGCTTCCTAGGCTTCTTCTTGAAAGCATACTCGTTGTGCATTTAAAAAATGAAAAGCGAAGATCAGCAGGTTGGAAGTTGAATGGATACAAGAAGGTATCCTGAGATGATAAGCAATGTGGGTTGTGCATATCAATACATCGCCAATCCAAATGTCAGTTCAATTTAGATCAATTTGGATCACTGATTCAATTTGGATTTCTGAACTATACTGGGTTTCCAAATCAGATAATTTAAGGAAATCAAACTGATTTGGAAAGCAAATTCAATTTAGAAAAAAGGATCTTTCTGCAAATAAGAAACCCAGCCATAGAGTCATTGGATTAATTTGGAGGCAAGTGATTTGATGATTCAATCCAAAAAGTAAATTTGATTCAGAGGCAATCAAATAATTTTTGACCTAAACCCCATGAACCTCAATTATTTGCACATTACTTCAATCCTGTGCAAGATTTCTCAAAATATGTAGTCCAGATCTGGAATAATGCAATTATTAGAAAACTAACCTTGTTCCATATGGTATTCAGATAAGTAGATAGATAGAATATAGAATAACAGGGTTGGAAGGGACCTTGGAGGTCTTCTAGTCCAATCCATTCTCAAGGGCATTTAGGATAAATGGCTGTCTAATCTCTTCTTGAAAACCTCCAGAGTTGGAGCACCCATAACCTCTGCAGGCAAACTGTCCTATTTATTAATTGCTCTCACTGCCAGGAAATTTCTTCTTAATTCTAGGTTGAATCTCTTTTAATAATCTTCCCCCTGTTACTACCTGTCCTGCCCTCAGGTGCTTTGGAGAATAGGTTGACCACTACTTCTCTGGGACAACCCCTTAAATATTGGAAGACTGCTATCATTTCATCCCTACTCCTTCTCTTCTCATACCTAGTTCCTGCAACTGTTCATCATATGGTTCAACTTCCAGAATCCTTATCATATTTGTTGTTCTTTTCTGCACTATATATATATATCTAATTGAAAGAAGGCAGTTAAGAAAATAAAATAAGTGAAAAATGTTGAAGGGAGATAAAATGAGTCAACTCATTTGTTTGCATAACTATTTAATAATGGGATGGAAATGCCTCCAGCAAAATTTCTTTCTCTTCATATGTCATCGCTGAACACTGCCTAAAATCTCTATTCTTGCTTGTTTCAAAATCTCTTTTTCTATTCCAAAATGGACTGCAAAGAAGAGCAAATACATTGCTCTCTACATATATTCATTGATCTGCAGCCAATACTGCTTTGACACTAAAAACTTGAGATATATTAATTCATGCTTTTTTCTAAAGTATTTTTGACAAATAAAACATTTATTAATAGAGGCATAAAGGAACCAAATATGTATATCCTTGATAAGAAATGGGAAGCATTGAAAGTTCACATGAGCAAGATAGATCCTGTCAATCTTTTATGGTCAGTGGTATTTCTCAATTTAAATATTTTATCACCATTAGTATGCAACCTCAGTGCATGTTAGTATTTGCAGTGCCAGTACATACTTTGTAACAATGTGTATTAATATTAAAACAAGTTCATGGAATGCAGGCAAATGCTTTGCCAGTTTCTAGATTACAGATCCTCCTTGACTCAAATAGTGTGAGCATACTTGGAGTAAAACTGAATTTCAGTTATGGCTGGCCAAAATATGCCCAAATTCTCTTTACTTTTAGAAGACAATGTTGCATATGGCACAAATGCTAGTAAATCGGGTAACCCACTGTCTGTCTTACTAAAAACTTACAAAAAAGTTTTAACTGACCAAAGAAAGGATAGATATCTATGTATCCATCTGGGGATGTGAGGTCTCCCAGGAGACATAGCTAAAGGAGTGTCAGGTTTCCGAAAGATGCCCTAATTCTACTTTATTTATTGTAAGCCTACCTTAATAGAATGTTGCAAGTCTGGAAGTATGGTATAAAGCTTGAGTTTAACTGCTTAACTTTTAACTGCTTGAGTTATTAGGGTGGGTGCTTTCTAAGTTCTTTCTTGTATTATGAAGGCATTGGGGGCTCCTGCCTCTCATGTCTGATCATTTCCTAGGCAGCATCTCTTCCCTTCGTTCCGCAAGGTCATCCACTTGTTCCATTAAGGTGGCAATGTGGCATATGGAAGTTGTGTGAAGGAAAATAACCACATGAAAACTAAAACTCTATTACTAAGACTGGCTACAATGCAGTGGTGGGTTTCAAATTTTTTTAGGACCTCTTCTGTACGTGTGGCCTGCTTTGTGGGAGTGGCTTGCTGGCCATGTGACTGGGTGGGAGTGGCTTGCCAGCCATGTGACCAAGTGGGAGTGGCTTGCCAGTCATGTGACTGGGTGGGCGTGGCCAACTTGTAAAATGTGGTGAAACTCACTTAACAACGCTCTTGCTTAGCAACCAAAATGTTGGCTCAGAAACTGGCATTTGAAGCACCCAAGTCTTAAAGCTGTCAAGTTTGCACCCCTAACCCTTTAGAAAAAAAAAACCAGGGGTGTTCAAACTTGACAGCTTTAAGACTTGTGGACTTCAACTCCCAGAATTCTCCTCTCGCTCTTCATCTTGATGATGTACGGACTGGCGGGGGGAGGGAGCTGGAAACCGGATCTAAATGGCCCTGTAGATTTGTGGAACCTCTTCTATAGAAGAAGTTAGAACTGGCAGGAACCCACCCCTGGCATGGCCAACTCAATGTCACTCACATTGATAGCAGGGACGTGCAGTCAGGGGAGGCAGGGGAGGCAGGGCCTCACCACTCTCATCCTGAAAAGAAAACAAATGTAAAAGGAAAAAGGCTGAGGTAGTTGCTGCCAGAGTCACAGTGGATGATTCTGCTTAGTGCTTAACTGCAGGAAGAGGTGAGAGAACCACGTGCCTCCTTTAGACTATCTTTATGATCACTTGAGCAGAATTAAGCAAGGGTTAAAAAGCGAAAAATTCCTTATGCAAAGGAGGCACGTGGTTCTCTCGTCTCCTCCTGCAGAGGGCACTTTTTTTAGAGGCTTTTTTAAAACAGTTAAGCAGAGTCATCCATTGGGGACACTGGCAGCAGCAGCTTTTGCCTTTTTCTTTTTACATTTTTTTACATTTTCATCATGGCAGACAAGAGGAGAGTTGAAATCCTCCGTGACACGTAAGTAATTAATTTTATTGTAAGTAATTTGTGTGTGTGTGTGTGTGTTTGTTTGTTTCTTTACTTCACTCAAACAAACTCAATTTGAGAGTTTGTTTGAGAAGAGAGCAAAGGGGGAGAGGCAGAGAAGGCAGCTTGTTTGAGAAGAGAGGGACAGCCCGCCAGCAGAGGCGGTCCATTTCCTCCCAGGGATGCTTGGAGATGGAACAGGGGCTGCGGAAACTCGCACGCAGCCAGCTTCTTTGGAGCAGAGGGGGGGGGGCGATAGAAGCGGAGCTGAGCCTCTTGCCACTGCGGGTCTGGCTTGCGGAGCACAAAAAGGGAAGGGGGGCCTCTTGGAACACCCCACCACCCCTCTTCACCTTTTGCCTCGGCAGCTCTCACTTCACCTGGTTACACCTGGTGGCCTGTGGCTCTGGTGCCTGAAAGGTGGAAGTGTTTGCCCTGCGGGGTGGTCAAAAGCCGAAAGAAAGCGCCCCGCCGCTTCTGTCTGACATAGAGGCGTCCCGCGCCCTGCAGCTGGGTCGGACATAGCTGCGGGGCATGGGACGCCTCTATTTCGGACATAGCTGCTGCGGGGAAGGCAAAAGCCACTTTCTTTCTTTTTGCCTCATCAGCCATAAGCTTCACCGCATGTCACTGGTTGATAGGGGCTTCGCCTTAGCTGTTACAATGTAATAAAGGTTAACCAGAGAGGCAGTTTCTGTAAGCAGGGCAATAAAGATTAGGCTAGAAATAACACCAGAATGTTTCGTTTCTGCCTTCCTTACATTATTAGCCTTGTAAAGTGGGAAAAACTAAAAGGAGATTTCTTCCAACAACCAGTTCTCTGAGCTGCTTAGAAAGTTAACAACAGGTTCTCCCAAATAGATGCGAACTGGCTGAATCCCACCACTGCTACAATGCATCTACAAGTGTTATTTCTCCCTTCCATCTAATACCCCAGTGAAATGGGAGGAGTCCCTCTGAACATAGGTGGTATTTATCTGGTTTGGACCAGCTCACCTGAACTGGTAATGGCGAACTGCGCCCTGGCTCCAAAACATCCTATGTAACATTTTCAAGGTCGCACATATGCGTTCTCGCCACATGTGCAAGCAAAGCACACATGCACAGAAGGTATGCACATGATGCGAGTATGCACACATTCACAGTGGTAAACGTAAGAGAATCCCACCGCTGCCTCTAGCCACTACTGAATGTCATGTCCTTTTTCAAAATTTAATGTTTCAGCCCTTTTTCCTTAGGTAAAACTTCATGCATATCATAGTGAAGGCCATCTTCCTTGACTATTTCCTACAGTCAAGTAAGAATACATGGTAAAGATAATAAATTAACAAATGGAACGAATACATGAAAAATAGTTGTGATGTGTACCTGTAAAACAAGAGAAACTGGAAAGACATACTAACTGATATATAAATAAAAGTAGTCTTGTGGAATGGAGTTGAGAAGAGATGCAAAATAGGGAAGGCATAGCTTTAATTATGAGTGAAAGTATTAAGCTGTGTGCACGGGTTTATATATAAATATAAATGGGTTGTGGTATATATATATATATAGAAGCACAAATAATTGAAGAAAGTCACATGTTCTGCTCCAGTGAATGGTGCAAATGGAAGAACCAGATTAGAGTTTTGATAACTATTCCACAATTTTATGAATGAATCTGGTTCAAGGCAAAATATTTTGCTAGGCAACATGAATAAATGGTTGGGAATGAGACCCGAGAGGGCAGAAAAAAATGATTGGGCCATTTGTAGATTCCACAGTGAACGAGAGTGATGATTTCTGTCAAATATCAGCTTAGAAACCCTTTGCTTATACTTGTTTGGAATATATTGTGTGGTTTAAGCATAGGTCTCATTGTACATATTCATGGCAATGGAACAAATATAATTTTAAAAGCATGGTTGAGGTGACCGATAAAAGATTGAGAAAATACAGGATGTAAGATGATCAGAGATTTTTAAATGCGACTCAGATTGTTTCTTAATGTCAAGAAGGAATCTTGGGGGAAAATTGAGTTGAAACACAATGAAAGAAGAAATGAGAGTGAAAGTAAAATGATTGCAGGAAAAATGTATATAAATAATATATGAAAAAGTAGTAGAAAAAAGATTAATCACCCAATTCTCTGAATGGAAAATGGATGTAATAAAACAATATATGCAATATGCTTGAGACAGAAGAAATTGTATTTATGTATCTCTATCCTTTTATCTATCCAAGTGCCACAGAAATGCATGAGAAATATGAAAAAGAGTGTTTGGTGAAATTTGAAAGAAACTACAGATGAAGAAAACCGCATGTAAGAGAATAATCACTACAACAGATGAGAAAGAGAGATTGTATGGCTGTATAAAAAGAAAAAAAAGATTGTTGCAAAGAATGCAGTCAAAGAGAGCAGTGATTGGCTAATATTAAAATAGGCAGAGAAAATACCAAGCAATTTTCATGGAAATAAAAAATTGTCTTGGGGTGGGTGAAAATTGCTAAACCAGATGCCTCCAGTATAGTGAATGGACTTTAAAGTAAAAATGATGAATTGATTTGCAATGAAGCTGAAGTGAGAGAATGCTGGAAGGAGTATTTTAGACTTTGCACAGGAGTGATATTGATATGTCAATGAGTGAAGTTGAAATGAAGGCAATAAATATTAGGGTCCACGAAACCACTGATGAAAAGGAAGTAATAAATGCTGGGAGTATATTGAAAAATGGTAGGGCGACAAGTATTGATGGTATAACTGGACAACTGTTAAAATATGATGTAATTTGCTTCCACAGTCATTCAGTGTTAGTAGGAAATAGAACAAGGAAATGTAATGGATCTGTAATCATTTAAGATATTGTATGGATAAATATATGGGAAATGTTTGTGGTAGCATGTTGACTGGGAGGATGTGAATGTGCATTTGCCTTTCTGTGAGAACAATGTTGTGTTGGCAGAGAATGAGAATGCTTTGCAGTAAACTTCAGATAGTTTGCATGACACAATGAGCAATAATTATACAGCTCAAAATAATGTATCAAAGATTAAGGTGGTTTCATTTGACAGGAAAACATCTGAACATTTGCAGATCATACAATCATATAATGCATATTAGGCACATGCAGTAAATTCATTTGTATGCCTAATATTAGTTCAATAAAAAATGAAAAATGAATGGAAAAAAATTAAGACTTGCAAATGCTGGTAGAATGTTACTGTGCTTCCCCTTGACCCCTGAAATAACCCCTTGGTCTTATTTTGTGGGAGGTCTTATTATTTTTCAGGTGCAGCAAGTGTGGTCACCTCATGGCTGCTGCTCTGTTGTAATATTTTTAGGAAGTGCTTATTTTCAGGGAAGGGCTTATTTTAGTGCATGCCCTCAAAAGCCCAATTGGGCTTATTATCTGGGGAGGTCTTATTTTCAGGGAAACAGGGAAGTTGGTAGCACGTGATCTGCTGTAAGAAATTAATGTTTGTTGAAAGGAAAAACTGGTTGTGTATAAGTTCCAGAGGTGGGTTCCTACCAGTTCGCACCTATTCGATAGAACCGGTTCGTCAAATCTACTGAACCGGTTAGAAGAGGTTCCACCAGTGGACCCGGAAAGCAGGCCACACCTACAGATGAGGTTCCAAACTTTTTTGAAACCCACCACTGGTCCTTGGATATGATTATTCTACACTATCATGCTCATATTTATAAAACTCAGTGCCTCTGTGAAAGGTAAGGATGACTACTGCGTTTGTGGTGCAATCAGAACATTGCGTGTGTTGAAGTTGTTTTAACACAAACCAAAGATGCCTTTTAAAAAACAAGTTTACATCATATTCTAATGCATGCCAGTGCTGTGTGTGAGGTAATTTAAGGTGGTTCTGACAAGTGTCGTCAGCATCTTCATATCCGGTCACATGGGCGGCAAGCCACTCCCACAAAGCAGGCCACACCTACAGAGTAGGTTCGAACAATTTTTGAAACCCACCACTGATAAGTTCTCATCATTTTGTTATATAGAACTAAAAGTTGCATCCGTTTGAAAAAACATGATCTAAATTGCATGTAGTTGTAATGGATACTTAAGGAATGTGTGAAGAAGAAAAAAGAGGAAGAAGGGAGAAAGAAGACAGGGGGAGGAAGAAATAATAATGAATAAAAGTAGATATATAAAGTAACAGTATAGGAAATGCACATGAGTATGGTTTGCTTATATGGCAATAGTGAATAAAGATCAAATTACAAAACAAAAAAGAAATGACTGGATCAAGAGAAGACAATGGTGGTTCAAAGAAACCAGTGAGATCCTCAAAAGAAAGATTAGAAGTTTTATAAACAAAAGACCATCCAGTATGGAGGTAGTAAAAACAAGGAGGGTTTGCAAAGATAGAATAGTATGTAGAGGTATGATGCCAAGCCCCTAGACCACAAAATGCAAATCAGAATAGGAAGATTCCAATGTTAATCAGGTTTACTGCCAGGAAAACATGGATAAGATTCGGAGTTTTAAAAATTAAGTAAGCAACATTCCAGCATTCATTACAAGAGAATTCAGTAGTGAATTCATAAATTGTGAATTGCCTGAACTTGTAGATTGCTTAATTGAAGGACTAATGGGTTTTACCAGATGAGACTGAAATATACATTTCCTCTTCAATTATCATGTTTTAAAATACTCCCTGCCCATCCTCAGCCCACTTTCTGGGAGTTTTCTTATATGTGCTAGTATAAAGTTGATTTGTTTCCATATATGTATTACTTTTTAAAAAAAAATCTTGTCCTGGGGGGAGGAAGGTTGCACACTATTTTTTTACTCCTTTCAGTCCTTTGCATGACATTGTTTATTCCAAAATGGAATGATTACAATTATTTTAAAAAGAAATAGTACTGAGATTGTTCTTAAGACAGTACTTTTAATTGCATGATTGATCATTTTTTCTAAAGTGTCCAAATTGTTCAACAAATTCTAACAGAAAACAAGAAGTAAGAAAGTGATTTCCAAGTATTGCATGGACCAATGCAAAATGCCAATTTCCATCATAGAAAAATAAACAATTGTTTTCTTCCTGTGCAAAACTCATAAAGCACATGACGGAGTCTCATTCTTGTACAAAATATGATCTGCATGTTGAGATCACTGTGGTGAATGTCCCCATAGGGTAGGCCATTATGCCCTAGTTTGTTTGATTTGTTCTTAAGAAACAAGTTTAGATAGCTGAGTGGAAATGAATGCAAATTCTCATCAGGACACTCATCTTTATGGCTCTCTGTTCAAGCCAAAGTTACTTACTGTTCCTGCTTTTCCACCACATCAGCTAAGCTTGTCAAAGTTAAATTTTCCCCTGATTCTCCAGGGAAAAATGCTGACTGATCAAGATTTATCACTTACTTAAAATGCTTTGGAGCAGAGGTGTCAAACTTTTGGTGTCACATTGTTATCACATGATGTATCATGACTCCCCACCCTTAGCTAAACTTGGGTGGACATGGTCAGTGTGTGACGCATCCAGCCCATGGGCTGTGAGTTTGACACCCCTGCTTTGGAGTGTCTTCCAGTAGTGGGATTCAAAAATTTTTACTATCAGTTCTGTGGGCATGGCTTGGTGTTTATGGCATGGCTTGGTGGGTGTGGCAGGAGAAGGATACTGCAAAATCTCCATTCCCTCCCCACTCCTGGGAAAGGTTACTGCAAATTCCCCATTCTCTCCCCACCCCACTAACCCGCTTTCCAGCTCTGTTCTCCTGTGCAGGGCAACAAAAGAAGATCAGCTGGGATACGGAAAGCAGCAAATAGATGGAGCAGGGCCAGCCAGAGGTGATATTTGCTTGTTCTCCAAACTACTCACAATTTCCGCTATCAGTTCTCCAGAACTGATCTGAACTGGTTGAATATCACCTCTGGTGTCTTCAAATTATTTCACAGGTAATCCTCGATTTGCAATCATTCATTTAGTGACCATTCAAGCTTACAATGGCACTAAAAAGGTGACTTATGACTGTTTTTCACACTTACGACTCTTGTAGCATTCCCATGGATCAAAATTCGGATGTTTGGCAACTGGCTCATATTTATGATGGTTACAGTGTCCCAGGCTCATGTGATCACCTTTTGACAAACAAAGTCAATGGGAAAGCCAACTTTCAGTGAAGAACCAGTTCACTAACTTAACAATTGCAATGATTCACTTAACAACTGTGGCCAAAAGGAGTGTAAAATGGGGCAAAACTCACTTAACAACTGTCTTGCTTAGCAACACAAATTTCGGGCTCAATTGTGGTTGTAAATCAAGGATTATTTGTATTTGCCTACATAACTATGTAGCATAGCATAACTATTTAAGATCCTGTAATTCTGATCAATTCAACACAGTATTCCTTTCAAAGAAACAATCCCATATAAACCTCACTTGTGACATATGCATAGGAATGTATTTTAATCAATGACGAACAATGCAGTATTTGACCTTTCCATTTTCCAAAAAAGCCTTTGGTCAATAGAAAGCATAATTAAATGGTGAATTAGGGCTTCAAAAACAATGTGGTTACTGTAGGAAAGAAATAGCTATGTAATAAAAGGTCACTTATTAAACAGTCCCAATGATTAAATCTTTGCATTTGCACCGAAGTAGCTCAGAAACAAAGGTTATCCCCATTAAATAATGAATACAACCAAGCTGAAAAAGGTCAAACTAACTGGTCCTTGCTAATAGTTGCTATGTATTTACTCCCTTGTGGCTGAAGAATTGTTTCTAGTATGATTTCCAGTACAGGAAAATGTTGTTTTATCTCAAAGATTAGCAGGGATCTACCCAGTGGTGGGTTGCTAATCCCGTTCCAACCGGTTCAGTTGGAACGGGGCTGGCGGCGTCCTCGTGCACACGCGCAGTTCACATATGCGTCTTAGCGCCTGCGCGATGCTCCAGCTGCTCGTGGAGACTCGCGCAGGCGCTGTATGTGCCATGCGCCTGCGTGGAAGCGCAGAAGCCTTCAAAGACCGGTAAGGAGCGCGGGTGGGCCCTTTGCAGTTCCCGTAAGTTACTTACTTCCGGGTTCGCCGACCAACCGGTTCGCGGGGACCGCCACGAACCGGTTGAAGCCCACGCCTGGATCTACCCTTCTCTGGTTTTCTGGGCAGCAGATTCTCCTTCCAATGACATGTTCTACATATTGAAACTAATCTCATGAAGAAATTATAATGAATACCCAGGAAAGCCAAAATTCCTCGATTGACCTGCTATCTTATTGATGGATCGTATTTTTCATTTGCAATTCAAAAACAACTCCTTTGTTTGGAAAGAGCAACTTTTAACAAGTCATACCACATATTAATTGAGTCCTCTAAGTTGAGCTTCTCTTGTAATTATCCAATTTGTCTGAATTCTAATAAAGCAGGTACCAAGGCTCCAGAGATACATATTTTATTTATTCTTCAGCCCTTCCAGAATACCAACAGAGGTTTCCCCCCTCCCCACTTTCTGGAGAATACAAGATGTTTAATGATACCAGCTGGGAATAGCATTTGCCTTGATTTTTCTTGATGTTCTTTTGAGGCCTCTCGGTGAAAAGGTACAAAAGAGTCATTAAGTGGCTGACATTGCTTTCTTTGTCTTCCTGTGCTTTCTAAGGAAACAAAATATGTATATTAATTTTCTTGTGTTTCAGGAATAATTAACCGAGCTGCTTTGATCCAGAAATTATGGCTTTCTACAGCTAAGCCTTTACAGAGGAGAAAACCAGATGGGCCAATTTAATGCAGCTCTCAGAAGCGCTATATAAAAATTCCATTGTATAAGCACCATGACACATACACTTATACACAAAAAGCTCAATCTGGTTATTTTTACGAGACTTTTAGTCCCCTGATTCCCATATTTTTTCAACATACAGCAAGCAAGCTTCGTGCTGTGGGAAGAATCTCCATCTTCATAAAATTTGATGTCCATTTGGAAGTTATTTAAAAATAAGAAAACTGCCAGCAGGGTTTCAGTTCTCAAAACAAATTCAAAATTATGGTCTTTTGCAAAGCAGCGGTCACAAAGCAAATTATGATTAAAGTGCAGTAGGGTAGACTTATTTTAATAAGATTCATATCAAGAAAACAATATGCAGTTGATATCTGGCCAATAAGCCTACATAAAACAGAAAATCAAAACATACATGGGAAATGTGTATTCCACTGAAATTACTCCTCAGCTCTCATTTTCTGTTCTAATAGCATGTTACTGGATCATATAAAGTAGGTCAGAATACAGGTAATACTTGACTTATAACAGTTTGTTTAGTGACCGTTCAAAATTACGACAGCATTGAAAAAAGTGATTTATTTCTGTCTTTCACACTTACAGTCTTGGTCTTGAAGCATGCCCTTGATCATGTGATCAAAATTCAGATGCTTGACAACTGAGTCATATTTACGATGGTTGGAGTGTCCCAGAGCTCCTTTTGCATTCTGACAAGCAAAGTCAATGGGGAAGTCAGATTCATTTAACATCCATGTTACTAATTTAGAAAGTGCAGTGATTCACTTAACAACTACGGCAAGAAAGGTAATAAAATAGGGCAAAACTCACTTAACTAATGTCTCACTTAACAACAGAAAGTTTGGGCTCAATTGTGGTCATAAGTCAAGCACTACCTGTAGTGCTAAGTTAGATATGTTATATCACAATATATCTTTGTGTCTAATGTTAATCAGCAAATAGCTGCAGAGAGGAGAAATAATTGTAAAGATCGCAGCAGATATAGGAAGCTCATTTAAACCTTTCCTACACTCTGCAGTCCTAAAAAAAATCAATCCTAAGGAGCTATTTGCAGTGAGAGGAAATTCACCACTCTTATTTCCTCCCAATACAAACAGAAATTTAGGATGAATTATTTTCATCTGGACCACGGAAGGACAAAGGTTAAACTTCCTTTCTCCATCTAATGCATTTTATTGTGGAGTTGATCTGAAGATGAAGGGGTGCCAAGGTGGGAAAAGTGGTGTTTCTTTTGCACTGCGTGAGATTATTTATTTCTACCTTTGTATTTTTAAAATTATTATTATTTTATGAGCTTCCCAGATTATTGTATATAACAAGAACAGTCTTATTTATAAATAAATAAATAAATAAATAAATAAACAAATAAATAAATAAATGTTTGTGGGTTTTGCAAAATTTGCATTTGTTCAATGGAAGGATACATTTACTGATGTATCTATGAAGACTTTGATGTTTTGTGTACAATTAAGACAGACCATGGAAGGCTGGTCATACTAAATGTGTCTATACTTCTCAATTACCCTACTTTTCTATCCTCATTACCTCAGAAAATTAAGAAACATTATGACAATCCCATTGTTTCAGTCCTCTAGTCTAGATAGTCCTATATGCCCACACCCCATCATTGATGTCACCCATACTGACTTTTCCCAAAGTGCACCAAAATAACATCCCTTCCTAATTTGGATAGTGAATTTCATTTTTCCCTACTCTCCTTATGTAGCTGTCAGAGTGAGCATGCCATTGAAAGCCAATCTGTTCCTTTCTTGACTGTTAGAAAAATCACTTTTGAGAATGCTACTCATTTCATTAGGGGCCTTGGCTAAACAGTGGAAAATAGTGAAGAGACTCTCCAATTCATTTTGAAAGTACAGAGAGAGAGAGAGAGAAGGAGAGAGAGAGAGCACATTGGGATAATACTGCACAGTATTAGCTCAAGAACTGGGAGCCATTCCAAATGAATGCTGCATGTTGAAGCCAAGAGGCCATTCGTCTTAAAAACCACCATGCTGTTCACCTGCCCCTCATTAGTATTGCACAACTGTTTGCTTGCAGCCAACAATAATATGGCATTTGAATGAGAAGCCGTTCCATCAAATTGCACTAAGTGGGCAACACAAAAAGTAATCAGCCTTCCACATGGGACAGATGCCATCCAATCTCCCACTCTACTTTAAGCTTTTTAGTCATTTTCTTTAATTTGCTTGCAAGAATGTTGCTCTAAAATACTTAGCGCCACTTAGCTGCTGCATGCTGGGTCCAGTGAGCTATTAGTAGTTCAGTTTGGAGGGTCTTTGAGGATTGTCCTATTACGAGACAATTGCCTTACAGTTTTACATGTGATTATTAGTGAGAGCATTTAATATGCTTGAGAAATCGGGCAAGGAGACAGATTTCTTTCTGTGCCAGGCATGTTATGTTGATGAAGAGCACAAAACACCAGGAGGTAGAATGTCAGTTGCAGCTGAAGGGTACATGGTGAGAAAGAACATAATGTTAGTACATGGACTGAATTGTGAATGATTCTCAACAGGAGAGATCAAAATAGTTTCTCGCTTCTGGTATCTCACAGGGTAGCACAATATGTTTCCAACATGCACCATGTAAACCTTTCTTAGGCACTATGTTACACAATGAAGACCCTAGAATTCTTCTCGCCTCCATGCAACAAGAAACAGCTGTTTATAAACAACACACAGAATAAATGTGATGTTATTACACATAGGAAAACATCAATGATTTAAAGCTCCCAATCACTATAATCTGTTTTTGCATTTCCCATTTGAATTTAGTGGAATATAGACAAGCGAGAGCAATGTCAACATTTTGGTTGTCCAACCTACTCCTGCCTTCAATTTGCAACTAAAATTGCATTGCTAATTGTCGCTGATATCTTAATGACTGATGTTTAAAAGGGATAAAGCAGTGTTGACTGTTAAAATTTCACTCAAATCTCTCTCCCAAGAGAATAGAATTTTAATTCCTATATAAAAAAGGTAACAACTTAAAGAGAAGTTGGGACTTGGAACGCCTATCTGAATAGAGTCAACAACATCATGTGAACTAATAATGCTATAACATATGAGTAATATATTAAAATAAATTTCTGTAAATCCACTATTACTGGTAGTTCAGGATACAAATAGTCCTCAATTTACAACCACTAGTGACAACTTACAATTTATAACCTCATGACCATTCGAAATTATAATGTTGCTGGAAAAAAGTGACTTATGTTAAGTGTCCTGACACTTACATTCACACAGGATCTCTATAGTCACATGATAAAAATTTAGGCACTTAGCAACTGGCATGTATTTATGACAGTTGCAGTATCCTGGGGTCGTGTAATCACCATTTGAAACTTTGCCAGCTGGCTTCTGAAAAGAAAAAGTCAATGGGGGATTTGCTTAACAACTATGAGATTCCATTACAACAACTTGATGATTTGCTTAACAACTGAAGCAAAATTGATCATAAAACTCATCTAGCAAGCACTTCACTTAGTGACAGAAGTTCTGATGCCAATTGTGGTTGTAAATTGAGGACTACCTGTATTGTTTCTCACACATACTTGCCTCAGGGGGTGGGGGCTACCAAGCAAGAGATCCAGGATTTGTGACTATGAAGAAGAAAATCTTGAGAAGGAGTGATTGGTACCGGCAGAAAATAATGGATAAGAAGCTGAAATGTTCAATGATGTTGGATTATGACAGACAGCACCATGTGTTTGGATAGAAGGAAGAAGGGGGAAATTGTATAAGGCACCTTGGAGCAAAGAGAAAGGTTTGGGATGGTTGGAATAAGATAAACATTACCAGGCCTTTGATAAGCCATCAGGATGCAAAACAATTCCATCACACATTTCCCCCTAAAAATAACAAGATCATCCAAAATGTAATCTATCTATCTTTGAAGCATTGCTTGGCTTTACAATTTCACACAAAGCTGGGAATACCAAATGTATTCAAAATGTGTATTAAATCATTTTTAAAAAATAAGAATTTGCCTCAAAGTAAGAAATCACACTCAAAGAAGTGTTTATTTAAAACGTTGCTTATAAATACCCATATGTTAGGAAAAAGATATAAAATATGTATGTTTTGAGAAAAACATGGACAACTATAGATTCATGTGGGTGCTTTTCTTAGGGTTTACATGTTAATAAATGTAAATGTAAATGTCTTTTGGAATTTAATGTTTTAGCAGAGAGCATACTTGATTCTCCCTCTTTAATATGCATTCAGTTAACACACACAGTCTAACATTTCAAAGAAAGTCATGGGCAAAATTAGGGCATTAAAGGAGAGAAGTTATTTTCCTCTCTGTACTCTTCTCATGCTTGATAAAGTAAATTTTTAATTGTTTGACTGAGGGTAAGAGAACCAAAAGCAGTAACTTCAGAGAACATAAAACTGAGTAGAAGAGACAGTCTTCCTCATGGGAGAAACCATATGTTATGGCCTGAAGCAAGCAGAGCAAAGGAAAAAAAGCACCTTTCCTTGTGCAAAAAAATCCAAAGGTGGCATTTAGCTTCTTTTATGATTAAAGGATAAGAAATGTAACTTACTAAATGTACTGGGTGAGTTGTGGGCTCCTGCCATCTGGACAGGTTAGAGATGCACATGATGGAAAGGCATGTTTTTTATTTCTTGAAGTGTCAAAACGTGTAATAAAATATATAGCTCACAGTAATGGCTGTCATCGGAATGAAGGTGAAGCTTTGATCCAGTGTTTATCACATCATTCATGCTTTTCAGATTTTATTCTCTGGGCTACCAAAATAATCAGCTATTTTGGTTATTGAGCCTGGTAGGTGTTTCAAACACACCATTCGTACTCACACACAGACAGCTGTTCCCGGAGACCCTTCAGAAAGAATTGGCACCTTGCTTCTCAAGTGTCTCTCCACTTAGATGCAAAACTGACACCATCTGTTGAGCTCTAAAGAGTTCTACATATGATTGACTCTGTTGCCATATTGAATCTGAATAATTGCATCCTTCCTGCAATGGCCCTATTCTGACAATCAGTATGCAACAAATAAACAAACAAACATACAAATACTATGTATACCATCATGTACATACAATGCAGTGGTGGGTTGCAGGCGGTACGCTCCGGTACGGGCGTACTGGAGCCTGCCGGGAGCACCGGATACCATTCCAGTACGGTGCTCTGGAGGGACCACCCGCCTGCCTGAATTCCTTACCAGTCTTTTAAGTTTTCGGCACTTCTGCATACACGCACAGCATTGCGGAGGTGCTAAGATACATGTGCATGCTGCGCATGTCCATGTGCACACCGCCGGGCCCAACCACCACTGATACAATGCTTCCATGCTGGAAAGCATTCTCCACAGAGACTGTCCTTAGGCCAGGTACTTTCTAAGTGAATGTGAGGCACCATTCATATCCAGTAAAACCCAGAATCTTAGGCAGTTTCCAATACATACCTAGTCTGTGAGAAAACTGGCACTTGGCAAAGAGCTTTGGAAGCATTATTATAATTTTAGCATTTGCAGGTAGCTCCAGCAAAAAAGTAATTTCTGAACATCTCATTAAATAAACACCTGGGCAGGAAAGCCTCCAATCCAAATTAAATTGGTTAATTAGATCCTGAATATTAAGATACCCCATCCATCAAACATTTTGATTGAGAATGGAAGGCATAAGTGCAAGCCCCACCACCATGATCCCTGCAGGAAATTTAGCAGGTTGGCATAGGTACCAGAATAACAGAAGCTTATTCATTAGTTTTTGTAAGGCAAGACTTGGATTATAAATTTCAAGTTAGGCATGCTGGGTGGTAATCATAGTAGCTTGTTTCTAAACTGGTGTTAATAATTCCCAAAGTCTTTTTTTAAGTTGTTTATACTAGCCTTTAGAAGACCATGGGAGTCTTCTAAAGGCTTCAGGGGTTTAAGTGAAACACAAATAATGTCTGCTATCACATCCCCTCCCACTGTACTCATAATAGGAAGAAGCCTTTAGTGGGGGCTGTTTAGTTGCCTAGATTTGTTTTTTCTTAGGTAGAATCTATCTGGGAAAGTTAATTTCTTGGAAATCCGAGCCTCAATCCACACGAAGCTTTACAGACAGCAACCTGCATCTTGAACTGTACTCAGAAACAGAAACTAATCAGTGCAGTTTTCACGGCAGTAATATAATATGGTAGCATCAAAACAGCCAGTGTGCACATAGGCCCGTGATGGCGAAACTATGGCACATGCGCCCTCTCTGCAAGCATGCGAGCCATCGCCCTAGTTCAGCTCCACAATGCATGGGCGTGCGCCTCTTGCCAGCCATCTGATTTTTAGGTCTCTGCTGTGTATGCGGGAGACGCACAAGCATGTGCGGCACCTCCAATGGCCCATTTTTGGTCCCAGGAGGCTTCATGTCATAGGCCATTGCTTTTTGAAGCAGCTAAAGCTTCTGGGTGCTCTTCATAGGCAGCATCGTGTAAAGGGAACAATAGCAACCCAATTGTCAGATGCCAAGGGCATTCGTGACTGTTCTCGTTCCAGCCAGATAATGCTGCAACCCCATGCACTAGCCAAAGTTGTGCAAAAGTCTTCCTGGTCATAATTTCTACTTGTCTTACAGCCGGAGCTACGAAACCAGAAGGTCCTGTGTCACCATCTACTCCATCTGGGGAAATGCTCCTGTCAAAGTCAATAAAAAGCCAGAATAAGTCAGCTGGTGAATTAATGGCCACTCTTTTTTACTTGGATTGAATTTGAACATGTTTTTCCTCATTCAGGCCCTGATAGCCTCCAGGCAACAGATCATGATTTCCGCTGCATTCCCCCATCCCTTAGCTGAAGTCCAATACACCTGGAGGGAACCGTACTTTAATAGTAACAACTTGGAAGTGATCAATTTAGAGAACGGATTTTTTCCCCCCCAGCGGAAACAAATCACTTCAATATTTCCATACCAATATCTATTTCTTGCAATTATTTATTCTATGATCTGAACAAGCAATATTAGATTAAGAAATAAAACCTTGCATAATTAAATTACACAGGTAGTCCACTGTACCTTAAAAAAATAGAAACACAAGTAGGCCTCAACCATTGTAAATATATGACAGTTGCCAAGTGTGGGAGTTTTGATCATGTGGCAATGGTCATAAGTGCAAGAACCTGTTGTCACTTTTTTCAGTGCCATTGTAACTTTGAACAGTTGCTAAATGAATGGTTGTAAGTCAAGGACTACCTGTATACACTCACTAGAGCTCAGACAATCAAGTTCAAACTTTCTAATGAATTTTAACTTCATTGAAGTCAGAGTTTCTTATTTAATATGTCATCACTAAAAGCCAAATAACATATCATTTTTAATACGCAGGTAAAACCCCAATGAGTTAATTTTTTGAAATGCAATTAATTTCAAAAGTAACAATAAGTATTATTGCAGTGCCATTATTCCATGACTTTTTAAACAAAATTTGCAAAATAAAGAACAAGCACCAGCAGCAAATCTAAATAAAAAGCCAACTTCCTGTATTTGTAATGACTAGTCACTTTATCTATTAAGCAAATGTATGCATCCCTCCAGCCAGATATTCAGAATCAAACTGAAACTATTTGTAGAACTATTATGGAGATTTTAAAACTCATAGCAACCTGCTATAGGATTTAGCTACAGGATTAATTCTTGGAGTGGAGGACTGAAGTTGTTTTAAAATATCCATGTGTAAAATTTTATTGTTATTACAGAACAAACAAGAAGCCAATCTATTTCTCTCTTCCTTAAGTTTGAAGGTTTTAATAGGCAGGCAATATTAATGCAGAATGATGTGTCCCCTAAGCAGCAGTGTTATTTTAATTTTAATTGTTAGCGTTACATTTTGCCTTTCTTCCAGAAGTTCAAGAGCGCTTGCAGTACATGGGTACCTATCTCCCTTCATTTTATCCTCAAAACAGCAACCCTGTGGTTAGAGAACATTTTGAGAATGTGTCTTGTGAACACAGCCTGCATCCCAGGTCAGTTTGACAGTCTAAATTCCCATGAGTGAGAGATGGCTGTTTGTTCACATACGTGATCTTAGAGTTAGATGAACCTAAACTTTCTCTTTGGTAAAAAAGAGAGGAAGAAGCCAAGGGAAAGGCAGGAGAGGGAGAAGAGGGGGAGAGAGAAAGATACTTAGAAGGTTAAAAAGGACTTCTTCCATCATGATTGCATGTTAGAAATCTTCTAAAAGCAGGGCAAGTCCAGGAAGTGAGGCATAAAATCATTTGCTTCAGGAATTTTTCTACTTTTGTAGAAATAGATAAACATGGGCAGAGCCAAGAATTTGCGGTAGGTATTTGACTGTGGTATCGTCTCATTTTATTTTCCTGTACAAAATTCAATATGAATTTCATCTATTCTTTTTTTAAAAACTTAACTTAAAAATTATAATTCAACAGGAAGGATAACTCTTATATTGTATTATGTCAACTTAGTTACAGGTGATTCTACTTAGTATATCATTAGCCAGCAGAATTGTAGTTCAGTTATTTACTGAAATATTGATTTATGTCATTTAAGGTAGTTCATATTTAAAACAGTAACATTCTCTTTAAATCACTAATATTTATTTAAAACCTTTATTCCTTGTTGAAAAAACCTATGTGGCATATTAAGAAACAAGTCTCTGTTCTCAAACTTAGCCTTTATCCAGTGGTGGGATTCAGCCAGTTTGCACCTATTCGGGAGAACCGGTTGTTAACTTTCTAAGCAGTTCGGAGAACCAGTTGTTGGAAGAAATCTCATTTTGTTTTTTTCCACTTTACAGGACTAATCAGGTAAGGAAGGCAGGAAGGAAACATTCTGGTGTTGTTTCTAGCCTAATCTTTATTGCCTCTACTTACAGAAACTATCTCTCCGGTTAACCCTTATTACATGGTAATAGATAAGGCGAAGCACCCATCGACGTTGAGTTGGCCATGCCCACCCAGTCACATGACTATCAAATCCCGCCTACCCAGCTGGTCATTAGGGCAGAGAACCAGTTGTTAAATTATTTGAATCCCACCACTGCCTTTATCTGATACTATAGTAAAAGAAATTGAGAGGGAAAATTTACATACCTACTGTTTATAAAAATTACATTCAGTAACTTTAAATCAAAGGTAGACAAAGTAATGCCAGGGCACAAGATTAAACCGATATACTTCCTGTTTCCTAACAGAAACCTTTCTAGTCTGAGATGTTCTTCTAAACTGCTTTTTTATTTTAAAAACATTGGAAGGAAGTTGGCATGCCTTTATAGCATTCAGTGTTTTCTTTATTTTTCTGAAGTTGTCTTGGTCCCACTTGACCCTTTAAGTAGTATTAGAAAATTAATGTGGAAGATGACTGCAGTTCAATGCTTTGTTTGGAAGTAATTCATTCTCTCCAGAAAAAAAGAACACAGGTAAGCTGTGGTACTGGGAATGGAAAGAGTACATTCTTATCCCTTGTCTTATCCCTCCTGTCAAGTCATGCATACAGTAGATTTCCCCATTTTGGGTCACATCCTGCAGATAGTTTCAAAATGGTAAATGTGTTCCTTGGGCCAAATGTTTGCTTTACATCCCCATTAAAGACATAATCACTATAATCCCTAGTGTCTTTTGTATGGTCCTCTCTGACAAATATCTCAAAATTTTCTCCATCATAAACCTTGGAAGTAGTTACAAAGTCATTTAGCACAAAAAGAAGCCAATGAGGTAAACATGCTTGTCTGTTCAATCTCTCTGCTTGGATATTATCACTAATTCAAACTATACACTTTGGGCCTCCACAGTTGGATGGGAAGATTTTGGTCATACACAATGTTTTTAGTAACTGGAAATGTGCAAAAAAGTGACAACCATGACTATGGATTTATTATAAATAATGAAGCAAAAATTATTTTACTCTGAAGTTAGGCAAAATGTCAAACAGATTCTATGAGATGACTTGCAAAGAAAATAAAAAGCCCAAGCTGTAGGTCTTTGAAATTTATTCTATTTTTGGTTTGTCATTATAATTTTTTTTAAAGTTACAGCTGCTCTTATCTTTGTTGCTGTCCAAAAAGAAACAAAGGATATAATACTCACATCATTTGATGTCCGTTGATAAGGTTCCTACAAAAATACAATCTTAAATATAGTTTAGTGTTGTGACTCAGCAGCAGCTTGCTGTGAGTTGCGTCGGGATGCAGGAATAATGAGCAGCTGTTGCTCGTTAGGGTCGTCTTCTGCAGATAAAAGACGGATGGTGCCATGCCTTAGTTGCAGAAGTCAACGTTCATGGTTCGTTGTTCGTGGTTCATGGTGGTTTGTTCGTGAGTTCAGTTTCGTGATTCAAAGAGGCACTTGGATAAGTGATTTGCTTTCTGTCAACCTGGTTTGCTGTAAGAGTTTTTGTTTTGCATTTGCTGTGTAACTTTTTGCCAGAGACTTTATCTACGTTTATTTTTGAGTCGGCAGCCAACTTGAGCCAGGACTGATAAAGTCATTCTTTTACAAACCTTGTCTGACTGTCGTGTGTGTAATAGCAAAGAGGGGGTCAGAACAGTGTATTATATGTGAAAATATGGATGTAACAGAAGGAAAGCACATGCTTGTTTTTCTTCTGTAATCCACCATCATTCATATAATAATATTTATTTGCATTGGCTTTTCCAGAAAATACAGACATATCTCAATTTATGACCACAATTGAGCCCAAAATTTATGTTGCTAATTGAGATATTTGTTCAGTGAATTTTGCCCCATTTTATAACCTTTCTTGCCATAATTGTTAAGTGAATCACTGCAGTTGCTAGGTTAGTAACATGGTTGTTAAGTGAATCTGGCTTCCCCATTGACTTTGCTTGTAAGAAGGTCACAAAAGGGGATCACATGACCCTGGGATTCAGCAATGGTCATAAATGTGAGTCACTTGCCAAACATCTGAATTTTGATCATATGATCATGGGGATACTGCACTAATTGTAAGTGTGAAAAATGGTTGTAAGTCACTTTTTTCAGTGTTATAACTTTGGACGGTCACTAAATTAACTGTTATAAATCGAGGACTACCTCGATAACTTATTATGCTTGGACAAAAGCAAAACAGTGAAGACAGCAATTGGTTGCTTGGCGCATAACTGTTCTTCATTTGCAAACAAATTAACATTACAGTCATCTAGTAATTAGAAAATATATGAGGAACAAAGTAAGTGTAAGATTTAAAAGAGAGAACTATAGAACCACCCAAAGAACAATCTTAATGGTCTCTTTTGGGTTATGTACAGGGGGACTCACAGAATGAAAACTCTATGAAATCAAAGCAGTACCTTATAATTCTTACTAACTTATTTTAAGAGTTACCAAAGTCACATTTGGAATTCTTTTGGTCAGCACCATATAAAAAAGATTTTGAGACTCTAGAAAGAGTGCAGAGAAGAGCAAGCAAGACGATTAGGGGCCTAGAGACTAAGGGTTGCAGGAATTGGGAATGTCTAGTTTAATGAAAAGACGAACTAGGGGTGACATGATAGCAGCGTTCCAATATCTGAGGGGCTGCCACAAAGAAGAGGGGGTCAACTTATTCTCTAAAGCACAAAAAGCAATGGATTTATGGAAAACCGTAGCAGATGGAATTTAACACAAATCATATGAATAAAAAGCAAAATCTGAAGAAAAGATGACTTTTTATGTATATTAAAAGCTTATTTAAAAATTATTCATCCTGTTCCTAAATGTCAATTATGCATATGCATTCTTCAACACCAACCTAAAAAAAAATGTTTTAGAAAATAAGACAACCCCTTAAATGGCTCTGAATAATTTTTTTTAAGAGGTGAAGTGTTTCTCCTCTTTCTAACATTTAAAATGTTGGTTGTCTTGAGAAATATTACATGTTTTTCATCAGTACTTAATCATTTATTTATTTCTTAAAATAAGGCCCTAAATAGAACCTTATTTTAAGGTTGCATATTAATCAGCTGCATTCTGTGAATGGACAAAGGTTGCCATATAAAATCACACAGTAGTGCTGTTTTGTGAATGACAGTTAAGATTCTTTGGGCTATCTAGAGCTATAGGATTTGGGCTGCAAATTTTTGGATGGCTGCTGGAAAGGAGTAAATGTTAGATTTTAATGTTTTAATTGTTAATAATTTTTTAAAATAATTATCTGAATTGTTCATTGGCTATTTTATTAAGGCATGGGATTATATGTCTTTTAATTAATTTTACTGTTTTGGTGATTATAGGCTATTTGGTTTGTTTTTGTTTATTTATTTAGTTATTTATTTACACAAATCTAGTAGCTCCCTTCTCTTCATGTTTTTATACACACACATACGCACACACTTTGCTAAAGAATAAGCTACACAATATGGTAAAAATTAAGGGCAACAACAAGTTTCTTATTAATTTGCAGCATGTAAATCAAATACAACATCCCAATGGATATGGAAGGATTTAATCCTTACATACAAGCTGCAGTTCAAACATAGTCTTCCAAAACAGCTATTTTGCCTGTCATTAGTTCTTCTGCAGTAACATGCTGCAAAAATTACAATATTGTTCTTAAATTAGAATGGTCTGTTGCAGTGCAAATGTAATAAGAGTTTTCAGGTTTTTTGTTGGGATTGTTGAGAAAAAGAGGTTAACCCTCTCAATACAATGGATATCCAATCCTGCTTAATAATTGTAACTGACTGTGGCAAAATAAAGCAAAGATAATACCAATAGTAATTGGTGACTTGAGCGAGCAAGTACCGGTAGGAAAATAAAATAGGCAAAGTAACAGAAAATGAAGAAGCTAAAATGCTCTGGGTCTTTAGAATTCAAACAGACACCTGCCACTTAAACCCCAGAGTTTTAAAAAAAATGTCAATAAGAAAGAGTCAAAAGTCTGAATAGCGGACACTGTAATATATGGAGACAGCACAAGAGAAGAGAAAGAACTGAAGAAAATCACAAAATATAAAGTTCTGCAAATATAAGTAGAATGACTGTGAGGAAAAGAAATAGCATAATATCAATTGTGATAGGTGGATAGATTGCATCAACAGTGGATGCAATCTCAAAACACCTGGGGCCCCTCTTGAACACCATCAGCATTGACAAAATCACCATCAATCAATTCAGTTCAGTTCAGTTCAGTTCACTTTATTTGTATGCCGCCCTTTTCCCTGGGGGGACTCAGGGCGGCTCACAGTTCAAAAGGGGTAGGGGAAGGACAAACAATTTACAACATAAAAACATTACATCATTTAAGAACTCAACAGTCATACAATTCGAGTAGGGGTTAGAATCTTTAACCCCAGGCCAGCCGGGATAGCCAGATTTTAAGTGCGGCGCGGAAGGTCTGGAGGGTGGTGAGGGTCCGGATCTCCACGGGGAGTTCGTTCCAGAGGGTCGGAGCAGCCACCGAGAAGGCTCTCCTCCGAGTAGTTGCCAGTCTACACTGGCTGGCTGATGGAATTCGGAGGAGGCCTAATCTATGCAATCTTATCGGTCTAGTGGAGGTGATTGGCAGTAGGCGGTCTCTCAAGTACCCAGATCCAATACCATGAAGGGCTTTGTAGGTGACAAGTAGCACCTTGAAGCACACCCGGAGATCAACAGGCAGCCAGTGCAGCTCGCGGAGGATAGGTGTTACGTGGGTGAATCGAGGTGCACCCATGATCGCTCGCGCGGCTGCATTCTGGACCAGCTGAAGTCGCCGAATATTCTTCAAGGGCAGCCCCATGTAGAGCACATTGCAGTACTCCAGCCTAGAGGTCACAAGGGCATGAGTGACTGTTGTGAGGGCCTCCCAGTTCAGGTAGGGACGCAACTGGTGCACCAGGCGAACCTGGGCAAAAGCCCCCCTGGTTACAGCTGACAAATGGTGTTCAAAAGTCAGCTGAGGGTCCAGGAGGACTCCCAAGTTGCGAACCCTATCTGAGGGGCGTACAATTTGACCCCCCAGCCTGAGAGATGGAACACTTGGCCAATTCGTGGGAGGAAAGCACAACAGCCACTCGGTCTTTTCTGGATTGAGCACAAGCTTGTTAACCCCCATCCAGTCTCTAACAGCTTCAAGACCCTGGCTCATCACGTCCACTGCTTCATTGAGTTGGCACGGGGCGGACAGATACAACTGTGTATCGTCCGCATATTCCAAAAGGCATATTTATTTGGAACAGCTTAGATCTTGTGGGGATACCTTTAAGGCCATCAGACATTGACATCTGGCTATCTAGGACCCTGGAAGAACTTGATAGTTGCATAAAAATGTCCAATCCAGTGTGAACATCTGGCTGATTGTGTGGCCACTCATAATAACAATAATCAAGCATATTAAATGATTTCCCACTTTAAAATCTCATACTTGGCTGTGATAATCTCAATGATTTACAGAGACAATAAAATGAATTTGGGAAGATGAATACAAAAGGTCAAAAGATTGCTTGCCTTGTGTACTTGATCACAAGCAAGGTTGTATGTCACCGCACAATGAGCTCTGTTTCTATTAATCATTCACAACTTAGTGATTTCTGGATATGACATAGAATTTCCATCATATTCAGGTGGATCATGATAGCAATTATAATCCAACCCATCTAGAAGGCATAAAGTAGGGGACGAGCAGTTTATACTAGTCCATCTTCAGACCCATCTATCATATAAGCAAATACCTAAACACTGGAATTTATAGTTCATGCAGACCAATAAAAAAGTGCACAATTTAAAACATAGCAATAAAAATCCCAAAACTAAAATAATTAATAACGAGAAAAAGATATTCACAAGCTTCTGCCAGCCCTATTGCTAGAAACTTGGCAACCTTTCTGAAGTCTTACAGAACAAAGATTATAATTTCTTGATCACAAAGGAAAATAAAGCTTTTGATAATTGATGTATGAGTGAAAAAACATGGACCACCGGAGAAGGAAATGGCATCCCACTATACTATCTTTTGCCAAGAAAACCCCATGGACAGTACTAAAAGGCTAAAAGATGAAGCTCAAATACTTTGGAAACCTAATGAGAAGAAAGGACTCATTGGAAAAGACCCTGATGTTGGGAAAGATTGAAGGCAAAAGAAGAAGAGGACAGCAGAGGATAAGATGGTTAGATAGTCTTATTGATGCAATGAATTTGGGCAAACTCTATGAGACAGTGGAGGATGAGGGGCAGGGGGGCTGGTGTTCTGTGATCCATAGTGTTGCAAAGAGTTGAACACGACTTACAGACTGAACAAGAAGTAGCAGAAACTATGGGCAGGTACAATAGGCAATATAAGTTACAAACTCAACCTCCATATCTCATCATTCACAGAAACTATCTACAGTATTAGGTTACTATGGAGGATTGTGAAGAATAATTCTGGATGAAAATACCCTTTTTCATAATGAATCAGAAACCTTTTTCTCACTCCATTTAAGGTTGCAAATTCTTTACCTGCATTATTTTACTCCCCAAACTGCTATTGCTACCTTTATTTCCTGTTCTTTCTAACCACACCTCCTGAAGTACAATGATAAAAAATAAACTTTAGAAAAACATATGGTCCTGTGGTGCTTTTCCACTCTCAGGCTACTTACAAATTCATAGCACAGCATGAAGATTATTAAAATGCCGTATGTGAGAACCGTGCATAGCACAAAGAGATATAAATTGGCATTCCACAGAGATAATGCTATCTAATGACCAAAACAAGTAATGTGCTTTCATTCTGATTCATAGTATATTTGGAAAGAGCAAAGCATCCAGTAGCTTTTCTTAGCTATTTGATCAGTCAAAGGTGAAGGCCTGCTTCTTTGCTCTATCAATTTGTATTTGTATTTCTATTTGTATTTTATTAAATTTATATGCCGCCCTTTTCCCTGGGGGGACTCAGGGCGGCTCACAACTCAAGAGGGGAGGGGGGGGAAAACAAACTTTAGACATATAGAACAATACAAATTTAAAAAACACAACATTCATACCGTTCGGTATTGATATGTGATCATGCTTATTAGTAATCTAATTATTCCTGGCTACATCTCTTTCCTACCAGCTAGGATTCATCCAGAGTTTTGCAGCATAGATCCGATATTTCTAATAATCTTGCAATTCTCCTTTAACTCAGGGCACCTCAAGTCTTATTATAGAGTTATATCAATAAACTTAAAAAGTCAAGAATTGCTGTGTGGATGTTGTAGAGCAAGGGTCCACAACCCCTGGTTCATGGACCGGTACCAGTCCGTGGCATGCCAGAAACCAGACTGCACAAACAAGTGAAACCCTATCAATGGGATGCAGGCAGCACACAAAACCATGCCACCTTTGGTCCGCGGAAAAACCTCTCTCCGCGGTTCCTGGTACTCAAAAGATTGGGGACTGCTGCTGTCGAAAGCCATCCTTCTTGGGATATTTTTGCCTGGTTTCTGTGATAGCAGTGAAATGGATCTGTACCCAAGTAAAAGTGTACGACTGAATCATATAATCTATTTTGAACATTAAGTTTTACTTTTCCATCACTAAGGGTAAAAAGATTTAGTACCCCAAAGTTTCAACTGAAAAGGGTTAAAAGTTTTATAAGCATAATCAAATTGAAAAAATAAAAATAAACAAAAAGAGGAATAAATAAGACAGCTGTATCATGTACATATAACTTTACTACTACTGTGACAATTAAAAAGAAGTCTAATCTCATAAGAACAAAAGTACAGCCTTCCTGGTTCAGTATAAAAGTCCATGTAATCCAACAACATATATGCATTCCAGTGGTGGATTGTAGGTGGTATGCCCAGCTTTGGGTGTACCGGAGCCTTCCCGGAGCACCGGGTACCATTCCGATACGGTGCTCCAGAGGGCCCTCCCGCCTTCCTTATTTGTCTTTAAACTCTTTGGCGGTTCCGCGCACGGGCGTGGTGCATATAGTGCCTGCGCGACACTCCGCCGAGTAGCCGGAGCATCGCAGAGGTGTCGCTGGATGGTAAGATGCATGCACGCACTGTGTGTGTGTGCATGCGCGCCACACGCATTCATGTGGAGGATGGCAGGCCCCGTTGCAACTGCAACGGTTGCAACGGGATCCGGAACCCACCATTGATGCATTCATACATAGTTCTTGGCTATCTAATTAGTATCTGATACCGTTTAGAACAAGAGTAGTTTTCCTCTGTGACTTCTATTTAATTTTTTAAAATTTCAAAAACTGCTTAGAAGTTTGAATCTACATTAAAAATGAAAGGCTTTATCCTCCCACTCTGATGTTCTCTCTACAACTAATAGAAGCAGATTATAAAACATGAGAAACCTTTTAAAAAGTTCTCTCTCCATTTGTTTTAATACACAGGAAATAGTGGCCATGCTTTCACATCATCATATGCAAGAATCAACATGTACATAGGATATAATGAGCATGCTTTGTAAAACGCTTTTAGAAAAAAGTTTCTTGAAGCTTTACAAGATATTTACTCTCGTAATTGAATCACTGTAGGAAGTAGTTTGATAGCATTTGGGGAAAGTCTTAAATTAATTTAATGATATATATCTTTCAACTAAGCAGTATTTCGATAACATCCCCATCCCTCAATTTGATTATGGAAGGACAAACAGAATGAAGAAAATGTACGTTAGTTAATAGAACTATTAATGGTTTATCAGACATGTGTAGAAATAGCAGTATTTCTACAATCATTGGGAGAGACAAGAAGAATCCTGCTAATTATTATAATAAAAGACATGTTTACCTAGGTGGAATTTGCTTAAGTCAAATCATAACATCAATAGAAATTTCAGTTTCTGTTCAAACATTAACCCAAACATAAACAATTGGCATCCAAACGTCCTTACCCATTTTCTCTTTTCGAACAGCCAAATTTGAGTGGTACTTTTGACTGACCAGCAGGATTTGACTGGTTCTTCTACTAACATTCCCTTGAATACCAACAGAATGTATGTAGAATAGGGAGGTAACAACAAAAAAGAAGATGAAGCCGCAGAGAATAGTAAGGCATGGAAATAACAAGCAGTTTTCTCAATTATTTTTTTGGCTCTTAATGAGCATCATCAACATCTGTTACAACTGTAGTCCCATTACTCCTTCCATTCACTGTATTTCTCTTTTCTCCACTGTATAGCAATTCAAAATTGTGGCAAGAACTATTCTTGGCCACTGCCAGTGATGCTGCCAGGAACAGCTGCCCTTCTGGGTTTGTGCCTCTGGGGTTGTGCCTTTGTACATGACTACTTCACTGAAAACCAATATATTTGAAGGAAAGCAGGGCTCAAAACCTCATACCATCCTGAGATGATGCACTTGTGAACCAGCATGTAGAATGACCCAGCAAGAACACAAAGGGCTATGAGTTGCATGTACTGAAGAAAAACATTTTTTGTAATCCACCTTAACAATAAGTAGAACTTTCTACCAGAAACACATAGTCACTGCTACCAGTAAAATACTTAGGAAGAGGTGCTGTGGTATCAATGTAGGCTTTCCTAAAAAATATGCTGTGTTGAGTATAGACTTAATAATGGATGGTAGATGAGAGAGAGGATGGGATGAGGGACGGAGAAAAGAAAATAGGGAAGATATTGGGCAAAAATAAAGGAACAATAGTATCAGTTCCATTTATATTTGGTCCCAGCCTTGTCCACTGCTGCCACGTTTCCCCCCAAGCAAATAGACCCTTCAGGCTGATACTCATTTACATAATTCCATAAGCAAAAATTATTCTGCTCTTGAAAAGTCTGCAGTAAAATATTTTGTCCAGAACATGAAACACATGCCTTGTGATCAGATATATCTTTGCTCTGTAACTTAATAAATCTTTCCTTTCATCAGTTTACTTGTGCTGTGAAAAATAACAGTGGCAAAAATTGATCCAATGGAAAATAGAGTCATAAAGGTCACAGCTCAACATTTTTCAACATGGTACGTCACCCTATTCATTATAACTAGTTAGTGGTACTCTCTTAAAAGACTATGTGTAGGCTTATTAATATGCATAGTATAGGTATCTGTTGATTAGGAAATGTCATTTGACAGCTAATATATCAGGGTGTTAATGAACAACTCTGCCGTTTTGTACATTTTAATATCACTGAGTAACTATGCTGTTTGACCTACAAAATGTAGATCAAATATTACATTTGCATTTCACACATTCTTTGTTTTTAGGCTGCTAATATTTGATATGCAAAATCAAACTATTGCATATATAAATAAAGATGATGCTACAATGGATTTTAAAACGCTTTGAGTGCACCAAGTAGAGTTGGGACTCTACAACAGGACACCATAAGAAATTATTTGAAAGAGGTGTTTTAGACTTCACATAAGCCTCTGGTGGTGGTGTTTTTTTCAGGCTTTCAAATATGCCTCTCTTCTAAGAAATCAACTTTCAAACCATTCATAGCTGTAATAAAAAAATCATCTTTGCATTTTTTACTCATTTTAGAAAATTCTTTGGAATTTAGTATGTTTTTTCTAAAATTTCTTTTAAAAATTCCATGGATTTGCACGTATGTTATTTCCAAATGTGCATTTAGTATGCAATTCTTGAAAAGCACATTAGATTGTTGCATTATAACACAACACAGGTAGTCCTTAGTTAACAATGACAAATGGGATCAGAATTTCCATTGCTGAATGAGGTGGTTTTTAAAATGTGACATCACATGGCCATTAGCTTAGCAACAACTGTTGCCATTGTTAAGTGAATCATTTCAGGTTGTTAAACGAGAATGCCACATGGCCATATTTGGCAACCTCTTGCTGCCTTTATCGTTGATTGCTTCTTGGAAGCCAACAAATAAGGTTGCAAACAGTGATTACAGGACTGTGGGACACTGCAACTATTGTGTGGGAGTGCTGCAACTTCAGGAACTTTGAGGACTGTTTATAAGGCTCCTTTGTTCAACCTTGTTGCACGTTTGGACAGAAGCTGAACAAGCGGTTGCTAAATGAAGATAACCTGTATTAGCATCAAAGATTGGAATGTTTCAATTAAGTTAATGCAGTGTAGTAATGAGATATGTGTAATATATAGTATCTGGCTCATTTCTTTTCCCAATTACGTTCAACAAAATTCAGCATTTGACCACTAAACCTCACGTACTTTGTTTCTATGTCCATTATAACACAGCAGCTCTTCTCCTATTTCTTTGGGTGAAAATAAACAATTCTGATTGACTATAATGTCTATATAGAATACATTTAATAAATAGGATAAAGAATAGCATATAGAATACATTTAATCAACCCACTATGAATGGAAGAAGTAAATTATTAATTCAGGATCTAAATAGACAAAACACTCTATGATACAAGAAGCTCAGTCCATTGTACAACATCGTGGTTTAGTAAACTTGCCTAGAAACAAACTATGATCGATAGGCATTTCCTTTGTACTTACTTTACTGTCGTCTTCAAATAAGCAAGCATATGAGCCATAAAGCCACCTGTAATCATACATTTCTTTTTTCTTGAACTGCAAAAATGAGAATCTTTGGGTTTATGCATATGTTTGCATATATGAATATTTTAAGAAGTGCAGAGCTATCAGTTTAAATGTTTAATATCTAATGGTTTATTGTCCACTTCTACTTAGAACACTTCACAAAGTAGAATAAAGCTTACATATGCTGGAAGAAACTTTTAATACTATATTTTTCAAAAAGCTTGAACAGAAATGGGAAAAAATGAAATCACTTCTACCAAATACTAAGATTAATTCATTTCGACATCAGTGGACTAATCATTGCTATAATGTATTATTGATTAAATTCCACTATGCACTATAGATAAATAAATAAAGTCCCTGCCTGCTCTTCCATTTGCTGTCTAAAGCAATTAACTACAGTAATGCTACTATCTCATTTAAAAGTAACAACGAAATGCAGGGAACATAACTCTGTAATGAGGGAGCAAAAGACTTCAGTTTTGCTGATTACTTAGCATCAGCACCTTTTAAGAATCTAAGTATGTTTTTCAAAACACATCAGGCTCTAGTCAATGTGAGTGTTGCTAACAACAGTGGCAGTGGTGGGTTGCAATTTATTTTACTACCAGTTCGCTCATGCATGTACGATCATGCGACGCTCCTGTGCATGCACAGAAGCGTCTGAGCGGGTGGAGGAGCCTCCCATCGCCGCCACTACCAGTTTGCCCAATTCGGGACGAACCAGCAGCAACCCAGCAGAGCCTTTTCAGTAGTAGCTCCGACCCTTTGGAACGATCTCCCCGTGGAGATTCGTACCCTCACCACCGTCCAGACCTTCCGCACAGCCCTTAAGACCTGGCTAGCCCTTCAGGCCTGGGGATAAAGATTATAATCTGTCCCCACCCGAATGATGAATGAATGTTGTGTACTATTTTACTCTTATGTATTGTTTTGCGTTTATTGTCTTGTACCCTCCCTTCCCTATTTTATGTAAGCCGCCCTGAGTCCCCTCAGGGAAAAGGGCGGCCTATAAATATTAATAAAATCACAAATCACAAACCCACCTCTGAACAGTGGTCATTTGCCACTGGACAGCAAGACACTGAATGTTTTGGGGACTGTAAAAAAGCACTGCCACAGGTAAACAGTATTCAAATTTTCTGTGGATTGTCCCAGACAGGGATTTTACATATTTGCTTTGTATTTTGTATTGTATATTTCATTACAGGTAAGTGAATGCATGAGAACTGTACCTGACATAGTCTGGACTGCATCAGGCAATGCCACTATACAGGTAGTCCTCACAACAATTCATTTAGTGACTGTTTAAAGTTACAACGGCACTGAAAAAAAGTGACTCTTTTCCCCATTTATGACTGTTGCAGCATCACATGATCAAAATTCAGATGCTTGGCAACTGTCTCACATTTATGTCAGTTGCAGTATCTCAGGGTCATGTGATCACCTTTTGCAACCAAAGTCAATGGAGAAGCTAGATTCACTTAACAACTGGGTTACTAACTTATCAAATGCAGTGATTCACTTAACAACTTTGGCAAGAAAAGTCATAAAATGGGACAACAATCACTTAAGAAATTTCTCACTTAGCAACATAAATTTGGGGCTCAATTGTGGTCGTAAGTCGAGGACTACTTGTACATGCTTTCCAGGGTTTTTTCTCCACAATGAAACTGTTTTCACATTTGAAGTGCTACTTAAACATAAACAGAGGTTAAAGAACAGCTGTGTTACTTACTTAGAATATTACATCAAGAGTGGGAATTTCCAGTCAACCATCTAATTCTTCTTTGAAGAATTCTTCACTTAGCTCCTACTACTGATAGAAACCTTTTTCATGTCCTAAAGTCTCCTATCTCAAGGTCTTACTCCATTTTTAATGTCATTCTCATGTTCTCTGCTTCTTAGGTCCTACTAGCTTTTAAAATAGCTAGTACTTTCATATTAAAACATTTCTTAACCTCACTGCCTAGGAAATTGCCATGTAACTTATAAGGAAGAACTGTTTGAGATAGGTCAGCCTAAAGCTGCTACTTCATTCTAATCAGGTATAACCTCTTCTTTTTTCCAACCGATAAGTGTGCGAAAGAGAGGCAAAAGGGTGAGATTAAAGAGATTAAGGATAAAAAGAACTTCACTGGAGTGTCCCTATTTAACTTTGCACCATGGTCATATCTACTGTAATAGACCAACTTACAACCAGATCAAGCCCAATGTTATTTAGTTTGTACACTTTCAAAATTGTGCAGGTTTGAGCAGAATTCAGAGCTAGGCAAACTCAAGCTATGCATTATATAGAAAAAGAAGTCTTTCTGTACACAGTCCATGGATTATCCTCAGGTATTTATATCACACAGGTAGCTGGTTCTGCAAGCAGGATACATTTTCCTCTCTGTCTCTGTTTCAGAGAAGTCAAGGTGCAAACTGACCTTCATACATGGATTCTTGTGAAAACAGTTCTGCCTTCAATTGCTTCAGTAAGCTTTCCTACAGCGTCAGCACTATTGAAAAGTGCTTCTTTTATACAAGATGCCCTGTGACCTAAGAGAATCCCTACCGTTGTCCAATCTAAAAGTGAAAGACAAAATGAAAATGTCACTTTCTTAGCAAGGGCAGAGCACCATGCAAAAGATAATGCTTTCCTTCAACCAAGGGCATTAATTCAGTTTTCTGTAGTGAGTTGGATTAAGGTGGGAAAAGCAAAGAGATAAGGCTATGGAATAAGACTAAAAGAATGATTTGTCTGCATACATATTCAAGGTATACTGGAAAAAAGAAGTGCCTATGTTGCTTTACCTGCTATATTAATTGCTATTCTTTATTGTTACAGTGCAATATAACTCAGATTCTTATGCAGAAGATCAAAAGTCCCAGCTCTAGAGAGATAGGCAGCGCATAAACCTAATAAATAAATAAACTCTAAGTATCAATTCCAGTATTTCTCTGTATAAGGGGGAAAGATTGAGGTCTGAAATGCTAGCCACTACAGGCAGCACTAAAATAGGTGGACTAATTATCTGATCTAGACAAAGACAGCATCCAGGTTCCTATGCAAATTTGCTTTTAGGTAAAATATTCTGGCAAAATATTTGAAGGAATAAATATTTTAATGATGATGATAACGATTTTTCAATGCAATACAAATTCATTTTTTAAAAAAGATGAGAAATTTTGCCTGCATACTACCATATCACTCATTGAACTATTTAGCAATCGCAATAGCACTTAGACTTATATATCACTTCACAGTGCTTTACAGCCCTCTCTAAGTGGGGCTGCCCTTGAAGAGTGTTCGAAGACTTCAGCTTGTCCAGAACGCAGCCGCGCGAGCGATCGTGGGCGCACCTCGGTACACCCACGTTACACCTATCCTCTGTGAGCTGCACTGGCTGCCCATTGGTCTCCGGACATGCTGCAAGGTGCTAGTCATTACTTTTAAAGCCCTACATGGTATCGGACCTGGGTACTTGAGAGACCGCCTCCTGCCAGTCACCTCCCAAAGATCTATCAGATCCCACAGACTAGGCCTCCTCCAAATTCCATCTGCCGGCCAATGTCGGCTGGCGACTCCTCAGGGGAGGGCCTTCTCTGTGGCTGCTCCGGCCCTCTGGGACGATCTCCCTGTTGAGATCCGGACTCTTACTACCCTTACGGCCTTCCGCAAAACAACCAAGACCTGGCTGTTCCGGCAGGCCTGGGGCTGTTGAACTATCCAGCCCCATTCGAGGTTACGACTGTTGTTGATTTTAAATTGCTGTTTTTCATTTTATTTTTTGTATCCCCTCCCCTTTTTATTGTGAGCCGCCCTGAGACTCTCGGGAATATGGCGGCATACAAACTAAATAAAATCCTAAAATCCTAAATAAGTGATTTACAGAGTCAGCATATTGCCCCCAACAATCTGAGTCCTCATTTTACCCACCTCAGAAGGCTGGAAGGCTGAGACAACCCTGAGCCTGGTGAGATTCGAACTGCCGAATTGTAGGCAACCAGCAGTCAGCAGAAGTAGCCTACACATTGCATTCTAAGCCCTGCGCCACCACAGCTCATTTATAGTCATTCAAAAAATGGTATTGTTGAACAAGTATCCTAAAACAAGTGTTAGTGCTTTATGTACTTTCCTGCCTGCATTACTTGACTATTGCAGATAGCATAACTGATCGAGTCACTTCCATCAATCTGACTTGTTCCATTTTGCAATGAAAGACTCTTTGAAGTAGAGCATATTCAATTACCACGGGAATCCCAATAAATGTGTTTCTAGATCTATATATTGCATATTTTTAGCAATGCACAAAAAAGCCAACTTTGGTTACAAATCTTAAAAACACCATTTGTGAATCAGAATTCCAGTAATTAAGATGAACCTTTGAAACCTTCAGTATTCAAAAGGAATGAATATGCCTTGTGCAAAATGTTTTTCTTTAGAGGATCAAGATTTCTTTTTATTACTTGTATTTAAATATATGTTACTGTAGCTGTACTATAAGATTACAAAATAGGATGTAACTACCGTATTTTCACCCATATAACCCGCGGGTTATATGCGGTTTTTACATGCACAGCGCCCCCCTGCGGGTTATATGCGTGGGCGGGGTATACGGAAGATATTTTACACGATCGGAGGCTTGCACAGGCTTCTTTCTCCGTTTCTTCCCCCACCCCGATCTCAGCTGTTTCCTTCTCCTCCGTTCCTTTCCTCTTCCCCAGCTTGCGCAGGCTTGTTTCTCCGTTTCTTCCCCCACCCCGATCTCAGCTGTTTCCTTCTCCTCCGTTCCTTTCCTCTTCCCCAGCTTGCGCAGGCTTGTTTCTCCGTTTCTTCCCCCCCATCTCAGCTGTTTCCCTTCTCTCTTACTCGTCGCGGGTTATATGCGTGGGCGGGGTATACGGAAGATGTTTTACACGATCCGGAAAACCCGCGGGTTATTTGCGTGGGCGGGTTATTTGCGTGGGCGGGTTATATGGGTGAAAATACGGTACTTGATATTATAACTGTTATAATTATTATTGCCAGGATACAGTATACAGTTTAATGCTGTTAATAATTTTTATTTAGGTATTAGTAATATAGACGCCTTAGTAAATATATAACATTTGCCCCGTTCATTGGAACAAATATGTGCACCTTCCCCATGTCAGGTTTGCAGATTCACCAACATAGTAATGGTTATAAATCTGTTTGACATTCAGAAAAAAATATTATGTCCAGTCTAGGATATAAGCATGAGAGAAATGTGCTTTTGTAATTTCTACATGATGAATTTTAAAACATTTTTAAAAATACATTGAGAGTGCTGAAAAAAATGAAGACATAGGATAATTTCTGCTGACTTTCACGTTAGCATAACAAGCCAAGTCCAATTGATTCTTTGGTTAGGAGTTTGTTGGATGTGAAAATAACAAATCTAAACCTTGGAAGATCATGAAATGTTCATTAAAAGGTCAGATATGACCCTTAAAGACAACATGACCTTCTCCGGCCACTAAACTGCCACTCATATATCCATATATTACAATGAACTTATGGGAAATTGGAAAACAGATCAGAATACAGTCCAGGATGGACAAGAAAGTTTGAGTAGAGGAAACTAGAGAAACACAGTAGAGTACACTATTTGTAAATCGGTTAGTCCATTAAGTAAGAAACTTAAAGGAATGAATTCAATGCACATTGTGAAAACCGGAGGGACCATCTCTTTCCAACTGCATCTGTCCAGGTTCAGCAGGAGGCTTATGAACCAGGTCAATTAAGAGTGTCACCTGGAAAGATCTAGGAAGAAAGCCTAGATCGTCCTCTCACAGATTACATTGGCCCCAATCCCACTGGCCTTTCATATGATCCTGAGGAAAAGTGGCAGAGCCAGCCCAGTGATTGCACTGGATGTTATTGTGAGATATAATTGCCTTGACTATGAATTTTTATGATTTTAATATACCTGTATATTGTTTTTTTAATTGTTGGTGTTTTGCTTTTATATTTGTTGTATCTGTTAGTAAGTCACCCAGAATGTATATGAGATGGGTGGCTGTATAAATTTGAATGATAAGTAAACAAAACAAACAAATAAACAAGCAAGCAAACAGCACAGGACAGGTGAGAGTTGAGAATAGAAACAAAGAAAAGACTGAATTAGTGAATATCCACATAGTTAAATGGAAAAGTAACTTCACTGATAGCATTAGAGGTAGTTCTTGTTTAACAATTGCTTTGTTTAGTGACTGCTTGTAGTTTTGATGGTAATGAAAAATTATCTTTGCAACCAATCCTTGTATTTATGCCTTCGTAGAGGAAAGTTGAAGTTACGTCATAAACATATTTGTGGTTTCACTTAGCAAACATTTCACTTAACAACTGAATTGCTGGTCCCAGTTGTGGTTGCTGAACGAGGACTGTACTTTTACCTTAAGCAGCATGACTGAGGACTCAGGTGAAGTTTAAATTAATTCACACCTGTGATGTATTAAAACCATAACAGACCAATCAATTTAAAATGACTGAGCACCATTAGGCTAGCTGATTGGGACGGGTGGGGGTGGGAAGCAGACAATCATTAGGTGGGCAGCAAAGCATTATAGCTTTCTGGGTCTCTTTCCTGCTATTTACTGGTCTGGATTATTGCAGCTTAGATCTGTTCAAGCTGACTTCAAAATATACTCTATATAGTAAAGGGATGAGTAATGCCAAATCACCACCTCCTATTAGAAACTCCCTACCACACAGTATGCTTGAATTAGAGACACAAGCAAATCAGAATTTCGGATGATGGAATTTCTCCTTGCAAAATTTTCATTCATTTGTTGTCAAGATGATAGAACACTGTGGTATCACTGAATAGTTAAGGGTCACTGAGAATAGGTTATTTAAAGGGAGATTGTGTATGACAAATTTGCTGAATTTCTTGAGTATGCCTCTACATTGGTGGAAGAGCAGACATAATTTATCTTGAGTTCTCAAGAAAAAATTATACTGTTTCATCCCACCACCCCCACCACCCAATTGATTTACAATGAAAGAAAGCATGACATTGAGGAAAAGGCTAAGCAGAACGCACCGTAAATCATCTCGCAAGAGGAAACAACTGAAGCTGCTTGAAAAAACAAAGTACTTCAAGGTCTGAGCGCAAATATGTGTTGTTTCACAAAGATTCATCCACTGATGTTTGGTTTCAAATAATGCTCTTTCAAAGGAGAAAACATGAAATTACTGCATGTGTGTATTTCAGATATACAAACAATTGAGAATAATATAGTGATCTTTTCCACTTTGGATTCCACAGGAAGAAAAATGAAGGTTATTGATGAAACATGTAGCCCGATGCAAAAATGAAAGGGCAAAGCTCGCATCGTGACATCACAACACATGTTTTGTCACCTTTGTGTCAGGATAGTTTGCAACAGGCATTTGTATTGTTTTCTAATACAAAGAAATAGCAATCGTTTCTGTAAAGTTTAGAGGTCTGTGTGCACTCTTTTTAATTGAAATATTTTATCATTTCCAGGAAAATCTATATATAGTTCTTGTTTAAGCAGACAACAGAGTGTTAGTCAGACAGGCAGTGTTATGGATGGAAAATAACTATATCAGGATAAATGTGGTATTTGTGCACACTGTACAATGTGGTGCAAATATAGTCTCATTAGCATCTTGAATTCTCTTGAAAGTATAGCCAAAAATACTTTAATAGAGAGATAAATTCAAAACACATCACGAATTCTCATTCAATGGTCACATGAAACAAACTTAGTAATGTTAAAAATAAGTTAGGTAAAGGTGCTACAGAAATTTATTAAAATTAAGAGATTAATTACAATGATCTCTGAGGGTCCTTGGTGCTCTCTGAGCTTGGTTGTTTTCTTGCAGACATTTCATTATCCAAACTAGGTAATATCATCAGTGCTAGTAAGAAGTGGGGTTTGCGTTCAGTCTACATTCTGGTGGCTCACCCTGTCAGCATTAGTGTAAGTGATCTGGTTGGTTCCTTAGCTAGGCTGTTTACTGTTAGATTGTTTGGCAGGTATTGATTGGGATATTTATTTCATTGATATGTTCTGCTAGTGTTCTGCCTATTTGTCTTATGTAGTGGCTGTTTCAGTCTTTACACTATATGTTGTAGATGACTTCTCTTTTTTCTTCTGAAGCTGCTGAGACTTTCGATTTACTTAGGATGTTTCAAAGGGCTTTAGTTGATTTACATGCTATACTTTATTCTCCTTTATCAGTACAGTTTCCTCTGTTTTGCTTGGAGACAAACAAAGGTGAATTAGTAATATAACAATATTTTATCTGTCAAATATTACACTATTGCAATTACTTATCATATTTATTAGTATGATATATAAAGAGGGTTTTTTTTTACATTTATAATGGGGGGTATAAAATAGAACATTGTAGGTTTATTATCATCTTACAGAGAAGTAACTGTGATAGCATGAAATAACCTGTCTTGAGGAAGCACAGAGTAGTCCATGGTTAAATTGAGAGATAACTACTTGTACAGTATCTGGTAAATGAACTGTGTTAAAAGCAAAATTTAGACTGAACAAAATATTATTGGAGCTAACCTTTCTCTTCCATGCAAAAGAACAAGATTCAGCAAATAATTTTTTTAAGTATTTTTTTTTTGCCGATTTTTACTTTTCTACACAATTCCCAGTGGCTACTTTTCATGTTTTTTCAGAGAACCTCTGATTCTCCAGAGCAGGTCTTCAGAAACTGTTGAGATGATGTATAAAAAAAAATAATTGATTAGCAAAATGTTTCTTTTCCTTCAACCGTAAATCATGTAATCAGTAAACCTCTAGCGTCATAAGCTTTGATTCAGTCTTCAATTTAAAAACAGATAAAGCACAATCGCTAATTCCAATTGGAAAACCACCAAGAGCCAAGGTGGTGCAATGGTTAGAGTGCAGTACTGCAGGCTACTTCAGCTGACTGCCAACTGCAGTTTGGCAGTTCAAATCTCACTGGTTCAAGGTTGACTCAGCTTTCCATCCTTCCGAGGTAGATAAAATGAAGACTCAGATTGTTGGGGGCAATATGCTGACTCTGTAAACTGCTTAGAGTGGGCTTCAAAAGCACTATGAAGTGGTATATAAGTGCTATTGCTAATCTGCTAGATTCCATAAAAATGCATAGAATCTCTAAAAATTCCTCAAGTTCCAAGAAATGTGCTGGAGAATCACCCATAATACATGTTTATTTACAGTATGTGATGATGATGATGATTGATGATGGTGGTGGTGGTGGTGGTGGTAATGAAAGGACTTCATAGGTGGATAAAAATACCAAATCCAGCCTAACATCTGGTAGACTTTGTAATCAACCATAACAATAAAATTCCTTTAAAATTTGGCTTTCCAATTTGGCATCAATTAAAGCTTGTAAACCTTTATTTTTATTTAAAAAAAAATAAATATTGATGCATAGGAAAAGGCTGTTCAAGTTCCTTCGAACAATGCCACCTATTGGGACCTTTTCTGACACAATGACTGGCTCCTGGAATCTGGCATGATGTACCCCCAGAGATCTGTTTGGCTAACATCCTAATGATGCTCTAGAAGTCTTTAAAAACTTGGCTGTTCTCCTAGGGCTTGAATGATGGTGCAGAGATAGACCATTTGCTGTGTTTTATGTTAAATGAAGTGTGATTTCCCTGGACCTGCCAAATTCTTTTTATTATTTTCCATTTTTCTAAAATGTAAGCTGCCTAAAGATGTTCTGATGGTCAAGTGACCTCTAAATATAAATAAATATATAAATAATATTGTAGGAAGGGATATTTATTTCAGTAACTAGCCTATTACTTCTTGTATCTAAACACATGCTAAAATATCAGGTGAAATATTCTCAAGTCAATGAAGCACTATGGTTTAACATCCTATTATACTGTATATTTTCCTCAAATGAACACAAATAGCTAAAGGTACTTGCTATGTGCTTTAAAATGTCCTTAGGTAGAATTTATAAATTACATATGTCATTGTGCCAAATTGGGATACAGTAAAGTATGGCGCTTTGTTACACATAATTCATTGTCTTAATCAATGAGTTTTCTGGACCAATATAGAAGATTGTAAGCAAAGCATGGGGATAACAACAATAATTGAACATAAACCACAACAGAGAACAACAGTGTGCCCTTCACAGTTGGAAGATTCAAGAATCATCATGAATTAATCATCAAACCATCTGTATAATGCTTTACATGATTAAAGAAATGTATTATATGTTTTTAGCAGGAAGTCTGATTTTCAAACTCATGACTGGGAACTACATATAGATTAGTGTCATATGTAATTTCATTCCATCGTTACAGAAAAATCAACCAAAATATTATTGGGAGTTTTGTTTGGAAGTATGTGTAATTAAAGAAAACTAAAGATTTGTCCTCTCTTCTAAGTTATCTGATTCCAGAATACCATAAGAGCAATAATTTTTCAGTGCAGCATACCTGAGTTGGATAGCCTTTCATCGCACCACACCACACCACAAGACGATGGAAAGAAAAACATAATTGTGATGAGCCGGGGCTGAGCACAGAAACAACACAGCCAGAACAAAGGCTTAATTCCCTTTTATTGCTCCAACCTTTACCCAAAAGTCCCACCATTCAGTGCAAGTCCAGGAACAAAGCTCTAAACACACACCTCCAATAGTACCTGCCTGCTATTAGTCCACAGGAGCAGAAGAGTTCTGAGAGCAGCCACAGTTCAGAGAATTTGATTCCAAAGAGTTCTTGTCACAGGAAGTGTTCACTGGGTCTGCAGCACAACCCAGAGCAGAACTGTGTTGCTGCAAACTCACACATAGCCAGGCAAGGCAAGCAAAGTATCCAGACAGCAAGTGAAACTGGAATAAGGCAACACTTTTTCCTGATAAATGCCCCTCCCAACAGTGTCTCTTTAAATCTCACTCCCCAGGTGAGTCTTGTGAAGAGGGGTGGGGCACCCTCTTCCTGAAATGTCAGATCGCCCTGCGGCCTGCGTTGATTCTGCCTTTTCTCCATTCTCCGTGCTCGGGAATCGGGGAGGGGGAATGTAGTTGCACGTCGCTGGAGCGCTGTTGCTCCTCTCCTCCCTCTTTGATTGATCATCCTATGCCCTCTCTCCTTCACTGGCGACCCTTCCCATGCCCAAGGGACCCAGGACTGCTTTGTCCTGCTCTTTTGGTCACTGCTCCATCTGCCCTACCTCCATCTAATCCTTCTCCTCAGAGCCAGGCCTCAACAGAGCCATGACAATGACTGTAAAACTACTTTGTCTATTCTAAATGTGTGAAGCAGTCACCAAGTGCACATGAGGAAGAAATTCATTTGGCTTGCATTTTGGGGCAACTATCTCTAATATAACATTTTAAAAATATTAAGGCTTGGTTATCTTACAAATATTCAAAATGTTGAAATTCAGTATATGTTTGTATATATCAAAAAATAAACAAAAACCTATAACAATGCACATATTACTGAAAATAGTTAAAAGAATCAGATTAAAAATCCTTTTGTAAATGTTGCATAAGCAATATTGGATTCACTGCAGGAAAGATATATAACTGTGTATATACACAAAAGTCATACAATTTGTATACACAATGCATTTAAAATTGGGAAAAAAATATAATTAACAGAGAAAAAACATAACAAATGGATTATCATCTAAGGCTTTTCAAAAATGATGAAACTCTTCATCTAATGCAAACCAGTCTACATGATAAAGTCACAATTTATGCACGATCAAAAGTTACCTCTCGTTAATAAATGTGAGGCACACTTCATGGAAAAGGAGAGCTGAACAACTACCAAATTTTTGTTTGTGCATGTGTAAATTTTGTGTCCTGGGAGTGACCTCTGGATGAGGTTGCTATGTAACTGAGTAGGCCAGAAACTCAGTTTTGCTTCCCTGCATTGGGCCAAAGACAGATGTGGTTGCCTTGGTTACAGTTGCTATGTAAGAGAGACTTGATGTTGACTAAAATGAAGGAGTGACAACAAATTTGGAATGGTAGTTAGAAGGCCTATATGGTTCATAATTGGTTAAAAACCTCTGGCTGGGATTTTTAAGAAAGAGAGGAAGAAAAGGTCAGTTGGAAAATAATAGGCAATCAGTAAATTACAATGATTATAGTAAAAGGAAGTTGACGATTGCTGAATTGGTTGAAGGAAACAAAGCTCAGAGCTGAAGGAAGTGTTCCAGCCTAAAAATGCTAGCAAAACAAAACAGTATTGTGCTTTACACCACATTTGGTGGCTGAAGTTGTAGAAATTTTGCTTTTAGATGATGGAAAACACCTAAGAATGCAAAATGGTGCAGCAGGAGATGGTTTCAGGAGAGGTTTTGATTAGAGTCAACTCAAGGGATAAAGGAAAGATATAAAAAAACTAAAATGTCCCTGAAAATTGGAGGGAATAAAATGATTTGAAAGCAGGGACGTCTATTGTACTGTAGGCATTATTTGCATTGGTGGAAAGTTTAGAAAGGGCTGGCTCATGGTCTTCTGTGCAAGTTTATTAGGACAAAAAAATTGTCTCAAGTAATAAAAGGAGATGGTGCTAGACCTACGAAAGAAGAGAGAGGAACCTGCCCCATTTTACATCTAGGGGTGGGGTGGGGTGTGTGAAGTGGGTCTCCTTATTCAAATTCCTGGGAGTCTCATTTGGAAAAATAATATGATCCAGGTGGCCAGGAAGGCACAACAGAGACTCCATTTTCTTAGGGTCTTGCACAAAAACAAGGTGGAACAATGACTGATGATCTCCTTCTACCGGTCTACGATAGAAAGCATCCTCACATATTGCGTTACAGTATGATATGCTGGCTTGCCACCTGCAGATAGAAGACACTACAAAGGGTGATGAGTACAGCACAAAATATCATGGGCTGCCCTTGAATCCACTAGATGAAATTGCTAGGACTCACTGTCTTAGCAGGGTAAGGAAACTGCTCAGGAATGAATCACATCCTGGTCAGCACTTCTGTACTCTCTTACCATTGGGCAGGAGATACAGAAGCACAGCCAGTCAAACAAACAAGCTGAAAAATAGCTTCTATCCATGGGCTGTCAGACTCCTGAACGCAACACAACACCGTAACTATTCAGTATTATAACTTGCAGGGCCAGCACAATGTGCAACATGTCCACACTTATGTAATATAACATAATGTAATGTAATGTTATGCACATATAAGTATATAAGATCATATGTCTGTTAGTTGATTTACTGGGTGGGGATTTTCTTTCTTCACTTATGAATTATTGAGATGTATTTTGTGTCTGGGGGGGATCACTAAAGGAGGCTCATCCAATCTCATTGTACACAGGTTGTGCATTGGCAATAAAATTTTGAATTTGAATTTAAAAATAGTAAACAATAACTAAAATCTAACTACAGTTGAGTCAGTCTAGTTTACTATTTAAAAATGTTTTAACTTCTTAAATGTTGTAATTTTGTTAATTTATAAAGTCTGTGTCCAACAGCAAAGGGAGTTTTGTGCTTTTGCCATATTACAGCATTGCCAAAATATAAAGCTCAGTGATTTATTTTATGCTTGGGGGTGGGGGGAGGTCAATATGGTCACAACGAGAGCCAAGGTGGCGCAGTGGTTAAATGCAGCACTGCAGGCTACTGCTAGATCAGCAGTTCAGCGGTTCAAATCTCACCGGCTCAGGGTTGACTCAGCCTTCGATCCTTCTGAGGTGGGTAAAATGAGGACCCAGATTGTTGGGGGCAATATGCTGACTCTCTGTAAACCACTTAGAGAGGGATGAAAGCCCTATGAAGCGGTATATAAGTCTACTGCTATTGCTATTGCTATTGCTATTATCAAAACTGGGTATGTTCAAATAACCCGTGACATCACTTAACAACTGCAGATGAGAGTGTTGGAATTGTGGTGATGGAGCTAAGTGCTCACAAGGGCATCTCGCTTAACAACTGCTTCACTCAATGACTGAGACTCTGGTCCTAATTATGATAGTGAGGACTACCTATAGTAAAAAAAAAGACTGCTTTTAGAAAAGACAAGTCATCTCAAGGTTTGTACAAATAAGAATATTTTTTGCAAAAGATGTGAAAGTAGTCAGGGAAAAATCTTGAAAATTGAATTTGGGGCTATAATGGACATTTCAATAAAATCCCTGCGGTGTAGATGTTATGAGGAACAGCAGATTCCACCTACTATTTACAGTTAGTTGTAAGACTAGATAAAGTTCTAACCAACAGTCTCAGAAAGAATACTGTGGAGCTGGAAAAAAAAAGCTTATGCAAAATTACTAGTTTTCCCTGGCAAGGAAAGTATAAAGCAATCTAGGCTTCTCGACTAAAAGCAAAGGAAAGATAGGAAAAACACAAGAGAAGAATATAAAATCAAGCATGGTGTATAAAATGTGGATGGGAAGACAGAACTCCTAATCATCTATTGAAATTAACAGTAGAAGTACTTCTTCACACATGTTCTTTTAAAACATGGAATTGCTGCCATCTGTGCTGGAATAGACACTATGAATGTACTTCCCTGATCAACATACTTTATATAATATGATTGGAAGCAACAACAGCAAATGCAGTGGTGGGATTCAGCCAGTTCGCACCTATTTGGAGAACTGGTTGTTAACTTGCTAAGCAGCTCAGAGAACTGTTGGGAAAAAAATCTCATTTTGGTTTTTTCCACTTTGCAGGGCTAATACTGTAAGGAAGACAGGAAGGAACATTATGGTGTTGTTTCTATCCTAAACTTTATTGCCCTGCTTACAGAAACTGCCTCTCCAGTTAACCCTTATTACATTGTAACAGCTAAGGCAAAGCACCCATCAATGTGAGTGATGTTGAGTTGGCCACACCAATCCAGTCACATGACCCCTGAGTCACGCCTACCCAGCTGGTGATTAGGGCAGAGTACCAGTTGTTAAATTACTTTAATCCCACCAATGAGCAAATGGATATTGACCTCTTTTCCCTATTTTTTCTAATTCCTATCCAGAATAATGCAACCATTTTGAGCATTGTTTCAAGTGTTTCATTCTCTTGATAAATTATGGTGGACAGATCTACTTACTGAAGAAGACACACAATCTTACGTCCATGTTGCCGCCTTTAAAATTATGCAATGCTTTATCTAAAAAGACTTTTATGAATATTTAAATTGAATATAACAGAAGAGGCATGATCAGGTGGAACATATGGGCATCCTTAATTTCAGAAAGGCAATGGGTGTTAATATATTTTCAGAATTCTCTGTGCTGGTTGAGATTTAGTTCTTGTACCTGTTGATACAAAACATTGTTGGTATCTCCACAAACTGTTTGTGGTGTGACTCAGTGATGCTCTTCATGGTTCATTTAGAACTGGTTGCTTAGGCTGCTGAGCTTTTTGACCTTCTGTAGTTGAAAGATATGGTCCTAAGCTACAAAGTCTGTATGTATTAATGGTCTTTTTTTCTGCCTCTTTGCCTTCTTAACATTTTAGAATATAAAACAAAGAACTACTTTCCAATTAAGTCTGGATATAATAATGTATTATGCAATTTTTGCTATAATTTACTTAATTTAATTTTGCCAGAGTTAAGCAGCAGCTGGGTATGGACTAAACCTGACATCTATCTGCAACTTATTAAATAGCGTTAGTCGATATGCATAGAAATCTATTGTGCAAACTATAGAAAAACTGGAAATGGGGAGTGGTTAATTAAAATAATGAAATCTCAGTGCATTTATAAAATTACAATTTCTCTGACATTGCACGGACATTTAGTTGGTAATTGAAAACATGTTGATGACATGACTTTGTTCTTCTCCGCTTTAAAGTCTGAATTGCTTCAGGGCATATTTAAAAATGTAAAATATTTAAACAAAAGATTCCAGTATTTAAATGTAAAATAATAATTATTTCCATTATTTCTTATGAGGATTATTTTTTATGTTTTCAAAAAGGGGTTTAAACATCCTCTCTGCAAACTTTTCTGCAGTCTGGTTACACACATGAGGTCACCTTGGATAACCATCCACATATTTTTTTGGCTCAAACAGTCAAACAATGGAGTGAGAATCTTGTTCTGAATGAGAACTCATTCTTTGCTATAGTTAGAGCAGTGATGTCAAACCTTTCGACATCGAGTGCCCAAACTGGAATGTGCGTGCACTGGAAACCTGAAGACCAGCTGGCCAGTGCATACATAATTGTTTTTTGGACTTTTGGGGGCCATTTTCAGGCTCTCTGGCATCCACGAATAGCTGTCGATGGTGCGTGTGTCTACAGAGAGGGCTCTGTGTGCCACCTCTGCCATGCATGCCATAAGCTCGCCATCACGGAGTTAGAGCATTTGAGATGTTTTGAGTTTTTCCCTAGAATATTATTCAACCTTTAGAGCTTTGTGTCCCTGGAATAACCCAACTGAGAATATTCTGATGCAGCTCCTTTATTCCATTCTTTCATTATCTGCATACCATTCCTGCTAGCTATTAAACTATTCATATATATGTTTAATGTTTTAATAACCCAGTTTGTGTGTATCTGTGTGTAGGCACGTATGTGTATACGTGCTCACGCCCGCATGCACACACACACACGCACACATTTGAGAAGGAATACAAAGAGATACAGTGATGCTTAAAAGTTTGTGAACCCTTTTGGATTTTCAGTATTTTTGCATAAATGTGACCTATTCTGTTCTCCAGGTAAGTCCTAAAACTACATAGAGAACCCAATTAAACAAATGAATAGAAAATATTATATTCATTTTTTATTGATGAAAATGAACCAAAGGTACATATTTGTATAGTTAAAATATGTGAACCTCTAGGATTACCAGTTCATTTGAAGAGGGAATCAGAATCAGATGTTACCATTCATGGGATGATAATCAGATTGAGTGTGGGAAATCCTGCATTCTTTAAAACAGGGGTTCCCAACCCTCGGACCGTAGTCCACTACTGGGTAGGCTTATACCTCTTTTGATTCTTTTCCTTTGATTCTACAAAAACGCAATCTGAGAAAGATGGTAATAGCATAATGGTTTGGGCCTGCTTTGCTGCCTTTGAACCAGGACAGCTTGCCCACATTGATGATATTGTGACTTATGAATTGTACCAGCAAGAAAATGTCAGCATATCTGTTCATGAACTGAAGCTCAAGACAAAATGCACCAAGACAACCCTCCAAAATATACAAATTGTATGGCTGGAAAATGGTTTATAGCAGAAAAAAAGTTAATATTTTGGAATGACCAAATCAAAAGACCTTACCTTTAATCTTGCAGAAATGTAAATACAAGAACCTGAAGTAGGCAGTTCATGTGAGGAAGGCCAGCAACATTTCTCAAATGAAGCTGTTCTGTAAGGAGAACTGGCCAACATTCCTTCAAGTCATTGTGTAGGATTGATCAACAGTTATTTGAAACACTGAGTTGTAGGTTTTGCTGTCCAAGGGGATGAACCAGTTTCTGAAAGCAGAGGTTCCTATGCTTTTACCAAATACAAATATACACGTTTGGATAATTTTCATAAATAAATCAACCAATATGTTGTTTTTGTCTCATTTGTTTAAGGGTTTCTTTAGCTAGTTTAGAATGTGTGAAGATGTGACCCATCAAAACCACGGAGGACAAAATCGCGCTCGTCAAAAGCGCGCATTTGACGTCATCACAGCGCGACGAAAAAAAATAAAAATTGAAATAAAAATAAAATTAAAGCAAGCCGATTCACATAAAGGTAAGGGTTAGGTTTAGGGTTAGGGTTAGGTTAAGGGTTAGGGTTAGGTTTAGAGCGTTAGGGTTACGTTTAGCGTTAGGTTAAGAGTTAGCGTTAGGTTTAGCGTTAGGTTAAGGGTTACGTTTAGGGTTAGATTTAGGGTTAGGTTTAGGGTTAGGTTTGGGGGGGTTAGGGTAAGGTTTTTGCTTTATTTTTACATTTTTCGATCACAGCGCGATGTTTTCGTCGCGCTGTGATGACGTCAAATGCGTGCTTTCGTCGAGCGCGATTTTGTCCTCCGCGGTTTTGTGGTGGAACCGTGTGAAGAAGAGATCACATGTCATAATTATGTAGAAATATTTAAAACTCAAGAGTTCACAAACTTTTAAGCAACACCATCTACATGTAATCATATCAGGTTTATAATTTGTAATACCTTCCAAATTTACAACAAACTTTTATGGCAGACAGAAGATATATAATGGAAACTAAAACATAAAGCTTTACAACCATATATTAATGTGCTTCTGCTTACAACTGGGAAGCAAAAAAAAAAAGATATAACCAACCCAGACATTTAGTTTTGAAATGATTTATCGAATCATCAAATATTTTCTGATAGTAATGTACTAGTTAAAGAGCTTAAAGCTTTCTTCTATGTTCTTTTGTTCCATTTACTACCGAGAATACTGCCAGTTCGACATCTCTACATGTTATTTAAAAATGTTTCCAATCCTAATTCACCTGAACAGCATGTTACATAAATGTGTGAGCTCATAAATCCCTCACAGTGAGGTAAGTGAGAAAAAAATGAGCCCAAAATAGCATAGCCATTTATATATCAAAATAATAGAACAAGTGAAGCTTCTGAAACTACATTTCACTCCAGGACTGTCAGATCCTCTATCAAGGCAATTCTAGAAATAACAAATGGGAAGGTACTAAAGTTTCATACTTTATGAAAGATAAAACAATAATTTGAGATATGCCATAATGCAATTCACTGTCAAATGATTTTAATCCAGCAACAGCCCATTTCTAAAGAGAAAGCATACTGTATTTTTAAAGTGCATGCTGTAACAGGGATAAAAATGATAAAATAAACTATAGAACTATATTTTAAATCTTTTGTTGCCAAAATATATATTTTTATAGATACGTAAGGTTCAGATCAGTGGAAGGAACGTTATTGCGAAATGATGAATTATATGAGAAAATGAGAGAGACCCAAATATATTTATAATTAATTATGTGAAAATGAATAGTTTTATTAGCAATAGCAATAGCAATAGCAGTAGACTTATATACCGCTTCATAGGCCTTTCAGGCCTCTCTAAGCGGTTTACAGAGAGTCAGCATATTGCCCCCAACAATCTGGGTCCTCATTTTACCCACCTCGGAAGGATGGAAGGCTGAGTCAACCCTGAGCCGGTGAGATTTGAACCGCTGACCTGCTGATCTAGCAGTAGCCTGCAGTGCTGCATTTAACCACTGCGCCACCTTGGCTCTTATAGTTTTATTGAGTTTATAGTTTTATTGATTTGTATGCTGCCCACTCCCGAAGGACTCCGGGCGGCATACAAATCTGGCAGGTAGCTCTTCATTCAGAAATTAAGTCATTAATTAATTAAATATGCAACAAAAATGGAATCCAGTTAATTCTCTGATTGTTAAGCCACTAGGGGCTCTTCCCTCTCTTCTTTGACCAATCCCTAGCAGCATCTCTTTCTCTGGTCCCTCAAGGTCATTACACCATACCATTATGTTTATTTACAGGTAGAAAAACATGGGAAGACAGAAGCTGCAGGACAGAAGTCAGTGGCCCTAGCTGTTGAACAGAAGTCCCCTAACACCACCTTGTGGACCTCAACTAGATAGGAATGACTAGAAGCATTGTAAAGCACTACTTTTGAAAGACTAATCCTTCCAGGAAATCTATAAAGATACTGTAAATGATGCTCTCAATAGCTGCTAATGGGCTAGAGGTAGAGCAGGATCGCACTCTCCCCATTCAGTTTCTAGCATAGGTCATCCATCAAAGACATGATCCGTACAGTAAAAATAGACCTAAAAGTATCTATAATTAAAATAAAACTGTAAATTTAAACATTGGATTAATATAATTATGTTTAATAGATAAATATTGTCAAGATAAGATAATAAAAGATAATTAATCATTTAATATAATAAAATATTATCTTAATATAATTTAAGGACAGTAGATGTAAAAAGCTCAATATTAATCCTTCTAGAAACTACGCATTATGTAAAAAGTGACCAACTGTGCAATCTTGACTTGGATACACATACATTTCCATATACACACCATATACTGTCTATCATTTGGCAGAGATCTTTGGCTGTGGCTTCCCCATAATATGTTGAAGCAAAAGTAAATGTGAATGGAAGTAGACCACAACTGGAGATGATTGACAATACTATAGATGAAACCACCAGGGGGAAAAAAAACCTGATATTGTATTTGTAAAGTAGAGCTGGTCCTTGCTTTACAACCACAACTGAGCCCAGAATGTATGTTGCTAAGCGAGAAATTTGTTAAGTGAGCTGTATCCCATTTTACAACTCTTCTTGCCCCATTTGTTAAGCGAATCACTGTAGTCATTACATTAACACGGTTGTTAAGTGTTACTAATGGCTTGCCATTGACTTTGCTTGTGAGAAGATTGCAAAAGACAGTCAAAGGACCTCTGGACACTACAACGGTCATAAATTGTTGTCAAGCATCTGAATGTAAATCATGTGACTATGGGGATGCAGCCTTAAGTGTGAAAAATGGTCAAAAGTCACTTTTTTCAATGCTGCTGTAACTTTGAATGCTCACTAAACAAATTGTTGTAAGTCAAGGAATACTTGTACATGCAAAATTAATTCTTTTAAACAGGCACAGTTTTGAGATGCTTTTTTAAACCCTTGAATGTCCATAAATATACAAATAAGAAAAATAGTTGGGGTCTGATATGGTTCTATCCAAATGTTGCCTAGGATGTATGTAAAATTTAGGGCTTGATTTGATTCAGAGAGTTATAAATATCATTACTGTTCCAACTTTCTCTTGAAACCAACCCATTTCCGGAATTATCATTCCCTTTTAACATCCAAAAAAACAAAGCTCTGATTAGTAAATTTATTAGAAGGAACACAAAAGTTACAACACAGGATTTTTGTGCTTCTGCTTTCGAATGAGAAACCAATAATACAGGCATGTAAGCTATAGAGATTGGCATCTTTTATTACACTTTGTAGAGCAAATGAGTGGAAACTTATTTCGTTTGTAAAGATTAAGCAGTTTGCATGTGTTGATCATTTTGGTAATTGCTGCTAGACATATTATATGTCTATTCTTATTCTTATAGATTATTCTTATAATTATATTACAATTTGTGTCATATTTCCAGGAAAATATTTCTATTCTATATTTTCCTTGACAGCTTGAGGAAGCATAGATAAAGGTCTCTCTTTTATCTCTGCAATAACCTTGTGTGTTGAAAGAGAATGGCTGGTTTAAGATCACAGTGTTTTGTTCTTCAGTGGGGATTTAAAGCAGGGTTTCACTGGTCCAATCCAGTAGTTTAAGTATTTATGCAACTAGTTTGGAACAAAAATGTCCATGCACATTGCTTTAATTTCATTTTATAAACTGAAAATGCAATAGCAAAGGCACATATTTTAATCAGCTAAATCTTCTTCTGATGTCAGGCTATTTTCTCCATTTATGTTGCAGAATGTATTAATCCTAGAGGGGTGATATTTCCTTTTAGCTTTGCATAGCAGTATGTACAAATAAAAATGTTAACTGCCAACACATAATTTTCAGCCTGCTTGTCTTACTCGAGATGTGTGTTTTCTGTTAGCAGCACAGCTGTTCTTGTTTCTGAACACGAGCTGGTAGTGTTGTAAATATCTTCTCCACTGAGATCTAGATATTTTAATCACTATACAGAGGGCAACATGTAGAACTTGTATTCATGCTTATATGCTTTTCTGGATATTGAACTATATTTATAGCAGGGAAAATTCATGAATGTGTTTTTTTGCTTAAAATTATTTTGATGTACCAACTTCTTAAGTAGGTTTTTGCAAATGGCTCTACAAAAGTAGAGCCAATGACCACAGCAAATACAAGGAACTGGTGAGTAAACTAGTTCCTTGGAACCTCTCCAGATAAGGAGAGGATGGAGATTGCCCAAATATGCTCTGTCCTTATAAGGAGACAGCAGTTTTTCCCAGGTTTGAGCACTGGGAAATGATGGGATTAACCATTTTGCTTGAGACTCATCATTACTGAATTCCAAAATATTTGCTGAGGGTCATCAGCCTAGAGATGCACCTGTCATGGTCCAAGTTCAGGACATGAGGTTGATCAAACACACAGGCATCACCAGAGCAGCTGGAAAAGCCAGATGAAGCAATATAAGGCCTCTCAGCTAGCATAGAGACATCTGATCTCTGGCTCATGCAGGACACGTGTGTGGATTCTTGAACCATTGGATTGACCAACAACCTTAACATAGCTCTTTGAAACATAGACTAACTAGGATGATTCTTGTGCATGCTCCTATTTCAAAGCAAACTTTTTGGGTAGGCCTTTGCTTTGTTTACAGTCCTTTGCTTTATTGACCTGTGATTGTAACCTTAAGTAGTATATATCTATGTATATTCTCAATCATCCGGGCAGTGGTGGGTTTCTACTGATTTGGACTGGTTTGGCTGGACCGCTAGAGGTTTGGTCTCTGGAACTGGTAGCAACCCAGGCCTGCCAAGCCCCCAGACCGGTTCTCCTATGGCGGCACCATCTTGATTTTTAGTTCTGTGCAGGCACAGAACAATTTTCATTGCACAATTTCCCTTCCATTTTTAAAATGTTTTGCGCATGCACAGACCTATTTATGTACAAATGTGCATGCACACTGAACTGGCAGTAATGCCGGCAGCAACCGACCCCTGCATCCAGGTCATAGTTGTCCCAAAGGTATTTTTTCCAAAAGGAAGGTGTGCTTTTGGGTGAATGTAGGAGGAGTTTGGGCTAAGTTACTTGTCTCTTCAGTAAGTTAGACTTGTGTATCTGGGATAACCTTAGAGCATATTTTAAGAGAACAACCTGTAAAACCCAGGAAAGGAGGTGTAATAAATTCAATACAGATTTGACAAGAACAATCTTGCCATGTTAATATTGAAACTTCATTTTTTAATTGGGTATTTCCTTAATGCATTGTGTGAATTTGATATCTAGGCCTGGATGGCATCATTAAGTTGCTACACTGGTTGTGTGAAAATTGCACTCAAAGATTCTATATCAATCTGCAAACCAGAAAGAGGTGTGAAGTAGGGATGCTGTAAGGTTCATTCCTTGGTCCTGCTGTAGATGTTGATGATTAGTGATCTGGATGACAAAATAAGGGAATGCTTCTCAAAGCTGCAAAGGACATATAATTAGGTGTCATGGGTAATGCCCCATTAGAAAGAAATAACACTCAAAGCAATCCTAAAATTTTAAAAAAAATGGACAGAAAATATCAGAATGATATTTAACAGATTAAAATGCTAAATTCTTAATTTAGGAAATAAAAAACACATGCTTAGCAAAGGAGATACAATAGCTTGAAAAATGTGAAAAAAGTTATTAAAACAGTAGATAATTGTGAACAAAATGTGAATCAGCGGTTGATACAATTTGATACAACCAAAAATCGTTTCCAAATCACAAGAAGTAACCATTCAATTTTGAGTTAGTCAGATCCCAACCCTAGTTTTCTTGTCAAGTTCTTCCATGTAGTTTTAGAAAAATGAAACTATTCACACACAGGCAAAAAGGATGAACTTATGAAGAGGAATTAGAACTTCTGGAAGGAATTCAAAGAAACCAGCCTCAAATATCTGAAATAATGTCACATGGGAAGTGGTTAGGACCTGCTATTCATCATTCACTGTGCAGAATAGAGAATAACAGATTCAGACTATGGGAAGAGAGATTCTGATTGAATTTTATTTAAAAAAAATCCGAACAGTAAGAGCAATTTGACAGTGGAACCAATTATATATAGAACTGGTAAGCTTTCTTGCATTGGCTATGTTCAACGAAAGGCTAGACAGCCATCTGTCTGGGCTGACTTAATTTGGATTCCTGCAGTGAGCTGGGGATTGGATTAATGGCTCCTTCCCATTCCATGATTCTATTATTTCAGATGAGTAAGATTCTGATATGTGATGTGATATGTATGTATGTATATATCTATATATGTGTATACATAAGTATATACACACAGATATGGAAATGAATAATGCATAAGTGGGAATAGAACTATATCCCCCCCCCCGCGAAAAAAAAGGTTTGTTAAAACCTGTGGGCATAAAAATAAATCACACCGAGAGGCTGAACAAATTTCTATCTTGTATCAATTACAAATGAAAATATGAGTTCTGTACCCCACAAATTAGACGATGTTGCTGTGAATCGGGACATTAATGCTGCTATTATCTTGAATAATAAAAAATAGCAGATGTTATATTTCAGAGACATAATTCTTTCCCAAAGCATTCTTTTTAATGGTATGGAAAGATTCAACTGTAAAGTTATTCAAGTGAGATGTTAATATGTTTCATAATAAAGCTATTCAATAGCCTTCAGATATGTTAAGATCAAACGCATCTTTGCAAGCCACTCTGGATTTCTTGATATCTCCCAGTATGCCAGTTTCACATATTAAAATTCATCTGAAAGATTAAGTCTTCAGGAAAGTATTGTACAAGTTCAAAGCTCAGGCCATGTTGAAGCTTAAAATTAAACTGGACATCAAATAGTACATGAGATTAATATTACTGATTATCTTGAATAATCAGGAGATACAAATTTTCAAAGACAATGTATTCAGTCATAAATATGAACATATATCAATAGATGCTGTTTTAGAGTGCTAAAACTAATACAATCATCATTACAATCCTAAAGAATAGGCACCCATTAGATTACATTAATGAAAATTAATATGTTCAATAGAGAAACTCACTGATTGAATCTCATTCTTGTTATAAAATGTGTGTAATTTCTTAACCAAATTCTTAACCAACACTTGTAGCTGCTTCAGTATTCTCCCAATGAGATGTTGGGGGAGGAATGGAGTTCCATTTCCTAGGCTTTTTATCCTTAACAACTATATCTGTCTATCTGTTCATTTCTCTATCTTCTATCTACCATCTATCTATCATCATCTACAATCTATCAAGTTATCAAATTTAAGTAACTTTATGTTTAAAAAAAAACTACAATATTTCTCAAGTCAAATTCAACCTAATTTTCAAAACTCAGGGTCAAAAGCTGATGCTTTCCTTTATCGTAGGAACTCTGGGTTCCATGAAATTTATTGTTTCTGAGCAAATCGGTCCATTTCACCATCTTGGTAGTTAAATTAATTTTAAACTCCATTTTTTTCATTGTGGGTATGTATTTTTCTTTCCTCCCATCTTAATAATATTTATATATAACACATTTATAGTATATAAGAATCTTGCCACCATAGTCATAAGAAAAACAACGTCCTTTTTTTCCCTCCACTTGTTTATCGCCATTCTAAAAGTAAAGCTTTAGTTTTCAGTTTAGTTAGTTTAGTTTCTAAACTAACAATATCTGATTCCGAAATTTCTTAGCATAACTGCAATGTCCACTATGATGATAAACCATGTCTACTAACTGTATTTAAGTCAATAAAGTAGAACTATATATACAGGCAGAACTGCTTTTTTATGTTTTTCAGGATCAAAATGCATTAGTTAGAAAATATCACCCTCTACAAAACTGGAATGCTCCTGCTGTTGAACTGGCAAATTATAGATATTATTTCAAGCACTTGGTGAAAATCAATTAGAGAACACCCTAACACAGAAATCATAATCCAACAAAATGTCTGAAAAAAGCAGAGTTTAAAAGCACATTTCTAACTTGCTCAGTTATCCTCCATATAAGCACGTTCCATAATGCTCTGCCCAATGATTGCCAAATATATCCAAATCAAAGCAGTTTGGCAAAATTTTCAACAGTAGAAATGACATCTTTGATAATAACAACCAAACCTTGGAAAATAACCTTTTGGTTTTGAAATCCAGAAACGGAAGCACCATCACATCAATCTTACCCAATCTGATATATTCACCAAATGTCTTTGAGCAATGACTCTCAAAATTTTCAGTCAATGTATGTAACTTTTGGGCATGCTTGTTTGGAAAGTGAGGAATTGTGGTCTCAACATATGTAGAGGAAGTTCCGAATTGTGAAAGGCTGCTACATACAATATCAGAATAAATGGGCAGTGTGTGTGTGTGGTTCATGCAAAGTATATATAGTACTTCATGCTTGAATGCATAACACAATAGATCATCCAGGCAAGATAATGTGAGATTTAGCTCTTTATATACAGTACATAACTTATTTCTAGAAAAAGATGATAAACCTTATCTTTGCTGGCATGTTTCTTTTCAGATAAACTATTTTTAAGGCAAATTGATGCTAATTATACCTTCCACATAAGCAGTCTTCATTTACAGTTGCTTCTATTGAATCATCATCAATTTTGCTCTCTCCAGGCACTGCACTTTTCTTGTCTCACCATCCCAGAAACTGCCTCTTAGGGGAACCAAATGCATCAAGTGACACAGCCACCATTTTCACCTTCATCCTTCTCCCCATAAATAAAGGTGGAGAAAAATAGGAAAGGAGAAATTATAGGTGGTGGGAGCAATTTATTCCATTGAGGTGTTAGGTTATTAACTGATTGTTACTAGCAGTTATATTTCACAGTGCCAATATTGCCTAAGTCATTAGCTCATTGTCCTTAGTGCCTGCAGCTGTTTGGAGGCTATTGTACTTACTTCATTTTCCAAGGAGCAAGAGTGCATGTAGAAACAAGCTTTAAAAAAAGAAAACTTGGAAACTCTTTCAGTGCATGCTCCTTGGAAAATGAAGTAAGTACAATAGCCTCCAAACAGCTGCAGAATTGGGCACTATTGGAAATATATTGAGACTTTAGGCTTGTTTTTATAAAAACCCACTCTAAACTGAGTAACTTTCTACAAGGTTATTCTTTCCCTAGCAAATGAAAATAAGAGTACCATTTAACTAAAATAAGTAGAAAATAGGTTATGAACAAGGACTGTGATGTTAGTTCCTAGATGATAATGAATCAGCTACACAATATACTGTATTGTATATGCAAATACACACCATGCAAACCTTTACTGACATACTGTATTTACTGTTCTACTAAGCAGCGAGGCCCATTATTTTGGGTGTAGTACAGTATAATTTTTATCAACTAAGGAAAGGCCTTAAAGTGCTTTTGCTATGACATTTTTTCATGCTAATTTTCTGATATCACTGGGCTGTTTCTATCAAAAGTTGTTTCCTTCAGACTTTAGCATCCTTCTATTCTAGCTGAACTGCATTTGTGAAACAGGTAGGGGTCATGCATTGAATAGTATTGGGGCTACATAAATGGAAACAATAACAAAGCAGGTATGTAGATAATGCTAATAGAGCAGTATTTTTCCTCACCATGAATCACATGTACATTTATGGCATCCTGGGTAGAAATATAGAGACAGAAAACACCATCCTGTGTGTCTTTTTCCTACATAGTGAAGAAAACTGTACAAAGTAGACAACATTCCACACTTTTCTGTCTAAAAGGTGGAGGTAGGCTCAAGCTAGTCAAAAAGTAAATGTTTTTTCTTGATCTGAGGAAAACTGAACATATAATTCCATAACACATGCTGCGTAAAAGGACTGAACAATTTCTAGATTTGGACTGTAAAGTACAAACTCTGATTAGGCCAACCTTCGCCTCAATCAGATCTTATTTTGTGACTGACTTTGCCTCTGCATTGTCACTTACCAGTCTTAGTTCACTTTAAGTGAACCCTGCAAGTGGAGAAATTGAGAAGAGCTTCAGCTGTGCACTGACATACACAATAGCCCAGCTATTGATGGCCTACTCAGTGTCAGATAATGAACATTAAGCCATCAGCAAGAACATTTCTTCTAACTGAACTTTCTTTTGACACACTGAAGACAGAATGTTTAGGAATCAGAAGGAAACAGTAATGCTACCAGCACCACACTAAAGATTTTTAATCCTGAAGATACTTTATTTTTTTTTATCTTTTGTGAACATTTTTCAGGCACCGTTCATAATTTTTTCAAATCAAGGAATTTGACCATTTCTAACATTATTCTTTTTGTACTCATACAACACATCATTATTTGCTGATTATGTTTGCCTCATAGATGTAAACTGTGTTGAGAACAAGAAATGACCTACGTAGGAAAAATCAATATTTATGAATGATTGCAGATGATTTATGTAGCTATTGTTATTTCTTCCCTTTGATATGGCAATTATTAAATTTTTACTTTTACTGTTAAGTCCTAATCTAAAGTCTTGGATTCCATTCTCAAAATGGAAACAATTACACTGGATGAGATTTGTCACTTGATGGGATTACCCAAACTGACTACAGAGTGGTTTGAATTCCACTCAACTTGAAAGGTCAGTTTGCTCTGAATATAAACATTGCCAGAGTTATTTATTAAGACTTTCTATGCAACATATCCTGCTATCATCAGTGTTTATGTAATTCATGAAGTATTCACGGGCTACATTAGATGGAATGCTGTACAATGTATTGTCTCAATGACAAAAATCCAAGGACTTTAGAAAGAAAAGAATTGTGATGAGAAAACAACACAAATAGAGATCTAGCTTGGGACATTTTGCACTTTATAAAATAATATGTGAGGGTACTTAAAGAGCAACGAGATAAATTTTTTATAAGAAAAAAAGTCAGCAAAGGTATTAGCAGCATTCGGCTTCCGTAAGAGCAAGCTAAGCTTATATATGTATTGATTATATGAAATGTCTAAAGAAACTGCCCTTCTCAGTTACTCAACTGTATTCAAGAAGTTGTTCCAATGAAGTCTCCTTGAGATACATATGAGCCATATGTTATTATTTTAGCTTAATTGCTTAGATTTTCTATTGTGTATCTGTCATATGATGCTCCTTTAAATCATAAATCATTATTAATGGTGTCAGTAGAAGTCCTTTGCCATTCCAGAATTTAACATGATGACTATATGCAACCCCCTGAGTTAAAAACTTTTTATCTAAGGATCAATTGCTAAGGACAGCAAGATAAGTAGAACACATGTTTTCATCACTGCATATTGGCTTCTCTGTGGGAGGCAAGATCCAGGGACCAGCTATATGTTTAGTTTTATAACAGCAAGGGGTATTTTCATTCTTTCATCAACCCATCTTTCCTAAGATGTTGTGATGGAATGATATAAAGAGTGTATCCACTATCCTTTATATCACTGCAGATGTTTCTTTCGTGGCATGTTCTCATTTAAAGTAGAGCAGGGTCAAAAGCAGGTTATGATATTTTTGTATGTTAGTTTTCACCCTGATGCTGCTTGAATTAGCCAATTTCATGAAATAGCAAGAGACTCCTGGTTGCCCCTGATCTCATTATGGATGATGGAAAAGGTAACATAAGCTACTGTTTTGTATTTATCAGTCTTGTCATGCAATTCTGGAACGCATTTGTTTACCACTGGCCAAGCAAATTTTGAGTTTTAGAAATTTACCATCTAACTTTCCTAGGTTTTTGCGTAGCATTAATCATTATCTGAGGCAATTAATGTTCTTCATTTTACCAAAACAAGTCTATGACATCTATTACATCTATTTCTCTAATAATTTATGTATCATGCCCCACTGGTAGATATTCTGACATAATACTTTCTTCCATTCTTTCATTAAGTGAGCTGTAGTATCTTGAGGACTACCTGCATATGTTTTGTTTATGTATAAAACAAAACTCAATAAGTAGCGATTTTTGCTCTAAACTAGTTGTTGACTGTAAATAAACCAGTCATGTCTATAAAGTGCTATTCAGAAAGCAAATAATTGTTAACATTGTATGTGTTCCTTGTGTAATCATGTATTTTTCAAAATGCATAATCAGATCACTATGGTTTTTTTTTCCTCTTTCAAAATATATGTTTTGATGTTCCTAATGGGGTACATTCATCAAATTTATATGCCCACCTCATGAAAAAGTGACTCTGTGTGGCACACATCAAAATTATATAATAGTTAACATAAAATATCATACTATACTAATACAATTCCTATCCAGAAAGACCATTTGTTTTATTAAATCCATCTTGTAATAAAAATTCTGGTGGCCGCTGCCATCTGTTTAATGAGGAAATGATAATGAAAACAAAGTAGCATAAAGCAAAGAAGAACTAAGCTATCGTGTATTGATTAAATATTTTACAATTTTAAAAATGTTTTAAATTAAATGTTGCTTTCAGTAAGCAAAATAAAAGAGTTATGTCCAAGATAGATTCAAAATGTCAAGATAGAAAATGAAAGCAACTAATGAATCTTACGACGTTTTTGCTTCCATAAAATAGAAGCAAGAATAAAGCTGATGAAATACTTCTTTCTACCTCACAGTTCCTGGAAAACAAGGTTCAGAAAGTCTTCATAGGTTTTAAAGAAGCAGCAGTCTCCCATTATTCATTCTCCAGCCATGGTGGTTCACAGTGAACATCCACATAAAGGAATGCTTTTCCAAAGAAATAATTGCAGGAGAAAACAATGAGTTCTGCTTTGATCCCCACATCAGAGAAACTTCAACTGCCTTCTATTGTCCGTACTATGGAAACACAGCTAATCTGATTAGTTTTCCACCTTAGTTTTGGCTAAGTTTGGCTGAGTTAATTTCAGTTACTTGTGTCAGGCCGGCAGTCATATTCCTTTTTAGAATCTTTGGCCTGCCACACTCTCTATATTTCATTATGCTGTTTCATTAGTGTAGTAATTGGAAGGGGGAATAGAAATGAGTAGAATTGTAGAATATGTTGTTGTCATTCCTTTCTAGAAGCCCAAGGTCATATTTTGTCTCTGCACCTCTGCACCTGACCAGAACCAGCTGGGTGGAGATGTCAGCGTGGCTGAAGAAGATTGGACCATGTGATGGATTTATGGTGTGGGAATAAGTTCATGAATTTCAACTGGGTGAAATCCCAGGAAGCTTTTAGATTTGGGATTCCACAGATGTGCCAATATGTCTGTCTTATTAAATTGGAACTTTAAGGATAGCTCTGCCTTGGACTCTGATTTAATTCTGCATGATATTTACCTGCTTTGTAGCACTAAGACAGGAATACTATGTCCTCTATTAAGCCTGTAAACCTGAGGCTGTCTATTCCTATTCCTATTCCAAACTAATGAAATAATTTCTAAATGTAATCTATCTACCAATTTTGGTAATATTAAAAAACAAAACAAAGCAAAAGAAAGTAGATTTGTTGATTTCATTTCACAAGATACTGATTTCATTTCTGGTCCCAAATTTATGCAATTCTAAAGATGTCAATTCCCATTTTCCGTATAAAATTCCATGTTAGATATCAGATATTTTTCTGTGTCTACTGCATAGTGAGAAAATAAGGGTAGGAAGAGAGAGATAAAAAAACAAGACTTTTTTTTCAAATTATGTAAATAAATAAAATTAAATGCAAAATAAATGAGGAAACTAAAACAAAGGGGGTGTCATTGGAAATTTGAGAAAGGCCAAAGAAGGACAGAATAATAATCAAAACAGATGATACATTAAAATTAAAGCAAACAAGACAATGTATTTGTTCAACTTTCCTTTGTGAGTAGAATATACAATAATGTAATTAAATTTCATATGTATATCTTCAAAGCAAAATATTACAAATCTGCTGTCTTTGCTAAATAAAAATTGTTGATTGCCACTTTACTTTATCAATTCTAACTACAGTGGTTTCAACCAAGGTCCTCTGTTCTGGCGGGAACAGAGGTTTAATCCTATTGGTCGAAGGGTCTGACAGCTCCCTATAAAAGAGCTGCTGTCAGACTCAACCTTTGCTGGTTTGTTCTCACTTGTTGTGCTTATTAAAGAACTGTTGTTACCGTTAAGCCTATGTGTGCCTATCCATTACCCAATCTAACACTGGCGACGAGGATGGGATTGGAAGGCAACTAGGCGAACCAAAAAGAGCGTAGCAATCCAGCAAGTACATCCAGCCCGGAGCTCAGCATGGCTTCGAGCAGCCATTTTTGAGCAGCAAACTCAAATCGCATTCTGTATACAAAATGGCTATGCACGCCCCACTGACTCCGTATGACCCAGCCACCGAGCACTGGGAATCATACATGCTACAATTTGACTGCTTCCTTGAGGCAAACGACCTCATGGGCCTTCCTGAAGGCTGCAAGAACATGTTCTTTGGATACTGTGGCCAGGAAGTGTTCAAGATGGCGAAAAACTTTTCTGAGCTGACACTGCTTCAAGCAGTCACCTGGTCCGTGCTGCAGCAGACGTTAATGACCCACTATGCACCCAAGCCATCCAAGCACGTTCGCCGGCATGAGTTTAACATCAAAAACCAGAAAGAGGACGAGTCAATTAATGAGTATGTTGCAGTGCTTCGCAAGGCCTCAGCATACTGTGAATTCTGAGACCTGGACGAGCTGATTCTGGACTGCATAATTTGCAGTGTGCAGGACATTACCCTGCAGAGGAAGTTACTCACTAAATCTAACCTCACTCTGCAGATCACCTTGGATGAGGCAGGGCATCCGAATCAGCGGCCAAATCTACTGAGACTTTGCGGCGTTAAATTGTACCACAAGACTGCGAAAGAGGACACGTATACATCACGAGGCTGCAGAGCTCAGAAAGTGAGGAAGATGACAGCTGCCACATGTGCAGTAGCCACGCCCAGCCAGCGTGCAAATTCCAATTGCATCTCCCACCTTGCACTAGCTGCCGAGGAGACCATGCTAGATCAGCTTGCTGTTTCTATGACACAACCTGCCAGTGCTGCGAGAGAAAGGGGCACATCGCCAAGGTGTGCTGGAGTGAATTCCCTGTTACCACCTGGCAGCCTAGAAGTGCACCAAACCACCAACAGAGGCCTATCCCAGGGGCCTGGCAGAAGCCATCAAGGCATTCAGCGGGCGACAATAGAGTCACCTACCATAGGTCAATCGGCCAAGTCTGCACCAGGTGGCTCAAAAAGCTGAAGGTCATGGTCCTCATCGAAGACTCTTCATGTGAGATGGCAATCGACACCAGGTCATCGCTGACCATCCTGCCGTGGTCTAACTTTAAGCAGGCTATCCCTAGCCTACAGAAGCAGCATCTACGCACCCCTGATATCCGCCTACGCGGTTACCAGGGAAACCAGGTTCCCATCGTGGGCCAAGGCATCTTCCAGGTGAAATTAAAAAAGTTCAGCGGGAAACTCCCAGTGACAGTGGTGAGCGGCAATCTGCAGAGCCTCCTAGGGCTAGATTGGTTCCAAGCCCTGAGCCTAGAAGTGACCGGTATCAACGCCTTGAAAGACAACAGCGCTGACACCATCTTTAAGGAGTTCAAGGACGTCTTCGGCATCGGTCTGGGTAAGTATGTGGGGACTCCAATTTTATTTAGTTTGGACCCCAACATAGCCCCTATTAGGCTAAAACCCAGGAGAGTACCTCTTGCTCTCCATCCCAAAATTGGCAGGGAAATTGACAAGCTCGTGAGCCAGGGAATCCTAGAACCGGTTGATCACGTATGCTGAGAGACCCTTATAGTGACACCTGTCAAATCTGACACGTCTGTCCACATCTGCATGGACTACAAGTGCACAATAAATAAAGCGCTACAACAAAGCGCCTACCTTGTACCCATTGTACAGTACCTACTTCATTCACTAGGCCCAGGAAAAATGTAATTTTCTAGAGACTTTTTTTTTAAAAAAAATCTTAAAAACAATTATATCATTAGAAAAAAAAAGTTTTCTCTTCTCTTTATTACACACATTTAATCTACCGAATTAATAGAGCATTCTTTCAGCTCATCAATTAAAATTGTATCATTAGAGCAAAAATAGTAATTGTATTCTCAAGAGGGGAAACCAGCATCCTTAATTTACAGACTAATTATTTTAAAGTCTATAATAGCTGTTTTTCAGAAGAGCTTAGCAAATTATATACAATGAGTGAATTCACCTTGGGTTCCCACTGGCGTCACCCCAAAGTCAGAGATGATTTAGACTGTAAACAGTTCTATAAGTATCTTTGTGTAAATTGTTTCTGATCGCTGTTGCTATAGCTACAATACCAGTCTAGTGTTCCAATAGCACCACATCATGAAAAGAACTTTAATCAAAAGTTAGCCAAGGTATGTCTTTTCTCGGCAGTTAATGAATGAGGATATTTTAATTATACCTCATGATGAAGATGCTGCGTTTAAATGAAAAATCTTCACTGAAGAAAGTTACAGTCTAATTGAAATATTATTTATCCCTTCAAAAGCAAACTAGTTGTTTCGCTTTGTATGAGCGCTTGAGGGTCTTGATTCAAGGCTCAAATCCCAACTTCACTTAATAGATAATAAATCCTGTTCTATACATAGATAGTCCTCGACTTACAACCACTCATTTAGTGACTGTTTGAAGTTACAACAGCACTGGAAAAAATGACTTATGACCAGTAGTGAAATTCATTTTTTTTAACTACCGGTTCGGTGGGCGTGGCTTGGTGGGTGTGGCAGAGGAAGGATACTGCAAAATCTCCATTCTCTCCCAACTCCAGGGGAAGGATACTGCAAAATTCCCTCCCCACTTCTGGGAGAAGGATATTGCAAAATCTCCATTACCACTCCATTCTGGCACCACCCAGAGGTGGTATTTGCCAGTTCTACAAACTACTCAAAATTTCCGCTACTGGCTCTCCAGTACCTGTCAGAATCTGCTGAATTTCACCCCTGGTTATGACCTTTTCTCTTTACGACCGTTGCAGCAGCCACACAGTCTCGTGATCAAAATGAAAGTGCTTGGCAACTGGAATCATGTGGTCATCATCTGTAATCTTCCCAGCAGGCTTCCACCAAGCAAAGTCAAATGGGGAAAGCCAGATTCGTTTAATGACCCCATGTTTCACTCAATAACTGTGGAGCAAACTCACGTAACAAGTGTCTTGCTTAGCAATGGAAATTTTGGGCTCAATTGTGGTCGTAAGTCGAGGACTACCTGTATATGACTTGATTTAAAATCAAGCAAAAAGAGTTACTATAAATAATTACCACTACTTAATTTTAATTTGTAGTTTAAAAAATTAATCACATTTCCATTTTCAGCTAACAGTTCCATTTACCAACATAAAAAAAAGAATACTTAAAACTAGCTTTATGAAAGAACATCACATAACTCCACGTGAATCCTTACCTCTTGATTTTTCACATTAAGGTATCCATAGTGAGCCCTTAGATGTCGTTTTTGTGTGTAGGAAAATGGCACCCATTGGTCACTGGATTGTCCAAAGCAGCTGAGAATGAGAGGAAAGCTGACTTCATTTGTAAGGCGGGCAATGATGACGATTAGAAATGCGACTGTAAAGCCAATTACAACAACGGCCTTGCGCTGCAAACGGGATAAAAAAAATAATTAAAAAAAATACCCACCTCAACACGAATTTATTTTTTAATCTGTCGTAAAACCAACTAGATTGTCCTTGCCTTACAATCACAACTGAGCCCAAAATTTCCACTGCTAAGCAAGACAGTTGTTAAGTGAGCTTTGCCCCATTTTACAACCTTTCTTGCCACAGTTATTAAGTGAATCCCTGCAGTTGTTAAGTTAGTTAACATGGCTGTTCAGTGAATCTGGCTTCATCATTGACTTTGCACCCTGAACATTGCAACTGTCATAAATACAAACCAGTTGCCAAACATCCGAATTTTGATCATTGTGACCACGGACATGTTGCAATGGTCGTAAGTGTGAAAGATAGCCAGTGCCGTTGTTAACTTCAAATGGTCACTAAACGAATAGTTTTAAGTCAAGGACTATTTGTAAATAAAACTTCAATGTTTAGCTGGGGAATTCTGGGAGTTGAGGTCTATGGGTCTTAAAGTTGCCAAGTTTGGACAGCCCTGCCCTAAGGGATCTTTAGACTGCTAACTGACAGCTACTCATCAATTTAGCAATAGCAATAGCAGTTAGACTTATATATCGCTTCATAGGGCTTTCAGCCCTCTCTAAGCGGTTTACAGAGTCAGCATATCGCCCCCACAGTCTGGGTCCTCATTTCACCCACCTCGGAAGGATGGAAGGCTGAGTCAACCTTGAGCCGGTGAGATTAGAACCGCTGAACTGCAGATAACAGTCATCTGAAGTGGCCTGCAGTACTGCACCCTAACCACTGCACCACCTCGGCTCTTTCTCCAGGGAAGTGGAAATACAAATTTAGAAGACAGTCCTCATTCCCTGTAGCTTATAGGAACATAGTAAGCTATATCAAGATAATAATGGTAAGAACACTGAGTACTGACCATGTTTGGGATGATTTTGGAATAAAGCAAGAAGTTAAAATTATGTTACCTATTTTCAAGTTTATATTTCTTAAGATCTCCCTATTTAAATACTATTTGCAGCAATTTAATCACTTTACAGCGTCAGGCGCAAAGAATCAGGATCGTTGTTAGGTTGAAGCATAGAAGATTTATTCAAGTCTACATACAAGAATCTAGTCAATTAAAACTCAGCATTAAACTGGTACCAGATAATGGTCAATGGAATTCAGGAGGGGTTGGACCATTTGTGGGAACATTGAAAATCTAAGCTGATGATGTGCTTAACTCCATCCCATAGCTTTTCCTGCTCTTCTTGTACATACTCAAAGCAATTGAATTACTCTAAACTGGCAAGGAAAATAAATTAATGAGCGTGAACTGCATTTTGTGCCCTAATTATTGGTTTTTCAAACATGAATTCTAGTTGCTATAACATTTTTTTGCAATTTGTATTTTGTTTTAAAGGCTAGAAACCTATTTACCTGATGGGTCAGTCTCTGGGGAAAAAATAATGTAGTCAGATATTAATAGAATCAACATTAATTTTTTTTCTCTCTTCTTTGCTTCCCAATGCCATTTGGTGTAAATCCTCAACCATGACTCCATCCCCAGTTTTTCAACATGATTAAACTGGTCATATTTTTTTTTACCTTAATCTGAACATTCCCGTCATAACCTCAGAATTTATACCAAAAAAATGTATCAGTAAAATAACTTGCTGATACCAAGAACATTTTTCTAGGGATTATGATCTTATTTTAAAAATTATAAGTACCAAAAAGATTCAGTAAAACCTTAATAGCAAGTTATAATAATTTAATGTGCTCCGATCCTTTCATTTGCTTCAATATTCAAATATTAAAAAGAAAATTACATTTATAGGTCCTTTTTGTTGATCTTTACTAAGTGAAACATGCATTAATTTAGTATTGCTACGTTCAATTTGTGGTATAGGATAAAACTGGATGAACACAACCTCTTCACACTCCTAATATACCTAAGCAATTTATGCGTATTGCCATCCTTTTCTAGCAATTCTGAAAATTCAATCTCAATAATAAGAAAACTCTGATCTTGTCTCACTTGAAGCAATCAGAATCATTCTGCTTAGTGTGTATATCAAAATCAATAAGCAGAAGACATGATGAATCACTCTTTTTAAAATTAAATTTATGAGTGCTGAAGACAAAAGACAGGACAATTTCAAATTTGACCTATGCTTTTTCTAGTAGTACTTTGAATGAAAATGAATAAAAGTCTAGTTCAATCATATTTCAAACATATATGTGTGCCTTTGTATATACACATATATACACATACATACACACTATCAGTTAGTCAAGCTACAAAACCCCAAATTGTACTAATCAGAAAAGGAATGCAGCACTTTTCTTTTTCTTTCCTCCTAAAGCAGCAAATTGAAACTATTGCCAATTTTCATATACCGTAAAGCTGTGTGTGGGCAGAATTTAATCAAGGCCAAATATCTATGATTATGCAGTATATTTATCATGTCTTTGAGCCATATGTTATTTTTTCTTAAAGTAATAGAGTGTATTTCATTTTCAATAACCAAAAGATTCTTCTATCATAAATTTCTCCATTATTCCATAACTAAATCTGCATACTACATCAGCAATGGAATATGTCACTGTATATCTTTCTCCCAATAATCACATGTAAGTTAATTTAATAGTATGTACATATACATAAGAATTATATTATTTCCTTTTTGGATAAGCAACATTGTGCAAACCACAAGAAAGGAATAAGAATATTGAGTATAAAAATTAAAGATATGATACTGAATAAAAGTCAAGGAATCTGGTTTACACAAAAACCAGTAATAGTTTCTCTCCATAACTTAAAACCCATCTTTCTTTCTATAATGTCCATACACTATTTTATATATTGTTTTTCATTCTTTAAACTACTCATTTTTTCCCATTGAGGTTCTCTTCAATTCCGTTAAACCTTGCTCGTTCTTCATATTTCCCTTCCTCTCCATCACTCACTCTTCCTTCCTGAATTTGCTTTCACCTTTGATCTTTATTAGATAACCCATGCCTGGTTGAGTCATCATTTCAAAGTTATTTTCTTACCTAAATAGAGAAACAAAGTGATCAAGGAAAACTGACAGCCTGGGTTTGAGAGCTGTGCGCCATGAAATGGGTGAGCTCCCATTCCTGCGCTCCTGCCCACCCAGCAGTTCGGAACCACACAAATACGAGTAGATTAATAGGTACCATTTCGGTGGGTAGGTAACAGCATTCCATGCACCTTTGGCATATAGTCATGCTGGTCACATGACCATGGAAAATGTCTTCGGACAACGTTTTCTCCCTTGGCCAAGAAATGAAGATTTTGAATACAATAACAATAATTCTCTGATTAACAGAGGATTTGAAATTTTAACCTTATCTTATTATTATAGCAGTTAGACTTATATACTGCTTCATAGGGCTTTCAGCCCTCTCTAAGCGGTTTACAGAATCAGCATATTGCCCCCAACAACAATCCGGGTCCTCATTTTACCCACCTCGGAAGGATGGAAGACTGAGTCAACCCTGAGCCAGTGAGATTTGAACAGCCGAACTGCAGAACTGTAGTCAGCTGAAGTAGCCTGCAGTGCTGCATTTAACCACTGCGCCACCTTGGCTCTTATTATTATTCCTGTTAAACATTTTGTCATTAATATAGTATATATATGACAGGTAAATAATTTTCAAATATTTATTTGTTTAAAACTTGGGGGGGTGTTTTGCAAGGGTTGGGAACCAATATTGTAGTAATCAGTATTCAAATAGGGGGATAACATGTGTATATGTATTGGGTTTTTTTCCAATGAATTTTTTACCCTGTTTCCCCAACAATAAGACCTCCCTGGATATTAAACCCAATCGGACTTTTGAGCGCATGTGCTAAAATAAGCCCTCCCCCCAAATAAGCCCTCCCCCCCAAATAAGCCCTCTCCTAAAATATTTAAACGCATGCGCAGCAAATCCCCTCCATTTCCTGGGGGGAAAGGGGGCAATATGCGCCACACATATCTGTCATCCACACGGATCAACCTCACAGAGGCCATTCCCACAAATCCTAGCTACCGCACCTCTTCTCTTAGTAGCGGCTGCAAAAAGAGCAGCAGGCCCAGTGACACTAGGGCTGGCAAGAGTGTGCCAGAAACAGAAACAGAATTTACGGCCCTCTCTGGATCAGCTGATCTGCAGGGTGAGGTTAAGGAGCTCCTGCATCTCAAAAATAATAAGACCTCCCCAAAAATAAGGCCAAGTGCTTATTTTGGGGATCAATAAGACCCTGTCTTATATTTGGGGAAACACGGCAATATCTGGATTGTTTTGTGTTTTTTGTGGGTTTTTTTTTAGTTTTGCATTTTAACTTCCTTATGAATAAAATAAAAAATAAAGAAATAAAAAAGTATTTCATCCTGCTTATCTTTTATATAGGGAGATATTAACAGCATTGTTTCATTCATCAGTTTTCCCAGTCTCCAAACACACATTAAACAAGCTTCAGAGATGCTTTATAAAAAAAACCACATCCATATTTCAACACTTCTCAAATTATATTCCCTACACTTATAACCATACCATTAGAATTTTTCATCATTCTGACATTTATGACTTCCTTTTCATCTTTTAAATTTTATTTTTAATTCCATTATTTGACACATCACTACTATTCCCATACGGATCTCTAAAATACTGCTTTTAGCATTCTCTCATTTGAGTTTCATTCCAGATCAATCTTTCCTTTGATTGATTCTAATCTCTCTGCTATATAGGCTCTTCGTTGAGCGCTTTTTCCCACCTCCATTTTTTCCCCATTTCCATCAAAAATCACTCGGCATTTTCTTTATCTCTTTTAAGCTTAACTGTGCTTGACTTTCTTTTATATTCTTCTCTCTACACACATTGTGCAATATATTTGACTTACTAATTTTTGCAGCGTCCCCTGATAAGCACTTTTTCTTAAACTAGAAACTCTTTCATTTTATTATGCCACATTTTTATGCCACATCATTTTTGTGGTGTGAAAAGTATTTCATGCCATCCCAAATAGTCTTTTCCCCTTCTTAAATCCACTTTCCATTCCTTCTGTGGGGAGATTAATTCATATTCTAATATTCTTTCCTACAGAAGTAATAATTTCTGTCCCCCCCCCTTCATTTTCTCCTTATCTATTTTTCTTCAAGATCAATTCCTGACATTCAGTGTCAAAATGATCTTGACAGAGATATGAAGGAACCATTATGTAGGCAAGAAGTACTGAATCATGTTTAAAGTCCAATATGAAATAACATTAGGAAGCAGCTGAGTCAGACAACCAATATAGAAAGGAGGAAAAGGTAGAGCACAATCACACTTGCAAGAATCTCTAATTATAGCCAATCACAATATAAGTAGTAGCATTAGTTTTTCAGAGGAATTGATTTCCTGGTCTGGTTTACCAAATGGGGCTGATCTTATTCAGAGCCTTTCATTATTCTTGTATCCTTCACAAACTCAATCTTTCCTGCTATACGGTCAAATTACCCATTTCTTTTATTATTATTTTTCTATGTGTGTACAGATCTTTTGTAAGCTAATACTAATAATGATAATTCTATTCATTTTGGGATCTTGGAATTACTATGTACATTCATACTTCTATTTTAGCCATTGTATTTATAATTAAACCTACACCTTCACTTCGCTGCATATATTCATCAACTCCTCTCAACAGAATTAGTCACTCTTCTTTGATATCTATTGTTTCCTTTCTCTGTTTCTTAGTTTCACAAATACAACATGTTTATTTTTCTTTCATTTCATCTGTTAATTCGTTTACTCTTTTTACGTTCCAAGTCACACGCTTCCATTTTCTATTGTTGTCAGTGATTGGACCTTGACTGGAGAATGGCTAAACATCATGAATGTTTTCACTCAAGGCTTTCAAATAATGCTTTCTTTGTATTGTAGAAAAGGTATTGTAGACTAGGTTACGATCCTTAGTCATATCCACTTTTTGCTAATTTATTTATTTGAGCATGTTTTGACAGGTACTGCAAACATGTTTATGCTATTCTGTACACAAAAGTTCTCTAATCTGGACACTGTCGTTAGACAATATACTTGCCCACATACCTACACTTAGGATATACATAGATTTGTCACATTCCTGAAAAAGAATATAATTGTGTCATTTCCATTTTCTTTTAAATATAAGGCTAAATTGTTCAATTCTCTTTTAACTCAACTATTCATTAGTTCATGTCTAGAATGGAAATAGTTATATTTTTCACTAATTATTATATTACATGTCTTCCAAGACTTGCTATAAATGACAGTATTATTGTTCAGGGTGAGGGTTAATTTCAAATTAATTAGTATTTCTTCAGCATTTACTGAAGAAATATACTTCAGTATATTTAAGTATACCTTTATACTTAAAATTTAGTACAACTGGTTGTATCTGGATGCTAACTGTTATGATACCAGCATTCGTATCAAAAGTTATTGGTTTAAATCTTACCTGTGACATGAACTCAAATGAGTTTTAAAAAAAAATCTGTGTAACTTTCTGTAAGTAAAGTTAGGATAATCCTATCTAAAATGATGCAAAACTTGGCCTAGGTAGTGCTGACTAATGTTGAAATAATTGAAAAGTGTTGATTAATAGTATTAGTGTTGACCAATCTTTCTAAGATACGTTGATACTATATGCTCTTCAGATATATTGGCACTACAAATGTCACAATTCCCAACCAAAACATTATCAACTAAACTAGCAGTGAATGCTGAAAGTTTCATAAATACCAGGTAGATAGAACAATAGTGTGATTATGTGACCTGACATTATGCCAAGTCAAAAGTAAATAATCTTATGGAAAAGGTAACTCTCTGAAACCTTGAATAATAATATTGATAAAGTAAGCTAAAATTGTGTTTTTAATGGTTTATATCAATGAAATGCCAATTGCTACACACACACACACACACACACACACACACACACCATTTTTTACAGCTCCTGCAAGATTTTAGCAATTGACCTCTGTGATTTCATGTGAGAACACTAAAATCTTGCAACATCAGGTAATTTTTCCAAAGTTCTGTCATGTCCTCTTTTTTAAAATTAAAAAAAAAATTTTTTTTAATTTTTAAAAATTTAATTTTTTAAAAATTAATATTTACCATACTTATTTGATTGCTATGAGTGTCATAAGAAATGTTGCAGATGCATTTGGGCCCATAAATGCACCGTTCGTAATTTCTGTCATGTCTAGTTTCTATAACCATTAGTTAACTGAATAACTCAAAATTAATTTGGTCCAGTCATAAGCCATAAACAGGGGAAAGCCACTTGCAAGCTACATTTTGTTTACAGTCTCTCTCTCTCTCTCTCTCTCTCTCTCTCTCTCTCTCTCTCTCTCTCTCTCTCTCTCTCTCTCTCTCTCTCTCTCTCTCTCCCTCCCTCCCTCCCTCCCTCCCTCCCTCTCTCTCTCTCTCACACACACACATTTTCCCCCTTTACTGATTACTCTCAAATTAGTGTATTTGTTTGAGGTATTTTAAGAGCCTTGATGAATAGAAAACTATTAAGGGCTGAAAACTTCAGCCGATCTCTCTTTATGACTTTGCTTGTTATTCTTCCATCTTCTGAAGTCCTCCAGGGGCAATAAAAAAAGTGGGGGATGATAAGGTTTATTCCCTAGAACCTCTTATATGTTGAGCCACTGAAATGTTTAGATGTTAAGCCTGTCTTTTGTTTTCTTTGATTTATTGGGAAATCAGATAATATGTTCAGCAAAGATCTTTTTGTGGTAAGATAATAGCAGTAATAAAAAAGAATACGAATGTGAGAGGCATGCGGGCACATTAGAACATTAAGAATGGCCTCCAAGAGCAAGGGTTAATAATCTGTTTACTCACAAATATTGGGCCTGACCTGGATATAAAGTGCAAAATTTAACCAAATGGATAATACAAATATTTGTAGCAGTGAGAACATGCCTACGTGCATGCTGGTTTTGTGATAGTGGCTGACCTAAAAGATTTTTCTTTAAAAGTAAAGATTACTGTAAAAACCCAGAATATCTTAGATGATGTATTAAAGTGTAATACAGCCCCTGGTTTATTCGTATTTATTTTTAAAGCTGTAATAAATTCAATTGTACAGTACATGGTAACAGTTTATTATCAAATTGGTACCAGTTTTCAGGCCTCATTTCATTTTACTCATGTGTTATGCATTTGAAAACAATAATGACTGCAATTAATAAATTGGTTTTATTTTAACAACTACTGGAGTGAAACTTGTTTTATTTAATACTGCCTGTTAGAGTTATTTCATTGAAATGTGGGAAGGGGAGGGAGAGGGGAGGGGAGGAGGGGAAGAGAGAAAAATGGAAAGGGGAAAAGAAGGAAAGAAGGGAGGGAGGAAGTGGGATGAGGAAGGGGAAAGAGAATGGAAAGTGGAATAGGAAAGATTCCTGTTGCATTTTAATACAGGAAATGAAAAGATCAAACCATTTATACATATTGCTTTTAAATGACACAATTATGTAACAAAGAGATCACCATCTTCTTCTACTTAAGCAAGTTAAACAGTGTATTAAACAATAGCATTTTCTATTTTTCCCCTTCCATCCCTCTCTTTTTGTGGTTGTTATTTTTTGATTGTGAAAGAAAAGTAAAAAAAAGTCCTTTTCACGCATAAAATAAGCATGGTAGTATCCAAATGCCCCAGATTTCACATTCCCCAGGAAATATGCCATAACTTAGAAAAGAATATGAGGGGAAAAATTGAATCCTGTTATCTTTTCCATTGAGCTATGGACAGTGAAAACATTTGTGGCTATGAAAGCATTTTAAAATGAAGGGAATCATAACTTTTAAGCAATTGCCTATCACTAGTTGGACAAAATTGCTTTTTCTTTAAATAGCTCAGATACGCTTGCTAGCCAGCATGTCTGATTTCCAGCTAACTATAGAAACCAGCTTCTCACTTCATTTTCCTTTTAAAAGCCACTCAAGAATAAGGATTTTCAGTCTGTTGTTCTGCAAAATACTTATATTATATATGCCGTTCTTTATGTACAGAGCAAGCAAAAATCACAATGCCCATCTTGCCAGAAGCATTTACAAATTAATGCCCAGTTAATATAACCATTAAAGAAAAATCCTGAGTAAGCAGTCTCTGAAGTTTTATACAATATTAGAATGTTAATGTCATATAGTGTATGTGTACCATTTTCTTCCTTCAGCACAAAATGTAGATATTGTCTTGTCTATTTTCTTGGAATATTGAAGGAACATTTAAGCATAAATGAAAACTGGAATTCACTTAACACTAACTTAACAACTGTAATGATTTACTTAACAACTGTGGTAAGAAAGATCACAAAATGGGACAAAACTCAATTAACAACTGTCTTGTTTAGCAACAGAAATTTTGGGTTCAATTGTGATTGTACAATTGCTACAAAAAAAAAAGTCATAAAATTGGATCAGTTCCATGATGAGCTTTTCATAAGACTTCTTATCCTTCAGGCCATACCCAAATAACCAAAAAGGATTTCAAGTTCCATCAGAGTAACAGTTTCCTCTCAAATCAAAAAGGGAGAAAGAGGTCATTCCCCAGCACTTTTGACTTGAAAGAAGAAATAAAGCAAAAAAGATTATTATGGCTTCAAAAAGAATTGGCAAAGCCATATTTCTCTGACAGGCAACCAGATTTAGTAGACATTTGAGGATAAAAGCTGCCATATTTCCCTTGAAATATAGATACTCTTCTCCCATTCACTTTCTCTTTCCTTCTCTCTATGGATATACATTCATATAGACATGCAGACACAAACATCCAAGGACATTGCTGCTAGTCATAATTTGCAGCCTCCACAAAGTGAGTGTTTACAGCAAATGCATAAGCGAGATCGATGCTCATTTGAAATGTTAATGTTTTTACACTGTGCCTGTCCAAAAATTAGCAGATAACAATTTAGAATGCTGTCTATAATCTAATGTTTAACTAAACATTAACTAAGCATAACTAAATATGTTATGCTCCTGTGCCCAACCCAGATCCCCCCCCCAAATAAATTGATTCTTAATTCTCTTACATTATCTATGTATACATGTTGGTATGTAGTTGGATTTTAAAAGATTATTTACACTAGCTTTCTCCAACCAGTAAGGAGAGCCACGTATCTTAAAAGTTGCCAGATTTTTAAAAAACACAGTGTCTTAGAATGAAAACAGAGAGTTTTCCACACCTACTAACCCGCAGTATTAAAAATCAACAATATTAACTCTTCAATTTCCACTTTGTTTTTATACCTTTTTTGCAAAGTTTTATGCGTTTCATAATAGTCATTCTTGGGCTTAATAAAAGTGTGTATACTATTAAAACAACATTAACTTTTTCTCTCCCAAACCATGTATTGTTGTATATCGTTTTGTTTTGTGTATATAATATGACCTATCTCATTGCATAAGGTTATGACTTCGGATTAAGGTTCACAATGATGACACTATACTGATAGGTAGTCCTCGTCTTAAGACTTATGATCACAATTGAACCCAAAATTTCCCTTGCTAGGCAAGACAGTTGTTAAGTGAGTTTAGCTCCATTATGCAACCTTTTTGTCACAGTTGTTCAGTGAATCATTGCAGTTGTTAAGTTAGTAACCCACTTGTTAAGTGAGTCCGGCTTCCCCATTGACTTCACTTGTGTGCTCACAAAAGGTGCTCACATGACCTTGGGACACTGCAACCGTCAAAAATATGAGCAGTTGCCAAGCATTTAAATTCTGATCACGTGACTATGGGGACGCTGCAACGGTCAAATGTGAAAAATGGTCAAAGGTCACTTTTCTCAGTGTCCTTGTAACTTCAAATGGTCGCTAAATGAACAGTTGTAAGTCAAGGACTACCTATAGATAGGCACTATAATCATGCTGTTTACCTTCTGTGGTAAACAGTATTAGGCAAAGGATTGAAAAGGATTACAAAACGGTAAGCAAATGAAACCAAAAGTAATTATCAATTTACAACTGCAAGGAAACATGGTATTTCCACTGTATATCAGGACAATTGTAAGTCAAGGCAACCATGTGACTGAGTGATTTTGCAACATTTCTTGTGTTGATCATTAATGTTAAGCCAACCCTTTGACCACAATGAGCATTTTTCTCTCTCTCTGCTGTAAACTGTTTCCAAGTTTCTAGTAGCAAAAAACATTGTGAATGTGGTGATATGACTGTGGGACACTGCAAACAGCTGTAAACATGGGCCAGCTTTTGAGCATTCAAAGTTGATCACATGACCACAGGGGCAAGTGGGTGTCCAGCTGTCAGAACTTTGAATACAGGCCATAAGTACCCTTTATGGGAGACCATCATAACTTAAAGGTCGCTAAGCTAAATGACCAGTCATAAGTCGAGAACTACCTGTAAGTAGAAGACAATAACAAATGAAACCCAGCTAAATCTATAGTAACCAACCATGCTCACTATACTTAATTGCCTTTTTCTACCCTTGCTGCACCCCGCACTGATTCATACTGTATTTTTGCTCTTTACATTTCTCATCAGTATTTGAAGGTTTACTTTTGAACCCCTGAAATTGTTTCATGAACATAGAGCTATATCTTAAGATGCTCCTGACATAAACGGCGTTAGAAATTAGCATCTTTCCTCTATGTCAGAGGTCGTCAAACGTAAACACTCAAAGAGCCGTTTGGACCCATTTCCCACAGAAAAGAAAACACCAGGAGCCACAAAGGTCCTAACCGGAAGCCCCCTGTTCAATTCTGGAGCTGACTGGAAGTTCAGTTCCCCCACCATAGAGTCTCTTCCTAGCACGGCATACTTTTTCCTTTACCTTTCATAACCGAAAGCTGCAGTGATGGAGCCACAGCAGAGGGAGGAAAGAGCCACATGCGGCTCCAGAGCCGCAGTTTTCTGACTCCTGCTCTATGTTATCGCCTACATTTTAACCTTCGGGGGAAAATGAGGTGAATGGTCATAAACAAAGATACGATTTTGTACAGAAAAGATTTTGTGCAGTGTTATTAGGCAGAGTGTTTTCATATGTCTTCTGTTCGAAAAGAACTGCATAAATAATTGTCTACAATGAATGCCACCCGGTGCTCTTAGGCTAGAGGTGGGCAACCCAGCTCTACTCACCACTCAGTTTGAAGTCATCAGAGCGCCTTCGAATGGACTGAACTCTGACTTCTCATGACAATATTAAAAGAATGTAAAACTTTGGTAAAAAAAACAACAAGAGGCAAAGTTATTCTAGAATAATTCTAAGGACTGCTGTGTATCAAATAAAAATCCTATTCAGAATGAAACTGAAGTTTAAATTTTGATGTCATTTTCTCCCACCCATGTAGTATGAAGTACTTTTGGAAGGGAGGAATTACTCCCCCATCCCTTATTTAAGTAGATAGTCCTTATTTATTGACTGCCTTGTTTAGTGACCGTTCAGTTACAATGAAATTGGAAAAGCAACCTTGCCACCAACCCTCCCATATATGACCTTCACAAGTCTGTAAAGCAAAGAAAAGTTGACGTTAAATCACAACTTGTGTCACAGTGTCACTTAGCAATTGCTTTGTTTGACGGTGGAGTTCCCAGACCCAATTGTGGTCAATAAATTAGAACTTGGTGTAATGGCCTTTTTTTCAGGTTGGTTGCTGCTAACTTTTTGCAAACTGTTAGCACAGCTGACATTTTTGAACCCACTTGGTTTTGCCTTTGATATGTCTGGGAAGAGTTTGCAGGAACTTAACACACTATTTTCCATTTCTTGTAAAACATAAAAATTGCATTCTGGCCTTGTGGAAGCGGGGTGATGAGATTTCAAAGGCATAATTTTCTACAGGATGCTTAAGGCATCCATTTTGGCCCTAATTTTTCCAGTCACTGAAAAATGCCAAAAGGATTTTTAAAAAAAAAATATATTCAGCCCTACTCACTACAGCCAAGGCCCAGAGGCAACCTCTTTCTACCCCAATTAAGTGCACAATCAATCTGAAATAAGGACATTTCGAAAGTCAAATATGTGCATACGTGTCCAGAATCACACTATAGAGCAGGTGTGCAGAAAACAATTTATGTTAGAACTGTGTGTGGGGGTCCCACTCTTCACTATAGATGAGTTGGTAAATTCTTAGGATAAATACATGAACACGTACATGTTTAAAGGTCTGCGTGTCTATTGGTTAGCCGCATCTAAACCCCTGAACTAATGAATTATTTTTTAAAATATTATTTATTGTACTATCATAAAAAGTAAAATACAAAACAGAAAAACAAACAAAATGAAATGAAACAAAATCATACATTTAACCCAGCAACAGCAAAAAAGGAAAAAAAAACATAGTGTACAAAAACAGAGGAAGCGGTGATTAAATAAATTTAATATTTAGCATGTAGAATCTACCCTGGCTGGGTGCTAAAAAAGAAAAAAGAAAAAAGTATCCTCCCTTTTTAAATTATAAATACATAGTTCGAGGCGTTCAGTTAAGTTGCCTCTCCAAGCAAGCATATTTGTTGCTAAATGTCCATGAATACATTCGACTGGCAAATTAATTAGAAAATTATGATTGAATCATCTTTACCTGGTGCTTCCACAAAATCGCTGGAGGTTAACATGGCCTAACCCCCTTAACTTGTTTACCTGAGATAATTGCCACGGCAACAAGCCTTAATGCTAAGAGCACATCATGTCTTTTCTTGCTATGTGCAACATTTAAAATTATCTCATTATTCATTCTCCAGGAATTGGATCTTCCTAAAGGTCATCACGAGATGCCTTAGGAAAGGCTCACCACAAATAGCGAAAAAAAGCAGTGTGTTATGGCATCTTAATGTGATATTCTACCTTAAGTCATTTTATCTGTTTTGTGATGAAACTCAAGAGCATACGGGTCAACCAAAATATTTTGAAGCCCAAGTAACTTTCTAGCCAAACAATATCTGGTTCCTATTCCTACCTAAATAGGTCAAAGACTAATATTTTTTATTTTATTTCTTATTCATTGTATTTATTACATTTTAAAGCCATCTCCCCTACAAGGTGACTTTGAGTCACTTAGGCATGAACCCCATATGGAACTAAATGCATTAAAATCATGTTTGTTAGTATTTGGGAATAGCAGGAATGCATCCTATACATTAAGTCACTAAAGCAACTGAAAACAATTGGAGGGGAAACTAAAATAAAATATATAATGTTATTTAAATATTCTATACTATAAAGAAAGAAATATGATTAGAATAATAGAAAAAGATCAGTCCAGAATATCTTATTCATATTATGTTCATAAGCAGGAAATATGTTCTACGCTGCTTTCATTAGCCTGAATGAAAGTCACTTTGGGATGTATAGCACTTAGTTTACGACATGATGTTTGGATATATATTTTTACTATTTTTATTTAATAGATTATATATTTAAAATAATGACTACAGACCAAAGGCCCAAATCATATTCATGAAGCCACATTAAAGAAAGTGCAAACATGATTTCATTATATCTGATAATGATTTCTGCAGAATAAGAGAAAATTCAACATTTAATTGAGTTTTTCTAGAAAATCACCTTTATATAATGAAGTCTAATCCCTCAATATTTTTGATAAAGCAGCAGGGAGGTAGTAACTTACCAGTATACACATGTAACCCAGCTAAACACATATTTCATCATCATATCACCAGTATCTTTCTGGGCAAGCCAGCTGAGTTGAACTGAACTGTCAGTGACTTTAGAATGTAACAAAACATCTTCGTTTCCTAACATTTATTGGTGGCTTTTCTGCATGGTTGGCTTTATTGTTTTAAAACTAATGGTGTGAGCTGTGTAAAAGCCTACCATAAACTCTGACAAATCACAGAAACAAAAGACAGATTTGTTCTGTGTGGTTTGCTGAAAAGCTAGTCTAATCAGATACAAGATTTACATTTCCTTTTTCCAAAGGAAGCTTCTAGCGCATGGACTTCTCTTCTTGATATGCAACTCGGTGGAACAGCAATCAGGATACAAAGAGCAGAAATGATCTGAAGCTCTGAAGATATCCGAAGAATTGTGGCACTGGCTTAAATTGCCCCTTTTCTGAAATGGAACATAAATCCAGGGCGGGGGGAATGTAGTATGTACCTATGGGTAGTCCAAATCGTACCTTTTTGAATTTGGTATGATGAAAAACTATGATAATTTAGTGGACTTGCCTGAGAATTATATAATCGTAACTGAACTTCCAACCACAAAAATAAATTTCACCAAAGCTCTATCATCATCTGATTCTGCTGCCATCTGCCTTCTCCTACCCTGTTACAAATAGAGCTTTATCTGTAACTTTGCCTGAAGCCAAATCTAAAATAAATTGGATGGCTTCTCTTTAGGATAAGTATCTTTGAGGAAATAAAATAAGTTTGCTCAAAGTCGTGAAATTTGAACACATCTCTACCCTCCCAACCTAGTTTATTTGGGGTTTGAGTAAAGATATGAAGATCTTCAGTGTCTTGTAATTGGAGGAAGCTGCACTCCCTAATTTTTTCATTACTTTTTCTGTGTGCCATTGAGACACTCTATGCCGTTTTACTTGGCAACATTTGTTTAGGAAGCTATTCATCACTGTCCTCTTCCTAAGGCTGAAATTACCCACTTGGCTTTGTGCCTAAGGCAGGACCAGAACTCTAGCCTAGTTCCTTTAACCATTGTACCAAGCTGGCTCTCACGTTATTACTTTATTTATAGGTTATTCCTAGGTCAGGAAGCAGATTCCCATCCCAATTACCTTACAGCAGTCTTTCATCTATGATCCGTCAAAAAATTTAGATTCCTATGAGATTTCTATTGCCTACTGACTAATGCTGGCTGAAGCTGTAGATTAGAAAAATAAGAAGGCCTCTATAGCTCCTGTTCGCTGCCAGGAGTTCGATCGCGACTGGCTCAAGGTTGACTCAGCCTTCCGTCCTTCCAAGATCGGTAAAATGAGGACCGAGATTGTTGCGGGCAATACACTGGCTCTGTAAACCATTTATAGTGCTGCAAAGCACTATGAAATGATGTATGTCTGTTGCTCTTGCTATTTTGCTACATAATAAAAAGAACAGGAAGAGACAGGGGAAAAGGAAGGGGCTGGGGTTGGGACAATGGAAGACTGCGAGAATGCAGAGAAGAGAGAGGAAGTGATGCACACTAAACTTGTCACAGTCATCCATCACCCTCATCCTTTCCAAACTTGGTTTGTTGGAAAAACTAAAAACATTCTGTGATTTGGTTCTGCTAAACAATGTTGACCCGAAATGGTCTGGAAGAACATTCAAAACATGATGGTCAGTGCTGGGTCAAATTTTACAAGGAGGTGTGTGATTTTGGCTTTTGTTCTTCTTTCCCCCATGAATCAAAGATTTAGAATTTTCTTGATTTGCATAATAATTTACAATTTATAGCTACGTTGTGTTTTGCGAAGCACTTATTCACACGCACTTGCGGCCACATAATTTAGCACATGTTCCAAATTGAACATTTGGCTGGCTACAACTTTCAAAATAAAAGCAGCACCTATAATTCCAGACGGCCGTGCCTTTTACACTCTTTAAAAGATGATTTCCATTTATCACTTCAATGAACCTTCCAGATCAGCAAAACAAATTAGTAGTGTTCACACAATCCATCAATCAAATGCTATGGCAATATTTGCAACAGTATGTTGAATGAAATTATTATTATGCTCAATCATATGCCTGCTCAAATCTAAGCCTAATTCTACGACTTTGCTTTATATATGTCAGGCCATGAACCACCTAGTCAATTATCAACAGGTTTTCCCCCCCATATCTGGAACCTCTCGTCAGATCAAACACACATACAGGTAGTCCTCAACTTATTGTAGGGGATGGTTTCATTATCATTATCAAAATGGAAGCAAAAAGTGTTAACCAAGTTTGACCCAACAAGATAATAAATAAATACAATATAATAGGTTGTAATTTTCCATAATGTAGACTAGCACATAAAATGTTGTGTATTATATTCTTTCTTTACTTGCCTAGAGTTAGCATTTTAAAATATAGTGACAATATTACATAGCTAGAGCAGAGCCATGATTACTCGATCTGTGATCCCTGGACATACCAACTCCTTCCTTGAGATACTTCAGTACCAGGTACTGAATTGTACAGAAAAACAAGATAGGGGACTGTTCTGACCCCCCCTTGACGGCTCGTTAACAAACGCAGGCAGACAAGGCTTAAGAGGACTTTTTATCAGTTTTTCAATTCAAACTGGCTTCGAGCCCAGAAAATAACGTAAACAAAACTCTGATAAGAATTCCAAAACAAAAGCTTACAAGCAAGATGCACTTCTTCCGAAGTCTTCACGGAACAGTTTTACATGAAAACATCAAAGCATTTCTCCAAATGTAACAGGCATAATCACGAGTAATCAGCCAGCAATATTGTACCAGACACGGAACACACGAAGGCACAAAGGAACGTATGACTCCAGCGACTGGGGCGTGGCAGCATCTCCCCTTTTATCTCCAAACCTCCTCCCACAAGCCCCAGCTGCATACTGAATTTTGTATCCCGAAAAAACTCTCAGCAGAATTGCTGAGTCACAACAGGGGAGTGCCAAGAAGATGAGAACTGAAGGTAGCTGAGGGGGGCTGGGTGCTTAGCAACACATGCCTAATTAATTTTAAAGGTAGAAGATTATAGGCAGACTGTAAACATGTGATTGAACCAGACCTATCAATTGGGCCTGGCTAGGAAGGACCTGCGGCCTGTGAAAGGGATGTATAACATATGCTGAGATCGGTAACAGTATGAACCTCTATTGTTGTGCCAGAGAAGTCTCACCTGCTCTTTGCAAAAAGCTTAATAAACCTTACTTCTGGTTGAGCCAAGTATTGTGTGAATTTGTTATGCACACAATGGAATCCAAAATTTATGTTGCTAAGCAAGGCAATTAAGTGAGTTGTGCTTCCTTTTACGACCTTTTATGCCCTAATTCTTAAGCGAATCATTGCAGCTGTTACATGAATCATGTGGTCGTTAAGTGAATCTGGTTTCCCCATTTACTTTGCTTGTTGGAAACCAGCTATGGAGGTTACAAAGATTGATCATATGACACCGGGACATGCAACTGTCATAATACATGCCAGTTGCCAAGCATCAACATTTGATCGCATGACTATGGGGACAGTTGTGTGAAAATCAGTCATAAGTCACTTTTTTCAGTCCTGTTTTAACTTTGGTCACTAAATGAATAGTGAGAAGTCAAGGACTACCTGTGGCACTATTGCAGTAGGGTATTATGAGGAATACAATTCTTTAATAGGTGATGTGCCTTGTTTTCCTGTATGAAAATTGCTTATCTTCTATATTCATATACAGCAGAACTTGGTGAAGAGTTAGAGTTTAAAGGCAAGCCTATTGTCAGGGCTCCAAATAGCATCCAAGATTAAATCAGAATCCGAGGCAAAAGATTCTTCAAAGTTCCAATTTATTAAAAGAGCCATTTGGCACATCTGGAAAAACCCGAATCTGAAAGCTTCCAGGTTTTCCTCACCTAGTTGAAATTTCAAGATCCTGCCCCAATACCCACAGGTTCATATCATGGTCCAATCTTCCACTGCCATGAAGACAGATTCCTCCCATAAGATGCAGAGACAAAGATGACCTTGAGTTTCTAAGAAGAATGCTATTATGGCTACATATCACTCAACTCTGTAAAATCGCCCCTCCCATTTTCCCACAATAGAAAATAGATAGAAAGTGCGGCAGGCCTGAAGTCTAAAAGAAAAGTGGCTTGCAGGCATGACACCTATCTTTTTCTCCCCCACTTACACCACCACCGTTGCTGCTTTTCTTAGATAACTGTTTCCTCAGCTCTTAATCCCCCTTAGTTCAGAAATATTTCCTGCTTTCAAATGTGCTTGGCCAAGGTTACCTAACTATGACAAGCTAATTTCACTGAAATATATTCATCATGGAAATGAGCACACACGAGACAACATGATGCATCTATTCAGAAGGAAGGCCTATTTTTCATGAGAAAGACATACTTTGGGGAACAGAGGGCGTCGTTTTTTCTTTATGTTCAATGCAAGTGTCATCAAGAACTAAGTGGATACTTCATTTAAACCAGTTATCAGAAAGGAATGGAAGAGACTGAAGGAGCATCCAGCAAAGGATTCCAAGAAAATAATGAGGTAGATTGACATTCTACCAATGGGTGTATGTTGCCACTAGTAGTGTGGCAACCAGCTCACAACTTTTTTCTGAACAGTTCCTTGAGGGGCGGGCGACTTTAATACAAATAGAGGACTGCAAGGAATATTGCTACAGAAGTGACTGAATTTCACTGTCATTTCAGAAGTAGGAGAAGAGCAGAGCACTGACTAGTTGAGATATCTCTCTTTATTACTGACCTAGAAAAGCACATTAAGATTGGCTGCTGATTCTTGAAAATGCTACAGACTCAGAGGACAGAAGTGTCCATAGTGTGCTCTAATACAGAATACAGTGGACTCACGAGGCCATTTAAATGGTGAAATTTGTAGACTTGAAAAATTCCATAACAGACAACATTCAGTGTTGTCCAGTTTTGATGACACCATCATTCATCTCAGATCAATGAATGATCACGTGTTTTCCCAAAAATAAGACCCACCATGAAAATAAACCCTAGCCTGATTTTTGGGGTGGGCCTAATATAAACCCTACTCCAAAAATAAGCCCGGGGGATGGGCCAGCACAAGAGGCAAAGAGCGCATGGGGGACGACAGTGTCTGGCAGTAGCTACAGCTGTTGGATCCTTGGTGCAGTGCAGATAAGGCTGAATGCACAGGCAGAAGTGAGGCAAGAGAGACAGGTGATCCAGACCTGCTGCATGGCTGCCTGATTCATAGGAGACTTGCACAGTGGCACTGGCAGAAGCAGGGGGAGGGAGGTGGTCACAAAATAAGACACCCCCAAAATAAGACCTAGTGCTTGTTTTGGGACCCAAAGAAAATAAGATTCAGACTTATTTTCAGGGAAACATGGGTAGTAGGAAGCTACACTTCTCATCCTTGGTTGACCTTCTCCCTTCACTTATTCTAGTGCAGTGGTCTTCACATCTGAGATAACAAAGAAACTCTACTCAACATGAAATATCAGTGTAGACCTCATTCAAAAACATAGTTCATTTGAACAAAATGTTACAATGAATGTTGCAATAACACAATATAACTGAAACTGTGATGCTCAACTCCTTAGATAATTCTCATGGAAACCTTAGAGTGCTGGTGAACAAACTTTGAATACCATAGCTGTCATCCATTATGCACCAAGCCAGCTGAGTGATTTTGGACCAGTCACTTTGTCTCAGCCCTAAGAAGCAGGCAATGGCAAACTGCTTCCGAAAAACCTTGCCAAGAAAACTGCAGAGACTTGAGACTTATCAATCAGAATCAGATTGAAAGGAAGAAAAAATAACCCATTAAAAGAAGGCATCAGGGGAAACTGTAGCTGCTTCCTATATTAATTTCAGCATGGCTTAGTCCCATATAAATCGGTATAAACTGATAGCCTCAGTAGTTACACCATTTGCTTTCTTTTATGTCAATTTTTTTAACCAAATGTTAAATACATTTGGACCATATTACCTGATTGTTATCTTTATGTAATGATTGTAAAGTCATTCTACTATTGAGGTGCAAGTTCCAGATAAGGAAAATAAATCTTAACCCAAAAGCAGTCTCCTAAAACTCCCATGAATACAGGCATTGGCAATGAACTTGGTTGTCAAATTAAGATTTCAAATGAACTTGCATACTCAGTACCAGAGAGAGGAATGTTTAATGGTCAGGCTGTATACCCACAAATCTTGAAAAATTATCCCTTGAGTCTAGAAAAATAACAATGGAGACTTCCTTAGAAAATCTGGAAGATTTTTTTCTTAGACATAAATCCAGATAAATAATGCTATTTATTTAATTTAAGACTATTCATCTGAGAGAGATTAATGCGACAAGTTGTCCAATACTGAAGGGAAACCACACTAAGATCTATCCTATCTTAGTTCATTTCCAGGATTAATCACTTTAACTGTTATGTAATGTGACGTTCACACATTATTAAAGAGGCTAGAGAACAAATTGCATATCACTCATCAGCTGATCATTTTTCATTTGATTTCAGCCTTCCCAAATTAATGGGGCCCTTCCTTTTTCATTAGACCTATCTTTATAGCTTTAAATAGAATATGTTGCCAATCACACACTCTTTGCTTGCATATATGAATGAACCTTTAAGGGAAAGAGAAGATAATCATCCATTCCCCCCTCCACAAAGTCTCCATCAACTTTTAAAATAGCATTTAAGATAGTTAAAAAAAGAGAATGTATGCCAAACTACTATTTATTTGATTCCTAATTATGAATTTATTTTTATAACCTAAGGTTCACGTCTCACCCAGATTTAGTCCTACTGATTTTTTAAACAACCACCTTGAATAATTTTGTATACCCTAGAATGATCAGATGAAGAAATCATGATAACTTGTATGAATTGTAAGTCTAACTTGTTTTGCCTAGAAATCAAATGGGGTATAGTAAGATCATTCATAGCAGCTCAGGTTAGACAGCTCACAACAACAAAAATGGTTTCAAAATAAGGCAACTTGTTTTGGATCTGCAGGAGCACAGTGTACACAATTATTCTCTAGCCTAAACAAAAGGTGAAAAAAACAAATGCTACTGTAACAATAACAATCTGAAACAATTAGACCTATGGGATTAGACCTGTCCCGAGGCAGGAACAGAGCAAGGTGATACCTGCTGGAATATCCACTCATTTAAAAAAATCCTCATTAAAAAAACTGCAGCAACCCAGTCCATAGGAATGCTGACAGATCCTATCATGCAGCAACTCCAATATTATAGATATTTATTCGTTCTTAAAAGTCACATGACTCTTTCTCTGTTTTGATGCACTTGAAGGACAGAAGAGGCTATGAAACAGTCATCAGAAACTGAACATAAGAGTAGGAATGTCCTGATTCGCCAGGCTGAGGGCAGTAGGGTTTGTGATTCATCAAGCTGAAGAATATTCTCCAGAATGATACAGGACCTTCATAATCAGGGATATGACCACCACTGTTAACCATTTTATCAGGCAAGGAAAACGTGTCTATACTATAGATCAGCTGCCACTTTTCAAGTGACTAATCTGTCGTATGCAGAATGAACAACTACAAAATAGGCTCATGAGCATGAAATAGTTTTGATTTACATTACAAGCAGAAAACCATTTTTGAAAGCATAGGAACCGATTCATAATTTGCAATCTGGGTAAATTGACAATTCAACCTCAGTATATTTTCATGGCTGAACAGCCTCACTATCCATTGATCACATGTCCCATCCAGTTAAGCGCTCAAGATACGGAAGGCTAATTCTGAAAGTGGGATTGAAATTTAACTGCCTCGTGACTTTCCTAAATTTGGAAAACTACAAAGCTTGTCTCAGCTAATTGTTGTAAAGAACTCACTGATCATGGTGGGAAAGTTCTAAATATCACAGAAGATCGGCTGATTATTTGAACCAGATATATCTCTTTTATAGATAAACACAAGACATGAAAAAACAACTACGAATGAAATAGGTTTTTTTTTCATAAGACTTATGAATGAATGTATTGAATTATATGCTATCCACAATCTAAGTTGCAAACAGTTTGGCTATTCAAAATATTGATAAAAGCAGACATTTCAATGATAGAAAAGTTAAAAGAGCAATTCACAGACAGAGAAACACCATTGTAGCATCCCACTGTCAAGTGGTCAGAATTCTAACACTTGGCAACTGGCATGTATTTGTGACAGCTGCAGTGTCCCAGTTCAAGTGATCACCTTTTGTGACCTTCTGACAAGCAAAATCAATGAGAAAACCAGATTCACTTAACAACTACATTACTAGCCATATCACTTATTACTTAGACTTATATGCCACTTCATAGTGCTTTATAGCCCTCTCTAAGCAGTTTACGGAGTCAGCATATTGCCCCCAACAATCTGGGTCCTCATTTTACTGACCTCAAAAGGATGGAAGGCTGAGTCAACTTTGAGCTGCTCAGAACTGAATTCCTGGAGTGATCAGTGAATTAGACTGCAGCACTGCATTCTAACCACTATGCCACCATGGCTCTTACTAACTTAACAATTGCAGTGATTCTCTTAACAACTGTACCAAGAAAGGTCGCAAAATGGGGAAAAGCTCACTTTACAACTGTCTTGCTTAGCAACAGAAATGTTGGAGTCAACTGTGGTTTTAAGCTGTAGGGGTTTTGTCTGATACTGAAGCACTTTCCTTTTTTTAAATTTAATTGACTTAAAAAAAATTCATAGCATTATTTAAACATTTTCATTAGGTTTTCATAAAATCACCATTACTGTGGAACCGGTGGACTGTTAGAAAATTTTACTACTAACAGAGATACAAAAGTGGGCGATAGGTATAAAAAGGTTGACTACCCCTGCTCTAAATAATCTTGCTCTTAAGGTAATCTTAATGTCATGTTAAGATGACATGCTTTTTTCACATATTTCCCTTTATACATCTTAGCACCTTAGAAAATACTCCAAGGAAAACCTTGTCACTATCTACATCTGTGTTACTTTGAAAAGCTCCCGGGGAAACAAGTCAAGCAGAGACTAGCATGGAGTAACACAGTTCAAGTCAAATTATGGTCTGAATTTCTGTCACAGTGCAGTCTCTATTAAATAACTTATATCCTGTTTTGACTATCTGCAGATCAGCTGTAATGTTGCTTTCAGAGGTTAAAGAAGTATGAAAGATGTCCCAAGGGATATTCACCCTACTCTGCCTAACAGGAACTAGCTCCTTAAACTCATTGTTGTGTAATGGAATAGGAAACTAACTTCTCCATTTATTTTGTGAACAGGATGGTGAAAGGTCTGAGATACATACAAAGAGTTACAATGATAATTCAAGCACTAAAAATCCAAGCAAATTTCTCTTTGGATGTTCTATATTAGACACATCAACAGATGAAAAAATATGACTCATGCAACAAAATAGTCTTTCACAAAGATCTCAAATAATCTTTTTTGACAAAGATTACACATTTGTAGATTCCACAGTGATTCCTCGCCCCCACCCCGGTTATTATCAAGCATACATACAGATGTCATTTAAATTCATTCTTCTATGAACAGAGTTCAGGCAGATTTTTCTTATTTAGGCTTTTAGGTTTGAACTATATCTTCCCACGGGTGAACTGAGCTGAAGCCTGCATATTAAAATATTCTTTCTTCACTGTTATCTAAATTTCTGCATGATTAGCTTTTAAATCAGGCAAGACCATGACCTCTAAACCTAAGGGCCCCACATGCAGACCTGTAGAATTTCAGACTAAGACTCTTTAAAATTATTAGTTCAATTACCCACCATTTTCCAGCAAGAAACAAAAAAAAAAAAGGAGAATTTTTGGCACACCCACATGTGTGAAAAACTCCTGCTCAACACAGGCCAGCATCCTTCAAACAGAATTCACTCCTCAGCCATGAAAAGATTACCCTTTCTGCTTTAGGTGATAACGACTACTGCTAGTGTTGACAATTCTCCTTTCTAATTATATTTTTAAACCATTCCTGACACTTAAATCTAAAGTGATTTAATTCATACCATGGTTAGATTGTTCTCTCACTCATCTTAGTTACATGTTACTCACACTCCATAATCTTAAATAAAGCATTCTTTTGCAGTACCAATAGACAGAACCATCATGAGTTGGCATTGTTTAGGGACCCAACAATAACTCTTAAACAGCACTTCTACTAATATACATAGATCTACTGTGGCTCCTCTTCTTTTTTGTCATTGCAATAAGTTCTAAGTACTACAGATATTTAAGTCGTCTTATCAACTTATCAACTGTCTGACCTAAGCATAGTACATAAAATTGTCTGCTACAACGTCCTACCTGTCAACGACTTCTTCAGCTTCAACCTCAATAATACTCGAGTAAACGATAGATACAAACTCAAGGTAAACTGCTCCAAACTAGATTGCAGAAAATATGACTTCAACAACAGAGTGATCAACGCTGGGAATGCTCTACCAGACTCTGTTGTTACATCATCTAACTTCCACAGCTTCAACCTTCAGCTGTCTACCATGGACCTCACCTGATTCCTAGGAGGTCTGTAGAGGGTGTTTGCATAAGTGCACCAGTGTGCCTTCCATCCCTATCCATCCATCCCTGTGCCCATTTTTTTGTACTTATTTCCTTTGTTCATGTCCATGTTTATACTTATACCTGTTATCTTGCAGATATTTGACAAACTAAATTTTAAAAAAACTCATTTTTTAATACATGAATTTCCTAGAGCTCTCTAATCAACCATATACTTTTTGGAGAATGTATCTCTCACATTACTTATGTACTAGGTGAGTCTTTCAGTGGATGAGAGAGTACAAGGCATACGGATGTTTGATATAGGAACGCTACTTTGTCTCTCATTCCATTTACCGAGTAAATATGTAAGCAGGGTCGTACCTGAACTTGCCCTTGGTTATTATTTTGTATTTTCCCCGGTTCCACCACAAATGCGCAAACAACAAAAGCGCGCCTGACTAAACCGCGGTGACAAAACCGCGGTGACAAAACCGCGTGACGAATGAGCGACGAATTAGCCCTAAAGCGCGCCGACAAAAGTGCTCCAACAGAAGCGCGCTGTAACGTAATCCTAAACCTAACCCTAACCCTAACCCTAACCCTAACCCTAACCCTAAACCTAACCCTAAACCTTACCTTAACTTAAATCGCGCTTCTGTCGGCACGCTGTTGTCAGTGCGCTGTTGTCGGCGCGTTTTTGACATCGCAGTTTTAGCGCCGCGGTTTTGTCGGCGCACTTATGACGTTCGCGCTTTTGTCGGGTCACGTTTTCCCCTTCATTGTGAAAGGCTAAAGTAACACAATAACCAGATATATACTTCTGAAAAGGGATGGTTATTCAAGAATGTAGAAAATTCCACCAGAGTGAATGATTGATACAGATGGGATAGCCAATGTCTTCTCCTAAACCTCAAAAGATGCAATCGGGTATTCTCATGTTTTTATTAACAAACCTGAAGCACTTCATCTGATTATATTTTTGCCTGTCAGGCAGATGTTAATTCCTACCAGGAAGAAAAAGATTGGCAATACCTTCCACTTTTATTTTCAAGGCCGAAGCATGTACAATGCTTTAATTATGATATTCTCTGGTAATTAATGGCATGGGAGCTGTTCATCTTTAATGTCTCTCCCCTAAATATAAACCATCCAACTTCACTGGAATGAGATTTTAAAGTAATTACCATTCCATCAAAGTAGGTTTTAATACCCATCTGAGATTTAATTTGAACGGGCTCCTCACACTAGAATGATGTTATATAAAGTCATACAATATTATAATGTATTGTCAGCTCTAACTCACTTTTATGGAGACAAAAAATATATATAAAACTTAGTCAGAACAAAAAGGGAAATGTCTTTGATTCATACTTGCACAAGTTGCTTTCAATCCATTTATATCCAGAAAATCTGCACAGGAAAACAATCTGAAAGGGCAGGTTTCTGTTCCAAAGAAGGTTCAAAGACCAAGATGACTAAACTTAGGTGTAACTTCTCATTTACTAAAATATTTTGGATACTTTCTTCCATGTATGTTGAGAAATAACCATCCAAAGAGGATGGTTCAAGCAGGGAATTAGCCTTGAGAAGGAACGGACTAACACCCCCTCCTCACAAGCACCACAAACTCTTATCTACCCTGTAATTGTTTATTTGTATCCCACTTTTACTATTTTTACAAATAACTCAAGGCAGTGAACATGTCCATCACACTTTCCTCCTCCTATTTTCCTCACAACAACAACTCCCAAATGCCTTGGGCTGACAAATAATGATTGGCTCAAAGTCACTCAGCTAACTTTCTTGGTCAAGGCAAGAATTGAATTCACAAATCTCCCGCTTTCAAGTCTGGTGCTTTAACCACTAGACCAAACTTGCTCTCTGGTATTATAGGCAGAATACAATAAAGTACTTAATTTTAATTCTATGTGTATGGATCTGGTTTCCTGGGCCTGACAATGTACAATCTTTCTTCTTTATTGAATATTTGCACTAACCTCTTCTTAAGCTATTATTAAATATTAAGATATTTTTAATATGATTAAAAATAAAAATGGGATTTTCAGGGTAATATGTACATCCTGGTTAGCAATAGCAATAGCAATAGCAGTAGCAATAGCAATAGCAGTTAGACTTATATACCGCTTCATAGGGCTTTCAGCCCTCTCCAAGCAGTCTACAGAGTCAGCATATTGCCCCCACAGTCTGGGTCCTCATTTCACGCACCTCGGAAGGATGGAAGGCTGAGTCAACCTTGAGCAGGTGAGATTTGAACCACCGAACTGCAGATAGCAGTCAGCTGAAGTGGCCTGCAGTACTGCACTCTAACCACTGCGCCACCTCGGCTCTTCCTCAGTTCATCCATGATGCAGCTCAATCTATATATTAGAGGAACAGATACTATTTCTCCCTGCCATGGGGCTAATGAAGTAATGGATTCTTGACATGCCAGAATTTCACCAGCTTTAACAAAGGATGTCTCCACTTTGCCCGCTATAAAGCCAGTTCTATGACCTTGAGGCTAAGTAGTACTTATTCTAGCATTATTTATATATCATCATTTGGATCAAAGGGAGTTGTAATAAAATAAATTTGAAGTGAAAACTTTAGCAGGTGGGATAGCAATTTAAAGTGCACAAAGTTGACCTTTTTCAGCACCAGATTATCTTTCCCTACCTGGAAAGGATTAGCAGCTGAGAAGTCATAATTTTCAAAGTAGATGGGTGAACTCAGTCTGCCTTCTTGTTAAAATATTATTTTTCTTATGGCGGTGATTTAGGTTGTAGGCTGGTAACCTGAAGGTTTTTTATTTAATGTAAGATAAAAAGAGAGTGAATAAATTCAAATATGAACAGGACAAAAATTAAAATAATTAGCAGTAAAAATAATGTTTACAGTAAAAGGAAGACATGAACAATTTTACTTTCCCCCTGAAACCACTGTTGTGCTTCACTTTCCCTTTCTCATCTTCATAGGATTGGTTTTGCACTATGAAGAATTTACTGCCAAGGCTCAAGATGACAACTTGTGTTCTTGTTAGTTGCAAAGTCATGTCCGACCCATTGTGACCCCATGGACAATGTTCCTCCAGGCCTCCCTGTCCTCTATCATCCTCTGGAGTCCATTTAAACGTGCGCCTACTGTTTCAGTGACTCCATCCAACCACCTCATTCTCTGTCGTCCCGTTCTTCTTTTGCCCTCAATCTTTCCCAGCATTAGGCTATTCTCCAGTGAGTCCTTCCTTCTCGTTAGGTGTCCAAAGCATTTGAGTTTCATTTTCAGGATCTGGCCTTCTAAAGAGTAGTCAGGGTTGATCTCCTCTAGGACTGACCAGTTTGATTGCCTTGCAGTCCAAGGGACTCACAGGATTCTTCTACAGCACCAGAGTTCAAAGGCCTCAATTCTTTGGTGCTCAGCCTTTCTTATGGTCCAACTTTCACAGCCATACATTGCAACTGGGAAAACCATAGCCTTAATTATACGCACTTTTGTTGGCAGGGTGATGTCTCTACTTTTTAGTATGCTGTCTAGATTTCCCATAACTTTCCTCCCCAGGAGCAAGCATCTTTTAATTTCTTGGCTGCACTCCTCATCTGCGGTGATCTTGGAGCCCAGGAAAATAAAATCTGTCACTACTTCCATTTCAGATCATGGCATCCAGCCCTCTCAATTCTTGGCAAACAACAAATGGTAGGCAACTTTATGTTCTCACTTGAAATGTCCAGGTATTTTAAGTACAGGTGTGGACCACTTATAGTAGCTAACAATTTGCATAAAGACTGCATCCTCTTTGTCATTATCATATTATTTTAAATGTTATTACTAATAGTTAAAACACAAGGCTCTACCAGCAGAATCCTTTGATGAGTACATTATTGTTATATCCCTTTTTGGAATTGCATGTCTGGACTTTATAAACTTACACATTCCAACTAGATTCCAAATGTATAAAGAGAGGTTGAAAATCATTTAAAACAGATGTAGGATCTCCACTGTTTCAAATACTGAAGGAAGTCAGCCTTTGAATTGCAATTTTTTTTATGAAGTATATAAGGGCATTTTCAGCAGGATTTATTTTTCTGCGAAGCCACAAGAATCTCTCCTGTATAAGCGCTTTAAACCTTTGAACAAAATTTGATTTGCCTTTGACCACTGGTGGCCTCTGCTGCGACCCAAAGAAACAAGGTGTAGCAAAAGAAAATGAGTAACATGTGCAGCAGCTCAAGAGTGGCATGAGTTCAGTCCATCAAACTGTTGCTCTTCCCATTTTTCTGGTGACCCAATTCAGGGTTACAGCGCAGAGCTCCAAAATCTCGGCTCAAGCTGTGTTTCAATTCCATCCCCCAGGAGATTGTGATATACAGTCCATTAACTATTTCAATTTCCATTAGACTTGGAAGGGATGGAGAAAGGCTCCACAGAATCTTATGCTTGAAACAGAACCCTCCCTCTCAAAAAATATCTAAGGGTGGCAAATAATGAATTTTTATAAATCCATAAATTATTACACCATATATTTCCAACTAAATACACTTATGTAAGCATACTGTGTGGAACTTCAAATGAGAGCAGAGAGTGATGACAAAGTATTAGAATACCGTACTGATTTATGTCAGTGAGAGACAACTTCTACCATGTAATAATGCAAAGAGTTACACAGTAAAAACCTCAAATTAATGGGTTTGGTGCGTGTTACACTGAATATTTGTGAGATGCAAAAGTATATTGATTTTCATGATCAGCTGCTGCTCCGTGGCCTGTGGGTTGGGGACTCTTGGTATAGGGCTATGATTGCGAACCTATGGCACGCAGAGCAGAGCCCTCTCTGTGGGATGCGTGCCATCGCCAGCTGCTCTTCTGGATTCTGTTGTGTGCATGCGTGCCAGACAGCTGGTCTGATGTGCATGCGCATGGCGGCCAGCTGCTCTCTTCCAGATTCTGATGCACGCATGCATCCCAGCCAACTGGTCTTCATGTAGAGGCCAGCTGGCTGGTGTGCCAGCATGCACCAGAACCCGGAAGAGAGCAGTTGGCCGATGCACAGGCACACATGCGCATCGGCTAGCCGCTCTATTCCAGGTTCTGGTGTGCACATGCGTACATTCGTGCTCCAGTTTCAGCACTTGGTACTGAAAAGGTTAACCATCACTGGTATAGTGTCTCCTGCTGGAGAATAAGGTTGGACTAGATGACCTCCAAGATGCCTACCAACTCTGTAGTTCTATGTTCTATTCTATTATTTGATTCAAGCCATCTTTTTTCTGAATAACTAAATCAGTGTTTGGATTAAAAAAATTACTATTGGTTCTGTGGGTGTGGCTTGGTGGGCGTTGCAGGGGAAGTATACTGTAAAATCCCCATTCTAACCCCACTCCAGGGGAAGTTTACTGCAAAATCCCCATTTCCTTCCGATCAGCTGGGACTCAGGAGGCAGAGAAAGGACGTTGGTCTTACCTGAACGTCTATTTTCAGAAGGGGGAGGGAATGGTCACACGTGGGTTGTTGTCAAAGCCTGATTGGTCCAAGACTGAGAGAAAACGCTTAAATACTGGTGCCTTCCATTCCTATCCCAGTTTCCTCGAAGGCGAACGGCAGAACTGAAAAGACAAAAAACAACACACAACAAAACCCCCTGGGAACCACCCGGGCCCTCCCCTTGGCCCCGACGGAAGGTCTCAGGGCGGGTTGTGACCATTCCCTCCCCCTTCTGAAAATAGACGTTCAGGTAAGACCAACGTCCTTTTTCCAGAAGAGGGGGAGGGAATGGTCACACGTGGGACATACCCAAGCTACCGTCCCAGGGAGGGAGAACGAGAATCACCAGGGCCCAAGGGGAGCCTCAACCGCCACCCTCAGAGGGTCCTGCCACCAAGGACACACTCGCATCTGCAAAGCTCCCAGACCATAGCGCCGGAGGAAGAAGCCGGGGAATCCAGAGGCCGCGCGACAGACGGCCTCAACTGGCCCCCCCCGCGGCCCCCGAGGCCACGCTCGTGTCGCTCCTAATAGGCTGGGCCATGAACTCTGACGGGACTGGCCCGTCGACCCGAAACCCCGAGGGCTTCCGCAATGGCCCGGCGCAGCCAACGCCAACTGTGGCTGAAGACACGCTCGAACCCAGCGACCCCCGGCTGGAGGCTCAGTCCACAAGGGCTCGACCTACGGACCCCTCGGTCCGCTGGCGAAGGAGCCGCAGGGCGCGGTGCGCGCCCAACCAATGCCAGAGCTTAGCGAAGGAAGTGGCCACCTACGGGAAGAAGGCACGAGCAAGGCGAAGCCTCGCCCCGCCCCTTAGAGGCGATGGGAACGACCTCAGAGCAGGGTGCCCAACTCCACGTACCCGGGCGGAGACAACCGCCACAAGGGAGCCAGCCGACGAGCATACCGAAGAGATTCGAAGAAGCCCCCCTTGAGCACAAGGGGGAAGAACACACGGGGAACCCGCGGACCGAGGGAAACCCAGAAGCCGCCCCCTACCGAGGAGCTCGATCAGGGGGACCTGAGAGAGGGAGAACCCCCACCCCCTCCAGGGCTGAAACAATTCCGCCACCAGGCGGCACAATTTTGTGGGTTCCCGAAGTCAGGCTCCTCCTGCAGGAACTCCTGACGTTTGAGAGAAAGGTGCCCTGCCAGGCGAAGCCAGGGGAGTCCAGGCGGATAACACCGCCGGACGATACCCAGGTGGAACCACAGCCGCGGTCTGTAAGGCCCCCAGGCATCCCTAGTCGAGAGTGACTCCGTTGGCTAGACCAGCCTCCAACAGCTGCCGGATAAGAGTCATGGGCCGGATGCAACCCCAGGGACTAGGCGAAGCAGGACCACCACCCCCCGCTGCCAGGCCAACCCTTCCCGCGGGCGCCTCCGCGGGGGGCCACCGACAGCTGGACGAGGTCCGCGACCCAAGGCCCCTAGGTCCTAATGGCCCACCCCCACGGTCAGGGTCCCCATGGAACCAGGGGAACGGGAGGCCCCATACCGAGACCGCAGGTCACCTCCTTTCGAGGGCGCCTGCGCCCTCCCAGACCAGGACAGGAAATGGGTGAAACCCCAGGGAGGAATAGAACCCGCGGCGAGCAAGGGAGTGTCGAACTGTTGACAGATCCGCCAAAAAAAGAAGAACCGACGACTGAGGGAGTAGGCCCGCTCCCCTGGTCAGGGCCGCCCGACGCTGCCGAGCCGCCCGGAGACAGGAGAGCCCGGGGAGATTCTCGACTCTGGGGGCAACAGAGGCCCCACCGCCCAGACGTCCAGTCCCGAGCATTCCGGTCGAGGGCTGGAGAAGACCCCCCCCCTGACAGATGAGGGCCTGGGCGGTCCCCGTGCCAACGGAAGGTCACGCGATGCCCAGTTACGGGCCCCAAGGGAAGCGCCGAGCCCAGCGGGACAGCACTAGTGCCATTCCAGTGACGAAGGGTAAGCCCCGAAAGCGACCACCTGCCGAGAGCGAACCGGGAGCCCCCTAACCAGGACGAGGCTCCCCAGAAGTCCAAGGGTCCGGCGGGCGGGACTATCCCTGCTCAAGAAACATCTAGCCCGATCTGATAGAGGGAGGTTGAAACCGAACAACATCCCTAAGGCCCTACGCCAGCGGGCATAGGCCGAGGTGGAGCTCCTGGACAGACTCACCCCCTCCCCTGACATGGAGCCTATGACCGACACCAGGCAAGCGGAAAGGGAAGAGGTGGACGCCGGAGAAGCCAGCCGAGGAACAGGACGGGGCTCCGAGCTCCTAGAACAGGCGCTAAATAACCGAAGACCTGAATAGGCTAGCCCGCCAAGGAATCAGAGCCCCCAGGATGGGGCGCGGACAAGCCGCCCGGGCCGCCAGGCCTTAGTGAAATTCGGAGAACGGAGACCAGACCAAGGGAAAAGCCCCGGGGGGGAACCCCAGGGACCCGCGACGACCGGCCAGAGCCGAGGAACGAAGATAAGCCCCCCGAAGAGCCACCAGGCCAGGGGCCTCCTGCCTGAAACCCCGAAGGACCGAAAGGGGGGAGAACGCTCTCCCCGCCTGTGCACTAGAGCGGTGCAGAAACGAGAGGGCCCGCTAAGCCTTCCGGCCACCCGTCCGAACCGCAGACAGATGCGAGAGGCGCTCCAGGCCCTGGTCATCCGGAGGAGTCATCTGCACTCCCTGAAGGCCGAAGAGAAGGGCAATGGCCTGAACCACTGGGTAGCAGCCCCCCCCCGGCTCCCGGACGGAGGGATCCCCCAAAGAGCCGGCGGGGTGGAGAGAACCAACGCGGGAGCGAGGCAAGCAGAGGCCCGTGCCCAAGCGTCCAATGCCGGCCGCTCTGAGAACACGCCTAGCGGCTGATGGCCTCCAATGGGGCGACCCGAGGTCAAGCCCCCCCCGCGAGCGGGAGGGGTGCTGCCCCCCCCCGTGGCTGGACCGTCTGGACCAGAGGAGGGAGCCGTAGGCGCTCCTGAGGGATGAGCCGGAGAACTGTCTACAAATGGAAGAGAAAAACGCAAGATTATTGACAGAATCGGAAATCCATGCTGGCGCATGACAAAGAAGATCTAGATCCGGCTCAGCTGTCACAAGTGGGCGAACTGCCCCGTGTCTCCATCCTCGGACCGGGAAGAGCCCCCCCCCCAGGGGTCAGGCCTCTCGAAGGCATGGTCATCCAGAGACAGCGGGCCGAGCCGGTCCTCAGTCAGTGACGCCGGCAATGAAGCCCGGATGACGTGACCGAAGTGGTCAGCATCCTGGACGCAAACTTGAGCGAGCCCCAGTCGCCCCAGGGAGGAAGGGCGGGCTGCCCCGAGTCAGAAGAGACCCAGGCGGCGAGGCTCCCTGGGACGTGAAAGCGCTCCCGGCGCTGCCCCAGTCACTGACCGAGGCCTGACGAAACTACCGGGAGTTGAGTCCGCAGAGGGCGACCCCCGCAGCGGCAACGGGAGGACATCTTAGAAGCTCAGCGCGCCCGATGAAACCAGGGCAGCCACTAGAAGGTGACGGACTGCAACTGAATCGCCCAGGCAAGGGCCCAGTTACTCTAGAGCCAATGGCCCAGGCCCCCAGACAAGTCGGAGGAATGCGTCCACTGAATGGTCAGCGCCTCCGTGCCAAGGGAGGAGTCGAGATCTCTTTCCAGACCATGGCCGTGGCAGAACGTGGTCCTGCCAGGATCAGTGGGTGGAGGCATCAAGGTCCCCCCCACCAGCTGGCCATGCACCGAGCCTGCCCCAGGCACAGCAAACAGTCTGAGCCAAGATGCCCAGAGATGGGCCCATCCAGGGCCACAGCTGCGATTAAAACGCCTGAGCCGGTCTACTCTACATAACAAAGATCGGATTAGCCTGCAACAGAAACTCACCACCTGGCATCTTGGAACTCAATCTCCAAAAGGGAATGCTACAGATCTAAGCAGGCCAGGAAGAACCCCTGGCCTCAATAGAAATGGTTCTTTTTTTTTTTTTTTTTTAATTTATTTATTTATTTATTTATTAATCAATTAATTTATTTATTTATTCATTAACCTTTAGTCTACTTTATTTTCCTAGCAAATCTCCAATTCCATCATTGACCGCGGATCAAGTAAGGGGGAACATAGCCCAACGATGGGCGCGGCCCAGACCTCCATGTCTAGAAGGGGCGGAGAACCATCTAATCCTCCGTACCACCATAGGCAAAACCAGGCCCCGGGAGAGCCTACCTGCACACGGGTTAAGACCCTCGACTCACCACCACCCCCTGGACCCCCTGAGTGGGGGAGGGAGAGAGGGACCCCACTCCACCTGGAAGGAAGGGGAAACCTGCCTGGGAACCCCAGGGCAGGAAACCAACCCCTAGGAGTGATTTGGGGGGGGAAAAGCTCGAGGCGGGACCAACCCCAGACCCTGGGATAAGGTCAAAGGCTCATACATGTAGATCTGATGCAAGTCCCCAGAAATGTGCACGGCCCTCTGTTGGGCCCCACAGAACAACAGTTCCCAAATGGCTAACCTCTGAGGGAGGAAGGCAGAGCCAACCTAGAGTAGGCCCGGGTAGAATCCCCGGGCACCAGCAGCAAAAGGAAGACTAATATTGCAAGCCCTTAAGTTCTCATCTTCTAGTCATCCCTTACTGGCATTGAATTAAGCACAGTTGTGAAGTGCGTTTGTACATATATGTATGTATATATATTTATATATATTTGTATTTGAGCTGATAAACAAATAAGGGAGACTCGTATAGTCTATTACAATCCATTTAGCTCTCATCAGCTAGCCTTATAATAAAGGGGGACTAGTATAGGTCTATTTCAAGCTATTTAGACCTTATGTTAATTGCAATGTGAAAACTCCGAGCCACAATACTGTTCCTGCACAATGCAGCCCCTGACCTCCTCCCCCGAGAAGGACTTCAGGGCAGAGGAAGACATGGGGGGGGGGAACACCCTCCCCCTCCCCCTGCAAGGGCTTTCTCACCTGCCGCCAGGTCTGCCACCTGGCCCTGGGGAAACTCCAAGCCCCCCCTCCATTTCCCCACTTACGCGTCCAGCCGGAAGGAATGGAGGAGTCCAAGCCACTGTAGGCCCCACCGGGACCTGGGCCTGCTTTCTCTGCTGCCTGCCATGCCAAGGAAGAGACCGCACCAGCCAATGGACCTGGGTCGAGGCCCGGTCCTCGCACACGTGGCGACCGAGCCAACATGGCCACCACCGGTACTTTCATTTTCGATCTGCGGCTCCGATGGCCCATTGAAAGGCTGTGCTGAGGCAGGCAAGGACGGGAGGCAAGGACGGGGGAGCCACGCGGCTCTCAGGCACGCTCCCCCTCCCCCAGGAATGCTTTTTCTTAGCAGTCGGAGCCGATTCTCTTGCCTTTCCTGGCTATTTAAAGGAGAAGGCAGCCTCTCCAGCAGCTGAAAGGAGATCTGGCACCCCCGCACCCGGGGACGGACTGAGACTCTGGGCCTGCGGGGGGGAGGCAGCATGCCCCACTGGGCCCTCCCCCACCGCCCGGGGCAGTAAACTGTCCCTTGGGGCCGCAGCTGCTGAATTTAGTAATTTAGAAATCTTTTAAATGCCCAATTAAACCAAATAAGACCAAATTGAATAAAGTAATCCTACCAGTAATTCTCACCAGTTCTTGAACCAGAAAAGACTGAGAGGAAACTGGGATAGGAATGGAAGGCACCAGTATTTAAGCGTTTTCTCTCAGTCTTGGACCAATCAGGCTTTGACAACAACCCACGTGTGACCATTCCCTCCCCCTCTTCTGGAAAATAGATGGGAGTGGGGCCAGAGGTGGTATTTACTGGTTCTCCAAACTACTCAAAATTTCCACTACCAGTTCTCCAGAATTGGTCAGAACCTGCTAAATACTATCTCTAAACTCTATGTACAATTATGCTATGAGTTAACAAACTGATCCCTAATCTGTGTTTATATTTCAGTTGGAACTAGGAATGTATCACTAGTTGTTTAACCTTTATTAGTCTCAATTGAGGTATCAGAAATTGAATCTGGGATCTTTTCAAGGCAAAGTAGTTGATCTAGCAGGTCTAGCCTTTCCATTAGTTAATGATTTTTCACAAACTATACTACTGTATTTTTGTAGAGATTCTCAGTCGTCCAGGTCATGGTTGTTCCACAGATGCTTTTTAAAAGACTTTTAGCTTTTAGGTGGGTTGAACAGCCTTTGAATGGTGTGATAGTAGGAATGGATTTCCAGAGAGGAAAAATTGCAGACCACAGGAACCAGGAGCACTACTCAGGTGACCCCCAAAGACACAGATAAACCTCCAAGTGCTACAAGGACCCTCTAAAAGGATGCAAATGACCAGCTGTCTGCAAGCAATATAAATCCTTCCATTCCCCACTACCCTGCAGACCTGAAGAAGCTTTTTGGATGAGAAGCTAAACATCTTCAAAAGAAAAAACAAGGAAGTCCAGTTGCCTCCTGGAAAAAAAAGACCTTTGGGATATACTACTATATAAATGTTTGGCAGGTGTTAATGGAGAGAATTTGACAAGTATATTTCTCTAAAACTCTGATTATCAGAAAAATCACAGTTTTTTTCAATCTTCAACTTGCGGCCAAACCAAACCTACAAATTGAACAAGTTTCTTTGATATTCCATGCAGGTTCCAAATACATTTGCAAGCCAATAACACATTTACAAATGCCTTGAGCATTAAAACACATTGAGAATGTTTGCCGATCACATTCAAACAAGAAAATGCTAACACTGTTGCCAACTGAATTAATGAAAGAAAAAGAAAAACAGTGCTGCTATATTAACTAGCCTTGACTAGCATTTTTTTTTAAATTAAAACTAATTTAATGAGAATGAAATAGGAGCAGATCAGTTGATGGTGATCAATTAACACTTTGATATAAAATATTTACAACAATGATCAAAATACCAGTTCTTCAATTGTACGCAGCAGAAGGCATGCTTACAATAGCTTTGCCATGTTCACAAAGGTCCAGCTGATTACACCTGTGCCCAGAAGATTGTGAAAGCTGTCTTAAAGGATTACAGCCTGCCAGCTTACAGTTCTGATTTGTAAAACTGCTGGCATCAAGGAAAAAAATATTTTCAGAAGTTACAGAGCAGTGTATGAATCCAAATCATACATTAGACGTGCAAACTAACTGTGATGTATACCAAATAAGGAAAAAGAACCTTTTAAGAAAATAAAACTCCTTTTTTTTTACACTTCAGCTAGAGGCAAAACACCAAACAAACACCCACCATGCTTCAGAAATTAAAAGACTCGTTTTGATAAAAGAAATTGATTGAAACTATGTTGGTTTTCAAAGGCCCCAACATCAAGGTTTTGAAGATAACTTCAAAATAAAAAATAGTGAAAGGATTCCCCCATCCTTTCTGTACAAAAGAAAAAGAAAATTGTATAGCAGTTCTTGATTGTGTTTGTGTTAACTTCAGGAATACAGGACTGTTTTGCTTTGGGGGATCTGGATGTTTTCATTTGGAAAAATGTTCACTCTATTTAGTAAAATCTCACGTTTCATCAATGAGAGCTTCATGTGATGTGAATGTGAAGAGAAAAATGAGCTAAAATAGTATGAGGCTTAGTACTGGCCGGAATCAGGACTCTCTTCTAGTAATTCAATGCAAATACCAGTAATATATATTGAACTTATCTAGTTTCATTTAGACCATGTAATTTACTGCCAAACAAGGTAAGTGAAATTAACTGTTTTCACAATAAATTCCAAACAATAGATATCCATTATACCAAGTAGAATAATGTATATATTGCCGTAGTAAATTATTAGGCCAAATAAATCAATATTATTTTTTGTGCCCATAACTTTAAAAATAATTTTTAAAAATAATATATTGAGATGATTTTTTAAGTCATTTATGTTTTAAGGCTCTGCATTTAGTTTTGCCCATGAAAGCTGAAACAAGCACTTCTATTTCTGAATTTTCTAAAGACAATAATGACAGTCAAACTTGTCAAAGAAATCATAACTTCTGTCAACTAACAGTATAAAACTGTGCACATAAATTTCCCTCCCTTTTCCCTCCATGCAGTAAAGCATGTCTACTGAATCAGTCCCATCAATCAAAGGATTAATGTGAAATAAATTATAGACATGTGTGTGAATATGTGCCAAGAATGAGAATGAACATCAGACATATACTGGGGGAAAAAGAGTATGGGTTGTTTTTTTCATGCCCAGCACATCGGAAATTCAAAGAAATTGGGTAGGGCAGTAAAGGAACCCAATAGCAGAGCTAGATGGTTTTTTAAGATGATCCAATACTATCTTTGTTCAGATACATCCAATCTATCTGTGTTCTAGAACCAAGACATATCTTGGAAAATTACATGTCTTTTCTTCATAAGATGCAAAGGACAGTCCTATGGGACTTTCCTATAGGACTGTAGGTCCTTCATAAATTTCATAACTTGGTGTCCTTAAAATGTGTTGGGCATCGGATCTTGCCTTAGATCGTAGTGCTTCCAACAACTATAGTTGTGGTCAGTGGTGGGATTCAAATAATTTAACAACCTGTTCTCTGCCCTAATGACCAGCTGGGTAGGTGGGGCTCGGTGCAGTGGTGGGATACAACCAGTATACCATGGTATGGGTGTACCGGTGCCTGCTGGGAGCACCAGGTACCATTCCAGTATGATGCTTTGGAGGGTCTGCCCTCCCACTTTCCTTACTGCTACTTGAGCCCATCGGGACTTTCGCGCACACGCACGAAGCATATGACGTCCGCGCAACACTCCACTGAACAGCTGGAGCATCGCAGGTGGTAAGTATGCATATGCATGTGTGCTAAACGCATTCATATGGTGAACACTGGGCCCCATTGCAGTGTATTGGTTGCAACGGGATCCAGAACCCACCACTGGCTTGGTGAACACGTGACAGGGTGGGCGTGGCCAAGTCAATGTCACTCACATCGATGGGTGCTTTGCCTTAGCTTTTACAATGTAATAAGGGTTAACCAGACAGGCAGTTTCTGTAAGCAGGGCAATAAATATTAGGCTAGAAACACCACAAGAATGTTTCCTTCCTGCCTTCCTTACATTACAGGATTAGCTCTGTAAAGTGGAAAAATCAAAAAAAGATTTCTTCCAACAACCGGTTCTCTGAACTGCTTAGAAAGTTAACAACTGGTTCTCCCAAATAGGTGCAAACTGGCTGAATCCCACCACTGGCTGTGGTGGTTATGTTTGTGATTTTTAAAGACTTCTGGATTTCCTTCCAAAAAATCCACATAAACAAAATAGAATAGAGGTGGAAGGGACCTTGGAGGTCTTCTAGTCCAACCCCTGCTCAAGCAAGAGATCCCGTACTATTTCAGATAAATAATTATCCAGTATGTTTGTGAAAGCCTCCAGTGATGGAGCACTCACAACTACTGAAGGCATTATTCCATTGATTGATTAGTCTCACCAATTAGGGAATTTCTCCTTAGTTCTAGGTTGCTTCTCTCCTTGATTAGTTTCTATCCATTGTTTCTCATCTTGCTTTTTGGTGCTTTGCAAAATAGCTTTGACCCCCCCCCCCTTGTCTTTGTAGGAGGCCCTCAAATAGATATGTATGGTGAAATTCATGCTTTAGTAATTTTAGCCACAGGAAGATTTTCAAAACTGTATTATCATAACTAAAAATGAAATTTTTGAAACTCATCTTCAAACTTAACTCTGTCAGATCTGATTTTCTTCGCCTTTTCTGTCACTGCTGGATATTTGTTTTCAAATTGTACTTAAATGCATATACCGTCCTATAATGAAATGCTTGTACGATGGCCCTGCTAGCCATAAACATTTTACTGCAGAGAAACATGATGTGATGATGATGATGATGATGTACAGAGAAATAGATGATGTAAAACGGATCCATGATTAGATTAGGCCATCAAGATAAGACTCTTTTTTATTCAGCATTTCAATCTTGTACATTATTCACTATTACCATAAAAACAATTACTCCTTGAGATATCATTCTTTATGCATTCTCCTATCCTCTCTAGAAGCAGGTAGTATCCCGAATAGCTTGATTCCACTTTTAACATTTTTTGTTTCTACACATTTAAAACTTCATTTCCAAATGCACTTTTATCATCCTGGGACCAAAGGTTTCTTAATTCTACATTCTTCAAAGGTTTTTTTTTAATTCTGCTTAATGTAGGAGAGGGGTGTTAAGGAGTCACCTTAAGGAGTCGACTGAAGAGAAGGAAAACTTTATTTTAAACTGGAAGTAAATCTCTTTTGGTCTCACTCCAGCTAAGTTGCTGAATATATCTGCATTTCTGGCCTTGTGAGATGACTGTATTTCTGAACTCTACATGGTTGTGTGTTTCTATTACCTCCACACATCCATCACCCATTCACCCACACTAGGTAATATGGCTAGAAAGTTGCTTATTTTTATAAAGCAAAGTCTAATTTCCAAAACTAAATGCCAATATTAATATATGAAATTTTCATTTCTTGCTATCACATTGAGTGTTCTGGTCATTTACACCAATCATTTACTGGCAATTAGGTGCCTTTCAGTCCTGCTCTTAAGATTTAGCAACTGATACACAAAATTTAAAAAGAAAAATCAAATGGAAGCAATAGTTTGCATAAGCAACCGCAAAGATCATGTTTATTTATCTTTTCTTGTATTCGCTAAACTGTGGATTGGCCCAGTCAGATGCTGGGATTGTTATTACCTGGTACCAAGAGCCAATTATCCCACTAGGACGTGACTGTAACCTGTTTATTATTTACAGCAATAAGGAGGAGCTCTCTGGAGCCTGTGTCACAAATTGAGAGCGCCCCTCACACACAAATGAGCATGGCCTTTATACACTTCTAAGAATGACACATGATCAGACCCTCACCTCTCTCCAGGCCTTCCGAAAAGCCGTCAAAACCTGGCTTTGCCGGCAGGCCTGGGGGTGATAAGTTCCCTCCCCTCTCGACATGTATGGTTGTGCGACTGTTGTCTACTTTTATTATTTGTATTTTGTCTTTTTATGTTCCCCTTTTTCCCCCTTGAATTGTTCGCCGCCCTGAGTCCTCCCGGAGAAGGGCGGTATACAAATAATAAATACAATACAATACAATGATCATTACCAAGCAGTACACAGGACTAGGCAGTAAATTATTCATGCCCCTGACCTATGCAGAACCTTCTTTCTAAGGTGGGTTCCTGGCTAAAATATTGCAGGCCTCTTCCCTCTTGTCCTAACTGATAAACTGATAGGCTGACTGTTAAGTACTTGGACTTACAATGCTGTCAAAAGCCATGCCAGCTGCAGAACTCCCCTGATTGGCTAAAATGCAAGCAGTCTTTCAGCGGGAAAACACAGTCTCCTGATTGGTTCAGCCATCTGACAGCTACTATATAAAGAGCTATCAGACAGCCACTGTTGTTGTTGCCGGTTTGGGAGTTGCCTTGCACTTAGCACTGTTAGCTGTTACAATAAAGGTTGTTTGTTACTGCAACCTCTCTCGTTTCAGTTCCTGCCTGCCTGGTTCTCCATACAGAACACTGGTGGGATCAGGACTGAGGTAAAGTCACTCACTAGAGCTGAGGCGCGTCCAGCTGAGCGCTGTCTTCTAATCACAGGTGCAGAGACGTCACTCCAAGGCTACCTCCCCAGTGTTCCGCCACAAGGGCCAATTCCCCCCCGAGTTTCAGCTCTACCTCCGGAGACAGCATGAGCTGTCCGTGCAAAATGGGCTCCTGCTCTGTGGACACCGGGTGGTAGCCCCTCCCAGTCTAAGAGCACTAAGTCTGCATTGCCTACACGATGCCCACCCTAGCATCATGTGCATGAAATCCTTGGGGCATAGGTACGTATGGTGGACTTTGCCGGACCATTCATGGGACACACCTTCCTGGTGTTAGTGGAAGCCTATTCGAAGTGGGTGGAATTGGCTCTCATGCCTTCCACTACTTCAGAGGCAGTCATAAAGGTCCTGAGCAGGCTGTTCATGACCCATGAGTTGCCGGACATGGTAATGTCTGACAATGGGCCCAGTTTATGTCGGCACCCTTCCAAATGTTTCTAGCCATATGCCATGTACCAACAGCCCCATTCCACCCAGCTGTGAATGGCATGGCAGAACGGTCAGTCTGATCGGCCAAAGAGGCATTAGGCCACCTGGGTTCCAGAAATTGGCATGACAAATTGTCCCAGTATCTCCTGGCACAGCACTCAACCCCCTGCCTGGTCACCAAACAAAGCCCAGCTGAAAAACATATGGGTCGTCGGCTCAGGACAACCCTGGACTGACAGCACCCCAGCTATACCTATGAACAGGCCACTGACCAATGCAGTCCACCCAGAAACTTTGCTGTGGGTGACCCAGTATATGCCCACAATTATGGGGCCGACCCGAGGTGGCTACCAGGACACATAATATAATTAACAGGACCCTATTCATAGGGTCGAGCTCCCCAACGGCACTGAGACACAAATCAGCTCAGAAGGAGGCCTGCTGACATGACCAATCAACAACCAGGGCAGGCCCAGTCCTACCTTGGAGACACAACACCCCCAGCGAGCTTCCCAGCCCAGCCAGAGACAACATACCACTGAAGCGTTCTCAACACCAGACTTACTTGGGGAACCGGGCCTGCCAGCGATGCTCAAGACTCCTCTGGTATCATCTGCACAGTCTTCAGGAGTTCCGGGGGACTCTCCACCAGCTCCTCCTTCCTCAGCCACTGCCCAGAACTGAGACGATCAGGGCAGAACCAACGTCGACCAGCATACTTGTCTGACTACACATGTGCCAACTGGGAGGAGAGGGGTGTTAAGTCCTCGGACTTACGATGCTGTCAAAAGCCATGCCAGCTGCAGAACTCTCCTGATTGGCTAAGACACGAGCAGCCTTTCAGCAGAAAAATGCAGCTTCCTGATTGGTTCAGCCATCTGATAACTACTATATAAAGAGCTGTCAGACGGCCACTGTTGGTGCTGCTGGTTCGGGAGTTGCCTTGCACTTTGCACTGTTAGCTGCTACAATAAAGATTGTTACTGCAACCTGCCTCGCCTCAGTTCCTGCCTGCCTGGTTCTCCATACAGAGCACTGACTATAAAACATTTTAAAAATAATTTATGTACAACAAGAAAATTACAACAACAAGAAGGGGAATTGGCCTTGAATCTGCTGCTTCTCAGAGACAGGCTGTTAGGAGTTCTTTGATAACACCAACAAGTTAATCCTTCCAGGAATTTGCAGGGCTGGGTAAGGGGACACATAAGGGAAACAAGGGACAAAAATGGAATTTAACATGGGAGTTTCTCTGGCTCAAGACAGCCACACCAGCCCTTCACTTGGGCACTGTTCTGAATGCCTTAGGGACCATATTTCAGACTCACTGAAAATATTCCCTTACTTATGTGACAGCAGATAGCTTTAAGCAACTATGATTGGATAAGTCTATGAGAAAAAGATTCTTAAGGATTCCAGGTTGCAATATCCAATAATACTTTTTATTTAAAAAAAGAAACAGAAACATCATGTTTAATTATGCAGTTCATTAATTTATACCAAATTAGGTGAAAAGGTATGCACAACTGCCTGCATAGAACCAGTGAGAACTACCTGTTCACTCTGATTTCTGTAATCTGCACTGTTAACACAAAACTATGAGCACTGCTGAACCTACCTTTAGGTACAACAGACAGCAAAAGGGGAACAAATAGGAGTTGTCCTTCCTTTTCAACTGTCCAAGAGCCAGTGAATAAATATGATTTAGGGTCTTGAGTAGTGAGTTACAATTGACTCACTACTTGCAATGATGATGTAAGAAAGTGTGATTTCCTGACTTATTTTTGTGTTCCACTATCAAAGATTCTAACTAAATTCAAGAAGTACAAAGTAAACAAAAATTAGAAATTGGCCCAAGCAAATCATGATTATTTTGCTCATCTACAAGTTTGATTCTGGATAGTTCAACAAAGTTAGTTAAAAGAAATCAGGATTCTGCATAACGAAGCTTTTGTCTGAACAGGTATATAAAAAATGATAGTACAGGTTTCAGTATTTTAATGCCAAAGTATCACCAGTTCACCTGCTGCATACATGAATGTATTCATGAATGTATGAAAAATTTGCCTGGCTATTTTATCTTCCAAAGATATAGTACTTTCTTAAACCTTACCTCATGAGATGGTTCCACCACAAAAGCGCGTAGGACAAAATCGCGCTCGACAAAAGCGCGCTGTGACGTCATCACAGCGCGACGAAAAAGATCGAAAAAATGTAAAAATAAAGCTAAAACCTTCCCCTAACCCCCCCAAACCTAACCCTAAACCTAACCCTAACCCTAACTCTTAACCTAACCCTAAACCTAACCCTAAACCTAACCGTTAAAGTAACGAAAAACGTAACGCTAACCCTTATCCTAACCCTAACGCTAACGCTAACGCTCTAAAGCTAACCCTAACCCTTACCCTTACCCTAACCCTAACCCTAACCCTAACCCTTACCTTTATGTGAATCGGCTTGCTTTAATTTAATTTTTATTAATTTTTATTTGAATTTTTCGATCTTTTTCGTCGCGCTGTGATGACGTCAAAGGCGCGATTTTGTCGATCGCGCTTTTGTCGTCCGCGCTTTTGACGGGTCACGCATGAGATTCCTTTTGATTATTTTCAGACTTTAAAAGAGATGCAATCTTTACTTTTCCATGCTCTTTATTCTTTATCTTGGTTTGGCTCATTATATACTTGACAGTTCTTTTATTACAGGATTTCATTCTGAATTTAGTTTTCTCCCTGCCCTATTATGTGCTATTGCAAGCTCCTGTTTGTCCTGTCTGACAATTCCCTTATTAGTAGATTTGTTTGGGCTTTTGTTATGTGATATCTAACTTCAATCACTAAGAACACTCTTTGATCTCTCCTTTTTGCTTCCTCCTTTTCTTCTCCAAGTCTCAGAATTTATTGGTATTTTGTTACAGCTGGTAGCATCCTGGCATTCTACAGGAGAAGGGGATTACATAAACAGTAGTGAACAAGCCTGGATTTGATTTTGGAAATCCTTACTATCAATCAATTGTAAATAATTTGGGGTTTCCAAATTCTTAACACTTTAAACATCTCTTGGGACAAAAACATTGTTTGCTATTTTACTGAAGAGTGAGACTTTTAAAATTGGTAAAACAAAAAAAAATCCACAACAGAGTTGCAAAGTGCAACCTTGGCATTCCAAACTCCTGTTTTTCTTTTTTCTTTTTTAGTTTTTATAAATTGGAAATAAACAATCTGACATTACTCAGCTGTGTTAAAGTAAAAATCCCATTAGCCTCATCTAGCATGGCCAGTGATCACATTTTGCAAATTATAGTACATTATCTGCTCCTACCCTAAAAACAGAGATCTATATATCATGTTACACAACTATATGACTTATTTGTTTTTATCACAGCTTGATACAAACCGTCAATTGTGATTTAGTGTGATATACAAGTGAGCTTACAACAACTTGTTCAACCAAATCTTGTTTTTGAAATGTAGTTTAAAATATCTAAAGGAAATACTGCTCTAATCCATAGCTAGCTAACATAGCTACAGCTGCAAGGATTATAGCTTGGAGCTTCCATGTTCAGAAAAATATAAACCCAAATAACAGAGGTTGGGGAAACAATCAAACACTAAGTGAAAATGAGCCCCCGGGACATCTGGAAGGTTGCTGCTGGCTAACAAATATTTAAGCAATAAAAGTAAGCAAGGAAGATAAATAAATCAGCTAAGAAGAACTAATTACAGAGAGATAAAAGATGCAGGTAGGTGACATTTTGAAAAAAAAGTTACCAATATGAGAGTATTTTTTTTTCATTTTAAAATAAAATGTAAAAAAAAAAATCTTGAAAATGCCCTTTTCTATTGATACAAAAATCCATCAGTTTGTAGACAGATGAAAAATAGGGGTAAAACAGATTTAGTGATGAGTAAATTCAAATAACAGATTAAAAATTACCTATCACCAATTCAAGTGCTGAAGTTCCTCTGGTACACATAATATTCTCTTTTTGATATTTAAGACATTTCATCTTCTTCCAGGCCTTTTGAATGTTACTCCTTTATTTTGTATTGTTTACAATACAATACAATACAATACAATACAATACAATACAATACAATACAATACAATATAATATAATACAATAGCAGAGTTGGAAGGGACCTTGGAGGTCTTCTAGTCCAACCCCCTGCCTAGGCAGGAAACCCTATACCATTTCAGACAAATGGCTATCCAACATCTTCTTAAAGACTTCCAGTGTTGGGACATTCACAACTTCTGGAGGCAAGCTGTTCCACTGATTAATTGTTTTAACTGTCAGGAAATTTCTCCTCAGTTCTAAGTTGCTTCTCTCCTTGATTAGTTTCCACCCATTGCTTCTTGTTCTATCCTCAAGTGCCTTGGAAAATAGTTTGACTCCCTCTTCTTTGTGGCAACCCCTGAGATATTGGAACGCTGCTATCATGTCTCCCCCAGTCCTTCTTTCTATTAAAGTAGACATACCCAATTCCTGCAACCGTTCTTCATATGTTTTAGTGTCCAGTCCCATAATCATCTTTGTTGCTCTTCTCTGCACTCTTTCTAGATCTCCACATCTTTTCTACATTGTGGTGACCAAAACTGAATGCAGTATTCCCAGTGTGGCCTTATCAAGGCATTATAAAGTGGTATTAACACTTCACATGATCTTGATTCTATCCCTCTGTTTATACAGCCTAGAACTGTGTTGGCATTTTTGGCAGCTGCTTCACACTGCTGGCTCATATTTAAATGGTTGTCCACTAGGACTCCAAGATCCCTTTCACAGTTACTACTGTGGAGCAAAGTACCACCTATACTGTACCTATGCATTTCGTTTTTGTTGCCTAAATGTAGAACCTTACTCTTTTCACCACTGAATTTCATTTTATTAGATAGTGCCCAATGTTCAAGTTTGTCAAGATCCTTCTGTATCTTTAGCCTATCTTCTGGAATGTTGTCTATTCCTACCAACTTGGTGTCATCTGCAAATTGTAATTGCCTGCACTATACTGAGATAGTTGCTTTTATATATTTTATTTTCTCAGATCCTAATTTGTTTTACTGTTTTCAAATTCCTTGCAGAATCTTTAATCTGCCCATCTGTCAGAAAACCCTAATTGTTGCAGGCATTAAAAATAAAAAATTATTTAATAAAACAATTAATAAATTGAATAAGCAATTTGTACTCAACCTGGAACCATTTTTAAATTATTTTCATCTTTCTAGGTTAGAGTCTCTAGAAAAGAGACTTATAAGAATTTGCGTCTGTAATGACCAAGAATTGCTGGTGTTGTGGTGACATCACTGAACTGTGAACAACCAATTAAGAAAAAAATAGGTGGAAAATCTATCGTGTAGGGAATTATTCCCCTTATAAATATTTAAGATGCACTCAACCATTAAGTAAGAAGCAGCCAAGGATATTAGAAGAACACTTGTGAAGCAACACTGGGTATGACTGCCAGGTTAAAGAATTCAGATATGGAAAAGCAGCTCCTTTTGTTAATATACAGAACTTGAGTTTCATAGATAGTGCTTCTCAAGACTTGCCATGCTTAAAAACTGTGTACTGTAATTTTAGCTTCTAAGCAAGGTTGGGTTCTCATCTCATATTAAAATCTTCCCCCAAATATGTAGTTCAAAATATTTCAAGGTAATACTGATAAACCTCTTGTCTTCAAGCACATCTTTGGGCCAGTCTAAAGGTTTAAACTTTATTGGAAAAGCATGTTTAAACTAGTTTCTTATTCTGGAAAAACAAAGACAACGAGGATCTGAATCCTGACTGCATCATGACATCTGTTATTTACCTATGCAGTACTTTTGCAGGGATAAATACAGGACCTTCAAGGACAAAGAGTGGGAAGCAATAGTATTTTTTCACAGAAATATAGTATAATTCTCACTATGAATTGTAAGCATATTCCAGATCAGATACCTGAAGCTACTTTTCCAAAAAAACAAAAAAGGTCTACTTTAAATTTATGATTTGCATTATTAATTAACTAATTTATTAACATAGTATACAACTTTTCCCCTGGAAAGAGATGACCAGCTGACTATTGCTATAGAAGAACTTCCCCCAAGAATTATGGGTAGACGTGTGATACCAGTAGGCAAATACCTTTGATAAGTCACTCATCTCTCTGAGCAGTATCAGATGTGAGTTAAATTCCAGATAGTACACATTATTTGAGCTAATGGTCCCAGGACAAGCTGAAGATTCATGTTAAAACGATTACACCACGATACTATCAGTTACAGGATTTTTTTCATGTCAGCTTGCAGAAAATTTGCGACCACAAAGGACATGTACTGAAGAAAACAACAACACCCCCAAAATAGAATGTGCAATGTATGCACGATATAAACTTGTATCTCTTTTCCCTGTGCATTAATTTAGTGCTTTCATACAATTTGTTATCTAGCACAAGGACATAGTTTAATATTCACTTTCATCTGATAGGACACATTAACTATAGCAGGTTTTTTCTATGTGTATCGTTGTCCAGATATGCCTTTAATGAATTGGGCTCCCATGAATTCTTTGGAATCATAAATGTATGATTGACATGACATTATGACATACATTATTCCATTTCCACAGGGCTTTAGGGATTAAGGGATTTAAGGGTTTTTCTTAATAGATGGATCTTCTGAAATATATATTATGCCCAGCTAAATCTGCTCTTTGAAACTGCAAATGAAGTGATTCCATCACACAAAGATGGAAATACAATACACATTTCATTTATTGGTTACAGAAAATTACACGTTTGAAGCTGAAACCTCAGTAAGGCGCTTCTAAAAGGCAAGAGAAACATACAGAATAAAGCCATAATGCTTGTAAAACTAATTTTATTTTACTTGAGCCACAGATAACAATAGATGGTAACTAAAGGTTATAAAAGGGACAGTAATTCATTAATTTCTTACTTCCTGTGCTCACAATGGAACTGGTTTTTTTAAGCAAACATAGACAATAAGAAAGCCTTCGCCAAAAGAAAATCATCTTTCAGCTGTTTTCACCTTATTTCATAAATTCACCTATTATCACTCATATATAATGTTGCAATTTCCAGAAGCTAAATGAAAAGCACCCATCTATTAATATGGGATGTTGAAAAAACGTGTACTCAGTAGTGCTCATTCTAATTAAGGCATCTGCTAGAATGCCTAAATTGGAAAAAAAAGAAGTATACTAAACTCTATACCAGATAAATTCCAGATTACTCAACTAAATAAAGTTGGACTCTATTTTTGTCAGATCCATAAGGATTTCAGCTAGGTCCTATATTACCTGAGTAGGAAAAGGAAGCCAGTATTATTTTATTTTGTAAAGAAAGACCAACATAAACATACTCTGTAAGCCATTAAAGTTTACAAGCAATCTAACCGGTGTATATTAATTCACAGTCACCAGCCATCATTCAAAATCAAAAGATAAAGCAAAATCAATACTCTAAATGTAAATTTAATTCAGGATTATTGCTGTATATACTAAGTTATAGACTTAAAACATTGCTTTAGGTCAAATCTATTACCTAATTCTAACTGAATGTATGTTTAAATTGGGGTCTGCCTGAAGCTCTTTTCTTGATTATCATGGCTCAGAAAACGAATAAAGTCACAGTCTCTGGGACAAGTAAATGGGTGGGATTAAATTGTCTACCAGATCAGCCTTGGAAAACTGTTTTTCCTTAGATGTTCAGAGCATGAATTTGTCAACATCTTTCTGACAAGTTGAACCAGGCCAACAATTTCAGGGAAAGAATTACAATGGAGCCAATGGCTGGATCCAACCATTGCTGAAACAGGCAAGATTTCTTCAGCTTCTAATATATTTTCTCATGAGAGGCCCTATTAAAGTATCCACTTAAAATGTCTTCTGAAAGAACATTCACACTTGCTTACAGAAGCCTGAATATTACTTGGAGCTGTCCAACTTGCTACTTTGATCCCAATTACAGAAGAAAACAAGTCTAACTCTCTGCTTCTATTGACACCAACTGAATTCTTCCTTTCATTACAGAACTTAAAAGATTCCAGTTGGGAATATGGTGGGAGTCAATCCCCTTATATTATAATCCTAAACCTACTCAGGTACTGTCTGCTGCCGATGTATGATGCAGTGTTTTTGATTCATTGGTTTTACCCAGTGGTGGGTTTCAAAAATTGTTCGAACCTACTCTGTGGGTGTGGCCTCCTTTGTGGGAGCAGCTTGCCACCCATGTGACCAGATATGAAGATGCCAATGACACTTGTCAGAACCACCTTAAAATTACCTCACACACAGCACTGGCATGCATAAGAATATGATGTAAACTTGTTTTTTAAAAGGCATCTTTGGTTTGCGTTAAAACAATTTCAACACACCCAATGTTCTGATTGCACCACAAACGCAGTAGTCATCCTTACCTTTCACAGAGGCATTGAGTTTTATAAATATGAGCTTGATAGTGTAGAATAATCATATCCAAGGACCAGTGATAGGTTTCAAAAAAATTTGGAACCTCTTCTGTAGGTGTGGCCTGCTTTCTGGGTCCACTGGTGGAACCTCTTCTAACTGGTAGATTTGACGAACCGGTTCTACTGAATAGGTGCTAACTGGTAGGAACCCGCCTCTGGTTTTACCAATAAAAGAGGATATTTGTAACTCAGGATTGAAATGAGGGGTCTGTGGTGGGGTCCCTGAGGAACATACATTTAACTCCAAGATTAACATCAGATCAACAATCAAGAAGTAAACAATACCTTAAACAAGGAACTGCCAAACATGCTAACAGTAAACAGCCCAACCAAAGAATCTCCAAGATCCACCACCACCATCAACACTGACAGGACTAGAATATAAACTTAATGCAAACACCACTCCTTACTAGCACTAATGATGTTATCTTCTTTGGGTAATAAATCATCTGCAAGAAAACAACCAAGCTCAGAGAGCACTAAGTGAGAGACTACTCACTGGTTTTAAAAAGCATGCTAGCTAGACAGGAGAATGCATTCCAATAGCAAGTCCCACCCTAAATGTTGTCTTTGTAGGTTCCATTGCAGTATCTATAGCCAGGTTGGTGAACTTATGGCACGTATGCCACAGTGGCACATGGAGACACGAGGCCTTGCCCTGTCAGCTGGCCAGCGAGCATGCGCGCACTGGCCAGCTGAGTTCAGCCTTTTTTAAAGCCATTTTTGCCCTTCCCAGGCTCCAGAGGCTTTATAGGAGCCTGGGGAGGGTGAAAACAGCCTCCCCTGCCTCCCCAGAGGCCCTCTGGAGACTTCAGGAGCTTTCCTAAAGCCTCCAGAGCACAAAAAACCAGCCCTACAGGCAAACCAAAAGTTCAGGAATGGAGGACAAAAAAATGACCCAACGGACAAACCGGAAGTCACTTCTGGTTTGCTCCTAGGGCTGTTTTTAGTCCTCCGAAGCCTTCAGGGAAGCCTCCTGAAGGTCCACAAAGGCTCTGGAGGACTAAAAACAGCCCTATGAGCAAACATTCCTGAACTTCCGGTTTACCCAAAGGGCCATATATTTTTTTGCGCTCTGGAGGCTTCAGGGAACCTCTTGAAGCCTCTGGAGGGCCTCCGAGAGGCGGGGAGACTGTTTTCGCCCTCCCCAGGCTCCTATAAAGCCTCTGGAGCCTGGGAAGGGTGAAAAAGCATGCAAAATATGGGGGAAACACCTGTCATGCATGCATGCACGCTGGGGAGGGGGGTCACGCATTGCATTATGGGTGCGGCATACCCGCGCATGATCCCTCTGCACTCCTCCTGATTATGGCACGCGAGCCAAAAAAGGTTTGCCATTGCTGGTCTACTGCTTCAGTGACTCCATCTAGCCACCTCATTCTCTCTCGTTCCTTTATTCTTTTGCCTCAGTCTTTCCCAGCATTAGGCTCTTCTCCAGTGAGTCTATAGTATAGCAGACTGCATAATTGTATTAAACAGGTCCAAACCAGGGGTGGGTTACGGCTTCTGTTACTGCTGGTTCGCTCAGGGATGCACTTTTTATGCAGGTATGCTCCTTGCGCATGGTAAAAAATTGCTTCTGCACATGGTAAAAAATTGCTTCTGCGCATGGGTAGAAGCAAAAAACAAGATGGCAGCACCCATGGCACCGCCGATAGAACTGGTTCAGGATGTGGTTGGCCGAGTTACCACCTACTCAGTCGAATCAGTCTGAACCGGTAGGAACCCACCTCTGGTCCAAACCAATATGTAACATGGCCACATCAAACCTAGATCTCTGAGCCTCTCTCCACCTGGAAGGGAACTGAAGAATGAAATATAATGTCTTCCTACCATTATTCTTCAGTGTAACATATTAGTTTTTATATCAAAATTCTGGGAAATGAGAGTTAGCATTATACAGACTAATGAGACATTCAGCCAGATAGGATAGAACTTGATCTATGCAATACCATAACATAAGGTGGCTTTAATATACTATTTTAATTGTTTAGTTTAGCATAAATATGAACTGCAGTTTTCCCAGTCTCTCTGAAAAACAATAAAATTTAATGGGAGTTATTTTATTGTGACATATTCACAAAGCAGTTACCACTTCTGATTTAAATCCAACATCCAATCGAAAACACGAAAACAATTTCATTTCAAAGTATGGCTTAGTGTCTATATATTTAATGTTTTATACAAACTATTTAGAATTTTTCTAATGGAATGTACAAGAAAGGGAAATATTAGAGTCTCCATCCTCTTGACATGCAGGGGATGCTAATTAAAATGCACTTTGAGCAATTTAAAATTGCCATGTACTAAGCTTACACAGTTCACCAATCAGAAGAGAATTTGCATATTTTGCTTTAAACACAATCACATTTATAATTGCCTGTTTGCTATTAGCTTAATGTCCATGATAATAGTTGATTTCTCCTGTTTTAATTCTTTTGTTCTAATTTAATGGAACACACTCTGGTTATTCTTGGTTAAAGGCAATAAATGGAACATATTGACCTCTCAATTAAATCTACAAAATATGTCCAGCAAGCACTTTGGCTATTTAAATTGTTGGCTCTGGGGCTGCTTGCCATGCTGCAGGTCAAAGGTTTCTTGGCACTCCATGCCTCTGTGGCTGCAAAAAGCCCCTGAGCTGTGGTACAGTATGAATACCCACTACCCAGGAAGTCCCAGCAACATTAGTGCAATGTCACAGACCAGAAAGGTGTTGCAAAGTCGAAACCACAGTAGAAAACCCCAACAGTACAGCACAAAATGACAGCCAGTAGTGTGGTAGAAAGTCACAACCCAGCATCATGGTGCAAAGCCACAGCCATTTCAGGAAGCCACAGTCAACCCAGCCCAGCCACCCTTGTCATCCTGCACACTGAGACCCCTGACACTTTGCACCTAGGTGACCTTCTTGTTCCCTACTGCTAACAAGACTGGTCTCCCCTGTCCTTTTGCAAGGCAGCATCTTCTCCAGGTCTCCCAAGAAAACCAGGGAGTGTGATCTAGGGAATACAGCCTCATATGGCCAGGATGGACATGCTTAGTCAGCCGCAAGAGCAAGAAGATGGCAAAAATCAACTAGGGTGGCAAGGGCTGAAAGGTGCAGGGGATCATAAGGACATGTACGGGAAAGGAGATGGGTTGAACACCCTTCCAGTGGTCTGCCGAGTGCCTGAATTTTGTTCACATGACCACAGGGGGTGCTGCACCAGCCATAGCTTTCATTCAACACCTTTCATGTAAGTTGTAACTTCAAACAATCCTAAAGGAATGGTCGTAAGTCAAGGATTATCTTTATGCGAATAATATACTGTTGACATAATAGTGTCCTCAACTTTGCATATCTGTTTTCTAAACAAGTCTAACTGTTGTACTAACCAATGTTGTGCATTATTCTGACATGCTTCAGATACATAAAGATCGTCCCATGGTTCATATTATTTGTTTGCTTTGTTCATTCACTGCCATTCATTTGGGGTGGAAATGTAAAATTTGTTCCTCACAATAGACAGCCTCCATTTGGCAAGAGGAAAGTAGGCTATCAATCCATAAAGAAACTATTTCCCTTAGTGGCACCATTGGATTAAGATACTACCTAGTTTATTGCTTGTGGTAGTGAGAGTGCTTGTTTTGAATACAGTTACAAATAAAACTCCAATGAGTGCCCCAAAGCATTTAATGAGTCAATTTGGATGTCCTACACATCTCTCAACTAAAGAAAACAAAGCAGATCCCTCATTATTAGGTAGCTGTTTGATGTACCTTCCTAACTGAAAACTATTTTCTTAAAAGGGAAATACAAGATTTTCAATATTATGTATTTAAGTAAAATATTTGCCATGCTGATCTTAATCTTACAGCAAATTTGCATGCAATTTCTTTTCTTTTACCTCAAAAAGATGTGTGAGAGGGGGAGGGGGATAAGGAAACACTTTCTGAATTTTAATCTTAATGTATTCGCTGACATTTGGTAAAATGCTTTACTACTTTGGCCTTTGTTCCTCCCTTTTCCTATTCCCTTTTTATAATTTCAACCAACTGGTCATTTTTTCTGTTTCTCATAGGTCAACAACATTGCATATGAGGATACTGTAAAATTGTTTCCAGAATTGAAATTGCCTTTTCCAATTTTCTTACTGTTAACTCTTGAAATAAGACTTAGAGGCAATGTAAAAAAAAAAGTGTGTGTGTGTTAAATATGTAGGATTTGGAATGTAATTTAGGGTGGGTTTTGAGATCTCCTACAAAATAAGAATTTTTTTTCAAGATCAAAAGAAACATCTAACCCAATAAGGGCATCTACTCTACATAAATCTCTTTAAATAACACTAAAAATAAGTGCTTTCTCTTAGTTTGTTTTCACTCCTGTTACTCTAAACTATGTATGGCATAGTTAGTAACTTAAAAACTTAAACTATCAAATTATAGTTATAATTATAACTATAGCTATAGTTATCAAAGATCATGACAATCAGTTTTACTTGAATACCATTAACTAATTATGTATTGTTTGTTGCCTTTTTAAAATCTATTTCCAATATTCTTGGATGGTTTTGATATTTAGCCTTAACATTAGTAGTTCAAATATGTCCTGTGTTCTGCAAAGCTCTATGTGAGATCAGAAATTGCCTACATATATTATCACAAGGTAGGGAAGGAAATAGTCAATGCAGTGGGGTAGGTATATCAGTTCTTCTTTCTTTGGCTTCCATGCCTAAGGTACTTGGTTAACACAATGATTTAGCATTAAACAAATTAATAAAGTAGCCTGTAGTACATTAAGTAATTTAGATACTGGACCAGAACAATAATTTAGCAATCCCGGGCTATGAAGTGTTAGATACTGCAACACAATCTACTCCTTGAGGTTCCATTAAGAGTAACATGGCTGCTTTGTTGTAACAGGGAATGGGTATTTTTTTTCATATCACAAAATCAGTTCAAAATGATTCATTAAGGAAAACTATAATGAGACATTTATGAAGCCACCCATCTCACTGGAAGTAGTTCTGGCCAGTGTAACAACAATCAAGTAAGTACTAGTTTCATGTGAACTTTTATCCTTTTGAACATTACTGCAGATGATCAGAAAGTGAACAGATAACCAAAGCCTTCCCAATCTCCATTCATTGCACAGGTGAAGGGGTCAAATAATAAAATGATAGTGGTCCATTAAACTATCCTTGGCAAATTGCACACCTAGCAGCTGGAGAGAACATAATGGCCCAAGGAAGGTACTCATTCTGAATATAACACTTACTAAGTATCACCTCTTTTCTAGAAAATGCTTCTCTTCAGAACAGTCATTTATTTTACACAAGGGACTTAAACTTTTGTTGCGGGTCTTTTGGAAGAGAAGATACCTATAATTTTCTTCGGCAAAAATATAAAAAATAACTCTGAAATATCAGGCACTAGTGGAACAAATACTTTGGAATAATGACATTAAAACCAGCCTTGTGAAATAAGAAAAATACTGCTTTCCTCAACTGTTTTACTAGCAATGGAATTTCTCCATGTCTGCTAATCATAAAAATCAAGGTTATCTCCAGAATCTTTGACAGTAACGTTAAATTATTCTCTCCTTGTTTTTTTTTTAATGTATTCCTCATGAAAGTGGTATATTACTATGCACTAAGATAGGATTTTCAATAAAGTTCAATGGTTTCAAATTGTATGATACTGCTAATTGGAAATCTCTGTATGAGTTCATTGATCTTTATTGGAGACTTCCTGTCAATACTGCTCTCTCAGAAAGTTGTATCTTAAATATTACAGTCCATCTATTATTAGCATGTAATTCCTAGAATCAATTCCACTAACATTAAAAAAAAACTTGGCAAACATAAATACAATTTACCGTATTTTTCGGAGTATAAGACGCACTTTTTTCCCTCAAAGAAGAGGCTGAAAATCTGGGTGCGTCTTATACACTGAATACAGTATATTTTTGCCTCCTGAAACTCCACCCCCTTCACCAAAATGGCCGTGCATAGCCTTATGGAGGATTTCATAGAGCTCCAGGGGGCTGGGGAGGGCAGAAATGAGCAAAAAAGGGCCATTTTTGTCCCCCCAGCCCTCAGCACTCTATAAGCCTCCATAAGGCTATGCATGCAAATTCTTTTGCAAAAAATGGGACCATTTTCGTGAAAAACGGGCCCTTTTTTGCTCATTTTTACCCCCCCCCATCTCCCCAGGAGCACTCTGCAACCCCCCCCCCCCCACACTCATGCCTTTTTTTGGAAAAACGGACCGTTTTTGGAGGTTTGCAGAGTGCAAAAACTTTTTTTTCCTTTTGGAAAGCTTTTTCATTGATGATAATTACATTGATCAAGTTTTGTGCCAGCAGAAACACCTACCTATCTACTGTATTTCTCGCTCTCTATCCCTCTACTTACCTACCTACACACACACACACTCTCTCTCTACCTACCTACCTACCTACCTTTCTCTCTCTCTCTCTATTTCTCTCTCTCTATCCCTTTATCTACCTAACTACTCACTCTCTCCCTACTGTATTGACTGTATTTCTCTCTCTCTCTCTATTTCTCTCTCTCTCTTGTATCCCTTAATCTACCTACCTACCACACTACTCTCTCTTTCTCCCTACCTACCTACTGTATTTCTCTCTTTTTCTCTCCCTCTCTCTCCCTCTATCTATCTACCTACTTTTTAAAAAATTGCCTCTTCAAAACCTTGGTGCGTCTTATACTCCGAAAAATAAGGTATATGACAACATTCACAGCACAGGCAGCCTTCGATGTACAACCTATTGTTTACTTATTGTTCAAAGTTATGACTGCCTCAGAAAGGGTGCTTTACAGCCCATAAAGCACTTCCAGTCATTGCACCGCTGCCGTCCATGATCACATAACTACATTTTTGGGAATTTGGCAACCTATCCATACTTAAAACCATTTGCCAAGCACCCTGCAATCATGCGATTGACATTTTCAATCTTCTCTGCTGGCCTCCCCTTAAAGTCAATTGGAAAGCCAGCAGGAAAGTTACAACTGACAACACCTGCTGAGAGGATTCCCTGAAGATCCGAGGCGTGTACTTGTAGCTCAGCAGAGATGTCTTCTTCTGTGCTCAGAGGGCAACTCAGCTCCTCTGCTAGGCTGAAACAGGGCTTGGATCTTGAAGAGCTAAACCTGATTTCAGCAGTTTGGCAGAAGCATTATCTTCTCCACACGGAGATTTCTAGCCTTCAGAATGATCATGTTCACTGGTTTTCTAGTCTTCCTTGGCCCAGAAGGCAATTGCTCTTCTGCTACTCTGAAAGGCCCCTTCTCCAAATCGTGCAATTTCCAATGATCACAACAGTGGGCTTGCCTGCAGAAAAAGGCAAAAGAACCAGACAAGAAGGGAAGAGGGACTGTGTCCCTCTAGGCATGGTGGGACAGGGAGAGAGTCTATCCCTGGCATGCCACTTGACAATCCATGCAATTGCTTAATGACCGCAACAGGGAGAGCAGGGATTGTGGTCATTGAGCAAAGTGGACACTTAGCATCTGCATCACTAATTGATTACGTTTCTGGTCCCAATTGTAGTTCCAAGTCAAGCATTACCTATACTTGTATTTTAATAGCTAGTTCAAGGATAGATGTCAGACCTGGAAGCCATTGTCAGAGTTTCACATGAAAGCAGTTGACTTAAACAATTAATTCATAGATCAAATGCATAGCAGTTGCACCTCCTGATCCACCCACTTCTCAGCTAGGAGAAAATAATGAGACATCATTAACTAATTTAAATATATATTTGTACATTTAAGGTAAGAATGTGAATGAGATAATAACCCAAAATTGTAATTTAATAGTTCAGCTGAAAATTAGTAATCATTTCAATGAAAAATAGCTTTTCATGTAGCATTCAAATATAATACTTTCTAACAAAATAACCTCTGGGAGTTGAACCTGGCAGACATTCCTATAAAAATTATATAATGAGAAGATTCTCAGGTACAACTAAGAGACAACTTCCATACAAATTGTAATTTTCCATATGACAAAAGTGGGGGGGGAACCCTTTAATGACTCAAGAATAGTACTGACTATATTTAATTATGATAAAGAGTACATGATTTGGGGGTATGTGGCCTCCAGTAAGTTGTTCTAGAAAGTTGAACAAATCTGTTGTGAGTAAAGACAAAACCTTATAGTATAAATTTCCCAACCATCACAAAAAATGTTTTGTATTTGAACCTAAGGTTAATGCTTCTTGGAAACCAAGTGGGGAAAAGCCTATTAAGTTAAATTTAAAACTATTTTAAAGTCTCTACTGCCTACAAGAAAGGGAGTAAATAAGCTATTGTGGTTTTACACCATTAGTCTTGTGTACATGATTTACATCTCCTGAAATAATTCAGCAATCACAGCTGAAAACATAAATGTCAGGGCAGGCATAATATATTTGCACCAATAAAGTAATCTGTTCTGCTTTTATACCAGCAAATAGAAAAGGAACTTGATTAGCCTTCCACAAGAAATAAATATAGATGCTCAGAAACTGAGATAATTAGATGCACATTGTGTAGCTTACTTAGAGAACTTGGGAAAAAAGATCAAAACTATGCAAAATACTTTTAAACAATTAATTGAGAACTCCCCCCCCCGCCCCATTCTCAGTTCTCAGTTAGAACTATAATACCTTTTTAAAATCCTTTACTAAATTGCAGTAATTGTGATACTGTAGCAGAATGTTATGAAGATGAATGCTGCAATGATTTATTTATTTGAAGAATGGTGGTACATTCACCACCTGAAAATAAAAAGGCAATAACTGCCCAACAAAAGAAATCTCAGCAAGAATATGTGTACAATGTGCCAAAAGGTCACTTTTCCATTATTCATTCTTAATGTTTTAGTTTGCAATCTGTATCTTCTTTCAGAGCAGTAACAACTTAAGAAAGAAAGAAAAAATAACATGTCAAGGAGGCATCTAAACAAAATATGTTTGCAAGTACCTTCTCTACCCCACTTACCGAACTTTAGCTTCTTTTTCTCAAGCAAAGAAGTATTTCCAAATACGCACTGAATTGACATGCACTAAATAAGCCAACACTAATAAAAATTAGATTACATAAATGAGAACTTGCCTCGTTTCTTTTTGCCATGAAATAAAAACATTTTTTTAAAAAATCCTTTTATGATTTGCCTGCCATTTGAAATTACAGCGATGCTACCTGTTGTTGTTTACATAAGACAACTTCCTATCTGAACAACGCAATAAGAAGGACGATGGTCTTTACCCCTTAAAAAATAAGTCCCTCTATGATGGTCTATGATGGCAGAATAACATTGAACTAGCCGGTTCTTATGCAGAAGAAACTAGTGACTTGCAATGAAAAAGTGAGAGAAAATTGCACATTATCTACTAGGGAACTTGCAGGACCTTGGTTTAGGGTTGGTTCTGCAGCCTGATTATCTCATCACCAAAAAAACCCTCTATACAGGTAGTCCTCGACTCACAACTACAATTGAGCCCAAATTTTCCACTGCTTAGGAAGACACTTGTTAAATGAGCTTTGCCCCATTTTACGAACTTTCTTGCAGTGGTTGTTTAATTACTGCAGTTGTTAAGTTAGTAATACAACCATGCTGCTGGTTTGAGCTACGAGCTTAGCAATTTGGTTGCAAAGGTTTCATCCGCATTCAAGGAGACATCTTTAGTGCACACTGAAGATGTTTCCTTGAATGGGCATGAAACATCTGCAACCAATTTCCAAGCTCAGAGCTCAAACTAACAACATACCGTAGTTTTCCATCTAGAAGACACCCCCATGTATAGGACGCCCCCCCCCTTTTCTTACCCAAAATTCAGAAATCAATATTTTAAACATTAAACAGAAGACATTTATTTTGCAGAGTAAGACATTCGCTTACCAGTACTGGAATTTAATTTTTTGTTTTCTGACATTTGTATGGGCTCAGAATGCTCTGATATTACCGCTCCCTTTCACATCTTGGCACCAGCTACACACTTTCTGTCAGCATCAGCTGATGTCAGTTACATAAGACTCATGATTGGAGGAAGCCTGTTAGCCTGTCTCTGCAATCAGACGTTTCGCTCATGAGGCTAGTTTGCAGAGATAAGGTATTGGCAGTTTTGCAACTGTGGTTCTCCCCTCAACCAGTGTATAAGACACCCCTCCATTTTTAGGTAAATATTTTTAAGAAAAAGTATCATCTTATACACTGAAAAATATGGTAACCCAAGCTATTAATATTCAAAGACATTTCAAGTAACACACCTGTTAAATGAATCTGGCTTCTCCATTGACTTTGCTTGTCAGAAGTCACAAAAAGGGATCATATGACCCCAGGACACTGCAACCAACATAAATACATGTCTGTTGCCAAGCATCTGATTTTTTGATCACATGACCACAGGAATGCTGCAGCTTTTGTAAGAGTGAAAAATGGTCACAGGTCACTTTTTTCAGTGTCGTAACTTCAAACAACCACTAAATGAATGGCTGTAAGTTAAGGACTATCTACAGTCTTCTTCCTTTGCATGTGCTATTATGTTCTGGTCTATCCTCCATCTATGGATTGTTGCTTTTACAACCTCCCCATCTTCTGAAACTTTCTCCTGTAATCCTGCCAACTGAAGAAAGGAAGAGGAATTACAAAATCCAATTCTCTACTTGGAACCAGCCCAACTGCAGTAGAATGTTCTGAAGAAAACAAACGAAACTAAAATTAAGCCAGAGTTTGTACTTAAAGAGAAAAGTTTCATAAATATATAAATACATTAAAATTGATTTGCTTTTTATTTGTACTGTGGAAATCCTGGTCCTGGGTAAAAACAATTGGTGCAAGTGTTATGAGATAACTCTCCTATTAACACTAAAATAATCTTTCTTCAGTTGGAAGCAATCAGACGATTTTTGGTGATTTTAATGGCTACAGTTAAAAACAGTTTCTTTTCTAGAATCCTATCAATCATTTCTGACAGGTATTGTTCATGAAAGTCTTCATCAAAATTTTGATTTATATGAAATGATTGACATTTGGAGGAGCAGGGGGGGGAACTGAGGGAAGAGATTAGTGTTAATGACAATTCACATGAATACAGTCTATTTTTAGTTTTTTTACACTTCTTGGAAACATGTATATACTGACTTTACTCAGGTTATTATTCACTCCCGAGAAGGAGGAGATAGAAAAGATTTCATTCTTGTTGAGGCATTTCTTTTCTAACTTATATTCTAATGGGAAGAGGATGAAAGGTATTTTTTTTGTTTAAAGCAGTGCTATGCAGACTACAGAAAAGGAATGACAAAAATTCAGCTAAAGAATCAAAACAAAACATGTTAATGTTTAGTATACCCCAAACTCTATAATTACTTACAAAGGACGCTCATAGGCCTTCATACCTACATGTGACAAAATGGCACATGTATAAAGGAGTGGAATTTGTCAATATTCCTTCAGTCATCTGATGCTTCTTTTCTCTTCCCAGATTTTGCTTATAGGTAGTCCTTGCTTAAGAACCATTTATTTAGCAACCACTTGAAGTTATGACGGTGCTGAACCATCATAACTTCAAGTCGTTATTGAAGATTGTTCAATAACCAGTTGTTATGAACGATCCTTGAGTTCTGGCTGTTCAGGTCTCATGATCAAATTGCCTATCTCCACCAATCTGTACCCATTTGGCTTCCCTGCACTCTGCTGCCAATCTCTACTGCCCACTGCCATTACTGTCCCCAGTTGACCTTTGCTGTCTACTTCTCCTGTTGGTAGCCCAAGATGCATGTGCTGGGCGAGAGCACAGCCCTAGGCTGTATGTAGCAAGCACAGCAGTATGGTGGAGCTCTGTTGGCTGAAAGTAGCTTGCTGAGCCTGGCCAAGGAAGACCCAGAAGGACAGAGTTGGCAAAGGAGACAGGGCATCAGTGAGGGAAGGGGAGCCCTGTCTTCTGCTGCCAGTTTGAAATGTGATACCCCACAGACAGTAGAGTACAGGTTACTCAGCTGAGGAGATGCACTTCATCACGGGCAAAGAGAGGAAAGGCAGCAGTGATGGCTCCTCAGGTGATAGCAGCAAGTGTGTGGAAAATTTAGATTTAGATTCAGATTTAGTTTATTTATATGCTGCCCTTCTCCGGGATGGACTCAGGGCGGCAAACAACTCAAAAGGGGAAAAGGGGATACAAACACAATACACGTAATTAAAATACACAAGAGTCATACAGCCATACAAGTCGAGAGGGGAGGGGAACTCATCAACCCCAGGCCTGCCAGCACAGCCAGGTTTTAACGGCTTTCCGGAAGGCCTGGAGAGAGGTGAGGGTCCGAATCTCCGCAGGGAGTTCATTCCAAAGGGCCGGAGCTGCTACAGAGAAGGCCCTCCCCCCGGGTGGTAGCCAGATGGCATTGGCTGGTAGACAGAACCCGGAGGAGGCCGACCCTGTGCGATCTAACGGGTCTATGGGAGGTAATTGGCAGCAGGCGGTCTCTCAAGTACCCAAATGCCTTTTGGGGGAGGATGGCATGACTGGAGGGTGAGGGGGAACTGAAGGGTGATACTTCCCAGAGGCACAGCATACACACTCTGCACTTCACACTGGAAGCTATTGATTCTTTGCCTTGCAGGAGGAAGGCTTGGCTAAATGAGCGCAAGTGCTTTTCCACTGTGATCACCTCCACCACTCGTCTGCTCACTCAGCCCAGCCTTCCTCCCACAAGGTCTCTCAAATGGCCAGCTGAAGCCCCCAGAAGCATTTCCAATTATACATTTGTAACACTGAATGTATATATTCCTTTTAGTATTTTAGAATTTCTGGACGAATCTTTGAACTGCTTCTTCCTGCATTCAGTTTTATCTCAATAAGTTAATTTTAGTTCCATTCATTCTACGGGAGTCTCATTTAACCTCTTTACCCCTACAAAATATTTTCTTTCCATCAAAATCATTTTTCATATTTTATGGTACACTTTTCATCTTAATTGTTCCTTGTTCTCTTTGATATGGTCTTTTTCTCTACATATACATTATAGAACAACTCCTTCTCATCCTCATTTCTAGCTGAAATCACTCCCTTATGTGCATTTTTTCTTGCAATATTTTTTTTCATTTCATTATTCCATCAAGCCTCCTTTATCATACTTCTGTTATTGTAATTCTGAGACATTCTGTTACATAATTATTTTCATTGTATTCTGAACAACTTCTACATCCTATTTCCATTCCTCATTCATTTTGTTGGAAGATTAATCTATTTTCTAATATTCTGTCATACAGGATTTGCAGTTCCTCTTGTTGCAATCATCCTATTTTCACTACAATTTCTTTTACATCTTCCCTTTTCTTCCATGTTCATTTTTTCTCCTCAAACCTAGCAGAATAACTCTCTCCCTCCCCAGGATTAAATTTCATTTAGAATTCTGAACATTTCTCTCCCAATCTCCCATATTCCATCAACACAATCTATGGGAATGTAGTTTGAATCAATTATTAGTTTGTAGAGTCATGTTTTTATTTGGACCCATAACAAGCTGATGAACCCCAATTCATATTTTCTGACATAAATTTTAGCCTATTCATTCATACAGAATCTTACACTCTCATCTCCTTGCATGTATTCATCTTCTCTTCTTTACTTCCTCTATTACCGCTATGGGTGTTGAAGGAAGCATCTATTCACCAACTCCACAATATTAGGCAACCTTCACCGAGACCTCTCCTAGCTTTCTTTTTGCCTTCGTTTCACAAACATGCATCTGTTTTTTTCCCATTAATATTACCTCTTCATTCACACTCTTTACTATGTATTCCTCTTCCACTGTAAATCACTATCTCTCACATGCTATCAGTATATATTTTTACCACCCATCATGCCTTTGGTAAGTAATGACTTTCATGTAATATGTTTTAGCTTTGGTCAGTAATGGCTTTCATGGAATATGTTTTAGAACAGGTGATTCCAACCCCCCAGTCCCTGGACCGACACAGGTCCGTGGTATGCAGAAATTGGGCCATGCAAACAAGTGAAGCTCCATCTGTGGGTTCCCCTCTGGTCTGCAGAAAAACCTCTCTCCACGGAACTGGTCTCTGGTGTCCAAAAGTTTGGGGACTTCTGTTTTAGAATGTAGAGAAGATTAAGATTAAGTTACCAACTCCAGCAATATGTATGCTAACATCCCTTGATAATGCTAAGAAATTCAGGTCAGCTGGGCACATTTGATTTCACCCCTGTGCAAGTGTCACTGTGAGTGTCGCACACATGCTTGCAGCCTTTTGTCACTCACAGCCCCGTTCGTGCATGCGCATGGATGAAAAAAGATGCCTGCCCCTCCCCTCTTTGGGTTGCCAAACCAGAAAGGTTGGGGAACTCTGCTCCAGGTGGATTTTATTACTATTGCCTTTGAGTCAGCCTTGATTCTTTGTGACAATCTGTACTACTACCTATGGGATTTTGGGGGGCAAGATTTGGTTTGCCATTGCCTTCCTCCTATGGCTGAGAGAGCATGATTATCTCAAGTCCACCAGCTGGTTTTGTGCCTAAGGTGGGACTAGAATTCGTGGTCTCCTGATTTCTAGCCTGATGACTTAACTACTACACCAAACTGGCTCTCCTACAATCATAATACCTCAAAAATATTCAAAAGGAAACCACAGTGGTGTTTACATTGTTATAATATAATTAATAAATATGGAACAAAAAAATCATCTTGCATCTATCCTAAAATGTATTGGGGAATGAATAGGATATATTGGACTTTCTATGTCATATTTCCCATTGATAACCAAAACAACCCAAGTATGCTGAATTAAATTCATAATTAAATGTAATAATTCTCCTACATTTCATGTGATCTCGCTAATAAAATTATTTCATTTAGAAATACCTTCTCTTGCCACCTCATCCTATACTCTCCAAATTTAAAATATACATAAATATTAGTAGGGCTCATGTGAGCCCCAGAAACCCCAGAACATGTTAAAAGAAGACGTGTATGCATATAAAGACAATGCTAATCTGTCCCTCACTTAAATCCAACACCCCACATATACCAGTCCTACTCTCCCCACTTTGGATTTTTATGCTTTTAAAATAAGCATTGAAACATTGGGAGAGAACTAAGAAGTTCTGAATGACATTAAAACATGAGAATACTGAACTTCTAAACAAATCTCATACAGGTCCCTAAAGATAAATTCCTGAAGCATCAACTTCCTAGGTAGAAAAATGTCCTTCAAGAGCTTCCAATGTGTTTAGCCACACACTGGGAATGAGACAACAATGACAAAGAGAGGGCTTTTAAGTCTGTAAACATTCTGACTATGAACTATTTTATCCCAGAAAGCTCATCTAGAAATAAATTCTATTTTATTTTCAATCCCCTACTGAATACATTATTTACCCAAAACCCTTAGAATCTATTTAAATGTTGATTTACAGTCTAGCTCTGCTTTTAAGTGTTTTAATGCAAGCTGTTTTAGAGAAATTGTCTAGTGGAAAGCAGGATGATAATATTTACATTGAAAAAAAATCAATGATCCAATAAGCAGTCCCATATATAAGAGAATATTAAGTTTGTGTTTCACAAATGGCTTGCTCTCACCCCAATGGCAAAAAAAGTATTTATTTTATTAAATGTATATTCTATCTTTCCTGAAGAAACCCAAGACAGTAAACATTACATTTCCTCCAATTGCATTTCCCTCTTCCCCGTGAGGTAAAATAGTTTATAACTTCCCACTACATGCTTTAGCATGCGTTCCTGAGTAGATGGATTTAAAGCTACCTCTTTCTGCTCTTTGCTGTATATCTTAACCACTAACCAATAATGGGAACATATAACAATACAACAGTTTGAGAAAGCAAAAAACTCTTGCCCCAAACAAGGAGACAGAAATGTTCATGTCATCGTCGTCATCATCATCCCTTGTTGAAGAACCATCAAAAATGAAAGAGTCTAACAGAACTATTTAAAGCTAAAAGATTTTATGATAAGCCCTTAGGCTTCATAAGCTTCTCCTCATTTCATCAGATGTACGGCATGGCTTAAGTAATGCAGGACTCAAATACCCTGGGATGGGGAAAGAGAGCATTTATATGTGAGCCAGATTACAAGTACTTTACAATTGTAATAGGTTAAAAACTCCACTGTGTTTGTTCAAGCCTTCTGAGATTGCCAGAAACTTACTGATGTATGAGCTTACCTTCTCAAGCTCAATTGTGCTGACACAGAAATTTGTTGTTGCTGCTACTCTCAAACTGCTATTTTGACATTTGTAATGGAATGTCCTGGGAAGCTAAAATGTTCTGTGTTTATCTCTTTTTGAGTCCTAATGTCAAATCTGGCTCCATTAAAGCATCTGCAAAAGTGTGGCCTATGTTATTCACTACAAAATCCAGAAGTACAGGCAGATATCCCATTAAAGTAAGACCATGTAAAGAAATCTATAGATTTGGGTGTAAAGTTGATTTTGTTGGTGTAAGTGAGAGATAACCCTGACCTTTTATTTCATTGAAGACTCTAGTTCTCACTTCTTCTGGTTCTTGTTCCCCCGTACCCGTACCCAACAAAATATTGAGTAGCCCCCAATGGTCATTTTTTTCCTAGCTCTAGTCTAAGGTAGCTTTTTATATATCTGTCCAGAATCTTCAGTATGTACCATCCCTATCTTACTAATAATGTGCTATTATTGTTTTAAGGATGTTACCGAGGAATTTCTTGTATTACATAAGCTAACCTTTCTCATTCTAGGAACCCCTTCAGATGTTTGGACTCAACTTCAAGCATTTCAGGTGTGTATTCTTGGGAATTGTTATAATTTATGTTCAGAAACTTGAAGATGTTCAGGTTAGGGCAACTAAATATATATGAAATGGAAAACCTAAATTTTGATCAATATGCATGGTTTTATTTCTCCCTCTTCTCAGTTAATGGGCCAGAATCAGAAATTACATCTTAAAAAACATGGATCACAATCAGGCATGGACTTATTTTAGTCACTTCTTTTTTAATACGGCACAATGACTTGATTCAATCTCAGCTACAGATCAAATTAATACTGACTGATGGCTGAGTTTACATATCATGCTAAGTGGCTTAACAAACCATTTTAGGATTGGTGCATTATATCACAGGATCATGCAGTACAGCAATCCAATAAATTAAATTTGTCTTCTGAATTCAAACAAACTTAGAGGCACTTAGTCTAACTGGGAGCTAACAAGATAATTTAATATCTATTAAATTTTCAAATCTGTATCACAAATAACTTATTCTGGGTTCTCTTCTGGTGTTCCCATTTAAACCACCTAAAATTGTGAAGAGCTATCTAATGTAAAGTATGCCAAAGTAACACCTATCATCCAAATGGAAAGCTCTGGTAAGATATCTGAAAACTGAGCTCTTGTCTTACGCTTAGAATCTTAGTTTTCTAATTCTTTGCCTAAAGCCACAAAACTTTAAATAAACATTAGCGTCCAGCAGTAATGTTGCATTGTATCCATCTCTGATCAGACACTCCACGCAACCAATAATGAGTCTTCTGCTAGTAATTAGCTATGGTATTGTGGAACAATAACATATTTGCATAGCCAATGTCATTATCATAGAAGCTAAACTCGCCAGAGGCAAGAGATAAGCTATTATAAAATCATAAACCTAAAGAAAAGTCATTAAATTAGAGGGAAGAAATAAATAATTGGACATGAGTTACCAAGAGAAGCAGTTGCTCAACATACAACAGCTTATTATAACACAGATTAACTTTTAGAATAGTATAGTAGCAACATTTTAAAGGCCATCTTGTGCCAACAAATAGTTCCTTTCATGTATTTTTATTAGCACGGCTCACACCCACATTAACTTGGGAAATTATTTCCAAATCAATATGTAAATTAATTGATTTTACAAACCAACTTTTTCCCCACTCAAATGTGAATAGGAATCCTATCTAGAGCCGAGGTGGCGCAGTGGTTAAATGCAGCACTGCAGGCTACTTCAGCAGACTGCAGTTCTGCAGTTTGGCGGTTCAAATCTCACCGGCTCAGGGTTGACTCAGCCTTCCATCCTTCCGAGGTGGGTAAAATGAGGACCCAGATTGTTGTTGGGGGCAATATGCTGACTCTGTAAACCGCTTAGAGAGGGCTGAAAGCCCTATGAAGTGGTATATAAGTCTAACTGCTATTGCTATTGCTATCTCAACATGAGAACTAAACTGCACTTTCCTTTCCCCTCTTTAACTGAATACTTTACTGAAAGCGATATTACAATATTACTCCTCAACTGTCACAAATGAAATATTGATGACTCGTTTATCCACCATCACAGTCTTAGAAAAGTAGGCTTTTAACTCAAAGCCCTGCCATGTTGTTCTCACACCATCTAATTTTTAAACAACTGTAAATTGTATCTAAGATAAAGAAGACAATTACCTTCCCCGCCCCCCAGTTGATGGCTATTTGACAAGCCACGGAATCTGTTTTACCTTTATTTTTGTCTTGCTGTAATGTGGTTGCTAAGGTGAAAGGGTAGGATAATATAGACAGATAGCCGTAAATACAATAAGGAACTTTACTTCCAAGTTTTTTCAGTTTCCATTATGCGCTCAATCAAATTACTTTTCTTATTGATCTTCCCATCAGCTGGGGAAAGCTATGTTTCAACCCATACATCAACCATGCTGATTTCAAGCCTACATTTGCAATCTATTTTATTCTAAATCAAATGCTATGGGAAATTTTCAAAATGCCGAGCACTTCAAGTGATAAACTGCATTGGTGAAATCCAATCCTGAGAAAGGGAGAAGCTACCGACTTTATTTCTGGAATGGTCTGAAAATAACTTATTCTAGCCAAAAGACTTTTAAAAATGAATTCTTCAGTGATTTACTGTTTTGACTCTGTTGCTAATGTCCTCCACGCTTGGTTTGTGCTCAGAGTGAGTTATTGACTTTTCTTCATATTCTCACAATCTTTGAGATCTGTTGAAAAAATATTATTAAAAGGAATCACTCCTTCTACTTATGATAAAGAAATTTCCATGAATGGTTTCTTTAAAAGGCACAGATGCCCCATATGTTTTTGTTTTGTTGTTATTTCCATGGGCTGCCACTGGACTTTGGTTGTAATCAAGATATCTGTCTATTTTCAAGAACTTAAAAATGCAGAAAAAGACGGTGGTTATACATATCACATATTTTCTTGATTTACAGCTAATGAAGAATCGAAATCTTCCTATTTTGTTTGGCTCCTTTTTCCTTTCAGACTGCCGGAGGGGAGGGAAATCTATCTTCCCACAAAAGGCTGAAAGTTCCATTATGACAGCAACAAGGTCCCTTACCCCCAAAAAAGTTAATAAGGTCTTCACTCAGCTTCTTTGTACTTGCTTGGCAATAGGGAAAAAGAGCTTCTACAAACATTTTTCACCATGGTCATAAAAAGGCATTGACAGAGACAAGAACTCCAAGGGACCATGATTCATAAAGCAGAGTCCCCATTTGGTAATCAGGATCTCACACTGTTTAGCTCAAGGGCAGTAAATATTGGAGTAGCAGCATGGGAACCAAGAGAAAAACAGAGATACGCCTACCCATTCTTTATAATGGGACACAATACGTTTTCTGTGGGACTTTTCCATTTCCCTTATTTCTGTCTCCCCTATGACTGGCTCGGCTTACGCACAAAACAAGGCTCATTTTTGGTGCTCTTAAAATTAGCAGTAGTTCAGAACCGCTTTAAAGGTCAGCAAAAGCAGAGCATTTATCTCAGAGGTCAGTTTTATGTATTGAAAAGGCACGGCTTTGTTTCTTGATCCTTCACAACTTCAAAACATTGTGACATATAAATCACGATCGAGTTTATCCTTGCATATCATCACCAGCCACATTAGGTTCTGCAAAGCATGCTGGCTCCAAGCCAGAGATTCTGAAGTGTAGTTACAAGCTGCAGGCATACTGATAAGTGTAAGAAGGACCTTCCCTGCTAAACAAATCATGGAAACTGTCAGCTTTGACACTGCTGGTCCCTATTAGAAGGGAGGAGATGGTCTCATCTCTCCAAAAAGGCATCTTCCTGCATTATCAGAATTCAGCACATGGAAAATGGTCCTTTCTGTATGTGTATGTACACATGTACAATATATGTGTATTTATTCCATGACAAAAAAGACAGAGATTTATTTATTTATTTATTTAGCGAAAGCTATAGCTATAGCATTTGCTAAATAAATAAATAAATCTCTGGCTGTTTTGTCAGGGAATGAATAAGGTAAAGGTAAAGGTTTACCCTCGTGCATATATGCTAGTCATTCCCAAATCTAGGGGGCGGTGCTCATTTCATATTCCAATTACATGGAATAAATACACATATATTATATACGTGTACACGTATGTATGTATGTATGTATGTATGTATGTATGTATGTATTTATGTAAGTAAGTAAAGGTAAATGTTCCTCTCGCACATATGTTCTAGACGTTCCTGACTCTAGGGAGAAGTGCTCATTTCTGTTTCAAAGCCAAAGAGCCAGCACTGTCTACCATGGTCATGTGGCTGGCATGATTAAATGCCGAAGGCACACGGAACGCTGTTCCCCCCCCCCCACCAAAGGTGGTTCCTATTTTTCTACTTGCATTTTTACATGCTTTCAAACTGCTAGGTTGGCAGAAGCTGGGACAAGTAACGGGAGCTGACTAAGTTACGTGGCGCTAGGGATTCGAACTGCTGAACTACTGACCTTTCTGATCGACAAGTTCAGCATCTTAGCCACTAAGGTACTGCGTCTCTCTCTATATCACACACATGCACACACACACACACACACCTACCTCATAAAGAACGACTCTGGATGAACTTACAAACATATTAAGAATCAAAAATCCAACTATAAAAAAGATCAGATAAATAAACAGAAATAAAAGATTAAAAAATATAAAAGACCTTCAAGACAGTGAGGAGACAATCATTATTTAGCCTCATTCAACCATTTTGCAAGCCTCCCACAGGATCCCCAGGGTTGAGGAACCACATTTTCAAGGCTTTCCTGAAGGCTGGCTGGGTTGAGGGGGAATGATGTGAAACAGAGTGGAGGATACAACACAGTGGTGGGTTTCAAAAAATTTTGGAACCTCTTCTGTAGGTGTGGTCTGCTTTCCGGGTCCACTGGTGGAACCTCTTCTAACCGGTTCAGTAGATTTTACGAACTGGTTCTACCGAACTGGTGCGAACTGGTAGGAACCCACCTCTGCTACAGCAGCAAAGCTATGTTTCCTGGATTCTGCCAGATGGAGCTCCCTAGCAGTGATCCAGAACACACCTCTTCTGCTAGACCTGATGTAGATGTAGCTGGAAAGAAACAGTCCCTCAGAGAACCTGATCCCATGTCATGGAGAGCTTTAATAGACAAAACCATTCAACCTTGAATTGCATCCAGAAGCAAACTAGCAGCCAATGCAGCTCATGGAGCAGAGATGCACCATCTTTTAGGTTTATATAACTGTTTGTAAAATGTGTGTGTGTGTGTGTGTGTTGCAGATATATTGCATATGTATGTGTGTACATACAAACAAAGAAACAAAAATTTCAAACTTCTTTAGTAGATAATTTTGGATCCCCGTAGCCTACAACAGTGATGGCGAACCTTTTTTGATTCACATGCCAAAAGCAGGGGGAGCGCAGGGGTGGGTCATGTGCGGGTGTGCCACACCCATAATGCTATGCTCAAAACCCCAGCAGTTTTGGTGTGCTTTTTTCACCCTCCCCAGACACCAGAGGCTTTATAGGCAAAAACAGCCTCCCCCACCCTGAAGCCTCTGGAGCGCAAAAAACCGGTCCTATGAGCAAATCAGAAGTTTGGGAACATACTTCTGGATTGCTCATAGGGCTGGTTTTAGCCCTCCGGAGCCTTCAGGAGGCTTCCCTGAAGGCTCAGGACAGCAAAAAAGGATCCTATGAGAAGTTTGGGAACATACTTCTGGATTGCTCGTAGGTCTGGTTTAGCCCTCCGGAGTGTTCAGGGGTCTTCTAGAAGCTTCCCTGAGGGCTCAGAAGGGCAAAAGAAGGACAATACAAGCAAACCAGAAGTCCCGGTTTGCTTGTAGAGTCATTTTTTGCCCCCCAGAGCCTTTAGAGAAGTCTCCGGAGGGCTCCTGAATGCTCCGGAGGACTATAACCGTCCCTACAAGCAACCCGGAAGTGACTTCCGGTTTGCTTGTAGAGTCGTTTTGCCCTTTTGAGACTTTAGGGGAATCCTCCTGAAGCCTCCGGAGGGCTAAAAATGGCCCCACGGGCAAACCAGAAGTACATTCCTGAACTTCCAGTTTGCCCCTAGGGCTGGTTTTTTGCACTCCAGAGGCTTCAAGGAAGCCTCCAGAGGGTGAAAAATGGCCTCAAAAGAAGGCTGAAGTCAGCTGGCCAGTGCGCACATGCACGCTGGCCAGCTGACAGGTCAACGGCTTGTGTGCCCTGACAAATGGCTCAGCATGCCACCTGTGCCACAGGTTCGCCATCACGGGCCTACAACATTAGGGACACAGTGGCTCAGTGGCTTTCTGAGCTTGTCGATCCGCAGTTTGGCGGTTCGAATCCCTAGTACCGCGTAACAGAGTGAGCTCCTGTTACATATCCCAGCTTCTGCCAACCTAGCAATATACAGCACATTTGGTAGGAGAGATACCTCTCACGCACATACGCACAACAGCAATGACCATCAGATGGTTTGAGAAAAGCTGCTTCGCTGTATTGTGCTCAGCAATCATTCTGTCTAAAGGCAACTGAATAATTGAAGTGGATTCTAGCCATACAGTACAAAGCAGACATCTACTGGATTCATAAATTGTGCAATACTTACTGTAAATTTTACATCACTTGATACTTGCTAGTAGCCTAATGTAGATGTTTTTATTAGTAAGTTTGTTTTTAAACTGCCAATTGTCTCTCTGATTCTGTAACCCAACCAGCATCTTCTGGATTGGGTGGCCATATTAAATTTGTTTCCATAAATAATTTCGCTTTTATACTTAGGTTACTGATCACCTATTTTCTTTGAAGTGAAAGAAATATTATATCCAGAGGTGGGCATCACATACTCTAACAACCAGTTCACCCAGCACTGGAGATGTGATCACACGCTCACATTCGTGGGCTACATTGGGAAAGTTCTTGGGCTACATCTATTAAAAGATACATTTTATTCAAAATGAACTATGCAGCAGAAAGCCTAAAGGAGTTGCCCAGTATATTAAAAGCATCAATGCCTGCTCAGAAATCCAAATGAAATAATGTTACATTATAGAGTATTTGAGTTAAAACAAATGGAGTAACAGATAAAAGAAGGGCCGGTGGTTGTGTCTACTATCATCTGCTCAACCAAGGGAAATATGTTAATAATGCCTTTCAGAAACAAACCGCAGATTTTCCAAAGAAGCATGAAATCATAGTGATGGAAGACTTTAATTATTCCAACATCTGTCGGGTGACAAATTCTGCCAAGCATGGAAGTTCCCGGAAATTCTTGAATTGCCTTGCTGACAACTTTCTTCAGAGGATAGAAGGCAGCTCTCTTTGATAGTTGATACTAATAAACAGGAAATCCTTAGTTAAATAATGAGAAGTAGGAGGAACACTGGAACAAAGTTACCATGTGCTGCTTAAGCTCTTGATTTTATTCAATCTGCTTCTTAGATCTCAAAAAAGTGGGTTTAATGAACCCAAAACAATAAGAATTGTGATTCTATGTAAGAGAAGCTAAAGATATAGGAACTTACAGTAAGTACAAATAAATCTAATGACACGGAATAATGAAAGACAGTAGAAAATGCCACTGCACTAAAACAAAAGAGTTTATGGAAACTATATACAGGGCGGGGCATAACCTTTTCCTAGGGGGTCACAGCAACACTTGTAATAACAACACAAATAATTCATACACCATTCGAAAGCCCATCAAAAACTGAGTTTATTGACACGATTTAATAGTCAGTATGACCACCATTAGCCCTTCGAACAGCATTCAAACGAGGTGGATAAGAACACAACAAATCTTCAAACAGTTTCGTTCGATTTTCCAGATTTTTCAACACAGTTTCCAAATTCATTCTCAAAGTTTCAACAAAATATCGATTTTGACCTTGCTCCTGAATCATCAGAGCTTCCACTTCATCCTTAATTATGGCCCCAATGTTCTCTGCCGGATTGAGATCTGGCGAATTTCCCGGCCAGACGTCATTGCCCCAAAATTCGACATTGTTTTCGCGAGCCTCTCGAAAGGCAATGCATTTTATTCTGTCAATGATCCTTTGTTCTTCCGAATCGAATTTTCCAGCCATTCTTAAAGCAAATTTAACATTTAATAGCTCATTCAATTCAGTTTTTTATGGGCTTTAAAATGAGGTGTCGCGGAAGTTGTAAACTGCTGTCGATCTTGCTGTGACCCCCTAGGAAAAGGTTATGCCCCGCCCTGTATATAAAATGGAGGACAGCCTGTGGCTTAGTGGTTAATACATCTGCCTAACATGTAATACAGCCCAGGTTCGAATCCCAGTAAGGGTATGGCTAGCTGATGAGAGCTAAATAGCTTGAAATAGATCTATACTAGTCTCCCTTTATTTATTTATCAGCACAAATACAACACACACACACACACACACACACACACACGTATGTATGTATGTATGTATGTATGTATGTATGTATGTATTTAGAGTCACAACCCCTGGTATGCCCAAATATGGGAGAAAGCATACTGCTTCCATTCTCTGTCTATCGGCTCGTCATAAGAGACCATCCAGACAGAAACCCAATATAATAACCCAAATACAACATTTATATATATATAAACGATCACAAAGGAAGAATATGAAAAGGTAGACAAAAATTATAGAAATGATTCAGCAAAATGAAGAATGGATTCAAGAATGCATTTTAGGAATTATAAGAAAAAAGAACAATATATTCAAATTAAAAGGGAAAAAACATTAGACCAAAGGTTGAATCATAATGGCAAAATGATTTATTAACAAGTAATAAAGTCCAAACAAAACTATTTAAATTATATTTTGATTTAATCTTTTTCATCAAAAGCAATAGAGGTTTGATAGTAATGTGGTCACGTAATTTTCTTCGGGACCAAACAAATGAAAGACAGCTAAAGGAACTAGCTGTCCAAACCATATGGATTGTCTTTGAAAAGTCCTAGATAACTGTTGAAATGCCAAATGACTAAAGGTGAGAGCAAAAAAAGGAAGTAAAAAGAAGCAGTCAATCTGCTGTCAATACTTGTGAAGATTTTAGAGTAGATCATAAAGAGATCAGCTGCTAAGGTAATAAAATACAGGTACAGTTTTTAAAGCATTTATATCAAGTTGTTAAAGGAATATTTTTTTTATTTCTGATCCATGTTATATTTCCTTTTCCATGTATGAACATTTTTATAAATCTAAATAGCAATAGCAATAGCAATAGCAGTAGACTTATATACCGCTTCATAGGCCTTTCAGGCCTCTCTAAGCGGTTTACAGAGAGTCAGCATATTGCCCCCAACAATCTGGGTCCTCATTTTACCCACCTCGGAAGGATGGAAGGCTGAGTCAACCCTGAGCCGGTGAGATTTGAACCGCTGACCTGCTGATCTAGCAGTAGCCTGCAGTGCTGCATTTAACCACTGCGCCACCTTGGCTCTTTCCACCTTAGTTTACTTGGGAGTTGTTAGTTACTGAGGGCTATTCTGGGCAAGGAAAGTACAGGTAGTCCTCAACTACCTGTATTTAGCGAGTCGGGAATTATGGTCATGACTTGTGCCGATCATTAAATGAGTCTACATGTGACTATGCCTGATTTTACATATTGTGAAGATTGTTAAGTGCACACACTAGACGTAAAACAAATGTGGCAGTTATAAAACGAACATGGTGGTCATTACATGTCTGCAAAGTTTTTTTGTTGTTGTCAGAAAATAGAATATAGTACTGAGTTCCATCAAAAAAAAAAAGTAAATCCCAATCATGTGACCATAGGAGGCTGCAAATTGCCGTAAATGCAGACTGGTAACCAGCACCCAAAATGAGGTCATGTGACCATGGAGTAAGATGAAGGTGGGGATCAGCCATCAGAACTTTGAATATGGGTTACAAATGCCTCAAACCATCACTAAGCCTTCAGTTGTAAATCAAGAACTTCCTGTAATCCATGCTTATAAATCCATGCTTATAAATGTTCGCCCTGTGTTGTGCATATACATGTAATACAAATCAGTGGTGGGATTCAATTTTTTTTATTACCAGTTCTGTGGCCATGGCTTGGTGCGCATGATGTGGCTTAGTGGCTTGGTAGGCGTGGCAGGGAAAGGATACTTCAAAATCCCCATTCCCTCCTGATCAGCTGGGACTCGGAAGGTGTATTTGCCGGTTCTCTGAACTACTAAAAATTTCCACTGCCGGTTCTCCAGAACTGGTCAGAACCTGCTGAATACCACCTCTGATACAAATACCTGAGTATTTAGTAAGAAAGGAGTTAGATAATATTTTATATTTCTGCTTCCTGTGCAGAAAGGACTTGATCTGTACCTAGTCACACATTCACAAGTAAGCTGCTTGTGTAGCATTGTGTGCATTTCATATCACCACACCATTACTACCTCATAATCTTATTTATTTATCAAATTGAAAAACCGCCCATTTTCCACACAGAGGGAGTCTACAGCTAATCTGATTCTCGAAGCAGAAGAAAAGCTTTCTATAAATGAAGTGATTCACTTAAAATGGACCAATGACAGACCAGCCAAGAATGACTTATATAACATAATCAGGTCTTTTCTTACATGAGGCATAAGACAACTTCATTCAGAGCTCTGATGTGAAATAAAGTAGACATTTATGATTCTAAACTATTTTAGAGCCCCTTGAGTTTAATCTGTCACTCAACCTGTATAGATTGAGGTTTTACTGCCAGCATTAATTCTCAATTCTTTCAAGCATAAAATATATCATGATTGGACATATTTACCAGAGAAACATCTGTTTCCACTGGGATTTAATTTGAAATTTATACTAATGACTTTTATCTCTCTCAATCAAATAAAATGTTTCTGTTTTAAATATTTACAACTTATGTGGAGAATGTATTCTACTTTTCAGAAGAAACAAACCTTTCTGATGTCCAATGATATTGAATAACTTGCCCTAAAGGCACTAATTAATTAAAAAACCTTTACAAGGTGAAGGCAGTAGTACCTGTCTATATTATGTTGTTCTAGAAGCTCAAAACAATACACACACTAAGTTCCTTTACCATTTAATCCTCAAAATAACTATGAATTAAATTGTATTGAGGGAGTAACTGGGTTTAAGTCACCAATGAGGGCTATATCTGGGTATGAATGTCAATTTGACTTTCCCCAGTCAAGTCCAGAAACTTAATGACAACACAATGTTTCACAATGTTTATTTCTACACTGTTTATACTCCTTTAATCCTTCCTGACTGTAGCCAAAATTAATCACTTATGTTTCATCATAACACTCTACTATGAAGAATTTAGATAGTTCTCCAACCTAATACCCTTCAAAGTTCTTGGGATACATAGAACGTGGAGGTGAAAATACAAAGGAATGCTTCTTTGGACTGACAAACCAAACTTTATCCGATCATCTTTTGAGGTAAAGCTCTGGGTTTCATGCTTAAATCTTGAATCATAAACAAAAAAAGACAATCCTTGGAGCTCAGGAGAAAGCATGTGACCTATAACTGGCAAAGCAATAATAACTAAATTATTATTGTTTTTCCATTTTTTATACCGCCCATCTCCCATATAAGTTGACTCTGAGCAGCTTACAATTATACCAACCAACATCTTCAGTGCTGCTGACTATATATTGATTGAACCACAGACAAAGTATATAGTCTAACAGCCCTAGAGACTGAGCTAGCCTGTCATGCCCCGTCAGAGTCTGAATCTGCAGGGGAAGATAAGCTGGAACAAGAGCCGACAGAGATCGAAAGGGCGGCTCCGTTGCCCTTGGAGGAAACTGGGGAAAGGCAGAGTCAGTCCGGGCAAGGCTTTTCAGGATTGGAGAGGCTTGCAGACAGGGAGGAGCAGGAGAGACAGAGCTCAGGTGAAGAGCAAGGACCACCATCTCCTGATCCTAGAGCATGGCGAGAAGAGAGAAGGCAAGACCAATGCAGACTGAGCCAACTACAAGGGAGGAGAGTGCCACATCCTCCTTCACAAGGCACACCTGTGGACTGAGATGTAAGGAGGTGCTGGTGGGAAGGGCATTTGTTGGGAACAAGCATTGAATCTGTGGAGAACGCTTGGCGATTACTGTGCTCTGTCTTGTGGGGCTTGTCCAGTTTGTCTGCTTCGCTGAACTTCTTGCTCTGGTTACTGTTTGTGTCAGCCTCTGCTTGCTGCTGCTTTGGCTGCCATTGAAATGGGAGGGGGCCATGGTATTTGGAAGGGGAATCATGATGTGCTGGAGGAAGCTTCTAGACGCTGTTTGACCATCTTACTGCGCATGTGGAGGAAGGGAGTTTCCCGCTAAGGTTAACTGTCCAACATTCCATCCTGGTGATGCCTTTTGAAGTTATCTCCCACCTGACAGTTGGGTGCAATATAATTGGACTATGGACTGGGGTGCCAAGGGGAGGGGATTGAATTATACATGATATTATTCGCTTTCGCGCCTAATTAACCAGATTCAGCTTAGCTTTGCAACTGTTCGTTTATAATTAGTAAAAGTACACTTGATTTCAATCCAAATGGAGTTGAATGGTTTCTTTCCTGATTATTAAAGGAAGTCAATGCTGACAGTTTGGCTAACCTGGCTTACTGGACTGATGGCTCTAGTTTGGCTAACCTGGCTTATTGGACTACTCGCAGCCAAGGTGCATGTGAGAGCTTTTGCTCCAGGACTTATAGAAATGTGGGGATGTTGGGGGCAAAGTTGGAGTAATAAAGAGGAGTTAGATCTGTTCTCTGGCTGTGTTGCTTTCGTGCCACATCCCGGGTCATCACATTAGCCTCTGCCCAATGTTCCTTGTTACAGGTTCTCAGACACTGTTTTGAAGCAGGCTAACAGCAGTAATATTGATAACCACTAGAGCTTCATTGGATACTTGGAGATAGTACTACTATTATTGTACAAATTAGTTTCTGACAAGATCTTGTGTTCCTGAAAAAATTCAGAAGTCAGGCATTGAAGGACAACAGGTGGTTTATGAGTAAAAAAAGTGGGCTAGCATTCTGGATTTGTTTACCAGTTCGGACAGTTCTATAATTTGATTAGCATCAAATTATTGCTTTAATTACCATCACAGCTTTCTCAGCACAGCATGGGCACCCTTTAATTGGAATAGCTAAAATTGTGTGTGTATGTATGGGTGTATAAAAGTTATTCTGTCTAGAATACAGCTGTTTTATGATTGTCTGATAATTGTTTCTGATAACTATACCCTAATTGGAGTTCTGTATATGACTCTGCTACGCATGGTAATGTAATAAAGGCAGCTTATTAAAGCTTACAATTATAGGATTATGAATCAGCAAGGACAATCAGTTGACAGCAATCAATCTGGTAGAATCTGGGATAAACAGTCCAGTGTATACCTTGGAAAAAATCCTCCACATCACTATTTTTTGGGGGGGCTTTATGCTACTGTCCTCACAATCATAACATTTAAAGGTGACAGAGAGCTTGACTAATCAGGAAGCATAGTATATGTATACTTCACAATTGAAGTGACATACGTAATGTACATTTAAAGCAGGGTTGTCGAACTAGTGGCCTGTAGCTGCATGCGTCACACGCAAGCCAGCTCCACAAATGGAGAAAACATTGCAAAATATCATGTGATGGTAACATGACGTGGCAAATTTGACATCCGTGATTTAAAGGAATGTCACTAAGAAAAAGTACTGCAGGCTTGGAAGACAAGCAGAATGCTTATTATATTAATACAAATTAAAAGTACCTAAATAATCTAATCATCCAAAATACTTTTTGATGAAATAATACCTGTTAAATTGCTTTGTCCCCTATCAAATAATAAACATTTTTGTAGCAGCGGAGGAAGATATCCATTTAATAAAAAAAGAAAATATAATTATGCAAAATAGAGACACACTTTAGTCTTCCATTCTGACCGAATGTGAAAAATCAATCTTAGTGAATTCATCTTATTCATTTTTTAAAATCACCACCTAGACATGAGTTTCAATGAAAGGGGAGTGATGGCGAACCTTTTCGGCACCAAGTGCCGAAAAGGGAGTGCATGCGCGTGTGGCACTCCGTGCCGAAAATGGAGCACTTTTCATCGTCTGGGCTGCCACCAAGAAGAGGAGTACTTCTGTTCTCTGGAAATGTACTTCTGGTTACTGCCGTGCATGCGCACACGCTGATCAGCTGGCCGGCGGACATGCTCACACCGGAAAATGGAAGACCAGCTCTTCTGGTTTCCAACACTGCTGCATGTACACAGGCCAGCTGATCATTGCATGCACATGTGTGCCAGAAATCTGGAAGAGGAACAGGCGACGCTGCACGTGCCAGGCGACATCCACATGTCACTTTGGGCACACGTGCCATAGGTTTGCCATCACGGTGATATGAAGTAAAAAGAGACTGCTTTAGGTTTAGGTTGAGGTTTAGGTTTTATTGGACTCATATGCCGCCCTTCTCCCAAAGGACTCAGGGCAGTGTACAATGTAAAAACACATATGACAAAAGTTAAAAAAGATTAAATAGGAAATCCAATAATGTTCAATTGACAATTTAAATCAAATTTAGGATTAAATTAAAATTAACAATTTAAAATTAATAATGTATTTTATTCTATTCAGGCCAGGCTAAAAAAGCCAACTTTTTAGGGCACACCGGAAGGACCGGACGTCGGGAATTATGCGAAGCTCCAGGGGTAGCTCATTCCAAAAGGAAGACACTCCCACAGAAAAGGCTCTCCCCCAACACTGCCTGGCTGACAGCACCCTGAGGAGGCCAACTCTGTGGGATCAGACAGTGGGGGGCTACCGGTGGCAGTAGGCGATCTCGCAAGTACCCTGGGTCTTTAGCAAAACCTTCTGATCAGGATAACATCCCATTAACCGTATGGCAACTCTAGAGCTAAAGTAGTTTCATTCTTTATGTTCCGTTTCTTGTGTTTGGCTCAGGGATTTAATTAAACAGTTTGCAAATTAAAAAAATACACAATTATTGTAAGGTTTATTTTGACATAATGATCTGATTGTTTCATTTTGAAGGTCATGACCTGCAATCGATCAATCGATCAATCAATCTTAAAAAATAAAGAGCTTTTCCCATCAAACCTTACAGAAGAAAACGGAACAATATGAACAATATTAAAAAATGAGTACAACTGTCTATATCAAATGGCCAATATCTGTCAGAACCATTTCTGATTTATTGTATACCAAATATCTATGCCTTCCTATATGCACATAAATACAATTAAATAAGTAATGTGATCAGCATAATTAACTGTAAATGACAGGTCAAGTTAAAAATAGAATGACTCCCTTGAATTGTCTATTTGAATATTAAAAAGTAACTGTGCCCCTTTTGGTCCATGAAGGGGAAAAAATAGTCTGATGAACTCTTCAGAAGTGATGATGTTGCAAAGAAGCAAGATTTTAATTTTAACTTGTTTTTAATTGCAGCAAGACAACATAAACATGAAGGCCTTCCTGCTTTACCTCCAAAGACAGAAATGGCCTATAGCCATGGTTTCTTCAGTGTTAGTTCATAAGATACATTAATCCTTAACCAGAGTTGTATTTCCTCAACATCCAATAGTTAATTTGTTTGTATTTATTTAAGTTTGCTGTTAGACCTTGCTGTTGATGGGATATTCAGGCACTTCTGTCTAGTGTGGGATTCCTAGAATTCTGCTGCAAAGCTTTGATAGATGATTGAGGCAAAATCGTTTCTTGGATTTACAAAGAGACAAGGTATTAGTTTTTCAAAGCTATAAGCCCTGTCTTTAGTCTCGTTACTTCCCTTCTGAGCACAAAAGCTTTCTATCCATCAAACAGGTATATTAGAAGTGACAAACTGTAAACCCTCAATTTAATGGGCCAGTAGCAAGAAGGGTTTCCATTACACTTGAATGTCTATTAAGCAGCAAATGGACTTTTACACATGCATATAATGGCATTATGTAAGCATACAATAGTGAACAAATTTTATCTGTGGCACCAAAAGACTACTAAACTGAAGGACACTAGATCAAGGATACAAAGGGTATATTTGAAACCATGTCTCTATATGAAAGAAGTCATACAGCGACTGATGGAAAATTACATTTAAAAATCTTGGTGTGACGGTCATAACTTCAAATATTTGACTCATGATGTGTTCATGCTTGCATGAAGTCCAAAGCACTTCTTCCAAATCATTTTCGAAGTATGTAGAGTTCAATTTTGTACTATTAGCAGTTCCCTTTGTCCAAATTCTGAGTGAGTTTAAACTTTTTTGAAAAGCTTCTTTCCCATAATAACATTCCTTAAATAACCACTACAAAAGCCTTTCTAGCAAATTTCTAGTATGTAATTAAAGTAACTGCTTTTCTATTAAATAATAATAATAAAACCACTGGCAGACTTTTTCTTTACAAGAGTACATTGTTCAACCACAAAAATTACAAAATAAAACTTTGGCAAACTATAATGATAGGGACACCTAGAAGGAAACATGCTGCATTAAAACTATTCCAAAGCTTTTTTCTTCTTCCAATAGTTACACGTAATTATAAAAGGCCCAATTAAAAAAAAATATTGGAAAACAAACCAAACATTTTACTTAAGGCCGTTTAGGTTTTACTGGCTAGACACAATTTCATCTGCCTTTTGTCCTACTGCTTCCTATGGAATGTGGCCACACCACTACGCAACTGAAGTATTAAAAGGCAGTAAGCATTTTTCAGCAAAGGGCTTCTTCAAATGACCACTGCCATCCATCCAGCAGAAACCTAGCAAATGATAATGAATACAGGAGCTTGTGAGAAGACTGCAACAGCCTGAAAACACGAGATTAAATCAAAGAAAAAATTAGAGCCAATCTAAAAGAATAGAATAAGAAATGCAGTAATTTAAAATTACAGAACGGGGAGATTTATTTATGCGGCATGTTTATACGTCTGCCCATTTACCAAAGAAATACAAATAGTTGAATAGAAAGGTAGAAGAGAAAAAAATTGGAAAAATAAAAATAAGAATATTTATACTAACTGGGGTATTGGAGACAAACTCTTCATATGGCATAGAAATTTAACTTCTGTTATATTTTTATAATGAATATACCAATTTAAAGGAAATTGTGGGTCCTGACAGAAGGTGTTCCAGAATCCAGACCTACAACAATGGACATCTCTGGATATTAATAGCTTCTCTACACCTGGGCTAAAGAATGCATGCGACACAGTAATAGGGTGTGATGATAGACCACAAACCCCTTCTACTGGCTGAAGAAAATAACTTCTAGGAGAAATAAATTAAATCTCCCTTTGCGCTTCCTGTTTTCAAAAGCATCAGAGCAGCTGCTGCCACAAGCAAGTTAAGATGGGGATGTTTGTACCTGAGGCAGATTATAACATCAGATTCCTGACATTCTGCTCTACTGAGCCCGTCTTTACATCTGAAAAAGGCTTTGTAATTAAATTAATTCCCTCAGAGTCAAATCTGGGCAAAAGGTTCTGAGAGAGGCCTTCTTCCTGATCTGGTGGAAACTGACGTGGAATGCCAGTGCCCTGCCATGAAAGCCTGCAGGAAGCAGGCAAGGAAGCTGACCGGTGGCTGCGAGAAGGGACAGACCAGGCTGGATAAGGAGGCTGTGGGAAAGAAATATTTCAAAAGCTCCCTGCTTTAACTGGCCCACCAGATGTCCACCTGGGTGCAAGCGCTTATAGTTTTCAGGATCATGCTTTTTACCCCTGGCTAGTATCAAGGATGCTTTCTGAAACCTGTCTGGATCTTGCTTCTTGAATTTGCCAGAGAAGGGCTGACCATTTGGGTTAAAACTCTTATTTATCATTCGAATAATGGCTTTGACAGAGATTCAGCCCAGTGCGCTGTGAAATGAACAGGAATTAATAAGTGAAGAGCACACAACACAGGAACTCCCCATACATACGCAGGATGGATGTTGCCCCCCAGTTTCCATTATCCCACCTTACCTAAGTATTTACTGCTATGAAGGCTTGAATCCTCTGCTTGTCTTTCTACTCTCCTGCCAATTATCATACGAGTGCCAACAATTATATAAGCAAAGGAGTCCTTGTCTACTGCTCTTTTTCTTGTCCCTGGCTAGGAAATACTAATACAACACACAGAGATACACACACAGAACAAATTATAGTTCCAGGTTCCCAGTGGCATTTTGAAAATAACAGAACCTTCTCCAATCTCTTTTCCTTACAAAAGAATGAAACAAAAAAGGTTGTAGGAAACTAACAAGCAAAGAAGTAAAAACAGAGGATCTAGGAAGTTTGTCACACTTGTCTCACACAATCCCTTGTTCTGCACCGTAGTGAAAGGCTTGCATTTTGGAAGCATTTCTCTCCGGAAAGCATCCTGTCCCATGCAATCGTATCGATTTTCTTCTGTCTTACTTGTCTTATCTGTATTGATCCTTCCATCCTCTTGCTCAGAAAACCAGGAATTAGCATAAGTGAACGATGCGTACCATAAGCATGGTGGAGATCAGAAAGGTTAAATTAAAAATGCTTAGTTGTTTCAAAAATACGCAGGCTGAAGAAACAGGGGTGGCATGTTCATTTTCTTTTGCATTTTCTTAGGAATTTTGTCTGATAAACAAAGCACTGAAATATATGCAGTGAGTTAGCAGTTGGACTTTACACACACACACACACACACACACACACACACACACTATAACAGAGATATGAATTCCTTACACTTTCATAATTAGCACATAATACCAACTATATAATTGTAAGTACCACTGTAAAGATCTTCTCACATAATTTCTCCAGACTGGGACTTCTGTGACATGTGACAACATCAGTGGCATATCTTTCTGAATTTGAACCAATTATTTAATTTTTGTATCAATCTTCTCCAAAAAAACCTCCAGCTATTAAGAGCCTTTTACCTAGGAAGGGACATGAAAAAAAAAAGAGAGAGAAATGGCGTTCACTTTTTGTTTTATTTTTGTTGCCATTGTCACATAAAGAAGATCTAATGAAATCCCCTTTGAGGTGTCTCATAGATCAGATCAAGAGCTATATTTCAACCCAAGCATATTAAGGGTAGCATGACTTATCATCCAGGGTATTTATTGCATGATATATGGTAGCGGAATAATCACACTAAGTACACTGAGAACAGTCGTGTCACCGTCATAAAATATGCCACAACTTCAAATGCTTTGGATTTTCTTTTCTTTTTTTTTAGTAATGAACAGGCCTAGGGTTTAGTTGAACCTTAATGCCACACAAAATGGTGCACCTCAGGTAGAAAATAAGAATTGAAACATTTAATCGGTTTAATTACCACATTTATTAATTTAAAGTTGACTGACTTCTTCACAAAGTTGGCAATCTTTCTTTTATAGAATCCACATTAAACTGGGGAAAAAATAGTTACTTAGCCCCAAAAACTTGCTTACCAAAATAATATTATTATGAACCATGTATCAGAAAAATATCAAAAAATGAGTTGATTAAAAGTAACATGCATCCCCATAGATCCAGTAAAGTGTACCAATTCAATTCCATCTGGCCATTCATTTTTCTTGCAGTAAATGTATTAAAGGTGATAAATCTATTCTTTTCATTACAGTGATGGTTGTACAGTGATATTCATCCCAAGACCTTCAGGAAAGATCATGCTCTTGTGCCACTGCAGGAAATGTAGTTGTTTGAAGTCAAGATGAGAATATCACAGAGTATAAATCTTCCTGTCCACAGTGATCCACTGCTCTCAGGGGACCAATCCCACAGAACAGATAGCTTGTTTCACTTCTTGTTAAACAAAACCATGAGATCAGTCCTCCCAAGTTTTTAGATGGCTCCTCTCTCCATTATTTGACTTACTTCTCTTGACCGTTTCCTGGTTCTTTAATTCAATGTCGGTTTCATACAGGACTATCATATATACAGGCTGTAAAAAAATCTGAATGACCACTACAAGTCAGCAGAGGTACAGAAAAATCTAGCTCTATGTTGCCATCTACTGGTGGTCTGAACTTTACAGCCCCAGTTTGGTACTTCTGCATCATCTAACAATTATGCCCCTGGCTTTGTGTCTTATCTTGGTATTATGTTTTATTCCATCTACCTTTCTGTGCTTTCAGAATCTCTTCATTTATATAGGTAGGAAGGAAAGAAGTATTTTTTTTTTACATTTTACATTGCAATATAAATATTGAAGTTTAATGTTACATTATTAATAAAGTTAATTCTACTAGCGGTCTTTGTGCTAAACCATCACAAAGGTATCTTGAAAGAGAACGGCCTTTATATATGCAACTATTACTAATATTACCCTGAATTTATGCCATTCATTCCAACCTAAGAGATCTTTTTTTTGTCCCTGCTAAGCGAGTCCTGAATGGAACAAAGCTTTTAATGCTCAAAATTCTATTCAGTGACCAAGGTGTCTTTCAGATTTCAAAGGTTAATTTCCATTTCCTATATATATCTATTAAGTGATTGACATTTCAGCTTCCTAAATAATAGCACTTCACGCATTCAAAGTACTGTTCAAAATTTAACTAATCAGCCCATACAATGCGAATAGAAAGCAACAGTGAACTTCTTTTTAAAAACACACATTGTGGGGCAAATGAAAAATAAATGAACTATTCAAGGTCATACAGCAACGAGAAGAGGCCATGTTATTCCTCACAATGAACAACTTTTGCTGGCTTTTGGTTTACTGTATGGAAAGGATTATCTACTTACCATGTTTTCATGAAAACAAGACAGGGTCTTATTTTCTTTTGACCCCTGAAATAAACGCTTAGCCTTATTTTAGGGGCGGTCTTATTATTTTTGAGGTGCAGGAGACCCGTTAACTTTGGCCAGAGAGGGCAGAGTTTCTGTCTCTGCTTCTGGCACACTTTTGCCAGCCCTACTGTTGCTGGACCTGTCACTCTTTTTGCGGATGCCACTAAGATGGTTCCACCACAATAACGTGAAGCCCTTATCCGCGGAGACATAAGCGCGAACCCTAATCCGCGCCATCCGAATCGCTAAAGCAAATGCGACCTTACTGCGCTGACATAAGGGCGGAGGGCAAATCCGCGCCTTCCGAAGCACTCAGCACCCTAAACCTAACCCTAAACCTAACCCTAACCCTAAACCTAACCCTAAACCTAACCCTAACCCTAAAGCAAACCCCTAATCCTAATCCTAACCTTAATTTAAATCGGCTTCCTGCCGCCGTGCTGTTGTTGCGGCGGTGATGACGCGCGGTGATGATGTCGCGGCTTTAGCAACGCCGTTTTATCACCGCTATTTTGACGAGCGCGGTTTTGTCGTGCCACGCACTAAGATAAGGGGCATGGTAGCTAGGGTTTGCGGGAGCGGCCTCCGCGAGACCATTCTGTGTGGATGGCAGGTGCATGTGGGGCACATGGGAGATGTTCCCCCCATTCCTCCCAGGAAATGGCGGGGACTGGCTGCACATGCACTTAAATATTTTCGGCGAGGGTTTATTTTCGGCGGAAGGCTTATTTTAGTGCATGTGTTCAAAAGCCCAATTGGACTTATTATCCAGGGAAATCTTATTTTCGGGGAAATAGGGTAAAACCAATTTCAATAGAAAATAAAGACAAAAGATAGATTTGCAGAAAAGATTTGAAATTGTGGACACTCTATATAAGAACAAGACAAATGAAGCCCTAAGCCAACAACTTGAAGTAACTATGGCCATTCGTGACATAGGTCATGGCATCCTCCAGAGCTGGTTCTATGTTGTTAATAAGCATTCCAAGAAAGCATCAGGCCTACTCTGGAAATAGGATGGCAGGGCAATGGAAAGGGTCTTGACACAAATTTGCGGGTTTACTGCTTAAATCAACAGCTTCCTTATTTGACATTAGTGCTGGCCCTGGATTTAACTGAAATGCTACATGCTACTTCACTGACCGAAATGTGCACAAGATACATTTTGTTTCAAGAGAGACGGGCCAAATGCTATCTAAAGTGGCTGAAAATACAAACTTCCAGGTTGATAGGTAAAGATTGCATTTTTCCATATTTTGGAAACTATTTGTTTCAGCCTATGAAAGGTCACCATTTATCAAAAGCAGGCTAGCTTTGCTTAATATCAATCCCAATTTATCCACATCAATGGAAGAAGCAACCTTTCTTTTATATAATTAGTTATAATAAACTTTAACTCATCTTGGGAGATTTAGGCAGATACATCAGACAGGATTTCAGAGTGGCACAGTGGTTATAATGCAGTATTGCAGGCTACTTCTGCTGACTGCTGGCTGCCTGCAATTTCGAATCTCACCAGGCTCAAGGTTGACTCAGCCTTCCATAATTCCGAGATCAATAAAATAAAGACCCAGAGCGTTGGGGGCAATATGCTGACTCTGTAAACCTCTTACAGAGCAGTGTAAAGCACTGTGAACGGTATAGAAGTCTAAATGCTATTGCTATTGCTATTCCATGGTTGAGTCTATATAATATGTTTAAGGAAGCCAATTAAAGACCTAATCTATGGCCTTTATTCATATTATGCCCTAACCTTGGGTTAATTGATCGTGGGCTAGGGTTTCTGTGAGTTTTATTTTGCCAGCCCAGCCTATTCAGTCTAGATCCAATTTACAGAGTGAACATAGAAAAAAAAATACTTCGGTAACCAAGTTAAACGCCTCAGAGTACTTTCTTCCTGTATTTCTAAAAACAGCACTTCTGCCATGCATCTCTATGAATACACGCAGACTTTAAAATGCTGTGTGGTTGTTTAATAAGTCATACATTTAGCAAACTTGTACAATTAAGAATTGATGAAGAATAAGTAGCATGGGCCGAGAAAGGATGGCCCTGTATGTTTTGACATTTTTAGTCACTTCAAGGAAAAAAGCGTCTTTGCAAGACTGCCCCAGTCACTGAAGAAAGGAGAAACATTCATGGATTGATGCTCTGAAAGCTTGGAATTAGGTTGCAAAATATTCTGGCCTCTCCTACAAGAAAAAAACTTACAGTGAAGAATCTAAATATTTAACAATTCCGGAGGACGAGAAGGAAATAAAAACTTGTTTTTATAGCATTTATTCATTTATTTATTGAATTTATATTTCCGCCTATTCACCCATGGCGACTTAAGGTGGCTTACAGAAAAAAAAACCACATTTAAAACAATAAAAACTAACAAAAAGAATCAAATAAATTAATATAGTACAAAATCACCCTCCACCCCAGCGACAACAGGTCACACAAGCCATTTAATGGGCTCCATCCTGTAGAATACTCTAAAATATTCTAAAGGGCCAGCAACAGTCTATGCTGCGCCCTGATTGGCTGGGACGCAGCATAGCCTGTTGCTAGCCAGCTAACACTCCCTGATTGGCCGAGGTACTGCGTCAGCAGTTGCTGGACAGTACTCGGCTCCTGATTGGTTCTAACAGTTACAAATTCTATATAAATACCTTGGCGCGGTTCCTGTGTGTTTGAATCGCTGTCATCTGTTCTATGTCTACAATAAACTTCTTGACTGTTTGAATCCTGGCTCCTGCATCTTCCATCCGCCCTCAATATACAAAACATCCCACTCTAGGTCCCCCAGGCCCACTGGCAGAACCAGGTTTTCAGCACCTTCCAGAAGAGTATTAATGGAGGCCATTCTAATCTCTGGGGAAATGATGTTCCAGAGAGAGGGAGCCACCATGGAGAAGGCCCTTCTTCTGGGTCCCACCAGGTGTATCTCCCTTGGGGATGGGACCTGCAACATTCCCTGCCTCCCACTCTGATGGGTCAGGTAGATGTGGCCAGCAAGAGTGGCCATCCCTAAGATAACCTTTGAATAATTTGAATGTATTATAGGTACACCCAGGAGATTCAAAGAATTAGCTAGTTTCTTAGAACTTTTATCTGATTCCCTGCTCAAGAGGTGTCCAACTATAACTGAGTTAAACAGACTGTATGGTATCAGTAACTATTATCTGTTGCCCAAGATTTAGGTAATATCCCAAAAGGAAGTGGGGAGAATGTTACAGGTAGATCTTAGCTTACAACCACAGTTGGGACTAGAATTTTGGTCATAACTCTTTTTAGTTGTAGGTTGAGACACCCCTTGTCTAGATACAATTTTATGATCGATTTTATGATGATCGTAAGTGATACACTGTAGTCATTAAGTGAATAACATGGTCATTAAGCAAATCCAATCTTCTAAATCATTTTTTTTTTGGCCAGAAACAGGCAAAAAATACCAGGAACCAGCAGAAACTTTCCAAACAATAGCCCCAGGACCAAGGGATGTTTCAACCGATCATAAATATGAGTGGTTGCCAAATGTCCAAAATACAATCACATGATGGCAGATGGGAACAGTTGTTAACTTCCAAGGGCAGGTGGTTAGTAGCATTTTTAAAGTCTGTCATAACTTTGCACAGACATTTAAAAACCAGTTGTAAGTCAGGGTACAATTAGGGTGCAATTAGCTAACTGTACGGTTAGCAGATTTAAGGAGGAAAATTATTTGAACCAGAAATACATGTTAAATACGTAATATCAGATGCAATCGTGTAAGAATAATTTCTCCAAGTACTGGCAGCCTGTTTTAGATCCTGGTTTCAAGAACATCAACCAGAAACAGGCGTGAAAGCTAGGAGATGATTATTTAGCCACATAAAAAGTTGAAAAGATCAGCAAAGTGGCAAAACAGGGCCAAAGCAACCTGAAATGTCAAGTTAACACTAAAAGAAAAAAATGTAAATGAAGGGAAAGGAAATCGTCCTCAGCCAGAAGGAAATATATCCTGTTTCCCTGAAAATAAGAACTCCCTGAATAATAAGCTCAATCGGGATTTTGAATGCATGCGCTAAGCGGTCCCCCCAAAAATAAGCCCTCCCTGAAAATATTGCAATGCAGCAGCAGCCGTAAGATGACCATGCTTACCGCCTCCTGCACCTGAAAACTAATAAGACCTCCCTGAAAATAAGTCCAAGCACTAATTTCAGGGGTCAAAAGGAAAAGAGCCGAGGTGGCGCAGTGGTTAGGGTGCAGTACTGCAGGCCACTTCAGCTGACTGTTATCTGCAGTTCAGCGCTTCAAATCTCACCGGCTCAAGGTTGACTCAGCCTTCCATCCTTCTGAGATGGGTGAAATGAGGACCCAGACTGTGAGGACGATATGCTGACTTTGTAAACTGCTTAGAGAGGGCTGAAAGCCCTATGAAGCGGTATATAAGTCTAACTGCTATTGCTACTGCTATTGCTATGAGACCCTGTCTTCTTTTGTGGGAAACACAGGTAGTAAATAAACATTGAAGAGAGAGAATGTTATAACTGTGGTAGGTTAGTTTGTCTTAACCTATGCACCTTAAACCGCTCTCCTTAAAATTATTTGCCAGCCTATGATAAAAATAATAACATAATGTTAAAATTCCATCAAGCAATTATGAGAAGCAGTATTAGAATGCATTAATTTTAATTTTGAATATAGCAAATATCAATACATCTAACTCATACAAAGAAAAGCCCTTTGGGGGACCTCTATGTTTTTTTTAAAGTGGGAAGGGGTCCCAAGAGAAAAAAAAAAGAAATACTTGTCTAAACAAACATCCAAAAATTGCCTATTATAGCACTTCTTAAAAAAATCTCTTAGAAGGACAAGAAACGACAGTGTATCTGCAAAAGTGCATGAGAGAGGAATAACACCAAAGAAACACCCAAGCGCAGAAGGAGGATGGTGTAACCCCATTTAGTTCTTCAGCCAGTAGAAAGCTTTACAATTCTGTATGGACCAACAAGTGCAGCATCTTTAACACAAATCCCTATTAATATAAAAAGAACTATTAAGGAACCTTCCTGCATTGGCATCAATCTTTCTGAAGCATAATTTAGTCTTCCTCTACCCCGCCCAGTAGCAAAGTGTCATCTCTTCTCTAGTCATTAGCAGTGGCATAAATAGCTGACAGAATTATAAATGAAGGTACCAATAGTTCACCAGGCACAGCCAATATTTCACCACGCGGCTGAACTTTTCTTTCAAAGCAAAAGGGGAAATGATTTTAATCAGTGCCTACATATTTTTATGATCAACATTGATATTTCTTGTAATCTTTTTATGGTGTTTTTTTTAAAAAACAAGTTTTTAAAAAAGAGCTGTAAAATTCAAGCAATGTTAAAAAATAGTGAAGAGAGATAGATATATTCAGTGAGAATTGCAGCAATTCCTCAGCAGTGAACCACTGATGTGCCGATGCCTTTAGAAATAATGTAGGCGAAGAGGATATTATTTTAGCTTAGCCCATATTACTTACTCAACCTGTTTCTCTGTTCAAGTATTTCTGCTGAAAAAGGAAACATAGAAAGCCTTCAAGAAAATATTCTAAAGGTATAATCAATCACGTTATTTTGGAATTAATATAAAATTATGTTTTTAAGATAATGTTATTACATTTTTTTTCACTAAAAATATTTTTAAAAATTAACAGGAACTAATAATTAAGGTAAGAGGAAGAAAAAGTAAAGAGAAAGAAGAAAGCCAAAAAGTGCAGAAAGAAAGAAAAATATAAAGAAATGACTTCCAATTTTCTTTCACAATAGTTATAGCATACAGCATAAATTTAAATGTACCTCTTATTCGATGGTAACATAATTAGTCTCATTTTTTCTAGCTACTATTTTTTCTAATCATCAAACTCATATTTCATAATTCCCTATTTTTATTGTTTCACGCAAAAAGTCCAAAAGGGATTTCCAATCAGCATTAAAATTAAACCAGAACTTTCTTCTAATCAAGCTTGTCAATTTCACCATCTCAGCCAGCTCCAACAACATGGAACCACCATTCTTCCATTGCAGGTAGCAGATATAATATAAAATGCAATTTCTAGGCAAATGGCATAATTCGCCACAATGATATTCCTTCCATTATAAGAATGGGAGGGAGTAACTGACCACACTCCCCTGCAACTGGTCGGTCAATTAGTGTTTACACTAATCCAAAAGATGCCTGAAAGATGCTTGTAATCCTGTCTTCCTCTTACCTCAATAAAGATATACAAAGCAAACTAGAGACAGGCCAATTGTCATCCCAAGATTTCCAGCAATGATGGGAAAAACTGGTAGAAGTGCTATTGTAATAACATTTCCTGTTAGGGCCCAGGGTATTTGGAGTTCAATCCTAGCAGCCCTGGAGGCAAAAAGAGCTTGCCTTGTCCCATCAGGAGCATCTGTAGGGAGAGGCAAAGGGAGACAAATGACAAAATGTATCTCACAACCTAAACGACTTGTCTTTTATACTTGTATGCAACCTCCAGGTGCTCATACAAGATATGTGTCACAATGCCGCCACATACATTTCATTACTTCTGTATCATTGCAGTTTGTACTGACTAATTGTGATGGAATCTCCAGCTGGACTAGAGGGAGGTGTTAAGAAGGGTGTGAGCTTAGAGCAGTGGTAGTCAACCTGGTCCCTACCGCCCACTAGTGGGCGTTCCAGCTTTCATGGTGGGCGGTAGGGGTTTGCTGTAACTCTGCTTTATAAATTTTATAAAGTTACTTCCCTACTTTATAAATTACCATTGCTGTGGAACCGGTCGGCGGTTAGAAAATTTTACTACTAACAGAGATACAAAAGTGGGCGGTAGATATAAAAAGGTTGACTACCCCTGGTTTAGAGTGTTTGCACTGCAGAAAGCGGGACAGGTCTGACCTCCCCCAGAATGCTTGAAGCTTTATCAGACTGTTCCCAAGGGAATGCAATCAGCCTGGCAAAATTCTTGAAACATAGGTGACTAACAATAAAACTTCTGCTTGAGGCTATCCATGACTGCTTCTCATAGCTTCCGCCTCACACCAATCCATCCCAAAATGAACATTTTTCCAGGGATAAGAAGAAACTGCAGAATATCCTCAGGAGACTGACTGTTGTGGCCCACTGGTGGCCAGTGGATCTGGCAGCAGAGTCGGGCAATGAGGAAGTTGGGGAGGAACATGGGCCAGTCCTGGGGGCTGAGGAAAGCTCAGAGGGCTCTGTGTCAGAGGCAGAGAGGGAGCTAGAGAGCAGTGCGGCAGAAGAACAGCTGGAGCCTGTTCCCACATGCACAGAGCTGCCAAAAGACAAGAACAACTAAAAAAGCAGGGTTGACTTGGGAGTAAAGCCATGCCTTGGAGGTGATTGGCTCCTCCCATAGGAAACAAAAGAGGAGTGAATGGGGAGGGGGCTTTTGCAAGAAACAATTCATTCTTTTGGTCATTTCAAGAGTGGAAAGTTCTGTTTGTCACTATAAGAGACTCTGTGCCAAGTGTTGCCTTGCCCTGCATTTGGAAACTAATTATCTCCGACCGAGATAAGGTTCGTGTTGATAAATATTCCTCTGAAAGACTGTTTGTCAAGCCTTACTGACTGTGAATGAAAGGAATTCACAGTCATGTGAATAAAAGAGGGTTTGCTGGGATCAAGACTCTGTTTCATGCTTTTTAAGGAAGCCTAGGTCAGAACACTGACATCTTCAAACAGGCCACAGGAGCATCCCCTTAAAATATGAAAGAAACAACCCTTCTGAAAAACCCTCTCAATCTAGTAGTATCTGCTGGGACTACAACCTCTAGAAAGATAAGAATGCTGGGTGTTGCAGTCTCCATTGCAGCCTGGAAGGCACCACATTAAAAAAAAAGGCTGATTTAGGATGTTCAAACATCAAACGCATTCAAAAAAATGTAAGAGATTTTCAGAGCAAACTCTCTGATCATCTCCAGAGTCTGAAATCAGACATTTATTAACCCATTTACAGCACTTGGCATGTAGAGCATTTCCTGGTTTCGCTGAAGCTCTGGAGACCTAAATAGGGTGTTGGTACTTACCTGATACGCCTCTTCTCATAGTGGGGGGAGAAGCATCCAGACTGGGTTGACCTTGTCCTCTCATTGATTGGATTGAGTCAGATAAGCTCTTTGGGCTCTAGAGTGCGTGTAAAGATGAAGTGAGGGAAGCTAAGGCTCACAATGAAGAAAGGCTTGCCACAAAGGTAAAAAAATAACAAAAAAAGGAATCTTCCAACATGTTAAAAACAAGAAAAAGGTTAAGGAAATGATTGGTCCATTGCTGGCAGAAAGTGGCCAGAAGGTGACAAGCAGCAAGGGGAAAGCAGAACTATTTAACTCATGTTTGGCATCTGTCTTTACACAAAGGGATAAAACAGTCCAACCTGTCAAAAACAGCACTCCAAAAATCAGATTAGGAACACAAGTTGAGATAGCGAAGAAAATGGTAAGTGAGCACCTGTCTACCCTAGACAAGTTCCAATCACAAGGACCGAATGGATTACACCCCAGGGATCTGAAGGAAGTGGCAGACGAGATCTCCGAACAACTGAACTATATCTTTCAGAGATCCTGGAGCACTGGGGAACTACCAGAGGATTGCTGATGTGGTTCCCATCTTCAGAAAAGGGAGAAAAACAGATCAAAAGCCAAAAGCCAACATGGGTTTGTCAAAAACAGATCATGCCAGACTAATCTTATTGCATTCTTTGATAAAGTGACAAAGCTAGTGGACCAGAGGAATGCCGTCGATATAATTTACTTGGACTTCAGCAAGTCCTGATAAGGTAGACCGCAACCTACTACTAGATAAAGTAGAAGAATGTGTGTTAGACAGCATCACACCAGATAGCTTTGTAACTGGTTGACCAACCGCACTCAACGTGTAGTCCTCAATGGAACTGCCTCTTCATGGAGGGAAATATGTAGTGGAGTACCCCAAGGCTCTGTTTTGGGCCCAGTACTCTTCAACATCTTCATCAGTGATTTGGATGAGGGTGTTAGGTATGTAAGCTAACAGTTGAGTTAGCAATATATAAGCCATGATAGTAGTACTGTTTCTTTAAGTACTGCTGCAAATGTGGTTGGATGCTGTTACCTCAAGCGGCCATAAGATGGAGCCAGAATGACTGTTAGCTCTCTGTTTGTTAAATGCTGATCAGTGGGGGGGGGGGACTCATCAAATTTGCAGATGACCCTCAAGCTGGCAGGAATAGCCAACACTCCAGAATACAGGCTAAAGATACAGAAGGATCTTGATACACTTGAACATTGGGCACTATCTAATAAAATGAAATTCAATGGAGTAAGGTTCTACATTTAGGCAACAAAAACGAAATGCACAGGTACAGTATATCTTGCTCCACAGTAGTAACTGTGAAAGGGATCTTGGTGTCCTAGTGGACAACCATTTAAATATGAGCCAGCAGTGTGCAACACAGTTCTAGGCTGCATAAACAGAGGGATAGAATCAAGATCATGTGAAGTGTTAATACCACTTTATAATGCCTTGGTAAGGCCACACTTGGAATACTGCCTTCAGTTTTGGTCACCACGATCTAGAAAAGATGTGGAGACTCTAGAAAGAGTGCAGAGAAGAGCAACAAAGAGGATTAGGGGACTGGAGGCTAAAACCTATGAAGAACGGTTGCAGGAACTGGGTATGTCTGGTTTAATGAAAAGAAGGACTAGGGGAGACATGATAGCAGTGTTCCAATATGTCAGGGATTGCCACAAAGAAGAGGCAGTCCAATTATTCTCCAAGGCACCTGAGGGTAGAACAAGAAGCAATGGGTGGAAACTAATGAAGGAGAGAAGCAACTTAGAACTGAGAAGAAATTTCCTGACAGTTAGAACTATTAATCAGTGGAACAACTTGCCTCCAGAAGTTGTGAATGCCCCAACACTGGAAGTCTTTAAGAAATTGTTGAATAGCCATTTGTCTGAAATGGTATAGGGTTACCTGCCTAGGCAGGGGGTTGGACTAGAAGACCTCCAAGGTCCCTTCCAACTCTGCTATTGTATTGTACAGTATTGTATCGCATTGTATTTTGCTCTTTGCCTAGTCACCCCCACCCTTGGATGGACCTTCAGGGGTAATCTCTAATCTGATTGGAGGCTATTCTGTCCCTCCAGTGGGGTTGCAGGCTTTAGAAGTGAGGACTTGATTCCTGCCTGTGTCCTCCCAGCTGCAGGGGGCCACCATCTTGGGCCACGCGGGGCCTCTCCTCCCCCTTCTTCCCAAATGGCTCTGCGGGGCAAATACAATAGCCCTACCCTCAGGAATTTGAAAAAACAGCTTGTGCTACTAAGAGCTGCCGCTCTCTCGTGGCCTCCTGCTGTTAACAGCCGATTGCTGAGAGCCTTCTCATACACACCCTTCTTTCTCTTCCTTAAAGGGGAAGTGTTCTTAAAGGGGAAGCTTCAGCAAATATCTGAGCCTAGTTTGTCTGGGCTTCTCCGGCTAGTCAGGCAATCAGAAAAAAGACTGAATAGGGCTTGCATAAATCATAATAGCAAGGTTGCCGGAACACAGGATGACAAAGCCAAAAGGAATCCTCACCTGTAGGGAGGGGTCCCCTTCTGCCACCACGCCAGAGAAACCTGGTAATCTTTCCTCAGGTTCCAGGCGGGCGGATTCTTCCTGCTCCTGGGCTTGTGGCAGCTGCCTCTGCATTTCATACTTGGAGGTAGGCTTGGAGGCGGGGATTGATCCACAGCCTGCCTCTTTAGCCCCCTTGATGGAGATATGCCTCCTTTTGGCCTTTGCTTGCCTCCCCCGCCCTTGGCTAATGCCTCTGCGATGGTCTCTAACCTTTTTAAGGGCTCCTCAGAGCCTCCGATGTTGGGTCTACAGGGCTGAGAGCTCGGCTCCTGCCGGCCTCCTCTGAGCTGCTGGGGGTCGCCATCTTGGACCACGTGGTTTCAAAATGGCCCCCGGCTCAAAATTCAACAAGCTCCTCTTTGCTGGAGCACATGGAAATGGCTTGTGCCTTTGTAGGCTGCCATGTGGCTTCAGCTGCCGCTGGAGGCTCTCTCTCTCGCCTCCCTCTGCCTCCCGCAGCTCTTTCTGAGCCTCTCTGGCTCTCACCTTGTTCTCTGGTGATTGCTGCCAGCACAGGCCCTCCGGGCGTTTTAACAAGCTGCAGTTCGTCGCTCAACCCCTGAGCGGAGCGGGGGAGCGCTCCTGCACCTGCGGCAGGGCTTGCCTCCAGGAGGCTTGTGCCGTCTCCTCCTGCTTGCCCGGGAAAGGTCCTCACTGAGTGACTTCAGTCTCAGTCAGTGGCCAGGGCAGCTTGCGGCAGCCCAGGGGGCTTGTGGCAGTCCAGTCCTTGAATGAGGAGGCTTTCCGCGGTACAGGGAGGAAAAATTCATTGGGTCCAAATATTATTTCCTTTTAATCCTTTGTGATTTGCTGGAGATCCAGAATGGTGCACCGTCCAGTGAGTGGATTGAGTCAATAACTGGGGTCTGCCTGGTAGCCAAGGGACGGAGCCCAAAGAGCTTATCTGACTCAATCCAATCAATGAAAGGACAAGTCAACCCAGTCTGGATACTCCTCCTCCCTCACTATGGAGAACAAACCTACTAACCAGCTCCAATTCAGGGAGACTTAAAAGTTCATTTTGTAATCAAGTTTTTTTGTTTTAAATAAGCTGCTAAAAAACATCTTCTCCAGTGCAAAAAATGCAAGTGACATCTAATCTGATTTACCTATAGGGACATCAGATATTAACACTATTGCTGAATAACACTATTGCTGAAACGAGGCAAGGAAGCCGCACTGAAGGAGGCCAAATGAAACCCGTGCATTCAGCATTTATTTTAATTTCTTGACACTTTCGGAACGACCTGAAAGGGCCTCAACGTACTGCTCTTATTCCGAATATCTATTTCACATCTGGAGAAGAACGTTTGCTTAGTCCTCTGAGGATGGTACATCTGGGAAATGGGTCCTGGGACAGCAAGTACTGAAACAAAAGTCCACTTCCTGAGGTGGCGTAGTGGTTAAATGCAGCACTGCAGGCTACTTCAGCTGACTGCAGTTCTGCAGTTTGGCTGTTCAAATCTCACCGGCTCAGGGTTGACTCAGCCTTCCATCCTTCCGAGGTGGGTAAAATGAGGACCCAGATTGTTGGGGGCAATATGCTGACTCTGTAAACCACTTAGAGAGGGCTGAAAGCCCTATGAAGCGGTATATAAGTCTAACTGCTATTGCTATTTTATGGTTGAAAATTGACAGGCTCGGAGAAGGAACTTGTGCAGCTAACTGATGACAGATATCATCCAGATGCGTCTCACCAGCAGTTGGTCAATTATTTTCATGAGATGTCAGTTTTATTGTTAAGGAAAAGACAAGTCTTAAAAAGCAGCTTAGAGGCAGCCCAGGCAAGCCCATTGCAGGCAGCAACTGTCACAGCAACAACATATACTCAATACATTCAACACATATTCCTTTTTTGAAATACCTGAAGGTTTTCTCACTTCAAATGAGGTGCAGGCTTTGTCCTTCATTACTAACACTACATACTTCATAGAGAAAAATAAAGGGGCTCTGCGAAGGCTTACAATTTCCAGGAAATGTACAGGGATTGCCTCATAGCAATGCCTAAAGAATCTAATCAGCCTGCCTCCACCATGTTGAGGAAATCTCAGTGCAGTAAATCTGAATTAATTCAGCTTAATCTTTCATTTAAAGTTCCAAGAGCTCCCTCTTGTGGAGGCAAGTTCAGAATGGGTCACCTGCAAGGATGCCCACCTCCTTATTAATACATGCAGAAAAATAATTAACATTCTTTTTCACGCATCGCTTCTGATTTTACATTTTCACTTCTTCCCGACATGGGAGTACAAATTCCTGAACTTCTCCCACACCCCCTGCCCAAGTTGTATTTTTACAACTCCACAAGTGTGAACGAATGACAGGGAGAAGTCGGGGGAAATAATTTGCAATTGTTTTTCTTCTGTATGATTTCTCTTCCTGGACAACCAAGAACTTCCTCAACTGTTTCCCATCAAATGCAGCATGGTGAAGTCATCTTTCTTGTATGCTCAGTCTGATGTTCTACCTCTCAGTAGAAAACAGAGTAAATCTGTGCGTGTTTGTGTGTATGGTGTGTGTGTGAGAGAGAGAGACAGACAAACAGACAGACAGAGACACAGGGAGGGAGGGAGAGGGAGGGAGGGAGAAAGGGAGAGGGGGGTGAGAGAGAGAAGAAGAAATATGTTAGACAAGAGAAATAAACTGAAAAGCTTCCCTGGACCTTTGCTGCCTATCTTTGTCTCAAACAGGTTCAATGCACAATTTCCAGGGGATAATGGCCTATTTACTCAGAGATGTCTGAAGGGAGCATCATTTGGCACAAAGGAAAATGAAAACTGAAAGGCTAGCAGCGGTAGCCGGAGGTAACATATTGACTAATGCCATGGATTTTGAAGCTGCAGGTGCTCATTAGCCCGCACAACTGTTCCTAGCAAAAGCAATGCCAGATTTGCAGAAGCAGGTGTGCGCGTATTTCAGCGGAAACTACCATAATTACCCACGCAATATGAGAGAACGGGAAAAAAATTCCTGGGAAAACATTTCTTGAAACTGTCAGGGGGGCATATGGTGAAAGAAAGCAGACTCTAAACCAGACTCTAAATCAGAATCTCAAGGAATGCAAAATTATATTTACCTCATTCGCATGTTTAGAATAGTATGCAGAAACACTAGAATATCCAGATTGGTAAAAGGCATTTACCATGTTGCTAATGGATTACTAAATCATTATGTATCATTTATACCCATTTTAGAAGAATTCGAATCGCGGAATGTAAATATTGACTCTGGTGCATCTTTTACCATTCTGAAATAATATTCTCCTTTGACATGGCAAACTGGTACTATTCACTTATATCTTCATCTAAGAATGTATTGATCTGGTCAATCAGCAGAATTGAGAAAGCAAGCTCAATCCATAGATTATGCTGTGCGGATGTCACCACTCCCATTACATTTGTTGGGGCATTATCCCGATAAGAGTACAACTTAAAAGAAAGTCAACTTTCACTCCAACTTAGAATAGAAGTGTCAAAGCCTCAAAATAACTGTTTTACAGTACTTGAATCAAATCAATGAATACATTCGCAATTTGTTTCAAGCTTAACATTTAAGGAAATGAGAATTAATATGGATGAATGAACAAGTATGGAAATGCAGACCTCGGGCAAACAAGCAATTCTATCAAGTACTCTATACCAGTGATAGTGAACCTTTTTCTTAAGGCATGCTAAAATTGCATGCACATGAGCGTGCCCACATCACTTCACTTATCCCTGCCCACCTGTGCATGCACACACAACCCCTCCATGTACGCGGGCACGGCCCCTTCCCAGGGGTTTTCCTGAAGCCTGGGGAGGGTGAAAACAGCCTCGCCCAGCCCCCCAGAAGCTGGAAATGTATCGTTTCTGAACTTCTAGTTGGCCCATTGGGCCCTTTTTCCCCTCCCCAGGCTTCAGGAAAGTCTCTGGAGGCTGGGGAGGGTGAAAAATGGCCCCACTGGGCCTACTGAAAGTTCAGAAATGATCCATTCTGGCTTCCGGAGGGCCTCCAGGGGGCCATTGGAGATTGTTTTCACCCTCCCCAGGCTTCAGGAAAGCCTCCAGAGGCTGGGGAGGGCGAAAAACAGGCCCAACAGGCCAACAGGAAATTCATTCCCAAATGGCCTCTAACGGCCCTCCGGAAGGGTGAAGAGGCACATAGGCAAGAAATGAGAATGTTTGAGGAAACGGACAATAAATTAGCTGAATATTTGATAATAAATTGACTAAATCACTGGATATTAAATTGACAACTTTTGAAAAAGGATGGGTGGGATAAAAGATTTGTAAACATGAAAGAGGAAATGAATTAAGAAGTCAAGAATATGGATTTGGTTTGGATAAATCAGTAGGTACCTTTGAAAAATAGGAGGCTTTTGGAATTAGAAAGACACGACCTGAGATTTGGGTAACATGGGTGTCTGCGGCATGACAAAGCCAAGGTTAATGTGGATCTTAAAAATTATGTCAGCCATAAAAATAAAAATTAATAAAATTATTGTGTGGTTTTTTATGTTAGACATGCCCTATTGAAAATAAGGAATAGATAATCAAAGTTGCACATAAAAACATCTTTGTAGCTCTTTGCACAAGAAGTATTTTACAGATGAGAAATAAGTGGCAAACAAAAAGGGCTAAATTATTGTGAGATACTAGAATTTTGTCAAGGAGAAATAAAATAAAATCAAGAGAAGAATTGGTGGCTGAGGGACATAGGTACAGTGAGGGACAGTTGAGATGGTTTTCTTAGAAACATTTATTATAAAGATTTAAAACAGACATACCGAGTTTGAAACTTTGTAAGAATGAGAAGGAGTGAAAGAATATACAATAAAGTGGAATAAAAATTAAGTTATATTAACATGGAACAATGGGAAAATATGTGGTTGAAAGAACTGAAACTCATATTTCCAAAGAAAATGTTTGTAAAAAAAAATTATCGTTGCTATGTCACCAGAAAAATTGTCTTGAATGTATAAAGGCACTTCAAATTCATGTTGGAAGTAAGAAGGAACTGACACTTTATCATGCTTCATGGATGTGTCAAAAAAGCTAGAAAATTTTGAATTTAAATTTGAACACTGATTGAAAGGATTTTAAAGACTAATATACCAGTGAGAACAAAGGTCTTTCCTCTGAGATTGATGGACAAACAGCTGGGGGAAGAAAATATTCTAATTTTATTTTTGAATAACAAACTGCAGCAAGATTATTGTATGCAAAAGATGGAAAGATTTGGCAATCTCTACAGTGAAAGAATGGTTGGAGATGATGAAGTTTGCTGAGATGGCCAAAATGACTTCTTTTATAAAAGAAAAGACAATATTCCTTATTGGGAAACCTCTTATGGACCTCCCAAAGGTGCTTTTTCAAGTGGCAACTGGGCTTTTTGTTTTTTCTTGAAGTAGTTTCTCTTCTCATCCAAGAAGCTTCTTCAGTTCTCTTCTTGGATGAAGCTTCTTGAATGAGAAGCAAAAGGTCTTCAAGGGAAAAATAAGAAAGTGCAGTTGCCTCTTGAAAAAAAGCATCTTTGGATCAACCATGACCTGGATGACTGAGAATCTCCATAGACTCTTATGGACCTTTTCCAGAAAACAAAAAAATAATGAACTTATGATTTATGGTTTGTATTATTAGGTTATATATAAAAAAGAGGTATACTGTAATTTTAGAAAAAGAGGTAAATTTGTAATTGCACTTTAACGTCTGTAAAAAAAGATCAGAAGTCATGTCTTTGTGTCTTTTTTCCTTTTCTACTACGTTTCCCAGAAAATAAGACAGGCTTAGGCTTAGCGCTTGGCCTTATTTTTGGGGAGGTCTTATTATTTTTGAGGTGCAGGAGGCAGAAAACATGGTCGCCTCATGGCTGCTGCTATGTTGCAATATTTTCAGGGAGGGCATATTTTGGGGGAGGGCTTATTTTAGAGTATTGTGCTGAAAGCCCAATTAGACTTATTATCTGAGGAGGTCTTATTTTCAGGGAAATAGGGTACTTTTTATTTTTCTTTCCTTTCTTGCACTTTTAGCTTTCTTTTTTCTTCCTTACTTTAGTTTTTATTTGCTTTTATCTTCCTTTTTAAAACTTTTAATAAAATTTAATAAAACCATTTAACTTTTTTCAAAAAAAGAAAAGCTATAAGCAACGTCGTTTTATTTTAAAATTAGGTTCTATCTTAATGAGCAAGAATGAACCAACCTTTCATGAGGAATTATTCCTTGTGGACAGATTCTTTTTTTTTTAATATAAATTTTTATTTTTATTACATAAACACTAAATAAAACAACACAATAAAAATAACAAAAAAAACACCATCATCACATACAGCATGTCATTTGGTTACAGGTGTTTTAACATCCATATTCTCAAATAACATTTACCATTTCAGATTTTTCAGCTAGTATAACTAAATACCTCATTTTCATTGTACAGTATATGTTCAATTACAATTAGTATTATTATTTTTTCCAATAAATCATAATTCCCTTACATTCTTGATTGTCTATTTGATAACAGTATACCTTTATATAATCCCCATGTGATAGAATTTTTTTTTTGCCAACCATTTATATTTGTATATCACTATTTTCAATTATGCATAATTCCACCAATCAACTATCAGGTATGTTCATTATTATCCTTGTACATCATACATTCAAACATAAATCTTATTCCTTCATTTTTCAACAAAATATTCTAAATAGTCGCTACATATATATACCAATTTTCAATTATTCCCTTATTAAAATTATTTATCAACAACAAGATATCATTGTAATATGTCCTTAACATTATACATTATATCACCAATCCTCTATCAAGTTTACATAAAATCATTATTATCCTTATCCTTTTTAAAACAAAAAAAATTATAAAGTATTCAATTCATAGGTATATCAGTTTTTCATTGTATCGTTGTTAATTTATTTCACAGCATGATTGTGTTATTATTTAACTCCTTCAATTAAAGCATGAGTAAAACATTTTTCATTTCCAAGTTTTTTCCCCCAGCCACTGATAAAACAAGTCCCATATCTTATAAAATTGCTCGGTGAACAGATTCTTAATCCTCAAAGTTCAAGAGCTTGGATTCAGATAAAAAGAACAACTCTTGGGCAAAACTACAACAAACATATCCCCAAATCCCATTTCAGTAGACCAAATAATCCTGACCCACCAGCACCTTTCATACAGCGGTGCGGTTTTCATCACAGAATGATCTGGCAAAGAACCCCAAACTCTACCAATACATTTCTTCCAAAAGTATCTTAGAAGTACTTCCGCCATGTTCAAAAAGATTGGAAACAAAACTGAAAAACAGACTGTACATAATTTAAACAAATGATGAATTTCCAGGGCTTTTTACAGAGAACCTGATGGGATGAGATCGAAATCCCAATACACAATGCACATTGCTACCAGAAGGACACCTTGGAAGTGACCTAAGCTCCATAGATATTTCATTTCTAGCATTTTCCCCCTTCAGTTCTCTGCACTGCATCATCGTGCAGACTGCCCTGCTTCTGATCTATTGCTGAGAGAGTCCTAAAATGTCCTTCATTCTCTAATTTAATGCAAATCCCCAGTTTGTAGCATTTCTGTTGCTTGGGGATGATTAAACACCTGGATCTATGAACTAGAGCTGTTTCCAGCCATTCGTCTTTTAGAAATGCAGCCCTATGTTGCAAGACAATACACAACCATTCTTTTTGTAATGCCTCCCTTACTTTTACAGGGGAATTCAGAAAAAAACACTGTTTTGTAAGGAGCTAAAACCAAAATATATTTAAGTTAGAAAATATTCAGAAAACAATCACGGGGAATTAATGTTTAATGCAAAATTCATATTGTGGAAGTAAGCCCCAATGAATATAATGGGATTATCGTGTGTGGTTTAGAATTTGGTAAGTAAATAATTCTAGACTAATAGTATATGCTTTTGGATTTAGAAATTATAATCAGAACTAGGGGTGACCATGGGATAGGGTAAAATGGCAAAATTACTTTTTAAATATACATTTAGAATTATTTATATGAACAGTATCTAGGAAAGGAACAACATCAAAATATTGTACATCATGGAAGAATACAGGACCTGAAGAGGATAAAGAAAATTAAAATATATGCTTAATACACATTTATCATTTAATTTATTACTATTTAAGGTCAGAACCAAGCATAAAAATATAAATGCCACCATGTAATTTTTCCTCTGAAAGTTGCACAGTTCTTAGTGGATGATCCAAGAAGTAGGGAAAACAGGATTTGATTTAAATTGAACTTATTGCAATTCAATTCTTACTAAGTAGTTCCATGGAGCTAGATAGGAGATCACAACAATGGCACTTTGCCAGACCTGAAAGAGAATATATGGTATATAGAATCTTCCTTGGACAATTGGTGATTTCTTTTTCCCCATTTGCTCTTCTGGCTTGATTTATTTCAAATGCTAGCATTATCAAAATTTAAATTCCACCTAGATCACTATTTTCATGCCTTACAACTTTCTTACAAAGTTCACTTTCTTATAAAGTTACAAAATTCACTCTCACGAAAGCGATTCTCGCTGCTTCGTATCACCAAGGACGAACACTAAAATAACTTCAATTATGTTTATAAACAACCTTTTCCACTAAAAAGAGGGTGAGTTTGAATATATTGATAAAGGTTTTGACATCAGCTACGCAGGGAAAAAAGCTCTGTTTCTTAGGGTCAAAAAACTCACAACAAGGAATAATACAATGATCATTTTTCCATTGAGGGGAAAACCCTTCAAATCCAATAAAGAACTTAATTCAGCCACTTATTACCCTCTGCCAGAAAACCTAGATCAGTACAAGCATGTGAATGTTGAGGGAACAGAAAATAAAAACATTTGGCCTTTAAAGCTTAAAGAAACGTTGAAGACAGGTTAAAAGCAAAGGTCATATTACAGCTATCAACCATTTTTATGCCATAGTTATAAAAAAGGGATGCCCACAGAGTCTGTGCTTTGTAAAACCAGCACACATTTTAACAAAGTGAGAGATATAAGCAAAAGAACATATAAGCTTTTGTCAATTCTGCTGGCAACACAAATGTTGTGCTTGATAGATGCAGGCTTACTTTGCATTAATTTTAAAATACAGTTTGTGTTCATTCATTAATTTCATTAAATAACAATTGTCAACAAAGAGGACCTAGACACTCACATAACCGAACCTGATTTTGAAACTATTTTTATGATGATCATTAATCAAATCACACAGTTGAAAATCCATTAAGGATATCTATTTTCCTGCTGGAAACCGTCCCCCCCAAAAATCAAAGATGGGAACATAACATTGCAAATTGTTGTCATATGATGGTGGGACTTTGAAGTATTTATAAATACAAGCTGGTTTTCCAAGCACTTGAAATGTAATCATGTAAGCAGGGGAGATGGTGCAACGTTTTATGAAGGCTGGAAGCCCTTTCCAAGATTTTCATAACTTCAAATGGTCATTAAATAATTGGTCATAACCCAAGAACAATTTGTCAAGCTTTGTTATCTGTATCATTTATAGTTCCTTTAAAGCCTTGTTGTTAAGCCGTGGTCAACAAAAGTCCATTAAGGCACCCAATCTATTGGGAACCAAGGACTGGTTCTGTGGATTTTTCCATGGACTGGAGGGGGTGTGGTTTTGCATGCTGCATGCATCCCATGGATGGGACTTCACTTGTTTGCATGGCTGGGTTTCTGGCATGCCGCAGACCAGTGCCGGTCCATGAACTGGAGGTTGGGGATCCCTGTATTAAGGATTACCAGAAATAATCACAATCCATTTGAATCTTGATCAAACAAATTCAATATTCCTTCCTTTTAACAAGGCTGATATTTAATTCAAGATTTTCAATGCTAATAGTATATTGTTCCATTATGTGTAAGTCAAATTTAAGTGGTCTTCTCTTACATTGTAATCTTTAATTTGTTCTGCTTCCCGCTAATGTCCAACGTTCAAATTCTTATCCCATCATGTTTTATTTTATGAATTCAAACAGCAGTGTTTTCTCATGTGAAGAATTCTTATGATTAATTTCAAAAACTTATTTTGACTCCATCTGGACCCTTAGTTCGTTCATAACTTTCCAAAATCAGCATTCTAAGCACCCTTCTTCTGTTTATTTTTTAAAAAATCTGTCCTTAAACTTACATTTAAAACTTTTTTCAATATGGACTAAAAGGAAATTCACCTGATGTGTATTGTAAAAAAAACAAAAAGCCTATCTGTGTGGTCATTAAGAATCAACACAATCTTGATGGCGAATATTCAAATCAAATCATCAAATCAAATTTTGTTTTCTCCTTTTTACACAAAGCTTCTTCAAATAATTACAGGTAATCCTTGATTTACAATAACAATTGCGACCTGAAATCCATTCATAAGTCCTTGTAATCATAAACTGAGGCGCCAACATGACTGGATTCAGTTTTCTGATATTTTTGTGGTAGTTGTTGAGAGAATTGCTGGCATCCTTAAACTTAGGTTCACTACTAATTTATTCCCAGTATAGACACAATATAGAAACTGTGTTAAAGCTGGACAAATGCTTTAAGAGACTTTTTGCAGTAGAGTAGCAAGGATTATGGCTTATTAGCCTAAAGATAATAAATGGGCAGATATGAAGATATTTATATAAAGTGGTTGGTTGATTGATTGATTCACTGATTATGTGCCATCAAGTCACTTTCAACTCCAAGTGACCACATAGATGGATTTTCTCCATGACTGAAATGGTTATGCATTTTAAATTATGAATTATATTTACACGTGTTCTTTGATTTTAAAAAACAACAACCTTCAGCCCTCATTTCAATGACACTTCCAAATAGGCAGCCTAACAAAATAGGCAACCTGCTATTTTTCTAAAAGTTTCTATTTTGTAAATCTTCATGGTGGCTTAAAACTGTAGCCTGTACATTTATAGAAAATTGTACAGATGGGAGCTGCAGTTCCTGGACCATTTGATTAGCAGGTTACAAAGCTGAACAACATACCAGACTCACTTCCCTTCCTTTCTCCCCCCCCCCCCCCCTGAACACCCTGGAGTGAATATAGCCAGATACCATCTACAGCTTCCTGTTGTTTCAAGAATCAATTCAGAGTCAACATACCTCAGTTAAGAGGCTACAGGAGCCAAATACTATTTGTTCATGGAGGTAAAAATCTGGATGTTACCAGATTGACTTTTAAAGACCCATGACCATTAAGAAACACATCAGGGGGTCGAAGATTTCAGTGTTATTCATTCAGACCTTATTTTCATGGAAGCAGCAACTTGCTTCAAAATAGGCCAGGCAGGTAGGTATATAGCACACTGCTTGCGTTAAAAAACACATTTCCCAACTCAGAAATTGCAGCATACATATAGTGTAATGCTTACCAAGATCATTAGAAGGACAAAAATAATAACTAAATTGTCTGCATGACAATTCACTACTAATTTCACTGCAGTCTTTTTCTTCCTTGTACTAAACTAAAATTAGACTAGACTGAAAAGTGGATTTTTAAATGAGTATGTGCAAAAATGAAAGCATCATTTTAAAGAACAAGGTCAGGAAACTCAACATCAAAAATATGTATTCTTTAGTATAATCCCATTGCTCTTTAGTATAAAAACAATGTCATGAAAGGCTCTAAGATGTTTCTTATATATTTCAAGAGGAAGAGACTGAAGTTCTTGTTCTATACTCTGAAAATTAGAAAACTCAATACTGGTTCATAGATTCTTGTACTACAGTTCTAATTGCAAACATTAGGTTTTAATGAAACATTGTGTTACGTGTAGGTGTACAACATTCTGAATATTCTGATGAAATTTCCATTTTCAGCCTGAAAGTGTCCTGAAAGCACAGTAACTCTGTAGGCTTATGTTGTAAATCTGTATAAGAACTTCCATTAGATTCCAATGTAGGTGTTAATTCCACTTTATAATACCTTGGTAAGATCACATTTGGAATATTGCATGCAGTTTTGATTGCCACAATATAAAAAAGATGTTGAGACTCTAGAACAGGGTGTCAAATTCAAAGTCCGTGGGCTGTATCCAGCCCATGGGTGTTTAAATATGGCCTGCAGGACCAGCCTGGAAATAATAAAGGACTAGCCCATGGTGCCTCTGCTGGCCAAAATGGGCTGCGGGGGGGATGCATGGGATGTTTTCAGCCCCACGGCCTCCTGTAGCAGTTTGATAGCCAAAAACAGGTCATGGGGGGATATTTTTTGGCCTGTTTTCAGCCCCCATGTCCTTCTATAGCAGTTTGGCAGCCAGAACTGGGCCATAAGGTGACCATTTTGGCACCCACAGCCTCCTACAGCAGTCTGGCGTCTGAAAATGTACTATGAAGAATTGTTTTCAGCCAGTTTTCAGCCCCCACAGCCTCCTACAATATGAAAACTGGGAGGATCAGCTAAAATATTCTACATAGAATTAGTCAATATTTCAAAGGACAGATTCAACAGAGAAAAGGGAAAACTGAGTTGATATTGTCCAAGCAATAACAAAGAGTGTACAATTTTGTTATTTGAGGATGGAGAAATGCCATAAATAAGGCATATGGAATAATACATGAAGAAGACGAAAAAGGAGATATGGATGAATTAAAGAGAAATGAATTGTTTTGTTTAAAAGTATTTTAAGGTTCTAAATGTTACTTTATCTTTCAACCCAATAAGTACAAATATAATACCCTGGATGTTGTTTAGGTTGTCTTAACTCACATTAGGCTTTTGAACATCTCTGTTCTGACAATATTATACACATATTTAGATCTGCTCCTCTACAAAAGAGTCAAGCCCCATAGCAGCTGGGGACTCTGCATGACTTTAATCTCTACATTATGGAATTGAGACTATTTGTGACAGAAACTAAATCTCCCTTTGTCTGGAATAGCTGTTTTGAATGCAAAGGGGAAAAAATGCATCTCGAGCCTGTGTCAAATGTCCACTATGGAAATGCCCACCCTGACCATGCCCACAATGACCACGCCCACCCTGGCCCTCCAAGGTCAAACCCAACCCTGATTGTAGTGCTCAATGAAATCTAGTTTGACACCCCTGCTCTAGAAAAAGAACAGAGAAGAGCAGCCAAGATGATTAGGGGGCTAGAAGCTAAAACATAAAAAACAGTTTCAGGAATTGGGTATGTCTAGTTTAATGAAAAGAAGGACTAGGGATGACATGATAGCGGTGTTCCAATATCTAAGGGGCTGCCACAACCCATTATCCAAAGTACCTGAAGGCAGGACAAAAAGCACTGCAGGGAAACTAATCTAGAACAAAGGAGAAATTTCCTGACAGAACAATTAATCAGTGGAACAACTTGCATCCAGAAAGTGCGGGTGCTTCAACACTAGAGGTTTTTAAGAAGAGATTGGACAACCATTTGAAATATGGTATAAGGTTGCTTACTTGAGCAGGGGGTTGGATTAGAAGATTTCCAAAGTCCCTTCAAATTATGTTATAATTCTTAATGATACAGAAAGTAAGTAGGAAGTGATCACAATTGGGCTGCAAGAATCAAGCAATAAAGGGCAGCAGAAACACACAGATTAAATGAAATGGCAGTATGTGGCTATGTATTAAATTTTGGTATATTTTATGATGAAGGATGTTTAAATAATTATAGTCAAATATAAATGGAGGTACAAGGGTAGCATGTATAAATATTTGAGTTAAAATACTTGAGTTAATATGAATTATGTTTGATGACTGTGGAAGAGATGCACGAAAACCTTTTGTAACCAACTGATACACTTTCTACAGTATGTAAGGAAGGAAGATTTTATGTGTTGTGTCTGTTTTGGGGGGGGGGGGGAAAGCTGTCCCGCTCCCTAAAAAAAAAGATGATGCACTTTGGTAGATATTTTGAAAATAGCAATAGCAATAGCAGTTAGACTTATATACCGCTTCATAGGGCTTTCAGCCCTCTCTAAGTGGTTTACAGAGTCAGCATATTGCCCCCAACAACAATCTGGGTCCTCATTTTACCCACCTCGGAAGGATGGAAGGCTGAGTCAACCCTGAGCCGGTGAGATTTGAACAGCCGAACTGCAGAAACGCAGTCAGCTGAAGTAGCCTGCAGTGCTGCATTTAACCAGTGCGTAAGTAAGTTACCTATAATGACATGGACAGCCCTTAGGATTTTCATGAATGGTCTAAATATATGTCTAAAGTGTTTTTGATCAACTCTTTAATGAAATACTAAAAGAACTATACTTTTCTATTCTTAGGTAATTCTTTACTATAGAAATATAGATGGTCCTCATCTTACAACCACAATTGATCCCAAACCGGGAGGATTTCACTCTTACCGAAACTGCTTCAATTTGTGTAGCTTCACATTCACTGAACTCTTGTATCTCCTTGCTCTAGCATTCACAACCACAAACTTCTTTCTGACTTTATTCCCTGCCTAAGAATTTAAAGCCCTAGTCTCTGTTTTAAAAGGCTCTATTTGTCACCACTTTTACGGCATTGAAATATGTCCCCCTTTGTAGCCATTTCCCAATCTTTTTGCAAAATGTTTCATATACTATCAGGGAAATCTTTCGAAATACCGAAAATGCCACTCCAGTTTGTGCATATCCCCTTTACGGTCATCTTTTGTTTTTATCTATATTGGGTTTTCTTGTTCTTTCGCTTAGAGGAAATTATATTTTAACAAGAAACAGAGACATCAAATAGCTCCCACCCTCTTCTTGGTTGGTACAATACAGGATAGCCAAATGATGTTTTCAGGCTGGGCTCATCAATTTGATTCATGTAATGGCTGGAGTCTTCCCAAAGCATTACAATCCTTGCTCATGCACAATTTTGCATAACCATTTCCAGTTATTGTAGCATCTGTCTCCTTTATTATACATACAATTATTATTTTTAATAGAAAAGGGAAAATCTTCCAGCACAAAGCTCCTGACATGAAAATAACATTTATTCTTTGAAGGATAAATATTGGGAAGCAACGCCTCTTTTATATCTGGGGAAATGAGGGTCTTGAAGAATTTACCAATTATTTCCATGTGAATCAAGGCAAAGCTACTCTGGACAAAAGAATCACATAGTGTTACATGAATCTGCACACTCACCCAAATACCCATCATTCTGAAGACAAATGTTTCTGTGCAGAAGTATGCACTCTTTATAATTTAAAAAAAAATTGTGGGTCATTTAAAAAGAATACTGAAACTTCAGAAACATTCTTAAAATTTAGCAAGAGGAATTGTTATGGATTAAAAAGTTTAATGTAGCCAGGTAGCATTGCCAGGAAAATAGTCCTGCTTAAGACTTTAACAGCTGCCATTAGTTAGAAAGAACAGTAGTCTGACATAATTAATACTTATTTTGCTACAGCATAATATTCTGCGACAATCATTTGAAATAGCAAAAATCAATTTCTTGTAAGAGCTAGAAGTGCAATAAAAAACATCAAGGGAACTTCATAGTCTCACATGACTATAATGCTCCTATACTGAACCTGGCCCATTCCCAAGTGCAGCTGTGATGTTCTTTTGTGACGGGAAGTGGTTGAACCAAGAAAAACTGGAAATGTACACCAAGAGTATAGCAATAGCAATATTACTTAGGCTTATATACTGCTTCATAGCGCCTTCACAGTCCTCTCTAAGCGGTTTACAGAATCAGCATATTGTCCCCTCATTTTACCGACCTCGGAAGGATGAAGGATGAGTCAACCTTGAATCGGTCAGGATTGAACTCCTGGCAGTGTAAGCAGAGCTAGCCTGCAAGACTGCATTCTAATCACTGCACCACCACAGCTCAAGTTCCCAGTTCAAGTGTAAGTTCCCCACAGGGTCATCCAAGATGAAAGTCATCCCAGCTACCCAGTGAAAGCAAGCAGTCATTTGTATTGGGCAGCAGTAATATAGGAAGATACTGGAAATGGAAGATCACTTTAGAGACAACAGCCAATGCATAAATTTATGCTGCACAGGAGAAGGCAAAGGTTAAACATTTTTTATACTTTTACAAGGAAAACTATGAGTAGATAATATGCAATGATTGACAATACAGTGAAAAATAATGGGCCCCTATAGGTTGAACATATATATTAAGGGAAGTTGGATTAGAAAACGTTGAGCATGGTTTTAAGGCTGGAGGAAAAAACATCAATAACCTGTCCTATTCAGCTGACACTACCCTGATGAAAATGAAAATAACCTGAAAACCCTAGTAATGAAAGGAACAGTGAAAAAGAAGCTATGATTAAAGGTAAAGGAGGCTAGATTAATGATAACAAATATAACACCCAGTCTTAGAACTGGCAATGAGGACACTGAGATGATAGATATCTTCTGCTTTTTTTGACTGACTACTCACAGAAAAGGAACCAGCAGTAATGAAATATGCTACAGACTAGCGTTTCATAGAGCTGTAATGAAGGCCTTGGAAAAGATGTCTATAAAGATCAGAATCATGTAGACAATGGTTTTCCATGTGACATTCTATGAAGGCAAAAATTGAATGTTGAAAAAGTAGAATATAAAGTGTGTTGATGCTTTTGACCTTTGATATCAGAGAAGACTCTTGAGAATACCATAAACAACAAATGAATAAATCATTGATCAAGCTAATCCAGAGTTCTCCCTCAAGCACAATAGATTAGACTCAAATTATCAGATTTGTACTCATTATGCAAAGAACCAATTTCTTTGAAAAATTTAAAATGCTGGAGAAAGTGAACAGAATAGTGGTGTTCTTGTGTGAAATCCAAAACACCTCTTCTGAACCTTTTCAAAATGTGCAAAACAGTAGTTTTGTACATTTACCATTTAAAGAGGTCCAACTATCTGAGATGGGAAAGCCCATATCATTTCTAGACCAGATGCTATCCAGAATGTTGAGGCTACTCTTCCTAGAAATCAATTCAATTCAGCTGGGAATTATAGAAGTTCTTATCCTTACCCATCTAGAAGTATAGGCAAACCTATTCTACAGAGAATAGAGAAAAGTTCACCGCACATATATGTGCTAGTCACTCCCGACTCTAGGGGGTGGTGCTCATCTCTGTTTCAAAGCCAAAGAGACCGTGCTGTCCAAAGAAGTCGCCTTCTACATCTACGTGGTCATGTGGTCAGCATGACTAAATGCCAAAGGCGCACGGAATGCTGTTATCTTCCCACCAAAGTGGTCCCTATTTTTCTACTTTCATTTTTAAGTGCTTTCGAACTGCTAGGTTGGCAGACGTTGGGACAAGTAATGGGAGCTCACTTTGTTACTCAGCACTAGGGATTTGAACCACTGAACTGTCAACCTTTCTGATCAACAAGCTCAGTGTCTTAGCCACTAAGCCACCACATCCCTTTATAGAGAGAATGCATAAAAATAAATTCTACCGTGTTTCCCTGAAAATACGACCTGTCCTGAAACTAAAGCATTGCCACATATTTCGGGGGGGGGGGGGAAATATTAGCCCCCTGGACAACCCCCCCCCTCCAGCCAGGCAGTGCATCACTCGCCAACCTAGCAGTATCCCGAAGGCACCAAGCTGCTGCGACAGCGCAACACAGCCATTCGACCCTGAGGATGTGCCCAGCTCTTTGGGAGCCCAGTCGCAAGGGAGCAGCTGCCCGGCAACCCAAAAACAATAAGCCCTCCCCTTTAATAAGCCCAAGGCCATATTTCGTGGGTCAAAAAAATATAAGACCCTGTCATATTTTCGGGGAAACACGGTAAGTATAATCTTTATTGTCACTGTACTTAAATACAATGAAACCCTAAAGAGAATACATAAGCATATAGATAATCCAAGGATTATCTATATGTTTCTGTATTTCTTCTTGAAGACTGGCAGGGTCCAGATTATAAGGAATATTTTCTTTATTTTATGCACCTAAAGCAATTTGAGCATTTTCATCCTAAAAAGTGATAAATTGGAAACCTACATTGCATAAACAAAGTTTGCTGGACCATTTTCCAGTTTTGTTTTCCACTTTTTTTTCTTCCATACTACCTAACTTTATGCTGTAAGTAAGATCTGTGATAAGCCTTTAATTAAATCTTGCTATAATCTTTTTATGGTAAGCATGTAGCAGCAGGTGACCATGAATTGATTCCTTTTAATTTAACTGTATTACTAAATACATTCCCTTATGTATTAAAATGGAGAAACAATTGAATTCAAGGAAAATAATAATACTAAAATTTCCAATTAAATTATTTTTAATTTAATTCAATGTAGTTTCACCCTTATTCTGTCCATCTTTCAACACCTGGCCTGGTCTCTCTTTTGAAATGAAATCTCAACATTCCACTCTAAGAATTGTGTACTTCTAAGATAATGGAGCAATTATTCTAATTAAAATGGAAGAAAATGCACCATCCATTTAAATGTATTTATTAATTCAGTGAATTAGTTCCAACCCCAGTTGATGCTTCCTGCATTTTTTGTGGCACACTAATGGAATGAAAGAGGCTACTAGAGGCAGAGTTAACATACACTATGAGTTTCTGCTTTAGATAATAGTAGGCAGTTGGGAGAAAAGAAAGGAGGAATGAGGAAAATTTTAATTGTTTGTGTGTGTGTTCAAGGCGCTAGTCTCTTTAAGGTTGCTGTGCAACAGAATAAGATCACTAGTTGGGGAGCTGAAAATGAAGGCAAGTGTTTTGGGCTTTGAGGTAAATGGTTTCAAAATTTAAGCACACATCACACTGATCAAGCAAGTCAATTCACATACATTCCGTTTATGTAACAGCATGATGACATTTATCGATTTAGCTATTCAAAATAGATAACAAAAGCTCAAGTGTCAGAGCATCCACTGTGCTTTCCATCTTGTTCTAATTGAAACAGGATGAAAAGGCTCCTTTCAAAGCATTTTCACACACTTTTCTATACATACAGGAATATAAAAATCTCAAGCGGTTATCAACATCGGAGAGAGCTCTTCTATCAAAAAACTGATTGGCCTTACAAAGGGATACATCTCTGCGGTTATTGGAGATGTTTCACAGTTCACATTGTTTATATAGAAAGATTTACTTGATGCAGAAAGATGTCTTAACAGCCATGAAATTTCAAGCATTTTAAACCTGGCTCCTGTTTCTACTGTCACTGTTCTACAAACCTGGATTAACCGGAAAAATGTTTATTGTGGACATTATTACTGGCTGGCAGCAGTAAATCTGTTAGGCCTGCAGCCATCTTTTCTTTTGGATCTTTGGCCTGCCACACTTTCTATTATTCTACTATGCATTTTCTATTGTGGGAAAATGGAAGGGAGGATTGTACGGAGTTAGATGATATGTAGCCATAAGAAAATTCTTTCTAGAAAGCCAACATCATCCTTTATCTTTGCACTTGACTGGAACTGGATGGGTGGAAGCTGCCAGCGTGGCAGTGGATGATTGGACCATGTGATGGACTTGTGGATGTGGGCACAAGATCTTGAACTTTCAACTTGGTGGGAAAACCGGAAAGCCTTCAGATTCGGGTTTTCCAAGATGTGCCAACATGGCTCTCTTAATAAATTGGAACTTTGAGCAATACACTGCCTTGGACTCTGATTTAATTTTGGATGCTATTTGGAACCCTGACAAAATCATTCTACCAGCTCAATTATTTTCAAAAACTATCAGTGTTCAATCAGTTTCAGTAAATACTAATCAAAATGTGCAAAAAAACCCAAACCCATAGGGCATCCAGAAGAAGAAAGAAGAACTAGACAAAAATGCTATCATTTTCCTCCCACAGATTATAAAAAATATAAATCTATTTCAACTTTTCATCATGCAAGATACGTTAATATGCTAGAATAAATCTCTCTATATATCTATATATCTATATATCTATCTCTCCTTCCCTCCATGTATGTATGTTTGCAAATGCAAAAACTTTGATCACATGACCACAGCCACAATCTTCTCTGTCTATCAGAGCTTTAAATCCAGATCGTAAATATCATTTAAGGTAACCACCGTAACTTCAAATGGTTGCTAAGTGACCAGTTGTAAGTCAAGGACTACTTAGATCCTGCCATAACTTATCTTACTGGCAAAATTCAACATTTAAAGCTGATTTCAGAAAGGAAAAAAAAGATGCAATCCCTCCTACTTCATCACTTTCTCATTTCTAATAAAAATCCCTTATTCATAAGCTCTTCCTTCATCCATTGCTTTCTATTATAAAAACATGGTGGAAATAGTCTATTGTTAATGAACTGTGCACACCTCCCACATTCAAAGTTACTGTTCTATAATCTCACAAAGCCACATTCTCTCTCTACAAAAATGTTAATCAACTCGAATATGGGCTTTCAATGGGGCTCCTGGGGAAATCAACACCATTTCTAGCTACAAATCAGTGATTCAAAGTGAAAAAAGCAGAGCAAAGTGGAGTCTCTCCACACTCAAGCAACCATAGCTTAAAGTTGGCTTCCGGCCATAGCAAACAAAGCTGCATGTTAATTCAAAGATCTGAACTGATAAACTGTAGCATATTTTCCCTTGTTCTGATATAACCGCATGTATTCAGAATGGTGGAACAGAAGATGGGTTGCAATTTGATTCCAAAAAAGCACACAAAGTTATACTGGCAAAGAACAAAGCTGCCACAGAGTGAAGCTGCAGATTTTTTTAAAACACAATCTGCCTGATACCAAGACATAAATACTAGTTCTTTTTAATGAATTCTTCTGCGGATTTTCTTTCTTACCTACCATAACCTAAGGATTAAGAGGAGATTATAATACCTGAACTAATTTGATTCTCTGAACCACCATATAAAAGAGGAGTCAAGTAACTGCCTCCAATTATTGCTGAGTGTTGTGTGCGGAGATTTGATCTTCACTGATATCCAAGCCCAGACCTAAGTCTTCCACCATGCTGACTTCCTGTAAACTCTCTTCAGGGATACTAAGGATTGTTTCTTGCATTTATGCAAACATATATATGTAAAAATGTTAGTAATTCTCAGCACATAATGCAGTACATTAGGGCCACCAGATCTCAGTTGCAAAATGCTGCATGGCCACTAAAGGTGGCACATGCATGCTAGTCGTTCCTGACTCTAGGGGGCAGTGCTCATCTCCATTTCAAAGCCGAAGAGCCAGTGCTGTCCGAGGACGTCTCCATGGTCATTTGGCCAGTGTGACTCAACACCAAAGGGACACAGAACACTGTTACCAAAGTGGTCCCTATTTTTCTACTTGCATTTTTTACGTTCTTCCGAACTGCTAGGTTGGCAGAAGCTGGGACAAGTAACGGGAGCTCACTCTGTTATGTGACGCTAGGATTCGAATTGCTGAATTGCCGATCGACAAGCTCAGCATGTTAGTCACTTAGCCACTGCATCCCTGCATGGCCACTAGAAGGCAATAAAAAGATAGACAGAAGTCTTTGTTGTTCATGCAGCTTTCTGTAACCCTATATTGTGTGTGTGTGTAATTTTTGTTCTTGTTTTCCCTCTCTTTTTTGCACTTTGTTTTAATGCATTTCTGCATTAGTTTATTTTATTTCTTTTTGATATACCCCTTAATAAAAATTATTAGGAAAAACAGAGTAAATAAGAACCAATGTATCTTGCACAATATTAAAATATATTTTTGTTCATGCATTCCTTGTCAATGATTTAGGTACCATATTTCAAATCGTACAAGAGCTTCATATACATTTAGCTCAGCAATCATGGCAATAACCTCAATCTATTCAAAGCAGCAATTTGCATATTTTCAGAAGATACCTTTTCTTGCCATAGAGTCCTGAATATTTTTAGTCAGGTGAGTGACAAGATGGTGAGAGAAAACAAAAACCTGTGGAGAAAATACTAGGGGTGATTAGCTTGGAGAAGAAACGATTAAAATATGACTTAATATCTCTCTTCAAACAACTGAAGGGCTATCACAAAGAAGATGGAGAAGAACTGTTCTCTCTTGGTCCAGGGGGCACAATAATAACAAATGGACAGAAATTACAGGAAAGCAAAGTTCAGCTAAATGTTTGAAGAAACATCTAACAAGGGCACATGCAGCCTCAGGAGAAAAAAATCATCAGAGACTAACCAGTCATCACATAAATACTGCACAGAGCAAATTCATTTAATTTATTCGTTTAAAATACTTGTACTTCTGCCCATCTTAAACTCAAACTTTGGACAGCTCCCAAGATTAATGTAAAAACAATATCAAGCAAAAAATAAGTTCTGAGGTCCAGCAGAAATACAAAGCAAATATTAAACATGGCTTCATTTTCACTCTACAAAATAAACAAAAGAAAATCAGTACATTTTTCTGTGCGGCTGAATTAGTTTAGGCTCTTCATACAAGTTCTGAAATCTCTTAGCAGTTTGATAAGCACGAAGTCTCTACACCTGTCAGGCAGCAGTTTGTGAGTAACTGTGATTTAATTTCTTCCTAATTAGTGCAGTTTCTCCAGCCTTCTAAATGGAAAAACTGATCGACTCCAGATGCTAAAGATGTTCCATATAATAAGATTCTTAATAGGAGAGCATCTCCAGGCTCCTAATTCTGAAATAGAATGACTGGCAACAAAATTATTGCAATGATTATTTATGTGTTGCCATCCTGACATTAAAAATATGCAATAAGTCAGAAAATCCAAGTAGTGGATGAAGCCAATTATAAGCATCACTATAAGACTATTGAGATTTCATGGGGACTAGTTAAAGAATTCTAGTCATTAAAAATATAAATTAAACCCAAGCTTTGAACCGCATTTATTTTTCTTACAGGGTACAGGAAGAAAGTTTTAGCCACAAGCTACTTTTTAAAAAAAATAAAATAAAATATGTTATTAATTATGGATTTCTGAAGCCAGAGCTTCAAAACATATGTTGCTTTAAAACTAGCTTTGCTACAGTGCTTTGAATCGGCCATCATGCATCAAAGAAAGAACATCAGCTAAATTAAATTAATTTTCTTGGATTTTGCAAGAGAGACTGATATCTATTATATTTCATTGCTTTCGTTTGTGACTTACATGGAAAATTGAGCTTACAAGAAGTCCAGTTATAAAGAGAACAGGATTAAATAAGAAGCTCTCCTTTGCGTATCCAAACAGTAGATCCTTAGAAAAAGGGGAGGACAAGGAGGTCTGTATCTTATTTCCTAATGGTAAATTAACAATGGTACACCTGTATTGTTTCCCTTCCACATTCAAGACCACCACAATGAATTACAGGCTCTGGGTAACACACCTGTTGCAATTACAACAAAACCAACAATTATGGATCCCACAAGTATACAGTCTAAAGAAGACAGGGAAGAAAATATGAAAACAATAGGGGAGAAAAGCAACCACACTTTCAATCCTTTAAAAGCAGTCTTCTCCCCTTCCTCTTCTCCCTCCTTCTATTCATATTACTTTGGCTAAGAAGGAACACACACAAACATATTCTGGATCAAAGCAATTACTTTTCTTCCTGGACTTACCATATGAATGTAGTCAGCCATTTGACCTCTGCAACATGCAGAACTGTGGACTGAAATAACTGAACAGCTGACCTGCATTGATAAAAACTGAGAACATGAACATCAAGCCATGTCTAGAGTATGCTAACCCATGAAGTAACATGAACATGGCTTTCAAAACTAGACAGAGTAACTTAAATTCTAACTAATTTGTGCAATTATATTTATGTAGGCACACATATATTCTATCTTTCTTGGTCATGAAAATGGGAAAAGCAACGTCTGCCATGCATTGTCATCCTTTCTAAAATTAACTTCCTGGCATTAACGGAAGGGTCTTTTTTTTTTACTATTTTTCCTAGTGGTTTATTAAGTTTTGAAATAGCATTCCCCTGAAGTCTGCTTGGCCACAAATTTGCTATCATTTAACTCACACCTCACACCTTTGCAACTCCCCTAGTGTACTTTCCCACCTGTCAGCAGCCACTTATCTGCTTGCCAGCTTGCTTGTAAGCCAATTGGGACTTTCAACTTCCTGCCAGCTTCCCCTTTGACTTGGTTGTGAAAAACCAGTAGGAGGCTCCCTTACTTAACAACGATGGGAATCAGTTAATGATGGCAACCAGGACTTCTGGAGTTATCATTGCTAAGTGATGCCTTACAACCACATCACTTCGCTACTTAGTTATCATTGCTAAGTGATGCCTTACAACCACATCACTTCGCTACAGAAATTCCAGTGCCAATTGCTGCCATCAGTGAAGGACTTCCTATATAGCCATCTAGGCAGAAACTTTTCCTTTCTCGGTGGCCTACCCTATTCCACACAGACAACGACGACAGAAAGTAAAGAAGATTCTGAGGGTTTTGGAAACAAAAAAGTGAAAAAGCAACAATAATTGACTTCTGTTTCTATTTTTCCCCTCAATATGTTCATGCTGTTCTGAAAAGAAGCTACAATCTTTTTTCTGATGGACACAGCCAAGTGGGCACACCAGGTGATAAGGAAAGGAAATTTCTCATTAACTTTAGGAAGCATGTTATGGCTTTGTTGTAAGATTCTGGAAATGCAATAACTAAAGAGGGAAAGGGGAATAAGAGATTGGTTGACAGCTCCTGCTATCAGTGCTGAATGGACCTGCTGAAGCTCTAAGGTCAAAATGTAACTTGTGTTCATGTCCTCTGTGTAGAACAGATAGGGGTTTTGGGAAAGTAAACAGATACACTGTTTACACATATAACAAAAAAAATAGCACATTTTTAACATTACCATGATGATCAGCACAAGCAACAATTAACAATGAAAAGAGCAACGTTTGCAAAAAAAAAGCAATTTAACATAATATTATGGTTTACCAGCCTATTGTGGAAAACCAATTCCTGATTTTCCAAATTAATTATCATATCTTGCCCACAATTCCAAATACTCCAAAACTACTAGCAGTACAGTATACCTTCATTTTAAAAAAACCCCACTTAGTTGCCATTCAGACTTCTCCTGAAATAACAAATTATTTGCATCACAGTCAATCTAGACCCATGATAATGAACCTATTGCACACGTGCCACAGGTGGCATGTGCAGCCATTTGTCAGGGCACGCAAGGCATTGCCCTGTCATCTCCAACTGACTTTGGCCTTCTTTGAGGCCATTTTTTCACCCACCGGAGCCTTCAGGGAAGCCTCCTGAAGCCTCCAAAGTGTGAAAAACCAGCCCTACAGCCAAACCTGTAGTTCGGCACTTCCAGTTTGTCCATAGGGCCATTTTTTGCCCTCCAGAGCCTTCAGGAGGCTTCCATGAAGGCTCTGGGGGGCAAAAATGGCCCTACAAGTAAACTGGAAGTGACTTCCGGTTTGGCCGTAAGCCTGTTTTTTGCCCTCCAAAGCCTTCAGGGAAGCCTCCTGAAGTCTCTGGAGGGCGGGAAACGGCCCTGCAAGCAAACTGGAAGTCCGTTCCCGAACTTCCGGTTCGGCCATAGGGGTGGTTTTTCGCACACAAGAGGCTTCAGGGAAGCTCCTGAAGCCTCCGGAGGGCCTCTGGGGGAGGGGGGGCAGAGAGGCTGTTTTTGCCCTCCCCAGGTTCCTAGAAAGCCTCTGGAGCTTGGGGAAGGCGAAAAAAGAGCACCAAAAACAGGGGAGCGCTGGTCACATGTGCACATGCGCAGTGGGGAGAAGTATGCCCATATGTGGCATGCCCGCACACAACCCCCCTGCACTTCCCCTACTTTTGGCACACGAGCTAAAGAAGGTTCGCCATCACTGATCTAGACAAAACCCTTGAATTTATGTTAAATTATATTTAAGTCATTTCTTTCTGTTTGCACCATTATATAACAGTTTAAACATTAATGTAACCTGCATCTATAAATATGAATGTCTCAGCACATGCAAATCCCACATTTAATTTTTAATGAGATGAAAGATAAAAAGGTATAACATGGAAAGTGAACTAATAACGGAACTTGAAAGCATCTACATTCTTTCCCAAGGATGCAAAGCTGATTCAAAACAGCTAGCCAACACTGCATCTCATATGTTAATCTAGCCTGACAACAGCACAAGACACAACACACTCCATCAAATGAACATTCAGCATCAGTTTTCCAGACAATGTTTTGTTTCCTTTCATAGTTCATTATGTTCTCCAGCCGAGTCACAGAGGTTTCATGTTAGAAAGTCAGGCGTAAAATATCATGATTTCACAGAGATAAAAAACAAACAAACTTGTCAGTGGTTAACTGTAACCCAGGCTACAGTATTGCCCAAATAAGCTCTGCATTATCAACATTTTATGATAATTTAAAATCATATTCGGAATGATGATGTATAGAATAAATGCAGCAAAGACACAAGTATTTGGTATCTGTTAACTTCTGCAAAATAATTTAAAGCATAATCCTATAGATATTATTATATGTGTCCCAGATAGAGAAGTTGAGAAATAAAGTTTGTGTGTGTGTGTGTGTGTGTGTGTCTGTGTCTGTCTGTGTGTGTGTGTGTGTGTGTGTGTGTGTGTGTGTGTGAGAGAGAGAGAGAGAGAGAGAGAGAGAGAGAGAGAGAGAGAGAGAGAGAGAGAGAGAGAGAGAGAGAGAGATTTTTTCAGGTTTTAGATAGGAATAGTGTGCAACTAATAATCAAGCCACTTAATATTACTGAAAGAGTTATAAAGTGAAGAAAACCTTGTAAAGTGAGAGCTTGAGTCTCACCTGGATATAGGAGGTATTTTATTGCACAGATAAAGCTGACAAGTCCTGGGATTTATAAATGGAGCACCTAGGCACTACATTACTTCTTTATGTAATGTTTAAAAGGTTGCTCAAATGTAAACCCATTGAACTTAACAGGGCAAAATGAGATGAAAGCTAACCCCCTAGTAACACCATAGCATATCAAACCCGAATGGTACTTTCTATTCGTCTACGGCATTCTTCAATCTATCCCAAATAAACTTGGGGGGGGAGGGACAATTGCTCTAATTCTATCAGTCACTATTCTACTTTTAATACCATTCACCCATACCTCCAACGTATGATCTGTGGCTTTTGGTGCACTAGCACAATTGACATTTTGAACCTTAATCGCTACCTTCATCACAATTACACCAAACCTGTAGAACCACCATTCACTACCATCAGCCAAATAACCTCCATTCTATACTTCTTATTTTTTATCACAAGCCCATTACTAGGGTGATCAGAAAACAAAATTTCAACCACCAACGCCTACTCAAGTAACTTACTCAAAGCTTTGTTCTTGTAAACTAAAGCCGGACTTATGTCCCTAGAGCAGTGGTCCCTAAACCTTTTCAGTCCACCGCCCCCTTGGTGCTACAAACTGATCCTCAGTGCCCCCCACCCAGTGGTGGAATTCAATTTGTTTACTACCGGTTTTGTGGGTGTAGCTTGGTGGGCGTGGCTGGGGGGGTCATGTGACTGGGCAGTTTGCACGACGGAAGGAAGATAGTAACAGTAAAATTTAAAACTGTAACAATTAATTGCCCATTTATTCAAAATCCAATTTAAAAACCTTTTTAGTTAATGTTAATTCAACAAAATTGTTGGACATGATCCAGTGATCCAGGTTTTCAAAGTCTGATAGTCATTTATTAAGAACCTTAGTAAATTCAGTAAAATTTAGTAACTGCTTCACTCTTCAGTAAAATCTTAATGTGATGGATGGGCTTGATGAAGTGATATCAGTTTCCCAATGTCTGGTTTTAAGTCACTTAGCAGGAGTCTTAAATCACTACATTCAGTAATCTGGAGTTGATTTATTTTCTTGGAGAGAAGTTGGATGACCACACTGAAGCCACGTTCCACCAAATATGATGTTGGAAATGCAACAAGAAGCTTCTTAACCACTGTCCATAGTACCGGATAGTGATCAGAAATTTCTTTCCGTAACCAAAACTCTTGGTACGGTTTCTTAAACTTTGGCTTCAGCTCAATGTCATTTTGCAGCTCTATGAGTTGTTCCTCCACTACCCCATCTTCCTCAATATTTGAAAATGGATTTATCACCCAATCTAGAATTTCCATCAAAAGAAGATCCTGATATTGCTCAGACATATCTTTATGTAGCATGTCCAAATGGTCACAAAAAACTTGAAGATCATCTTGTATCCCACCTTTCTCTTCTAGCTACAAATCAATGCATTGACATATATATCACTAATAAAGTTTCCTATCTCTTCCATTGACATAATTAACACCTTTTCATAACTAAAGTTCAGTTGTCTCTCTCACACCTCTCTTCCTCCCTCTCTTCCCCTTCTCTCTCCCTCTTTCTCCTTTCCTCTTTTCCTCTATTTCTCTTCCTCCCTCCTTCCCCCTTCCTCTCCTTATCTCCTTCCCATTCTCCTTTCTTACTCTCCTCTCTCTCCATCTTTCTCCCTCTCACTTTCTTTCTCCCTCCTCCCCTCTCTCACTTCTTTCCTCTTTCCCTCTCACTTCCTTCCTCCTTTTCTTTCTCTCTCTCTGACTTCCTCCCTTCCTCTCTCCTCTCCTTCTCTTTCTCTCCCTCCCTCTTTGCCTTCCTCTTTCCTTCCCTCTCTCCTCCTCTTCTTGTGAAAAAAGAAATAGCTTGGCAAAAAAGAAAAACCTTTTTCCCTCCTTCTGGCTGCTCTGTTGCCCTCCTCCCCCACCCTAGATTTTAAACTGAGTGCTAGGCTCAGCTCTGCAAGGGAGAGCCCAGACAGAAGGAAATAGTTTAGAAAAAAAGAGGGAGGTAAGGACGGAGCCAGTCAGTGGTGCATTTTACCAGTTTTTCAAACTGTCCATAATTCACCCCTGCCGGAAGTGCTCAGCTGAATGGCGGCCAACAGAGCCCCAGGCAGAATTGTGCCCTGCGAGGGGGCCATCTTCAGCACTCCTCTGCCACCTCCCTTGCCTCTTATCGCCCCCTGCTGTCCCCCCTTGCCTCTTAGTGTTCCCCTGCCAGCCCCTTGCCTCTTAGCACCCCCCTAACCCATCCCACTGCCCCCCAGGGGGCGGTACTGCCCACTTTGGGAACCACTGCCCTAGAGCATTAAAGAGAGATTTCCATCTCTAGCCCCCAAAGAAATTCATAGAGAAACTTTCACAAATGCATTGTATTGGCTCAGATGATACATTAAAAAATGTATGTGAGTCATTCACCAAGCTGGCTGGGATTTCTAGATCCTGCAATTCAGACACATCCTCCAGGTACCAGATTAGGGAAAGTACGCATAAGAGGGAAAGAAGGCATAAGAAGATAAAGCCTTTCATTTGAAATGAAGTATTATATTGTTTCTTTGATTTATTTTGCTATTTTTCTTAGGCCCACACAAGATAAGGAAAAGTTTGTCAAATTGTTTAAGCATCAATGTGTGGAGACAGCTAGGAGCAGCTCAGAAAGCGGGTGTGCAACTCTAGAGCAGGGATGTCAAACTCACAGCCTACAAGCCAGATGTGTCACACTCTAGCCACGCCCACCCCTGCTTTAGCAAAGGGGGGGAGTTGCAATACGTCAAGTGGTGATGTGTCGTTGCGAGTTTGACATCCCTGCTCTAGAGGAAACTAGAGTTAGTTGCTCTACAGTGTTGGGTTGCAGGTGGTATGCCCCGGTATGGGCATACTGGAGCCTGGCACCGGATACCATTCCAGTATGGTGCTCCAAAGGACCCACCCACCTGCCTGAGCTCCTTACCTGTCCTTTAAAACCTTCAGCGCTTCCACACATGCACATGGCACATACAGCGCCTGCGCAACACTCCGCCGAGCAGCTGGAGCGTTGCAGAGGCTTGCAGAGACGTCGCTGCCAGGTATGACACATGTGTGCCATGTGGGCAACGCCGGGCCCGTTCCAACCGGCACGGTTGGAACGGGATCCGTAACTCACCACTGTTGCTCTAATACAAAAGATATGTCTGTCTATCCTTCCTATGTTGTGAAGCATCTTCTAAACTTTTCTTCAATCCCATGGCTTAGTTTTCAAGGTCACCCATGGACAAATGGAATATATAAAATATATCTCTCTTCATTTGCTTAGTTGCATCTGCATTTCAGATCTTATAGATTAGTTCCTTTGTTCCGCTGTTTTATATCTGTGTTTGATATTTCTAGGTTTAAAACAACATTTTGTCCGACGGTGTCTTCCCAGTGTGTTTTTTTCTGGCTTTGTTTTCTAGCACCTCCAATTACTGCTGGCATAATTTATTTTTCTAAGGAATTTGAATACACGGTACACTCAAAATAAGACTAGTTTTAGCTTGGTAATCTTAGCTTCCAGTAATATTTCTGTCTTGATACAACCTAAATCTTCTAGTTTGTTTGTTTTTTTGCTATTCAAAGACATCAGGGATTTGTTTTCTATTTGCTTTTTTTTAAAAAAAATATCCAACTTTTACAACTTGTAATGGAATGCATGTTCCTGGGGAGTTAGAAGCTCCCAGTGCCTTAATAGTCAGAGAAAGAAACATATGAAGGATTCACCCTAATTGATCAAGTGGTTAAAAGGGGTGGTAGAAGTTTGTACTTACAGACTCGCAAGATTCTGTTACTATAGCCTTAAAATAAAGTAGAATTAGTTGATCTAGCCCTTTTGATTTACCTGGAAGGATTGATGTCACTCTTGCAAGCCTGAAAGTACAAATTTTCCACTCTCATTGGTTGTAAGCTACAGCTTGCAAAACAGTCCAAAATGTGTTAAGGAGAAAACTTTAGGCAGGAAACTTGTCATCACCTAGGGGTTAGTCATTCCTTCTGGACATTGATACTATTCTGAGCTGCCAACCTGCTAAAACCACTCCACCCAATTTGCTGCTAACCTCAAAACTGTCTGAGCTGAAATAACAAGGCAAACATTTCAAGCCACTGAATCTTTCTGACACTAAAGTAATTTTGGACGTCATCCTGCAGAATGATTGAAAGACTTACATTATTAACACAAAATTCCAATATTTTCCCAAATCGATGCCACTGATATATTAAGCCTAATTGTCCTATCATAGAACAGTTTTATGCTGACAATCCAGAAATGCCATCATAAATGTCTGTAAGAGATATAAGGAGATTTCAACACTAAAATTGATAATAAAGAAGTAGAAAATTGTTGGCTGGGAGATTTGGTGAAGGAGAAAAAAATGAAATGGTGACACTTGCTGCAGTTTTATCAAGAAAATTGGATGAGGACATGGGTATGTTCAACCCAAATGCTACTTGGGCATATACATTGCCAAATGGGACTATACAGTTGCTATATCAATTATAACATAAGCAGACATAGATAGAAAAACACAGAGATTCTTATTAAGACCTTACCTGGTTTAATGTAACTTGGATCATTAACTAGTTGTAGCCAGAATGCAGTTTTAGTCTTCGAAATTCCCCACAAGGACATTTGTAGTAGCACTTTTTGAATGTTCACATAAAACTGTTCTTTTTGTTCTTGAGGTGCATCTGTTATAGCTGTATTAAATACTTAGATGTTTTGAGGACCAATTAGTAGATGTGTGGGGTGGTTTCACTGCTCTATTACAATCTAATATCCTTGTATTATCATAAGATGTTAGTAATGAAATGCTTTTAAAATTAAGTATACTGCAAAGACGATTACATGGAAAAGCATTACTTATAATTGAGACAATTTAGAAACAAAAAGGAAGATGTTAACTTCTGGTTTTGTTTTTGACCTACTGTACCAGGTAGAGAATCACCTGCAACCAGCACACAAGAGACTTCACTTAATTGACTGAAACCTGAAAGACCTCTGGAGCAAGACATGGTCAGCAAGTATATTTCTTGGAGATCCCTTGTGGGGGGTTAGTCAGCCATCTATCGACTTATATTCTTTATCCCTCTGTCAACAATGAAAAATACTAGGACTTCACTGAATATTCCCCAGCAAAATTGATTTACAGCATATGCACAGGAAAAGATCTATCTATCTATCTATCTATCTATCTATCTATCTATCTATCTATCTATCTATCATCTATCTATCTATCATCTATCTATCTATCTATCTATCTATCTATCTATCTATCTATCTATCTCCGGGCTCCAGAACTTCTGATGATTTTAGGGGACATTTTAATAATCAGAAATAGCAGCACCATTAGATGACATTTTTAGCTACTGATAGTTAATTAATTAGCCTTTATAACGTTCATGGGAAATTGAATCCTGGATAGGATTGCCATGGTGTATTTTTAAAAATGCTTCCAAGCACCTCCAACTGTTGTTATGATTGATTTTTCTAGGGAATCTGAATACACAATACGATCAATATAATACAGCTTTAAATGATAATCATAGCTTCTAGGGATAAGTTATCCCACCCCAAAACTACTCTACATGAGAGTCATTGATCTCAGTGAATTTTTATTTGGACTCATGGCCAAGAGGCTTTGATAAAGTTCAATCAGGATTTAATAACTTTCTCATTACCTGAGTCTTGAATACTCCATAAAAGGTAAAGGTAAAGATTAGCATATGTGTTAGTTGTTCCTAACTCTAGGGGGTGGTGCTCATCTCCATTTCAAAGCCGAAGAGCCAGCGCTGTCTGAAGAAGTCACTGTGGTCATGTGGCTGGCACACGAAGGCGGACAGAACACTGTTACCTTCCCACCAAAGGTTTTTCTACTTGCATTTTTATGTGCTTTCAAACTGCTAGGTTGGTAGAAGCTGGGACAAGTAATGGAAGCTCACTCTGTTACGCAGCGTTAGGGATTCGAACCGCTGAACTGCCGACCTTTCTGATTGACAAGCTCAGCCACTGAGCCACCACATCCCACACAGAATACTCCATAGAGTTGGTTCATTTTCTGGATACTGGATTGTTTCATAACAAAACATTTAAAGACATTTGAAGTCCTTCAATACAGTCATACGCACTTAAAGATATATAACTAAACTTTACAATCAAAACAACAGAGCCACTAAGATTTCCAGGACAATTATATTATAGGAAAACATAAAAGAAGTAACAAAAGATCACTGCTGTACTTCTCAATACAAGAATTCTAAGTTATATTCAGTAACTATTTGAATACCTGTGCTCCGCTACGAAACTATGTGATCGGGCTTGATAAATTGACACTTGAAAATTAATGAGTAGTTTCCATCGGCCTTTCCTCTCCCCTTCTCTCCCTCAGCCTTGCCCCACAGAAACCTCCCCTATCCTATCCCCTTCTCTCCCTCAGGCTCCTCTCCAAACTCTCAGCCAGCAAGCCGGATGAGTCACATGCTGGCCAGGAGCACGTCCAAGTTTTCAGGTTGGGAGGGGGAGAACATCTAATTCCTTAGCATCAGAGCGTGTTAATAATAACATATGAAAATGCTCTGATGGTCATTTCAAAAAACCCTTTGTGACTGAACACCTAGAAGCCAAGAGGAACATACATGCCAAATTTCAAGTTTGTAGGCTTTACGGTTCTGGAAATTTTGTGATTCCTGCATGAGTGTTTTTGCATATATATATATATAGATTGATCTCTGACAATAATGCTTTCCTCTCATAGGTATGGTGAGTCTTCATTTACTTACAGTTCCCAAACCTAAAGGAGATACTAAGAAGGCCATGTCATGATTAAATCAGGCAGATGCAAGATGTCAACTCCACTACCTTATTTTTTTTGGCAACACTCTTATAATCCAGTAATATATATCCATAACATCTGGAGACAAATACATTCTTCCATATAATCTATGTCATCATCTGTCAACAACGTCTGTTATCTTTTACATTCGAAAAAGTGTCCATTTGCTATAACTGATTAAGCCAATACAAAGGGTCTTGAGGCCGTCAGAGACTGGATGCGGGCTAACAAGCTTGTACTCAACCCAGAAAAGACCGAGTGGCTGTTGTGTTTCCCTCCCAACAATTTGGCTAGCATTCCACCACTCAGGCTGGGGGGCCAAATTTTACACCCCTCAGACAGGGTTCGCAACTTGGGAGTCCTCCTAGATCCACAGCTGACCTTTGATTACCACCTGTCGGCTGTGACCAGGGGGGCATTCGCCCAGGTTTGCCTGGTGCGCCAGTTGCGACCCTACCTGAATCGGGAGGCACTCACAACAGTCACTCGCGCCCTCGTGACCTCTAGGCTGGAATACTGCAACGTGCTCTGCATGGGGCTGCCCTTGAAGAGCATCCGGCGACTTCAGCTAGTCCAGAATGCGGCCGCGAGAGTGATTGTGGGTGCACCTCGGTTCACCCACATAACACCTATCCTCCGCGAGCTGCACTGGCTACCTGTTGATCTCCATGTGCGCTTCAAGGTGCTTCTTACCACCTATAAAGCCCTCCATGGTAGTGGATCTGGGTACTTGGGAGACCGCCTCCTGCCGATTACCTCCTCGAGACCAATTAGATCTCATAGATTAGGCCTCCTCCGAGTGCCATCTGCCAGCCAGTGCCGGCTGGCTACTACGCGGAGGAGAGCCTTTTCAGTGGCAGCTCCGACCCTCTGGAACGATCTCCCCGTGGAGATTCGTACCCTCACCACCCTTCAGACCTTCCACGCAGCCCTTAAGAACTGGCTATCCCGCCAGGCTTGGGGGTAAAGATCTGATCCGCCCCCACCCGAATGTTGGATGAATGTTGTTTACTTTTTAATTATGTGTTATGTTATATGTTACTGTCTGTACCCCCCTCCCTATAAGTTGTTAGCCGCCCTGAGTCCCCTCAGGGAAAAGGGCGGCCTATAAATAAACCTATTCAAAGATGTTTTCAAAAATGTCATTTTTAGAAATATCAGAAATGGCAAAATTCTGATGCTATTTTTGCAAAATTTCCTGACGCTATTTTTTTAACCTTCCAGAACATTCTATGACTGAATTGAAGACAGTTATTCTTAAAGAAGTTGCAAAAATTATTTTCATTGATTCAAAAGTATTTCTCGGAATGAAAACTGTTTAAGAGGTATTATCACCCTCTATCTCTTAAGAAGCTTTAAAATATAATATTGTATCCAATAAATTGTGTCACACTATATTACTTTTTGTATATGTGCATATGCGTGGATCTAACAGTATGTATGTGTGTGGGTATGCAGGCATACATCTTTCTCTCTCAAAAGTAATTCTCATTGCAAGCAGCTTGGTTCCCTGCTTGAATCTGGAAAATATCCTCAGTATGTACCTGCCTCATGAAAACGTTTTGTTCTCTCTGCTTTCTAAAAATGGAGTTGTACAAATTTTGCTGCTGCTGCTAAATTCTTTGACATTCAATTTTATGCTCCAGAATTCATATTAAGATAATAGTTTTATTAGGTCAGCTGAAGGTCTACACTTTTTACATTCACAAGCTTTCAAGTATCCAAAACTCTTCAGTAGGCAAAAAAAGTTAAAATCTAGAGAGAAAGAAATGAGGGCAGAAGAGGGGAAATGTGGCTGATATTCAACCCATAATAGATTCTTACCTTAAAATGATCCATCAGAGAACTAGCATGTAAATAGAGTTATTAGGTTGCATAAGATACTCCAAGATTTAGGAAAAAGTCCAAAAATATAAAATCAGCTTTTATTCAAAAATATATTTTAAAAATCTTTGTAATCAACAGAATTACAAAGAAAGTGGTAGATGGAAAAGACAACAGTTAAACAATCTTTCTTTTAATAAAATGATAGATAACTCAAGCTAACTGTCCCGTATAGTTACAGAATATTTTATCCTACATTGCTAGTATCAGCGTTCAAATGCAAAATACTAATCAATTAAAAGTATTAATTAATTAAAATAACTCATTTTAATTAATTAATTACAAAGAAATATTAGTGAGCACATAATAAAAATATATCTCTAGATTACGGTTCCCAGATATGGCCTACAAATAATTAGTGGACTAAAAAATGATGGCAAAGGGATTCATAACTTTTTGCTGCCATCTCACAGTTGTCCAAATTTTGCAACACACATCTGGGAGGCCTATTGTGGATTCTTAATTTAAGTTATGCATGTGTAGAAATTTAAAATCAAAAATCTAATTTCACATAATAACTTGTCTGTTGTATTTATGAAAGACTGACATTTTAGGAACAAAACAAGCAAAGCTAATCTTGGAAAAGGAAGACCACAGTCTGCAAAACGTGCCCTCGTATCTAGATGATGCCATGACAGCTGGGTTTCTTTATGATAGTATCGTGGATTAATTTTGTTTTGACTAATTCATTTTCAGAACAATTCACACCATACAAGTGTTTAATCAACATTTCTTTCTTTCCTTATTCTGACCAGGCTCCAAGATTGGAAAGCACCAGTGCCTATTTAAAAACAAAATGATAAGCTCTATCATGTTCCATTAAACAGGCTATTATCCTCCTTAGATATATTCTTTGCGAAAGCAAAATATGTAACAATCGGATCAAGATAATTTATGTTAAAAAGTAGCAAGGAATATTAAGTGCCACAACTGTAGCATTACCTGATCATAAAGGCAACTTCATACACTCTTCATCTTAAAAGTAGATACTTATAAACAGGCTGCACAAATTGTATATGACCAATTCAAGAAGTGATGCTATACCTTTGTGTTCTGACCCCCCTTCTCCGCTCGTTCACAGACGACAGGCAGACAGACTTAAAAGGAAATAACTTTATCAGTCCTCGGCTCAGACTGGCTGCGAGCCCAAAATGAACATACATAAAGTCTCTGGCAAGAAGATAACAGAATGCAAAAACAAAGATCTCTTATGGCCAAACCAGGTGTACAGAAAGAAAGCAATTCACTTCTCCAAGTGTCTCTAACAAACAAACCACTACCGATGAACAATGAACCATGAACGAACAACGAACGTTGACTTCTGCAACCAGGGCACCATCAGTCCTTTTATCTCCAGAAGCCACACTAACGAGCCCCAGCTGCATTGTTATTCCTGCATCCCGACTCAACTCACAGCAAACTTCTGCTGAGTCACAACAACTTTGTATCATCTTCAGACATAATTACCATTGGCAAAGGACTAATGATTATTATATTAAGGATTAAGGAAGAATCCCCATACCTGCAGAGTACAGGTAATCCTCAATTTACAACAGTTCATTAAGTGACTGTTCAAAGTTACAATGGCACTGGAAAAAAGTGACTTATGGCCATTGTTCACACTAATGGCCATTGCAACACCTCCACAGCCATGTGATTTACATTAGGATGCATGACAATTCACTCACATTTGTGACGGTTGCTATGTCCTGATCCCCTTTTGTGACCTTCTAACAAGCAAAGTCAATGAGGAAACCAGAGTCTCTGTACCATGTTACTAATTTAAGAATTGCAGTGATTTGTTAATATGGTGAGAAAAGGCGTAAAATGAAGCAAACTCACTTAACAAATGTCTCACTTAACATCATAAATGTTGGGTTCAACTGTGGTCGTAAATTGAGGACTACCTGCAATATAGGTTACTTAGCCCTTATCATGTAGAATCTCATTTATCATCGATGTATAACAGCTCACCAAAGCTATGGCAGTTGGAATTGGCCATTAGAGGCCTTTATATTTCCTAGGGATTTGAAGGCATGCTTAACCCAATTTGTCACAATTATTTGTGCCCTATACAGGCACTAATTGTTAGCCTGATGATTTTGAAGAGGCAGCAGAATACACAGCGAACCTTTCCACCAACAGAATATGATGGAAATACGTGGCCCTTGAGAAGTCAGCATGAATGAAGTCAGCATGAATTTGCACCGTACTTCATAAACTGATAATGCAGAAATAAATTCAACTTTCACAGTTGAGAAACCACCACAATAAACTATGGTATGCAAAACAGTCTATGGACATTTCTTCCCCTCTCATCACATACCAGTTTCATATATATATATATATATATATATATATATATATATATATATATATATATATATATATATATATATATATATATATATATATATATATATATATATATATATATATATATATATATATATATATATATATATATATATATATATATATATATACACACACATACATACATACATACATACATACATATATATACACACACATACATACATACATACATACATATATATACACACACATACATACATACATACATACATACATACATGGGAGGAAGGTCACACTTCCATTCTCTGTCCTTCGGCTCATCACAAGAGACCATCCAGACAGAAACCCAGTATTTTTTACTGTTGCCTTTTTGTTACATTTGCATAAATATAAAGTCACAACCCCTGGTATGCCCAAATATTAAAATATGCCCTTTATTTATTTATCAGCATAAATATAACATATATATGTATGTATGTATGTATGTATGTATGTATGTATGTGTATGTGTGTGTGTGTGTGTGTGTGTGTGTGTGTGTGTGTATAATGATGTGGTACATACATTAAAAATGGACAAAGTTTAAAGTACAACAGAGTTTTCATCCTTTTCATGAAGGCATCATAGCCTGTGGACATTTCTGCAAGTAACTTGTTTTGCGTTAAATCAGCAGAGCCAAACTGGGAATTTTCTAGTTTGCTGACTGTTACCTTCCCATCAAAGGTGGTTCCTATTTTTCTCCTTGCATTGTTTAACGTGCTTTCGAACTGCTAGGTTGGCAGAAGCTGGGTCAAGTAACAGGAGCTCACTCCATTATGCAGCACTAGGGATTCGAACCGCCGAACTGTGGACCAAGCTCAGTTTCTTAGCCACCTCATTCCATGGGGTAAGCTACCTTATACAGGCTCATCTCCCTGGAGATTGGACAAGTCAAGTCTATCTTATCTTGTATTCAGTCATGCCAAGAATGAGAGCATCTGTGGTTAAGAAGTATTTGTTTATGCCAAGTAGTGATGAGTCCATGTCAAATGAAGGAGTATCTATTTCCCAAGGGTATTTTGATTGATAATGAGAACGATCATTGTTTGAATCATTACTATCTTTTCACTTCCTTAAACACTCAAACAATAGTTACAGATAAGTAATCATACAAGAAGATCTAGAGAGTGATATGATTCTTTTTCTCTAGTTTCAAGAGCCATAAGAACTAGTTTCCCAAACTGGATGCAACATGAAAAATCTATATTCATTTATTTCTATTTATACCATCTTCACATACAGTACAAAAGGGGGACTCAAGATTTTGTCTTAACCTCTTTGTACCTTATGCTGTCTGTTACCATGCGAACGGTTAATTTTGCCATTACATTCTTTTTTTGCATTTAAAACAATGAATTTAACATACTGGTGATATATATGTATACGTTTATCATGAGAGGGAGGCATGTAACTATTATCTGAAAAATAATACAAATCAGGCACCAATATTTGCAGTGTGTGTCTTCAATTAAAGGAATGTAAACTGATTTGGCAAGGCTTTGTTGCAAGCATCTCCATCCACAATGACAGTGTACAAGCAAATGCTGCTATACAGTGATCTTTGCAAATATTTCCCGATAAATATTTATAAAATGCAAATTAAGAAATGTAACACTGGAATTGACCATTAGAGGAGTTTGGCTTCTGAATTTAGAGGAATAAAGTCCTGTAAACAATATTTGTGCTATCATTATTCTGAATAATGTACATATTAAGAAACACCATTCACATTAAATTATAAAGTTGTGGTACAGTTTTGATTGGCCACTCACAAATTCAAGGTTAATGATAATTTTATTGTGATCATATTTTAAAGGAGAATTTTCTGAAAATTACTCCCTCCACACTTATAAGAGCCAAGGTGGCGCAGTGGTTAAATGCAGCACTGCAGGCTACTGCTAGATCAGCAGTTCAGCGGTTCAAATCTCACCGGCTCAGGGTTGACTCAGCCTTCCATCCTTCCGAGGTGGGTAAAATGAGGACCCAGATTGTTGGGGGCAATATGCTGACTCTCTGTAAACCGCTTCGAGAGGGCTGAAAGCCCTATGAAGCGGTATATAAGTCTACTGCTATTGCTATTGCTATTATCAACTGACTTGACACAATTCAGAGGTCTGGAAGCAGACATAAAAAAAATCAGGAAAAAAAATCACAATAGCATGTTTCAGTACTGTTTAATTAAATGGCAAGTGGTGTTTAGTTTATTTTGCAGAAAATTGTTATTGATGTTTGTCTTGCTTTTGTTTTATGTTCTGTTGTCTTGTGTTAGTGTTTAGTTACACTGAATACATAAAATGAGTAGAAAAGTAGGACAGAAATTAAAAATAAGCCAATCAAAGGACCCAATAGATAGAGATTGAATACGTGTCTGCAAAGTATAGATAGGCCTCAACGTATAATCACAATTGGGATCTGAATTTTCATTGCTAAGCATTAATTGAGTCATCAGAAGATCGTGCCCAATTTTATGACTTTCTTTCTGTGGCGGTTAATAAAATCACAGGGTCATTAAGTGAATCTGGCTTCCCACAATGGTTGTAAATCAAGGACAACCTACAGCTGGTTATTTCTCAGATTTGTCATGCAGGAGTAGAAACATAAGTCTGATATAACTGTTACCAAGAACATTTCACAGGGATCATGAGGAGTCAAGCTCAAAATAAAAGAGAGGCTTTAGCTTCTTAGAAGGTTTGTAGATAAATCATCTGGACTCTCCTCTTCCCCTTTCAATAACAATGTCTAATGGGAATTACAATCATCAGTAGCATGTCCAGTTCAATCAGGACCACATCAGGGCTGTGTTTGACCTGGGGGTGTGTGATCAGGGGGCGTGACCAGCTGAATGTTACTCGTGTCGGGGGGCGCTGGTAGTGGCCTGAGCACCCTGCCTGTGAAAACGGACTCCCGAGCTCCATTTTTGGCTGTGACAGCCTCCTCCAACCCTCTGTCAGTGAAAACAGAGCTTTGGAGGGCTGTACGTGGCCCTCCCGAGCTCCATTTTCACTGCCAGAGGCCCCCGCATGCCTGTCCTTCGCTGTTTTCAGGGTGGCCCCGCAGGTCAGATCTAACCACCCTGCAGGCTAGATCCAGCCCCTGGGCCTTGAGTTTCACACCCCTGACCTAGATGAATGGTTTGATGAGTATTTCCAGAGTCAATACATTGAGAACTTTTAAATGTATTAAAAACTAAAGACAACTTTTTTTAAAAGATAAACAGCATTTCCCTATTTACGTCTCTTTCCTAATCCTTATATATTACATTTGGATTTTAAAATATCAAACCTGTTCACAGATCTAATTAATTATAAATTAGCCTTCCATCTACTTCCACTGAGATTTGGCCTCCCCCAAACGTTGTGTCCATTTGTTTTCTATATTATAAAAGAAGAGGAAGACAACAAATTGGACTCATTAACCAAAGATATTAGTTAGCTAATCTTATTAATGCAGAAAGTTATCACATTTAAAAAAAGAAAAGATATTGGGGAATCAGTTTTATCAGAAAGCAAGTTCTCTACAAGTCCAGCAAAACTTCTTACACAACAATCAACTTCTGTAACTAGACGAGTCTCATTTGTATCAATATCTTCTGATAAGCTAACCTCTAAGTTTTCATAAATGGATTTTTTTTGCAACAGAACCCTTGTTATTTCTCTCAGCCGAGGAAGAAGGCAATGGCAAATCATTTCCTAAATCTTCCCATGAAAACTGCAGGGATTAGTTCAGGCAATGACCAGGGATCAACATTGATTCAAAGGCACCCAATAAACGTATTACGTATGTCAGTTTTGACCTAACTGAAATTTTGACCTCCAATTTGGGTTCACGGGTAAATGTTGAGCGTGAATGGAACTAAGCTAGGCTTGGTTACTCTCACGTTTCTTTAAAATTTTCCAATTAGAGAAGCCAGTTGAATGAATTAACATTATTAATAAGCAGTGATGAAAGGAAACGAAATGTTTAGCTATAAATATTAAGTTTCTGAAGAGGATCAAAGGAATGGCTGACTTTGATGATGCTTTGAGTGAGGTCCATTTAAAGATCAGAGTAAAACTGCCTTAATGTTTTCATGCAACTCCAGTTGCCTTCTCCCGTTTGACACCCCTGATCTAGGCAATATTAAACACATAGAAGCATAAATGGTTTTAGCATAGAATCTGAATTCTACCCTAGAGAGACAAATTTAAACAAAATTTTCTTCTTATTGTAGTGCATAGTTTTCTTATGGTGGAGGGTGTCCACTGAAATCAATGGCTTAATAAACAAAAGTGTCTGGGAATGCTGAAATGATAGCCTGATCTTAGATTAAGGCTACTACATTTGAAATTATGTAGATTGTTATGTAGATATTATCGGTATGATTAATTGTATTGTCTTGAATGAAATGTACTGATTTATCATTTCAAATGCTGAACTATTTGGGTGGGAACCTTTTTGTGAACCTTGGATGCCCCTTCTAAAGTAGGGTGTCTTTGAAATACAGTTTGCCAAGTATTTGTTGCAATAGTGTCTTGCCTAAGTAGACTCAATGTAGGGAGAAGTCTTCTGGTTAACCCCACACAGTGGATTCTAAGCTATTGAAGTACAGTATTGGCTACCTCAATGAATGGGTTATGTATACCTCAATGAAGGGGTTATGTCTAAAGGTGGAAAAACCAAGTTGAATCACTAAATTTAACCGGGCTAGGAAACTCCAGCTAAACTAGGGCTGTCAAAATCAGGAAGCCTGCTAGAGGGCTGCAAAGTAATAATGTACAGTTTTTGCAACCCGCATCTTGTAGTCATAGCTACTGTAAGTGGGGTCTCTCCCCATAAACAGAGCAGTGTTTTGCAATGGGACAACTCTGCATCCCAAACAACAGTTGTTTACAGCCAATATGTCACCACCAATCAAAAGAAGGCTGAAGGAGAATCCCAAAATGTAATCCCCCCCAAAATCTATAAGAAAATGGATTGAGGATCATTCTAACACAACCTCTTGCAACCCACCAAAGTAACTTGCAAACACAAGGAGCCGAAAATAGAATGGGTGTCACTAAACGCACCAGATAATGTGTTGTTTCATATTAGCTTCATTTGCGAAGCAGGACTGCAATAAAGTGGGCCTCTCTAAACTCCCTGATGGCCTGTGAAAATAAGACACTGCATTCATCATGTGAATCTAGTGGCCAACAAAACTTTCCTGGTATTAACATATTTCCATATCTGGAAGAAAAACCTTTTGAACGTCAACCTCTGTTTATTTCAACCAACGATTCTCCTGAAGGGAATCCAAAGCTTTGTGTAGTAGGAAATTCTAAAGACTGATCAAGAAATCTGCTCCTTAGGTCCACTTCAGCTCAGTGTGCTGGGCGAAAACTATTGGGAGTCCCAGGAAAAGGCAGGAAAGGAAAGGCCCCAAAGTACAGGACTCAAATCCTTTTAACCCTAAGGAGACCTGTAAGGAGAGTGGGAGCACTTCCAATGCTGATTTTATTTGTATCATTTCTTTTCCTTTTCTTTTTTAAATTAAATGTTTCCCTTTGGTTTGCCCTTTCTCTCTTGCTCCTCAGTTTCCTTCTACCTGATCTTTTCAGGTGCCAACCTACTCCTACATACTCATATATATATATAATATTATAAGTATTATAAATTAATATTATGTATTAACAATAATATATTAAATATTTTATATTTATAAATATATATGCACAGGTTCCACAAGCAAGAGGCGGCGGAAACAAAGGGATGACAGTGAAGCGGGAAAGGTTTTGGTTATGGTTCGTTTTTCTGTCCTTCTGGAGGGAGAAGGACAGAAGAAAGCAGAGGTTGCGGAGGACGCCCGCCTCTTCCTCAGACGAGGAGTAAGGGACACGTTTTGGTTTCTCCTGAAATCGAGAGGAGGCACCGGGGGAGGGGGAGAAATGTGCGTTGTGTGCGCGCTTCTGGAGCAACTTGTACATCTGAAAACAGCGCGAGATTCGCGCCACAGATTCCCAAAAGGAGGAGAAAGGACGGAATCCCCCCCCCCCCGCGCCTCCCAGCCGCGGATCCTCAAGGCGCCCGGCCGGGGTAAGGTTATTGCCAAAGGTCCCCCCCCCCCCGCCCCTTGCCTCCTCGTCTCCTCTGCCGCATTCCGTGCTGCTTTTCTTTTTTTCCCCCCCTTCTTCCTTTCCCATCCCCGCTAAGGGCTTGAGAGATGGCAGTAGCGACAGTGACAAGGAAGCGAAGAAGAGCAGCGGGAAAAGGAGAGGGTCGGCGGCGGGGATTGCTGGTCGGAGAGAAGAGGACAACCCAAAAAAATTCAAGGGATTTTTCCCATTCAAATGCATCCGGGGTGGGGAGTTTTTTTGGGGGGGGGTGTCACCATGGCTCGGAGAAGCGAACGGGACTCGTTTGCGTTATTATTATTATCATCATCATTTTTTTTTCTCAACCTCTCCTTTCTTTTTGAACAATCCAAGCAACAGATAGAGATTTACCTTCAAAATGCAGGCCATGTTCTATCCTTCCTTAACCCTCCCTCCGCCCCAAAGCAGCAGAGATCTGCTTTGGGAGTAAGAGATCCAACTCTCGGAGGCAGGAGACTGAAAAGAGCCGCCGGGCTTTGCCTCCGCTTTACATTCCGGGAGATCCCAGCGCATAAGGACTCGCACCATTCCGCGACCCGTTAGTCATGTTGGCTTCGTTTGTTCCTCCCCATCAGCTTCTGCCACTGGCTGGGAGCCAGCCCCGTACCACCCCCCTTTCGTCACGTGACTGATCTGGGCTCTCTTTTTTTTTTCACCGCTCCACCCCCGGCTTTCTTCTTCTTCTTCTTTTCCGTAAGAATTTTCGTTTTCTTTTTCAGAAGGAAGCGATCGGGTGCTTCTCCTCCTCTTCCTCCTCCTCCTGCTCATCGCGACGGTATCCGAAAGAAAACTTTTACGGCCGAAGATGCGCCGCGGTTTGGAAGAGACTCTCGGGGTGGGTGGGTCGGGTGAAAGGCGAGAAACTTCGCGTTACTTTTTCCCTGCCGTTCCAAGTCTTTAAAAAAAGAAAAGTGATCGGGAATCTCCGGTGCAGAAAGGCCGGATTAGAGTTGGTAGAAGAAGTTCTTCCAAGCCCTTTTCCTGCCACTCTGATCTACCAATATTAATAACGGACAGAAAGATCTCCGATGCCCCGCTGGAGGCTCGAAGCGTGGAAAACAGCTTTTTCTCTTTCTCTCTCTCGTTTTGTTTAAAATTTGGAGGTGAAAAGAGCGACCCACGTTGCACATAATCCACACAGGATCGCATTGTGGCTTGGTCTGCTTGTTGCTTTCTTTGGGACCCTTTCCTTCTTGTATCTAACCCTGGCACAAGTGATGCCCCTGCAGGCCCCCCCCCCATATGACTTTCACCTGGCCATTAGAGACAGATTCAGTGAGTCTTTACATGTTTGTTGGGATCTTTTGGGCAAGGGAGGTGGTGGCTCAGTAGGCTAAGACACTGAGCTTGTCGATCAGAAAGGTTCAGTGGTTCGAATCCCTAGTGCCCATAAAAGATTGAGCTCCCATTACTTGTCCCAGATTCTGCCAACCTAGCAATTCGAAAGCATGTAAAAAATGCAAGTAGAAAAATAGGAACCACCTTTGGTGGGAAGGTAACAGCGTTTCATGCGCCTTCGTCGTTTAGTCATTCTGGTCACATGACTATGGAGATGTCTTTGGACAGCACTGGCTCTTTGGCTTTGAAATGGAGATGAACACCGTCCCCTAGAGTCGGGAACAACTAGCACTTATGTGGGAGGGGAACCTTTATCTTTATGTTCTATATCCCTTTGGATGCAGGTTTACTAACCTTCTCGAATACAGGTAGTCCTAGACAACTATTCCTTTAGTGACTTGTAGAAAGCCCCCTCCCCAGATTAAAATATTCTTTATTAAAAAAGAGGCAGAATATTACATTTCCTCAAAAGAGAAATGTGTTCTTAAACATGCATTTCCTGCATAGGAAAACAGCTTCAAGCAGAAGAGGCTGGTCTTTTGGAATGGAGATTTTGGTTTTTTTCAGGAAGACGAGACCAATCCATTCATAAACAAACTGGCACAGAAGGTTGAAGCTCATGGGGTTAAAATCTACATTCCCCCACCCAAATTCTAAGGACAGGACATGACCTTTAGGATATAATAGGATTTACCCATCACCATTAGAATAGCAAAAGACACAAGGCTCACTACTTTGCACAACTGCCTGGAGCATCTCAAACAAAAAATCCCAGAAGCCTATAAAGATCCATCCACTCACTCAGATATTTTGTAAGCCACCCCAGAAACATGCTGCTGTCACTTAAATTTCTGGAAACCAAAATAAACATCTTGTAGCCAAGCTCCATTGATTTTTTCCCCCTCTCAGTTTGGAACTGGACTGGATTTGTCCTCCCACAGACTGTTTGAAGATATAGCGGCACTGAAAAAAACTGGCTTATGATTGTCACACTTACGACCATTGCAGTGTTCCCCTTGATCACATGATCAAAATTCAGGTATTTGGTAACTGGCATATTTTATGACAGTTGTACTGTCCCAGGGTCATGTGATTATCATTTGTAACTTTCCAGGCCAGCGTCTGACAAGGAAAGTCAATGGGAAAAGCCAGAGTTGCTTATTGACTGCAAGGTAAGCTAAAGGTTCTCCTGCACATATGTGCTAGTCGTTCTTGACTCTAGGGGGAAGTGTTCATCTTCATTTCAAAGCCAAAGAGCCAGCGCTATCCAAAGAAGTCTCCCTGGTTATATGGCCGGCATGACTAAACACAAAGGCGCACAGAGGGCTTACTTTCCCACCAAAGGTGGTCCCTATTTTTCTACTTGCATTTTTACATGCTTTCGAACTGCTAGGTTAGCGGAAGCTGGGACAAGTAACGGGAGCTCACTCTGTTACACGGCACTGGGGATTCAAACTGCTGAACTGCCAACCTTCTGATCAACAAGTTCAGCATTTTAGCCTCTGCGCCCCTTTTTGTATTGACTCTATGATTTACTAAATAACTGCAATGATTAGCTTAACTTTAGCAAAATGTCCTTCCTCCTCTTATTATTGCCACAACAGCAACCCCATTAGGTCAGTTGGCTGAGAGAACGTGACTGACACAAAATCACACAGTTGCCAGGACTAGAATTCACAGTCTCCTGATTTCTGAGTCTTGTGCCTTAATCACTAAACTCCACATAGCCTTCTCATAAGAAAGTTGCTCTAGGCAGTGTCAACATAATTATCAGAATAAGAGGAAAAACATTTCTTTAATGCTAATATAATTAAGGACAATTTAATCCTGTCTCTCTCAAGTGAAGATGATGCAGTGCAATGCATTAAGATGAGACAAAACATCATGGGCTAAAAGAACAAAATATTTTTCAGGGTGTGATTGTCCCCAGGTTATGTGATCCTTGATTTATAACCATGTTTGAACCCAAAATTTCAGCTGCTAAGCAAGACGGTTGTTAAGTAAATTTTGCCCATTTTACAACATTCTTGCAATTGTTAAATTAATACCTTGGTTAATCTAACTTCCCCATTGACTTTGCTTTTCAGAGGGTCGCAAAAGGTGAACACATGACCATTGGATCCTACAACCATCATAAATACATACCAGTTGCCAAGTGTCCAAATGTTGATCATGTGACCACAGGGATGCTGCAAAAGTTATAAGTGTGAAAAACTGTTATGATGCACTTTTTTTTCAGTGCTGTTTTAACTTTGAACAGTCACTAAATGAATGGTTGTAAGTCGAGGACTACCTGTGTAGAAAAATCCCTCCATCTAAATTCCTTGTGGCACTCTCATGCCTTTTCTTCTGCAAAGGGGCCTTTAAGGTTTAGTTTTAAAATAAAACTAAACTGGTGAGATGGAAAACCACAGGAAATGATTAAGAAGACATCCTGAAAGGCATATGGCATTTGTGGTTTTGTAACTCCTTCCAACCCAAGTGGGAGGGGATTTACATGGCAAGTAGGAAAGGAATTATTTTACAGGCCCAACCTATTAGTGTAAGAATAGCTTATAGCATATAAATCTTGACATATTCATAGAGTAGAGATTCCAAAACAAATTAATTTCTTAATAGCTTCAGGAAAAGCTATTTCCTGACAATAAGTCCCAATGCGTATTATGCTATTCACACTTTTTTTTTAAAAAAAAGCATGCCTGTTAATTTTATTTTCCCTATTATTTAATTTAATTTCACTTTGAAAATAAGCCATCCAGAACAGAAGTCTGTCCTTGCTTCTTGCAGAAAATGTTTACAATGCTATTATTTGTTCCTGCTTGAATATCTAGAAAAGTCCATCACTCTTGCCACTGTACAACACTTGAAACTAGGAACGCTATTCTAGTTACACTATTCAGTTACTTGTCATCCTAGCTGAAGGGTGAGCAATTTTCCAGCTCTGGAGGCTGCAATTTAGTCTCCAATTACCTTAAAGGCAGCAAGTGACACCATTGGAAAGGTGATCATTTCCCAGCAAAATTTAAATGACCTCCTCCCTTTTGTGGGGGGGAGTGGGAGAGGGAAACCTTTAGAAGCAAGATTCCTCAAAACTTTGTAATTTACACTGCCACTACTAGGGAGAAGGGGAATGATTGGATTTTTGTCATGCTAGTTTATACTATTTGGGCAGCCTGAAGTTTATACGAAGGAAATTTAGCAATTTGCATTTTGATCCTGCTGAGTAATTAAAAAAAAATTTTTTTGAGCAGAAAAATAAAAATCATAACCTCCAAAAGGTAAATATCTTTAAAGCCTGGAAAATCATTCCAGTCATGCCTGTTTGTTTATTTATTAGATATGTTATCCTGTCTTTATTACTTCATAAGTAACTCAAAGCCAAGGTGGCGCAGTGGTTAAAAGCAGCACTGCAGGCTACTGCTAGATCAGCAGGTCAGCGGTTCAAATCTCACCGGCTCAGGGTTGACTCAGCCTTCCATCCTTCCGAGGTGGGTAAAATGAGGACCCAGATTGTTGGGGGCAATATGCTGACTCTCTGTAAACCGCTTAGAGAGGCCTGAAAGGCCTATGAAGCGGTATATAAGTCTACTGCTATTGCTATTGCTATTGCTATCAAAGCAGTGAACATGCATAATATTCCTACTTCCTATTTTCCCCACAACAATAACTCTTATGAGGTGGCTTCTGATAAAAAGTGACTGGTTCAATTTTACCCAGCTGGCTTTCATGCCTAAGACAGGGCTGGACTTCACTGTGGCCAAATTCCTACATGAAAGACCACCAACAGCCATGTTTTTCAACCTCAGGAAGATGTGTGGACTTTAACCTGCTGGCCTGCCAGCAACCAGTGGAGCTGGCAGCAGATTTGGGCAGTGAAGAGGTTGGGGAGAAACATGGGCCAGTCCTGGAGTCTGGGGAAGGCTCTGATGAAGAGCCAAGGTGGCGCAGTGGTTAAAAAGCAGCACTGCAGGCTACTGCTAGATCAGCAGGTCAGCGGTTCAAATCTCACCGGCTCAGGGTTGACTCAGCCTTCCATCCTTCCGAGGTGGGTAAAATGAGGACCCAGATTGTTGGGGGCAATATGCTGACTCTCTGTAAACCGCTTAGAGAGGCCTGAAAGGCCTATGAAGCGGTATATAAGTCTACTGCTATATTGCTATATATATATATATATTGATGAGGGCTCTGTGTCAGAGGCAGAGAGTGGACCAGAGCCATATGCCAGTTATCAGCTGCCTTCAGAATTAGACATCAGTGAGGCAAATTAATAGCTAGAGCCTGTTCCCAGTGTGCGCATGCACAGAATTGCCAGAAGAAGGGAACATCTAAAGAACAGGGGTCGACTTGGGAGTAAGGCCACAGGTGGACAGTGAATGGCTCTTCCCAGAGGAAATAAAAGAAGAGCGAAAAGGGAGTGGAGTTTGTAGGACACAATTAATTCACTTAATTGGTTCATGGCTCCGAGACTCCTTACCAAGTTTTGCAGATATCGGCCTGTCAGCTCTCCAAGCCAGATAAGGTCTGTGACTGTAAATCCACCCTTGAAAGACTTTGCTGGATGTGAATGAGCAGAATTCACAGCAAATTAATAAAAGGGGTTTTTGTCGGGACAAGGAGTTTGCTTCATGCTCTTGGGAAGCCTAGGTCAGAACAGAATTCCCCAGTCGGGAACATTAGTTGGATGAAGTCCAGGCATTAAAGTTACTGAGATTGACAAATGCTGCTTTTGAGGAAAGAGGTCGGATGCAACTAAAACAAGTTTGTGTCGAGATGGAAACATAACATCAAGTTCCTGAAGGCTCCCTCCCGATACAGCAATGAAAGAAAAGCATTGAAAAGTCTTAGCATCTGCATACAGCAGGGGTGTCAAACTGGCAGCCCGTGGGCCAGATGCATCATGCGCAGGCCATGCCCACCCCAGCTCCACAAAGGCAAGATCCAACACATGCCATCAACGTGACATGGTAAGTCTGACACCCGTGGCAACAGAATATGACAGAGGAGAAAATAATGCCAGGAACCCCTTAACCAAGGGTAGCAACGTTGGTCTTTTACGATCTATGGATTTCAATTCCCTAATTCCTGAACCACCTTTTAGTGAGGAAGAGCTCACTTTGCTGGTTCTTGCATCCTCTCCCATGGCTTTTCTTGACCCTAAATCCTTTACTGTAGATATTTTACAAGAAAAGCCATTGTGAGAAGGTGCAAGGACCAGAAAAATGAGTCCATCCTCACTAAACGGTGCTCCAAATGGAGGCTGGGTCATGCCTATGTTCAACAGACTGGATGCAGATAAAGATGGACTGAAAAGCAGTTGTTGAGTCTCTAAACACGTTGTTTAAAATTAGAATTTAAGCTAAACTCTTTCTTCTGGGGCTTGGTGATTGTGTGTGAAATCTGAACTCCCAATTTTTAACCAGGTATAAAATAGAGAACAATAAAGAATCAGTGAAGTAAATGGCTGTGGCTGGAAACCAGAAATGATGTTGCAAAATTACAGGATGAAGCAGAACTTTCTCTTTTTCATTCTTTCCAATCCAAATTAATGTTTGAAAGAAATTATGAAAAAAAGAAAGAAGACCCTGTCTATTCCTTAGTTGGACGATTCTCTCAAAACAAAACTATCAAATCAAATTTAGTGTAATTGGGGAAACCAGCAAAGAAAGAACAAGTTCAAAACTGGGCCAGATTCCATCAGAGACTCTGGAGAAAAAAAAGCAGAACATTTGCCCCAATATATATTATAAATTGTATTTAATACATGATAGTTATGGTTGGTTGTACAGCCAGGCAGATGTTTAGTCTAGATTTGGCATTTTTATCCACCTATCAAGTCCTTCTCAAGAACCTGGAATAGGCAAATATTTTTTGATGATGTTGAAGTATCATCACATCATATTAGCTGTTCCAAGTAAAGTTGCCTTTTGCAATTGACTGATAATGATTTTGTCAATGCTGATGGTGTTCCTGTGATGCTCCAGATGTTTTGGGATTGCACCCAGGGTGCCTATTACTAGTAATCCACTCTCTTCCCTCTTGGTCATGGGACTGAAGGCAGAACTGAAACCGTGTTCTGCATGTATTCCTCACCTTGTTACTAATATTGATTTCACACTTACTTGGATACATGTATGAGGCATTGATATATAGTTGCAAGCTTTCTTGTAAAAATAATTTCAGTAGAGAAAGGACAAAGAACATCACAACTGGAGCTCTTTACTGCTATTTCAAAATAGTTTTGCTCTAGATTACATGACTGGGAAATAGGCAGGCTTAGAATGGAGAAGTGAACAACATTCTGAGCCACCACCCAACCACTTCTCATATAGCACTGTTGAATTCTGAAGTCCACACACATTAAAGTTGCCAAGGTTGAAAAATACTCTTCTGTCGAGATGCATTTGCATAATTTTGCCTGGATTTTTTTTTTCTTCCAATCCTTTTTTGTGAATTTAGGCTTCTTTTTCTGGCTTCTCTTCCCACACAAATTTGAATGCATTTCATTCTGTTTTTCAAGGGTATTGATGGACAGGCAGACAGACGGGCCATTCAAAACCTTTTTACATGATTTCTTTCTAACATCCTATTGGGCTAGAAAGAATAATAATCAAATAATATTGATAATAATTGATAATTGATAATAATTTAGGAGGATTGGGACAGAAACTCAACTCACTGAGACTCAAGCAACTATAAAATTCTACAACAAGAAGAAAGATAATTAATCCATGTACAGAGTATCAAATCTGTTCTTATTTAAATGGAGGCTATTTGAATGCAGAAACAAGTTGGAATTTATTATTAAGATTACATCTTTAAGGCACTTATTCTTGTTCCTGCATCATATTAGGATAGAAAGGAGGAAAGAAAACCCATACGTTTTGCATATTAGATTTCAGTGAAAACTGGACTTAATTGTACTTTAGGTTTTAGCCCTTTTCACAGGTTCTACCACAAAACCGCGGTCGACAAAATCGCGGTCGACGAAAGCGCGTATGTGACGTCATCACAGCGCGACGAAAAAGATCGAAAAAGATCAAAAAATGTAAAATTAAAGCTAAAACCTTCCCCTAACCCCCCCAAACCTAACCCTAAACCTAACCCTAAACCTAACCCTTAACGTAACGAAAAACCTAACGCTAACCCTTAACTTAACGCTAAACGTAACGCTAACGCTCTAACCCTAACCCTAACCCTTAACCTAACCCTAACCCTTAACCTAACCCTTATCTTTATGTGAATCGGCTTGCTGTAATTTAATTTTTATTTCAATTTTTCGATCTTTTTCGTCGCGTTGTGATGACGTCACATACGCGATTTCGTCGACCGCGCTTTTGTGGAACGCGCTTTTGACGGGTCACGCTTTTCACAAGCATAAAGAGGAGGGATTTCCTTCTTTCTCAGAATGCCAATAATGTAAATTCTTCCATATTAAACACAACTTCTACATAGTTAAGTGTTTATACATAAAGTGTACTGTATATTATACACAGGGTCTCTGTGTGCGCTCGGTACTATACTCATCAGAAAATATATGTGCCCTGTTGAACATATACAGGTGGTTTATACATATATGAATATATGTGTGCCCTGTTGAACATATACAGTTCAGACAAGAAACTCAGTGGTTGACAAAGTTGGTCGCTAAGTAAAACTTCATAACTTTGTTATCTTATTTCAACTTTCCTTTGCATTACAGATCTGCAAATGTTGTAAATGTGAGGTTGGTTGCAAAATTACTTTTTCACCACCACTGCCTGCAAATGGTCGCTAAACAAGGCAGTCACTTATACTCTCTATAGTACATTTCCCCAAGCTTTTACTTTCAACTGTGTTAGATTTTCTTCTTCCATTAATCCCAAAGAATGATTACCAGTTACAACTGGCAGGTGCACGTTCTCCTATTATTTCTACTCCAATGTCATGGTTTATTATTGAGAAAAATTAGTTATTTAAAATTGCTTCTTAAATCGGAAATTATCAAATATTAAGTTCAACATTAGTCTGACATTTATGTAGCTATTGAAGCATAGCTGAAGAACTGCTTTGATTATTTCTGAAGCTTCCCAGTTATTTCACCTCCTGACAACCTGCCAGTACTATTTTATCTTTCTGTACTTCTTGATCAACGAAATTGCTGTGCTATTAAAAATGTTTTTGAAATAATTGTTTTAAGTATCATTTGGAGAAGCTTGACCTCTCTAGAACTTCCATCCTTATTAGAAAATAATTTTTGCTGAATCATAATCATCAGCACAGAGATCTTGTCTTCAGCTTTAAATCTCAGGGAAGTGAAACACATGGATCATTCTCTCCATTACGCTAAGGAAAACTCTCTTCCATCTGAAGCCACCCATTCTAGAATCATGTGTAATATTTTAAGCATGCTTTCAGTGCAAACATACCAGTAGCTATGGCCTTTCTATACCTTAGATAAGGATGCAGTGACTCAGTGGCTAAGACACTGAGCTTGTCTCTCAGAAAGGTTGGCAGTTTGGTGATTCAAATCCCTAGCACCACGTAACTTGAGTGAGCTCTCATTACTTGTCCAGATTCTGCCAACCTAGCAGTTCGAAAGAATGTAAAAATGCAAGAAGAAAAAATAGGAACCACCTTTGGTGGGAAGGTAACAGCATTCCATGCGCCTTCAGCATTTAGTCATGCCAGCCACATGACCACGGAGATGTCTTTGAGCAGCGCTGGATGTTCAGCTTAGAAATGGAGATGAGCACCGCCCCCTAGAGTTGGGAACAACTAGCACATATGTGTGAGGGAAACCTTTACCTTATACCAAACTTTTTCAGTCCACCGCCCCCTTGGTGCTACAAAATTCTTAGAGTTTCATCAGTGTGAACCTTGGATGCATTCCTGAAAATATTTCTGATTTGCAAACTTAAACTCTGATATGCACAGCGATAAAGAGTTTTAACAACCATCACAGTTTCAAAGAATAACAGGCTGCAATGGGCTTACCAAGAATGACCTTTTCACTTCTGCGTTGCAGAATGTGAAATGTCCTTTCTATATCAAAAAATAAAAATGAAGAAGGAAACAAAGGCTTTGGCAAGTTTGAATTACCATATTTTTCATATTATAAAATACATGGGTATAAGATGCACAAAGATTTTGAAGAGGTAATTTTTTAAAAAATGTTCTTGCCCTCCCTGGCCCCCAGAAGCACTCTGCAGGCCTCCGAAACCCTCCTTTTTTGTGAAAAAAGGGGCATGCAGAGAGTTTTGAGAGGTCTGCAAAGTGCGCCTGGGGGCCAGGGAGAGCAAAAATGTGATGTGGGTGGGGGGGTTGGGAGCCAAAAAACAGGTCTGTTTTTCACAAAAAACGGCTATGTAGAGGGTGTGGGAGGCCTGTAGAGTGCTCATGGATGATGGGAATGGCAAACAAATGAGCAAAAAATAGCCCGTTTTTTGTGAAAACAGGCCCGTTTTTTGCACAAAAAAAGGGGGGGGCAGAGAGTTTGGAAGGTCTGCAGACTGCTCCTGGGGGCTTGGGAGGGCAAAAACAGCCATTTTTCCCTCCCCAGCCCAGAGGAGCACTTTGCATTCCTCCCAAACCCTCTGTGCATCCATTTTTGAGAAAAACTGGATCCATGGGGCAGCGTTTCGGGAGGCCAAAAATGCTGTATTCAGTGTATAAGACGCACCCAGATTTTCATCCTCTTTTTGGAGTGTCTTATACTCCAAAAAATATGGTAGGCTTGCTAACCTGACTTGTGGACTACCCACAGTTGTTGCAAACATAATCAGCCTACTGTAGATAAAGTGTGAAAGATGAAGGGGAAACTAGAATTTAAGTGGAATAATGATCAAGAGAGCATATGGCTGATTCATACTGTGCTTCCTCCAGCGGTATAAAAGAACTCCCTGGGTTAATGCAGAGTTTCAAATGTTTTAAAGCTGTTAGTTAAAAGAATCCCAGTACCCCTAACCAAAAACCCCAAGTTGTAGTGATATGGTCTGCATTTGAGTACATTATTGTTTTAAAATATATTTTATTTTACTATTTTGCCCTTAGAAATCATCAACCTTTTGTACAACCATATAGTTTCCCACAGGTCACATTTTGGAAAACTTCCAAGAAATCTGGAAAACAATCCTGCCTTGTTACTCTAGTGGAGGTAGTTGGAGGGATTCAAAATCCATAATTTGTATTAGGATCAGCCACAGTAACACTATAGAAATGGCACTTTGGGAATTCTCAAATTCTGAGTCCCTTTTCCTTTCCTTTCCTCTCCTCTTTCCTTTCTTTCCTTTCTTCTCCCTTCAAGTCAGTTTTCTTTTTTCCTTTTTAAATTCTGCCTGGACTTTTCTCTGCATTTTTCAGAAGTGGTTTGCCTTGGTCTTTCTTGGGTGAGAGACAGTGATTGGCCCAAGGTCAGCCAGCTGCCTAAGGCAAGACTGGAACTCACAATCTATGGTTTCTAGCCCTGGGTCTTAACCATTATGCCAAACTGCCTGTCTGATCGTTGTCAATTGTTGTAAAATGTATTCAAATCAAACAAGTTAGGGGGATTGGCAGGAAGCAAAGAAATCTCTCCTTCCTCCAAAACAACAAAGGCTAAATAACTTTACAGAGAACGTTGACCATGCAGAACGTTTAAGCATAGATGTGGATTGTTTATGTCCTATTAAGCGCATACATGCACACTATTCCAGCTACACCTCAACAGTCAACAATTTCTGCTGCTGGAGCAGCTGCCTTCCAGACAGAGAGGTAAATACCGCAGCCTAGTTGACTGACATTTCATTTAGCCAGAATGGCATCAGAGTGAAATTGGTAAATACAAAGTCACACATTTCTGTCCAGTCACATTTGCAAATGGAGACAGAAATAGTGAGCATTACCCTAAAGTGCAGCACGGCTGTTTTAATTTTAATGCCAGCTCCAGAAAAAGTGCCCAAGGAAGGTGAACACAATCTGTGAAATTGCCAAGCTGTCTCATTGACCCGTGAATGCCTTCACTGACATTGACATTCCTGTAATGGTCCACCTTTATTTCTGTTTCCAAGAATGAATTTCTTGCATTTTTGCGAACATTACATCTGGGGGATATAAACACGATTATCTACTTGGAAAAAGAAGACAGGAGGAAAGCCAACATTAATCCTGCCTTTATTCCTTTGTTTGAGGCAGTTATAATTTTCAACTTAAGGCGGATATCTTGAAAGGTGACTATCAGGGCCCACCAGCTTTAGAGAATGAAATCTACTGATATTCAAGCTTCATGTCAGCCGTATGATTGGCCAAGAGCAGAAGGCATGATGAGGGAAATCAAATTCCATTTTCATCAAACAAGGAGCTAACAAAAAGAGGGAAATGTTGTGGAGTAGCGGAGTGTGAAAGCAAACCTAGGAGACACCTTGTGTTTAACCAAACAAATCCCTTTTAAAACCTAGTCTTTGTCATGTTTTTAAAAAATAGAGCTCTTGGATTTAAAAGTTGAAGAAGGCACTATATAGCCCCTTCGGCATTTTCTGAAACAATTCTTCTGAAGCAGTACAAACTAAAAACTAAAAATGTAGCAAAGATAAGCAATGGAATGGAGAAAACCCAATATAAAAACAATTGTATGGCTGATATATTAACTAGAGGCATCTCAGATTATTTGGCTAAGGTATTAAAACCTGAAACCTCTTCAAAGAAGCAGCCTGTGATAGCCTAATGACTTTAATTCCTTGAAATGGGCAACAGATGAAACTAAGCACCATGGATGAGAGGAATTGTCCCTTTAGACACCTGGCAAATCTTATATGATAAAAATTATTTAGAGAAGTGCCTCTATTTAAAAAAAAAAGCCAACTCTACTGGCATAAATGGATACATTTGCATTTAGCCAAAGGGAATGCATCTTTTGCTTTTTTCAGACCAAGGGTTGCTCTTAGCTTCTGGGTAGGGCAAGAACAAACACTTAATTTGACAGAGCTTTAAAGGCAATTAAAATCCAGTTCTGATAATTAAAACAGTTAGGATGATTACTCACTGTGAATTTTAAAACTTCCCCCTTCGGTGAGTTTTTCCTGTGAAAAATCAATTTGGCAATAATTTTGGGAGTCTCTCTTGGAGCTGTATTTTTATGGACACTTGAGGTCTCAGGTTGTGAAGATGTCACGGTTTAGTGACAATGATCATGGTATGACAAATCTAGATTCTGAAGTCACCTGATTCTTCTTTCCTGCTTTCCTTCCCGCCATCTAAGAGGACACTTGAATATGAAAATTCAAGTCAGTCAGTGCACCTCATGCTGGTTGGAAAAAATAAATCATTGGAACTTTGCTGCTAGTTCCTGGCAGTGGTGTATTAACCATTAAACTGACTAAGCATGTGCTCCAGGCGCCAGCCCCAAGGGGCACCAGAAAGTTGAGAAAGAAAAAAAAACAATGAAGATTTGTACAGTGTGTACAAAGGAGGGGGGGGGCAAGATTTGTCAGTGCTTAGGACACCAGTGAGCCTCAATCCACCACTGGTTTCTGGTTTATTTCCTTGTGTTGAATTATGCATTGCCCTGAAACCAAAGCTCCCACACCAACACATGTAAAAATAGATTAGGCCTGCCATATTAGGCTACAAAAATCTGGACAACTATTAGATGGAATCAAAATGTTGCAGCTTTCTGTAGCTACTGCTCCTGTATCACTTTTCTGCGATTGAGTAGCCCAATTACGATATCCTGTTTGACTACATGTCACAGCAATGCCATAATCCAATTTGCCTAAATATGATACGTCTACATCAATCGTAACTCAAATGCTGCCCATTATAGCCTCAAAATTCTAAGAAGTATTAGTCTAAAAGGAAAACAGTTTGAAATATGACTGAAAAAATAGAAAACAAATATCCTGAGCCTATGATCCAAAAGTTAACAAAGGAATGTTAGCCAAACCGTGAATCACCCTGGTCAAATGCTGGATTTGTTTTTCCCAATTGCAGAGTAGCCAATTATCATACAAGGTGGGAAGTTGCAGCCTGTTATTCTGTGCAGTGCAAAGAGTTGTGCTGTCAGGACTACATCACAAATTGAAAACCCCTAATGCACATGCTATTTCTACACTTTTGCGATACAAAGACACATTAGCAAACAATAAAGTATGCGCAACCCTAGTAGATGACGACCCCCCCAGAAGATGAGTTCATTACTGCAATATTAAAACCCTCCCCTTCTGTCCCTATAACTGGTAAGGTTGATAATTAAGTATGCAAAACATTTGAGGTAATTTTATCTACATCCAGAAAAGGTGAGTTGGCGCTTTCTAACTAATCTGCTTACAATAGGAAATAACATCCTTGTCCTACTGTCCCCATTTACTTGTATTCATTCCTTTGTTCATATCTGTTATCCTGTACATGTTTGACAAACAAACAAATACATTGATAATTTGTGTTTCATGTTGCCCTGCAGAACCTGGCTTGCACTTTGTCAGCCCCCAAAGATAGTTTAGTTTAGTTTTCCTTTATTTGTATGCCGCCCTTTTCCCTGGGGGGACTCAGGGCGGCTCACAATTCAGAAGGGTGGGGGGGCAAGACAAACAGTATTCCAAACATGGAGACAATACAACATATTAAAAGAAAGCACAACAGTCACACAATTCGGGTGGGGTTAAAATCTTAACCCCAGGCCAGCCGGGACAGCCAGATCTTTAAAGCGGCATGGAAGGATTGGAGGGTGGCGAGGGTCTGAATCTCCATGGGGAGTTCGTTCCAGAGGGTCGGAGCAGCCACCGAGAAGGCTCTCCTCTGGGTAGTTGCCAGTCTGCACTGGCTGGAAGATGGAATTCGGAGGAGGCCTAATCGATGCGATCGGATCGGTCTAGTGGAGGTAATTGGCAGTAGGCAGTCTCTCAAGTACCCAGGCCCACTACCATGAAGGGCTTTATAGGTGATAAGTAACCTGGAGATCAACAGGTAGCCAGTGCAGCTCGCGGAGGATAGGTGTTACGTGGGTGAACCGAGGTGCACCCACAATCGCTCGCGCGGCAGCATTCTGGACTAGCTGGAGTCGCCGAATGCTCTTCAAGGGCAGCCCCATGTAGAGCACATTGCAATATTCCAGCCTAGAGGTCACAAGGGCACGAGTGACTGTTGTGAGGGCCTCCCGGTTCAGGTAGGGACGCAACTGGTGTACCAGGCGAACCTGGGCAAATGCCAGAGAAGATACATGGCCAAGTGCGCTAATTCTACTTCATTGTAAAGTTACATTAATAAAATCTTGCAAGTCAGAAAGTATCTCTCTCCCACACCCCACCTCCTGTTTCCTTTATAGCTCAGGAAATTCGGGAAGGCCTCTTCCGAACCTCTTGCACCACCCATTTTCCGGCTGCAGATTCAGCTGCCTTTATCTGACTTGTTTCCTTAGTTGTGTCTATTTAGAGATCCCCATTCAAATAAATCCATAATTAGTCCCCTTTAAAAAGCATACACATCAAGCTAAGTCATCTCAGTTTTCATTAACTCATTGTAATCTATTTTGGATTACATTAAGAAGTCACAATTCACTGTAAAAGTTTTGTTTAGAAGGTTTTTTCCAGTTTTCAGCCTTGGTTAACTGAGCAAGACTGTACAGCTGGTCACATCCTTCAGCGCAGCCCCTGGGACGCTGCAGGAAAGCTTCATTCAGATGGGGTGGGGTGGAAGGGAAGGAAAACTGCTCAAATCCAAACAGCAAATGCATTCGGAATTAGTACGTGGCTTTCCTTGTAGCAGTACTAACTCCCTGGGCATTTTGCTACAATGACTAAAAATCTCATTGCAGATGCTCTTTGAAAGCCAATTCAGGGTGGCGGGAGGGGAGTGCTATTTGTTTAAGAAACACCAGGAATTATTTGGTTGGCTTTTCACGGTTAAGGTTGTGCACAAGGATGAGAATACCAGCCAATTTATTTTAATGAGGACAGAGGAGTTTTGACCCAAATAACATTTGAGCTGATCTCTCTCTCAAAACAAGAGCAGAAGATGGAATTATTCAAAATGTGTTACACCTTATATAACCTGCTATTAGCAGTGCTCTGGATTTAAACGCTGGCATCATCAACTCAACTTTGAACTAATTAAACTATGATATAACACTTTACACCTTTCTATTCCCTGTAGAATAAAGCTTTGCTGTGAGAGGTATTTCCAGAGCCAGTATAAACAACTATGAGCCAGACTGCTGGTATTAAGCAATAACTCTTTCTGACTAGCTCATGATTTCATCTGTGCCAAACTAATTATTTTTTGTAAATTCAAAAAGGGTAGTTTTTCTGTGGGTTCACAAGTCATACTAAGCCAAATGTGTGAACCCAGTTACAGGGCTAGTTCTAGGTCTAAGCAATCTATGTAGTCACCTAGGATGCCAAATTTTTGGGGGTGCCAAAATTGGAAAACAAAACTTCCAAAAGACACTTTTTTTTTCTTTCTAGTGTTTTCCTATTCCCCTTTTTTGTTTTTGTTTTTTATTGATCAACTATTTGTCACCCAAGTCTGCAGTCATGGACTAAGAGACAATGATTGACCCGAAGCAGTGGTGGGTTTCAAAAATTGTTCAAGCCTACTCTGTGGGTGTGGCCTCCTTTGTGGGAATGGCTTGCCGCCCATGTGACCGGATGGGAGTGGCTTGCCGCCCATGTGACCGGATATGAAGATGCCGACGACACTTGTCAGAACCACCTTAAATTACCTCACACACAGCACTGGCATGCATAAGAATATGATGTAAACTTGTTTTTTAAAAGGCATCTTTGGTTTGCGTTTAAACAACTTCAACACACGCAATGTTCTGATTGCACCACAAACGCAGTAGTCATCCTTACCTTTCACAGAGGCACTGAGTTTTATAAATATGAGCATGATAGTGTAGAATAATCATATCCAAGGACCAGTGGTGGTTTTCAAAATTTTTTGGAACCTCTTCAGTAGGTGAGGCCTGCTTTCTGGGTCCACTGGTAGAACCTCTTCTAACCGGTTCGGTAGATTTGACGAACCGGTTCTACCAAATAGGTGCGAACTGGTAGGAACCCACCTCTGGCCCAAAGTCACTACCCAAGGCAGGAGTGTCCAAACATGGGAACTTTAAGACTTGTGGACTTTAACTCCCAGAATTCCCCAGCCAGCATGGGTTAAAGTCCACAAGTCTTAAAGTTCCCAAGTTTGGACACCCCTCGCCTAAGGTGTCTCTTTACAGTCTTCTTGTTGCTAGGCCAGGGCCTTAACCAATAGACCAGACTGGCTGTCAAAACACACAATATGGGTATAAAATCTGATAATCTTCCCTCACATCTTTAGAGGTTTTTTTTCCTTTCTATTCTTTAGAAGATACTTACCCACAAGGTTTGTTGTGGTAGCGAACAGCACACAAATCAGACGCTGCAAGTGAAGAAAATAAATTATTGTTACAGCTATGGGCCTCAAGAAGCTGGAAATGTTATTGAAGCAAGAGAAATAAATGTCTGGCATTCGGAAGGGAGAGGTTAAACAAATTGCACCACTGCCAAAGTTGTATCTGGAAGAACAGTGATGTTACACTCTGAAGTGTCAGTGCACCCACTTGACAATTAAATACAGGTATTCCTTAAATTACAATTGTAATGGAGCTTGGCCATTACGGTTGTACATTGTAATGGACATTGAAAGGGCTGGTCATATGACTGACAATGGTTTTTGTGACAGTTGTAAGTGTGAACACCATGGTCATTAAGCAAGTGCTGCAGTTGTTAAGCAAATGCTATGGTTTGAACCCATTGTTCACTATGGCACAGTTTTGCTGAAAATGGAAAACAGGTGCCGATTTTCATCAAAACTGATGCAAAATGCAGTCATATGATCTAGGTCGCTGCAAGCAATCATCAATGTGGCTGTGCTGCTAAGTGTTTAAGTGTGGACTACCAGAAGTTCAGATTCAGGTTGTAAGTCCACTTTTGCAGGTAGGCCATATGTTCAACTGGTTGTAACTAAGTGACCGGTTGTAAGTTTACCCTGTAAAATTTCACAGGACTGTTGCTATATGTCAACATTATATGTAATTTATATTATTTACTATGATTCACTGCGTACTGTAAATGAATTATTTACTGTGATTTACTGCTATTCACAATAAAAAGAGTAAAAATGTCCAAGAAAAGAACATTGAAAGAATAAAGCTAAATAACTTCAAGAGAAGAAAGAAAGAAACAAGAAAGTGTTGTTCTTGAAATTCCTAACAACATCAGAAAATGAACCAAACCGTATGAGACTTCAGAATATGACTTTGCCTAGGGCACCAAAATGCCTAGTGCTGGCACTGCCAGCCATAAGGGTTTGTAAACCATGAATTATGGATTAGTATTTTATGTGAATCAAGGAAATTATGCTTTATTCAACATGGTTATATGATCACAGCACATAAAACTTACTTTATTTCCTAAAACTTGCCTTTTCTGCAGTTTTATTCTTGTGTTAGGTTTCAAAAGAAAAAGTGACTAATTTAGAGTCACATACGATGCCATAGAACAGGGGTGTGAAACTCAAGGCCCGTGGGCTGGATCTGTAGTAGCCATAAGGCAATAAACAGCTATGTGTTCTTCAGTTTATATGTTTATGTTATGCTGTACTTGTAAGCCACTGCATCTTTAGAGTTATTATTTTAAAAAAATAGTAATATGTAGTAAATTAGGGGCCTCTGGCCTTTTGGAGTTAGTTGGCATATTTGGAGTTTTAGGAGCATGTTGTAGACCCTCTTAACAAAATGTCATGGTGGAAAAACTTATCTGCAGCTATCTCCAATTTACCGTAAGTCTTTATAAAAATGTCTCTGGGATCCAGATAAGGCCTTGAGAAATTATTGGAGATACAAATTATGATTGAAGTTGGCAGTTTACTGATATTAGCTTCCTATTCTTTATTTTATTATTATGAAAAGCATCTAACATGTAGAATTGAAAGACAGCAAGAGATATGTTGATGGGCACCATATTAGTCCTAAGCACCATCATGGGGGCTGGTGATGTAGATTCTTGTTCTATGTATCTTTGAAGCTTGCATCATACTGTTGCAGAAAATCAGGAGATTCGGACTGCGAGATCAAGAAAAACTTTATTTGGCCAAATAGTTCAGATAGAGATAGCAATTTCTAACATCTGAACAGCGTTCTAATCCAAACGTGCATTCTTATAGTGTGTTCAAAGCATCAAAAACATGGAAATATTAAAGCATTTCAATTGGCTAAGTTCCTTATTGCTAGGCAGAGAAGCATGCAGGAAACACTAGTTTCATTCTGGCTTTTGTGGTTAAGCCCTATGTCTGACTCGCAAGCGAGACCTCCAACTGACTTGGCCTACTTACAACAGGTGTCGTGGTTTGACATTTGAATTTCCTAAGTTCAAGTTTCCTTTTCTTCTTCAAGACTAGAAATTGTATAACGAGATAGAAGGGATAGATGGCCCCCCCACAAGAAATCCTCTAGTCCAGTGTTTCTCAACCTTGGCAACTTGAAGATGTCCGGACTTCAACTCCCAGAATTCTGCAGCTAGCATTTGCTGGCTGGGGAATTCTGGGAGTTGAAGTCCGGACATCTTCAAGTTGCCAAGGTTGAGAAACACTGCTCTAGTCTGACCCCATTTCATGTTCACTCTTATCATGTCCAAATCTCGCTTTATGTTCTGCCTTAATAAAATATACTGTTTTGGCTTATTTGACTATCATTTATTGAATCATCAACCTCTAACTAGTTTTGCCTTAGATTTATGCCAAAATCATTATGGTGTAAGTTTGCTTTTTAATTATATATTATTGAAAGATATGAGTTGAAGTAATCTAGCAAATCTTTTGCTTTTCACCGTGATCATAAAAAAGAAGCATGTGGATGACTGACAAAGAATCACGAATAGAAATTGGAATTATTATTCATGAGCAACCAAAATCAGGTTGGAGTTCATTGTGGTCTCACATAAATAAAATGGAGGATAGTATTTCTAATCATATGTAATCCTAATCTCTTTGAATTTTGAAATTTTGATCTTCTTGTTCCATCAAATTCTAGAACAGCAATATTATATTTGTTTCAATCTTCTTTTCTTGCCTTTTGGTATTCTGATGTGTTCCCTCAGCTTCTCTAAGTAGCTCCTATCCTCTGTCAATATTGTCTTATCCCCTGCATATCTCCACAACATAGCTTGTTCAACAAAGCATAAATAGGAATTGATAAAACACTGGTTTAATTCTAGAATGAAGTTACTTTCTCATTAATGAATTTATACTGTCTTTCAGTATAAAATTTCCTAACCATTATATGCTCATGGGCATCCAAGTGGCTGCCAAAATCAGCAAGATGGCAAATGTTACAATAAAAGCCCTATCTTTTTTGTATGTGTGTTCTATTCATGTTCAAAGGTGCAGGGCTTGTATCACAGTGCTCTGTCCACCATTTTGCTGATACCGACAACTTTGCAGTGGTTGCTGCTGGTTGTGCTAATAAAATAGCAATAAGAGCAAGTTTTAAATGACCTCAACAATGGCTAGATGTGATAAAGATGTTGTAAGTTTCTGATGAAAAAGAACATTAAGGTGGTTGAACGTAGTTCTCTTGCATTCAATAGCATTCAAGCCCTTGAATACAATTCAGTTGCAATTGAATACAATTAATTGTGCTCTAATCTAATCCAATTACATTTATAATATAGCTAATACAATTAATTGTATTCTAATCTTATTGTAGTCGAATACAATTAAGATTGCCTGGATCTAACTCATTGCATTTCACCTAGTACACATCAATGCTATGTTATTAAGTTCTATTTATAGAAAAGTTTCTCCGTCCAGAAAATTATCAGGACATCTGTGCAGACAGTGTGATTATTGAATTCACACTAGCAAAGGAGGTTGTGAAGTCCTTTTTTTCCCTTTAAATTGATTAAGATTGGTTAAGTAATCTTTTGTAGTATCTGCTCCTCAAATTCACACAGGTCTTTTCAGTTGGCTTCTCACTAAACAAACATTTGTAGAAGGCAATCAAAACATCTTAAGTAACTGAACGATAGGGTCTTATGTAATTTCATACTAATTAAATGTTTACTGGTGTAAACAGGGGAAGCTAAAATCATGTTAGCTCTATAGTGATATAAGTGGGGGGGGGGGGTGAATTGCATATTATGTCCCCATATACACTATAGGACAAGTGGATATTAATAAATTCAAGAAAATTAGTAAGCGGGGGAAACATTCAGTCCAACCTTTACAGAGAACGGGATCATGCAGTCACTTTTACAATAGTCCTTGGCTTATAACAGTTCATTTAGTGAATATTCAAAGTTACAAATTCAGTGAAAAAAGTGACTTATAGCAAGAGCACTTAAACTTATATACCGCTTCACAGTGCTTTACAACCCTCTCTAAGCATTTTACAGTGTCAGCCTATTGTCCCCAACAATCTGGGTCCTCATTTTATTGACCTCAGAAGGATGGAAGGCTGAGCCAACCTTGAGCCGGTGAGATTTGAATTGCCAAATTGCAGGCAGCCGGCAGACAGCAGAAGTAGCCTGCAGTACTGCATTCTAACCACTGTGTCACTGTAGCTGTTATATGACTGCTTTTTACACTTAGGTCTGTTACAGCAACCCCATGGTCACGTGATCAAAATTTGGACACTTGGCCACTGACTCATAGTTATGATGGTTGCAGTATCTTGGGGTTGTGTGATCATCTTTTGCAATCTTCTGATGAGCAAAGTCAATGGGGAAACCAGATCCACTTACCAATCGTGTTACTAACTTAACAACTGCAATGATTCACTTAATAACTGTGACAAGAAAGGTCGTAAAATGTGGCAAAACTCACTTAGCCAATATCTCACTTAGCAACAGAAATTTGGGGCTCAATTGTGGTCATAAGTTGAGGACTACCTATATATGTTTTTGTTAATCAGTGGCAGTGATTGGTATTTAAAGTCTCCTTCAAGTCAAGCTGATATCTGGTGACTTCACAGAAACATCTGCATATTTCTTGGCAATTGCAGAGAAAAGAAATGACTTCTTCCAAAGTTTTATATTTGTTTGCTTTTTTGTTTGTTTTCCTCTGCTTCTAGTCCTGGGATTTCCTAAAGTTCTCCCATACAAGTTTTTTAACTTTGTGTATATTAGCCATCTAGATTTTTGCAGCCCAGATATGGTAGCCTGTTCTGACCCCCCTTCTCCGCTCGTTCAAAGACGACAGGCAGACAGACTTAAAAGGAAAGAACTTTATCAGCCTCAGCTCACGCTGGCTGCGAGCCCAAAAATAAACATAAATAAAGTCTCTGGCAAGAAGATAACAGAATGCAAAAACAAAGATCTCTTACAAAGCAATTCACTTCTCCAAGTGTCTCTTTGAATCAGGGTTACAGAAAGCAAATCACTTATCCAAGTGTCTCTCACAAACAAACCACGACCAATGAATGATGAACGTTGACTTCTGCCACCAGGGCGTGTAACCATCAGTCCTTTTATCTCCAGAAGACGACACTAACGAGCCCCAGCTGTATTGTTACTCCTGCATCCCACTCAACTCACAGCAAACTTCTGCTGAGTCACAACAGTAGCCTAACCAAGCCTGACCCTGCTTAGCTTTTTGAGATCAACCCAGGTTGATTAGATGCTACGACACACCTGCTTACTCTAATGTTTCTTAGTTTGAACAATATATTCAGGGGTGGTATTCACTTACCTTCCCTACCAGGTCGCAAATGTGAGCGTGCCTTCCGCACATGTGCTTTGGCTAAAAAAAGTGCCTAACTGGCATAGCACCCAGGTGGGTGGGGACACCCACGATTTCCGCTACTGTTTTGAGCGAACTGGTCCGAACTGGCAGAATACCACCTCTGCATATATTCCTTTCTTAATCAGTGAATATTCTGCCCAGCCAATCTCACTTTCATCTTCTTCACTTGCAATATGATTTGATGATATAGGGGAAGTCAATTTACATATAGAAAGAAAATCTGTGTTTATAATAAATTATGTTAGGCTAAACTTACTCAGCTGACGTAACAATCTCAATCCTAAACCATGGTTTATTAATTGTAACTGAGTTTACAAGATAGCACACTAAATCAGAAACAAGCAAAATACATTATGGTTTTGTGTGATGTACAGGCATGGCAGATATGACTTTATATTAGTGAATCCAAGCGACAATTGCTGCATGGGTTAGGATTTTAGAATGCAACTGAAAGTGCTGGTTTGGATCCATAAAGCTCTACATGGTTTGACTCAGAGGTGCTTAGAAGACCTCCTTCTCTGAGTAGGAATTGTCTATCCAACTCATCCAGTACAGATTTGCTAGCAATATCTTTTCATGAACTTTTATGGAGGAAGATATCAACCTTGTACTACAAACTATATAAGAATCACAACCAGAGGAGCCAATTCTACTTTATTATAAAGCTATGTTGATAGAATCATGCAAGTATGAAAGTACTTGCATAAGCACACCAGCATGCCTAATGTCCCTGTCCTACTGTCCCCATTTATTTGTATTCATTTCTTTCGTTCATATCAATGTTTATATTTACACATGCTATCTTGTACATATTTGACAAACTAATAAATACAATACAATACAATTCTCCCCTTTCCCCATGTGGGAAATTAGAGAGAGACTCTTTTGAGCCTCTTGCCCCACCCATTATGCAGTTGGGGAATATTCTGTCTCTTACTTGCCAATCCCCTTGGGAGCATCTTTTTGCCTCATCTCCCATGTTTTTCCCCACATAACTCTCACAGGAAGGGACAGCAATGGAAGTGAATGGCTCTGTTTTGGGCCCAGTACTCTTCAACATCTTCATCAATGATTTGGATGAGGGAATAAATGGGGAACTCATCAAATTTGCAGATGACACCAAGCTGGCAGGAATAGCCAACACTCCAGAAAATAGGCTCAAGATACACAGTTCTCTTCCAGGAGTGCAGCGATGTGATAGATGAACTATAAATATATTTGAAAATATGTATTAGTTTCACTAACACTATTAAAATATTACACTACATAAAGACATAATCATACTGGACCAAGTAACAAAGATACGTATGAGAAGTTCAGAAATGCAACTCCTATTTTTACTTCTTCCCAGCTCAACTGTGTTCTAGAATGCTAATTTTAGAAGATTAATTAGTGCTATTATCCTCATATTGTATGTGGGATCAAAGAGATGGAAATCAGCAATTGACTAATTTTAATCTAATTATATTAATTTAAATCCTTCCCTTCTTGCCATTCTATTTAATAGCTTGTTTAAGGCTATTCATAGCTGAGACAAATTCTTCTGGGGATAGAATGATCAGAAGTATATATATATATAGTTATGTTTGCATTACACGCTCCTCTGTGTTCAAATGAATAGTCGTTACAAGATTAGCCTAATTTTCTGGGTTTATCTAACACACTGAGCCATAAATTAAGTCAGTGGGCTGGGCTCATGTTCTTAGCTGGCATGTAATTCAGGGTGGTCATTTAAACATGGTTTGTATTCAGGAGTCATTTGATTTAGAAGTCTTCAATCTCAAGATGTGTCCTAAGGTTTGTGGCAGTGGTCATTAAACCATAAAGAATATAGTTTTAAGAAGTTGGTAGGGAGCTGTTGCAGAGATCTAAATCCACATGATTTAGGAGTATTAGGAGCCCAGCAGATGCAGGCACAGTGTTGGCAAAGGGTACCTGCATTTTTGAAGAGCTTTGTGACATTGTAAGATTGACACTGGTATTATCCCTTAAACCTTTGTGGATTACTATCAATTTCATCTGATGCATGAGGACAGTTCTTTATACAGGTAATCCCAGACATGACCATAATTGAGCCCAACACTGACGGTCTGGGACACTGGAACCAGCAGCGAACCAGGCCTGCCATGCCCCAAAACCGATTCTCCTACAGCGGCACCATCTTGTTTTTGGCATCTGTGCATGCGCAGAAGCATTTTTAGTACTGTGCAAGTACATGCGCACGGTGCGTCCCTGAGCAAACCGGCAGTAGTAGCAGCTGCAACCCACCCCCACCCAGGAAGTTGCAACTATCATAATTACGAGCCATTTACTAAGAATCCAAATGTTGATCATGTTTCCATGGGGACACTACAACTGTTGTAAGTGTGAAAAGGGGTCATGTATCACTTTTTTCAATGCCGTGGTAACTTAGAATGGTCACTAAACAAATGGTTGTAAGTCAAGGACTACCTGTGTACATCTGCAGGTCTTGTTTGGGGAGCAAGAAGGAAAGGAGGGAATGGTGGCTCACAATGAGGGACAAATCATAATTTAGGTATGCATTATTGCATTTGAATAGCTATGGAACACCTTTAATGTGACAAGCACCTTGCTCTCTAACCGAATTTCTTCATGAGCTAAAGTTCAGCTGTTTGTAATGGAGCCCTCTTTCTCATTATTTTGTTCAAGGATGACCATTTTGAGATAAGCACAAAAGCGTTTGACAACTGAAATGTTCTCCTACTGAGTTTTGGATGCTGCCATTTCTAATTGTATGTCAATGAATCGTTTTATATACAACATGGCAATTTGTACAACTACAATATTACCATTCACATTAGAGGATCAGCACAAATATTTTTCCATGCAGAGCAACCCACATTCATGTCCTCCCCTCCATTATTAGTACCAGCATGTTGCAAAATAAAAGCATGGCTTGCTTTTTAAGCAGCTGGGTTATCTACCTGTTTGTAAGCATTCCAGGATTTGAACTACAAATAATAAGTAGGTTTGGTCCATCTCATTTTTTTAATTTCTTTGCAGTCAGGCTCCTATTTCTCAATTGCATATTGTAAACAAGAATGCATGGAGTATATTTCCTATAATTTGGATAGCATATCTTGTTCATCATAATAGGATCATAGTAATTTGCACATTTGTCTCTGTTTATTTCAACAAAGTTATCATATCTGTAGAGTCAGGAGTTTTTTCACAATTGACTGAACATTGTGCTTCAGAAGCCAGCATGGGAAGCAGCTGGTTATTGCTGTTGCTTACATGGTATTGGCTCATATTTCACATAAATTTCCTTTATGGGGAGAGAGAAAAATAATCTTATACCACCCCCATGGCTGTATAAAATTATCATGCAGACTGTTCAGAAATAATCACAGTTTTATAAGCAAACACTGGCTTCTTTTACAATCCTCTTATAGCAGTCTTGTTTGAGAATTTATTGCAAGAATATCTAAATAATCTCAACTGTAGTGGACGTCATTATCGGATACTACAGAACTTTTGTTCTGGCAAACCAAATAAATATTCTCTTTATTAGCAAAATAATAACAGGGCTATCTTAATTTTAGAATTCACCCATTATCGTGTAGTACATATGTAATGATTGAAAAAATAAATCCAAGAAAAAGATTTGAATTGGACTATGGAAACAATAAGTTTCCAACTTATTTGATTATTTGTAACACCTTTTCCTAGGAATTTTATAAAGATTTTTTTCCAGGGGTCCTGGTCCAGGGTAAGATCTCCCATCAGTGATATCTCCCATCAATAGATGGTCTCCTTGGCATTATCTTTCTTATTATTCGGCTCATTTTCTGGGTTAATGCAGCATCTTTTCCAAGAAAAATAACAGGATTTTCAAGTTAATCTATGGTTCTTGTTCATCACATCATATCACAATGGCCCTTTCCCACTACCAAGTTATAGTGCTGACCATCCATACCTAACTTCCCAGAAAACTATATTGCATGAAATTTGCTGCCCCCCTCCACCCCGGTGGTGATTTCTCCACTGCTTTTGTTTCATACTACTGCAGTCACCTGACTTCCCTCCATTAGTGAGAAAGGCTAGCAGTTTTTATACAGTGTATCTTGATGTAGCCCTATTTTAATACAGATGCAACTAAGGAAGTTTTAAGCATATCTAATTTATCATCTGGAGACAGGGCACAGTTTGGTTCCTGGGAAATGTATTAAATATGTCAAGGGAACTGAAGCTTGGAGAAATTAAGCTTTTCATCCTTAACCTCTGGAACTTCACTTACTTAGTGATATTCGGGTGTCCAAAGGAAAAGGAAAAGGAGAGATGATAGATAGATAGATAGATAGATAGATAGATAGATAGATAGATAGATAGATAGATAGATAGATATACAGACAGACAGACAGACAGACAGACAGAGAAGCAGGCAGGCAGGCAGATATAGGCTGGTTCTAGAACAAAGGAATATTTTGGAAGAAGACAATAATGAACACTGTTGAATGCAACATGAGGGACACTTCTTACAACTAATTAAACTGTAAATGTCTGTGTCTTGGTATTGGTATCCAGCCAAGCTAAAAGGTTCTTTTAGGATTCAGAGACAATAACCTCACTTAGGAAGTATAGGCAATGCAATATATAAGTTTGTTTGTTGTAAAGTTTACATTACTGAGAGAAGCTTAAAAGAAATATGACCAAAAGCATGCTTCTTCTGCTTTCAGAGGCCTTGTCAAGACAGCAGAAAACACCCCAGCCAGTCCAGTGACTAGCATTCTATCCATATGACTCAGAGGTGGGTTCCTACCAGTTCACACCTATTCGGTAGAACCGGTTCGTCAAATCTACCGAACCGGTTAGAAGAGGTTCCACCAGTGGACCCAGAAAGCAGGCCGCACCTACAGAAGAGGTTCCAAAGTGTTTTGAAACCCACCACTGCCACACAGACACACACACACACATACACACACACTGACACAGAGAGAGAGAAAGAGAAAGAAAGGAAGAAATAAATAAAGAAAAAAGAAAAAAGAAAGAAAAAGAGTGTGTGAGAGAGAGATGAAAGAAAAAAGAAAAAAGGGACAGAGAGACAAAAGGAAGGAAAGAGAGAGAGAGAGAGAAAGAGAGAGAGAACACATGGCCGGCAAGCCACTCCCACCAGGTCACATGGCCAGCAAGCCACTCCCACAAACGATGCCACACCCACAGAGTAGGTTCCCAAAAATTTTGACACCCACCACTGATATGACTTATGCTGAAGCCCTCAAAATTGCAAGTGTCTATGACTGCCTTTTATTCCTAAATCTCACTTTGTTCTGACCATAAGCTTGTCCTTGGGCCAAGTGCCAAGGGCATCCTTATCTGAGTACATCTGGGCCTTTTCAAATGTGCTTATTAGGGAAGAATCTTGTGCTAGCCAGAAGTCTCAGCTACATAACTTTGTGTCATTTTTTCTGCACTGAGAGAAGCCCAAATATAATTAGATTTGGGAAAAGCAGTGCTAAGAGCTTTAAAATCCTACTTTTCTAATGGATTAACATTTTTTGATACTGATAGAATATATTTCCCCTTTGGGATTATGTCACTTGCCTAATTTTTGCACTTCAATTCTATCATCATTTTTCTACCAACCTTAGCACTATCCAACAATTGTTGAGCTAGCAGAAAAATGGGCCAGCATAACATTTTGTTTGGAAGTGCACTCATCTTCTCCTTTAAAAGAACAAAATGAGAAAAAATAACAACCTAGGCCGGACATGTTAGAAAAAATGTGCCCATCAATAATAATTTAAAAATGGGTTGAAGTCCTGAACTGTAACTTTAGAAAGCAAATAGGAAGTGAAGGGGAATCTTTCCCAATAAGGGTGGGGATTTTTAAATAGGCAATCTGTTTGCCCTGCCAAGCTTGTGGGAGATTTCAGACTGTACTTATGTTGTTGTTTTTTCCTATTTAACATTGTACTTTTCTACAGGCCTTATACACATGGTGATTAACAACAACAAAAAGAAATTTTTATGTATTTTTGTGTGTGTGTGCGCGCGTGTGTGTACACATACAGACACACAGACACAGACAGACACACACACACACACACACAGAGACACACACACACACACACACATATATATAATATTTTGGCACTTTACCCCGAAGCGTTTGTATGACAGGGAGCCAATGAGAAGGGCCTTTCTTCCCCTACTCCCATGCCCATCATCCTGCCCTTTCCCTTCCCCTTCCCATGAGCTTCTTTTTCCCGCCCTGTCTATGATCTTAACACTTTGCCCCAAATCCATCAGGTACTTCCCCATTGGTCCACTGAAGGGCAAATGTCACAACTGGCTTTCCAGAGGAAGCTGTGAAGGAATTAACATCACAAGCAATTGCTGCTCTAGGATGCCGCACTCGCTCTCCTTAACGGGCCAGGCATTCCAGAGTTATGCTGGAGCACACAGACACACAGACACACAGACATCAGGGGTGTCTCCCCCCCCCCAGTATTTGTTTGCAGAGGGTAAGTCATCTGTGTACCAGGTTTGGTTGAAATTGCTCGAGGCTCTCCAGAGTTATGCTGGAACACACACACACACACACACACACACACACACACACACACACACACACACAGGTAAAGGTTCCCCTTACACATATATGCTAGTCGTTCCTGACTCTAGGGGGTGGTGCTCATCTTCGTTTCAAAGCTGAAGAGCCAGCACTATCCAAAGACATCTCTGTGGTCATGTAGCCAGCATGACAAAACACCAAAGGCGCATGGAATACTATTACCTTCCCACCAAAGGTGGTCCCTCTTTTTCTACTTGCATTTTTACATGCTTTCAAACTGCTAGGTTGTCAGAAACATACATACATACATACATACATACATACATACATACATACATACATGATTAAAAAGTATAAACTTAAAGATTAAATGTCTATATGATCAGTGAAGGTTGGTTAATGTTGCTGTGTGCAAATATTTGCTTTAAAGCAAATTGTTTATTTCACTATTACTTTTTATTAACTGCCTTTCTATCTGAAGATATAGAAGACCTAGGGACCTAGGGCAGAACATAGTGCCATAATGGTTACTATACCTGTGGAGATTCCTGAGCTCATCTAATTAATTTTAACAAGCAGACATATTTGAGTTGAGACATTATCTCAGAGTGTCAGTTCCCCAGTTATTTAGAAGTTTAAAGGTTAATATCAATACCTTAAATCAGGGATATCCAATTTTAGCCGCTTTAAGATTTGTGGGCTTCAATTCCTAGAATTCTCCCCAAGCCAGTGTGGGAGTCCACAAGTCTTAAAGTGGTCAAGGCTGGACACCCTGCCTTAAACTGTATCCAAAAGCAACTGGTTTAGATGGTTTTAGCCTAGGCATTGTATAATTTCGCTACTTTGCTCCAATTAACAGACAGTATTTGGATATTATACAATCTGCAAGGCCAGGAACATTTTAAGAATGCATGGAAATAACAAGCAGAAGTACAACTAAGGCATTGCAAATATTACTATGGTTTCCAGCAAACATTTCCAACTGAGTTTTGCTGTATCAATTACCTTTGCAAAATAAATAAATAAAGGATCCTATTAACCATTCCAGGACAAAGCCCTGTCTTCAGTTAAACTCAATCAATAATTCTTTTAATTTGTTCTGAAATAATTTTCATTAGATGGGGTTTCACACATCGTAAAATATATTTACACATGGAAAACGCTTTTTTGTTGGCAAAGCAGACATGTCCCTTCTTTTATACATGCTGAGTCAACCTCAGCTGTTTTATACAAAGAATGTGCATTTTTCTAGCAAAAGGTCAGGAAAAAAGCAGACCAATATGTATCTATTTAAGTGTTATCCTTGCCATTGAAAAAATTGTAAAAATGCTCACAAAGAACTCCAGTGTCCTTTTGCTGTTGGTTTTATTTATTTTTAAATTTGAAGATAAGTTAAATGGTTTGAATTATGAGAACTCTATATATGGTAAGTATTCTTCTTCTGCACATTAAGTAGTTAAGAGATAAATTGTTTAAGTCTGCGTTTGTCCACGTATCAAGAAAATTCATTGCACCATAATAACTCTGGCTAGAGGACATTAAATAGAATGTTGAGTGTATGGGAGTTGTTTGGAATTGAATGAATGGCCCACTTTTAGTAATTGTTACCTTTGTATTTTATATGTTTTAAATTTTTACGTGGGATTTGTTAGAGTGGATAAATGAGAATGTTTGACTCGGAGGACCTGCTGGGGAAGGCGGGAGGAACCGGGGTGGTTGGGGGGACCATGGACATGGGAGTGGGCCGGAGCATAGCGGTCGTGACAGGGAGAGGCAGATACGGCGGGGACCTTAGGGCTGGCCATTACCGGGGAAGGAGGGTTCGCTACATTACAGAGATCCCTCCTTCCGGCCCTAGGAGTCCCACTCCAAGACCAGATGGCGCGAGTAGTCAGGACCCTGGGCTCAGGCTGTTGTCGCTAAATGCCAGGTCTGTTGTTCACAAAGCTCCCCTCGTCCGGGACTTAATTGTTGACGAGAGGGCAGACCTGGCATGTATTACTGAAACCTGGCTGGGCACAGAAGGAGGAGTCCCCCTCGTAGAGATGTGCCCAGAGGGATTTCAGGTGCTTCATCAGCCGAGAGCCCAGGGAAGGGGTGGCGGTGTGGCTATTGTAATCCGGGAGTCTCTGTTACCTCGTAGGGTCCCTGCTCCGGAGCTTGTCGGGTGTGAGTCTCTGCTGATAAAGTTGGACCTCAAGGGTCAAGTGGGTTTGCTGCTAACGTACCTGCCTCCCAACTGCGTTGCAGCATCCCTCCCCTCGCTCCTCGAGTCAGTAGCCGAGCTGGCAGTTGAGTTCCCCAGGCTTATTGTTCTGGGGGATTTCAACTTGCCATCGCTCGGTGAACGCTCTGATGGGGCGCAGGAGTTCATGGCTTCCATGACAGCCATGGGCTTGACCCAGGTAGTTCGGGGCCCAACCCATGCAGCGGGTCACATGCTCGACCTCGTATTCCTCTCGGAGCAGTGGATGTGTGATCTTGGTCTGAAGGGTAATGAGATCATACCCCTGTCGTGGTCAGACCATTGCCTACTGAGGCTTGACTTCCGGAGGCCAAACCCCCACCGTAGGGAGGAGGAACCGACCAGGTGGTTCCGCCCCAGGCGACTTATGGAGCCTCAGAGGTTCCAGACGGAGCTTGGGGTTATTCCTGATACCCTCGCCCACAGTTCGGCGGAGACTCTGGCTGCCGCCTGGTACTCGGCGGCGTCGGAGTCTCTCGACCGGATTGCGCCACTACGGCCCCTCCGGGTCAGTGGATCCCGGAGAGTTCCCTGGTTCACCGAGGAACTCCGGGAGAAGAAACGCCGGAGGAGATGCCTAGAGCACCAGTGGAGGTCCGATAAGTCCGAGGCAAACCGAGCACTCTTAACCACCTGCACCAAGGACTATGTTCGAGCATTAAGAACTGCAAAAAGATCATACATTTCTTCCTTGGTTGCGTCCGCCGAGTCACGCCCAGCCGCCCTGTTCAGGATAACCCGCTCCCTCCTTAATAGGAGGGATGCGGGAGACCCCTTGCAGGGTAGGGCTGAGGATTATGCTCAATTCTTGGCGGACAAAGTAGCTCGGTTTCGATCGGACTTGGACTCCACCGCAGTAGATCCAGCGGAGACACAGGAGGATCATCTGCCACATCAACTCTGGGTTGAGTTCCAGGAAGTTGCCTCTGGGGATGTGGACAAGGCCATCCGAGCTGTAAGTGCCTCCACTTGTATTCTGGACCCGTGTCCCTCCTGGCTGGTGGCTAACAGCAGGGAGGTGACACATGGCTGGATCCAGGCGGTTGTCACCGCCTCTCTTCGGGAGGGGCACTTCCCCGCCGTACTCAAAACGGCGGTGGTGAGACCCCTCCTAAAGAAACCATCGTTAGATCCAGCCATCTTAAACAACTTTCGTCCTGTCTCCAACCTTCCCTTTATCGGGAAGGTTGTTGAGAAGGTGGTGGCCTTTCAGCTTCGACGGGCCTTGGAGGAAGCTAGCTATCTTGACCCCTTCCAGTCCGGCTTCAGACCTGGTTACAGCACAGAAACCGCTTTGGTCGCATTGACCGATGATCTCTGGAGGGCCAGAGATGGAGGCTATGCGTCCATCCTGGTTCTCCTTGACCTCTCAGCGGCTTTCGATACCATCGACCATGGTATCCTTCTGCGACGACTGCGGGAGGTGGGAGTGGGAGGCACTGTTCTGCGGTGGTTCTCCTCCTACCTCTCGGACAGGTCGCAGTCGGTGTTAGTCGGGGGGCAGAGATCGTCCCTGAGGCCCCTAACATGTGGGGTACCCCAGGGTTCGGTCTTATCCCCCCTACTATTTAACATATACATGAAACCGCTGGGCGAGATCATTCGGAGGCACGGGATAAAATACCATCAATACGCGGACGATAGGCAATTGTATCTGTCCGCCCCGTGCCAACTCGATGAAGCGGTGGACGTGATGAACCAGGGTCTGGAGGCCGTTAAGAACTGGATGAGTGCTAACAAACTGGTGCTCAACCCGGATAAAACCGAGTGGCTGTTGTGTTTCCCCCCCAATAATTTGGCTAATACACCAACGCTTAGGCTGGGGGGTCAAATTTTATACCCCTCAGATAGGGTCCGCAACTTAGGAGTCCTCCTGGATCCACAGCTGACTTTTGACCACCAGCTGTCAGCTGTGACCAGGGGGGCATTTGCCCAGGTTCGCCTGGTCCGCCAGTTGCGGCCCTACCTAGATCGGGGGGCCCTCACAACAGTCACTCGAGCCCTTGTGATCTCCAGACTGGAATACTGCAATGGGCTCTACATGGGGTTGCCCCTGAAGTGCATCCGGCGACTACAGCTAGTCCAGAATGCGGCCGCGCGAGTGATAGTGGGCGCACCTCGGTTCGCCCACGTTACACCTGTCCTCCGCGAGCTGCACTGGCTACCTGTTGGTCTCCGGGTGCGCTTCAGGATACTAATGACCACCTTTAAAGCACTCCATGGTAGTGGATCTGGGTACTTGAGAGACCGCCTTCTGCCGATTACCTCCCTAAATCGACCAATTAGATCGCACAGACTAGGCCTCCTCCGAATTCCATCAGCCAGTCAATGCCGACTGGCGACCACACGGAGGAGAGCCTTCTCTGCTGCTGCCCCGGCCCTATGAAACGAGCTCCCCATGGAGATCCGCACCCTCACCACGATCCAGACCTTCCGCGCAGCCCTCAAGATCTGGCTCTCCCAGCAGGCCTGGGAATAGGTTTCCAATCACCCGCCCGAGTGTTTGATTGCTGAATGAAAGTTGTGTTTTATTATTTTTCTTTTGTTCACCAATTGTTTTGTTTTGACCTTGCACCTCCCCTCCCCTGTGGTTGTAAGCCGCCCTGAGTCCCTTCAGGGAAAAGGGCGGCATATAAATCCCAATAAACCTAAACCTAAGACTATTTCAGTAGAACATTAGAAGAAGATAAATGGAATGTTGCTTAGAATTCATAAATCTGGAAAACAAAACATTGAATTGTCCGATTTAAGTGGCCATATGATTTTAACCAGTCTTATGACTTTAAAGATTTTGTAACCAGCTGTTATGTCAAAATATTGATAAACCAGATTTGTTTCACATGCTTCTGAATGTCAGCCAAGGTGGTTTTGGAATCTATATATATAAACATGAAAATACTCACACATGAATCATGAAATCTCCAGAATCGTAAAACCTTCAAACTTGAAATTTGGCACATATGTTCCTCGCTTCTAGTTGCTCAGTAACAAAGGATTTTCCAAAATGACTATCAGAGCATTAGTATTTTGTATATTATTATTAACACGCTCTGATGCTAAGGAGTTAGACATTCTACTCTCCCTCTCAACCTGAAAACTTGGACATGGGCGTGGGCGTGGCCAGCGCATGACTCATCTGACCTGCTGGCTGGGAGTTTGGAGAGGAGCCTGAGGGAGAAAAGGTGATAAGATAGGTGGGGCTTCTGTGGGGCAAACCTGAGTGAGAGAAGATGATAAAATAGGTCTGGCTTGTGTGGGGCAAGCCTGAGAGACAGAAGGGGAGAGGAGAGGTCGATGGTAACTACTCATTAATTTTCAAGCTGCCGATTTATCAAGTCTGATCACATAGTTTCATAGCGGAGCACAGGTATTCAGTTAGTTATGAATATAAAGTTATGAATATAAAGTTATATTGAGATTTAAGCTAGTAGGCCACAAGTACTTTGCAAATATTCTTTTTTATTTGGTTTTTTGCAAGCCAAAACTGTTTCGGTCCTTCAGAACTTTTCATGAAATTCTGTTATGTGTTCATTCCTAAAATGGTGCTTTCAAACAAAACCTGCTTGCATACAGTTTTGAATTATTTACAGTCTAACATTTGGACATATCTTCAAGTAAAATGATCACCACTGCCTATTCCTGCCACCTGGAACAGGCTGAAAATGGGATCTGCAGAGGCTGAATATGGGATGCGTAGAGGCAAACAATGTGATGCACGGAGGCGGTGGTAGGTTGCAGCAGCGATGGGCAGCGACCCTGGCAATGGGCAGTGGTGATCCCCACAGTCTGGAACTGCTGATAGATGGTATTCAGGGAGGCAGATCCAACCCCCAATCAGCTGCTCATGCTAAATCAGGCTGTGCTGAATCTGACCAGGCTGTTTGTTGCAAGGAGGCAAACTGCTGGGAGGCAGAGGCAGATTTTTTTTCTTGTTTCCCTCCCCAAAAGCTAGGTGTGTCTTATAGTCTGGAGGATCTTATAGTCTGAAAAATATGGTATGTCTTTGCTTAGTGTCGGAAAGAAACTAAGATAAGTACTGAATCATCTGTGAACGTGTTTTCATGGGGAGCATATTAACAATACACCCACATATTTTTTCTCATTTAAATAATAACATCAGTTCCTGTAACATTATGGAAATTATGTAATTTTCATCATTTGCATAATGGCATCAGTACATAAAAGATGCTTAGGGTGTGATTTACATCATTGACTTACTTTACTTTATTACTCAGTGACTAAATTGAGGTAAGAGCCACCATTCATTGTATCTCAGTATACAAATCCCAGGCTTTGAATGTTAACCCTAGGGAAGAAGTGTTCTTCAGATACTGTGGTCCTAGGCCATGGACTCTTTCGAGAGTTAATACAAGCAACAATGAAATGGAAGCTGTCAAAGACCATATAAAATTGGCACAATCGCTTGCTTTACGTGGGATGTGAAATGGAGACCCACAGACCCCCTAAACACAGCCAGATAAAAACAGGGATAAAATCAGAGGTGGTATTCAGCCGGTTGTTACTGGTTTCGGTGAACCGGTAGCGGCCGCTGCTGGAGGCTCCGCCCACCCTACCCCCAACGTAATGCGTGACCTTCTGTGCATGCAGCATACTCACATTTGTGAACCAGTAGTGAAGGTAGGTGAATCCCACCACTGGATAAAGTATATTAAAAATTAAAAGGTGTGGGGAAGGTCATCAAGGCACCAGGCACCCCAAGGCTTGCATGCTGCTTAACAAGGCCCATGCCTGTTGGCCGAGCTAGGTCTTCAAGCTCCTAAGAAAGGCCAGGAAAGTGAGGCAGGGGGAGCTGCCTCACCGCTGGGGCAGAGTACTGTTGTTGTTGTTAATCCAGCCAGACTGGATTTGGCATTTTAATTCACTTGTTGAGTCTTTCCCAAGGACCTGGGATAGCAGATGTTGATGCTTGATGGTGTTGGAGGTATCTTCAAAGGACATAAGCTGTTCTAAATAAAGGTACCTTTCTGAGCTAGAATGTTCCATATGGTTGGTGCTACAGCAGAAAAGGCTCTTCTTGACTCCACCAGATTATTCCAGAAAGAAGCCATGACAGAGGAAGCCCACTTCCTGGACCCTTCTTTAACCAAGTTTACCTTCCCATCCCAAACCTGTGGGACAGGCTGACATGATGGGGATGAAACAACATAACATAAAACAATAGGTTATTGTTTTATGTATTACAGTTGGATGCAGTTTTACAAGTATCTCATTATTTATTCTTACACTAGCTACTATCATGCCTTCAATATTAATTCCTTGTTGATATTTATTATCAATAAATAAATTATTATAACAATAGCAATAGCAGTTAGACTTATATACTGCTTCATAGGGCTTTCAGCCCTCTCTAAGCGGTTTACAGAGTCAGCATATTGCCCCCAACAACAATCATTTGGGTCCTCATTTTACCCATCTCGGAAGGATGGAAGGCTGAGTCAACCCTGAGCCGGTGAGATTTGAACAGCCGAACTGCAGAACTGCAGTCCTAATGTTCCTATGGCAATACAAGGACTTCCAGTTTTCTTTGGTTCAGTGGAGCTTGTCTGGTGCAGTTGGTGGTGTTAACCTCCCAACCTGTTAACGTTATCTCTAGACTTTTATAATAACAATTACATTGATGTTGAATGAGATTTTTTTTTAAAAAAAATACTGCCTTTGGGCTTGCTCAGAGAATCAATATGTGATTGCTTTGAAATCCTAGCAAATCAACTCAGAGTATAGAATAGATGCTAACTTTCCCATCTTTGAAGCTGCTGGACATAGTTGAGCCTTATTAGGGAAATAGCTGGACTTGACTTGGAATCATGAGAGAAATTGATGTAATAAAGTAATCCCAATTTGAAGACAGATGGGAAAATGTTCGTAGCTTCTTCACATGTTTGTAGCTTCTTCACATAGCATCATTACACTATTGAAAGACTTCGGCTAAGCAAGGGATCAATTTTTTGAATCAATTCATTAGTAATGGCTATTTTAAGCCTTTTGCAAGGTTACTTCTGAATACAACTTATCTAAATCATATGCCTGGCATGATATACAGTTAAAACATAACTCAGATGTATTGGCAACTGCTGAAGTAACTAAAATATCTAGATGTGTAAGAAATGTTGCACTTGAAGCAAAAGCAACAGTTCACTTTTATGTGACATTAGATAAAAATATGAAGAAAGTTAATATTAATAATATATATGATATATGGAATAAGAAATTAAAACACCCAAATCTGGAAAATTAATGGGCCCAAGTTAATACATACATTAATACAATCTTGGGGAAACATAAAATATTCTCTTTATGGCTCAGCAATAAAATTAATTCAGAAAATTTTATTCCAATTTATTGGATTCTTCAAAGAATTATTTTAAAAGGTTGGATATTAGAATTTTTGTGCTGAATTTGTAAGAAGCGTAGGGCTCTTTGATCCTATAATTTGGATGTGTTTCTTCATGTCCTGCTTTGGGCCCCAAGTTAATGCATACATTAATACAAACTTGGGGAAAGACATAGTAGTTAAAGAAACAGATGGGGTGCTGAATTATATCCCAAAACTATGAAATGTGATATTTTATGAAGAACTCTAGCCTTATCAAAGCTTGCATTCAGCCAATGTGGAAAGTAGTCTTGATATTAATATACTGTATATATATAAACTTTATATAAACTTTATTGCCATTGTACATATATACAGTATACACATACAACGAAATTCACATGACACCCAGAGACCAGGCCCAACACACATGACAATCCACAAACACCCACCCACCCCCAAAAAAATCCCCACCCCTAAACTACACAAGCATCCACACAACAGACCAAGTAGTACTGTCCAACAGCTCACTGATGGTGGCCCTTTAGTTCATTGTTGAGTGCAATTATAGCGCTGGGATAAAAGCTATTCAGAAGATGTGTGGTCTGAGTTTTAATTGTTCTGTATCTTCTGCCAGAAGGCAACAGTCTAAAAAGATTGTAAGCAGGATGGGAAGAGTCTCTGAGAATGTTATGCAACTTCCTTGAACAGCAAGATGCGAAGATGTCGTCCAGGGCTGGTAGTTGCAGCCCGGTGATATTCTAGGTAGTTTTAATGATTTTCTGTATAGCTCTTTGGCTGCTGCAGAGCTGCTCCCGTACCATGCAAGAATGCCGTATGTCAGGACACTCTCAATGGTGCTGCGATAGTAGGACAGAAGTAGATGCTGAGATAGATTTATCTTCCTGAGCATTCTCAGGAAGTATAGCCTCTTCTGTGCTTCACAAGCATGTTAGCATTCATTGTCCATGAGAGGTCCTCCTAGATATAAATGCCCAGAATTTTAAAACTACCAACAAAGATGTATAGATCCATTTATTTACATATACTTATTGTAAAATTAGATATAATGGTTAATCTAAGATCGTAGACCTTAAGATCTACATCTGAAAGATAAATATACATCAGTCTTTCCAATTCTAATAAACTGTTAAGCAGTAACCACAGACTTAAGATCTGAGTCCCAAAAGGAGCAAAATAGACCTGGTCAATTTTAGCTGCTCTTCAAAAAATTAGCACTTACAACTGCTTGATATTTGGATGAGAGAGCACTAGATTATCCCAGAACTGAAAACTAGACCTAGAAGTTAAAATAATTTCCAAAGTAGGCAAAAAAAAATACCCCAAAACCAAAACCACCTCCATATCACTGCCATGGAAACTGCCTGGAGGTGTCTATATAGTCACCAAGACATGAGCTGAACTCAAGGGAATCCTACACATAGCTTCATTCTCATTGCTGGCAAGAAATATCAACTTGACATGCATGCACACAAACACTTTTTTAAAAAATACAATGTAATGCATCTGTAGTTCTCCAATAGCCCTGTTATACACCACACCCTACTTCCTTCAGCTGTTATGAAATCACACTAAAGCCAGAAAATGGTCAATTCCTCTCTGAAAAATGTATTTCAGCGATGCAATGATATAATTTTAAGCAGAGAGAAAGAAGTTCAGCATCTGTAGCTGTTTAGCAAGCAGATAAGGATGCCAAGGCAACCAACAATTTTTCCTTCTAAGCCCTCCTCAAAGTGTCATAGATAGAACAACAGTACACACTGCAGTGCACATGAGATCCCACAAGCTTTGAGTTTCCAGAAATAACTTTCTTCACATAGCATCATTACACAATTGAATCTATTACCCCATGTCCGGATACACAAGAAACACAACCAGATAAGCGAATTCTACTTTATTGTAAAGAGACATTAACAGAATCTTGCAAGTCTGGAAATGCATCTCTCCCTTCATTTCCTTTATAGTCCAAGAAACTTTGGGAGTTTCTTCTATGCCTCTTGCCAGCCCATGTTTCTGCTAGGGGCTCAACTGTCTTTTATATGACCCTTCCTTTGGCTGTTTCCCCAAAGCCATTCCCACATACCATTACACCACAGGAGGAACAACAGAACCAACCTGGACAAAGGATGAAAATATGTAGCCCTTTTGATGATGATGATGATTGTTATTAATAAGGACTATATATTGATTGCCACGACTAGATGACTCACCGTGAAATAATCAGTATGACTCATAGAAGAATAAAAGCTTAATTTGAGTTCATTCAAAGTGGAGAACTCAAAGCTTGGCAAAGTCAAAACCCACTCCAGTGACAACTAATGTGTAGCAGATAAAGGGACAGAGTACAACCAATTTCAAAACCCCCTATACATTGAATCTGTAGAGATTCTCAGTCATCCAGGTCATGGTTGTCCCAAAGGTGCTTTTTCAGGAGGCAACTGTACTTTCTTGTTTTTTTTTCTTTGAAGGCATTTCATTTCTCATCCAAGAAGCTTCTTCAGCTCTAACAGGATTGTGGGGAATGGAAGGATTTATATTCCTTGCAGACAACTAGTCATTTGCATCCTTTTAGAGGGTCGTTGAAGTACTTGGAGGTTTATCTGTATCCTCAGGGACACCTGAGCAGTGTTCCTGGTTCCTCTGGTCTAGAATTTTTTCTTCTTCTGGAATCCATCCTACTCCCACACCATTCAAAAGCTATCATCCCAAATTGTATAGATAATTCCCCACAATCCTGTCAGAGGTGAAGGAGCTTCTTGGATGACAAGCAAAAGAAAAAAACAAGAAAGTCCAGTTGCCTCCTGAAAAAGCACCTTTACTATACATTAATTTAAACCAATCTTTTTTCAGGTTTCTGTGTTAACCTGAAAAATGATGGTAATTTAAATAGCAGCTAATGTTAATTTTATGAAGCACAGTGGCCTAGTATTTAGAAGGCTGGCAGTTTAAGACCCAAGCACGGGTGAGGTACCATTCTTGTCCATTCCTGCCAACCTAGCAGTTGAAAAGCATGCAAATGTAAGTAGATAAATAGGTATCACTTTGGAGGGAAAATAACAGTGTTCTGTGCACCTTGGTGTATAGTCTGGCCACATGACCATGGAAGTGTCTTCAGACAATACTCCTTTGGATAGGAAACAGAGATGAGCAGTGCCCCCTAGAGTCAGATATGACTGAACAAGAGAAACCTTTTACTTTTTAATGTTAAAAATCTTTGCTACAGTAAAACTAGGACAAAGTCCCAAATCCATTTTGTCATAATCATTTTCATAATGTGAACACACATGCATACATTCATGAAAAATTGTAGACCCAGCATTTGAAGAAGAGATTGGAAAAATGGTTTGCTAAGAAAGATGGAGCCTATATATACAAATACAAACTTTGTAAAAGGAAAGTTCCAGTCAAATAATCAGAATTTTAATAGCTCCATGACCAATATAAATGATAGTTAATCAAGGTTAGTTATTTCTGTACTTACTTAAATGTCATAAAAGGGGTTACCATTAATGATTTTCAATTTAGCAGCCATAAATATTGCAGAGTATTTAAAAGTCTTGATTAGATAGCATACATATAATGTAAATTAATTATGATGTGTCTATCAATGATGAGAGCTTAATAAGGAAGTGAAACTGCCTGAGTTCTATTTACCATATATTTGTGATTAAAACTGATACATATTCGAGATACATAGAAAAAAAGATTTATTTAGATCTCTTCTATGCATAAAATGTGAATTATAATTTCTATTCAAACAAAAATCTTTGAAATAACTTGAGAAGTTGCTTTTATTGTAAACATATGTTTTTTTTTCATATTTTCAATACATTGGTGTGCCTGACCAGAATGCCAGAAATGGTTTATATTTCATGAGCAAAACAAATGGGGAATTAGCATACAAATTACAAATGAAGTAGCACAATTGCAGACTTGGTGAAATGCAAGGTTCATTTTTCTTAAGATTATTGTATGCTTTTGGGGAAGTGGATGGTTTGAGGGGTCTACTAACTTCCATACAATTAATTTTCTTAGTACAATATTTTGCTTTTCAGAGATCCACTGTACACACAAATGAGCAGACTGTGATATGCAAAGAATCAGGACCATTCATAAGGTTGCAGCATAGAATATTTTTTCAAGCCTGTACACAAGAATCTGATCAACAAAAAGTTCAACACTAAACTGGTGCCAGATAAGAGACAACAGAATTCAGGAGAGGTTGGACTTGAGTGCTTGGGAATGCAATAACTTTAAGCTGATGACATGCTTAACTCTGCCCTACAACACTGCCTGTTCTTCTCCTTCTAATTGGTTGTATATGCACTTCTACAGATCTAATCCACACATTTGCCTCTCTTATCCCCCAACACATGCACATTATTTTTACTTACTTTAAAAAAAAACTTGGAATTCTCATCCTGAACAATGATTGGATACATAAATTTCAGAAAAGACAATTTACTCTTTTATTAGGTAGCTTATTTACTGTACTCCTGCTCATATATTGGAAAATATTTACTTAAGTGGAAAGTTAAGTGCAATGCAGCTAATTTCTTTTTGTTGTTATACTGTAAAATTGCAATATAAAGCAACAAAAATTGAAGGTTTGTGCACTAATGTGTTCAACTCCTGCATAAATGCTCTCAAACAACCAGAACATTTCAGTGGGAATAATTGGAGGATTGGCTAGAAGTATCACAGCTGACATTCAAACTTCTATCCTCTCCCCCTCTTAAAAAGTTATGGGAGCAAAACAGAATGGAATATCCACATTTTTGGATATTTAAACTCCACTTCCATTATGGTTTATTCACACTTGAAGAAAGATAGATGAAAGGTTGAAAAACATAAAATGACAAAAGGATATTATCTGGATGCTCAATGAAATAGGGCTAATGAATTGGGCATTCTGACCATTAGAAAGTCCTTCTGAATCATTATTGTCATATAGCATTTGGAATAGGGCTTTGCTGAAAATAAAGTAATTAGGATTATTTAGGATTAATTAAAGATTAAGATGCAGTAAAAACCAACAGAGTATTTCTTAGAAATGTAAGTCACAGAAATACTGGTGAAAAATACTGAATACATTTGCTAGTTCCAGATGAGTTTTGAATGTGGCATCCAGCGACTATGTCTTGGACAAGTCCCTGCAGTTACTTTCACAAAATTTCCGTGAATTTCCATTCCTTTCAGAATGAAAATAGAGGCTTTGCTAAATTTAAGAAAGTTTTGTTTAGGAAAAACAAAATTACTCAAACAAGATATTCTGTAACAAATGGTGTTTTTTTTACATTGCTTATAAATCTTGAGTGTAAATAGTAAAGATTTCAAGCAGTGTGTTTTATTCAAGGAATCAAATTTTGAGATTTACATCTGAATAAACGTGGTCAGAGAACGTAAGGCAGAAGGAAATCTGAGATCAGTGTCAACTATATCAGATTTCTGTCTGTTTTTAAAGTCAATTTGTATTACTTTAGTATCGCTAGCATGGAATTTAGGAGTGACTGCCCTGGATCTAGTCCCACCAAACTATCTTTTCTGTACAGCAGGCTATTTATCCCATAATTAGCCTTTGCAGCCTTTTGTATTAAACCATGATTACATTTGTAATTTTTTTCTTGAATGTTTTCGATCAGCGGTTACTTCTTAGATGAGACCTAGAAGATATTTGAAGGACAAAAAGTTGTATTCTCATTTCTTCTGACACTCATGTTAGTTAGTTAGTTGGAGAAAAGCAACCAAGACAGACCATTTTTCATAGTTTGGTGACCTTGCAATTTTTATGACTTCATTGGAACAAGGTGTACTGAATAGATTTGCTATCAAAAGTAATATATTCCTTCCTAACAAAAGATAGGATCGAACTAGTTTGCCCCTTGGATAATTGTATCCTTGTAACTAAAAAGAACAGGGATGGTATTTGTCAAAAACCATTCTCTTATGAAGCTGTAAATATCTTCTAGGGAACAGCAAGGCAACTTTGCATGTGTTGAAGAAGTCATTTCATAAAACTTTCCATTTTATGAACTACACCTATGTATGAATGTCATTCACAACTAGGGAAACATATGGATCTACTTGGTTAACTCCCCTTTTATAATTCTTTAATTCCTTAATTGAGGGTACAGTCGGGGCAATTAAATGGAGCTGAGCATTTCTTCCAGACACTTATGCAGAGTTCACAATAGATTTTTTTTTCTTTGCACCTTAGGAGAGAAACATCTGCCGCTACCTAGGATTGAACTCCCAACCTTCCGAATGGCAGGTGAGTGTCTTCCCCATTAGACTACCACTCTGCTCAGTTCTACCTTGTTACACTTTCACCAAATTTTTAAAATATGGAAGCTAACTGATTTTTATATGTGTCAATTTTTCTTAGGAACAAGGAAACAAGATGAAACATCATCACAGTCCAATCCATTGAAACAATTCTTTATGTGTATGATATACAAGCTTCTGTACACTGATCAATCCATCAAATCTTTATTGCAGTAATAGACCAGCCTAAGAATGGTGAATTATAAGCAATTAGTAATTTTAAAAGCTAAAAAACTACACAAATTTAAAAAATGTTTTAAATACACCCCCCCCCCAAAAAAAAACTATTTTAAAAAGTAAAAAAGAGATCTAAGCAACTCATGAGCTGGATTTGGCCTGCAGGCCTTGAGTTTGAAACCTCTACCTAAGAAGAGTCTGTAGATGATCCATCGCTTGGATTTTTTTTTTTTTTGCTGCCAAATACAAACTACATTAATAGGGCTTAGACAGAAATGGGCTTGTTTTTAATAATTAGAAACAGTCTTGTCAAGGTTTCAGATGGTAAAAAATATATATTGTGAAGAGGACTGTTCCAATTATCTTGTGTACCAAGTCCCCTAAATATGTTCTCAAAGAACATGATACCCACACTTTTCTAAATACAGAGATCTCTTTCTAGTTTAGGCTAGGTGAGAGTTCAGTTAGGAACATTTACCTACTCCTTGAATTCAGGAGGCAGGCATTGCACCTGCAACATATGAACTTATCTCATTTTGAAAACTGTATCTGATCATGAGAATGTAAAATGTAATCCTTTTCTTAATTATTGCATACTTGATCCCATTCTTAGTTGCTGCTGACTGTTGGACTGTTCCAATCTAAGTTATAAATTGTGGTATATTTTCTTGATTTGTATTAACAAGATATTCTAACAGTGATATTTGGCTCACTCACAAAGCAGATGACACACTGCCCTGCATGTCCTCTTGGTGCTGTATTCACTTAATGTTTCATATTTCCTGATTTTTGACAGTTTTCCAAGTTCTGTGTATTATCAAATAAAAAGGATTTCAATCTTGAAGTACTATAATTCTTCCTGTATACAGACAATTAGTGAAGTTTAATACCTGCCCCCAGCAGCAAACATATTCTACAATCATACAGCTTTGTTGTAAAAAAAAAAGAGCTGAATTTTAACATTTCCAATTTTTATTGTATTTCTGGTGTGTGCTTCATATTCACATTTAAAAACAGTTGAGGCGGCACTATTTTCTTTGCATGCACTTATAGTAATTGCCATAATTGTATTTCAAAGAAATACTGCTATTATGATACTTCAATATAAAAAGAGCTTATTTTAATCCTGCCACAAGGTCTAAGCATAACAAAATGTATTACTGCTTCCTGTATAATCTGCTTCTTAGAAGATCACCCTCCATATATCCACAAAATACATTTTTATAACAAAATATGCAGAAAATATGTAGATATTGATTTTATATTGCAACCAGCTGTTTAATATTCTCTTGATATTAATAGGAAATATCTGAGCTCCCAGTATATTAAAGGACCTGTTTCTTGTCTGCATTAAAACATTAATAGTTTTACTCAGTGAGCATATAAATTTATTTTGTATTGCTTAATGTTTTAAGTTGGTTTTTTACAATATCTGTCACAAGACTCACCAGTTGAGATGGGTAGGTACAGAACTCCATCAATCAAATAAATATTGGGTTCTTGATGTTCTGAGCTTAGTGGTTTTCTTGCAGATATTTCATTACCAAACTAAACTTTGTACTCTAAACTACAAATATTATCTTGTATTGGAACAAACAAATGGTTCTACAAAATTTGGAGCAAAGATGTAAAAAAGTTGACTTATACAGAATAATGAAGCTCATGGTAAGGTCACAATCAAACTTTAATAAAACTATATAATATGAACATTAGATTTGTTTACATTTTTTTTCTTTTAACATAAACTGTAATCCTCATTAATACAATAAAATGTAAAAAAATTATTAAAAAGAAAAAACAGAAATATTCATTAAGTGAACACATCTACATAGCCTAAAATGAACAGATATCTCTAAGTCTCAAATAAAGTGATTAGCAAATTGTTGCTTTGTTCTATTTCTCTCTCAGCCTAAATTTGGATAAAGAATAGTTCTTTCGTTTGTCTAATACTGCATTTTTTATAAGTGATATTAATGGATCAATACATGTTTTTTTAATGTGATGAGATCTTTTGTAAATAAAAGCTTTCAGTTAATCTTAATTTTTGTGGCATTATTTAAAGCAATAATTTCATTATATGTTGTTAATATTTCCCATTTAATTAAGAATGCATTTACTATACAATTAAAACATAACAACTATATATTAGAAAAAATACTCCAGACATATAGTGACATAAAAAATAATGGTCATGAAGATATAATTTTAGTTCTAACCGTATTTGCATTAGTTAATTCTGCAGATTAGAATGTACATGATTTTCGGTCATCCAACATCTGCAGCTACTGGTTCAGAGGCAATGCAATCAGTTTCGTACTTTTTCTTCAAACCTTTCAAGTATATTCGCAAGCTGTCTAGATCCAGTTGAGAGTTGCGAGCAGTCTGAATCAATCTATTTGCTAAGTGATACATAGCCTTCTCTTTTAATATTTCAGGATCTGTTCTTTGCTGCTGCTGTTTATTTAAAAGGACGCACACATATTAAAATCTGAATTTTTAGGATGTTCACAGTATCAGTTATTCAATTTGATCAATGAATTCTCATGTTAATCAATTAAATCATTGTAGAAGATGCAAATCTACATTTAGTGCAGACCTATTCTTTCCGCTAAACTTTAGAGTAAGAGTTTGTAGGAACAAGATACAATCTGAAGCAAAATAGCTGGGATGAAAATCCTCCAGCTCATTGCTCCAAATTGTCCTAAGGGGACTCAGGGCGGCTCACAACTCAAAAAGGGAAGTGGGGGATACAAACAGTTTAACAAGAACACAAAACTATACATAGTTAAAAAGCACAACAATCATACCATTCGAGATAGGGGCAGCGAATCTTTAGCCCCAGGCCTATCAGAATAGCCAGGTTTTAAGGGCTATGCGGAAGGCCTGGAGGGTGGTGAGGGTACGAATCTCCACGGGGAGTTCGTTCCAGAGGGTCGGGGCAGCCACAGAGAAGGCTCTCCTCTGGGTAGTCGCCAGTCGACACTGGCCGGTGGATGGAATTCGGAGGAGGCCTAGTCTGTGGGATCTAATTGGTCTAGTGGACGTAATTGGCAGTAGAATCCACAGCTCTTATAGTGCCATATTTTTTGGAGTATAAGACACATCCCCCCCCCAAAAAAGTGGGTAGAAATGTCTATGTGTCTTACAGAGAATATTGTGACCGGGGGGAGGGAGATTAGTGCGGTGATCAGCTGTTCTAGAATGGGCAGCCGCAGCGGTGGCAAATGGATGGTGGCAAACAGTGAATGGGCAGCAGCGGTGAATGGACGGCGAACAGACCATGTTGAACAGGCGGCGGCGCACAGGCAGCAGTGAATGGGTCAGGGTGGCAGCGGCACATGGGCCGCGGTGAAAGGGCTGCAGCGAATGAGCCAGATAAATACCAGATGGCTGCTGGGAGGCAGAGGCAAAAAAATTTTCTTGTTTTTCTCCCCATAAGCTAGGTGCATCTTATAGTCCGGAGCATCTTATAGTTCAAAAAATATGGTATATTGGGAAAGTTTCATGGGGCAACCATTTACTGACAATAACTAGAATATGGGAGGGAGAAGGAAAGGCCAGCTTGCTTTCTCTCCTGCAAATACAGAAGCTGCAATAGTGATGGAAATAATGAATTGGGAAGCCTCCCATTTTTGTTATATAATATCATTTGGTTTATAAGTATATAATATCCACCTTTTTACTGAGCTGTTTTCAGTGAAAAATAAACACATTCTGTCAAAACAATGAAGGGTGATTACTTGATACAACTACCAAATAAATTTTGCCACGCCAATGGTAAGAGGGCTTTGCACTCTCACAAAAAAGTTTAAAAGATTCTTTAAAGTCATTAAAAGGGTTGTGGGTGATTAGTTAATAAAAAAGCTCGAAATATTAGACTGCTGTATCTGATAGGATAGTTTGTCAACAAAAAGAAAAAAAATAGCATGTTATCAAAATAACTTTTCTGCTAGAAGATTGCGCTGCAACGTTTTGACAATATGTGATGTAGTCTTCTGCCTGGTAACTTCCTAAGTAAACACATAAATGTGGATTTGAAGCTCTATGCTGCCATATTTTTGACAAAGATTTATGTCATTTTCATGAAATACGGGAACAGTATTTAATCCAGTATAAATGGCAGTACTGATTGTAGGCTAACCATTTGAGCTTTAATCCAGACAGGAAAAGGTAATGATGAAGGATTAGTCTATGATTAGAGAATATTTAGATTTATCTGCTTGTTAATAGATGTTGCCAGCTTGGGTATATATCTAAATGGAAGATTGCAAGACTATGATTGACATTTTTTTTATAAATGATCTAAAAGAGGAGCTGTTTGTCAGAACTTCAGATAAAATAAAGGTAGGAAGTAATAGTGTTCAAAATGATCTTGGGATCCTAGAACATTGATCTAAAATCAACAAAATAAAAATAAAACAAAACAAAATAGAAATAAAAATGTTAACACATAAACAAAATACGTAATATTCAGATCATAGACAATGATATCTCTTCTGCTGTCTTCTCTATTGATCAGCCACTTTGATGTATTCTGTTACAAGACAAATATTGACAACCCAGGAAACATAAAAAGAATGGACAGAGTGGTAAAGGAGGTTGGAAAACAAGTCCTAAGAGAAATTACTTTAAGTGTTTGGTAGGTTTAGCCTGAATGGTTAAAGAAAATACGATAGCAGTCTTAAAAATCTGAAAGGTACTAAAGCTGATCTTCTGTTAATCCTGAAGCTAGTAGTAAAAGTATAGGACTGAAGCTACAAGAAAGCAGTTTTCAGTTAAACATTGGGAAAGGCTTTCTAATAATAGGAATCTTTAGCTTTGAAAAGCACTTCTTGTGAAGTGTTGGGCTCTATAGAGCCATCTGTCAGAGATGCTGTCATGCCATCCTAAAATGCCAATGCAATACTGAATTGGATTGAATGAGGACCAAATATTCCTCCAGCTCTCTGCCTTTATTGTATTGAAACATAATATGATTTGTTGAGTTGAGTGAATCCAGCCTTTGATCAAAGGCTGATCTGCAAACTGTATTATGCTTAGTGCATTGAGGAAACATGATTAAACAAATCAAAGTTTAGTACATGTTGGGATTTAAATCTATGGCTTTAAGGCTTTGTGGCTAAATATATATGAAGCCATTTTTTTCTTTTATTGCCAGATTTACGTTTATGTCTGGGGCTTCCATGGCTTTATTCATATTGTATATTGCTTCACATGTCACTACAAAAAATGTAGAGAGCACATTTCAAAATATTTTTCAACAAAATTCAATAAAAAGTAAGGATGTTAATAATAGCATATAAAATAGAAAAAAAATCTGTATTATATGTTCTGAAGTTATGTGCTAATAATACACACCATCATCTGTTTATCAATAAGAGTTACTAGCTTCTTGGCATCCAATATTATTGATAATGGAAGAGAGGAAACCTCTGCAGCTTTCAAGCCTAAATGTAAAAAAGAAAACAAAGCCATTTTTTTCTGTGAAAGATAAGGATATTTAATAAAAATGTCTGATTTGCCAAACACCAGATGAAACACAATTCAAACTCTTTCCTTCCTATTATTAATCTTAATGATGAGTCAGTGTTACCTTGACACATTTCCTTTTAAAACAGGATTTAAAGTAGGCTTGCAGATCAGAATTAAGAACATTTTTTTAACTAAAGTAAGAGTTCAAATAGATGTGATACTAAATCAGGACGACAAGAATACTAAACAACATGAAATACTTTTATGGGTCTATTTTTTAATCATGTTTATGAAATCAAAAGCACAATGCCGACAACAGACTTCTATATTTTTAAAGACAAATCTACATATTCTTTTTTCTCCATTCTTCATTCTAAATACTGTAATCTGCCAAGAACCCATTTTATTTAATTATTTATCAAATTTATATAGTTGTCTGTATCACACTTGTGATAATATATTCTGAATCCTACAGAGTAACTACCTAGACTCAAATATATCAAATACAGCAATTTCTGGATCAGCAGCCTTTCCACAACTTAAACTGTAGACTCTGTTATAGATTTGAGAATCACCTGCTTTACTGAGATCAAGAGACAAGAAAATGAACAGAGCATGTACAGCATAATTATTACAGCTTGAATTTCATGCATTTCATTTCTTTCCTAATCTAAATGCTAACAAATTTAACTCTTGTATGTGTACGTGTCAACATAAAACAGAATGATGGATCTAGATCCTGGCCCATGAAAACTTATGGAACCCTAATATAAATTCATCTATTCCTAATAATATTTTGAATGCCACAATGATAAAAATATTGGTTAATAAGAAGAAATAAAACATCTTGCAAAATGGAAAGGCTAATAAAAGCTGCTAGACTCAATAAGGAACACATCATAAAATATTAATAGTCTTGTTTTTTTAAATACAAGCATACTATTCCAAATATAGCTAAAATTGTATGTACAAACTCTTATTCTAGATGATCCCTTCCACATATGCAAATCATATACTGAAACCTCCTTGTGTGTGTTGTCATAAGCCTTAATGAATCAGGACTATTACCATAATTTTTTTCCTCTGTGCATCCTTTAGAAAGAATGTAAGTATAAGCAATTTTCTCCCTAATTTCACAACTGCTTCTTATATGCTGCACTTCAAAGTAATTGTTTTCCACATTGGGATATAAGTTATCAATCTGACATAATTCCAAGAAATGAGTAGCAAAGAGTGTGAATGCCTGCAAAAATGAAACAACAGCTGAAATGAATTATTAAAAAGTAGAAAAATAGCAGAAGGTATAGGAAAAATTATTTTAAAATTAATATTACTTTTAAATTTAGAAGATATTCACAGACTGCGTAACATATGCCAATGCCTTCCTCAGGACTGGTACCTCTACCAAGCTCATCAATTATGATAAGTGATCTGTCATTAGCATTTTGTATGATGTATGTTACCTAATGAAAGAGACATCAAATTTCATTATTAATATTCCATGTGTGGATAAATCCTACTAATAGGTATTTTCATTTCCTGCTCAAAACCCCAGACAGGAAATTTAGTTTAGTAACAGACAACCAGCTGCCATTTAAAAACAAATCATTAATCAGCACAAACAGCCCAATTCAAAAGTTCTCTGCATTCACAAATTCCATACATAACTTTATGCTGTATGCCAATCTTTTGCGATGCTGTAGTAATTGAAAATAAATGCTTGTACAGCAATCAACTTTGATTAATTCTTTGCATGTAGTTGTGAGTTCAGCAAGGTCTGTGCTTGATCTAAATTTTTAAATTCATGACACATCCTCAAAAAGAGACATCATCAATGTGGAAATCATGATAATCATATATTCCACTCACATTTACACAAGAAGCAAGTTAGATCACAGTTCAAACAATAAGACTGAAGTGAAAATTTAGGATTCAATGCTGTATGTATTAAAACCGTTTGAAGTGTAGTTTGAATGCAAATAAGGTTTAGCTGAACCATTAAAACCTGCTTGAAAAGTAACTACTTTGCAGGCTTGCCCAGCAAATGACCTCGTCCAGTGATTATGATGGATCATGAGCTTAATGAATTACATGATAAAATATTCAATCTAATAAAGTGCATATAATCAATCCAAATGCTTCAGTACATTAAAAGGGACCCTGTATGTTTGGGTGGACTAGAACAATGATATGTCAAAGATCAAAGTATGGATAAAAGTACCAAGAATTGGGCATGAACTTCTGTAATCTAAAACTGAACACTTAGACTCCTTCCCAAACTGTTTTCTAAATCATAACAAGAATGCATACCAAGATTGGTGTAAAGTACCTCAGAATCCAATACTTGTCAGAGTCACCTTGAACCAAGAGATGGGAAGAAAATATGTTTTTGATGATTAAAATAAATAAATACGTTTGGGCTATTAAACAGGAAAAAAGAGGACTACTGAGAAGCATAACTTATCTGTGTGCAATAGGTAAGAAGGCTCCAGTTTGATTGCTATTGTGATTGCTATTTTTTACTTGCTATGTCTCTCATTATTGTATCTTTTCCATAAGACATGGAAACCCTTCCTATACTATAACAACAGATGAATTTGTACACCTCTTACAAAATTTGGAGGTTTTGTGTCTGTTCAAACATTTTTCCTAAAAGAATAAAATTAAATATGTAAAATTAACTGAAAAAGTTATTTTCAAGCTAAAGGTGCAGTCAAGGGACTGCAGGTAAGGGAAGTAAATAGGTCATAAAGCTATCAATGTCGTGATGTCATAACACAAGTATGATACAAAGTAATATAAATGTGTAATGCATTACACCAATTTAGTTATGTATTTTATTCATGTGCCACCCATCCGTCGAGAGATGACTCTGGATGGCTAACAAACTACTACTACCCATTAAAATAATAAACCAAAAATAACAACAGTAGTTAATACTGTTAAAAGATATTTGCATTGTTTTGGATTGCAGGATCCAATCTGGGTCAGGGTCATTAGGATGAGAGGTTCTGTCTTCCGAGTTTTCAGATTTGTGCCCAACTTCAGGGAACTTCTCCCTAGAAGAGTGTGTGCTGTGACCAATCCAGATTGGATCCTGCAATGTTATTCTGAGACGCAAATATTCACCTTCATTCATTGTTTTGTATTATATGAAGCAAAAGGACACAGACATCACATTTGCCACATTTATATGGCGACATCATGACACACATGGTATCATTTTGATCTAACATCTGTTTATGAATATATATCCTATGACTCAATTAAATATGAATCAAGGCCATTTAGTAACTAACAATCTCTAACTCAGTTAAATGCATACCTCTTTCATTTCTTTCATGAATGTTGATGAATTTGTTTCTATATCATCATCCATACCTATTCTGGTAAATATTTGTTCAGCAATCCTAAAAGAAGAATATTCTGCTGGGACAAAAGAACCTGCAGATTAAAGAAAGGGACAAAGCAAATGCCAGATGTTCATAGGTTTAATGCATTTGAACTCACTTTAGCTTATATATTCAGAGAAGCTATTATTTACCCATTTGTGCCATAATCTGAGAAAGGGCTATTTGTTTTAGGTAGGTTGATTTTCCACTCATATTTGGTCCTGTAATTATTATAAAATTACTTCCTTCTGTGATATAGGTATCATTGGAGACAGGTTTCTCAAAATGTACTTTTTCAAGAACTGGATGCCATCCTTGCTTTATTGCTAAAGTATCGGTAAACTCAGGACGTACTAGAAGGAAGAAATATAACAACATATTTTAATACTCATTTGTTATTGACAAGTATATTGTAAGACAAGTTGGTTTATGAACCATCCAGAAATGTATATGTTATGTAATGTAAACAATGTGTAGGCCTGCGCTATTCCTAAATTTTTAATATTACCATTTGCAGAACATGTAAAATTGTAGGAGTAATGCAATCCTCCAAATAGGTAAATAAATGTCTTTTTTCATTAAAACTTCCTCTCACAAAACTACACAGCTCTCCAACTAGTGGTGTGCCAAGGAGGGGCATGTGTTTGGTCCACTCTGGATGCAGGCAATAAAGGGAATGCTTTTTGAAACATAAAGAGGCTAGCAGTGGGTGTAGAGTTGTTACTGCCTTCATGCCAATCTGCTGTTTGGCAGTGGGTGGCAGCACAGCAGTGATGAAAGAGGGAAAAGTGCTTTCAAGTCACAATCGGCAACTGTCCCCTGCAGTTTTCCTGGCAGCGTTTTTCAGAAATGGCTTGCCAGTTTCTTTTCCGTAGAACTGAGAGAAGAGACTGGGCCAAGATCCCCCAGTAGGATGTGTAGCTAAGGTAGGATTAGAATTTATAGTCTCCTGGTTTCTAGTCTGACACCTTAGCTAGTACACCAAACTGGCTCTCAGCAATAAAGGAGGGGGCGGTTAAAAATCATCCAGTTCAGGATATCAACTGTGTTAGTACGCTATTGCCTGCAGTCTAAATTAAACAAAAGTAAAACTTGTGTATCTTAACACATATGCAATATCTTCCGGTTTAAATCTTAAATAATTCAATAAGTTTAACCTATATAATTTTCCAGTTGCATATTTATTTTAGAAATCAGAAGCTAGGGCAGGAATGCAATGTAATCAAAGAAATAATTTGGAAATTGCTTTTTTCAGATACAATATTCTTTTGAGATACAATATTCCAAGAGACATCCAAAGGCAGAATTGTGGAATTGCTGGAGAGCACTATATGCTCACCCCAACCTTTATCAACACTATTAATAAGATCCTTCCAAGAAGGTTTTTAAATATTGTGTATTTACTTTTAACTTTGTTATAATAGAACAATAGTATTTTACCCAAATATTAATCTGTGTGCCAAATGAATCAGAGGTGTCATAATAGGAGAGCACTGTAAAATATATCTTAGGAATTTGCGGGCTGATGCAGACTTCAATGAAACAGTTAAGATTATGCTCATATGATTGTTTAATTTTTTTGTTATTGGACCTGGGTACTTGAGAGACCGCCTCCTGCCAATCACCTCCCTACGACCAATTAGATCCCATAGATTAGGCCTCCTCTGAATACCATCTGCTAGCCAATGTCGACTGTCAACCCCTCGGGGGAGGGCCTTCTCTGTGGCTGCTCGGGCCCTCTGGATCCCCGTGGAGATCCGGACCCTCACCACCTTTCCGGCTTTCCGCAAAGCCACTAAGACCTGGCTGTTCTGGCAGGCCTGGGGCTGATGAGTTCCCACTTAAACTGTTGCAACTGTTGCTTTGTTTTAACTTGCTTGTTTTTTGTTTTTGTTTTTGTTTGTATTCCCCTTCCCCCCTGCTTGTAAGCCGCCCTGATTCTCTCGGGAATAGAGCGGCATACAAATGGAATAAACATTTCGAAGAACATTTTCACATTACTTAAGTATTCCTTTGCATTTATATTAGGTGTTACTAAAAGTAGTCCTTGTTTAACAACCACAATTAAGACCAACAAACTTGATGGTTAGGCAAAGTGATCACTAAGTAAAACTGCAACTGTGCTTCTGATCTTACTTCAGCTTTTTTTTTTTTTGCTTTATAGACTTGCGATGGCCATAAATGTGAGGATTGAGCATAAAAAAAACTTTACAACTTGATCACCATTGTAACTGTGAACTGTCACTAAACAAGACAGTTGCTAAAAAAACAAGAACTACCGTAGCAAATTACTTTGTAGATGTGGTTAAAAAAATAAGTGGTATAAGTTTTTGGTGGGAGTTGTTTCAAGAAACAAAATTACTTACCATAGTCAGACAGTGTGCAAGCATGGGCAAATGATTGAAACATATCTAGCATAGAAACAGTGTCAGAGAGTTTATACAAGCAATGGATATGCTCATATATTTCACTCAATAATTTGCACACTATCCTGTAAACAAGGATAAGTATTATTATACAATTTAAAGTAATTTACTACAGTATTAGTAAACGTATCACTATATTTTAAATTTTCCTTTACATAACTGAAAAAAAATTACATATTTAAAGAAAATTGTTAACTGAATTTATGTGGCACAAAATAACTACATTATTATATCATACATTATCAGAACTGAATAACAATTAGGGCTGGAAACATTTTGCAAATAGTAGAAATAAACTACTACCGGTATAAACTTTACTATCAGAGATTTTCAGATTCAAACATCTGAAGTGCAAAATGCATTTTTAGGGTTCATGAGTTAATGTGCCAAGGAATATAATCTGAAATCATAAAGAAGGCCTTAAGTCTAACAGTCTTTCTTTCTGAAAGGGAAAAAAGAGGAAATATTAGAAATGTGACATAGGCCGAACAAAGCAGGTTTTGGATCTTCAGGATCCAAATCTCTGAATTCACTTCTCTCCATTTTAAGGGGCAAAAATGAAAAATAGGTGCTTATCAAAAGCAGGACTTTTAAAGGTTGCAATCTCTGAACAATGCTTTGCTTTAGGAGTGCTTGTCTGAGATATGTGTTTGTTAATGTAGATATCTAATTTAAGAGAAACATACTCACCTATGATTGCCCTGTTTTAAAGAAATGACTTAAGTGAATGTTATAATACCAGATGATACATTTAATAATTAACAGGTTCAGTATGACTCTCAAGGGGTTCCTGTCACAGGTGGGATTCAATCGGTTCTCACCGGTTCGCCCCAACTGTTAATTAATTGCTTATGCAGTTGAGAGGACTGGTTAAAAATAAAGTGCAAGAGAGCTTTTTTCCCCTCTCTCTCCCTTCAGTTAATAGCTCCACTTGCAGCTGGAATGCAGCTGATACATGCTGAATCAAGTCAATAAACAACAGAAATTGATAGGATTATGGCAGGGAAACCCATCAATCTCCCATCTAGGGTTTGGATGCTCCCTTTCTGGCTCCACAGTGAAAGAGTTCCTTCAGGAAGAAGGACAAGATTACAAACATTTTCATTATAAAGAGTATTAAGTAACACTTCTATGATCAGCTGATACTCCCTGGAGTTTCCCAAGACTTTTTATAGCTGTTGCAGTCTTGGCTACTTCTTCTTTCTTTTTTTGGGGGGGGGGGAGATACAGGAGGGGGATAATGATTGATCATGCAGATCCTGAATTTAGTGCATATGTGGTCCAGCTGGTTGTATTGCTTCTGCTGTGAAGCACCCAATTTAGAACACAGACAACATAGAATAATAGAGTTGGAAGGGTTAATGGCTTTTGGCAGCACACCCAATTGTTACTACAATTTGACTTCGTATAAATTAGTACAGTTTTTAGCTTGGTTGTTTAGTGGGTTTTTAAATAAAATTTACCCAATTAAAAGATATAGCAGTTTTCAAAGGTTATAGAAACTTTCCTATGAGGAAAGTCTAAGTAGTCCTTTAAAAGAATAGAATAAATGCTCATAAAGTTCATGCAGTTATGAAAGGTATTAAAAACAGTGCAATTTTTATTTTTATGGAACTCTCATAGTCACTCTATAAAATTTATTAGCATTTGATGTAGAACATAAGGAAGAATGTTTTTATTTTTCTTCATATAATGCACAATTAATTTATAGAAATCAATTGCTGCAAAGTGAATTGGTAAGCAATCATTGCAATGGCTTTATTAGACAGACAAATTAGACAAATTGAAAGACAAATGGCATATTTAATAACTCTTAGGCCTTATATGCCACAGAATATTAGTCATTAAGGGCTAACATTGAGGCTACTGTCTTTAAACTTTGCTTGTAGTATCTCTGGAGGCATCAAGATAATAAACCTACATGCAGCCTTCTTTCTGAGATATTTTGCTCAGTATCATTGGTAAGTCAGTTTGTGACTAGAATTGAGATGCTCCTTTTCTGGCTCCACAGTGAAAGAGTTGATTTTAGCATTTCTTTCGTAAGCAGAATAGAATACAGCTCAGGAGAATTAGTCTGCGGTTTGATTTATTTCATCATGCTCTAATCATCTTTTTACAAAATGGAGGACAGAAAAATAAAAAAGCTTAGTAAACGACTTCTCTTTTATGCCTTCAGTTGTCTAGCTCCTTAACTATATCTATATCGCTAAGTGTGCCATACATTCTCTACTTAAATCATTAGGTATGCTCATTAGTCTGCTCCTGTCATCAGGCAAGTAAGTTTACTTGGGTACACACATACTGTACCTATTCTTTGAAAATGGATTAGACTTGTTCCAGTTGTTTTTAGCTAATGCCAGAGGTGAGTTGAAAAGTTCATAGTGAATGAAATGTTCAGCTGCACATGCACTCTTCATTGAATACACTTAGAATTGATCTAATTATCAAAGAAAACGTTTCATTCTAAAAGAAGAAACTAAACTTACAAAACCTCTATTTTTATTGCTTCTGGTTTGTGTTTAAATTACTTTTGGAGTTTGCGTGTACATAAACACATGCATAACGCACACATAAGGATATAATAAATGATATATAAAATATAAGTCACTTGTGTGTCCGTTATACAGCTTGCCACAAGATCAGTGACACTTGGTACAGATGACACAAGGTGGCTCTAAAGAGATTCTTGCCTTCAAAATTCCAAGTTTTCAATAATATTTCATTTCTTTGGTAGAGACTGCTGATAAAAGAGTGCCAGAATTCCTCTTTGAGGGAAATGGCCAGTCCAGAAATGCAAAAGATTAAATTTTTTTTTTCTAGGAAGGCCAGATGAAAAACACTCAAGACACTGAAGTATTGTATTTGCCAATATACAGCACCCATTTTGGTGTCTGATTATTGGCAGGCATCTAAATTATGTAAATTGTACAACAAGCATCAAGGCTGAAATAGAGACTGAATCACAAAGACAGGAGAGGGTCCTAAAACTTCTAATAGGTTTTGGGTGTTTGGGTTCCAGAATTGAGGCACAATCCTTGTCTTAAAAACTTTATAGTCTATGGTTCTTCATGACAACAATTTTAAAAGCCTCATTATTAAATAATCATTTAACACAGTGATTCTACTTAGAGGAATCAATATAATTGTTACTCACAAGTAGGTCATGTGATAGATTTCTCTCAAGGATTCCTGGCATCTTTCATTCATTTTCATTAAATCGGGTGAAGTAAAACTATATGCATTTTTCATTTTAGTAATCTGTGGGAAATTTTCAAGCTGAATATTAAAATATATTAAATATACTGAATAGTCATACTTCTAATTCCCGAACATCAACCCAAAATTATCTCTAAAGTATGGGCTAAAATAGAATTCATTATAATAGAGTAGAATTATTTATTGACCAAGTATGATTGGAGTCACAAGAAATTTGTCTCTAGTGCATAAGCTCTCAGTATACATGCAAGCAACAAGTGATAAATTATGATCATGTTCATAAAATAAAAATAAAATAAAAAATAGAAATATCTTGATAATTTTTTAAACTTTCAGCTAATTTTACTAGTATAATTAGTAACTAGTAACTAACTATTACTGCTACTATACTAGTAAGAGAGCAAAATTAGAGCATTAGTAAGTTATGATAATACTGTTCATCATTAAAAGATAGTAAATGATTACATTATTAAAAAATAATAAATGATAAAAGATTTTTTTTTATCCCAGTGCTGATATACAAAGGTAGCAACGTTCGGTCAGTACCCTCTATTAAACGGTGCTACAACATTACACAAATATTGAAAAGACTACAAAGGAAATTCAGTCTATACAAATTACTCTGGTTATGGCAATAATAAAATAAAAATACAATGTATTACATTATAGACTGTGTTATTTTTATAAAAATCAATAATTCTTTAGTGAAAAAAATACATTATTTAAATTATAATTTTCATGCCTTAAGCATAGAAGCCAGCTGGGTGACTTTGGGCCAGTCACTGTCTCAGCCAACCCACCTCACGGGGTTGTTGTTATGGCAATAATAGGAGGAAGAAGAATTATGTATGTCTGCTGCCTTGAGTTACTTATAAAGTATTAAACACAGGATGAAAATCCAATAAATAAAAATAAAATAATAGATTTGAGATCCAACATTTTCAAACTGCTTACCTTGGTAAATTCTGAAGGAAGTTGACCATTGTGTACTGCTGCACAATCAGCATTCATCTGGATAAAAAATCCTCGAGCTGAACTAAAGCTTGTTTTTAAAGGAAGGTTATGTTTTTCTGCAAGTTGTGTTATCATTCCTAAATGCAAGGTATAAATAAATATTTTAGTTATATACAGTCAACCATATTGTATGGGCGCTAAAATGACCATTGGCTTACCTGAACGGTCGTTCTCTGGGCGCTGAGGGAGAGTACAAGCATGGGTTAAATTCAGTCTATTCCACCAGGGACTGAGTTAATTTTCTTAGCCACGTCTCCTCTCTTCATTGAGGACCAGTTCAAAAATGAAGGCGTTGGTCTGTAACGGACGTGTGCACGATGTGTTTTCCAGTTATTTTCAAGTGTCTTTGTTCCACACCGCTGAAGCAATCCCAAAGAGAGGGAGTAAACCACATGGCGGGGTTGGACTCTCCCGCAGCGCCCAGAGAATGACCATTCAGGTAAGCCAATGGTCATACTCCTGTGCATTGCTTGGAGAATCCAAGCATGGGACATATCCAAGCTATGCAGGCCCAGGGAGGGAAACAGAAACATCCAAGTTGTGTGGAGTCGTTACAACTTATTGTAACACCCGCCTAACAAAGGCGGCCTTGGCTGCGGTGTATGAGTCAATGCGATAGTGTTTAATGAATAAGGTTGGAGAAGTCCATGTGGCTGCCCGACATATTTCCTCCACGGGAGCCTGCGTCACCCACGCAGCCATGGTGGCCACACTCCTTGTAGAGTGTGCCGTTACCCTAGGTGGTACTGCTTTGCCCTGTTGCAGGTAGGCCAACTTAATACGAGCCCTCAGTCAGCGACCGATTGTAGAAGGAGAAGCCTTCCGTCTCATTAAGCCTGGTTGAAAGGAGACGAAAAGTGATTTGGATCGGCAAAAACCCTCCGTCCTTTTGATGTACCTGCGGACTGTCAGCCGAACATCTAGCTTGTGCCAGGTGTGCTCTTTGGGATGCTGAGGATGAGGGCAGAAGTTAGGGAGCACTACTTCTTGAGTCCTGTGAAACAGAGAGTTCACTTTTGGCAGAAAGGCCAGATCTAACTGGAGAATGATATGGTCAACATGAAATATACACAAGTCTTCATGAACTGAGAGAGCTGCCAGCTCCAACACCCTCCTAGCCAATGTAATGGCTATGAGGAAAACAGTTTTCAAGGTCAGGTGCCGAAGACCGATGGACCGGATCGGCTCAAATGGAGTCTGGGTGAGAGCTCTGAGAACAAGGGGAAGCTCCCATGTGGGAAACCTATAAATAGTAGGCAAATGTAAGTTGGAAGCCCCTTTTAGGAAGCTTTTCACCTGAGGATGCTGCCCCAAGGACACTGAAGAATGTCTAGTTAAGATGGTGGATAGGGCAGCAACCTGACGGTGAAGGGTGTTGGGTGCCAAACCCTTGTCCAACCCCTCCTGCAAAAATTCAAGCAGTGTGGTACTGTAGCTGAAGGTGCGATGATGTCGTGGGACCAGCACCAGGAATCAAAGGCTGCCCAGGTGGCGTCATAAATGCGAGTCGTGGAAGGACGACGCGATGCCTGTATGGTACGAATGACTTTGTCAGACAGGTTGTCTTTCCTCAGGAGTTCCCCCTCAAGGATCAGACGGCCAACTGGAGCCAACTGTGATCCGGATGTACTATGGCCCCCAGGCTGAGGGAAAGCATCTCCTGAGGTATCCTCATGGCCTGCGAGTGGAGAGACTGACAAGGTCTGCGTACCAGGATCTCCTGGGCCAATGAGGTGCAATGAGAAGAACCTCTGCTCCTTCTGCCAGAATCTTCTGGATCACCTGTGGAATGAGCTGCAGTGGCGGGAAGGCGTACAAGAGGCCTCTCGGCCAACTGCAGCCCAAAGCATCAGTCCCCTCCGCTTGTGGAGTGGCGTACCTTAAGAAGAACCTCAGGAGTTGAGAGTTGGCTGGACTGGTGAACAGATCGATCACCGGAAGCCCGAATATGAGCGTAATCTGGTGGAAGATGGTCGGATGAAGATGCCATTCCATGTTGTCGATGGTCATCTGGCTCAGCCAGTCTGCCCTCACATTGTCCACTCCTGAGATGTGGTCCACTCATAGGGAGGCCAGATGATCTTCGGCCCACCTCCCCAGCATCACCGCTTCTGCCATGAGGGTCCTGGACCTGGTGTCCCCCTGGCGGTTTATGTGTAGATAAGTTTATTTATAGGCCGCCCTTTTCCCTGAGGGGACTCAGGGCGGCTTACAACTTATGGGGAAGGGAATACACAATATGTGGGCCTTCGTTGCTATGTTGTCTGTAAGTAACAAAACATGGCGGCCCACAATGTCCCTCTGGAAATGGCGCAGGGCTAGCATGGCCGCCTGTAGTTCCAAGAGGTTGATGCTCTGTGTTGCCTCTCTGTGAGATCACTTGCCTTGCATCACCTGTTCCTGAAACTGGGGCCCCCACCCTTGGAGGCTCATGTCAGTCATGACTACCAGCCATTCTGGTTCTCTGAAGAGGCAACCCTTCATCACTGCACGTGATTCCCACCACCAAAGGGACTGCTTTACCTTCAGGGGGAGCTTGACACATCTGAGAGAGTTGCTGGCCTTCGCCCTCTGGATGGGAAGAAGGAACCATTATAGTTCGCAGGCATGTAGACGTGCCCATGGAACTATGTTTATGCAAGAAAGCATGAATCCCAGAAGTTGAGACACTGACACGATGGACGCCAGGTGGTTTACCCTCGCAGCCCGAGCGCGGGTTGTGAGGTTGCATCTGCGTTCTGGAGACAGGAACATTTTGAGTATATCAGCATGCCTAGATGCAATATGTGGGTGGATGGCGTAAGGTGACTCTTTTCCCGGTTCACCGACAACCCGTGATGTTGTAGAGTGGAGATGGTGTGTTGGACATCTCTGACGGCTTGGTCAGAGGACGTTGATTGGATCAAGATGTCGTCGAGGTAACAGAGTAGTCGTATTGGAGGGGCGTGTAGGTGTGCCGCTACCACCGCCAATATCTTTGTGAAAGTCCTCGGTGCTGGTCACAGGCCGAACAGGAGAGCCCTGTATTGGTAGTACCTGCCGTCGTAGTGGAACCTGAGGAACCTCCTGTGGAACCTGTGGATGGGGATGTGCAGGTATGCCTCCTTCAAGTCTATAGAGGTCAATCTGTCCCCTCGTCTGATGCAACCCAGGATGGTCTGTAGGGATTGCTTCTTGAAACGCTTGTAGGCCAGATGTTGGTTTAGAGCTTTGAGGTCGAGAATGGCCCTCCACCCCCCGGAGCTTTTGGGAACAAGGAGTAGAATTGAATAGAACCTTTTCTTTTCTTGCTCTACGGAGACTGGCTCTATAGCGTTTATCTGTAGGAGATGTTGAATCTCCGCCTGCATGCATTCCCTCTTGGGAAGAGATGAGGGGATGGGACACTGGACAAAGGTTCTTGGGGGAAGGGATAGAAACTCCAGGGTTAGGCCCTGCCTGACTGTGTTTAGGACCCTCACATCCATGGAGATCAACTCCCAACGGGCGGCATATAGTTGGAGATGGCTATCTATGGGAGGATTCCCGTTAGTGGTCACTTGGACCTGCGGTAGGAGCAGTTGTTGGAACCGCTGCAAAAGGGTGTCGAAAGGACTGTTGCTGGTGATGACCCTTGTCCCTGAAATTGGCTATATTCTATCCACGGTCATTTCCCTGGGGATATGACCTCTAATAAGAGGTACCCGCATTTGAGGAATCAGACCCTTGAAAGGACTGCCTCCAAAAAAAGGAACCCCCCTTTTTGTCTGGCTTCTTAGTGGTGGCAGGAAGAACTTTCCTCTTATCCTTGGTTTCAATTAAGAACTTTTCCAAGGGTTCCCCAAACAGTTGTCCGCCTTTGAAGGGGGCGGAGGCCAACTTCCATTTTGACTTCATGTCCACCTGCCAGTGACAGAGCCACAGCAGACGGCATGAGGTCATATTAGATGCTAAGGCCCAGGAGACAAACTTGGCTGCATTGAGTGAAGCGTAAGCCGAATATTCTATAGCCGCAATTATCTTATTAAGATCGTGCCTCCACCTGGACCCTGTTGAAGGGGGATGAGCTCTCAGCTGCCTCAGCCACAGTACCGAAGCTCTAGTAAAAAATGACACTGAGGAAGAAGCCCTTATGGACCAAGCGGCCACTTGGTGGATTTTGTGGCAGGCTTTCTCTGCCTTTTTGTCCTCGGCTTTGAGGCCCTCAAGGAGGTCAGTGGGAAGGACAGAATTGGAGGTGAGGGAGATAATTGGGGTATCCATCTGTGGCAGTTGCAACAAATCGTCTAGTTTGCTCTCCACAGAGTAAAAAGTTTTGTCTACCATTCTGGGACTGGTCAGGGAGCCTGGTTGGGCCCACTGGCACTGAATCACATTGACAAACATGTCCGGCGCCAGAACTAGTTCCTGTGCCGGGGTGGTCTCATCAAAAAGCCCTTCCTTCAAATCCTGAGATTCAAAGGTATTAGTGGAACCCTGGGTAGTAATTCCCAATTGGGTAAAAGCCTTGGCCTTATGCAATATTGACTTAAATATGGAAGGGCGGAATAAGCCAGTAAAGGCAGGTTTTTCAGGAGGAGGATTCTCATCCTCTGAAAATTCCTGCTCCTCTGCATTGTCCTCTTCCAGGACAAATTCCTCTGTGGTGAAGGGGACCTTGTACCTGATCCCCTGGGGCAGGCTTCTGGATAGTCTTGGCAGAAGTGGCTTTGGAGGCCTGGAGCTTCTTTCGAATACCAGCCTCTATGCCCCTCTCAATGGCCTGTTCAATGGCCCTTTGCATCTGAGACGACAGGTTGGGCCCCTGATCCTCAGGGGATCTTGATGTTTCTGGACCCTCCCTGCCAGCCTGTCTAGAGGGAACTGGTTCTCCTTAAGAGTAGAGCAGCCAAAAGGGCATATTTCTTCCTGGATGGAGGAAGACTCTGGATAACCCAGGGAAGCTGCAGGTGAAGAGGCTTGAAATTCCTCCTTCATAACTGGGGGAGAATTACACTCCCTTGGAGAATCCTGGGGAAAAACCTCTTGAGGCTGGGGCAAGGGACTAGGATCCCTAGATGGCTGTCCAGATGAAATAGACAGTCTTCTGGCCCTTTCAAAGGTCTTTTCTAGAGCCCTATGCCTGCGGGCCTCAGCCTTAGATAAGGCCTTGCCACCTCTGGGGTTAAAGGTCCCCTTCCCTTTAGTGCCTTTGATCCCCTTTTCCACCTCAGGAGGATCTGGCCTACTGCGTTTCGATGAGGGTTCTGGATTGTCCTCTGGCTCCTTCTTGCTTCTTTCAGCCATGATGTCTTCGCCTGTAGTCTTCAAGGCTGCAAAAGCAGTAGGACTGGCACAGGAGCAAGTCGATAGAAGCTGTGCACCATGCAGAAATGTCCTCCGGATGGGAGTATGACCCGAGGGCCAAAGCTCTCCCAAGGGCAGACCTGGCATGTATTACTGAGACATGGCTGGGCACGGAGGGAGGAGTCCCCCTCGTAGAGATGTGCCCAGATGGATTTCAGGTGCTTCATCAGCCGAGAGCCCAGGGAAGGGGTGGCGGTGTAGCTATTGTAGTCCGGGAGTCTTTAGCACCTCGTAGGATCCCTGCTCCGGAGCTTGTCGGGTGTGAGTCCCTACTGGTGAAGCTGGACCTCAAGGGTCAAGTGGGTCTGCTGATAACGTACCTGCCTCCCAACTGCGTTGCAGCAGCCCTCCCCTCGCTCCTCAAGTCGGTAGCCGAGCTGGCGATTGAGTTCCCTAGACTTATGGTTCTGGGGGACTTCAATTTGCCTTCGCTCGGTGAACACTCTGATGGAGCACAGGAGTTCATGGCTTCCATGACAGCCATGGGCTTGACCCAGGTAATTCGAGGCCCAACCCACTCAGCGGGTCACACGCTCGACCTCATATTCCTCTCGGAGCAGTGGATTTGTGATCTTGGTCTGAGGGGTAATGAGATCATACCAGACGGAGCTTGGGGATATTCCTGATACTCTCGCCCACAGTTCGGCGGAGACTCTTGTTGCTGCCTGGCACTCGGCAGCATCGGAGTCTCTTGACCGGATTGCGCCACTACGGCCCCTCCGGGTCGGCGGATCCCAGAGGCCTCCTTGGTTTACCGAGGAGCTCCGGGAGATGAAGCGCCGGAGGAGACGCCTAGAGCACGTGTGGAGGTCCGATAGGTCCGAGTCGAACCGAGCACTTTTGACAGCATGCACCAAGGATTACATCCGGGCATTAAGAACAGCTAAAAGAACACACATTGCCACCTTGGTAGCGTCCGCCGAGTCCCGCCCAGCCACCCTGTTTAGGATAACCCGCTCCCTCCTAAATAGGAGGGAGACGGGAGACCCCTTACAGGGCAGGGCTGAGGAGTATGTTCAGTTCTTGGCGGACAAAGTTGCTCGGTTTCGGTCGGACCTGGACTCCACTCCCGCAGATCCAGCCGAGACACAAGGGAATGACTTGGCAGACCATCTCTGGGTTGAGTTTCAGGATGTTGCCTCCGGGGATGTGGACAAGGCTATGCGAGCTGTGAGTGCCTCCACCTGTATACTGGACCCGTGTCCCTCCTGGCTGGTTGCCAATAGCAGGGAGGTGACACGAGGCTGGATCCAGGCGGTTGTTACCGCCTCTCTTCGGGAGGGGTACTTCCCCACCCCGCTCAAGGCGGCGGTGGTGAGACTCCTCCTGAAGAAACCGTCCTTGGATCCAGCCGTTCTTAATAACTACCGTCCAGTCTCCAACCTCCCCTTCGTGGGGAAGGTTGTTGAGAAGGTGGTGGCCTTCCAGCTTCAGCGTACCTTGGAGGAAGCTAACTATCTTGACCCCTTCCAGTCCGGCTTCAGGCCCGGTTACAGCACAGAAACTGCTTTGGTCGCATTGACCGATGATCTCTGGACAGCCAGAGATGGAGGCCATGCGTCCATCCTGGTTCTCCTTGACCTCTCAGCGGCTTTCGATACCATCGACCATGGTATCCTTCTGCGATGACTGCGGGAGGTGGGGGTGGGCGGCACTGTTCTGCAGTGGTTCTCCTCCTACCTCTCGGACAGGTCGTAGTCGGTGTCAGTGGGGGGGCAGAGATCGTCCCCGAGGCCCCTAACTTATGGGGTGCCGCAGTTTTCGGTCTTATCCCCCCTGCTATTTAACATATACATGAAACCGCTGGGCGAGATCATGCGGAGGCACGGGATAAAATACCATCAATACGCGGATGATACACAGTTGTATCTGTCCGCCCCGTGACAACTCAATGAAGCGGTGGACGTGATGAACCGGGGTCTGGAGGCTGTTAAAGACTGGATGAGAGCTAACAAACTGGTACTCAACCCGGACAAGACCGAGTGGCTGTTGTGTTTCCCTCCCAACAATTCGGCCGACGTTCCAACACTCAGGCTGGGGGGTCAAAATTTATACCCCTCAGACAGGGTCCGCAACTTGGGAGTCCTCCTGGACCCACAGCTGAGTTTCGACCATCACTTGTCAGCTGTGACCAGGGGGGCATTTGCCCAGGTTCGCCTGGTGCACCAGTTGCGGCCCTACCTGAACCGGGAGGCCCTCACAACAGTCACTCGAGCCCTTGTGATCTCTAGGCTGGAATACTGCAATGTGCTCTACATGGGGCTGCCCTTGAAGAGCATCCGGCGACTGCAGCTAGTCCAGAATGCAGCTGCGCGAGTGATTGTGGGCGCACCACGGTTCGCCCACATAACACCGATCCTCCGTGAGCTGCGCTGGCTACCTGTGGATCTCCGGGTGCACTTCAAGGTCCTACTTACCACTCATAAAGCGCTCCATGGTAGTGGATCTGGCTATTTGAGAGACCGCCTTCTGCCGATTACCTCCCTCCGTCCCATCAGATTGCATAGAGTGGGCCTCCTCCGAATTCCATCCGCCAGTCAGTGCCGACTGGCGACTACGCGAAGGAGAGCCTTCTCAGTTGCAGCTCCGACGCTATGGAACAATCTCCCCGTGGAGATCCGCACCCTCCGTCCAGGCCTTCCGCACAGCCCTCAAGATCTGGCTATCCTGTCAGGCCTGGGGATAAGACTTACTCTCGCCCCTCCCGAATGTTGAATGAATGTTGTGTTTTTACTGCTAATTATTTGTTATTCACAGTTTCTTTTGTGTTTTGTCCTGCACTCCCCTCCCCTATTATTGTAAGCCGCCCTGAGTCCCCTCAGGGAAAAGGGCGGCCTATAAATGTTTAATAATAAAAACTAAAAAAGCTACTCACTGTAGGTCTTCTTGGGGGAGGAAGCCTTGCCGGGGCCCCGAACTAAGGCTAAAAAACTCCCCCGCAGCTATCTGCTTGCTGAGAGTGAAAGTGCGGTAGCTGCAATGGCCAGAGCTTGAAAGCATGCCAAAATGGCTTCAAATTGGCCGCCGAACTTCTTTGGGCGATAAGGGAGCTGCCAGACGCAATCTAGAGCCTCCGCCAGGATCTCAGAGTGATAAACAGTTAAACGACAGCTGGGGGGGGGGGAAGGAAGCTTCCTGCCGCCCCCGCGTTTGCCAGCCATCGCCGGACAAGCTCCCCAACGAACCTCGGCTCTGTTAGCAAACGGAGAGCCAGGAACCTCAGAAGTCCTCTCAGCAATTTAACAGGAACCTCATTTTAAAGCGTAATTTTTCTCCTGACTACGATGATGACAAAAATAAGAAAATATCTATCTAACTAGGAGAGTCCCAGTCTATTCACCCAAAAACTGAGGAACTCCCTAAAAACACGTCTGAACTGGGCTGGACTGAGTTTTTGAACTGGTCCTCAATGAGGAGAGGAGGCATAGCTAAAAAAATTAACTCAGTCCTTGGGCAAATAAACTGAATTTAACCCATGCTTGGACTCTCCAGCAGGGCATGGGAGAATTAATCAGTATATTAATTCATATTAATATGAAAATAGAAAACATAATTAATTCATATTAATATGAAAAGAGGAAAAAATTATTCCTCTTTATCATTCCAAAGCATGTAAACAGCTTCCTTCTTTAAAAAATGTTAAATCCTTAAAAGTAGTGTTTTCTACTTTATTCTCCACATTAAAAAATTCATATGGCAACCCTTTTCCACATATAAATTCAAAACAGAGGGAGGGAGGGAGGGAGGGAGAGAGGGAGGAAGGACCCAAACAATATGACTTAGAGGGCCACAAGTAGAGATCTCTGTTCCATACACTAGCTCTGTCATGATCCATATAAAACAAATTTATATCACATGTAACTCTCCTTCCTATTCTATTCTAATATATGCATCTCTCTACCACCTATTCTATACTCGCTTCTTTCTGATATCATTTTTTTCATTTGTCAGCTGGCAAACAAATATAAATAAATTATTAAAGCTTTGATTGCATAGGACCAATGACACAATTCCCATTTATTTCAAAATAGTCATGAAAGAAGAATATTCTAGGAGATGTTGTCCAATGTGAATAACATTTTATAATCTTCAAATAATCTTCTTATTTGACATAAACACTTAAAATTTAAGACTGCATTTCCTTAAATATACATTCATATATTTATTTGTAAGACATATACTTCTGAATGCACTAATACTCTGAACTATATTGTAAATTATTAAAAAGTATATATTGCTGTACTTTCAATATTTATTTTTATTGTTTCACTGTTAAATTTAGATGTTTTATATTCTACTGTTGTAAGCCAGCCCCATGGTGAGATGGTAGCAAGTACATTTAATAATAAATAAACAAATAAACAAACATATTCTAGTAAATTATTATTCTAAATTGTCTTTCCATACCAGCTATATCATCCACAATTTCAGTGTACGTTCTTCGTGCTATATCAAGAAATTCATTAATATTAGGTTTCACTGCATAGCACTTCTGAGTTCTCATATTCAAACATCCTTTTGTGTATCTTGTATCATCATTAATAACAGTTTTAATCTTTTCAAGAATGATCCCAAACCTAGAGAAATTATACATAATTGTAGAAATGATAGTTATATTTCACAATGTATTAACTGCCTAAAAGATTTTTTATCCCAACTCAGATAATGTATTTTTATAATTTCACTATGTACATATAGCTTGAATTGCTTAATGCAATATTTATTTTTCATTATTATCTCAAAAACTATTTTTCTTGAAACAATACTATTTCTGTCAGGATTCTTTAGTTAGTTACAGTTTCATTGTGATAGATAAGTTTAAAACAAGTTAATAATTACTTACTTAAATCTAAATACTACTAAATCCTAAATCCTAACAGACAGGAAACAGCAGGTGAAGCTAGGCAAAATCACATCAGATACCTGTACAATTAGCACAGGATTCCCCCCCCCAAAGCAGGCTGTGTGCTCTCTCCACTTCGCTTCTCACTCTATATCAATAACTGAATCTCAAATGATCCATCTATTAAACCACTGAAGTTTGAAAATGATACAACAGTGATTGATCTCATTCGAGACAACGATGAAACTGCATACAGATGGGAGGTTGAACAACTAGCCTTGTGGGGCAACCGGAACAATCTGGAACTGAACACCCTCAAAACCGTGGAAATGGTGGTAGACTTTGGGAGAAAATCTACCATACTACCACCTCTTACGATACTAGACAACACCATATCAATAGTAGAGACCTTCAAATTTCTAGGTTCTATCATATCTCAAGACCTAAAATGGACACCTAATATCAAAAACATCAAAAAAGCACAAGAAAGAATGTTCTTTCTGTGCCATCTGAGGAAGCTCAAACTGCCCAAGGAGCTGCTGATACACTTCAGCTGCTGATACAGAGGAATTATTTAGTCTATCATCTGCACCTCTATAACTGTCTGGTTTGGTTCTGCAACCCTTCTGCCAGACAACACAGACTTCAGAGGATAATCAGAACTGCAGAAAAAACAATTACTGCCAATCTGCCCTCCATTGAGGACCTGTACACCGCAGGCGTCAAAGAGAGGACCATGAAAATATTTACAGACCCCTCACATCCTGGACATAAATTGTTTCAACTCCTACCCTCAAAATGACACTATAGAACACTGCACACCAAGACAACTAGACACAAGAACAGTTTTTTCCAGAACGCCATCACTCTGCTAAACAAATAATTCTCTCACCACCAGCAAATCATTCACCAAGGCTACATTATTATTACTATTAGTCTTCTCATCGTTCCTATCACCCATCTCCTCCCACTTATGACTGTAGGACTGTAACTTTGTTGCTTGAATTCTTATGATTTATATTTATAATGATTGTTTCCCGATTGCTTGTTTGTACCCTATGACTATTATTAAGTGCTGTACCTTATGATTCTTGATGAATTTATCTTGTCTTTTTATGTACGCTGAGAGTATATGCACCAAAGACAAATTCCTTGTGTGTCCAATCACACTTGGCCAATAAAGAATTCTATTCTATTCTATTCTGTCTTTCTTATCAGGAGTAATACCAACAATTATAATGAGTAGTAAATAACCTTTATTGTTTAATATAAAATGTTAGATATAAAATTCTATTTACCTGCTATCTTCCAAAGAGCTATAATAAGCTTTTAACAATGGCGTCTTATAGCTTTTTAAGGCTTCCTGTTTAAATAAAATTAAAATGTCTATGAACAAGAGTATAGGAATGTTAATGTATTACTATCTTACTTCACTAAGATTTGGATGGAAGGTAATATAACTTTATTTTTTTAATCATTTAAAATATAAGTAAATCAAAAATTACAGTATAACAAATATATGCACAAAAGAATTGGCTTAAATAGTATCAACTAAATAATTTAAAAAGTAATCACTTTTTAAAATTGATTCATGCCAATTTCACCACAAAAATGAGTACTTAAACCAAAACATTGTAAAATATTATATGTATCAATGTAATAAATTATAAATTGAAGAAAAATAACTGTACATCTGAAAAAAAACTATAGTTTTTTTTCTTCTTGTTATTAGAAATACAACTCAGGTGTTAGAACATTAGTACATATGATTTTGATTTGTTCTAGCATTGTTTTATATGAGGTAGGTATCTGAATTAGTAAAATGACTCTGAATCATATTAAGAGCCGTGGTGGTGCAGTGGTTAGAATGCAGTACTTCAGGCTACTTCTGCTGATCACCGACTGCCAGCAGTTTGTCAGTTCAGGTCTCACTGGTTCAAGGTTGACTCAGCCTTCCATCCTTCCGAGGTCGTTAAAATGAGGAGCCAGCTTGTTGGGGGCAATAGGCTGACTGTGTAAACTGCTTAGAGAGGGCTGTAAAGTGGTATATAAGTCTAAGTGCTGTTGCTATTAAAATTGCATATATTCTTAGCTACATCATAAAATATATCACTAACTGTATTGGTATTTGGAATGTATCAAACAGGGGCTCAGGAGCTGCTAAAAATCATCATACAACTGCCAAAGGCAAAATCTTCACCAGATTTACAGAAAATAACTGATATTTATCTTGTGTCAATTTTCATTTAGAAGAGCGACTTTTTTGATAAAGGAAAGAAGAAGGCTTCGGAGCAATATGTCTTTAAAGGACTCTTCCCCTTTTTTCTTTGCAAATTATCACATTATTAGCTACGAAGTTAGATTATTCCTGTTGTTTGCATTACTGTTGTGTCAGTCATACCTTCACTTTGTTAATTAATTTACCTTAATGAAATTATATTGAAAAGCTTTCATGTATTAAACAAAGAAAAATAACACTGATTCCTGCTAAACAGGCAGAGGAAGTAAATGCCACAACAAGACATCCTGACTCAAAAGTATTAATAGTTGTTACTATCCAGTTTATTTCATGACATGGAGGCCCCCTAAGCAGGTACTCTAAAATATAGTTTTGATATATCATAGTTTAATCTATTAATTCCCTGATAGGTATGTGCCCACAATGATAGTACCATACTATTTAGAATTTTAAAAGGTTAAAATCAGTTCTGTGCATTTTCATAGAAGCAAACTATCAAACGATTGCAGTAGCTCTATCTATGTGTTATTAGGACATGGCTAATTGGCTAAGCTTATGTTTTTGCGTGAGCAACTAAAAACATGATCAAAAGATCCCACATCTGATGTTCTTCTGGCAAAGATATTCCACAAGAGTGATCAGGACTACAGCAGTTATAAAGAGACTATTCCTTTCTTGAAGGTGGTATTAATTATTTACCAGATAATAATTCCGACAAGTATGAACTTTTAAGTAAGCATGAACGACAAGAATCAAGCATAAAGGTTATAGAACAGATTGGTTCTAAAGGTTATAGAGAATCTCAATCAAATATTCTCTATATGCAGTCAGGTCACTTCCTCCCAGCTTCTATGGAAAATATATGAACAATATTATCTGTAAAATGCCTTTGAAGCATTATGTGCCTTTTCCATATTATTATTTTAAGGAAACATATAGCCTTCTTGCTATCTAAAAGAGTTCAGTTTGACAGCTTGGAAAAGATATACTGTAATGGAGGCAGTTACAGTATGATTTACCATTTTCAAGGCTGTCCTTGACTTACAACAGTTCATTTAGTGACCGTTCAAGATTACAACAGAACTGAAAAAAATGATTTGTGACCATTTTCCACACTTATGATACTTGCATCCACATGGTCATGCAATCAAACTTCGGACACTTGGCAACTAGTTCATATTTATGATGGTTGCAATGTCCTGGGGTCATGTGAACTTTTGTGACCTTCTGATAAGAAAAGACAATGGGGAAGCAAGATTCACTTAGCAACCATGTTACTAACTTCACAACTGCAGTGATTTACTTAACAACTGTGGCAAGAAAGGTAGTAAAATGGGGCAAAAGACCCATTAGATCGAACAGGGTCGGCCTCCTCCGGGTTCCGTCTACCAGCCAATGCCATCTGGCTACGACCCGGGGGAGGGCCTTCTCTGTTGCAGCTCCAGCCCTTTGGAACGAACTCCCCGCAGAGATTCGGACCCTCACCTCTCTCCAGGCCTTCCGAAAAGCCGTTAAAACCTGGCTGTGTCGGCAGGCCTGAGGTTGATGAGCTCCCTTCCCCTCTCGACAGGTGTGGTTGCTGGCTATCTTAAATATTTGTCTTGTATTTGTGTGTTCCCTTTCCCGCTTGAGTTGTTCGCTGCCATGAGTCCCTGTAGGGAATAGGGCAGCATATAAATAAAACAAATCTCAATCTCATTTAGCCACATAAATCTTGTCTCACTTAGCCACATATATTTTGGACTCCATTGTGGTTGTAAATCGAGGACCACCTGTAGGCTCCTTGGTATGTTTTGGGCAAAGATTAAGCATGTTGACTCTGAATTTCCTTCCACCTATTTTTAATCTGCCTTCTTGTGCACACATATATAAACCCATGGGTATCAGATAGCTGCAAGCAATGAGTAGAGAGTCCAGCAAGTAAATATACAGGGATTGGACAATCTGAGAGATCAGTGTGTGACTGTGAACTGGGGTGTATTTAGGTATACAGACACTGTCATATTTGAGGATCAGGTGATATCCTAGTGTCTCCGTTATCTACTGTTTGGTGTAACACATTCTGGGTAGCTTGAAAATAATGTTTTAAATAGGAGAAAAGCAATTCCTCCCACTGATAAAGTAACAAGATAGAGTGTAAAGTTCTGATTTAGTAGTATATATTCCTTGATTTGAGAATTAATGAAATGATAACCATAATTGGCATTTACATATTTTAGGATATGATACCTTCAAAGGCTCCACAAGTTCCAAAGTATGCTTCAGATAAATTAAATTGGTTATCTTTGATTCAGATGCATTAACCTGTTTTAAAAACACATCAAGGTCATTGTTGGTACAATAGAAAACAGCCGAGATACTGTTCATTATCATAATTATTTGTGCTTAACTATCATTACTATTTTCCTTGTAAGTACAATAACCTGAGCTAGAATGTTAGAAACATTCTAGCTCTGGTTATTGTACTTACAAGGAAAATATAAAATATATATTTCCGGCTGTTCTCCAATAAATTGTTCATTCTTAGACTGTTTAGTTTGGCAGTGTTATACTGCATCCCTCTGGTATTAACATTGGGTAATCTCATACTGTCAAGGTTTGAAGAAAAAATAGAAAGGAAATAAAGGGAAGGAAAAAAGAGATGTGGTTTCTAAGTTGAGCAACAACTATTTCTTCTGACTTGTTTAAATAAAGACTTTCATGTCATTTTCTACTAATTATTTATAGAAAATTTTACAGTCATCCAGTCCAATAATAATTAACCACTTGATTATTGATTAAAAAAAAACTTTAAGAGTTTAATTTTGTGTTATTAAAACAAAATCATATATTTAGTGAAAATGAAACAACTAATTATAAATTCTATTGTGCATTATTAGAAAATAGCAATATCATAACTGGTTCTGCCAAGTTAAAAGAATTTACAAATAAATTACAGAGAATCCAACATTTTTAACACTCTAGTACAATGCCAAGGATAAAAATATCTCTCCATACAGGTGAAACTCAAAAAATTAGAATATTGTGAAAAAGTTCATTTATTTCAGTAATGCAACTTAAAAGGTGAAACTAATATATGAGATAGACTCATTACATGCAAAGCAAGATAATTCAAGTCATGATTTGTCATACTTATGATGATTATGGCTTACAGCTCATGAAAAGCCCAAATCCACAATCTCAGAAAATTAGAATATTGTGAAAAGGTGCAATATTCTAAGCTCAAAGTGTCCCACTCTAATCAGCTAATTAAGCCATAACACCTGCAAAGGGTTCCTGAGCCTTTAAATGGTCTCTCAGTCTGGTTCAGTAGGAATCACAATCATGGGAAAGACTGCTGACCTGACAGTTGTGCAGAAAACCATCATTGACATCCTCCATAAAGGAGGGAAAGCCTCAAAAGGTAATTGCAAAAGAAGTTGGATGTTCCCAAAGTGCTGTATCAAAGCACATTAATAGAAAGTTATGTGGAAGGGAAAAGTGTGGAAGAAAAAGGTGCACAAACAGCAGGGATAACCGCAGCCTGGAGAGGATTGCCAGGAAAAGGCCATTCAAAAGTGTTGGGGACTTTCACAAGAAGTGGACTGAGGCTGGAGTCAGTGCATCAAGAGCCACCACACACAGATGGATCCTGGACATATGACATATGTCATATTCCTCTTGTCAAGCCGCTCCTGAACAACAAACAACATCAGAAGCGTCTTACCTGGGCTAAAGAAAAAGAAAAACAGACCTGGTCAGTGATCCAAAGTCCTCTTTTCTGATGAGAGAGCAATGTTTGCATCTCATTTGGAAACCAAGGATCCAGAGTATGGAGGAAGAATGGAGAGGCACACTGTCAGGGCTGCTTCCCTCAGTAACCAAGAAAGAAACCATTCAACTCCATAAAAGAGTACTTTTATTGGTCATGAGTAGGCTAGGCAAAGCAAGATCTGAGGCAAAAGCGCATAATCATAGATATCAATATGTGACCCAACCCCTTCCCCTTGGTAACCCTAACCCATAATCCAATCCGTACACCCCACAAGTGTCATGTGGGAGACATCTTCAAAAAGCATCATCAGGCTGGTATGCCGGACAGCTGGCCTTGGCGGCAACTCCTCTCTTTGCAGCATGCGCAGTAGATGGTGAGAACAACTCCCTTTTTACAGTCACTTCTCCACCCAAATACAATGCCCTCCCTCTCTGTTTCAATGGCAGCTGAAAGCAAGCAGCAAAACAGAGGCTGACACACACACTGCAAGATGCTTGAAGTCCAGTGTGAAGTTTCCACAGTCTGTGCTGATTTAGGGAGCTATGTCATCTGCTGGTGTTGGTCCACTGTGCTTCATTAAGCCCAGGGTCAACGCAGTCATCTATCAGGAGATTTTGGAGCATTTCATGCTTCCTTCCACAGATGAGCTTTATGGGGATGCTGACTTCATTTTCCAGCAGGACTTGGCACTTGCCCACACTGCCAAAAGGACCAAAATCCCAACTTCCCCTGGTTCAATGACCGTGGGATTACTGTGCTTGATTGGCCAGCAAACTCACCTGACCTGAACCCCATCTATGCATTGCCAAGAGAAAGATGAGAGACATGAGACAGAACAATGCAGAAAAGCTGAAGGCCGCTATGGAAGCATCTTGGTCTTCCATAACACCTCAGCAGTGCTACAGGCTGATAGCTTCCATGCCACGCCGCCTTGAGCAGTAATTGCTGCAAAAGGGGCCCAAACCAAGTACTGAGTACATATGCATGCTTATACTTTTCAGAGATCCGATATTGTTCTAGGTACACTCCTTGTTTTATTGATTGCATGTAATATTCTAATTTTCTGAGATTGTGGATTGGGGGTTTTCATGAGCTGTAAGCCATAATCATCACAATTATGACAAATCATGGCTTCAACTATCTTGCTTTGCATGTAACGAGTCTATCTCATATATTAGTTTCACCTTTTAAGTTGCATTACTGAAATAAATGAACTTCTGCACGATATTCTAATTTTTTGACTTTCACCTGTATTCATATCTGAATATCTTTTCAGAAAGTGGTTTTGATTCATATTCTCTATGAGTACAGAGTTCTCTAAAACAGAGAAGCAATAGAGATAGATAATTGATCAATATTTATAATGTATTTCATTAAAATATTTATAAACATACCGTATCTTGCTTTGGAATTTGTACTAAAACTGAAAGTAATTGTTCAGTGTCCAAAAATCTTCCTATAACTGGGGGGAAAAAAAACCCAAACAGAACTTTTCATTTAATCCACAAACCAATTAAACTTAAATTCTAGGGTTTATTTCTATACATACAAAATTATTCAAATTCAAAAACGTTTAGAATTCAAGATATGTGTATTACAAGTTTCATGTTTTTTATTAAAAGGACAGAAATTAGATTTGTGATAACATAATCAATATTGAGATGGAGATCTGCTTTCTGTATAGTATATGTGGAAATTATGGTATATTTGCTAGAATGTAAAATTATCTGCCTCCATTCCCTTATTCCTTTCTCCAGTTACACCATGAAATAACTATATTTTATAAACATGATGTGGGGATTAGGGAATAATGGCAAGCAAAAAAATGAACATACAGTAGATACCATTGTGAGGTGATTGTTTTGGTGCTATTGCGCTGTTCTGCACGTTGGACAATGCTAATTACAAACATCTTCCCCCTTTCCTTAAGTATTTTCCAGCATTTTTACACTCTTTGTCCAGATGATGATCACATACAAATAACGGGTGTCTTTGCTTTTCATTTAATTGAATCTAGTTACTCAAGATCATTCAATGATTCATTCCTTCGGACAGGAAACAGACCGATTTGGATTAGTAGACTGTCCATGGCACTTTTTCTGTTTTTGCTGCCCCATTAGCTACTCTCCTAAAACAATCCATGTGCAGTCAACCTCCATGAAATAATCTCTACTTATCAAAGAATCATTACCCTTGTCCAAAAGTATATTCAGTCTGCCCAGCAATCTTCTTCACATTAGTTTAACTACTGATCCAATCTTGACTCAAAATGTAATTCTAGCTTATAAAAATGCCTATATATATAATGATTCTTCCTAACATGAAACATTTTAGTCCTTAAAGAAATGCAATAAGAAGCTTTTAAAAGGGAAAAAAAAACCTCCACAAATTTTAAAAATCTAAATCATCCAGTGGGCTATCATCAATAAAAATTATTCTCTGTTTTGGAGTCTTGTTTCTCAACTTCCAGCCAGAGTTAACTCTGAAAATAATACCAAATCTCTAGAGACTTGGACTACATACTTTTTTGGTAATTTACTGTGTCCCAAGGCAACAAAGCCCATGACCAGCTTCTTGATGAATCTCCCTCTGAATGACCTCCAGTTTCACCTTTTGAGGTTCAAAAATGAATTTCTCAATTGACAAACTGTAAAAGCCTGGTAAACATTTAATTTTGTCAAAAAAAAAATTAAAATTAAATTCTGTATGTGGGCCACTGTGCTGTTCTCCCCCTTTTTTTACAGATATAAATAATTCCTTTTGATCGTGCACATAATGGTCCAATTTGGCTGACATAAATTTCGCCTAATGGAAGTCTTTGAGCAAATCTCACATCACCAGCTAGATCTACCCTAAGGAGACAAATTAACAATGATTTGGTGTATTGCAGCCCTTACTTGTCAGCATGCTCTGCTCTTGGCTTTGATTAAACTCTGGCTGAACTGAAGCAGAGAATTTGGGATTTAGATATTCAGATTGATAGAGCTAATATTTTCCATATTTTTCTACAGTGCTATCGCTCCCTTGTTCCTCAGTTTAAATTTTTAAAAATATATTTCATGCTCCTCATTGGAGATATTTTACTTTGACATGAACTGGAATACTACCAATTAGGATGACAATTAGTTAGATAAATTAAATTCCTGCACTTGTTTGTGCTCAGATAGAGAAGTTGAATCTATATCACATATGCTCTTAAAATATTTTTAGATACCCAATGGCAATTGAAAATGGCCAGTAATTTTCATTCTCCTGTAATTATGCAGTAACTGCTTTTCTTTTTATGTAATCAATTGTCCAAGAAGGTTTTAAAATCCTTCCTGAAATTCTCTGATACCTTATTTTCATTATTGTCTCTGGATTTTTTCATAATTTAATCTTTTTATTTACTGAGCCTCTTGTATTTCTTTGTTCTTGAACTATAATTAAACATAGGTAAAACATTTTTTAAAATTCCTGTCCTATATTTAACTTGCTAACTTATTACATTTGGGTAACTTATTTACAATACTAACTTATTAATGATATGAACTAATACATTCAGAAGTTTTGAAAACTAAATACAATACAGGTAGTCTTTGACTTATGACCACAATTGAGCTCAAATTTTCGGTTGCTAAGTGAAACATTTGTTAGATTAATTTTGTCCCATTTTGCAATCTTACTTGCAACACATGTGAAGTGAATCACTGCAGTTGATAAGTTAGTAAATCAGTTGTTGAGTGAATCTGACTTCCTCATTTGACTTTGCTTGTCAGAAGGTCGCAAAAGGGGATCACATGGCCTTTTGGACACAGCAACGGTAATAAATATGATTCAGTTGCCAAGCATTTGAATTTTGATCACACGATCATGGGGATGCTGCAAAGTCAGTAACATGGTTGTTAAGTAAATCTTGCTTCCCCATTGACTTTGCATGTTAGAAGGCCGTAAAGGCTGATCACATGACCTTGGGACCTTGTAACCGTCATAAATATGAGTCAGTTGCCAAGTGATTGATTTATGATCATGTGACTAGGGGGATGTTGCAATGGTCGTGTGAAAAACTGTCATAAGTCACTTTTTTCAGTGGTGTTCTGATTTTGAACAGTCATTAAATAAATTGTTGTAAGTCAAGGACTACCTGTACGCTGCACCAGTGTACCTATAAACTATTTTATTCCTTTTACAAAGCAGAATTTGTTTACTTGACTGAAGACCAAAAAAGCATTCCTCATCCTGAAGGAGCTCTTGAACAGAATCCAATCTTGTGTTGATACTATCAGCATCAATCAGAGGTTCCAGAATATTAGACCGAAGTCTTCGACTTCCTCCTGGTGTCTTAGTATAATTCAGAATGCCAAAAAGAGTATGGCCTTTCCTTTGAAAACAATGCAAATTTGAAAAACAGTCTCATTAAATAAAGTTAATGGAAATGTAAGTGTACATTTATATACTAATAATTCAGTTTTCAAAACAGACAACACTATATGTGCACAAATCACAGCCTTTCCAATGGCGGAGAATACAGGGTGGATCCACCCCTATCAAAGTTGCATAAACTCAATGATACTGTATGTTCTGTTTTATTGGTTATAAAAAATATCATATCACCTAAATTGCTTTAACATTAGCTCTTTCTCTCGAATGCCCATCCATTATGTATTCATTAGTTATGGTGAATTTGGAAAGTATTATCAACTATCCAATCAACTATTTTTTAAAATATTTTATTTTTCCTTAATGGTGTAAAATTTAATAATGTTTTGTTATTTCTTCCTGATGACTAGAGATAGATTTAATGTTAGTTTACTTTCATTTATGTCTCTTTGCTTTTTGATCTGATGTTATATCTCTGGCTAAGAAGTCCCCCTTAAATGAAGACTATGCTACACATTCAATATCTAGATGCAAATGTTGAAATACGAACAATGGCAGAATTGTTGTATCAGATCCTACGGCCCTTGATCATACTGAATCATCATTTGATTCAGGCTTCCAACCAGCAAATAACACTGTAACCTTACATTTGTACTTGAACTACTTTGCCTATGCTAAATAGAGGTAACTATTGACTTATGACCACAACTGAGCCCAAAATTTCTGTTGCTAACTGAGACATTTGTTTGATGAATTTTGTCCCATTTTTAAACATTTCTTGCTACATATGTGGAGTGAATCACTACAGTTGTTAAGTAAGTAATTCAGTTGGTAAATAAATCTGGCTTCCCCTTTGGCTTTGCTTGTCAGAAGGTCGCAAAAGGGGATCACATGACTCTGGGACATTGCAATCGCCATAAATACGAGTCAGTTGCCAAGCGACTGAATTTTGATCGTGTGACCATGAATATGCTGCAACGGTCGTAAGTGTGAAAAACAGTCATAGATCTCATTTTTCAGTGCCATTGTAACTTTGAACAGTCACTAAATGAACTGTGCTAAAACAAGGACTACCTGTATTCTTTTTAAATCTAGGCTGCATTTTACATCTACTCAACTCCAACCAGAACAGTTAACAAGATTAGTACTGGAGGGAAAAAAATATTCTATCAGTTTCATGGAGAAATAGTACCCAACGTAAACCAATTTAGAAAATTCCAGAATTAATAATATGGGAAAGAAACAGAGATGGTATTCAGCAGGTTCTGACCGGTTCTCCAGTTCTGGAGAACCAGTAGCTGAAATTTTGAGTAGTTCGGAGAGCTGGTAAAAACTACCTTTGACTGGCCCAGTGGTGGGTTGCGAACCAGTTTACTACCGGTTTGCACACAACGCTTCTGAGAGCCGAGGTGGCGCAGTGGTTAAATGCAGCACTGCAGGCTACTTCAGCTGACTGCAGTTCTGCAGTTCGGCTGTTCAAATCTCACCGGCTCAGGGTTGACTCAGTCTTCCATCCTTCCGAGGTGGGTAAAATGAGGACCCAGATTGTTATTGGGGGCAATATGCTGACTCTGTAAACCCCTTAGAGAGGGCTGAAAGCCCTATGAAGCGGTATATAAGTCTAACTGCTATTGCTATTGCTAAGCGTCTGGGTGGGTGGGCGAAGTCTCCCGCCGCTGCCACTACCGGTTAGGCTGAACCGGGCCAAACCAGCAGCAACCCACCTCTGGACTGGCCCCGCCCCCATCTATTCTCTGAATCCTGAGTCCCAGCTAATCAGGAGGAAATGGAGATTTTACAGTATCCTTCCCCTGCCATGTCCACCAAGCCACGGCCACCAAGCCATGCCACGGCCACCAAGCCATGCCCACAGAACTGGTTATAAAATTTTTTGAATCCCCCCACTGGAAAGAAACATTAATAGATAGGACTTCATTATGATTAAACAGAAGATCTGCATTGCTGAAACTAACAAAGAGTAAAATTTTACAAGTTTATTCTAAAGTAGATCTAATTGTGTTAAATGTCTATTTTCTAGGCTGTGCATTTATAATTGGAAAATATGTATTTTGTATTTTTATTTCACTTCTAGCTAAGAAAAGCTAGTTAAAGTTGAAATATCTACCAACATTTTCCCTTCTAGTTCTTAGATAGGTCAGCTTAGGAGAGAAAGTAGTTTGTGCTTTAAAGAAAGAAAGTATTGAGCCTGCAGCAAATTGTGTTTTATATCACAGCACATCCAGTACAACAGCAGCCTATTTGTGGGGCAGGGAAAGCTTATGCAAGTAGCTTATAAGGAGCTGGTCCAAAACTTTGCATACAGGAAGATTGAAATTTCAGATGATAATTATGCAATACATTAAAGCAGGTTTGAGACTGGTGGCAGCCAAATTGAGTGAATAAATTAATGCATAAAAATATGCATTAATGATCCAAGTGTATATTTTGTCTGTTAATGTCTGACTAAACAGATCAAAAAGCTTCTTTAGAAAAAAAATGTTATTTCTTGGTGAAAGGGAAATAATTTACTCAATCTGTCAAATTAATGCTGTGATTAGAACACATAAGACAAAATGTTAAATATTTATTCATAGTGATCTTACTAAACTACACAAAACATGTATGCTCTGTCAAGCAAAATAAGGAATGTGTTCACAAGAATTTATGTCAGCAATATATTGACCTTAATGCAACAAATTAATGCACAAATTTAACATTTGTGCCTATAGTGAGAACAAGATAAGCACTTTGAGCAAATTGCATGAAGAAAATGGAGACCCCCGAGTAGAAAGTATTTTTTATTTAATACAATCACACACTGTGTCAACATCAAGGCTTCTCTGAAGGGCCACAGCAGTTAAATTCTCCCAAACTTGAAGGGATCTGGTCAAAGCCCAACAAAGCCCAAGTCAATAAAGGCAACATAAAAAAAAATCTCAGAGAGTAATATATTTTTCTATAATATGAAGAGTAAGCAATTTCCCTTTCCTGAAACTGAATCATTCTCTTCTCCTATATTATCCAATCTGTTAGAACTTAGTTGGGTTCTTTCATAACCCATTTTTTGTATGCTTGGATTATGACTTATATCAAACTGTGGGAATCACAAAGGAAAAATCCAAATTTGTGAACAGGATGTCAGGACTAAAGCTGACCAATCCAATTTTGCCTTTAGAAATTCTGTCTGTATCAGATTATTTCTAACTATTTTGCCATCTTAGGGTTGTAAAATAATTTTTGAAGGCTCCAGCAAAAACATGAGGGATCAATTTGCTATGCCATTAGGAAAAAGACCCCAAAATGGCATGGTCTTTGGCACATTGCTGAACAAAATGTGAAAACGTTTGGCCCACCTCTCAGGAGTAATCAGGTGGTGAGACTTAATGGAGGCTTTGTGGAAAAAGGGATATGAGGTTGCAAGAAATCATAAATCAGTAGAGTTCTTTTCATCAAAAATCTAGAAGAATATCTGCCAATTTCTCATTTCTATTTTCTTCCCTTCTAAACAGAGCTTTATACTCCCCCCGCTCCAAATCTCATGAATGATTTGAACTGGTAATTCTATATTTTCTAAAAACTGGTCCTAGCTTGAATGCACTCATAGTCAAACCAAGCATTTGATAAAAGTTTTGTTCCCTGGATTTGCCCAATAGCACCTCCTGGGTATAGCTAATTAACATTTAAAATGTTAGATGGGGCAGCAACAGAGATGGTATTCTCCCAGTTCACTACAGATTTGGCAAATTGGTAACAGCAGCAGTGGGAGGTTTTGCCCATCCGCCTAGACGTTATCATGGACGCTCTGCGCATGCACAACTATTGTTAGTCTGAATGTTCAATTGATCCTTGTGAGAGGGACAGTCTGGCTAGTGGGATGCGCCATGGGGCTGTAACAATAGTGTCATTAGGTCCCCAAACCAGGGATGACGAGGCCAATGAGGTGCCAATAGGAGATGTTCTGCCTCTTCCTCTAGCATTTTTCTGATTACCCTCTGCACTAGAGATAGAGGAGGAAAAGCGTATAGGAGGCCGGGGGCCCATGGGCAGCGAATGGCATCCATTCCCTCTGACCCCGGGGATATATACCTCATGAAATACCTTGGAAGCAGAGCGTTGTGTTGTGAGGTGAAGAGGTCGAGGACTGGCATCCCCTACCTCTCGCTGACGTCACAGAAGAGGCAACATGAGATGCTCCATTCCCCACGGTCGATCTGAGTGAAACTGAGCCAGTCTGCCTATGTATTGTCGATCCCAGAGATGTAGTCTGCTCGGAGGGAAAGGAGGCGAGCTTCTGCCCACAGACCCAAAAGCCACACCTCCCTCCTGAGAGGCTCGGACCTCTTCCCCCCATTGGCGAATTATGTGTGCTTTTGCCATTGTGCTGTCCATGAAGACGAAGATGTGGGAATTGTGCAGTGTCCTGAAATTGTAGCAAGGCTAGGTAAATTGCCCAAAGCTCCAGCCAATTGATACTGTGTGCATGATTGGACCGTGACAATTGGCCTTGCGTCATTCCTGCTTGGAGGTGGGTCCCCCATCCCACCAGGCTGGCATCCATTCTGAGGCATATCAGGCTACCAGAACAGTGCCCCCTGATTCAGAGCAAGTGACAGCCACCACCCCAAGGACTTTGTGGGGGAGTCCAAACCTGTTGTAGCGAGCAGCTGAGTTGGCTTTCAGATATGGCAGAAGAAACCATTGCAGGCACCAGCTGTGGAGACATGCCCAGAGAACAATGGAGAAACAGGAAACCATCTTCCCCAACAGATGTGACAGCTGGAGAAGTTGAACTCGTTGATGGTCACAGATCTTGCCGAATAGATCCTGAAGACTGGTCCATTGATCTGGGGAGAGGAAGATCCTGCCCTGCATTGTATTGATTAGGACCCCCAGATGAAGAATACGTGTAGCCGGGGTCAGAGAGCTCTTGGCGAGATTGATGGAAAACCTCAGCTCCTGAAGGACCCAAATGGTAGTGTGGATGTTCCTGTGAGCCTGTCTAACAGAGTTGGACTGTAGCAGGATAAACTTGAATCTGGACAGACCTGGAGCCGAGATGGGCTGCTGCTAGCTACTGCTAGGACCTTTGTAAATACCTGAGGGGCTGATGATAAGCCAAAGGTATTGGAAATGTTTCTCTGCATACTCGAATCAGAGGAATTGCCTGTGTTTGTGAAGTATGGGAATGTGGAGGTATGCCTCTGTGAAATCCACCGATAATAGGAGGTCATCCTTTCAGATGCCCTCCAGGATGGATTTCAGGGAGTGCATCTTGAACCTCCGATAAATGATGAAGCGATTTAACAATTTGAGATCGAGAATCAGTCTCCAACCTCCCGAGGCTTTTGGTACCACGAACAGATGGGAGTAAAGCCCCTGCCTTTCTTGGTCTTTTGGAACAGTCTGAATGGCCCTGATTTGCAATAATGATGAATCACCTGTTCCACTAATTTTTTTTTTTCTTGTCCCATGACAAAGGGCATGAAACAAAATACCTCAGGGGAGTGGAGAGGAATTCCAGGGAGACACCCCACCTGATGGTTCTTAGGACCCAGGCCATTACGTCCTCCATCGATCCGGAAACGCTGCCAGGTGCCCTCCTATCGGCAGACCCTCCAGACAGTCACTTCTGATGTCTGTAAGGGTGGTTGAAAAACCCACTTTATATGATTTCCTAGGAGGGAAACCTATTCGATCCATCCTGCTGCTGGTTTGATCCCTGTTGAGGTTGTGACTGACATTGTGGATGGGGGTTGGAAAAACTTCCGTCTGACTCTCGAAAGGGCAATGTCTATAGACAGAAGAGGAGGTCCAGCTATCAGGTTTGTGAAGGGTTGATTGAAGCATCTTGCATTTATCCTTAGATTCCACTAAAAGGTATTCTAAGGGAGCCCCAGAAAAGGGAGAAGAAACTAGCCGCCATTTGGCTCTGGCATCCGCTTGCCATTGCTTAAGCCATAGCAAGTATCAGGAGTGATGGAAGATGCAATGGCTTTAGAAACAAAACGGACTGCTGAAAATTCTATTGCGGCTTCCAGCTTATTTATGTCTTGGTGAGACCTAGAGTCACTATTAGGGATCCTATCTTGCAATAGTAGGCCGACCTACTAAAGAAGGAAGCAGAGGTGGAGGCCCGTATTGCCCAGGCCGAAGCCTGGTGTCCTTTGACAAGCGTCTGTTCAAAGCGCTTGTCTTCCGGTCTAAGTGAATCCTCTGGAGCGCTAGCTGCACTAGGAGATGAAAGCACTATCACTGGCAGATCTATGGTAGGGACCTCCAATCCCTTAACCAGTGCAGTGCCCACATTATAAAGTCGCATATCCTGGGCATTAGGCAGAGGGACCGAGCCAGGAGAAGACCATTGCCTCTGAAAAACGTCCATAAAAATTCTAGGAGAAAGAACCACTTCCTTCTCCACAGTGCGTTTCAGAAAGAGGGGATCCTCTGAATGCCCTGTTTCCATAACTGTCACCTTAGGAGCAGGGAGAGACTTGAACCCTGCTATCTTCTTAGCCTTGAACAATAGTGAATGAAAAAGAGCCAGCTTAAAGAGGCCCACAAAGGCGGACTAATCAGGAGCCAGAACTTCATCCTCTGACAGATCTGAGTTTCTGGAACCCTGCTCTTCCTTGTCCCCAAAGATGGAAGGCTGAGAAACTGAGATTGACTAGTCAGAAGAGGCAGGCCCTGTAGAGGATCATTTCTTACATGCTGATTTGGCACCCAAATCCTTAGATCTGGAATCAGACTTTGGTGCATCTCTATGCTGCAGACTAGCAGCTATGCCGTTTTTAATAGCTGCAGATATGATAGCAGCTATGTCTGAATTTATAGTTTGAGGTGGATGGAACCCCTGAAATCCCAGGGAAGGATCCTGGACAATCTCAGAGGAAGGGCCTCTGCCCTCCAAAGATTCATCCCCACTATGGAGGAAATCAAAAACCCCTGTCCCATCCCCTGGCTGAAGAGGGGAAGTTGGGGATGAAAGGGAATCCTCAGAATCCAGGGAGAGCTCAGCAGGATAAGGGCTGCCAGAGGCCACAGGGATAGCTTGTAAAGGGTATGGACTTCCTCTACCTCCAGATGCTTCCTGCCTGGTTGAGGATTTCTAGGCCTTTTGAAATTCCTTTTCTAGGGCCCTCTTGGTGCAGGAGGAGGTGCACAGGTAAACCCACCAGTGGCTGGCCAGGTTAGGTGGTCCTAATAGGCTAAAAACTATGACTTCATATTAGCTTGATCTTTAGCTTGAATGAACTTTCTCTCCAACTTCCTCCTAAGTATTAAAAACAGTGCTGGAACAGTGTAGCAAGACGCTGTAAAGGAGGGGCACAGGAAGCCAGGCGTGAGTAAGATAGAACAGAGGTGAAACAGCTGATAGCTTAAGACATTATAAGAACGTCTCTTTTTGTATTTTTCCTATGTACTTCTCTGTTTGTAACATTCCAAAATAAACTTCTCCTTTTCCAAATGTCATGTTTGTCTCGTGTATGGAAACGCCTTGAGAATGCACAATGTGGAACAGAGCATAAAAGTAGCATCCTGGGCAGAGCCCAGGCAGTTCAGATTTTGGTGTGTTAGCATGCTGAACTCGATGCATCAATAAACCTGCTTCTCTCACACCTTTGTGGTCTCGAGTCCTGGTCTTTCATAAGTAGATTGCAAACCTCAATCTGCTGCTACACTCTGACACCGGCTTTCGGACTTCGTTGCAGCTTTGGAGGTCTTGGCCAGGGGTCCCTGCAATTTGCCTCCATCAGTATCCTCTTCCTGGATGGTCTGAGCCTTGAGGGACCAGCCAAAGGACTGGTAGCGATGGAGAGCCCTGTGGGGAATGGGGAGATAAATCGCCTCCCATCGATGCCATAATTATCCAAGCAGCAAGCCAAGAAAAACAGTAGCCCCCAAGGCAACACTGTTAGAAGGGGCCCCGTCATTGACCATATGAAAAAAATGGTGGCCGCTGCTGTTTCCGGCCAAGTTAAAATGGCCGCTAGCAATGCCGATGCCCCGACGATGTGACGGGTTGCCTCAAACGGCTGCAGGGCCTTCGATGGAGCTGGGATGGTTGTCGTGGAGCCTGTGGAGGCACGGTATAAGACAGAGACTGCAGGGTTTCCATTCTTGAGCTTGTCCAGGGGAAGCTGGAAAAATAGCTGAAGACAGCAGGACTGGAGCGGACTCGTGGCTTCGCTCACCATGCAGCTACAGCGACTATAAGCAGCTTGCGATCCTGCGGCGCGGGGAGAAGCCCTGATTAATTTAAAGTGCTTCCTCTGCACTTAAGATGTTAAAGAAGGGCATAGAGGCCAAAAAACCTAATTTTACCTATCTATTTTCTCAAAGTTGGAGGAGATAGCTAACTGCATGTCCAGTCCTCAATAGACTGAGTCTAAAGCTGGGAGGAACTACACAGGAGTTGTTACTTCACAGTTGTAGACTCTCCCATTGGATGCTGGATGGAGTTAACTCACTCTGACTGCTATCTCCACCAACTTTGGAGAAAAAAAACCTTAGTAGCGGCACCCTGGTGAGCACTACATAATGATAACTTTGGGTGCATTTAGAGTAAGGGGCCAAATTTGATGGCCTTTTAGAATAACCTTTATTACCTAACCGTATAAAGATGGATCCCTACTGTCCCAGGAAAAGACTGAGAGTAAGCAGTTCCCATTAAAATTACACATCAAGATTTAATCATTTGTATTATCTTATTTAATGTACACTCTTTACATCTGCTTCTCAAGATCTCTTTATTGGATGCAATGCTTATAGCAGAATCTGTTTATAAGGCAAAACGTATAATTCAAGTCAGTTATCAGGGTCTTACATCACTATCATAAAAACAAGAAAAGTTAAAGCTGAAAAACAGCTAAGAATTTTCTCATTAAAAAAAACATGTCAAGGGATAGTTCTGTGATAAATGTAAGCAACTTTCTCTACCAATCTCTTGATAGGTCAAGAAATATGCTTTTGTAAGAAATGCTATTATCTACATCCCTTTCAGTCTGGTTTCAGGCATGGTTACTGCACCGAAACCGCTTTGGTCGCGCTGACAAATGATCTCTGGCGGGCCAGGGATAGAGGACATTCCTCTATCCTTGTGCTCCTTGACCTCTCAGTGGCCTTTGATACCATCGACCATGGTATCCTTCTGCGACGGCTGGAAGAGGTGGGAGGCACCTTTTTACGGTGGTTCTCCTCTTACCTCTCTGGCAGGTCGTAGTCGGTGTTGGTTGGAGGACAGAGGTTGACCCCTAGGCCCCTTAAATATGGGGTGCTGCAAGGCTCGGTCTTGTCCCCCCTCCTATTTAATATCTACATGAAGCCACTGGGTGAGATCATTCGCCAGCACGGGATTAAATACCATCAATATGCGGATAATACCCAGCTGTATCTTTCCGCCCCGTGCCAACTCAGTGTAGCGGTGGAAGTGATATGCCAGTGCCTAGAAGCTGTCAGGGCCTGGATGGGAGTGAACAAGCTTGCACTAACCCCGACAAGACCGAGTGACTATGGATGTTGCCCCTCAAGGATAGTCCAGATACTCCATCTTTAAGCCTGGGGGGTGAAACTTTACACCCCTCAGAGAGGGCCCGCAACTTGGGTGTCCTCCTGGACCTGCAGCTGACACTAGAACACCATTTGTCAGCTGTGACCAGGGAAGCTTTTGCCCAGGTTCACCTGCTGCACCAGTTGTGGCCCTACCTGGACCGGGAGGCACTTCAAATGGTCACTCACGCCCTCATCACCTCAAGACTTGATTACTGTAACGTGCTCTACATGGGGCTGCCCCTGAAAAGTGTTTGGAGACTACAACTGGTCCAGAATGCAGCCGCGTGAGCGATACTGGGTGTACCGATACACCCATATTACACCTATCCTCTGCGAGCTGCACTGGCTCCCTATCAGTCTCTGAACGCGCTTCAAGGTGCTGGTTATCACCTTTAAAGCCCTACATGACTTAGGACCCGGATATCTACGAGACTGTCTTCTGCCACATACCTCCCAGCGTCCGATAAGATTACACAGGATGGACCTTCTCCAGGTGCCGTCGACTAGACAATGTCGTCTGGCGGCTCCTCAGGGGAGGGCCTTCTCTGTAGCTGCCCTGGCCCTATGGAACGATCTACCCCCAGAGATCCAGACCCTCCCCACTCTCTCGGCCTTCCAAAAGTCTACTAAGACCTGGCTATTCCGGCAGGCCTGGGGCTGTTGACCTCATGAATGAGGTCCAGCCCCACTAAGAGTGAGTGCATGATGTGTTTTTTAACCTGCTTTTCCTCCCTATTTTAATTTTTTTGTATTCTTTTTAGAGTTGTTTTTATGTAAGCCGCCCAGAGTCCTTCGGGATTGGGTGGCATATAAATTCATTAAATTTGGAAATTCGGAATTTGGCTATGTTAAAAAGCACAAAACCATGATTCAAAGCATAACCAAAGCTTGAATCTTTGCTTCCTGTCACTGTAGATTTCGAGAGCTGAAACCACTTCTCTTCTTGCAAAGTTTCAACTCCCTCCTCCTTCTCCTCCTACGTCCCTTTATAAGTTCTTACAGATAACTAATACAACCTAAACCTCAAATCCCTGATCTCCTTAGCTAACTGGCGACAAAGAATCAGATGCAAAAAAAAACCACTGACACCTAGTCTGTCCAAACATCTACTGTGTGAAAACTGTAATTACTTAAAAGTCTCGACAACTTTAAAATTAGAAATTAAGGGCATTAAGGTCTCGGCTATATATTGCCAAAAGAATCAATTAGAAGGACAATTTGTTCAGCAGAGATGTTGTTCCATTCTAAGGATTATCAAAAGAAAGATTCTGTGAAGGAAGATCTAGCCACATTACTTCCTGGTGTCTACCAATCTCTTTGCTGTTCTACCAAAGTCCATCTTTGAATAGATTGGCAATGAGTGATAGGGTGTCTATTTTCAGTTTGCATGATTCAGCAAACTTCTTTATTCTTTACTTTCCTGTGTTCTACCATCTCTTCCATCATTTATTTCTATAGGGTTATAACTCCTCATAACCACCTGTTAAGCGAGGCAGTAACTATACATAAACATTTGGTGTTTTAGTAAATAAAATATTAACCAGATTGATTTATGCACACATCCTACTTAAAAAAAAGAGAATGTAATACAGATGTATAAAAAGGTAACATGGCCAATTGCTGACAGAATGTAGTATGTGATATGTGTGGGTCAACATTCATTTACACCATTGAAATTTCTAAGATGATGAGAAACTGGCAGCTCCCACTTAGTTCTTAGGTGACTGTAATAAATTCAGAGAGAAACATAGTTTCCATCCAGAAAGCAGAGTATTAACTTCCTAAAGATCAGACTACTAACAGTACAGGTAATCCTTGGCTTACAACAGTTCATTTAGTGACCATTTGAAATTACAATTGAAAAAAGTGACTTATGACCATTTTTCACACTTATGACCATTGCAGTATCACCATAATCATCTGATCAAAATTCAGACGTTTGACAACTGACTCATATTTATGTTGGTTGTAATGTCCTGGAGTCATGTGATCACCTTTTGCTATTTTTTGACAAGCAAAGTGAATGCAAAACCAGATTTACTTAACAATTGTGCTAATAATTTAATAACAATGGCAACGGAAGTCATAAAATGGGGCAACATTCACTTAACAACGATCTTGCTTAGCAACATAAATTTTGGGCTCAGTTGTGGTCTTAAGTCAAAGTCAAAGACTACCAGTATTCATAGGAGCCAAGGTGGTGCAGTGGTTAAATGCAGCACTGCAGGCTACTGCTAGATCAGCAGGTCAGCGGTTCAAATCTCACCGGCTCAGGGTTGACTCAGCCTTCCATCCTTCCGAGGTGGGTAAAATGAGGACCCAGATTGTTGGGGGCAATATGCTGACTCTCTGTAAACCGCTTAGAGAGGCCTGAAAGGCCTATGAAGCGGTATATAAGTCTACTGCTATTGCTATAGGCAAGATTTTCAATCCCTTAAGAAGTGAGATAACCAAAGATAGAGTTATCCTGACCCTAAATTAAGAACAATAGTAGAACACTCAAAAACTATTTTTCCACTATCAAAATCACCCTAAGACAGATGACAGTATTGCAACTAAGTCTATTGTAGCTAGTTGCCTTTCTTAAACTCCATCCCTCTCTACAGGTATTCGTGCTTTCAGCATATCACAATACTTGTTCCAAACACAAAACTCAAAGCTGCCCAAAGGTTTCAGACTATAAAGAAGCAACATTTCTCTTGACAATAGTTTATATTTGGAAACCTGAACATTTAATATTTAACAACACAGAGATCATTCCATCACTAGCAGAAATAACCCTGTCAACTATTTTTCCAAAGCCATTTACAGAAGATTGTATCACATCTTAATGGTGGATAATTCCTGAAAGAACAAAGTAATTGCATTGTATTACATTGCATTACATTGTTTAAAAGAGGAACTAGTCTGCCACTATATTAACAATGTTACTTTGGCTGGTTTAAATATAGACATTGGCATGTGTATTCAGATGGTGGTGTAGAAAAGCCAAGTTGTGTTACAGGACTACAGTATTGTAAGGGTAGGAGAGATATACAACCTTCCAATTCTTCTGACCCAAGTTACTGTGAAAAGTCCTTGGTGCTCTCTAAGGTGGCTGTTTTCTTGGAGATGTTTCATTACCCCAAATAGGTAATATCAGTGCTTGTGGTAGTGATTACCTAGTTTGGGTAATGAAATGTCTACAAGAAAACAACCAAGCTCAGAGAGCACCAAGGACCTCTCATTTCAACTTGAGCTATTATCCTTTATTGGTACCAAGTTATTGTTGCTTCTTGAATTGTTGCTTAATGTGAGAGGAAAGAAACCATTTGTTGGTAATAAAGTCTCTACCCTTGATTATTTAGAAGCTTTCAATGGGCTCAACTGAGATAGTTTCTTCTCATTTTCAGGTAATGAGGAGGCTGAAGATGCAGAAACCCCAACTCAATAAACAATTTATTGAGCTGAATAAACAATTCCTTCCCCATTCACTGAAAGCTGGGGTGTCCTGAATTGTACTCAGTTGAATAATTAAAGCAGCTAAACAGTTTAAATAGCTACTTAAATGTTTAAATTTAGATAGCTATTATAGACTGACTAAGGAGAGGAAAAGAAAACCAAGGACCATCCAACCACCTTCTTGAAAAAAATAAATAGCAGTGACACTAGAATAAAACTGTCTCTGGTCAATTGTTGATTATAGTTAGCTCCTAGGAAGTCTAGTTCTAATCACAAATGGTTGATCCTGATGGTTCAGACCTGATTAAGGTTTTATGAGTAAGATGACAGTTCCTAAAATCTTGATAAACTCTGCAGCTGATATCCAATGCAGGCTATTTAATGAAATGTGTGGAATAAAATCAACCAAATGGTTATAGTTAGTTATAGTTTATTAAACTTGTATGCCGCCCTATTCCCAGGGGGACTCAGGGCGGCTAACAAACTAGTAGGGAAGGGGGGAAATACAAAGAAAACGAACAAGACAAAACAAGTACAGAAAACAGATTTTAAAAAAACTCCTCAACAGCCGCAACAATCCGAGTGGGGCTGGGAATTCAAATGCAGGGATAGTGTGGGGAAAATTGTTATCCAATTATAGTATACCAAATTCCCTTCTTTTATATGTATCACTAAAACTAAACGATTGGTTTTAAAGGCAATAATAAGAACTAATTGCTTTTAAAATCTTTAATAGAAATTGTATTTTAAAAAAACCCTAAACAATTGGTTGCTTGTATAAATGTGACCCAGGTGGTCATTTATGAATCCAAACAAATGCATTTTTCCTTGGTGTAGTAGCAGATATACAGCATTCTAGAACCTGGGATTTTTATCATGAGCTTCTTGTAGTAAATATGTATGTATAAGCAGTGCTCCTACTGTTTTCCTCAGTTCTGAAGATTTAGAGCATGAGTGTCAAACTCACAGCGTCATGTTCCTGTTATGTGATGTATTTTTTCCCTTTGTGGAGCTGGTGTGGGCGTGGCCTATGCATAATGCATCGGGCCTAAGGGCCACCAGTTTGACAACCCTGATCTAGAGAGTAGCCTTAAATTGAAGTATGTCATCTGTGACCTCCAAAGCAGGAAAATATGTAGACATTAACAAATTCACAAATGATAGTTAAAGAATCAGTTACAGATAGACAACCTGTTTTTTTTTATGATTGTCTGTGTGATTTTTTATGATTGTCTGTGTGATGAGATAGAAGGCTATCTCATTGGAGGTTGGGTAGGCATTTAAGTATCAGTAGAAACTGATAGTAGAAACAAAACTGCATTGACAAAAAGCAGTATTTTGCCAAGATCAGAGAGCCATACTTTGATCCATGAACAGAGTATTGGATAAATGTGGGAGGTTCTAACTACATGGGAACCTGGTAGATTCCAGAAAGAAAACCCAGAAAGATTGCAGATGTAGTTACTGAGCTAACTGAATGGCCTCTGAAACAGTTTGATTTCAGCAATAACTCAGTTGGCAAATTAGTGCACTGGCTGAAAATTAGGATGTCCTGATCATCACGCAGTTAGATTACGGCAGTAAGATTTACAGTACTTGGGGCTGCTATTGGAGATGATTTAGAGGGTGCAGCTGGTATAAAATGCAGCAGCTAGGCTGTATGTGGAACAGTCATGTTCTCTCCCCCACCCCAGTGGGACTGTGTTTTAAGGCTCTTGTTTTTCTCTTGTATGTTTTTCATCTGCCATATTGGATTTTTTTGAGGTATGGGAAGCAGGATACCAAGAGAACATGACTTCTAGTGTTGCCTTAGGCACAAAGCCTGCTGTATGATTTTGTACCAGTCATTCTCTTTTAGAAAGGTGCAATGAATAAACCAGTTCCAGTTTAGTCTGAACCTGGGTTCTAGTCCTACCTAAGTCACAAAATCAGCAGATGATCTTGGGTCAGTCACTTTCCCTCAACTCTAGGAATGCGCAATGACAAACCAACGTTTTACTGCTATTGAATTGCCTATCCAACTCCTGATGAGTTAGCCTTCTACTCATCTGTGTGTGTGAATCACACAATCCATGATGAATACCCTGTTATCTACCTTAACTGATTCTTTAAGCATAATTTCTGACTCTTCTGAAGATCCCTTGATCCTCGGAACTGAGAAAAATAGTTGGAGACCTTATACACAGATACACGCTACAAGATTGCTCTAATAAATGAATCCTTAAGTTTTGGACCCAAGCTCCATGCAACTGGGTGAGCTCCCATTATGTGCCCCAGCTCCTGCCTACCTAGCAACTCAAAAACATACAAATGCAAGTAGATTAATAGATGGGAAAATAACAGCATTACATGTGCCTTTGGTGTATAGTCATGCTGGCCACATGACCATGGAAATTGTCTTCAGACAATGCTTCAGACAAGAAATGGAGATGAATACTGTGCCTTAGAGTCAGACATGACTGGATAGGGAAAACTTTACCTTTTTTATGTTCTATCATCTTACTTTAAATATCTTAATGATGGAAAACGTATGTTCACTAACTTTAAAACCCAGACTTGTATCCAACACTACCGTATATCATAATTGTAAACATAACTGTCATATATTCTCTACAGTTTAGAATTTGAAACAAAAATATTTTACCTAGGATCTCTATTGTTAGTAATTAATTCAAGATTTAGGGCTGATGTTGAATCAATCATTGCTGTTTGCTCACTTCCATGGAAACGAATCTTAAGTGACTTAGGTGCATAAACTGAATTTTGAATGAATTCAACGTATTTCAGCAAGGCAGCAACAGCTGCAAGACAGTAATACCTAAGAAATGACAATCAAATGAACAAAAATACAATTTAAATAACACATTATATTATCATAGCTTTTAAGATTTAGGGCCACCAATTTTGCTGGGCATAACACAAAAATATCACGTGGATAATTTGTTTTATCTATTTACTAGGTGTGTATTTTGGCTTTTCTTCAGAACCTTTAAAATAATTATACTCTTTCTACAACGTTTTCTTTACAACTACAACCCTGCAAGATCGGTTGATCTGAAAGACTGATTGGTCCAAAGTCATTCACTGAGCTTCCACCACTGAGAATGAACCTGAACGGCAATCTCTTCAGTGCTGGTCCACATTAATAACTACATAACACTAGCTCTCACATGAAATGAAAGCTTTTTGTAGATTTATTACAAAATTTATTACCATTGACTTTTGGAAAATAAAAATGCACTCCATTTTGAAAGACAAAATCTGAAGGAAAGGAAGCTGCACATAAATCTTTATGGTTGTTTAACATTTCCACCCAGACTGGGTTTCCCCTAAGGCAGGGGTATCAAACTCAAAGCCCAGGGGCTGGATGCAGCCCGCAGGGTGCTTTGACCTGGCCTACGGGGCTGCTCAGCGAAGGATTGGCCCTCAGTGCTTCTGCCAGTGAAAACGGAGCTGGCATGCGAGCTCTGTTTTAGCTGGCAGAGGGTTGCAGAAGGTTGTCGCAGCTGAAAACGGAGCTCAGAAGCTCGTTTTCGCTAGCAGAGTGCTTAGGTCGCCACAGGTGCCCTGACACAAGTGAGATCGAGCTGGCCATGCCTACCCTGGCCACGCCCACCCTGGCTCCCTGAGGTCAAACACAACCCTGATGCAGTCCTCAATGAAACAGAGTTTGACATTCCTGCTCTAAGGTTACTACTTAATTAAACAGAGGACTTTTCAGAAATTCTGACTGGAATCTTGATCTAATCAGGATCATGGTGGTGCAGTGGTTAGCATGACCATTGGCTTACTTGAAGGGTGCTACGAAGGAGAGTCCAAGCATGGGTTAAATACAGCCAATCTGCCCAGGACTGAATTGAAACTTTAAGCCATGCCTCTGGTGCCAACTATTCTTCAGATTTTCTTCAATGAAGGCATGGACAATGCACGCTGAGAAGTTCAGGAACAAAGTCAAGGAAGTCAAAACAAGTATCCATAGTTCCGCAGAACCATATGACAACTGGCGGAGCAGACCCCAGGATAGGGTTGGACTCTCCTTCACAGCACCCAGAAAAGGACCCTTCAGGTAAGTCAATGGTCATTTTCCTGGGTGCTGCTCTGGAGAGTCCAAGCATGACACCCCTTGATATGGTCTTGAAAGTGAACGAGTGTGAGCCACACTGCTCTCAGTTCTAATCAGTTGACGCTATGGGACGCTTTGGGCGGTGACCATCTGCCCTGTGCAATCTGGTTGTGGAGATGAGTGGCCCAGCCAAATAGACTGGCATCCGTTGTGATGGTGAGACGGTCTGGCTCTTTGAAGAGGGTGCCCTTCGCCAGCGCGGAGGACAACCACCACTGGAGAGACTGACTTACCTTCAAAGAGACTCAAACCAGCTGCTGAGAATTGCTCATGTTGGTCCTCTGGTAGGGCAGGAGCCATTGTAGGTGTTGCGAATGAAGGCATGCCCAAGGAACTATTGACAGGCACAAAATCATCTTGCCAAGGAGTTGTGACAGCTGCAGCACCGATACGTGTGACGAGTGTAGTACCTGCAACACCTGGCTTCTGATGCTTGCCAAGTGCTCTGGAGACAAGGAGACCTGGCAACTGGTGATGTTGATGATGGCGCCCAGGTGTTGCAGTGTGGTGGTCGGATGCAGGTGACTCTTTTCTCTGTTGATGGAGAACCCGTGATGTTGGAGGGTTTGCAGAGTGTGCTCCAGGTCTTGTACCGCTTGTTGCTGTGACAATGATTGGATGAGGACATCATCCAGGTAGCAATACAGGCGCACTGGGTGAGATCTCAGGAAAGCTGCCACTGCAGCTAGGATCTTCGTAACGGTTCGAGGTGCTGAGAACAGGCCAAATGGCAGAGCCCTGTACTGATAGTGGCGGCCTGCATAAAAGAATCTCAGGAACCTGTGGTGAGCTTTGCGAATGGGGATGTGGAGGTAGGCCTCCTTGAGATCTATGGATGTTAAGAGATCTCCTGGCCTGACGCCACCCAGAAATGACTGAAGGGATTGCATCTTGAACCTCCGGTATGCTATGTGATGATTTAACTTTTTAAGGTCGAGGATCCCCCTCCATCCCCCTTTGGGACTAGGAAGAGTATTGAATAAAACCCTGTCCCTTCCTGACCTGGTGGAACTGGTTCTATGGCATCTATGTCTCTGAGGTGAAGGATCTCCTGTTCTATGATAGCCTTCTTGACCGGACAGGAGGGGGTTGGACACCGAATGAAGTGTCGGGGAGGTGGAGAAATGAGTTCTAATGTTAGACCTATGTGTATCATCTGAAGGACCTACTGGTCTGACGTGATCCGCTCCCATTGGGCGTGGAACAGCTGTAGACGCCCTCCTATGGGAGCCGTCCGCTGGTGGTCACTTATAGTGTCTGAAGGGTCAGGAATTGGACCCTCCGCGATAGGGATATTTGGAGAAGGACGTTGACGGTTCCTGTCACGAAAGGGCTGACGGTCCTGAGACCTATCCATGCCCTGAGAGTATGGATGTTGGAAGGAACTGGAGATAGATTGCTCCGAGTTCCGAAAGGGCTGCCTCCTATAGGTCTGTGAACACTTCCGGGCAGATTTTTGTTGACTGAAGGCATAACCTTCTTTTTTTCCTTGTTTTCAACCAGGACGGGGTCTAGGGCCTCCCCAAAAAGCTTGCCGCCCTTAAAGGGAGCCAAGGCAACCTTCCACTTGGATCGCATATCCGCGTTCCAATGTCTGAGCCATAAGAGGGGCCTGGTAGTGACATTAGAAGCCAGGGATCTGGAAGCAAATTTGGCAGCATTCAGGGTAGCGTCAGCAGTGTACTCTGTTGCTGCGATAATTTTGTTGACATCCAGTTTTCAATTTGGTATCCCCCGCCGGAAGCTACGCTAGGAGCTGTCTCAGCCAGAGTAGCACCCCCTGGAGAGGAAGGACGCAAAAACAGAAGTTTTAATGGCCCAAGCTGCCACCTGATGAGTCTTGTGGCAGGCGTTCTCGGTCCTTTTGTCCTTCGCCTTGAGCCCTTCCAATAGTTCAGGGGGGAACACTGACTTGGAAGTGAGCTCCGCCACAGGCACATCCATGGGAGGCAATTTCAGTGTCATCTAGATTTGGGTCAACCGTGTACAATTTCTTGTCATTACTACTAGGGGTGGCAAGGGTGCCTGACTGCGCCCATTGTTTTTGCACCACATTAAGAAATGACTTTGGAACTGGCACAATTTCTTGAATCTGGCTCCTCAAAGAGTCCCTCGCTGAGGTCCTCCGGAGCAGGAGCAGTCAGAGCTGGGATGCTAGTACCCAAGCGGTTTGAGGTTTTGGCTTTGTTCAGAATAGTTTTGAAATTAGTATACTTGAACAAGCCAGAAAAGGCCGGCTTGTCAGGAACAGCAGCCTCATCCACTGAGAATTCTGGTTCTACCCCTGGACCAAGGTCCTCCTCCCAGTCAGAATCCTCACTGGCCAAGGAAGAATGTGATGACTGAGGGGGCTGGGCCTGAGTCACTTCTTGTGAAGGTCCCGGTGTTGGGAGTGGGCGTGATTTGCGCAGGCGCTTGGCCCGTTGCAACATGCCGGCCTCTATCCCTTGGGAAATGGCTCTGGCAATGACATCCTGCATTTCTACGGAAAGATTGGGTCCACTATCTTCCGGTGGGCAAACTCTGGGTGGGGGCTGAATGACCGGTTGTTGGGGTGCAAGGGTCCCCACTGTGACTGGCTCCTCCTCCAGATCAGACTGACATGCAAATAGGTCTGCTCGATCGGCCATAGAAGGCCCAGGGGAGCCTGCCATTGCAATGGAATCAGCAGAGGAGAATTCCTGGCCTTCATCCTAACTCTCTAACATTGGAAGATCCTAACTAGGTTAAACCCCGGGCGAGTGATCCCCAGGGGAAGCAGGCCCGGCTGTCTGGGCCTGTAGTTGAGCCCTAGAAAATTGCTTCTCTAAGGCCTTCTGGAGACTGATGACATCTCTGTCTAGGCCAAAACTCTGCTTAGTCCCCTGCCTAGAGTAAGGCTTGCTTGCTCTGATGGCCTCCCCGGCTGCCTTGCCAGCCTGTCTGGTATCAGCCCTGCTGTGGAAGGACCAACCTGCTGCTCCTCAGGGGCCCAGTCTGCCATGATTAAATGTGGGAATGTAAGGCCTGAAAGGGAGCTTTCCCCCACTCACCACCTCAGACAAACAGCCTTAGTGCTCTGGTGCAGAGGCACTGAAGGCAAGAGCAAGCAAAGCTCAGCAGTCCTTTGATTCTGAAGGAGAATGGTGCGAGCTCCAAGCTCCCAGCACTCACACAGGTCAATTAATGTGGGGCGTGACCACGTGCTGCCGCCCTCAGTGTGATGGAGGAGCTGTGAGTAGGCAAACCTGCCGGACATCCGGACAGGAAAGCTTCTAGCGGTGACCTGCAAGAGACAGGCAATCAGGCTGCTGTAGCTGCTTTTCGTGGCAAAAGTAAGTGAACAAAATGGCAGCCAGAACTTTTACCCTCTCAAAATGTTTGCTGCCATGTGCGACCCTCTCAAAATGGCCACCACCATGTTTTATGCTCTCAAAATGGCCACCGCCATGTTTGACGCTCTTAAAATGGCCACTGCCATGTGCGACTCTCTCAAAATGGCCACCGCCATGTGCGACCCTCTCAAAATGACCCCCACCATGTGCGATGCTCTCAAAATGGCTGCCGCCACATGGGACCTATCTAAAATGGCTGGCCGCATACACCGGAGAGCTCTAAGGCTCCGGGCCAACAGCCGGCTCTCTCAAAAGCATGGTCAGTAGCAACAGAGGGCTCAGTGGGGATATAATCACAGCAGGATCACGGCAATCACGCTGCCATCGGCACTCCGACTCATGCGCTTTCCCCAACAGCTGCTTGCAGCCTCACGGTGCCCGAGCGAACCCAGGATACCAGAGAGGCTGAAATTGGTGAGAACCAGGGAATTAAATTTAAGGGAGACTCACCAAGCCTGCTCCAATAATCAGGAAGTAGAATAGAATCTTTTTGAAGTAAATAGACTATTACTTTAAGTCCAAGCAGTCAATTAGGAATGAAGAGAAACTAGACTAGCTAAGTCCACTGGGCTTAGCTGAATTGAAAAAATCTGAAGAATAGCTGGCACCACAGGCGTGGCTTAAAGTTTCAATTCAGTCCTGGGCAGATTGGCTGTATTTAACCCATGCTTGGACTCTCCAGAGCAGCACCCAGGAAAATGCAATACTGCAGGCTAACTTACTGCTCACTCGTGGAATTTGATTCTGAACAGCTCAAGGTTGACTCAGCCTTCCATCCTTCCATAAGTATGGAATGAGAATTGTTGGGGACAAAATGCTAACTCTGTAAACCTTAGAGGGGGCTGTAAAGCACCGTGAAGCAGTATATAAGTGCTATTGCTATCTTCAAAAACAAATATGACAAACTATTTAATAAATAATTTCCATTTAGTAAGCAAAGTTGTAATGTTTTTCCATTCTACAGTAATCTTACAATTTCCTTGTGGACAATAGGATAATTTTCAAAAAGCATCTGTCATCACAGACATCATAAAAAATAAAATAAATAGTATCAGGCTTTCAGTAACGACAGGTAGAAACAATTTGGATAGTATCCAATTGGAGTTTTTCCAATTTAGAAAATTTATGCATACATTAAAGTCTTCAATGAACTGCATATTTTTCTAGAATGTTGCACTTAAATGTGAAAAGGTCAATTCAAATCCATCTCCAGACATGATTTTCACTGAGTTAGCATAGCAATTCACTCTTATTTGGTGCAATTTATGGTCAGGAATCCTAAGTCACACTCTAAATGTCTTAAAGGGGAGATAAAAGTGAAATAAATACATTTAAGGCAGAAAGTGGATATAGTCCAGAATCTTTCTAATGAGCTGAACACTCAAGGAGAATAAAAACTTACTCAAAAGAAGACATAAAATTGGAAAAATAAAGATGACTTATGCATAGTGTATAAGATAGATGATAGATATATAATATCTATCTTGTTGGAAAATTAATCTTATATATAAATCATAGTTATATGATCACCCATTTCATATTACTACAGGTGGCATAAAATAAAATCATAAAATAACAATATCAAAACACAATGCTATTAAAAGCATTCAGGCTATTATTTTAAAAAGGCTAGGCAAGAGCAGTGATACGCAATTAATATAGGTAATTTTCCATTTAGTTTCCATCCAGGACGTTCCTAATCAATTGCTACATTCAGATCAAAACAAGCATATACATTACTCAGTTCAGCTAGAAAAATATGGTTTGGCATTTATTTATTATATATCAGCAAACATTAAGGATTAAGGTAGAAGAGGACAACAGATCCAAATTTGGTCTCAAAAGAAAAGTGGAAGCCATAACCTAGTGAGGTGTTCTGTAATTCCAGATCTCTCGTCTGCAAGACCAGCCACAAGGTATTTCTTTCCTGATACCTTCTGCCCACAGATGCCCTGACCCTGCTCCTAAGTCCTTCTTATCTTGGATCCAGCTCTGCTACACATTTTCTTCCATTCTATTGGCTCTGTAACCCATGCAGCCCATCACTTCCCTTGTAGACTAATTATGGCTTTGTGATCTCCCTCTAGATTGACCCATAATTTTATAATCCCTGCTTTATATTACATGGTTTTTCAGTTGAGAGAAATAATATTGCTTCTACTGGGAAAAAAATTCTAGACAGAGATGTTAAACCTCAGGGTGAGACCACAATTCCTAGTTCTTAAGAAACTGCGAACTAAGACATAGTGATGTTGACAGCAAAAGGAGAGTAATTCGTAAATGAATCATCTGCTAGGAAAATAATTACAAAGTAAGGGCTGAATCCAAATTAACTAGGAAATATAGAAGTTTTCATTTGTTGATTATCCAGCATGTTTACTATATTCTTGCATGCCACATCCCATGTTTTTTCATGGTCCCAAGAGGCCCCAAAAAGGCAACTACTAGAACTTTTATTCATGTCCTGTGGATCCATTTCAGTATAAAACACAACTTGGGTCAAAGTCAATACCTGTGAGGTTATATTTAAAAATACTTACTGAGTCAAATAGAAGAAAAGAAGAGTTATAGGTATTATTCTCAGGTTACTAACTGAAAAATGATCAACAATACAATAAACTAAAGTGAATGAATTATTTTTAGAACATACATACTTGGACTGAACTTCCATTAAAACAGTGCTGAATTCTGGTGTACATAATTGTCCAATGTATTCCAAACCTTTGGTTTCATTAAAATATTTTCTCTGGACTGTGGTAAAAGTCACATTCTAAAAAGGAAACAAAGGCATCATTACAAAAAACAGTTGTAATGTATTACCAATATTTAAAAGTAATAAAAACTAAGTTATTTAGGTTCAAATACTGATAAAAGGCAAAATAGGAATTTGCTATCAGATTGATTCAGATGTATATATTACCTTTGCTGATTTATAGTGATTGTCTATATTTGTAAAGCTCATAGGTGACAGTTCTAGCATGCATATACAATTACATTTTTTAAAAGAAAAAGTATTATTGTACAAACACAATTATGTTGAGGCAAAGCACAAGATTATCTTGTCTGGGCATAGGAAAAGACGAGAACAATGCCCCATTTTGCTTTCTGTTTCAGTGCTACTCTTGCTTACAATTCGCAAGAAAGTCATGATATCTCTGATGCTAGTTTGCTAGTTCTTTGCAGGACTATTTTCCCATGATTTCCAAATCTGAGATTTTTTATACTTATACAGATCTGTACAAACAGTCTTCGACGTGCGACCAGTTGCTTAGTGACTGTTTGAAGTTACAATAGAATTTCCCAGGGCTACTTACCACCAGGTTTCAAAGTTCTGATGGTCACTTCATCCCCCACCCTGCAGTAATGCATCAATATTTTGGAATTTGGCAACATTTACGTCCATTTGCAGCATCCTGCAGTCACAACCATGATTTTTTTTTGCCAGAAACTGGTGTTTATTTCTGGTTTCCAGCAAAAAAAAACCACTCACTGTGGACAATTGATTCCTTATTGATTGCTGCATTCACCTAACAATCACAGTGTTTAATTAAAGTACACAGTGATTCACTTAATAGCCACTGGAAAAAAAAGGTTGCAAAATTGGACAGGGTCCTGTGGTGACCTGCATAACAACTGCTACAATTTACAGTTATAGTTGTAAGTTGAGAAATACCTGAAATAGAATGTGTGGGATTATTAATGAGGGGAAAAGTTGAATTGATAGTCATATAAAGACTTTAACTTTAACAGATATGCATTATGCAGATTGGAAAGAATATGAAAATTTTGAAGAAATAATAGAGTGGAGAGACACTAGGACAGCGATGGCGAACCTTTTTTGGCTCGTGTGCCATAAGTGGGGGCAGCGCAGGGTCGTGCGCGGACGTGCCGCACCCATAATGCAATGTGTGTACCCCCAGCGCGCCTGCACACATGACAGGTGCTCCCCACTCCATTTTTTGCATGCTTTTTTTCTCTATCCCCAGGCTCCAGAGGCTTTATAGGAGCCTGGGGGGGGGAACAGCCTCCCCCACCCCCCAGGGGCCTTCTAGAGGCTCCAGGAGCTTCCCTGAAGCCTCCAGAGGGCAAAAAACGATCCTACGAGCAAACTAGAAGTCACTTCCGGGCTGCTTGTAGGGCCGATTTTAGCCCTCTGGAGCGTTCAGGGAAGCCTCAAGAAGGCCCCTGAAAACTCCGGAGGACTTAAACCGCCCTACGAGCAAACCGGAAGGCTGTTTTTTTACGCTCAGTAGGCTTCAGGGAAGCTCCTGAAGCCTCTTGGGGGGGCTGTTTTAGCTCTCCCCAGCCTCCTATAAAGAATCTGGAGCCTGGGGAGGGTGAAAAATGGCTTTAAAAAGGCTGAACTAGCATGCGCGCAGACCAGCTGACAGGGCAACGCCTCGCGTGCCCTGACAAATGGCTCCGTGTGCCACCTGTGGCATGCATGTCATAGGTTCACCATCCTGGCACTAGGACATTATGATTTGGTCATCACTGGAAAAATAGGCCACTACTTGATATTGTTTCTTTTCATTTTATAATGAAAATCAAAAAAGGAAAGGAAGGTGACCTATGAAATTAAAATGTCTTGTTCTTCAGTGCAAGGTCAGTATGTTTCAGAGGTGGGTTTTGACTGGTACGCTCTGGTACACGCGTATCAGTGACGGAAATTGGGTGTCCATTTGCGTACTGCCCCCCGGAGGCCCTGAACTGTATGGTCCTGCCCCTCTGCTCGCTCCCCCCGCCTGATTGCCGTTCTCTCTCTCTCTCTCTCTCTCCTTCCTTCTCTTTGACAGCCGCCTCATTTCCAATGGGGTGCAGAGAAATCTATGTATTAGAGAGGGAGGAAAGGCAGTCCTTAGCAGAAGCTCGGCCTTCTCTTCCCTCTAACGCATGGATTTCTCCCAACTCCATTAGAAGCGAGGCGGCTGTGAAAGAGAAGGAAGCGTGCACGGGCTTCTTCCAACAGCCAAGGAAGGAACAGGAGTGGAGGATTTGGCTGTTGAAGAAGCCTGCACTTTGTTCTTTTTGACAAGCGGCTTGCAAAGCCGGGACTTTGCAAATCGCTTCTCAAAGAGAAGGAAGCTGGGGGGGGGGGACTTATTAGCCTAGGCTGGATTGGGCTGCAACGCTACTCTGGCCTGGGGTCATCTGAAAAATCCCTCCCCCCGCTTCGTTCTCTTCCCCTGATTTCTCCCCACCACCCCACTGCAAGCCAGGCGACTCTCAAAGAGAACGAAGCACAGGGACTTCTTCCAACAGCCGAAGAAGGAAGCGGAGCGGAGGTTTCGGCTGTTGGAAGAAGGCCCCGCTGCTTCGTTCTCTCTCCCTGATTTCTCCCCACCACCCCACAGCAAGCCAGGCGGCTGTCGAAGAGCAGCCAAAGCCACAGTTCCTCTTCCTTCCTCTGCTGTTGGAAGAAGGCCTTGTGCTTTGTTCTGTCCCCCTGATTTCTTCCCGGCCGCGCTCATGGAGGAAGGAGGCAGGGATGCTGGTCAGCGCTCGCTTCCCTTACCCACTGCGGCCCGCCGGCTGTTAGCTGGGTGGCTGGCCAGGAAAGCGGTGATGGGGGAGCACAGGCCAGCATCCCTGCCTCCTTCCTCCAAGAGCCGCAGCAAGGCACCCTCAGGTGCCATCTGGGGAAAACCCCTCAGAGGTATCGCTTCTCAGCCCGAAACAAAGCGGCGTCGAGGAAGGAGTGCCTGGTGGCTGCAGCAGAAGTGGTAGTGGTGGCTGAAGCAGTCCCAGGCAGTCAGTTCCAGCTCTCCCTTCCCTGAGCATGTTCCTGTGCTTCTGGTGCCGCTTTTGGTGAATCCGGCTCAGCGGTGGGGCTCTTGCTATCGCTGAGAGCATTGCTGGCAGCTGCTTCTTGCCATCACCGTCAACCCAGATTCACTAAAAGCGGCAGCAGCAGCAACAGGACATGCTCAGGGAAGGGAGAGCCACAACTGACTGCCTGGGACTCTGTTTCAGCTGTTGCCACCACAGCTTTTGCTTCTGCTGCAGCCACCAGAGACTCCTTCCTTGACACTACTTTGTTTCGGGCCGAGAAGCGGAAAAAAAGAGTAGCTCCACTCTCCCTCTCACTTTCCTCAGCCTACATGCTATTCGGAGGGTGGGGAATGTGCTGCTCAGCTGTCACTCCAGGAGGACCACTGCGCATCCTCCACAGGTGGGAGGTTGAAGGGGAGGTTGCGCACTTTAAATGCCAGAGTTCCTGAGCCAACATGACTGGAGGAGAAATTCTGGGAGTTGAAGTCCACAAATCTTAAAGCTGTCAAGTTTGAACACCCCTGAGGGTTTTTTCTAAAGGGTTAGGGGTGCAAGGGTCTTGTAACTTGACAGCTTTAAGACTTGTGCACTTCAAATGCCAGAGTTTCTGAGCCAACATCTAAGCAAGAGCGTTGTTAAGTGAGTTTCACTACATTTTACAAGTTGGCCATGCCCATCCACTCACATGATTGCCAAGCCCATAAAACAGGCCATGCCCACAGAATAGGCAGTAAAAATAATTGAAACCCACCACTGGTATGTTTGTGAAACATTTATTATCTAGGATATAATCCCAAATAAAAGTATTGATCTGTATTGATCACAGATAAATGATTAAGAGAAAAGGGAACTTCATGTTTATTACACCTAGCCATTTGATTATAATTTTATTTCTATTCACACAGAGTCAATATTATATTATGGCCCTTGGAAAGTTATTTCAAGGGCCGTAAGATTATCAAACTTGTCTTTCTAAATCAGAGAAAAGACTTCAACCACAGAAAACTAGATGCAAGTGCAGATGTATCCAAACTAATATAGAATTTCTTTCCTTGAGATACATTTATTTATATATTTTCACATGGTATGATGAAAGGATAAATGGATAGTGAATTCTACTTTCTGCCTTCCAGCCGGAGTGCCTCCAGATCTGGATATAACCAAAGGCTCTATAAAATTGGGAAATAACTACAGTATAATGTTTAAAAATAAACTAGTAAGGCATTTTAAACATACCTTGAAATTTTCTGCTATCAAAGCGTACAGTTTTGTTGCATTTCCTGAATCACAGGCAGTATTTGACATTATTATTTCTAAGGGTGTTAAAATTCTGAGTTTGGTGATAACCTAGAAAATGTACAAGACAGTTTAGTTTAAAAGGTCTGTTTGAATAATGTTCAGAACACATAGCTTTATTTTTAAAAATATTGTATTTACTCATATAATGTCAGAAAAATAAACACATTTCTGCACCTAACAGATACTAGAGGCAATATATACAGGAAAGACTGTATATACAGGAAAGACTGAGACAATTACATGTATTTAAACTCTGTTTTTCTTAAATATATGGGAACATCCAGCCAACTTTGGCCTATCACCAAATGCTCAGCAGGCTTTAACAATTATTTTAGAAGAAAGCAACAGCAAAGATTTCCATGTGAAGAGAACATTTCCATGTTCTACCAAAACTGTTTATAAAATGTAGTTGTTATGCTCCCATTGACTATAACCACAGATCAATGTTTCAGCATTCTCTGTCAGGCAGTACTGTAGTAAATATGCCTTCCATAAATTTTGCTTATTTCTGATACAAACAACAAAAAAAGAAATCTAGTCCCATCCATCAATTGGAGAATAAAGCTCTCTTGCTCTGGACTGTAGATTTCAAGCAATGGGAGATCTCAACCCTTCATGCCAGAATGCTGTTACCATTGTCTTTCTCTCCAAGCTTTCTAGAGGCCACTATTGGGTTCTCTTTCAATACACAATGGACTCTGGTTTCATTCATTGTTGGTCTCAGCCTGATAAATTTCCAGTGCCTGAAACACCAAATGTTCTCATTCTTTCTTTCTTTCTTGGTTCATAGACGATTCCAAGAGCTATGAGTGACATAGATCCTACCTCCCATTAATGAGTTTTAATGAATCCCATTAAAACATTGCAATTAAAAAATCAAAACATTTAATTGATATCATAACCAACACATATAACATTAATCATATTAACTACCATTTTCTTTAACTAAAATAAATCTTTCACGGCCAGAGATAAGTTCACAGATTCAGGCTTTCAAAGCTGGATGGTATATTAACCATGTTATAATGGCCACCCTAGACAGTTGTAGGGGCAATTCAGATAACTGGGAAGAAGCTGTTATATAGAAAGGGTACAGCAATTGGGGAGAATAATTTTGTGGTCTCTGTAAATGGTCTTTCCTGAATAAAGGAATATGGAGGGAGCCCTTTCTACCAGATCTTGTTGGATGAGTAGGTGCTATTGAAGCACTATTTTCTACAACTATGATTTATTGTTATATATAAACCATAAACTGTTATATATAACAATATGTTTATTTGGATTTGGCACATGCGGTTTTATAATGATTTTGCAAGTTCAATTCTAATGTCAATAAAAAGCAATCAGAAAAATTTAGAATACTAATGCAATTAGCCAAAACAATGGCTATACATAATTCTGCTGATTCAGTGCAAATATCTTAGCTGTTTATATCACAAAGAAGATTACAGTATTCAGATTTTACCTTGGTATATGTTGTATTATCAGCAAACTGAGATAGTACTACTTCTGGATTTTTTAGGTCAATACTGGCCATTCCCACTTCACCTCTAGCAAATCCTCTCCCTTCTATTACAGCCACGATAACTGATGCAATACTGTGAGTGGAGACTGCTGAAGATGATGTAACTGTGAAAGATACATTTAGAGCACTGACTGAAAGTTTTACAAAAATCAATAAAGGAGAATATTTGTAGCTCAAATATTCATGAAATGAGGGATCGTTGATTCTCTCTGAGCTTGGTTGTTTTCTTACAGATATTTCATTACCCAAAGCAGGTAATACCATCAGTATCATCATCTAGCAGCACCTAGCACTTAGGATGTTACTTAGTTTGGATACTGAAATGTCTGCAAGAAAACAACCAAGCTCAGAGAACACCAAGGACCATTCCTACAAAATGGATGGCATCTATGAGTGGCAGTTGGTGATTGTCACTGGTATTTAAAATAATTATCCTACAATCACCAGAACTCTTAAAAAATTGGCATAATAGACAAAAATACCAGTAGGCAAATGCAAAATAATCAATGTATCAAATTGTAAGTTGATTTTAAAAAATCAACTATATTTTTCAGCATTGAACAAAAAACAACTAGGAAACAACTGAATATGAACTCTGATTTTCCTTGAGGGATTATATTATAAAATTTAGTGCTTTAGGTCTAAATTTACATTTAATATTTCAAGTTTAAATTTACACTTTTTTGGGGGGGGTGCTTTTTCCTCTCATTGGTAGAGTGCAGTTTTTATGTCTAGAACATCCTTGTCTTCTCATTGTTTCATCAGACTATTATCGGTTTATGGAAAACAAATGCATCCCCAAAATATAATAAAATAAAGAGCCAAGGTGGCGCAGTGGTTAAATGCAGCACTGCAGGCTACTGCTAGATCAGCAGTTCAGCGGTTCAAATCTCACTGGCTCAGGGTTGACTCAGCCTTCCATCCTTCCGAGGTGGGTAAAATGAGGACCCAGATTGTTGGGGGCAATATGCTGACTCTCTGTAAACCGCTTAGAGAGGGCTGAAAGCCCTATGAAGCGGTATATAAGTCTACTGCTATTGCTATAATTATATTCATGTTGTTGCTTTCTGAGTTACTGTGCAGAATTAGAGTATGTTTTTTAAATAACACACATCATCACTTATTTTTCCAGTACTCTTTAAACATTGTTCTTTAAATTGAGCTATTAACTTCCTGTCAATTCCTTTCACAGCCTTTGCTAGGTCAGTGTTTGGGTCTTGCAATTTAATTGTGAGTTTATGTTGCTTCAATCGTTAGGACACAATCATTTGAGATATTTTTCTTGAGGTTTCTTTTCTTTCAAATGGGATTTAAATGTAAACATTTCCATTTGCTTAAAAATACCATATTACAGGTTTCAGAAACTTCTTTTGTGTAATTATAATTGTTTTATAACTCAGACTATCTCTAACATGAAAATTAATGTTAGTAAAATATGTTCAATTCACACCTATTCATTTTGCACATAATACATATAATTACCTAGCTGTGCCTAAAGAGAAGGACTAAATGGAAGCAAACTGGATTGTTCTTGGCTAATTAAATATTATCTTCATGCGGAAATGTTCCCATCGCAGAATCGGGAGAAAAAGAAATGACAGCATCCCACTCATTTATTGAAATCCGTTCCCTATTGGTGTACCTTGCAAAGAGGTTGGCAAATGGAACTGTAGAAATCTATTCACTTACTAATTGCATTAACCTGTTATTTCATATACTGAACCACCTTGATATAGCAATAAAAGCACATCACAAATCTTGCACAGCAAACCTTTGAGAGTTCCAGTACTGCTTTTCAAGGCAGACATCAATAATCCCTTTACTAAGCATGTTATTGGTCTGTAGTTTTCAGGTATTGTTCCTTTAGTTGCATCTTTCTGAATCAAGTTCAGTGGATGATTCCAGCTGAGTAGCATATCACTGGAACTGCCCATGTATTAATGGCTTTAATTATGTTTTTTTAATTATTATTATTATTAAATTATAAACTTCTATATCACCCATCTCACTGAGACGACTCTAGGTGGCTTACCATCACAACATTAAAGTACAATATAAAACCTTAAAACAATTTTAAAAAATGTATTTACAATTCTGTTAGATGTTTTAAGGTATGTCCAAGAAACATTTGTGAAGTTTTGACTCTAACTGCCTCCTGAGTGTTCCCTGCATCGAGATCCTAAAGAATCAAGTTTAGGGTAATCTCTCTGACATCTATATATTAAGGTAGGTAAATTATACCTACCTTAAAGGTAAAGGTATAAGGTTCCCCTCACACTCTAGGGGGCGGTGCTCATCTCCGTTTCAAAGCCAAAGAGCCAGCGCTGTCCAAAGACGTCTCCATGGTCTTATGGCCAGCATGACTAAACCAAGAAGACGCATGGAACGTTGTTACCTTCCCACCAAAGTTGGTTCCTATTTTTTATACTTGCATTTTTAAATGCTTTGAAACTGCTAGGTTGGCAGAAGCTGGGACAAGTAACGGGAGCTCACTTCATTACGCGGCGCTAGGGATTCGAACCGCCAACCTTTCTGATCGACAAGCTCAGCGTCTTAGTCAGTGAACCACCGTGTCCCTAAGGTAGTCATGCTGACATCTAAATAAAAATCATAAAGAGATCATCCTGTTACCATCTTGGAAGACTAATCTCATCCATGGATTATAGCTTTCTTGATAGATTTGGGGAAAATTCTGGAAGTAATATATAACAACATGTAAGTCAACAAAGTCTCTGTAAAAGTACTCATGTTATGCTTATTTGCAAGATTAAATGTGGGCTGGCTGCCATAATATTAAGCAAGGCTAAACTGTAAACAATCTGGAATATTTTAAGTTATATTCCTGTATTGAGCAGTAATTGGATTTGATAAACTGAATAACACCTTTCATATCTATAATTCTATACAGGTATTTGTTGAATTTGAACATAGAATTTGTACAAATTATATTTGGAATAGCATAAACAAAACCTACTATTTTCAGGATTATGTATGTGAGAAGTCTCTAACATTTTAGTTCAGAAACACTGACTGGAATCCCAACATAAAATACTTTATTTCAAAATTTTCTCCTCTCCTGCAGCTGCTATTCAACTATAGTTCTTTTATACCATAACTAACATCATATTTCTAGCTCTTTCAATAAAAATAATTTTAAAATTCTAATGTAACTTTATACTGCCCTCTGCTGTCCAGTTAAACAACTACATAAAAGAAGAAAAATACAACAATCATCAAATACATCAAAAGCCATGCAAATTATTAATATATTTAGGTTCCTGTAAATTATCTCGAGGTGTTGAACATATGCTTGCTAATTGTTTGAAATAACAGGAAATGAGTTTTTCCTATTATTTAAAATGTATTTTTAAACAGGAATTTATAAACTCCATGGGCATAATTTATGATTGCTTAACATCCTTAACATGCTTCTGACATTGCTATGTTGGCCAAACATATTATAGCAAGAACAGTTTGGACCAATTATTACAACCATCTACTAGATTAAATAACCATCAGTAAATTATAGTTTAGCATATTTGAGGGTCATCAGATTGTTCAGCAACTTTTTGGGAACACTGATATTATCAATGTTTTAACAAGGGAATTCAGTTTAAGCTGGCTGCAGCTAGGCTGAAATGGGCTCTTGGCGAAGAAAGCAAAATGAGATCATCATGCTATGCAATTTAAATCATAGAGTGGTGAACAAATGTACAGAACGCAATCATAAACAATACAAAGCTCAGCAGTACACCAAACTCAAATGGTTTAAAAATAATAATTAAATGCAAACTTGAGACTCAGCATGCGCCGAGTACAATAATAGTAAATAAAACATCATGTCAGTCAAGTCAAATCTTGATAAATTAGAAACCGCAACAGTGAGAGGTTGCTTTCTCTGCAGGCAAGTCAATGGTTTGCTAGTCAAAGCATCCACATTGCATATGAATGTTGTGTGGTCTTGGATACAACACAACTTTGTACAAACCATATCTGTCAGTAACCAGGGCCCAGCAACATTATTCTTGTTGTTTGCAAGTAGAGAGTGGAGGGTTACATAGTTTTTTCTGATATGTCTTTTACTCTGCAAACACAATATCTTCAAAGTGTCCCATTTTCTGGCATTCTCATTATCAATTGAGAGCACCAACCAGCTTATTCTTATTTTTGTGGTATGTTGCTTGTGTTGTTTTCTACAGTTTTAAGTTTAAAGAATTACCTATCTGCAGCTGCCAATGTAACAGGTATGCTTTTTAAAAAAATTAGACTTTCAGGGCAAACTTCAATAATATTTGATGACTGAGTATGGTTTTCTATCCAAAGACATTATACCATTTCCTTTATTTATGATTTTTAAAGCAGTATCAGATTATCTGAATGAGAGCAATTTTCATGGAAGTGTATCCAATGTCATGACTGTATTTCTTAAGTTTTCCAGATATATAAATACAAGATAGTGACATCAGTTGCTGATATCATGGTTAATGGCTATAGAGTATAATATTAAAAAAAAACTATTTTATTCAAGCAGGAAAGGCTATGCCCACTGATGTACAGTATATGTTCTCTGCAGGTGTTGGTATTTGATCCTCACAAAGGATGCCTTCTTCACCCACGATACCCATGAATTTTGACATTTCAGAGATACATTCCCAGGACTGGGCCATTGCCAAAGCACAATCCTGGACTATATTGTACAGTATTGATCTCTGGCATCTTGCAATTTATTGAAAAGCTCTATAGGTTTGCTTAGGTCAGTTGGTGGTCATGTAACAATTTTGAATAGGATTGTAATATAAAAGTTTAGAGCCTGTTTTGTGTTTTTCATTTCTCTTTTGCAGTAGTTTGAGTGTGATCAAAAGAGTTTGATCAAAAATACAAACTGGAATTACTCCATTCACATTTCTTGATTTATTAACCAATTTCTCTTTCCCATGAGAATGAAGATCTTTGTTAGTATCTCTGATGTAAAATGAAATACTACAAGAGCTTCAGAGGAATGCTGACTATCTTATTAATAATACTGCCTTCAGCATAATTTTCTACTAAGGTATCATATTATAAAGGAGCACAGAGATAACCTTGAATGAACAGTTTAGGAAGAATTAAACAGAACCCAGTCCTGTGAAAGGAGCTGTGAGGGGGAAGAAAACAAAGAATCTGCCATGATGCTATTTGCTATGAACAGGGGTCTAAAAGAAATAGAATAGAACTTTATTGTCACTTTAAATATACACTCATAGATAAATATTAAAATGAAATTTTGTTGCATTCAGCTCTCTAAAGATAACCATTATACATATACCTACCCAAATATACATACACATATTACTCAGAAACATCACAGTCTAGTTCGAATGTATGCATAATCATGGTGGGGGAAAAAGAATCCTGCAAATGTACAAGATGACTGGCATAAGGAACAAAGCTGTTACAGAATCTAGTAGTCCTGCTATAGATACTTTGAAACCACCTCCCAGAGTGGAGCAATAGAAACAAACTGTGAAGTGAGTGTGTGGGGTCTCTAACAATGCTTCAAACTCTAAGTGCTTATAAGCAGAATAATGGGAAGCGAGCTTTCTATAATCTTCTCAGCTGTCGTTACAACTCTCTGTATTACCCTTCTACCTGAGGCACTACTACCACCAAAGCAAGGTAAAGGTAAAGGTTCCCCTCGCACATATGTGCTAGTCGCTTCCAACTCTAGGGGACAGTCCTCATCTCTCATCTCTGTTTCAAAGCTGAAGAGCCAGCACTGTCCAAAAATGACTCTGTGGTCATGTGGCCAGCATGACTAAACACCAAAGGTGCACAGAATGCTGTTACCTTCCCACCAAAAGCAGTTCCTATTTTTCTACTTGCATTTTTACATGCTTTCGAATTGCTAGGTTGGCAGAAGCTGGGAGCTGTTACGCGGCGCTAGGGATTCAAACCACTGAACTGCTAACCTTTCTGATCGACAATATCAGCATCTTAGCCACTGCAGCCCTTGGTGACCAAAAACACCAAAGCGAACAGTGATACAATTTGTTAAAATGGTCTCTACAGTGCCTTTGTAAAAAGTGGCCAGGACAGAAGGAGAAAGATGTGCTCTCCTCATCAGACACAGGAAATGCAAACACTAGTTTTGCATGCTTCACTAAAGGTAACGTATGAAGAGACCAGATTATCAGTTTTCTACACTCCCAGACACTTAATGCTATTGACCACCTTCACAGCTGCAGCCTTGATACAAAGTGGAGTATGACTATGCCAGCTCTTTCTAAAATCAGCAATGATCTCCTTTGTTTTATTAACATTCAAAACCAGATCATTTTCATTTATGGCTATTCAACGTCATTTTATTATACCTTACAGTAAAGTAGTATTCCTATAATCTTTGGGATGCCTATTTCCTGATCTGAGTACAATGTCTTAATACTAGGGCTTGGATGGATAACTTCTATGAGTCCCCCCCCCCCCCACACGACTGATTCATCCCCTTTCTCTATGAATGACAGATAGTTGCGTTACAACAGCAATTCATATGCTCCCCTTCCTATAATAGAAGAAATATTGCAACCATGCCATGACAATAGAATTACTATACATGGGAGAATTAAAACCTTACTTTAGGTTTCTCAAGAGACTTTGAGTGGCTAAGAGTGAGAACAGATGTCCAGGGCTATGTTTCGTCCTGCTGTGCCTGTCACTGAGCAAAACATAGCAAAATGACTGTGTTTATTCCTGACAAGAACTTTTCATTGGCTGAACAACACAATTTTTTCTAAACCACTATTAGACATTCAAATTAATGTCATCTTTGGCTCTTCTGACCTACAAAAGGTAGTCAAAATGAGTGATAAATTATTTGACCAATACTTAAGATGGTATGTCTCTTAAAATAGGACAACTGAGCTTAACTGCTGCCTCTTGCAGAATTCACCTGCAACAAGTTAGTATCAAAGGTGTTTTTGGACTTTCTTGTTTTTCTTTGAAGATGTTTCACTTCTCATCCAAGAAGCTTCTTCAGCTCTGATTGGATGGTGGGGAATGGAAGGATTTAACATAACACAACACAACACAACACAACAACACACAACACAACACATAACATAAATTGAGAAAAAGGCTCCATTCCAGATCTTCAGCGTATCCAGGACCCTGCAAGGCTTGTTGTAGCATTGCACATGTGAGCAGCGGCATTACCGTGAGGTTTGTCACATTAGTGCAGCCTCTTCGGGCAGGACCCTGCAAGGACTGTGTTCCATTGCGTGCACAAGTGGCGGCACTGCTGCGAGTTTGGACACACTGGCGCAGCCGTTCACAGCAGGATGCCCAGCTGCATCGGTGTGATGAAGCTTGTGGAGGTGCTGCCATTCATGATTGCAATGATACATCAAGCCTTGCAGAGTCCTGCTCCAAGAGATTCCATGACAAACCTCAAGGTGATGCCGCTACTCCTGTGCACAGATCGCTCAAGTTGCAAACAGCCTGGGGATTTTTGCGGCCTCTATGTGCCTAGGATGCCTGCAGGATCCTAGGCTTCTGAGTCCAGTGAGGCCCAGCATTTGGGCTCCGGTGCATTCTTCTCCCGGGAGGCTCCAGTGCATCCACGGCATGTCCAGCTCACGGAGTCTGGCCTGCCGCATCTCAAAAAAGTAAGACCTCCTCAAAAAAAGGCCCAAGTGCTTATTTTCAAGTCTAAAAGAAAGTAAGACTCGGTCTTATTTTCTGAAAAACACGGTAATACATACAATAGTGAATGCCATAATTTACAGATTTACAGATACTTTACAGATTAACAGTGTTGGAAGGGCCTTGTAGGTCATCTAGTTCAACCCCCCGCCCATTTGATCATGTATGAAAAATTATTGTAAAAACAATGGATTTTTATCTATTTATAAAACTTATAGGCTACCCATCTTATCTCAACGTAACTCCGGGCAACTTTAGAGCATACATCATATGCTATAAAAATGATCTGTTTTTAGAATATAGCATCAGTCACTGAATGGTTGAAATATGTAGTTTTTGTTGTTATGCTAGATTACAATCCATTCATATCTGCAGCTCCATCACAGGCATGTGCTTACAATTTTGACTTGGTCAGTCCAGTACTTTCAATGATGCTTAAAATGTTATGCATTAAACCTGCTCTACCATTGACTGATCTTCTACTTTGAAAAAGCCCTGAAGGAATTCTTGTATTTTTGTGCTTAACATAAATCTATAACGAATCACTTGGCTAAACTGAAATTTCTTATCAATATCTTAGATTAGATCTAAAATTACAGAGATAAATTGTATCTTCTATAATTTGATCCTTGACGGAGTAAGAACAAATGTGAACTAGTTTATTGGTAGATTGGGACTCAGGCATTTACTTCATTGTTCTATGCTCCATATATTCAACAACCTGTCCAGCATAAGATCAGATTTTTTAAGGTTAATATTAGAGAGAAAATGTCAATACTATTCATCACACAATAGTCTCTGCAACTTCTACAGCTCAGATCAGAGGGAGCCAAGGTCAGTTATATTGATAATTCTATCAAGCCCCTGATCCCAAAGCTTAGCTTGCTTTATAAAGCCATTTCTAGTTTCCATGTTGATGGGGTCTGTGAAAACCATTGCTCAAGAATAATGCAGCATTGGTAGTGGGTATTGGAGTCTTCATGAATCATAATTTCATTTTTTTAACCAAGGCCAATTACAAGTATTGATCCCAAATAATTCTGCTGAAGGAAGTGAGTATATCTGACATAGATTTAAGACTGAAGAATAAAAAACTATTCTCATTGGATTTGCAAATTAGGTTTACAGATGGCTGTATAATAAGTTTCCAAAATGTTTGTATTATTATATACATTTGGAAATGGTTCTTTTAAATAATGAAAAGTTTACCAGCACTCAAGGATTCATTAAAGTGAGTTCTGTATGCAGGCAATGCCTAAGAGGCCAAGAAGAGAAATGTTGCCAGATGTTGTTTTGGTCTCTTTACACTGATTGGGCACACTATGCACTCAGTGGTTCCTTGTGATTCAAGGGGTCCCTTGTTTTGTAAGAAAATCTTAAGATTTCAAGATGGTACCTTATGCTTTCTTTTGTTTATGACCATTATACTGTAAGTACCTATTAGCTTTCTTCTTAGATTTTCTATACTCTCCTCAGTCTTTGAAATACCAAAGTAATCTTGTGGAGTTTTGCTGTTTTTATTTCCTGTTGTTTTTCTTAACTTTTGCTTCTAAACCCCACTGCAAAAATGCTAGTTGGGCAATGCTAATTGGCAATGTCATTTTAAATTTAGCCTATTTCTTTCATTTTTCTCTTTTACATTCATTAAACTATTTTCATTAAATGAATGGGGATTATTTGAACCTCAGAACCTTGAAAGTGCTTAATATATTAGCCATAGTTAGAATTAATGGCCTAGCTAATTATGTCTTATTCAGTAAGCCATAGGCCAGTAATGGCTTAATGTGATGTAGAAAATCACCCATTATTTTTAACTGATATTTTTGATATTTCTGTATCATAAAATTAACAAACATACCTGTATAAAGTGCCATCGAAGGGTGTGTGTGTGTGTTCTTTAGTTGAAAAAAGCCTACAGGAACAAATTTATTCCCATGCTAACAGAGATTGCACATAGAAAGGCGTGGCTCTGGCTACCTTGCTGGACTTATGCAACAGCAGCCTACTCTTTTGCTATCAAAATTGATGTCTCAAAGAAGCCATGTTCACCTTTGGTTCACTCCTGTCCAGCTACTATTCCCCTGCAAATGATATGCTGCCTCCTCAACTCCCCCTCAAAAACCTGGAGTTAACGTAAGAGGCTTGTACCCCATGAGATTATCCAATTCCCTTTTAAAGCCATCAAAGTCAGTAGCTATCACCACTTTTTAAAATTTTCACAAATGCACAAGGTAAAGATGATCACATAACCATGGAAATGCTGCAGCAGTCGTTAAGTGTAAAAAATGATCCTGTTCTAAATCTCATTCCATTCAGCAATTTTTGAAAGAGATCCCTCCAAATAATGCATTATTTTACACAACTGACTCCATCAGTTACATTTCCCCCCACAAATGTTATAGCTTTTTCTCACAGAAGAGTTCAATCCACATGGCAATTTTGACAGCTACCTCCTATACGTCTTCCATCTTTATAATACTGCTTTGCAGATGTGGCAAACAGACACAGCATTCTAGATACAGTTCTACAATAAATGTGTATGCCATTACAATATTGTTTGCTTTTATTTTCAACTCTCTTCCTATGATCCATACCATGGAATTTAACTTTAAAATTATGAGCTATTCACTATGAATCCAAGATCTCTTTTATGGGTTACTCATAGTTAGCTCAGACCTAAATCAGCATACCGTATTTTTCGGACTATAAGATGCACAGGTGTATAAGTCGCACCAAAATTTTGAATATGTAAATAAGAAAAAAAAAGGCTTTTGCCCTTCCCAGCCCCCAGGAGCACTCTGCAGGCTTCAGCAGGGATGGGGGAAGGCAAAAATGACCCTGTATTTGCAAAAAACGAGCGGAAAATGGGCCGCTTTTCACAAAAACGGGGGACATTCTTGCTTCCCCCAGGCCCTGCTGAAGCCCGCAGAATGCTGCTGGGGGCAGGCAAAAACGCCTCCATTTTTGAAAAAAATGGCCTGTTTTTTGCAAAAATGGGATGTGAGGCAGGGCTTTGGGATGCCAAAAATGGCTGTATTCGGTGTATAAGACACACCAACATTTACATGCTCTTTTATGGGCAAAAAGGTGCATCTTATACACTGAAAAATACGGTATATGCAAAATTATTTTTTTCCTCCTAATGTGCCATATTTTGAACAGACCTCAATTGAGCCCAAAATTTCTGTCCCTAAGCAAGACAGTTGTTAAGTGAGTTTTGCCCATTTTAAGACTTTTCTTGCCACAGTTGTTAAGTGAATAACTGCAGTTGTTAAGTTAGTAATAAGCTTGTTAAGTGAATCTGGCTTTCTCCTTGACTTTGCTTGTCAGAAGTTCACAAAATGTGATTACATGAACCCTAGATACTGCAACTGTCATAAATATATGCCAATTGCCAAGCATTTCAATTTTGATCACATGACCATGGAAATTCTGCAGCGGTTATAAATGAAAAAACCAGTTATCTGTCACTTGAATTGTCACTGAATGAACAGTTGTAAGTTGAGAACCTTGTATACTTAAATTGCTCTATATTAGCAATTTGAGTGACCATTTACCCAGTTTAAAAAGATCCTTCTAGAGATCTTTACAATCACTTTGGAACATACAAGTAAGTTAACTGAAATTAATTTCAGTTTGGATTCAATAGAAGTCCAAGTAGTTTTCTATTTAGTATGAATATTTCTTTTGAAATGAAGTAAGCCAACTTCTTTACCTGAATATCCCATGAAAGGAGTCCAGTTTCTACATCCTGGTCGGTTAGATGAGGCAGGTGTTTTCCGTACTCTAGAAATCTTTATATCTTTGATGGAAGAAGGGCTTGTCATATTTACTGTGCTAATGTTTTCTGCATAAGAACTCTTGTCTCCAAAATATGAATCTAATAAAAATAAAAAGAACATTTTCCTTGAAAGTAACTAATATAAATTGATTGCATTTCTTTATTTCTAAGGCAGTTATTTGAAATAGCAATAGCAATAGCAATAGCAGTAGACTTATATACCGCTTCATAGGCCTTTCAGGCCTCTCTAAGCGGTTTACAGAGAGTCAGCATATTGCCCCCAACAATCTGGGTCCTCATTTTACCCACCTCGGAAGGATGGAAGGCTGAGTCAACCCTGAGCCGGTGAGATTTGAACCGCTGACCTGCTGATCTAGCAGTAGCCTGCAGTGCTGCATTTAACCACTGCGCCACCTTGGCTCACTATTTAGTAATAAAAAATTTAATTCTTTTAAACAAGATTTTGGAAATTTGGTGCCTTAGAGTGGCATAGCATTCCTACCCTAAGATGCTCTGGGATATCTAACATTAAAATATTATATATAAATATATCTTAAATATAATATAAATTGAAACTCATCTACATCTCATGAAAGTTCTAAACTTTTCAAAACAATTTTTCCTACGTTTTTAAAAATTGGAAACACCCATGATACTGCAGAAAACTAGGTAATGACACTTTCAGTTTACTGACATCCACATTGGAGAGAAAATGGAGCCAATTCATCAATTAATTTTTAAGTATCCCTTGCCAAAGTCATAAAGTTCTATTTCCTAAATTACTAGGTTCTGCTTATTCCAGAAAAGATCACCTGTTCAATTACACAGCAGAACAGATATATAAAATTCAATCTTCTTATTAACTGCTTAATCATTTACAAGTTTGTTTAGAAAGAAACCAAGGCCTTTTAGAATTTTAATGTCCTAGTTTAGAAATTTCTTTGAATTCCACTTTATTTTCTACCTATCAGATCCACAATTAGTCATTCATTTAAAGCAGTGGTTCCCAAACTTGGCAACTTTAAGACTTGTGGACTTCAACTCCCAGAGTTCTCCAGCCAGAAGAGCTAGCTGGAGAATTCTGGGAGTTGAAGTCCACAAGTCTTAAAGTTGCCAAGTTTGGGAACCACTGATTTAAAGTGTGTGTGCATATTTATAATAATAGCCTTAATTTATGTTTAATAAATTATTATTTATCATATATTTAATACAGCTGTTTACTTCACAATTTTAACTCCATGAAATAGTGTTGCAAGTTATCCAAGGCATCACCCACTAATTATATATTTTATCCATGTTTGTGAAAATGTATTGTTTACCTCATATAGGGCATATGTTATCTTAATATATAAGCTGTATATCTGCATTTACTCATTAAAAATAATAGAAAAAGCTATCTTCAAAATACTTTTGCCAAGATAAAATTCATCATTCCAATATTCAGATAAATATTGAGCATTTAAGGATTAACAAGTCAGATGTGTGATTAGATCAACATAGAGACCCAGTAGAGTGTATTTAAGAGGTGGGATTGCCAGGAAAACCAAGCCTCTTCCTCAGACATAAAATGTTATTAAATGATTCCAGGCCACCTCATAGGGCTGTTCTTGCAAAGAAAGGAGAGAAACTATGCATAACTCTTTGAGCTGCTGACCAAAAGGAAGGGTGTGAATGAAATAAAATGTTTAACAGCCAGACGAGTCAGAAAAAGATGAATAGCTGACTGGAGGACTTTGGACCAGACACTCTCAGCCAACCCCTCTCATAGAGTTATTATGGAGAAAGTAAAAGGAGGAATATTATGTATGTCTGCCAAATTGAATTACAGTTAGTCCTCGACTTATGACCACAATTTAGCCCAAAATTTTCTATTTTTAAGTGAGACACGTTAAGTGAATTTTGCCCCATTTTGCAACCCTTCTTGCCTCCATTATTAAATAGATCACTGCAATTGATGTTGGTAAATCGGTTGTTGAGTGAATCTGGCTTCCCCATTTGACTTTGCTTATCAGAAGGTCGCAAAAGGAACACATACAAGTCAGTTCCCAAGCATTTGAATTTTTATCACACAATCATGGGGATGCTGCAAAGATTGTAATTGTGAAAAACGGTCATAATTTTTTTCAGTACCATTGTAAACTTTGAATGGTCACTAACTGTTGTATGTCAAGGACTATCTATACTAATGCGGTGACAAAGGTGGGATGAAAGTCTAATCGATAAATAAGAATGGAAGTTTTGCAGTTTTCCCCATTCAAGAACTGAGTAAACGAAACTGCTACAAAAAGATCTAAACTTTTGAGAATTAATTGCTAATGTTTCCCATTCAGATATTAGAGAAGCTTTGAAAGGTGGGGATTGCCCAGAAGAGAGCGTTATTTTCATTATTTCGGGGGCTGCGATTATCGGACATTCTTCGGGCAATGGCAATGCCCACCTTCCAACCCTCTCGGAGGAAAGGCCGCGGCGTCATTGGGGCCCCTGAGGGCCGTTTTCCCCCGCGGAGGGTGAGAGGGCTCGTCGGTCAAGACCGGCGTCTCTTGAAGACCGAACTGGTAACGGGGCTGACGCTCGGGGCCAGAAGACGACGAGCATGGGCCCGAATAAGAGGTGGAAGCAGCCAACGCTTCCGCCATGATCCACTTGATTCCGAGATCCCTTCTAGGAAACCCAGGCGCGAGGCGCGAGGGAGACTTAAGGAGCCCTCTGCCCCGTTTGCCTCAAATCAGCCCGCGCCTCGAATAGAGACAGCGGACTGTACTATTTCAAAAAAGACAAGAGGGGTATCTCCCATTTAGTTGATTTCTCTCAGTGACAAAAAGTAATTCTCTTCCGAGCTCTCTCAACCTTGGGGGAGAACTTTCTTACCCACGTGAACATTAGAGAGTATAATTTAAGCACACACCCTCCCCCTTAACATTTCCAGCCGTTATCTCAAAATTGTACAACCCACCAGGAAAAAGTACCCTTAACTGTGGAGGCTTCAGCAGGACGCGTCATCACTTTCAGATGATGGGAACTGTAGTCCACACAGCTTTAAATCCCTTTACCTAAGATTAGCCCAGAGTTGTACTTTTTTTTTTAAAGGAACTTCCTAGTGCAGTTCATTTGTAGAAAGAATGTGATTTAGAACTAAGGGAAATGATAGTAACACTACTTAAACTTCTATAATTAGATTTTTGTCCAGATAAGGCCTTCCCCTCAGAGCTGTCAGTAACCCGTTAGCATTATTGGGGATGAAGATTGCATATCTTTAGTTCAGCCATTTTTTTTTGATGAAGTGAATCAAAATTGTAGTATTAAACATAAGCCCTATTGAGAAACTGGACTTAAGCCTAAACTGAATGTTTGGTTTATAAATGAGTGATGAGACAGTAGTCAGACTTGAAACCAACGAAATTTGCAATTTGGGGTTCTGACTTAAATCAAAGATTGCTTTAATGCTCTTGAACTTTACTTTGTATTCAGGTGACATGACAGAACTACCAGAACACTGCATTTAGGAATCTAAATACTGAACTTTAAGCAAGTGTAATATTTCCTTGCATGTATCTTTTTCTGGCATTTGTAGGGGAAATACAGCATTCATGCTCCAATTTCAAACTCTTGCTTGAAACTTCAAGCTAATCTAATCCAGCTACATGTAGATTAAACAGAGGAAAAATGAGATAGGTGGAACACCTCTCCTAATATATTAAAAAAAAAAACCAAAATTTAAAAATACAGCAGTTGCAAATTGACTAATAATAGATATTTTCTTCAGTACAAATGAGTGGTGGTAGAGGCTTCCTGATATTCTTTGAAGCCAGTTTAGCAACAATGTACGTTAGTAATTAGTACCAGAACTTCTGATTTTCAATAAGGCAAATTGAAAATATACAATATTTATAGGATTATGAGTTTAGAAAATGGGTGTCCTTGTTTGACCAGGTAACTTAATAAAATTCAGTTTCATTGGAAGCAGCCATCTTGGTTGATCCTTAGGCCACTTTTAAAGTAACTCAGTATAGTTCTTTAAAAATTAAAATTACAGAAATTGAGTGATTGCTGCAGAAAAGATTGGTGAAGACGGTTTTGTTTTTTTAGCACCATTTTACTTTCTCCTTCCACAGAATGAAAAAATAGAAAAGATTGTATGGCTGGGATTGGTGATTTGCAGCCATTTTAATATTCCATCTTTGTCCATAGACTGAAAACAAATGATAAATCATCCATCGGTAAAGTCGGTAATCTCCTATCAGTAGAGTTGATATGGAGCTGAATATTTAATTCTGTAGTTGCCCAGAATTCAGTACCCCGAGAATCCACTTCTCCATCACGCTGTGCTTTTAGCTATTGGGGAAAAAGTTATCAAATACAACTTTGAAAATATATAGCTAGTGCTAGGTTTACAGCAATTGAGACTGGAATTGCCATCACTAAGTGATGTGGTTGCAAAGTGTGATGTCCTATAACCATGCTACTTACCAATGGCAGTTCTGGTTGCCATAATTTTACACAATAACTTCCAACTTTCTGTTGGCTTCTCCATTGGCTTTGCTTGTCAGAAGGTAGTAGGGAATGTTGGAAATCATGATCACGTAACCGTGGCTTGCTGTGACATGATCATGAACATAGCACCAAGTGTCCAGATTGTGATATGTCTGTGGATAAACTGCAGTAGCCAAAAAACTGAGAACTGGTCAAAACCACTTGTTCAGCATTGAGTTTGAATTGTTGTTGAACAAGTAATTATAACCAGAGGATCCATTTGTACAATTCTGCTTTTACATAATATGAACTCTGACTTAACAATTGTTGCCTTTCTAGGTCTAATGTACATGAGTCATATGTAGTGTAGAACCTAAATATTTGATATAAAAAACTCTTGTGAGATACCCTGACTTTTTTGAAAATAGAAATAAAAAAAATTCAAGCCTGAAAATTTCTCACTTCCAGTGGACTGTGGACAAATATGTATATAATTATAATTAACTTTAATCTGTTTTAAGCAAAACAGATTTATTTATACTTTGATTTCAATAAACTTACAAATGCAGTTGTGACATATGAAATAAAGGCATTTTTATAATTCTAATGGAAACAAGTATTTTTTCTTGCAGAAAACAATCTTATACAACTTTATTCTTGAATATATACAATTATTCCAAGTTTACTAAAATTGGGATTCAAGCCACATTGTACAATAAATATTTTAGAGCAAAGAAAACAAGTTGTAGAATTCAGCAAGGCCTTTAGTTAAAACCAAGTTACATTATAATTACGAGTTTTCATTAAAGAATGTCAGTAATAGAGAGTAACTATTTGGATACCATTGTATTTCTTCTATTATGGTTTGACAAATAAATTAAACTGGCTTTAATTATCGCATATCCTGAAGGGCATTCAAGTGCATGAAGTGTCACTGGCAAAATAAACAAATAAATTTCTATCAACAGAAGGAATGCCTAGGACAATTCTAGTAGTTGTTGCTTATCACCCAGATGGATGAATGATTGTATCATAGTCATAATTCAAGTATTTATCTACTGCACCTAACATAGTATGTTATTTTCAAAATGAAGCAGCACTGGTGGCAAAATACTTAAATACATACATCTGTTACTGAAAACCTCAAGTACATGTCATACTCAGTTTATTTACTTTGTGTACAGTAACATGTACAAAATGATAGTGCTTACAGTAAAGTGGCAATTTAAAATGTAAACACATTTAGAAATGCCTTGATGGAAAAATTCAAAGCTGCTGATTAAAGTTTTTATACATACTGTACCCTAGCTAATAAGTTCAGGCTGTACATTTATTCTTTCAAGGATCTCTTCAGGCATACAAAACACAGGATTTACAGGCTTAATTTGTTCTTCACCAAGTAATGATAGTCCAGCAATTCCAAACAAAGTGTGAAATGGATCCACCTAGAATATATTAAGGTATATATTGAAAACATTATTTTACATGGGATAATACGTATATTTTAGAAGATTAGGCAGTTTTCTATACTAAATAAATTTGAAGATTCAAATTAAAAAAAGAACAGTGGTAATGCACATCTTATTAACTTATTTTTAGAAAACCAGGAAAAAATAAAAGGATTTTAATTAAAAGAAATGCAAACTAATTATCCAGAATACAATGTATCAACAATACTGTAACTTTTTTTTTATTCTCAGGTATATAATTTAATAATTATATTAAAGAAACAGGGCACTTTCATTTGTAGTATAATGCTAAAATTCAGAGAAGTCTATGCTCACTATAGGTTGAAATTATTATATTTCTTTCTTATGGTAGGGAATGTCTTCATCGTTTGTCATTTTATCCATCACCTCTGAACTTCCAATTCAGTGCAGCTAAAGGCATGGGTTCCTAGACTGATAGGAATACTTTTAACATTGAGAACACGGGTATAATGTTTCATGCATGATATACCTTGGCTTTGGCACTGGCTGTAACTTTAGGCACAGGCTGTAAGTTCCATTTTTCAGCATCATTATAAGCTCTGAATACTTGCTGAACAAATGGTTGTAAGTCGAGGACTATTTGTAGTTTGTTTGGGGCTTGAATGAAATATATTTTCCATTTCATATATACTTTTAATGTTGTGGCAGTACTGGCTATTTATAACATGGCTCAAGCGCTTAGCCATTCACAGAATGTCTACAATGGCAACAAAAAACACCCTGCTGCCCATATACTCCAAAAGGAGATTTCTTAGTCATCTAACCTATATTTGTACTTTTTTTGGACAGGAAGAAGTACTTCTACACTAAATGTGAAACTAAGTATGTCCATCATTTTTATTAAGGTAAGGGCCCCACATATTTTCGACAATATATCTATTTATAGGCTAGTGGTTTTCCTTGCAGTATCCCCACTTCTCATTTTGAATTAAAATAATATCTAAAGTCAGATTAGGATAAAATCTTAGCAAGGATTAAAGGTTATTATATCTACCGGCATTTATTTGGAAGTCTTTGGTTACATCCTCAAGAGATATTTTATTCAGAAGTTTTCTTTATATAGATTTCCTCTAACTGGTTCAAGTTTTTCAAAGTATTTGATTAGCTATACCCTTAATTCTGGTAACAAATTTCCGTAGTAGTAATTACTTATGATTAGAAACAAAATTTAATCATAAAGTTATCTTTCAATCATCCACTAAAGTGGAACTAATCTAATTTGAAAAAAAAATCTAATGAACACCATCATTTGTTATAGATTTCTAGATATGAAATAAATGAACATGTGTTTCTAAGCATCAAATGCGGCTATGATTTAGTAAAATCAAATCTATTTGAGACTACTTGCCATATCTCCCGGTCTGTCAGCAAATCCTCCAGTCTCCTCATCCTGGCAAGCCAAGATAAAATTGCATAATTTCTCTCTGTCAATCCAGTGCAACCTGCCAATTATCTTCAGGGATGCTAATACCCACCATGAATAACATACATCTGGTAACTGACAAATGATATAACAGCACAGTATGTTAGAGCAATTGTGATTGTTAAGAGCAAGAATAATGTGATTTAAGTCAAAATAAGCTATTTTCCATGCATAAAAATTAAAGAAGATAGGGGAAGTCTGTTCCTTCTCCCACTGATGCACAATTAAATTTAAGCTATAGTTTACTTAAAATTATTTTATTATGCTTGCTTGCTATTTTTCATCTATGAGGATTTTTTGTGAGAAATCCATGTAATATTGATCTATGCTTATTATGTGCATAGTTAACAAGATGACTAAAAATACAGATTAAAACAAATTTTTAAAAAGCATATCATAAATGTACAGTGAAAATGACTTTACTGCTATTCCCTTATTATGCTGAATGTCTAGAAGAGACCCAATGCTGCTTGGTGGTTAGTATGTTGTATAGCTCTGGTCTAGAGTAATGTTTCAAGGTTATATGCACATGCATAAAGTTGCCACCTCTAAGGAATTAAGAATCTTTGCTAAAAATATTAAGTGTTAACGGAAGTATCAATGAATTCTGACTGTTGTCTTAGAACAATCTTATACATGGCTAGAACCAATCAGTCACTTTTTACAAAATACTGCTCCCTCTCAAACTACAGAATTCTGAAAAACAAAACACACAAATTATACCTTTTCTGGTCTTCCATTAAGGCCACCAGATGGCAATTGACGTTCACAAAGCCACCATCCTAGAAGATCAGCATTTATTTGGTGTAACTGGCCAGTTATAGCCAGAAATCCTGTGCAACAATAGATCTAAAATTACAGATATAAAGTTCATGTCTATTTTAGAAAGCTATTCAGATAAAACAAAGAAAAATACAATGTGTGCTATCAATTACTTATATAATTAATGCAACAAATTAAATCAATTTTAGCTATCATGCTTTCAATTAAGTATTAAAATATGAAACTTATTTAACCTAGTAAGTTTAAAAATAAAACTTAAATTTATTGATAGAGGTGCACAGGGTCAATGGATAATATTAATGATATCATAACCTTACTTTTCTTAAGATAGATTTTGCTTATCCAGGTGTTTGATAACATTATGCAGAAAGATTTAATATGTGTTTAATATTTAGGGGACTAATGAATAATTTAAAAAACTTTAAATCAAAGACAATTCACCATATTATTTAATTATAATTTACCTGTCCTGCGTGAGATTCAGATCCTGGTCTACAACCAAACCCTCCATCAAAATTCATACAAGATAACACAAAATCTACTGCTTTGTCCATATCAATTGCATCCAACTTCCCCTGAAAAGCAGCAAATTGAAAATTACTTCTTTGGCAAAACCCAACTAAGCATTGACGGCTACTCAACATGGCAGAGGAAAACACAACTGTTATCCGCAGGGTATAATAGAGAGGTGTTCCTTCTGCAATGGTTTTCTACTCAGTTTGACACATCTATAGGTAGAAAAACATTCAAAAGTCAACTCAATTAATTTCCATTATTCAGTTCTATAGTTTAGTGAATTCACAATTTCCAGTGCCTGAATGAACAAGTTGCTCCAAATGCAGAACATAGTGTTTGTTAAAACTAACAAACAATGTTAACCATGTACTCAAAGGACTGAAGACATCTACCAAATACTGGTAGTTTTAATGGTAGAAAGATAGTCCTTTTAATTCATTATAATGCTTTATTCTTTTTCCTTCTTCTGAAGATAATACCAATTTCATATTCCAATTGGAATCTTCACTTTTGTTGAGCTTTAATTCTTGGCATTGCCAGACAACCTAGCTAATACCAGTTTTTCATTCTAGGAATATTTTTAAATGTTACATTCCTAATAATATTCTGGGAAGGTTTTTTTAAATGTCCAATAAAACAAAATATAGATTATATGAAAACATATCTTGACACCCCCCCACACACGCACAGAGTTCAAAGAACTTACCAGAAGGGCTAAGGTTGCTACTGCACAAAATGAAAACCTAGTATCAATTTCTCCTAGAGGAAGAAATAAAAACAGAAATACAAAAATAAAACATTTATATATCAATTCAAGTAACATCATAGACAAGGTTAGCTTGTTTATATAAATATCTCCAAATAAGATAAGAACATTTTTTTAAGAAATAGTCATATTTAAAAGTAAATATATTAACAAATTAAAGATTCAGTCCTATATATACAAATTCCTATTTAAACAAGTCTTACTGCTGTTAAAATTTTACATAGAATTGCAAAACCAAGTTATATTTTCACAGTAAGACTGTGACAAAAAGTAATTGTACTCATGCAAAAACTGTAGTTAGTATTAAGCACTATATCTCAGATCTCAGAGTAATTCTAGAGCTAAAATAGTAAAACACATCACATTTAGTCAGATGTATATAAAAACTCATCATAGATCTAAGAAGGCACAACTGAGAAAAAATATGGAAATTACACCTTTTGAATTATTTTTAAATCTTTTATCAGAAAATGGAAATCAATATACTTTTACAAGTTACCCCAAATGTCTCCAGCAAATGATCCATCTTCCTTCTGTAAGCTTTTTACATAACTAATGATCTTATTTACATCAACAACATCTAGACTGTCATAGAGGGTTAGAATCTGGAAAACAAAACCAGTTTATTAAAATTTTAGAATAGAGAACTTGTATATTTGAAAACAATGCAAAACTATTTTAATTAGAATGTTATTTGACTTCACTAGACAAATATACAAAAAATTGAATCCTGTTTTCTCTATTTTATTCTACCTCCAATATAAAGTATCTAGAGGTACATTACATTTTAATACAGTGGGTCTCAACCTTCCTAATGCCGCAACCCTTTAATACAGTTCATCATGTTGTGGTGACCCCCAACCATAAAATTATTTTATATTTTCTGTATTTTTTCAAAAATATGTGTTTTCCTATGGTCTTAGGCGACCCTTGTGAAAGGGTCGTTTAACCCCCAAAGAGGTCCCGACCCACAGGTTGAGAACCTCTGTTTTAATAGTTTCGAACTATGCCCAAAATATACTGAGTTATAACCCATATTTAATTACGCTTAAAGTAGACTTATGTGAATCAATGGAAACTAAGAAAACTATTTTCAATGACTTTGCACATGGCAGATTGGATCCAACCTGTCTTTTTAATTAAAAATTAAAAGTATGTCAAAGTAAATAATTCCAATACTATAAACATTTATCCAGATTTCCATGCAGTTTTGCAGCATTAATATCAACTAGTTAATTTGTATGATGATATTACTACTCCAGACATGTGTAGGTATGCAACAATTAAGAGTGCAAAATAAATAGAATTTATTAAGACGTAAGATCTACATTTCCTCCCCTCTTCCTTATGCTTATTTGGGATTTTATCTAATCATTGCAGCTCCCATCTGATTAACTTAACAGAAGGCAGATGATTTAATATATTGTCTTGCATGCACTTTACGTATGTATGTGTTGTTTAATATGATATGAGCTATAATTTGGAAGGCAGCTGATTTATTTATCCAGGTCTAAGATATTCTGGTGTTTTGAATTAAGATTCAAGAATTAGATTGCTCTGACAGAATCCAGAAAATACATAAATTATTTTTAAAAAAATAAGTTCTCAGGTCTCAGAGTAATTCTAGAGCTAAGTGTTAAACCACATCAACTATAGATTCAGATAAACATCTTTTCATCACTGACCCAAGAAGCTATAATGGTTTGTGTTAAAAGCATCAGTATTCTTAGATACAGGAACTTACTTAATCTTGTCAAAGTTGGTTGATGACATCATTGTTATGACTGTCCAGGCTACATAAGATGGGTTGACATACAAATCAATCAATAATCAAACACTCAACTGTACTTTACATTTTCCCAATTTAAAAGCTTAAGACAAAACAATAAGCTGAACCTTTTATTTGAGTTTGAAACTCAGTAAATGGAAGGAATTACTTTAAAAAAAAATTGTATCTTGGGAGTCTAGAAAACAATTCATTTAGACATTAACACTATGGATAAGCCATTAGCAAATTTGTATACATAATGTATATATTTACCTGAACAGCACTTAATGTATATAAAAGATGAGGATCATGGCCTACACTGGCACTTATTCCACCACATTCATGTTGGCATGATTTGATAAATGCCAGAATTTCTTCTTTGTTCATACGATGAAGCTGCCCCATGAGATCCATTACTGTCAATCCCCAATAGACACCACTCATTCTTAAATATTCTGACATGCAGTATTCCTGAAATAAGCATCATTTATATTAGTTTCTAATCGAATATCTAAAGAATCTAAAGAAATAATAAACGTAAAAGGCAGCATGACTATTTAACTTAGATGATTAGGAAAAGAATTTCCAAGGAACTTTCATTTCTTTACCAAGCATACACTGAGGATTCTTCCTTAAATCTGCGAGCACAGAAGAGCCTAAAACAAGTATGATTTCATTCAGGTACAGAAATGTCTGTTCAAGGCATGGAACAATTTGCACCTAGAATGTTTTGAAAATTGCTAAAAGTTCCCAATTATATATTCATTGATTAAACTAATAATTGTGAATATATAAATCCTTAAAACTGACAATTGTTAAATGCTAAGTACTGGTAGTCTGTCACATAGCGCCATTTGTATAATCATCCTGTCTCCTCCTTCTCACCCATCCCCCATCCCATCCAATTTACATCACATGCATCTGATTAAATGAGCTATGGTTCCCCAAAACCTATGCCTTTTAATAAAATCTGTTAGCCTGGAAAGGTGCTACCAGATTTTGGCTATCATGGGCTAATATTCCTATAATTAACAATTATAATGAGCTAAAGTAGCATATTATTTTGTTCCAATTTTTTAAGCAAAGCACATTTAAAAACCAGAAATAAGTATTAAACATAAAAATATGTTCAAATAATTTTAAAATGGGATTTTTAGGTCTCAGTGTCATTCTAAAGTGACTTCTACAGCTCTGAAGTCAGATAATACATGCCAGATTACATCATTGACCTAAAGATACCATCTGCAATGTTTATCAGAGTTGCCTCATAGGGTAGATGTGCAGCATAAAAATTTAACATTAAAAGAAAACCCCTCCTATATTCCATATATATATTTACATGTTCTATAGAGAGCTAAATAAATACTATTTATGTAAACAGAATACTCACATAATCATCTTTCTTCGTTCCATAAGCAGCTATGTAGTCTCCATGCTTCTCTAACAATAATGTTGATGGAGCATCATTTTTTATTATGACATCTTTTTGTGGTGTTCCCTTAAAAATGATATGGTAAAACTCATCAAAAAACTGGTACAATCAAATACATAATGCAGTTTCCCAACTTATGTCCAACACTGAATAAGCATATATTTATTACAGTCAGTAAACTAAATTTAAAAGTGCTAATATTCATAGAAGTACAAAAAAATCTGGATACAGAAATAATGTAGATTTTACTAATATGTACTTTACATAATTTTTCTACAGGCAGAAAAAAATAGAAATTTTATCTTGATCCATTTATCCACATTAATAAAAAGTTGAGGGCATATCAATGATACTATAATAGAGCACACTTTAAAGTCAGAAATAGAAGCATAAATCTGTCAGCAACAGACAATTATACCTGTTCATAAAGGTTTAACTAGTTCCCTTCCCAAAGATGGCTGCCTAGTTAATGAATGAGAGGTTTATTTGCCATTGGTTGCTTCTTTTATTTTTTTTAAAATTACCATCTTATTCAGTTAAATTTTTCTCAAGGGACATACATTTTAGTCATCTCATTCTAGTTCTTGCTCTTGATGCTGTTTGTTTCCCGGTAGACTCCTTTGATTCTTTCCATTTTAAATTCTGAAGTTAAGCACATGGCGCTCCACTTTCCCCTTAATGATTTTGTGGGTGAAGAGGATTACAAAAAAAAAACATGCCTAGCAAATCGAGCAGGTTAGGGTTTAATCCAAAGATTGCCAAAATTTTTCTTTTTAAACCAGAAGAAAAAGCAGTTATCAAAGCAATTGCTTAAGCTACATGTTACATCTTGGATTTTGCACAACCTGAATGTTCACATTATCTATCTATCTATCTATCTATCTATCTATCTATCTATCTATCTATCCATCTATCTATCATCTATCTAATCGATCTATCTATCGATCGATCAGAGAGAAGTTCCTGCCCTATAACCATTGCTATACTCACCCAGCAAGAAATTCACCGGACGTTGCCACGGTATCTCGCAAATAGCCGGGTCTTACGACTTGGACTATAAAGGAAACCGCGCGCTGCATTTTCGATTTAATTATCAGCACGATGAATAGCCTTTTTCAACAGATTATGTCGGAGGGGGGGGGGGATGGCACTTGGGAGAACGCGAAGCTGGGAAACGTGGCTCCCCTAAGCAGCCATGACCAATTTCTCGCTCGCCAGCTTTGCGAGTTTCCTCCCCGGCGGCCCAGTAGTCAAAAAACGTGAAAAGGGCTGGTTCTCCACCACATGCGGCTTCCCCCTTCCTACCATCTCGGCCTCAGCCTCAACCCTCCGCGGAATGGCCGACGGGCCTAACAAGGGGGCTCCACCGAATATTCTCCCTCCCCGAGGAAAGTAGCAGAAAGGGGGGAGGGGGGAAGGGAGAGACGGGAGGAGCAGCGAGGGCGCGAAAAGAGGCAAGAGCGGGAAAAGGAAACGCACACTCACCATAATGGTACATCGGCGATAACTGCTCACGTGACTCCCAGCCGCATGCGCATCGCTCACCGGAAAAAAAAAATAGGAAAAAGAAGTCTATTTCCGTCCCGTGTCCCGAATGGATCCGGTAGAGCTGGCTAAGAGTTGCCTGTACGGCGTTTTGTTTTTTTAAAAATATTTTTGTTGTTGTTTAACCAACAGTTGTACGGCGAAAACTACTTATTGATTTTGGTGCTTGTTTCCGTTTAAAGAAATTATTCCGAGACGTTCTGTTTTATACTCGGAGAACACTACATTGGGAGTAGTTATCAATAATCTTATCCGGTTTCTGTTTATAGAAAGTAGATATTGGTGGTGGTGGGATTCGTGCCTTCTTTACAGGTAATTCTCGACTTAACGACCGTGATCAAGCCCCAAATTTTCTGTTTGGGAAATTTGTTAAGTGAAGTTTGCCCTATTTTACGACCTTTCTTGTCAGAGTTAAATGAATCACTGCAGTTACTAAGTTAGTAACGGTGATCAAGCGAATCTGGCTTCCCAGTTGACTGCTTTGTCAAACTGCAGTTATCATAAATACAAACCAGTTGCCAAACATCCAAATTTTGATCACATCATGGGGATACTGCAACCCTTGTAAGAGTGAAAAACAGTCATGCCACTTTTTTCAGTTGTTTGTATTATGGTCACTAAATGAACTGTTGTAAATCAAGGACTACCTGTAGTTGCTTCTGAACTGTTGTAAGTCAAGGACTACCTGTACTTGCTTGATTCCCACCTCTTTGCCTTTGTGGTTTTGAAATTAATTCAAGGAACTGATGATTGTAGATATCAAACATTCTGCAATCTTATATTAACTTCAAAAAGTTATAAGTAATTAAAACCTACTGCAAAATACTGCATTAGTTCCTCTGCTAATATACCTTAAGACAGAGTTTGGAGAGATCATTTTGGGCACTCAAAGTTGAATCATGCAAGATTATTTTCTTAAAATGCCAAAAGGAAATGAAAATGATATTACCTATATAAATATAACTTAAAATTTGATTTGTTCTCCATATAAGTCCTACAATTAGAAAAGCAATTAAACAAAGGACTCAAAATCAGATTTGTTCATTTATTGAAGAAAATGATACAAAGGTACATAATTCTTTGTGGCAAAAGTATATAAACCTCACTCTCATTTGATGGTGAAATTAGTCAGGTGTTTCAATTAATGGGATTATAATGAAGTGTGAGTGTGGGAGATCCTGCCTTAGTTCAACAGCAGATTCAGGGTCCACTATCAAAAGTGAGTTCTTCACGACACAGGTATACAGAATTGTGTCACAGCTGGAAGAAAGATTTCTGAGGATCTCTGAAAAACAGCTGCTCACACTCAGCCTGGAAAAGGTGACAAAACTATTTTTGAAGAATTTGAACTCTCATCACTCCACTATTAGGCAGACTGAGTACACAGGGAGGACATTTAAAACCATTGTTACGCTCTCCATTATACCTTCATCCTATTCTGAAAGGGGGGAAAGTATGTCATCTGAAAATCAGTGTCTCCATTGTGTTCCTTACTTTGGCTCCACATTAAAGTCTGCAGTGTTGCTGCCTTCATAACAATAGTAGTTATTGCAGTTATTGGAATACCAATTATGGCTTCATTGGTAGGGCAGACAAACAGCCAATAGAAAGAGGGAAAGTGAACAATCTGCACTTAGCCTGGGCGGGGTGCTTTTCAGATCTGGGTGACAATAAATGTGGTGTACTGCTTTCTGATCAAAAGAATGAACAAGGTTCACATTCCCCAGATTGAACCCCAACTAAGGGAAGGAAAAGCTATACAAAAGAGGTATCTTTAGCAGCAACAGCTACTCCCTCCCCCCCCCCCATGGCCAAATGCAATAGAGGTAATACTGTACAACAGATGTTCAATTGGGAGATTTTCTGGCATTTTCCCAAAGAAAACGACAATTTTCCAAATAACTTTAATCCAGCATAGATTGCTACGCTAATGTCCTCAATGAATAGGAAGCAGGCTTTTCCAGACTAGAGGCAAAGAGGCTTTATAAGTAAATACTTTCAGTGTTTGTATAGCTCTGCAAACATAATTTAGGCATATAAATATTAGTCTTCCTGATATAAATCTAATATTATTTTAATAGATTTCCACTGGTATGATGGAGGTTTCTTTCACTTCTCTCAAAAATAAATGAGGACCCTTAAAGTAGGTCTAGGGGTTGTGAAGGGTGGGAGAAGAGAGAGGAAAAAAAGAACATTAGCAAATAATGTTTTATTGGGGAAATAAAATGAAGCTCACAGCCCAACTATGTTTTTTTAAACTTTTTCATTTGGTTTTGCTATTTAAATAAACTTCATCTCTTTGGGGGAAGACAGGTTAACATACTTCAGCACACATAAGGATTAACATGAATCAGATGTCTCAGTTTCAATACCAAAATAACTATATACACCATTATAATAAAAAGGTCATATTTAGGCATATATAATTTTGGTTTACTGGTAATTTGAAAATACAGCTCATAAGAATACTGTAAATATAAAATTATTAGGGGAAAATTGCATTGCATGGCTATGTGAGTATATTTGAGTACAGATCAGGGGTGTCAAACTCATGTCATCATGTATCACAACTCCCACAAAATGGTGGGTGTGGCCAGTGCGTGACGCATCTGGCCCGCACCTCACGAGTTTGACGCCTCTGGTACAGATAGTCCTTCCAACAGCAATTGCGACAGGAGTTTGCGTTCTCAAAAGATGTGATGTGAGGGGGTGCATAAAGGATGATGCATGAGTCAGGGACAGTATGTGAGAGGTGCCATGAGGGTTGCTGAGGGTGCACAAAGTGCCAATCAGGTCAGCAGATATACACAGGGGTACGAATCAGAGGGTGAGTTACTAATGCGAAGTAAGTGCAGAGAGGCTGGAAGACTGTGTGATAGGAAACACTTAGATCAGCAACTTACAATCTTTCCTTCTAGCTTCCCCATTGGCCTGGGGAAGCTAGCAGGAAATATTGTAAGTGGCAATAGTGATTGTGGGATGCATGCCAACTGGCTGTAAGTGTGAATTGGTTGTCAAGCACCCAGATTGCAATCACATGACTAGCAGGGTGCTAGGGTGACCAGAACTCCAAGAACTAGTTGTAACCATCATTCGTTAACTGTAACTGTAACTTGGAATTGTTGACTGGTCATTTAAGGCACCATTTTCTCTCTTCTTCTTACAACATCCTCAAAATTTTATCCTAGAGAATTGAAGTAACACTCCAAACAGTGGCATTAAGGCATGGGAAAGGCGATTGAATAAAAATTTTTTTTTGCATCTTTCAGCAAGGAACTTTAATTAAATTTCATTCTGCTCTGTGAAACAAAAATAGCTCTTCTTTATGAATCCAACTGCAGGCAATAAAACTAATTTATCTACAAAAATATTTTAATGTAGTCAATATGTAATATGTAGTAATGCTGTAATACATATCTAACAATATCTAATTCACATATGGCTCCCAGACTTCAATTTGGTATGAAATTCTTCATCTAATTTAGGTCAGTGACCTGTTCAATTACAAAACTCCAAGGCACTTTAAATACACTATAGAGATTTCAAAGAACAGCGATAACCATATTCAGATAAAGCTGAACAAAAATGTGAAATCTCTTGAATAGTTCTAGAAATTAAGTGACTGGATTTTTCATATATTAGGTCTTGACAATACATTGTTGCATGCCAGTTTTGTCCCATATTAAAAGTAAAACACCAGGAGAAAAAAGCCCAACATTTGTAAATCAAGCTAATGTACATCAGGGACATTCTCAAGCTTTAAACTTGCCAATATGTTCACGAGCTATAATTATTCTCTGAATTTGAGCTGTTCCTTCATAAATCTGAAAAGAGAATATATATGATAGTATGTCAAGTCAATTTAAAATAGGATTACGATAGACAAAATGTTCATGAAAACAGTGTATCTTAAATTATGAGAGAACAAAAATCTAAACTTAACTGATAGTCCACAGAGCTACTTTTGATTAAGCCTGAACCTAGGGCTACTAGGATGTTTGTCTTTTACTGCTGAATAATAGGCTACCATGGAACATTGCGCTTAAAATCCCTACTCTGTATAAAATTATTTAAATTTAATTAAGTTATTGTCTAATGTGAAAATATGTAACAAGCAGGTAAGATGAAATCTGCACCTGTATTTAAAAACTGCATTGCTACATTTTATAGAAACTATTATTAAACTAAACACCACAATGCTTCCACAAAGCAAAACAAAACACAGGAAGAAAAATAATCACCAAGAAGTGGTGTATTTAAGTCAGAAACAGCAATGTTATATGCTTCAACTTGGAAATACATACAGGTAGTCCTTAGTTAGCAAGTGACCTTTTTAATGACTGTCTCAAGTTATGGTGACACTTAAAAAGTAACTTTACAATTGGTCTTTGAATTTGCAACTGACGTTATTCCCGCGGTCACTACTTGAGTGCTTTGCAACTGGTACACATTTTACAACCATTGCAGTGTTTCATAGCTATGTGCTTAACAACCATGTTGCATAATGATGGAGTTGCCAGTCTCAATTGTGGTCATTAAGTGAGGATTACCTATATTACTGAATGAGATAAGATTACTTTCCAGCAACTCTTATGGGACCAGAAGTGAGTACTACAAAAGGACATACTTTCAAGCTAAACTCTTTACATTTTTCTCCATATAAAAACTGACTTTTCTTTATTCCCTGGTGGCGCAGTGGTTAGAATGCAGTACTGCAGGCTACTAATGCTGACTGCCGGCTGCCATCAGTTCGGCAATTCGAGTCCCACCGGCTCAAGGTTGACTCAGCCTTCCATCCTCCCACGGTCAGTAAAATGAAGAATCAGATTGTTGGGGCAAAATGCTGATTCTATAAACCGTTTAGAGATGGCTTAAAGTACTGTGAAGAGTTATGTAAGTCTAAGTGTTATTGCTATTCAGTGCTATGATAAAATCTGTTGTATTACTAAATCTACAATTAGTTAATAGAAACAAGAAAAAACATTCTGACTAATTAAAAAGAATAAAAAGCATATTAAACATTCCATTAAAAATAATATTATATCCTTTTAGAGAGCAATAGAAGAGCTGCCATGAGTCCTGTCAATACAGAGTGGTTACATGCGAATCAACCAAAAAAGGCACATTTCCTTTAGCATTATATAAATGTAAATTTAGCTTAAATATACTAATGGTATTGACTACTTACCTGGTATATTTTTGCATCCCTCATTAGTTTTTCTACTGGATATTCACTATTGAATCCATTTCCTCCAAAAATTTGGACAGCATCAGCAGCTACTTGATTTGCAGTATCTCCCGCATATGCCTTTGCTATGGAGGCATAATAGGTATTTCTACGACCAACATCTACCTCCCATGCTGCCCTCTGGTAGGCCAGGCGAGACAGTTCCACTTTCAGTGCCATTTCGGCCAACATGAAGGACACTGCTTGGTGCTGGAATTGTTTGAGGGAAGAGGAAAAAGTTAGTGTTGAAAATTTAACTTCCAAATATGCAATGGTAGTATGTATTTAAACAGTATACTCAATTCAGTCTTATTTATTTATTATATGTCACTCTGCAACTCTGGGCAGTAGACTTCATGTGTTCTAGATTCTCAAGAAACTTTGCTGATAGAAGAGAATATTTGTAGCTTGGTGCTCTCTGAGCTTTTATTGCAGTTATTTCATTCACAACTAGGGTAAGCTAGCACTGATGTTCCCTAGTTAGATAATGAAATGTCTGCAAGAAAACAACCAAGTTCAAGGGCACCAAGGACTCCACAAGAAAGTCCTTAAATGGCTTATTGTTCAATATGCATAAAACCAGTGGTGGGTTCCAGATCCCGTTGCAACCGCTATGGTTGCAATGGGGCCCGGCGGTCTCCACATGAATGCGCATGGCGCCCGCGCACACGGGTCTTACCCTCCAGCGACGCGTCCGCAAGCCTCAGCAACGTTCCAGTTGCTCGGTGGAGTGTATGTGCCATATGAATGCGCGGAAGCACCGAAGGCTTTAAAGACGGGTAAGGAGTGCTGGCGGGCCCTCCGGAGCACAGTACCGGAACCGTACCCAGTGCTTCGGGCAGACTCCGGTACACCTGTACCAGGGCGTACCGCTTGCAACCCACCACTGCATAAAATATATGTTGGTAAACAGCGAGCACAATAGAAATATAAGTGACTCTGTAAAGGGGTAAGATGTATGCTTCTTTCCGGGTTGTTGCATTGCAATGCTCGCCACCCTTAACCATTGGCCCATGGTTTCTGGAGACCAACAATTTACCTACCACTATTTCAGATGGAACATATGATGTAACATATGGCAATATCAGCAGTACGTATACTAGCCTAGCAATGTAAGTAAGAAGTGAAGCTATTTTTAAATTTCTTATACCACACAAGATTCTCTTCATCTACAGTAAGTGGAGTCTGGTAAAGCAAACTGTATATTTTGTGATTGTGATTGAATATTTTGTTATTGTTATTATTTTCTTAATATTTTGTTATTGTGATATTATTGTGACTTTAATGTGACTTTTGCATTATTGAAAATTTCCAAAGTCTCTACAAGCACTCTGTGAAAAAAATATTTTAAATTCCTACAAACTGCAAAAATTCAAAAATGTGCTTCCATTAGCAGAAACAAGTTTCACTGAATGGTATGATTCTTCCTTGCTAACTCTTTACACCAGCGTTCCCAATACTGACTGGGGAATTCTGGGAGTTCCAATCCACATAGCTTAAAGTTGAGGAAACACTGCTCTATCTCTGCTTAAAATCCATAAGATGATACAAGATGAGCAACAGGCCAAGAAAAAGGGAAGTAATTGAGCTTAAATTTATTAATGGAGTATTTGATTTCATACCATATTACATCTGTAGCTGGAATTCCACATACCTCTGCAATGGCTTTCCCAAAGGTTTTTCTTTCCATAGCATATTTTGTAGCTTCATCCAAAGCTCTCTGTGCTAATCCAACAGCACCAGCTGCTACCTGTAGATCAGTACTAAATATTACAAAGCAGAAGTTCTACAATTCGAATTCCTCTTTCAAATGTACTTTGAATACTTACTGGAGGCCTTGTTTTATCAAAAGCTCCCATGGCAATTTTAAATCCAGCTCCTTCACCAATAAGTACATTTTCTTTGGGTATTCTTACATCCTCAAAAACAATCCCTCTGGTATCTGAACAGCGCTGGCCCATGTTAATTTCCTGAAAAGGAATTTTATATGATAAATAATTACTATTATAACTTTATTTTTAATTCAACAAAACTGAAGTAGGTTCATCAGAAAACTAAGATTAAAACCGGTTCCTCCCACTGTTTATTTGTTCTTACACGTATATTAAAAATAAATTCAATAAAGTTTTTTTAGAAATCAGATTTGGGCCTATATTTGGTGGCAATGTTACAAAGCTGAACAATTTTGGAAAATGGTTTATAACAGAATGGAACAAATGCTAAAAGTCTGATTTCTTTTCCAACTACTATTTTTATTACATTTCACTACATTCCCACAAAGAATATCCAATTAGCTTTATACAAGATAACTACTGGAAGAATACTTTATACATTTTATTATATATATTTTATAGCCAATGATTTCTTAACTACTAAGAAGAACCAATACCAAATCTTCAAATTAGCATTAAGATATTCCACTTCTACCTTTCTTCCAATCTGTATTCCAGGGCTGTCAGCTTCCACAATAAATCCAGTAAAAGCTTTACTTGCAGGAGCTTTTGGATCAGGATTGGAACGTGCCAATAAAAAATACCTAGTTGGAACATAATAAAAACACAATATTTACAAATGTGCTCACAGACCATCAGAAAATATTAACTCTCGTAGTTTTCTTACAGCATATAAAATACTGATCACATATTCCTCGTGAAGAGAGAGAACAGTCTTCTAGCACAATCCTTTGTTTTTATTCAGACATATGCCCCAATAAATTCAGTAGATCTTAATATGATTTTGATTCTAAATTTCAATTCATACATAAAACTAGACATGTCAGTATTATACAATGATTCTGGGTGAAGGAATGACTTCACCTCTACAAATTTATCTTCTTTTTAGCCCACGCTCATCTACTGAATTCTTTTTTTTTCTAAAGAAATTAATGATATGATTCAGGATGAGGAAAATAATACTATTGGCCAAATAAATGGGATAAAAATTGGTATGTAATAATAACACACCATTCAGGTCCAAACATTGTATTTCTTGGTTATAGAATGATACAAGTGTGATACAAAAATGAAAATACTGTTTTTGTTTTTGCACATTTAAATGTTTATATCTAAATTATGACCAACACTTAAAATATAAAGCTATAGTAGGATACTCTATGCATCTCCTAAAAAATGTTAGGGGCATACTTTATAACTGAGCCTTATTTAAGTAGCTTAAATAAATTACTATACCAATTAGCTTTGCCACCATTGGTGATCCACATTTTTTGTCCATTAATAATATATTCATCTCCTTTCCTTTCAGCTCTTGTCTTTATACTTGCTACATCAGAGCCTGCACCAGGTTCTGTTACACAATATGCCTTAAAGAAGAAAATATAAAACATCAAATTAAAAACTATACAGTACTACACGTACTAAAATGTGAAAAAATAAACACTAAATCCGGCCATTCTACATGAACATGATACAAAATCATCAGTAATTTGGTTAACTTTCATTATAACTGAATAACCTAAAATTATGAAAACATTAAAATTGTGGAGAACTACTGAGAATATGAAGAAATCCTAATGAAACATCACTGTTTTATTGCTAAATGTTTATATTGCTTTATTCATCACAAAGATTGATACCAATTAATATTTAAATTCTTGAGTATATGCAGAATAATCTTATTAAATGAACTCTTTCTATATATTCCTCAACCAAGACCACAAACTGCCTATTTATTTTAACACTACCCCATCCAATTTTAGACATTACTGAGACAATGACATTGCTGTTTATTTAGGTTACTATTGTAGTGAATTCTGTAGTTATTATAGCAAGGTGTAACTTCATGTTCACAAATATTTTTATTACTATTAAGTTATGTTGTTAAAGTTCAAATGTATTACTCTGAATAATAACATAATATAACATACTAGGACGTAAGTATAACATAACATCACATCACATAATATACTTTTGTAGATTTCTTTCATGACGGAAATCAAAATACCATTCTATCAATATTCCAAAAACACTTACACACATTAGGGGCTCTTCAGTCATTCTTCCTAAATATTTTTTCTGCTGTTGCTCATTTCCCCCAATTATGACTGGCATTTGCTGTAACAAAAAAGTTTATTGTTTAATATGGGAAGACAGAGCCTAATGCCAATTAAAATAACGTTAAATAATGTAAATAATAAGTAAAATTAAAGCAAACACTTACACCTAGGGAATTTGCCTCAATAGCTGTCTGAACTCCTGTACATCCATAAGCCAATTCTTCAGTAATAAGGCAGGCATCAAAAGTGTCAAGGCCAAGGCCACCTACAAAAATTGTTTTGGATAAATAATATTCCACACAAATAAATGTTATGTCAAGTTAATTATTTAATGTTCTATTGCACCCCCTCCTGATTTAGTGATGCAAGACATTCCAGCAACTTAGGCAAAAGGGCTGCTAAATGAACAACTGACAAGGGGAGAAAGAGAGAGAGAAAAAATTCCTGGTTGTTGCTCCTCATTCAGATAGTTACTCTGTGTGTAATCCATTCCCCTCCCCCCTTTTTGCCCCCTTGCAGAATGGAGAAATTGCTTAACCAAGCTATCTTTTCCTGAGCTGTTTTTCCTTGCAGCCCAGCACTTCCCTAAAATGGTTAACAAGCTCAACTCTGACTTTAATTAGTTGATTAGAACTCTTACTGTTGCCTAAAACTCACTAGACATTAATCAGTTTCACATCGAAGCCTTTTGTTGTCAAGTTATGAAATTTGATCATAAATGTGTACATTGAGCAAAAAATGATCTTTATTACTATTTATGTATTTGTAAAGATAATACAGGAAACAGTTTGAGATCAACAGAATATCACTCAATTAAGTCAATTCAACATGTTTACATATCATCTGTAGCATGTCATATAACACCTCTATAAAACACTTATCTCATATATTCAAAATCAGATTGGATTGTAATATCCTTAGTGTTATTGCTTATACATGTATTTCACTGTTTATTTGGTTCTATAGCTTATGAAGTACTTTACTTACCACAACTTTCTGGTATGTGTGTATTCATCAAGCCAAGCTCCCATGCCCTTTTAATGAGAGGAACAGGATACTAAAAAGGAAACAGACACGAAAAATATCATGCAGAGCTCCTCTGCTGAAGAGTTTTATTCACTGAAATTTTAAACATGGTATTCTCCTATTTATTGTATATCTACCTCTCCAGTTACGTCATAGTGAGAAGCAACAGGTATGATTTCTTCTCTAGCAAATTTACGAGCTGTAGCTTGAAATTCCTTCTGTTCATCAGTAAGTTCTAGAAAACAAAAGATTTCAAGTTTCTAGATATGCATAAAAAATTAAAAGGGCATAACATACTGTATTTTTCAGAGTATAAGATGCATCTCTACCCTCCTAAAAAGTGTGGAAATGTTGGTGCGTCTTATACACCAAATACAGCCATTTTTGGCTTCCTGAAGCCCCACCCCTACATCCCATTTTTGTAAAAAATGGGCAAAAAACGGTCTGTTTTTCACCAAAACGGGAGTGTTTTTGCCTTTCCTCTCCCCCCAGAAGTAATCTGCAGGCTTCAGCAGGGCTGGGGGAAGGGAAAAATGTTTTGGAGAAAAACAGGGGCATTTTTGCCTTACCCTAGCCCTGCTGAAGCCTGCAGAGTGCTCTAGAGTGCTCCTGGGAGCCAGGGAAGACAAAAACTTTTTTTTTTCTTACTTACCTCTTCGAAATCTTGGTGAGTCTTATACACCGGTCCGAAAAGTACGCTATTAAAAATACGCTTATAGTCCGAAAAATACGCTATTTATTTATTTGATTTTTTTAAAGCCTATATTTATTATTTTAGAAATAATTCAAGATAACAAATATACATAATACTAATTTCTTCTACTTTCCCCAAAACAATAGCCTGAGCTGAGAGAGAGCAGTTGGCCCAAGATCACCCCACTGGTTTTATGCCTAAACTAGGACTAGAATTGGGAAAATGTGCAGACTAAGCTACACGAAATACTTTCTTCACTATTATCCTTAACTATATGCATCCCATATCCCATCCACTAACATATACATTTACTATTCTTCTTCACCCACAAATATCAATCCAAAACTTTATCATGTGTAAACCACATATATGGAAATATATATGATCCAATGTTCAACCTTAAAGGAACATATGTTAGAAGTCTGCCCTAAATACCAGTAGTAATTGTCCAAAAACCAAGTATCGTTTTGAAGTATTTCAAATATTTCAAGTAATTCAGGAAATTATTATCTTTCATTACAAATGGCTTCCACTCAATCTAGAAACTGAAAATGCTTCTTAACAAGCTGCAGTACATTAAGGAATGCAGGTGAATACAATGTCAAAAAAGGAATACATTTCAGCCTTAATTCATCATAGTTTGTCCTAGGTCCTAGGCTGATGTATTCTTTTCTTCCTAGGTCCTAGGCTGATGTATTTTCATAAGAAAAAAGTGGATGTATCAGAACATGGCTGCATATGTTCATATAGTATATACCAAATATGCTCACAAAGCTGTGGTGGGATTCACATTTTTTTACTACAGGTTCTGTGGCTTGGTGGGTGTGGCAGGGGAAGGATACTGCTTGGTGGGTGTGGCAGAGGAAGGATACTGTAAAATCTTCATTCCCTCCCCACTCCAGGGGAAGGTTACAGCAAAATCCACATTTCCTCCCAGTCATCTGGAATTTGGGAGGCAGAGAACCCTTGGGGGTAGGGCCAGTCAGAGGTGGTATTTACTGGTTCTCCGAACTACTCAAAATTTCCACTACTGGTTCTCCAGAATTGGTCAGAACCTGCTGAATACCACCTCTGTCACAAAGTACATGACAAAATGAATCAATTTATATTTATACTAGAAGCTGCCAATTCAGGGCCTTTACGTGAAGCATTATGCTCAGGGGTCGGTTCTGGCAGAGACTGCTGCCGGTTCGCTCAGGGACATGCCACGTGTGTGCTTGTTGCGCACTGCACGTGCAAGCGTAGTACAATTAAAATTGCTCTGTGCATGCGCAAAAAACAAGATGGTGGCATTTACGGCACTGCCGAGAACCATTTTGGGGGCGTGACAGGCCTGGTCACTGCTAGTTCCAGCGACCCAGGCCGCCAAGCTACTACCGGTTCATCTGAACCGGTAGGAACCCACCACTGATTATGGAGTATTTTTACATACCAAAGCTGTAGCCAGCGGCAGATTTGCTTTTGGGTGATGTTGCGGTAGCATGACTGGATTGTGCTCTCAAGCCACAAGCAACAATGCTTCGCCCAACCTGAAATTTAATGTAGAAAAAGAACCAAGTGTCACAGAAGCTTTCAATAAATGTTCCAAACTTTATTAACACTTTATGTTTTAATAAACTTTATGTTTCTTATGCATAAACATTGCAAGGATACAGAGCCCAACACATTTAACGAAATACCATTTTTATCCCGGAGATGGTTAAAAAATTTCATATGCCAATTATTAAACTTATAAATAACATGAGTACAATCTAAAGTTAAAAAAAAAAGAATATAGGAATAATATTTGTTTTACTGTTATAAAGAGAACAAAATGTTACTGTTTACTGCTGTCTAACAAAATGAAGCGTTCTTTAAAATACAGTGGTTTCTTTATCTACAATGTACACTGTAACAGCCACTATGTAGGCCAGACAAGCAGAAGACTAGCAGAGAACACCAACTGGCAAATAAAAGACATGATGCAAAGACCTTAATTCATAACCATGGGTAGAAATAGACTAACTAAATCCAAAAATGCCAGAGGATTATTGGAAACTTGGCATATAAACAAATCAGCCTTCCATACAGGTCGTTCTCAACTTACGACCATTTGTTTAGCGACCCTTCAAAGTTATGACAATGGTGAAAAAAGTAACTTATGACTAGTACTTGAACTTATGATTGTCACAGTATCCCACATGATCATGATTTGGATGCTTGGCAACCGGCATGTATTTATTATGATCACCACTTGCAACCTTCGCGGCTGGCTTCCAAGAAGGAAAATCAATGTGGGAAGCCAGATTCTCTTAACGGCTTAATTCGCTTAATAACTGACTCACTTAATGATCGCATTGGTTAGTGACAGAAGTTCCCAATTGTGATTGTACGTTGAGGAATTTCTGTAGATACATAAAGCACATTTACATACCATTCTAAAGAGATAATTAAAAGAAGCTAAGAAGGAAACAAAAATAACACATCTTCTCCAGCAACCAACATCCAGATAAACAAGAATTTATACCAAACAAAGAAGCAGAAAACAATTCCCTAAGGAACTACCAAGGAGAAAACTACACCGCCATCAATATCTACAAGGCAAGCTAGTGTATATAAACAAGGAATAAACACCACACTCACTAGCACTAATGGTATCTCATATTATTCTTCATTGCAGTCAGTAATGAAATATCTGCAAACAAACAACCAAGCTCAGAGAGCACCAAGAACTCCAAATACTGGTTTTTAAAAAATTGTTTTTGATGGTTCACAGTAGTTAAAGTCACTTTGTTTGTAACTGTGACCCTTCAAAGTCAATGTTTTAGTAATTATTGTTTCATAGTATATGCATATTCTATGTATTTCACTTAGTAATTTAAAGTCAATAGATCAGACTTAACATGAAAACATTTTTGTGCTAATGCTAAAAAGGGGAGGAAGACAGTCTTAAACAAGTTGCAGTTACACAATAGTTAATGCAAATAAGAAAGGAATTTAAAAAAAAAACCAAACGGAAAAATTGCTAAGAAAGAATCCTTAAAAAGAGGGAAATTTATATAAAAAGGTTCCTTCAGTTATGATAAATCAACATAAGAAACTGCAATAATACTATTTTAAGGTTATAAGAGTTACTTGACAGTGAGATGGGCAGCATAGAAATTAAATAAATAAAAATAGAAATTATTTTATTAAGAATCAAATGGAAAGAAAAAATGCCAATGAAATCTCAGATATAGGAGCTATGGTGACAGTGGTTAGAGTGCACTATTGCAGGCTGACTCTGCCCGCTACCAGAAATTTGATCCTGATCAGCTGAAGGTAGACTCAACTTTCCATTCTTCCGAGGTTGATAAAATGAAGACCCAGATTGTTGAGTGCAATATGCTGACTCTGTAAATCACTTAGAGCGTGCTATGAAGCATGCTATACTATGAAGTGGTATATAAATCTGTGCTATTGTTCTAAGTACTATATAAATAAAGCAAAAACAATAATTTAATGAACAAAAAATTAATTACATTAACTCACAGCTTGCAATAAAGATTGCAAAATAATGCTATAATTTTAGATGAACAAAATAATTTGGGGAAAATAACTATTACCCCTTACATATTAAATATGAAATAATACTTTTAGGCATGATGTCTGAAATGTTCATAAGAATGAAGGAACTCAACACAAGGTCAAGTGCATTAGTTTAGACCAGAAATATTTTTATATCAGCAACCAAAGGCTCACTTTTGCATTTTTGGCAGCTTGGAAGTAACCAATTTCATCCCCTAAGACTACAAAACCTTTCCCAAAATTGATTGAATTAATTTTCTCTGGATAGACAGCTAAGTAGAAATGTGCAAGACTGCATGAACTTAAATTCACATCTTGTCTTTTGAACCCAGCTTTGGTATATAAACTGTAAATTAAATGGCAAGTGAAGGACATACCCAAACCACTCAAGTTAATGTACAATTAACTCAATAAAAAATGAGCACACATAAGCAAAGAGAAGCTGAACAACAAAAATAGGTCTTATAAAAAATAGCCGCAAATAACTCCCTGGAACATCTAAAGTATAATATTAACTAGAAAGCAAAAGCTTTTTGTTAATTACTTTTTACTGGTTACCAAAATCATTTATATTTGTGATTTTATATTTTGTTTAGCAGACCTTTGATCTTGTTTTGCAAGATTTGGAATGATTTCTTGTGGCATATTTTTTTTTTAAGTGGATTGCTCATAAGTGTCACCTTATTCCATTACTATCACAATAGTTTTTGTTTGGACCATTCTATTGTGGCTTATTCCATATTCCAATTTTCCTTATGGTAAATAACTTATTTTCCAAATTCCTAGTAATTGTTTTGTTTCCCATATCTTTGAAAATTTGCATAGAAGTAAACAAAGACCAAAAAAATTACCTGATCCCTGGTAAAAATTACTTGATCCTGATCTAATTTCCTGGGACTTTCTAGGAAAAAATTGAGTCATGCAACAGGAATGTTGACAGTAATATACTAATTACGACCTACGTACTTTCACAACCTTGAAATTTTAGCCTATATTTAACATATATATCATCATGCCAAATGATTGATGATTCTTCATATCATATTAGCATCAGGACTGACTGCCATAAACTGTAAGAACTTTCAAATTATATACGATAAGTATTGCAAATAATTTCTAGAAAAATATTTTATATAAGTTTTCAATGATCTCCCTTGTTATAATATATATTTGTCGTTTATATTTTCAAACACCACAAACAATCTGTATTAAATGATAAAATAATGCAACATTGATGTTACACACAAGAAAAAACTTTGTACAGCATATCACAGAACCAAAATTAAAAATGAACTTTTTAAATAAGATCCTAAAAACACTTTGAATTTTACCAGGGATCGGGTAATTTTTTTGATGTGGAAATATATATTTTAGATAAAGCAAGAGACCTTTATAATTCTGAGACTAAGTTTCTGAACTGGATTAATTTCACACATATTAGAAAGTAACAGAAGACCATGGCAAACAATACTACTCTTTTTGCTGTGCCAACGGACTTGGCCTACCTGCTTCGAAAAGTCCACCTTATATGTTTAAGTTTAAAAGAAAGCATGAAAGTTTTGGAAAAAAACCAAGCAAAAACAACGGGAGTGATTTTGGAGTCACTTTACCCGGGTGGACAGAAGGGAGGCGACAGATAGGCGACCTTTGACATACTTTGATACCATATCCCGTAATTTTGCAAATAATAACAATATACCCAGATCTCCCCCCCCCCCCAATTGATTGTCATCTTGCGGGCTGCAGCCGACTTTTGGCGACCCTCCTCTTCAATCCCTGGACTTTTCCTCTGGCAGGGACAATCCAAGCCTGTTCTAACCCGGGCGGCTGTCTCCAAATCCTGCAAACGGAGACACCCTCCAGCACGGCAGAGGAAAGTCAGATCGAACCGAAGTCCTCCTCTCCCCCCGCCCCGCGATGGTTTCCGCGTCCCCTAAAACCCCCTTCCCCTCTTGGCCAGCTTTCTCCTTACCCGACAGGCTCTCAGAGCAGCCATGACAAAGCCTTTTTCTCTCTCTTCCTCACCAAACTTGACAAGGCCACCGCTGAACTTCGCACCGATTCACACCGAGCCTAGACCCGCCTCCTAGGAGAGAGGAGAGATTGGCCCTTCCGGAGGCGGAGAACAGAAGCGGGAAGATGAAGAAGGCTGGCTGGTGCGGCGGCGGCTGTTGATGGGTTTGCCTTGGTGGTGAACTTCGAGGGAATCGGTCTCGTTTTCAGCGCCGCGGGATGCGCGGATCCAAAAGTGAGGGGTTAGTTTGTGGTTCGGTTCCCTGGTCCAGGCCAAATGATTAAAGCATGAGGAAGCGTGTCTAGAAACCCGGCTTTGTCTTAGTTTTTATAGTTTCACGGCAACAGTGGCATACATTCGAAAGGCGATCGGGAGGGAGGGAGGGAGGGAGGGAGGAAGGAACGAACGAACGAACATTGGGAAGCATTCGAACATCGGTTGGAAAGAAGGATTCGATGCATTAGTCGTGTGAAGTTCTTGCATATGGACTGACTACACTCTATGCCAATCCGCGATAATTTGTTTGTCATGGGCTCCCATTGCTGCAATTTTGCTGAACTAGTCCAAAGGCTTCCTTCTGCCACCGGACTAAGGTACGGTAAAATGTAGTTTGGGTTGGGATTTATTGTGGGAACCAATAAATTGTCAATAAATTTAGCCAATAAATTGTTTCTTAGGCCACAAAGAATTGAACCTAGTTAGGTGGCTCTTACTTGATAAACCATGATTAAATCACAGCTTAATGGGATGTTGAAACCCTGTTGGAATCCTGTAGTACCTAGAAGGGGAACATAGGCACTTACTATTTAATTTACTTATTTAATTTAAATAGCCGCCCATGTCACTTGCATGTGACTCTTTTAAAAGAGAAATTGACAACTAGACAGATTCTTTGGGTATTAAAAGTTTCTTTACCATGTGGAATGGGAAAAAGGAATGATTACCTTTAAGATTAGTTGTTCTGTTTGCTTCCCCTAACTAAAACAAATGAAACAGGATATTTGTACCAATACCCCCTGTGGGGAGGTAAATGAGTAATGAATGTCATGTCTCTGTTTTGGGAGATTGTGTAGAGGTCTACATGACACAGGAAAGGGGTCTACGTGACACAGGAAGGCCAGGTATTTGGGGATGATCGATAAGTTGTCAAAGAGTATAAAAGACTGTACGCAACTGCCATTCGGGGTTCAGATTTTGCTCCTGAACCTTTGCGCAAATAAACCTTTCCCTTTGACAAAGAGCTGGTCTTGTCTCATTTTCTGCAACACTTTCACAATGTGCATAATTAAAAAGCACTAAATGCTCAGTGTAATGTTTTCATTAAACAGTAAACTACAATTACAAAAGACAGAGAATAGTGCAAACTTATACTAGCCATTTAAAGGGCTCCATGGGATCCCCAGGCCTAATACCTAAGCCATGTTGGGACCAGCCCAGGGGTGGTGGCGGTGGTGGAATAATGTACCAAGGCAGAAAAAGGTCTCATCTTGGGCATGAAGCTCTTTGCTGAAGCGATCTGCCATATACCCCTCCTGTTGGACCTGATGGGATGGATGGATGTAGTTGGGGCAAGCCGATCCCTCAAAATGTAACAAATATAACAAGTGTTCCTCAATTATGAGGAACTTCGTGCAGATGCTAAAATGATACATTTCAAAGTAGGTATAGTCCTACTATGACATAGATTTTGTCATAATATCTGTGTTTGTACAACATGCTTACCAATGCTTAATTTAGTCAAGATTTATTGTTTTCTGTATTGTGGATTTCTTAGAAATCTGTCTGTGTGTCTGTTTTGACATACGTAGTCATCAGCTTATATATGTTCATTCAGTGACCATTTAGAGTTACAGCAACACTGGAAAAAAAATGAACATATAACCAGTCCTCAAAGGTCCAGTCTCAGTACCCATGTAATCACGTTAACACAATCTGATGCAGGGACCTATGGTCATGTGACTGCTCCCTGCCAGTTTCTACAAGCGAAGACAAAGTCCTGCATGTATGTGAATGTAACAATACATGTGGTAATGAAAGTCTATTATTTTGTCTTGGCTTACCATATTTGAACTGCAGAAATCATAGCCACCACAATGAGGTCTGTATGAAATCATGCAGGCCACCACATTTTGCACAAACTGGAGCTTCTGGATGCTTTTCAGGGGCAGCCCCATGTAGAGCACATTGCAATAGTCAAGATGGGAAGTGACAAGGACATGAGTGACCATGAATGGGAATTGTTGGTCCAGGAAAGGATGTAACTGGCGTACAACCTGTACACATAACTGGCGCACAACATAACTATCCAGTGGTTAATGGAAAAGGCAAATTCCAAAATGATGTCTATTTTTTGTTACATTGATTATACAACTGATTTTCATTTTGTAGACCACAATTAATTATTAATAGATCTTAAAACATGATTATACAGGGTCCTCTTGTCTGCCTATTGAAGAATTTTTGGGATGACTAGAAAATAAAAATGAGTAGAATGTGGAACAACTAATGTTTCATAATTGAGTATGCCAAATTGTATACTGTTACTTATGTATTTAACTTTATTTATTTAACTTATTTAACTTAAATGGAGAACATATCTCAAGAAATGTTAGATTAGATCAAATCCCCCCCACCCCAGAAATTGGTATTCAATTTTTCAGGAAAAACATAAAAAACTTCAATTATGCTGATGATACTTCTATAGTGGTTAGAAATGAGGAAGACCTAAGAGCTTCTTGTTGAAAGTGAATTAAAGAAGTAAAAATTATTCTGCTACAGCACTCAATACTAAAACAAAAATCTAAGATTATATCAGCAGATAATGTCAACCTAATATAATTAGGGAGTGAATAGACTGAATTAGACTAGATACAGTATATTCTTCCTAAGCTCAACAATTTATGGGTGGAGAATGTAGACATTAAATAAAGAAATACCTGGTACTTCAGAAAAATCAGTGACAAGTCTAGACAAAATGTTGAAGTGCAGACTTCAGATTGACAGCAAGGAATTTTTTTTTAAACTGATTTATCAAATAGTAATATATAGTTGTAAAGAAAAATGAAAAACTTTTCATTTGTGTGTGGTCCAAGGTATTCTCAAAAAATGTTTGAGAGTATCTTGAACCGCAAGAAGTAATTCAACAGTAGATGAAATAAATTCTGACTGCTTACTGGAAGCACGAATAATGAAGTTAACTAGATATTTTCAAGATAGTAAAAAATGCATGAGTCTTCATAGAAGATTCTGATGCTTAGAAAAAAGGTAATAAAAAGGAGGCCTACAAAAGATGAATTAGTTAAATTCTATCACCAGTGACTCTAGTATGACCTTACAAGAACTCAATCATTTGCTGACAGACCATCCTGGCAAAATCATGTTGATCAGCAGTTAAACAAGTACAACAACAAATGTTTCTTGAGGCAGTTCCAACACTCCCTTATTGAAAGTTACACAATGGAGAAAAGCAATAAATCTGTGTCTTGAAAGCTTCTTGATCTGGAAAGTTACTGCTTTTTTATCTATCTTGGCTTTATCAAAATCTAAGGCCATGGAAAGGGCTGTGAACACAGAACTAATAGGGATATTTATTGTGGATTGATTCTTATCTGGGTCAGAGGAACAAAAAAAATGGAATGAAAGATGAAGGGAACCAAAAAAAAAAGTTGATTATTGAAGGTAACGTTAGATAGAAATTAGTCAATGGTGGAAATGGAAAGAAGAAATTTGATAAATTAATGTTCCAGAAAAATATAAAAAAGAAGAGAAAAAAGAATTAAGATATTTCAATAACACATCCCCTTCACAGTACACAACATGTTAACATGTTTTTTTAATGCTTTTTAATAAGAAAAAATATAATCATCCCTTTTTCCCTCCCATTGTTATTTTGGCAACATTCATAGTAATTATTAGAATATAAGTTAAGTATAAACAGTTTTCCGGATCTCAGTGTCATGTATATATGAATTCTGTACAGAGTAAATTATCCATTGAATTCAGTAACTTATTTCCAAGTAAGTATGTATAGAATCCCCAGTTTAAAAATGTAATATAATTTACTTCATTCAAAATATTATTTCTACCAGTTAGATTTTAAGTAAAAAAAATTTTTAAAGTATGCCTCTTAACCTGTATCTGTTTTTCACTTAAGCTGGTAATAAAAATAATTTATCCTTTTAATATTTGCAGTTCATTATTTTTCTTTTCTTTTCCATTACTAATTTCTGCATTTTAGTTTCTATATAGAAATGCATCTGGCTATCAGAATATTTAATATTTAATATGTATTTTTGTACTTTCATTTTGGTAATGAATAACATAAAACCATAATACATATTTGGCCGTTTATTATTTAACACTTTAATGAAATATTTAAATTATATTTCTGTGGAAAGAATGCCTGACAAGCCTTTCCAACAAGCATTTCTTTTGAGTCAAGTTAAAGGGGAGAAGCATATACCACTTGAAAAATTATGTGTCTACCTTTCATTATCTCCAGTTGCGCCAGTTGCGGCCCTACCTGAACCGGGAGGCTCTCACAACAGTCACTCGAGCCCTTGTGATCTCTAGGCTGGAATACTGCAATGTGCTCTACATGGGGCTGCCCTTGAAGAGCATCCGGCGACTTCAGCTAGTCCAGAACGCGGCCGCGCGAGTGATCATGGGCGCACCACGGTTCGCCCATATAACACCAATCCTCCGTGAGCTGCGCTGGCTACCTGTTGATCGTCGGGTGCACTTCAAGGTCTTACTTACCACCTATAAAGCGCTCCATGGTAGTGGATCTGACTATTTGAGAGACCGCCTCCTGCCAATTACCTCCCTGCGTCCCATCAGATCGCACAGAGTAGGCCTCCTCCGAATTCCATCCGCCAGTCAGTGCCGACTGGCGACTACGCGGAGGAGAGCCTTCTCAGTTGCAGCTCCGACATTATGGAACAACCTCCCCGTGGAGATCCGTACCCTCACCACAGTCCAGGCCTTCCGCACAGCCCTCAAGAACTGGCTATCCCGTCAGGCCTGGGGATAGGATTACTCTCACCCCGCCCGAATGTTGAGTGAATGTTGTGTTTTTATGACCAATTTCCTTTAATCACGATTTTTTTTCTTTTTAAGTTTTGTCTTGCACCCCCTTCCCTTTATTGCTGTAAGCCGCCCTGAGTCCCCTCAGGGAAAAGGGCGGCATATAAATTTGCAATAAAACTAAAACTAAACTAAACTATCTCAAGTTTGCACAAGGATCCAGAAAATCCTCCACTCCAACCTTCCCATATGCTTCTCCTCTCACTGATACTGAACTTAAGGCAGTAGCCAATCTTTTGTGGCTATTTCTGCTTCCTTTCCCTTTTGTCAACATCCTTGTTTCAAATTTCACTTTTCCTTTTATGCATTAATCAAATTAAATTATCTCAGGACCAAGCAACTCTGGGCTTTTTTGTATGATTGGAAGTTGTTGCTCCTCAACAGGTGCTTTCTGTTAATGAATCCTTAATCTTCACCTCTTTCCCAATTTTGTTTTGTGTGTAGGACCATGGCCATCGTTGAAATAAGCATCCTGGTGATAAACAAGTCCACATTCAAAACAAGCCCATCAAACATTGTCATGTATTGAGAGGGTTGTCTGATAAAACAGAAAGGTATTGCCAGATTCTGAAAGAACCTTTCTGCTTTCCCGTGCATCTCTTTGTTTTGAGTCTCAAACTTGCAGTCAAAACAAGCTTACTGTCCAGTTTTTCAGTAGGCATGGTGAAACAAGAGAATCCCCAAAAGGGGAAACATGCCAACAGAAGGCAACATCCAGCATCTTAAGCGGGAAATGTGCCCACGCTAATTGGTGAAGAATACAGGTAGTCCTTGACTTACGATCTCAATTGAGCTCAAACTTTCTGTTGCTAAGTGAGACATTTGTTAAGTGAGTTTTGTTCTACTTTCTTGCCACAGTTGTTAAGTAAATCACTGCAGTTGTTTAGTTACATGGTTGTTAAGTGAATCTGGCTTCCCCATTCACTTTGCTTGTCAGATGATCACATGATCTCAGGACACTGCAAAGGTCAAGAATGTGAACCAGTTGTCAAGCATCTGAATTTTGATCCTATGATTATGAGGATGCTGCAATGGTTGTAAGTGTGAAAAAAATCATGTCACTTTTTTTCGGTGCTGTTGTAAGTTTGAATGGGCGCTAAATGAACTAGTGTAAGTTGAGGACTACCTGCACCAGATTTTACACACTTTGAAACCACTATGACAGGGGTGTCAAACTGGATTTCTTCTAGGGCCGGATCAGCATCTCCCTATGTGGGCCGGGAGCAGGGGGGCAGCGGGGGGAGGGTAGGATAGATGCCTCCTGCAGCACCCTGCCAGCCAAAACAAGGCATGAGGGGTTGTCTGCGTGCCATCCCCCTGCATCTCATTTTCGCCCTCCATGGCCTCCAGCAGCACTGCTGGCCCAAAATGTGCCACGTGGCCTCTTTTGGGGCTGTTTTTGGCTCAGTTTTCGATCCCGTTTTGGCTGGCAAAGTGCTACAGGAGGTCATGGAAGGTGAAAACAAGGTGTGTATGGGGGGCACACATGCGGGCCATTTTATCTGTCAGAGGCACCATGGGCCAGTCCCTTGATATTTCCAGGCTTGCCCCATGGACCGGATTTAAGCACCCGTGACCCTTGAGTTTGATACCCCTGCAGTATGAGAACAGAGATACTTTTTGCTTCTATCTGTTATCCATTTAAACTAAAATGTGTAGGCTGGATTCACACCTTATACTAAGCTTAATGCATTGTGTTTTACGTTGGCTGTGTGATGAGTGAATTCATCCACTATCAATTCAGTAAACTATGGTTGAACAATTGCTCACCATTGCTGAGTCTCGTCATATTATATTTTTCAGTTTCATGGGAAAGAACTTGTTCATAGCAACTTTATCTAACTATGCCATGAGTAGAAAATAAAACATACTAGCAAAATGTGTAAGTATGCTGAGTCCATTGTTATGATATAGGTGGGAATGGAATTGCATTTGTAGAACATTCTCTGAGCATGGGGAATTTAGAGGTAGCAAAATAACATTTATTTTAAGGAATAAGGCTATTTTACATAGCTCAGTGTTTTAGTATTTTCTCATATTATTTTATATAATTAGAAAGAAAAATAGTTTCTGGCTTCCCACATTTTCCCTAAGAGATCACAAGAGATACAGTGTTAGTTACACTTTGCTTATAACTGAGCAATGGGCTATTTTGCTCATAAGCCTTCAGTTCTTTGGGGTATAATTTATATTTTGAGAATTTTTCTTGTTGCAGGGTAGAATATAAATTGCATAAATGACTTCATTAATGCAGCAGAATCCTTCTTTTTATTCAAATAAGTTTGTATGAATTATCATATATAAAACACCATATCTTTACACACTTCCATTATTTTTCCTAGTATGTTGTTACTTTGTTAGTTATTGCAGTAATCAGTACTATATTTATAATTTATAATGTGTTTTTAACATAAAAGCTTACTAAACTATATGTGAATTATATAGATTTACATTTATCCGGTGCCCAAATCCTTCTAAGGATGGTGGATCACCAGTAGCTGCTGCTGTCAGAATTAGGAATGGAACTTGGGTATTCTGTAATAAATTGAAGGTGAAGAGAAAATGCAGCAAAGGGAGAGGATAAGGGAAGGTGAAGCATCTTCATTGCTTGAGTGAGGGAGAGAAAAGTAGGCTGATTAAAAAAAAAGGAATGAGGTTGGGATAACCAAGAAGATTCCAAATGGGAAGACTATCAACATGGGAGGTGGTAGTGAGTGGTGTAGGGTTCAATAGCTTGAATGCAATCTTGTGGGACATTCCCCTTACATTAGAAATATAACCATTGGTTGCCAGGAAAGTTCTAGAGCAGGGGGAAGATGGGAGAGAGCAGCCTTGGCAACTTTAAATCTTGTGGACTTCAACTCCCAGAATTTCCCAGCCAGCTATGCTGAAGAGAGTTGAAATTGAAGGGGATTGAAGTCCACAAGTCTTAAAGTTGGCACCCCTGCTCTGGACCCTTGGAGTTGAAGAATTGGCCATTAAGGTACACAACCTCTTGGTCAGATTGTGGAGGGGCAGTCATGCAGTAAGCCAGTTGGAGCCCTGGAGATGACTAACCTCTTCTAGGCTCTTTCTTCACAAATGTAAAAGACAAATGTATAGAGAAGGGAGGGCAGGGCTGATGTTGCTATGACACGACATGCAATCTTGGGGCTCCAGGATTGCTGTTGATCTCTCTGCTGCTGGACAGTCCTTTTTGGACCTAAACCGTCCCGTAGAGACAGTGATAGAGAAGGGCATGTCCTGCTGATCTCAGGGACATCGCAAAGCCCCTGATTGATCCAGGAGAAGCCTTTTTTTTTGGCTACAAGAGAAGCAGCTAATGAAGCTGCAGAAGGTTGGGACAGCCCCCTGAAACAGAAGCAGAGCAGGAGAGAAAGTGTGTCGACATTGGTGAGATAAATTTCACTATTAAAGAAGAGAAAACCCAAAGACTTTGAGTAAAATTAAAATTGAAGATAGAAGAGAGTAAACGGCAAATTAGTCTGAATTAAAACTATTGTGTTATCTTTTTTTTCTTTAATTCCCTTTCTTTTTTATGGATGGAATTTTTTACAAATGCATCTTACTTTTAAATTGGATTGGTCTTCTTTTTCCTTCTTCTATTTTTCCCTATTATCTGTATTTGTGGATTAAAAATCTCTTTCCTCTCAATGCTCAGCTGGATCGTAACTTTTAAGCATTATAAGCTTTTTTTCCCCTTTCACTTCCTAAACTCGGAGCTTAAAGAGAGAGATAGAGGTAGAAGAAAAAGAAGTAACACTGCCATCTAGAGACTGGAGCCTTGGTTACATCAGATATCTCAAGGCTGTTGACTTTGTTTATCAAAAGGGACAGAGAGAAAACACGTCTTGTTTATACAGGTGCTCTTTTGGAATAAGGAGAAAGTCTTGACTTGAAAGATTACACTGAATTTATTTGAAACCTAGCAAAAAGTCTTGGATGTCTTACTGGCAGTGTTTACAACCTGAAAAAATGGCACAATATGAAGAAGAAAAGGAATTTACATTGCAAAGAATTATGCTAGAAATTCAAAAAGTCCTAATAAGCACAGAAAGAATTGAAAAGAGACTGGAGATTATAGGACAAAGAACAGAAAGAATGGAGAGAAGCGTTCAGAATATTGACGAAACAGTGATGAAATTTGAAGAGTTCAAAAAATTACAGAAAAATATGAACAAAGTGATAAGAAAATTGTTGACATTGACAGCAAACAGAGAGTGGAGGGAAATGATTTGTGTGGAATATTGAAAGGAGAGGTGGATGAACTGGAACTCTATCTCATGCTTCAAAACAGATGAACAAAGGGGAGAAAAATTGGCAGAAACAATGAGTGTAATTTTGGCAGAAGCCCCAGTGATAACTAAAGGCAAGCTGATGGAAGGAGGAGATGGAGGGTTTCGAGTCTCTACCAGATATGGAATGAACAACAAGTTGTTAAGAGAAGTCCACATAAGATTTATCAAGAAAACACTTAGAGTACAGATTCTACAAATGGCAAGAGATATTAGACTGCACTACTGCTGAAATGAAATATTACAATAAAATTAAGTTAAACTTAGTTAAACTTTGAGTATTATATAGAAGACAAAGTAATAATAGTTATAGTCAAATAAATGATTAACAATGATAATAATGCATTTATATATACTAGATTGATAATATGAAATTTTATATAAATTGTAAGTGGGATTATGGAGATGATGTTGAAAAGCTTTTTTATAAAAGATAAATAATTCTATATAGAATAGAATATAAAGATGTAATAGCATTGGATGATTTCAGGTCAATGTAATGAAATGCCATAATATAAAATTTACTTTAAATTTAGTATGTCTCATATAAAAAGGATGTAATAATAGCTCAACACTCAACACTAATAACACTCAATGAGTGTTTGATGGTCATGGTGATTGTATACATATGTATTGGATTGATGATAATAATAATGTAAAGAACATGGAATTGAAAATTATTAGAGAGTTATCAATACTATAATAATAAAATGACTTAGAATAGGATATAAAAATACTTTATTATTGGATATATTGAAGATGATATGATGAATTATCATAATATAAATGAATCCATATTTAGAATATCTTGTTTAAAATGAAGAAACAATAGTGATAAAACAAATGAAGTACTATAATGGTAATGTATGCAAATATGTTTGATTGACAATATGTGACCTTAGATAAAGTTTAAGTGTTGACTATGGAGGATGCACAGAAACCCTGTAACCAATTGACACACTGTACGCAATTGAAGATGTTTTTATGTTACAAGTTTTGTTTGTTTGTGTTTGTTTAAAAATAAAAATTTATAAATAATAAAAAATGTATAGAGAAGGGACTGGTACCAGGATGAAAACTCCATTGTCAGAACCACAAAACTATTTTGATGCTGGAAGATGGTAGGTACATGGATGATCCCTTAGTCCTGAAAAAGTTGAAAGGAAGATATAGCCAAATATCAATGCACTATGTGTAAAATGAAGTTTGTTATAAACTATGGTTTATTACAAAGCTGCTGCAACCAGTATGGCTAACATTTGTTAGAAAGCACAGATATTAATTTTAACATAATTGTGGTCCGGGTTGCATAACAATCATATTTCAAGTACCTTTGAGGGTTTTTGCAATATTGCAATAGTAATAGCACTTAAATGTATATATCAGTTCACAGTGCTTTACAGCCCTCTCTAAGCGGTTTACAGAGTCAGCATATTGCCCCCAACAATCTGGGTCCTCATTTTACCCACCTCAGAAGGATAGAAGGCTGAGTCAACCTTGAATGGGTGAGAATTCAACTGCCAAACTGACTGCAGCCAGCAGTCAGCAGAAGTAGCTTGCAGTATTGCATTCTAACTACTGTGCCTCATAGATGATAATAATTCTGAAAATGGAAAGTTTGGTATGGTGGGAGAAGCCAATTAAAGATGTAATTAGTTTCAAAAATTGGATGGGTTGGAGGAGTAAAAAAAATCCAACTCTTTCCCACCATCTCATCCCCGTACAATTTTTAAAAAGTTTCATTCCATGAATATTTGAAGGTGAGATTGTTAAAGTACCTATTTTGAAAAACAAGAAAAAACAGAATTCTAATTGTAGTTAGAAAGCATTATAAAAGCAATTTTGTAATACAATGAATCCTACTAAATAGTAAAACAACATTAGGCTAGTACACATAAGCTACTTTTTATTCAGAATTTGAAAACTATACAGAATTATGCAGACATCATTTTATTCACCCTTCTTAAAAATGGGGAATCCAAATTTGCTCCCTTCCCATATGACATTAAACTACAATTTCATTTTATGAGCATGAGACATGATTGATAATTCTTCCTCCTTTTTCTGCTGCATAGTAATGAGAAGGCCCAAAACTTATTTCCTGCTAATTTATTGTTTCTCATTATATCCAAAATGGGAATGGGTTTATTGAAACAAGGCACAATTATTAACATTGACCTCTTCCATTAAATCATAGTTCATACCATAGTCTCTCAGGGTTCAGATATAATGAGCTGAAAATTGAAGTAAAAACTTCCAATCTCCTTGCAGTTGTGCTGGAAAGAAATGGAGAGTCTGCAAGATTAAAGCTTTCACATGTGATATATATAAGAAATATATTTTAGTGTGGCATTCAAGGCCAGGCTATTCTCATCGATAGATACTCCAATCAGTATGTAAGGGGTAAAAAGAGGTACTGTATATATTAGTAACAATATCTCAGCTACTTCCTTCAGCATCTTCTGATTTATAGTAAGCATTATGGAACCTGGAAGCTCCATAGTTCTAGTGGTAAGAATACATCCCACAGATAAGCCTAGTGCTTCGTTCTCACAGCTCTAATATCATAAAACAGGGATTCACAATCTGGTCCTTAAAAGTGAGTGCTGGAAGATTAATTAATTTTTATATTCTGCTATGGTATTATTCTTTTGGGAAGTGGGTGGGAAATCTTGCTTTCTCTTTCAAAGTGATTGGTAAACACCTGGCATTTAAGATGTTATTAATGCTCTCATGCCTTGGCTCTAATTGCAGGCTTTCTTCAATTAAAAAGTAACTAATTGTATCCAACTGCCAAGTATATACACACTAATAAATAACTCACCCAAACTGGCCTATATTTTGAACACAGTATGCTAAATGGTAAATGTGGTAAACACGGTGCTCATGTAATAAAAATGTGTTCTTTCACTGTGTTATGCTTGATTTATATGAAGAATTTTCTTCTGTACTTCTAAAATTAATAACTTTTGAACAGTTTCCTTAGATCAGGGTGATAATTTATTTGGTAAATTATTTTGTTTTGAACGTATCAATACAGATTTCTTGAAAGCTGGACATCTGAATTGTGTATTTTTAAAAATATAATTCAGCATGGAAGAATGCATGTATAAATTAATCTCCAAGTAATTATTGCCAAGGGCAATAAGATAAAAGGAAACTAACTATTTTCAAAGTCAAATGAAAGATAGTTTCACAATTCATCTAACCTATTGGGTGAAACTAAGCTAAAGATAGCTTCATTATAAAATTGTACAGCAACACTAGAGGGCGTTCTAGCAGAAAATTGCATTCACAAGTGAAGCTAATATGCTTTATATTTTACAATACATCTCAGCAGATATTTCTTCTGTTTAATAGAAATAATAACTTATTACATGCCTTAAGATATTTAAAAGAATAATACTAACCCCAATTAAATAAATAGCAATATTCAGGTAATTTCAGAAAAAAACATACCTTTGCATATAGTAGATATTCTTTCATTTAGATTGATACAAACCTTATCCATTAATGTATTCAGATTCAGAAGAATAAAGGGTGCAGTTTCTGCCAGGAAGAATAAAAAGGAATTTCAATGTAGAGAAGTCCAAAGCAAGCAAGCACCATTTCCTTACACAAAAATGCATTAAGAGATGTATTATATACCCAATACACTAAATATAACATAGCCCAACTTGGATGAGTTTATACTGGTTTGATGAATTGAGCATTTGATACATAGAGAACCAGTGACATTTGCTTGCCTGAAGTAGGCAACTGGAGTCAACCATTCAGTAACGAAAATAGAAATACTATTTGCCGTTTGCTGTAATTCACATAAAAGAATCACCAATGTAATGAAATGTGGCCAAAGCAATTGTTACCTCACCATGCTTTACTGTTGTATTTGCAAACATTGCAATTATGTTTTCATATCACCAGGTGTATAGTCTTGTTTTTAATGCTAAAAAATAGGGATGTGGGTTAAAGGCAGTATCCATGTGTAAGAGGAACTACCAGCTAATTTAGCTGACCTTGAATTTTGTGGGAGTAAAATCAATTACACTTATAGACAGAGAATTCAATAAGCAAGAGTAATAAACAGGTTGTGGAAAAAGATGGAATGGAATAGAATGGCTGTAAAAAAGGAAAAGAGACATATAAGGGGAAACTGATTTCCTGGTTCACAGAAAAAAATAATTTTTAAAATTATTAATGGGCACAAATTAGTGCAACCATAAAAAGCAATGAAGAAAACCAGGATTTTAATGCATGTGAAAGTGGGTATCTCTGTCATCAAACCTTCTTATGTCACATAAAAGCTTATATTTTTTCTAATTCAATCCTTATTTATATGGATATTTCACAGATTTGGAAAGTATAGGTTACAGATTAATTGCATTCTTATGGTTAAATTAAGGTAATGGGATAATGGCTTACATATAAAATGTAAGGTGCAAAACACAATCTTTCTGTGAGAATACAAATTGTTCAAATAAATAGACTCACTAATACACACCGAGAGAAAATGTAGCCCAATGGAAATATAGAACCAGGAAGAGAATATATAACATTTCTATATTTTTATATTTTGCACATTACTGCTTATATCCATTAAATGTACCTGAAGGGTGGCAATTTTAGACTTTCAGAAACAACACTAAACATTTAATTCAATTTTGTTTTGCCTAGTTCCAAAACAACTCTGAGCTTTGACAATTTATTATGGCATAAACTTTCCACAAACTAGAGAAGGCTCATGCTCATAATAAAACTTGTTAGCCTTTCGATTGCCACAGTGCTTCTTTCCTTTATCTGATGCACACCACTTGAAACGTGGATCAGACTGCTATCGTTCTCTCTTCCCTTGCTCCATCTGAAATACTATTTAAAAAATAATAATAGGTAACTGCCACCCAACGAATCGAACCCCATTTATAGAATTTTAACAAGGCCTCTTTTTGACAGCGAATGGATGAATTCAACTATGCGATCTTCGCGTAAAGAAAAAACGCAGGATATCAGCACGAGAGGCAAAGGACAGCTCCGGAATCAGGGAGGGGGGGGGGGGAAATGAAAACTTTCCTCAGGCAATTTTCCAAGGCGCAGATAAGACCGCCCGTTTTGCATTGGCCAGAAAGCGGCCAATCACTTCCAAAAAACACAGTCGATCTGTCCCCGAATTACTGATTTCACCCCCGAAGTTGGATATAAATCTCTGAAAGATTTCTAGCACGTTAAGATTCCCTCCGGTCCGCAAGCTAAGCTAAGGCGCGTAAAGGCGTACCACGACGCCTCCAATCGAAACGCCCTCCCTGCCTTCCTAAATTTCGGGAAACAATGCAAACGGAACGGAGGAAGAGGTGGGTGGGTGGAGGCCGTCGGGATCAAGATGCCTTTGATTCCCATCCCCGCCGGCAACCCTGCAAGCCAGCCCGAAGCTACCGCAGAAGGGGGGAGGGGAGTGAAGTTCTGGTCTCCGCTCCCGCCTGAAGTTCGGCCGCCGCTCCCCGCGCGAGGGGCGGAGCTTGTGGCGCCCTCCCGGGGCTGTCGGTGCGCTCTGGCTCGCTGCATACGGATCGAGGGGCGGGCTGAAGCCGGGGGGGAAGTCCCACGTGCCCCCTCCTCCTCCTCTGCATGCCTGCGAAGGCCGAGGAAGCTTTTTAGCAACTGCGGCTGCCAGCGTCGCCGCCGCTGCCACCTCTCGGAGAGCTCGCCTCGCTATTCTCCGGCAGCGGCTCTTCTGCCTTGAGCGGGAGAGCGGGAGGCACAAAGGGGGAGCCTTGGAGGGGGGGGGTGCTCGGGGGCGCCAGAGAAGTGCAGCGAGCGGAGGAAGTAGAAGAGGAGGAGGAGAAAAACAAGCACCTGGGGCTCGGCTGCTCGCCTCCCCGCCGTTCTTCCCCAACCCCTCCGCCCGCCTCTCATGCCATTACAGCAACAAAGAGCACGCTGAGCAGCGGGCGGAGAGGCGCCCTGGCTCCGAGCTCCGTCAGCCCAGAAGGCGGCGGAGGACCATGGCTAGGAAAGGGGACGCCGCTGTCTCTCCTTACGGTAAGTCGGGCTGAAGGAGGCAAGGAAGGCAGGTGGCCGGCTTGCAAAAGCACAGCAGCGCGGGCTGAGGGGCGCGCTCGGCGCCGCAACCTAGTCCGGGCGGCTGGGCTGGGTATTTTTGGCCTGTTTCAGCCCGCGCATCCAGCTGCCGGAGTTGGGTTTTTTTTGGGAGGGGGGTTGCCTGGGGGTGGGAAAGAGAAAGCAAAGGGAGGAAAGCCCCCGTTTCGGCCGCCCCCGTTTCCCTCCTTTCTGCCTTCTTCCACCAAGGCTGCTTGTTGCTGCGTCCTTGAGGAGGTCGGAAAGTTGGGGCTCGGGCTGCGTGAGGAAGGGGGGCAGAGAGGAGGAGGAGAACTCCGGTGCGTTTCGTCTTTTCCTCTCGGGCGCGCGGGCTCGGCTGAGGAGAAAGAGGAGGCAGCCCTGAGGGGGGCAGGTGCACCCGCGCAGCTTTGTCTCCCTCTCCCGGGAGGGAATTGTTGGCCGGTTGGGGGCCGGGGGACTGGGCAGGCATGGGCCAGGGAGGACAAGGTTTGAGACCGGGTGGTGGTAAGGGGGAGGCTGTGAGGCGGAACGGCGACTGGCTGAAGAGGATGGAGGGATCCTTCCCCTCCGGGACAGCGCTTCTGGGGGTGGTTGGTTGCGAGATAAACAAGCAAAAGCCAGGCTGGGACTGGCTTGCCTGCCTCCTTTGCTCTGACTGGATAGAAACTATTCTTGTTGAGTGTTACTTCCTAGGAGTTGAGGGCAATAAATCTGGGGGCGCGGAGGTGAGGGAGATGAAAGGGGGCTGGCTGGGGCTGGGGGACGGACAAGAATCTTTTAGGCAGGAAACGCAAGGGGTGAATTTGTGGGCTACGGGGACTGAGGTGACTCGAGTGACTCTTGAAGAAAGAGGCAATGAATCAGGGACGTGGGGTTTGGGAACAGCCCTTAGGGGACTTGAAGGATCTTAGAGGAGTTCTGAAAGCAGAGCAATAAATAAACCGTTGTCATTCACAGCCACTTTTTCTGGGTTCAGACAAACATCTAGCCTTCTTTGATCGTTATTTAAGGGCTCATTAAGGCAGGAATACATGGGTGTAAAAAGCTGGGATGCAGTGACATTATGGTCTATGTGGCCATCCTGTTATAATTTGCAGTTCAGAAGCAGGGTAGAGATGGATGGATATGCTGTGTAATTTGCAAGGTAGACAGGTCTCCTCTTGAGTACCACACCATGCCTTTAAAAATCCCAATTTAGATGTTAAAATGTTTCCTTCTGTCCTCCAGTTCAGTACCAAAAGCTGTTTTTTGCCAGGTATCTTCTATTTATGTCTGGCTTTGACATTTGGATTTAGTTAGAAAATAATACATTCTGGTTCACTGCAATAGGAATGATCATATAGGATTCTATTAAATCATGCTCAGGATTTGTAGATATAAAAAATTATTAAACCATGCTCAGGATTTGTAGATATTCAAAGTGATCAATGGATTTTAAAGATGATTGTGGGATGGGTATCTCTGGCACATCAAGAGTGAAAAGGAAGCCACAAAAATGTAGTAGTTATTATTAGTTTTTCTTTGGGGGAGGAATCGAAGCAACTATTTTATTAGAGTTTTCTCAATGGTTCATATCCTTCTTTGTTCACAATGACAAGGCATATTTCATTTGTTTGATTGCATACCATACAGCATCTTACAAATAATGCCTACAGTTGCCTGTGTAAGTCTTGAGATCAATAATGGAGGAGAGGAAGCTAAAATAGATACATTTTTATGAGTCCTATATTATGATATACGGCAATCTTCTTTTAGCCTTCTTAATATGTACATGAAATGCATACAAATAAGAGCTGGGTTTTCCATAAGGATAGAAATATGTCTTATGAATATAAGATACTACCCTGTATTGAATTGTTTTTTTTCTTTTATCCTGCCGTTATTTTTACAACTCAAGGCAGTGTGCATAAACCTTCCACCTCTTATTTTCTCTTTACAACTCTGTAAGGCAGGTTGGGCTGAAAGGGGGTTATCCAGTGGGCATTCATACACATGGGAAAACCAGAGCTCACATTCTCCTAAGGTCTAGTCCAGAACCTTATATATCACTGCCATTCAAAGTTGCAATTGTACTGAAAAAAGTAACTTATGACCATTATTCATATCTATGACTATTGTAGCATCCCTATGTGATCAAAATTCAGACACATGGCAATTGGTATTTATTTATGATGGTTGCAGGCCACGTGATCATCTTTTGCAACCTTCAGACAAGCAAAGTCAATCGGGAAGTCAGATTCACTTAACAATCATATTACTAACTTAACATCTACAGTGATTTACCTAAAGCTACTTAATTTACTGTGGCAAGAAAGGTCATAAACTGGGGCAAAACTCACTTAACAATTATCTTGCTTCACAACAGAAATTTGGGGCTCAAATATAATCATAAATATAGGACTACCAGTACACAAACTGGATCTCAATAAATAAACTACAGGTAATCCTCAACTTGCAACCATTCATTTAGTGACAATCAAAATTACAATGGCACTGAAAAAAGTGACATAACTTTCACACTTATCATTGCGTGATCCTTTATAATCATGTGATTCACAGTGGCACAGTGGTTAGAGTGCAGTACTGCAGGCTACTTCGGCTGATCACTGGCTGCCAGTAGTTTGGCAGATCAAATCTCAACAGGCTCAAGGTTGACTCAGCCTTCCATCTTTCCGAGGTTGGTAAAATGAATACCCAGATTGTTGGGGGCAATAGACTGACTCTGTAAACCTCTTAGACATCATTGTGAAGTCTAAGTATATAAGTCTAAGTACTATTGCTATCAGAATTCAGATGCTTGGCAACTGGTTCATATTTATGACCATTGCTGAATCTCAGGGTCATGGGATCACCCTTTGCAACCTTCTGACAAGCAAAGTCAATGGAGAAGACATATTCACTTAATCACGGTACTAATTTAATAGCTGCAGTGGTTCACTTAACAACTGTGTCAAGAAAGGTCATAAAATGGAAACTTGCTTAACAACTGTCTTATTGAGCAATATAAATTTTGGGCTGAATTGTGAATTGAGAACTACCTGTACTGGTGCATACTGAATTTTTCGGAGTATAAGACGCACCTTTTTCCCTCAAAAAAGAGGCTGAAAATCTGGGTGCGTCTTATACACAGAATACAGCATTTTTTTGCTTCCCCAAACCCCACCCTCTTCACCAAGATGGCCGTGCACAGCTTCTAGTAAGATTTTAGAGAGCTCCTGGGGGCTGGGGAGGGCAGAAATGAGCAAAAATGGCCCATTTGTTGCTCAATTTTACCCCCCCAACCCCCAGGCACACTCTATAAGCTTCCTAAAGGCTATCCACCCACCCTTTTTTATACAAAAAAACAGGCCCATTTTCATGAAAAATGGGCCATTTTTTGCTTGTTTTTGGCCCCTCACCCCTCCAGGAGCACTCTGCAAGCTCCCTAAAGGCTATTAATGCGTTGTGAAACATTGGCTGTTTTGGGGAGGTTTGCAGAGTGCAAAAACTTTTTTTGTATTTTCCTCTTCAAAACCTTACTGCATCTTATACTACGAAAAATAGGGTACTTTGACAAATAGTGCTTCTTAAGTTCTCTAGTATTTTTCATTACTTTCTATCAGTGGTGGGATTCACTTACCTTTGCTACTGGTTTGGAAATGTGAGTGCGCAGAAGGTCACGCATTATGTCTGGGTGGGTGGAGCCTCCAGTAGCCGCTGCTACCGGTTCACCTGAACCAGTAAGAACCAGCTGAATACCACCTCTGCTTTCTAGCCATTTAACTGGATAACCCAGGACTGAACTACTGAGTTTTATTTCTTCCTTATCATTTGAATGAAAAAAACCATGCAATATCTGTTTATTATAGGATGAGGCTAGTCTATGTGAGATTCCTGTGTATTTATTAATCAAATTTATTTATTAACAAAATTTGTATAGCAGCCCTACTCACAAAACACAGCCTGGCTTGTACGTAAAATTCTGTTTGGAGCAACCTGAAATAATATGGCATACAAACAACTGGTTTGTGCCATGTAGATTCACAAGAAAATCATTCAACTAGAAAGTGTAGCAATGTAATGAAGAGTCTTCTGTCACTTAGCAACATTTTGTTTTCCTCTCGATTCTCCTTTTCCTATTCTTTCTTTTGCTCTGTACCCATAATCTACAAAGGTTTATGCTCTAATAACAATGTTGGTTTTTAAAGACACAATGTATTTACACTTCTTCTGCAACAAATTCATATGATTACCTCTAAAAATTGTGACATGACTTTCTTTAGTCTCAGGGGTGTGTATAAGTGTGTGCTGGATAAGAAAAAAGATGCTGTCTAGGACTGCCTAGCAGAAACCCCACTCTTTATTTTTTACATGTGCCATGTGCATGGCACACATAAAAACAGGGCAAAGCATTGATCACACAGTGGAAGCTGCCATCTTATTTTTCTGGCCTCTTCCATGGATACCTTTGTTAAGTTTGATCTTTAGCAGGTGTGGGGAACTAATACCACATTTTCCCGAAAATATGACCTACCCCAAAATAAGCCTTAGCCCGATTTTCATGCCTGTGCCTAATATAAGCCCTACCTAAAAATAAGCCCTACTTAAGCTACGCCCACCATTTGTTATAGGAGGTGGGGAGAGGCACAGATGTAATAGTCAAGCTAGGGTTGGGGTGGGGGTGTTGAAGATTCCCCATCTGCCCTGCACCTGCATACTTTAGGACCCTGCAGTCAGGCCTCCCATGCCCTTTGCACCACTGCCCGACTGCTTCTGCAGCCAGTTGTAGCTGAACTCATTGTGCCAGTGGAGCTGCTCTCAGAAGGACATTGTGAGGCTCATTGCACTTATGGAGTCACTGTCGGTCGCCGCGAGCCTCGTCGTGCTGGTGCAGCTGCTTGCAGCAGGATGCTGCATGGTGTGTTGTGCCGTTGCATGCACGAGTGGCTCCACCAGCATGACAAGCCTCACAGCGCCTTTCTAAGAGTGGTTCCACAAGTGCAAAGAGCCTAATGGCCTGGCACGAGCAGCTTCAGCGGTGCAATAAGACACGAGCTGCAGTGTCCCTGTAGCAGCAGGGCCAGTAGGCAGGGAGAGCGGAGGGTGGGATGCTGAGAGCGTGGGTCATTGCAGCTGCAGGCAAGTAAACAGTGGAACAGAGGGCAGGGCAGGCGGTAGCAGCACTCCCTCTCCTGTCGGTCCCTGCACTCGCCGCCTCCCGCATATCAGTTAAAGGCCAGATTAGGGACACCTTCATGGGATAAAAATGATCTATATGGTCACTAAGAATTGATACTGACTTGATGGCACATGATCAACTCTAAGGAAGGAAATTCAAACTAACCAATGATACTTGCTTCACTTGACCTAATCAGTGAGGATACATAATAGTTCAGATTCAACGGTAAAAACATTGTGTCATAGCATCTGGGCACAGCTGTAATACCTGTTTGAACCTGCTTAAAGTGGCCACCTGCTGTCCTCTGAAATAACTTTTGGCTTTATTAAAGTGATGCATAGCTAATTTCTTCAGTATCTATTAACATACATCTGAATAATAAGAGAAATCAAAATGTGTAATTTTATACAAATATGTCATCTTCTTTTCATTGTTTCTGGACACAGAACAGAAAGGCTTAGAATGTAGAATTCATCCAAGTGTCTAATAATAAAACCTTGGCAGAAGCTTGACAGCACTGCAAATCTAGCTATATTGTACCCATTATCTAGCATTGTCTATCCCAACATGTTAGATGCAGCTGTCAGTGTACAGAGAGTGATCCTCCCACAAATGATAGTAGCATTAAAAAAAAGATAATCTGAAAGGTACAGGCAGAGCAGAAACATAGTTTACTTTTCAGAAGGAGCATTCTGTATAATTTGTTAATTACCCACCATTTATTGATTTCTTTCATTTGTTTATAGTCATTGAAATGAGCTGTGTTGCAAACAGGCCACAGATCTTCAGCTAAACCATTCATAATTTTTTGTTGGCTGTAACTAATGACTTTCCTTCTCAAGTTATTACTGTGACTGTTGGCTGACTCTTTGGATAGCATTAATTTGGTGCTTGTCTTGCTATGTAGAATGCAAAGCAGTCAATTGATATCTGAGAAGATATGCACAAATAGCTTTTGTAAACTTGTAAAGATTTCCTTTATGTTCTCATTTGTGATCTATTGCTTATTTTAAGCACATATGTATGCTTTAAATGTAATACTTATCCAGCATGAGCATTGCATACTGCAGTGCCTTAATATCCTTTAATTGTGGAATGTACTACAAAATTTTCACTTGAGATAGTTAAAGTAAAATAAAATATGTTTTTGACAGAGCAAAGTTTTTAAACAATTAACATTGCAACTGCTAGGAATATTTTGTTTGTTTAATTATATTGTATTGCCTTATATTGCACATTGATATAGATATATGTAGAATCACATGAAATATCTCTCATTACTTTTCCTGTATACATTATTATTACAGATAGTCCTCGATTTACAGCAGTTTGTGTAGAAATTATTTGAACTTATGATGGCACTGAAAAAACGGACTTAAGACCAGTGCTTACATTTACAAATGTTGCAGTGTTCCAGCAGTCATATTATTGTGATTTGTGACCTTGGTTATTTACATTATTTACAATGGTTTCAGCATCCTGATGTCACATGATCGCCATTCGTGACTTTCCCAGCTGACTTCCAACAAGCAAAGACAATAAGGGAAATTGAATTGAATTGAATTTATTACATTTATATGCTGCCCTTTTCCCCGAAGGGGAAATTGGTTTCACTTAATAACCACATAATCACATTTGTCAAATTGGGAGTAGTCATGTGATGATTCACTTAATGACCATATTGGTTAGCAATAGTAGTTCTAATTCCAATTGTGGTCTTAAGTTGAAGACTACCTGATAATTTGGAAATTAATAACATATTCTGGAGGTTTCAAAAAACAACTAATGCATGTTTCAGAAGATACAAAAATGACTATTTCATTGTAGAAAGTTATTTGTATTCTTAAAAATTTACATAGGGAAACATGAGAGGTGAACAGTACAACTAATTACATGGCTGTCTATAACCACTTTCATTTATTTATTTCAACTATTGTAATAAAATTATATTGGTTCAAATGTATCATAAATCAATTTAGCATCTGGTTTTTGAAATAAGCTTACTGTGACAAAAACTGCATTATCAAATTGACTTATTGCCAGTTGTGTAACAAAAGAAACATTTGGCAGAAATTATGTGCTTAACTACATAGTACAAATATGTCTGATAATATATTATTAGTTTATACAGGACTGAAATGTTCATAAGTACTTATTCACATTTAGCTCACTTTAATTCCTTAACTAAAAGGAATGTAAATTATAGTGATTTTTTGTTTTTTTGCAGCTGGTTGATTTTTTCCCCAAAATAGGGCTATCAAGCCCTATTTTTATATTCTTATGCCATTAAGGAAAGTTCTACCATGAGATGAATGTTTGTTTTAATTGGTAGTATAAATGGTGCCATGGACATCTGCACAGTATATTTAGTTGGTATTTAAAATATATCATAAAGTGTTTTTACAGTACAATCTATTTTAAGGGGAAGATTTTTTTTAAATAGCTATTCAGTTTTTGTTAAAAAGTCTATTGTGAACAATTTTTAGATCAATAGAAGGCCTATTGGAAATGAACGTGGAGTTCTGTGTACAAATCCCAGCTGCAAATTTTTGAAAGCTAGTCATGCTCCTAGCTTCAGTTGTCTATTATAAAATAAGAATGAAAATGAATTGTTTCATTGAGGTTTTAGGAATGCAAAAGAGTTTGTTGATTCCTCTTTTCTCTCAATAGTTTGACCATAAATCTAATTTTTACATTTGATGTTATTGATAGGAACTTGAAAGGATCAGTTGCCCTTTAAAAAAAATCATCTGGGATGTGAAACATTTCTGCAATACATTTAATGTTAGAGAATTTAAAAATAACGATCTGATATGAAAAAGAGAAAGGACTGAAAGTGACAATTAGTTCAAAAATTAGCTTGGCCCATGCAGCAAGAGTGATGGTATAACTCTTGGCCTTTATTTTTTAATCAACCCATCAGAAGTAATCAGGGATAAAATTATCTATACAAATTCTAAATCTTTATAGCATGTGTTTGCTATTCTGCATTCTTAGAACAACTTGTTTTGAGGTCTATATATAATATTAGCCAATCTGTAAACCGTTTGGTTATGCTTTCAGAGATATATCCTTACCAGATTCCTCAATGCCTTCAACAGTGACAGAGCTTCTAATGCACTTCATTCACTAAAAAAGTTGCGATATCTTCAGAGATATATTTACCTTGAAAATAACCCATGTAGAATTGTATAGCACAGTCAAACATCAGCACAGGTCATGTTTTATAGCATGTTGTATTATATCACAAACTGTTTTATGATAATTTTAAGTCATAATATGTATTATGAAATTTTCCAAATTACATAAAACATCATGGATCCCAGATTTTGGATACATTCTATAAGTTAGTCCATTTGATATATCGTGGATCAAAAATGGTTGCCTGATGATGCACTAAAAGTTTATAGGAGCAAGAGTTTTAGTTGTGTGTAGACGGGCACTGTCAGAATTATTTATTCCATTTATGTACCATTGTTTTCAATACAATGACTCATAGCCAAAGTTTACAATGTCTCCCTATGTAAATTTGATGGTATATTCACAGTAAGGTACCCCAAAAAAATCTGTGATAGTAAGATTCAGAAAAACACAGTATTAAAAAGTAGAGATGCAATAATTAGGAACAGAATTGTCATTCTAAACAGGGCAAATACTTTGACTAGAACAGTAGGTCTCAACCTTCCTAATGCCGTGACTCTTTAATACAGTTCCGCATGTTGGGGTGATCCCCAACCATAAAATTATTTTATGTTTTCCATATCTTTTGAAAATATATGTTTTCTAATGGTCTTAGGCGACCCCTGTGAAAGGGTCGTTCAACCCCCAAAGGGGTCCTGACCTACAGGTTGAGAACCACTGGACTAGAAGGTACACAGAGAAAGATTCAAGGACACAGTCTCCATGAAATATTTTTATTACAGATATTCGAAAAACAATACTTTAGAAAATCAGTAACTTGAAACTCTGGAATTTAAGCCCCATTTATTAGTAGCCCCCAGATTCAAACCTAGGTATATTTTTACTACAGTATTTTTACATTTTAATGGTTTGAGCACTGCTCAGAGCTCAATGGAAGAAGAGATAAGCATTTTGGCATTATTATTTTAATAGACAAATCTTGTCTCAGTTCTCTGAGTTTTTTGCCCTCCGTTCATTTATAGAGCTGTTAACAACTATAATTAAAACATCAGGGGGGAAAATTCCCTCACCAGATTTTAGTTTCTGTACTGTAATGTTAAGTTATTTTATGCAGGGAGGAACCCAAATAAAATCTGCTTTATGTTAGATGCTTCCAAGTAGAGAAGTCATGCTACATATAGGAGCAAGCTTGTAAAACCGAGGAGTCACCTCAGTTGGATAGTTGGACCCATTTTGAGAACTCGTTATGAATAAATGGGTAACTAATCATAAAACTGTCTTTTTTTCTGGGGAGATTTATGAGCTTCCATTCATAGTATAGGACTCTAGCCACTTATTATATTTATATATTTATAATGAGCAAATGTGGCACTCGGGGAATAAATGTGTAAGCATTCGGAACAAACTATGGTGATAAAAAAATGATGAAAACTACATTGCAATATAATGACACAGATCCTGGCCGTATTTTTTGCTGTGGTGTCATATCAAGTACATTAGCCATATGGATTATAATGCATCATTATGTGACAGATAATTCTTCCTTTGCCTTTCCCTAAAGAGGGTATTAACATGTATCATGTTACAAATTATTTTGTTCTAAGGTTTTGTATTTCTTCATATCAATGTGGAATTACTAGATTTTAGTAATTAACCAAAAACAACTTGTTCTTAATTGCTATAAAGAAAGAATCCAAATATTGGGCCAGAGGTTTGCATGAGGTGATCTAATGAGATGCAGTGACATTTTGGAAATATTATAATCTATTGTAAATTTATATTTTAGACATGTTTAAAGCACGGAATATGTAAATGTCTGATATAAACTTTCAAATCCCATTATGCTGACAATGACTAACTTAATGGCTTTTCTTATAAGCATGTAGATAGGGATACTGAAAGGCATATATCTTCTCAATAATATATCATACCTGGTAATTCCAAAAAGTTCAGTATCTGGTATCAAAATATTAATTGGTATTGCATGTTATTTAAAATGACTATTTTAAATAATTTCGAGGCTCTTCTTCTATATAATATATAGAATTTGGAAAACATTGCAGTAATGTGTTAATTAAGTTATGGAATGCTTGTTATGAACCCAATTGTACAAAGAATTAAAAAATAAGCAAGAATTTTGTTATAGAAAATGGTTTTAGTTTTTGTACACTTATTCCCCTAAACTGGGTAGGAGGGATAAGCAGGTGGGAGAGAAGGAGAGATAAGGTCAACATTTAAGTATATGACCTTTTATTCCTATTCCTTAAAACATGTGTAGAAATCATAGCAAACTGGATCAAAATACAGAATATTTATGATTGGACATGAGCCTCAAAAGAGCTTAGCCATCTTACAACAATTCAAGACATAAACTATTCCAATTTGCTTTCAGTTCAAAAATATGTATCATTAAAAATACAGCTTCACTGTATGGAAATGATCATTGCATTTTTTTCTTTTTTCTTTCTCTCTCTCTCTTTCTCCTTCCTTCCTTCCTTCCTTCCTTCCTTCCTTCCTTCCTTCCTTCCTTCCTTCCTTCCTTCCTTCCTTCCTTCCATCCATCCATCCATCCATCCATCCATCCCACATTCCTTCCCGCCCTTCTCCCCTCTCTTTCTAAGACAGATCAATTATGATTATATTTTATAATGAAACTTTTAAATATTTCCCATTGAGGAATAAATGGCTGAGGCGAACGATTGCTGAAACACAAATTGCTTTAATAAACACAACTATGGTAACAGAACAGAGCCGGCCGGTTTGACAGCTATTTATACAGGAGGCTGTCACACCGGCAACCAATTAGAACATGACCTTTTCCCGCCAGAATCCTCCTTTAATTTCAGCCAATGGTAATCAAACATATCCCTAATTGACACAGAAGATATAACTCCACTTTTCCCCCAGACTGCACACGCGTAGTCTGAGAGGTAGGCCGGCTGTCGCCTGCTCCTTTGAGAGCGTCGAAGGGGTTGGACCAGCGACTGCAACGCAATTGGTGAATTTGGTACTCTTCCTTCTCGATGACGGTCCGCAGAACTCCCTGGAGACTCAACCCCTGCCTTGGAACTTTGGTTGCCAGCTGAGTCGGCCATCAAGATGTCATCTGGCGGGAACGGCATGCATGGAAAGTCCGGTGGAACGTTTGGCCGGCAGGTGGTGCTGGATGTTTCTGGGAGTTGTTTGTGTTCCGTATCAGTTGTGGCCTCTGGGGCCTGCGCATCATTCCTGTCTCTTGAGTCAGAGGCCCTAGGGCCCCGCGGTGCATGCTGGCTACGTAGTTGGTCTATATGTCATCTCCACACCCGACCATCAGTGAGCAGGACCCTGTAAGAGCAGAGTCCCGTTACTTCTATTATCTCCCGGGCACGCATTTGTGAATGCCTGCAAAATTCTGTCCGAAGACCCAATTCCCTTTATCAAGCCCTCGCTTGCACACTCCCCCCACCTGGCTATGGGCATTTGTGCATAATGAGGGTATATTCTGTTTAGTGTCATCTGGAGCCATCGGCCTATTAGCAGCTCCACTGGACTTTTATTTATTAATGGACAGGGAGTTTAGTGTTGTAACAGCAAATAATCAGATATTTTGTCCTGTAATGGCCCATTCCCCATTCTACCGAGTGCCTCCTTTGCGGAGTGGACCGCCCGTTCCACCCTGCCATTACTGGACGGGTGGAATGGGGACGTAAATGCTTGGCATACCCCAAAGGAGGCCAAGAATGTCTGGAAACTTTCAGCCGTCCATTGCTGTCCATTGTCCAAGACCACCACGTCTGGGATTCCATGAGAGGCGAATATATGTTTCAATACCCTGATTGTTGCTTCTGCTGTGGTGGAGCCCATGGGCACAATCTCAACCCATTTGGAAAATGCGTCCACAACCACCAAGATCATGGGTGAATGGGTCCGGCAAAATCCACATGCAGTCAGGACCATGTGGCTGAGGGCATTTCCCATTCCCTAGCCTCTGCCATCAGTGGCACCGGCTGAGACAACTGACAAAAATTGCATTGCCATACCCAATTTAGGATTGCTTCATCCATTTTAGGTCATCACAGGGCACTCCGGGCCAAGGCTTTCATATGGACAATGCCCGGATGCCCCTCATACAGCCGCTCTAACATTTGGGAGCGCAGCGTTTGTGGAATGACCACTCAATTGCCCCATAGGAAGCACCCCCTTAGTTCAGACAGTTCTGTTCACCTTCAGACGGATGGCAGGAACTCCTCCCCCAACTGACCCAGAGGCCAGCCTTTGTGGACCCACTCCCGGACCCTCAGAATTACCTTGTTCTTATGTGAGCATGCTTCTATATCCGATGCAGTGATAGGCAGCTTCAACTCATCCAGGGCGAGTACCTGACATGCAGGAGCTGGGTCCTTCACTGGAATGGGTAATGGGCAGCGAGTCGGGACATCAGCGTGCCCTAAATGTTTCCCAGGCTGGTACTCCAACCGGTAGGAGTAGGCAGCTAAAAATTCAGACCACCGTAGCATCCGAGATGATAAAATTAAAGGTCGCCCGCCAGAATGCCCAGAAGTGGCTTATGATCGGTGATAAGAAGGAAATGGTGGCCATACAAATAATCGTGGAATCTCTTGATTCCCACAATAGCCGCAAGTGCCTCTTTATCGACCTGGCTGTAATTACGTTCCGTGGTCGATAAAGTGCATGAGAAATAGGTAATAGGAGCCTCCTGCCCATCTGGCAACCTATGTACTAGAACTGCCCCAATGCCATAAGGTGATGTATCACAAGTCAGAGTCAATGGTAACCTCTAATTATATTGCATGAGGTCAGCCGCTGACATCAATAGTGACTTCATGGCAGCGAAAGCCTTGGCCTCAGTCTGTCCCCAATGCCATACCATTGACTTATCCAAAAGTCTATGGAAGGGTTCTGCCACAGATGCTTTATGTGGTAAGAACACCATGTAAAAGTTAAGCAAGCCTAAAAATGCCTGCAGTTCCTGTTTACAGGTAGGGGTAGGAGCCCTATGAATAGCCTCCACTTTGGATGGCTTGGGGTGTATCCCTGTGGAATCTATCAAAAATCCTAAAAACTCCACTGATGGAACTCCCAATATGCACTTACTTTTCTTTAAGCGAAGGCCAGCTCCCCTGAAACGTGTTAAGATAGCCCGTATCTTGACGACAAGATCTGCTGTGTCCTTGGCAGCCAGCAGTATGTCATCAATCTCGCCCAGCCACCCTGTTTAGGATAACCTGCTCCCTCCTGAAAGGGAGGGATGCGGGTGAGCCCTTACAGGGTAGAGCTGAAGAATTTGTTCAGTTTCTGTCGGATAAAGTCGCTCGGATTCGGACAGACCTGGACTCCATTTGGACAGTACCACCCGAGATGCCGGGGGAGGGTCTTGATCGGATTTCTTGGAGTGAGTTCCAACTTGTTGCTCCTGAGGAAGTGGACAAGGCCATGGGAGTGGTGAGTGCCTCCACCTGCTTACTGGACCCATGTCCCTCCTGGCTGATCTCGACCAGCAGGGAGGTGACACGAGACTGGCTCCAGAGGATTGTTAACACCTCTCTTCAGGAGGGATCTTTCCCGCACCCTCTAAAGGATGCGGTGGTGAGACCCCTCCTTAAGAAACTTTCCCTGGACCCAGCCATCCTTAATAACTATCATCCAGTCTCCAACCTCCCTTTTGTCGGGAAGGTTGTTGAGATGGTGGTGGCCTTTCAACTCCGACGGACCTTGGATGAAGCAGATTATCTGGATCCCTTTCAGTCGGGTTTCAGGCCTGGTTACTGCACCTAAACTGCTTTGGTTGCGCTGACCAATGATCTCTGGCGGGCCAGGGATAGAGGACATTCCTCTATCCTGGTGCTTCTTGACCTCTCAGCGGCCTTCAATATCATAGACCATGGTATCCTTCTGTGATGATTATGGGGGGTGGGAGTGGGAGGCACTGTCTTACGGGGGTTCTCCTCCTACCTCTCGGACAGGTCGCAGTCGGTGTTGGTTGGAGGACAGAGATTGACCCCTAGGCCCCTCAAATATGGGGTGCCTCAGGGTTCAGTCCTGTCCCCCCTCCTATTTAATATCTACATGAAGCCGCTGGGTGAGATCATACGCCGGCACAGGATCAAATATCATCAATAAGCGATGATACTCAATTGTATCTGTCCGCCCCGTGCCAACTCAGCGAAGCAGTGGAAGTGATGTGCCAGTGCCTGGAGACTGTCAGGGTCTGGATGGGAGCGAACAAGCTTGCACTCAATCCAGACAAGACCGAGTGGCTATTGATATTGCCTCCCAAGGATAGTCCAGACATTCCATCTCTTAGCCTGGGGGGTGAAATTTTACATCCCTCAGAGAGGGTCCGCAACCTGGGTGTCCTCCTGGACTCGTAGCTGACGTTAGAACACCATCTGTTGGCTGTGACCAGGGGGGCTTTTGCCCAGGTTTGCCTGATGCACCAGCTGCGGCCCTACCTGGACCGGGAGGCACTTTGAATGGTCACTCATGCCCTCATCACCTCAAGGCTTGATTACTGTAATGCGCTCTACATGGGGCTGCCCCTGAAGAGTGTTCGGAGACTACAGTTGGTCCAGAATGCAGCCACGCGAGCGATATTGGGTGTACCTAGATACACCCAGGTTACACCCATCCTCCGTGAGCTGCACTGGCTCACTATTGGTCTCCGAACACGCTTCAAGATGCTAGTCATTATTTTTAAAGCCCTACATGGTTTATCTGAGAGACCACCTCCTGCCACATACCTCCCAACAACCAACAAGATCTCACAGGTTGTGCCTCCTCCGGGTGCCGTTGGCCGGACAATACCGGCCAGCGGCCCCTCGGGGGAGGGTCTTCTCTGTAGCTGCTCCGGCCCTGTGGAATGACCTACCCGTAGAGATCCGGACTCTTTCCACTCTCTCGGCCTTCCGAAAAGCCACTAAAACCTGGCTGTTCCGGCAGGCCTGGGGCTGTTGATCAATGGCCAGCCCCACCTAGACAGAATGGATGGTGTGTTATTTTAAAAACTATATTTTTTATTCTTAATTTTTAACATTTTTATCTTGTCTCTGTAAGCCGCCCAGAGTCCTACGGGATTGGGCGGCATACAAATTTATTAAATTTCAATTTCCATTTCAATCAAAATATGGGACTACGCCATCTAGCCCATGCAGCAGGCATTCCATTAGTCCCTGAAACAACCCGGGAGCCACACAGACTCCAAACTGGAGCCTATGGCATTTGAAGGCCCCCTTATGGGTTACAATAGTCTGAGCCCTGGCCGTAAGCTCATCAACAGGTAGCTGTTGATAAGCCTGGGCCATATCTAATTTAGCGAAAATCCGTCCCTGTCCCAATAAATGCAATAAGTACTGCACTACTGGAATAGGGTATGGATTGACCTGCAGCACTTTATTCAAAGTGGAACGATAATCAGCGCAGATTCTTATGGGCCTGTTGGCCTTCACAGGGGTGACTATCGGGGTCTCCCACTGTGAATGATCGACGGGCTCAAAGATACCCTTTATTCAATTCCACCTCCACTTTAGCTCTAATAGTGAAGGGCATCCTTCGGGCTTTTAGGCGAATAGGTGCAACCATGGGGTCTTAATTCAACGTAATAGGGGTGCCCTTATAATTAGCCAACGTTCCCTCAAAAACACCAGCAAATTCATCATACAAATGGTCAAAACCATCAGATGCAGTCGCAGCATGTATCCTGGCAATAGTTAGCCCCAATGGCTCAAACCAATCTATGCCCAAAAGAGGCCAGAGGATTGGTGACTACAATCAGGGGTAGGTGGCCTTTGAATTCACGATGCTCCACACACCGACACTGTTCCAAGCACCGGATTTGCCTTTCCTTGGTAATCGCGGAGATGGCAGCTGCAATGCAATAAGGAGTCTTTCGTAACTGCAGGCATCAGTTGTTTAAGGGTTGCCCAGGAAATGATAGTTTTAGTAGAAGTGGGAGCGATTTCCATTTTACAAGGTGAGCGCTCGATCTCGACCATAAGAAAAAACTTTTTTGATTTCTGGGAGTTCTCTGCTGCTGAACGCACATCCCAAACATCTTGGGATGAGTCGTCGTCCACAGCGGCGCAATAGGGTTTTGGACACCCTGCCTGCCCAGTGGATTTTCTTCCAGAGTAAGCTTCATTGTATTGACCAGGGCTAGGTAACAGGGCTCGGCACACACCTGCCAAATGCCCCGTTTTCCCGCATCAGCGGCAGGTGGCCATTTTGAAATGGCAATTTGATTGATTGTGGTTGGCCCCACAACTGAGGCAACCTTTCTGAGGTAATTTGGCAGGCCATCCACTTCCAGCTGCCCTGGCTCTCAGTCGGGCAACCTCATCGCCCTCATTAAATAATTCTTCCTCAGGAATTTCTTGCTGGTTCACAGTCATTGATTTGAGCCCTGTTGGGACGGCTGCTATATATCTTTGAATTTGGGCAGTTGAGTTCTCGCCCATCTTGCTGGCCCTGGCCTCATCAATCGCAATTTGGAAGGTGAGTTCTGCTTTAGCCAACAGCCTCTGCTGCAATTTCAAGTCCCGAATACCACACACAAATTGTTCCACAAGGGTATCATCAAGTTCAGGAAATTGGCAATTAATAGCTTCTCTGCGCAGCGAGGTCACATATTGTATTATGGATTCAACCTCCCTCTGAAGGCACTGCCTAAACACATGTCTTCTTGCAATTTTAGACGGGGTTGGAGCGTAGTGATTTTTTAATTTACTCAGGAGCACCTCCCAAGGGACAGTATTCATGGACGCCAGGACCGACAACACTCTGGCTGTTCCAAATATTTCCAGCCCGCAGGCACTGAGGAAGAATTCTTTCTTCCTTTCAGTCGTCACCTCAGTAAGATCGTTGGCTAGAATGAAGCAATCAAATCTCTCAATGAATGCTTCCCAGGATTCTTTTTCTGCATTGAAGGGTGCGAAGCTCGGAATGGCTGCCATTACGAAGCTATAATTACACAGTATCTCCGGTGGCTGAGGGAACTTAGTATCCCACCTTCATCGCCAGTTTTAAATATTCCCCGTTGAGGAATAAATGGCTGAGGCGAGCGATTGCTAGAACATGAACTGCTTTAATAAACACAACTATGGTAACAGAACAGAGCCGGCTGGTTTGACAGGAGGCTGTCAAACCGGCAACCAATTAGAACACGACCTTTTCCCATCAGAACCCTCCTTTAATTTCAGCCAATGGTAATCAACCTTATCCCTGATTGACACAGAAGATATAACAGAAACAATAAGAAGTGAATTAATGAGTGATTTATGAGAGAGACCAGTAACCAGGGAAATACTTTAAAAGTAATAAAATTGAAAAATTATTCTACTAAAAGGTTGAGGTAAATGCATTTAGTGTGGAAAAAGGAAGAAAGAAAAAATAGACCAAAAGAGATGAATAGAAAATTAGATACCCCAATTAATTGAATAAGAATCAAGGAAAAATTGATGAAGTAGGAATGGAGGTGATGATAATGAAGAAGAAAAATCAGTTGATCACAATTTGATGTTAGGGAGGACTTCTTTGTCCATTTATGGCTCCAGTCTTTCTAGCAATATGTCATAATTTTAAACAGAAACAAATACAGATCTTTTTTAAATTTTCAGTTGGAGCAACAGGTGATTTTCTTATTGTCAGGGTTAGTCCAAATTGAAAATCTAATCTATCACTGAATCCACTGCATCTCCAAAAAGAATTTAACATTAACAAATTTAAATTCCAACTTCAACTTTCCAGTATAGTTGCCATGGCAACTACCTGTCTCTTGCTGGGTACAGAAGTACATAACTACTGTGGGACAGTGCTTTGGGAATGATTTGGAATTGGGTGGGCCAGGTAATGGCCTTCTACCTTAAGTGATTAAACATAGGTATGTTGTCTTATTCCATAGGGTTGAGCTTTGTCTCAAGTTGGAGTGCAGTATTCATGTATATTAATATTGTATATTTTTATCACAAGCAAGTTTTCATTTTTAAAAGGTGGGCAGATAAGCAGTATCAGAAATGTTATTGAACACATATTGGAGGTAAGAATGACCAGATTATAAATTACAGCTAAGATAACAAGAATAGACTACTCAGATATTAATTATAAATTCTGACTAATATTGCTCTTTTTTAGAGCATTTTTTTTCATTTAAAAATATGAGTGAGTAACCCATGTTCCTAATGACTATGAATGGAATTTGGCCTTTCCTAAATGGAACAACTTCATTTAGGTAAGGCTCTGATAAATGTTTCTGCTTTTATAAGGCATTTTGACTTCCTTATCTGACATCCTGTGTGCCATCCTTCCAAATGTGTAGAGTAGGCTAGGGTAGAGAATATGATCCTTGGGCTGGGTAAAACAGGGATCTGAGACTAAAGATAGCTTTCTGTTGAGGAAATTAGCAGCAGCAGCAGCAGCAGCAGCTCCCAACTGATGTGGGAAAATCTATATCCAGCTCTGTATCACACACCATAAATAGCTGCTCCAGCATTCCAGAACAACATAATAATCATTGTTGTCCATATATGCAACAATTTGTATACATCTAGACTGAATACCACAATTGTCTACAACCCAATTTTCTCCCATTTTTAAATATAACCATATTAAATTTTTAAAAAAGAATGAAACTTAATAAGCAAGAGGTAAAACAGTAAAAGAACTGAAAAAGAGAAAATCAAGAAAAAAGAAAGATAAAAGTGCAAAAAGAAATAAAACAGAAAATGGATGACTTCCAACTTTCTCAGACAAAAAAATTGCTTATTGTAAAGTTCACAATAGTCTACATTATTTTTTTAATTCCATGTAATTCTAATCAAATCTCAAAATTTCATTTCCTGCAGCTTTTTACAAAAATTCCAAAAGTGATTTCATGTAGAAATTGGTACACCTGAATTTTTTCTGAATTTTTTTTCCTGGATTCAGTGTTTCAATGGTGCTGCATTTTGTACTTCTGTATAATAAAATCTGCTTTGTATCCATCTATTGGGCATCCTTATTTTTGATTTTGAGTTGGAAAGCATAGACTTGTATACAAATAATGTAGTTCTTTTCAAATGCAAAAGTTGTCTTCCAATATGTAATACTTGGCAATAACTAAGCTTGATCGCATAGCTCCAAATATGGAATATATTAATAATTGTTAACATTCAAAAAGTACAATAAAGACATTACTACATAATTGTTAGAACATTTTTGTGTGGTCACCTTTAAATTATCACAATGATGGTTTTTGCTAGTCAAATCTATACATGGAAAAATACCAATAAAAATTATTTCTGTCTTATCCAATGGTGAAAAAATCAAGAATCTGAATACATGGAATTAGAATAGAGTGTATTATGGGGACTTTGCCTTTTGGGTTCTGTTCTGTTCAACATATTTCTCATGGGTTTTTCAGGAAGGCAGAGAGAAAATGATATCATTTACACTATGATGTCATGTCATAATGATGTGAATTATGTAATGTACATCATTTACACTGTGCTGTCAAGATGAGACTAAGGCCAGTTGCAATCTACGCATAATATGTGTAATGATGTCATGATATATGAGGTCATTGTGACCCCTACCAGACATTTAGGCTACTTCAATTACAATTACCTCATCTTTTCAAATTATCCATTTGTTCTCTACCTGGCACCAGATTGCTGAACTGCAAGCAAGCCTTCATCTTGGCATTTAATTTTCATTGCCAACTCCTCAGCGGACGTTATCTTTAAAATATTTTCTTATATGGATCTGATCACTATCTATATCAGGGGTGTCAAAATCAGTTTCACTGAGGACCACATCAGGGTGTTTTTGACCTGGGAGGGCATGGCGAGGGTGGGTGTGGCCAGCTCTATGTCACTAGTGTCGGGGCATCTGTGGTGGCCCAAGCACTATGCCAGCGAAACAGGCTCCTGAGCTCCATTTTCGGCTTTGACAGCCATCTGCAACCCTCTGCAAGCAAAAATGGAGGAAATGGCCCTCCTGAGCTCCATTTTTGCTGGCAGAGGCACCGCAGGCCAGTCTCTTGCTGTTTCTAGGAGAGCTCCACAGGCCAGATCTAAGCATCCCAAGGGCTGAATCCAGCCCTTGGGCCTTGAGTTTGATACCCCTGATCTATATGGTAGTTCCAAAGACTCAGAAAACTACAAAACAGACTTTCTGAACCTTTTTGATGTGTTATATTCAGCTCTATAATAATAGTTAATGTAATCAAGTAAGTCAGGCTTAAATCATAGAGAAGATAAGAGAAGTTAATATAAGGTTGTCCTAGAGTGTAAATTGTTGGATAGGAAAGAAAGAATAAGACTGAGGAAATGCAGGAAGAACCACAATGAAGACAATGGTCAGATAAAATGTGAGTGGTGGCCAGAACTGTAACCTGAGTAATTTGTTCAGACAAAATCCCTTCTAGTTCTTGTGAAGGTAAAAGGAGGCAACATATTAAGACTTGAAAGAATGATTTCAGAATTTCAGAGGAGTAGGACACCAAAGTCTTGCCTGCTAATACTAGTTTTATTGTAATGTTATAATAACAGAATCTTGCACCAGCTTAATATTTTTAAACTGTTGTTTTCAAAGTGGAAAATAAGCATATATACTGCGTAAGTATTGCCTGCTTAAATACTGGAGGTTAAAACATGAAGAACGGTTGTAGCATTTAGGTATGTTTATTCTAATGAAGAGAACAACTAGGAGTGATATGTTAGCAGTGTCCAAGGGACTGCCATAGAGAAGAGGGGATCAACCTATTGTCCAAAGTACCTGGAACAGTACAAGAAGCAATGGATGGATACTAATCAAATGTTATGTTAGAGTATATGGCTTCCTCTTATGCATAGCTCTCAGATATGCATCCAGTAGGGATTACTCCATTGTAACTAGTCAGTGATTGTACTATACTACATTAGATCAGGGTTTTCTTGCCTATCAAGTTTTTGGTTTTGTATTTTGGCAGAGAAGTAAAAATTGAAGTTAGTCCTTCATACTAGTGATATATGCAGCCACAAATGTATCACTGGTACAAATGTGCCTCATGTACTTCATTGCTATCAGTCTTGAGCTAGTATGTCTGTAGTTATCAGTCTCACACATATGTTACCAAGGCCCAAGAAGCTTATCTGAATTTGAATGATTTTTCAGTTTTGTGCCAAAGCTGTTCTTTCCCAGTATAAAATTATTATTTCAGTATGTGAAAGTTCATTACTTTGTGGCAGGAAGCAGAAAGAATGTTTTAGTCTCTGTTAAGCTGATACTTACTTCTTATCATCATTGTTACAGATGCCACCTTATTTTTTCATAGAAATGTTGGCATTTTTGTTTTACATTTATAATATCCCTGTCTGAAAACACATTTGTAGAAGCAATTAACAGATCTTTTGCTACAGCGTATTCTGCTTTCTTATAATTCTGTTCTTAATTCTGTTCCTTTTCCTAACAGGGACGTCCTGTGCCTTGTAGGAATATCATTTGGTTCACCAGGAAGCCTCTTCAAACCTAGCTATTAGGTGCCTTGTTTGGCTTATGGCTCCTGAGACATCCTTGAATGTTGTAAGAAAAATCCCCAGAAACCAGATCAAGTTATCTTGATGCCCTTGTAGCTCTATGATATGGACTATTGATAAAATTACTTCTGAGTGCAACACCAGCATTGTCCCTAGTTTTCTGGGCATTTGTGGACAATGAAAGGGGGCAGAAAATGGCTAGCATGCAAGTGGTATAAAACTTTTAGGTTAACCAGTCATAAATTAATGTATACTCTCATGTGTACTGCATTGCACTGATGGACTCCATTGTATTCTTGAATAGTCATCGAGCAGAGAACTATGTCAGTAATGCCCAGTCACAAAATTCCTCTTTATATCAGTGTCCTTCTTGTGTAGGTAGCATTGTTCTTGGGAAAGAATGTGTGGATTCTAACTTAGTTTTCAGAAACGATCTGCATGAAATACAGAGGGAATGTGAATCTGTTGATTTTGCTTTTGATACCTTTAAACAAAGTATCCCCCAGCCTGTCTTTGTGAATTGAAGTCAGTACCTTGTTATAGTAATGCGGCTTCTGGCTGTAGGCAATGCATCAAAAAGTAGGTTTGTGGGTTTGTTGGTTTATTTGTTTTGGTGCCTTCAACTCAGTTTTGCCTCCTACAGATTGTGTGGACTAATCCCTGCTACTTTCTTGGCAAGATTTGAGGAATTGTTTTGCCATTGCCTTCTTTTTGCTAAGAGTGAGTGAATGACCCAAGGTCACTCAACTGACTTAGATAATCCTATTTGTGAACTGGCAACTTTGTTCTTGGATGCCAGAGAGCAATTTTTTAATCCCCAGAGTTATTTAAATCTATTTAATGATGCTTTGTTATCAGGAGTTTTGAGGTTGCATATAGAGAACAATGAGAATGACTTTGATGGAGATAAGCAAACTATGCTATGATGTGAAAAGTCTAATTCAAATAATAATAATTACTACTACTACTACTAATAATAATACAAAACCACCTGTTGACTCAGATCCTTAGTTATACAGGCATATAAGAGGGAGAAGAAAATAAAATACAATCAAACCTGCAAGATTTTATTATAATACTACATCTTAATAAAAGTAATTTTAGACTTCTCTGGGGACTGTTTCTTGGGCTGGTCTACATTAGGTGTCATCAATAATGCTGATGACAAATCTTTTGTCTATAACTTTTGAACTAAAAGAAGATACACATATTTTGAATCACTATCTATCTGAAGTGACACAATGGATGATGATTAAGAAATAAGGTTTAATCTTGAAACTTATGAGTAGCTAGTTCCCAAGTTTGGGGATTTGCCTGTTCTCAATGTAGTCACAATTTGTCAGAATGAAGAAATCCATACTTGGTGGTTTCTTCTAGATCCTTTACTGTCAATAGCTCAAGTAATTGTCAAAACTACTGTCTCAAGTACTATCAAAAGATGAAATAACGATCATGGCTTAAATTGGCTTTCACTGCTTTTAGTTGGCATGGCATCTTTGGCCTTTTCTAGATTGGGATTTTTTACTATTGTTTATGGATTGTTATCAGGTTACTAACATGCATCTTGCAGGCTACCCTTGTGCTTGCTTGGAAGTTTCAGATGGCACAGAATATAGAACTATCCTCATTTTAAGTTCAGAAGATGGTACAGGTTGCTATTTGGAAAACCTAGCTCAACACATGTAACAGCTCTTGAAACAAATGGGCTAACTATTATTTAGCCATGAAAGCATACATCCCAGGGTTTTGGTTTTAGTTATGAATTCACTATGGGAGTTTTTGTTATATTAACTGAGAACTGGGGGAGTCAACTTGAGTTGCTTATGCACTGATTTTCTCTGTGTGATGCCTGCCCTCTGGAATGCCCTCTGAATGAGTCTGGGTGAATATTATTTTTCTTTCTGTCTTTTTTCCACCCTCCCAATTTTGACTCTATTATTAATTATTTTTTAAATTGTTTTATTGTGTGCTTTATATTTTATAAACTGAAATACATGTGTATAAGGAAGAGCATAAATAAATGACTCAATGTCAACTACATAAATAAATGACTTTTTCATTTGGAGTAATTATTCTGTATTAGCATAGAGGCCTTGATTTAGATACTCATATACATAGCCCCCCCCTTAAAAAAAAGAATAAATGATGTTCCTTCTCTTCAGTTATACTCTAAAGTAATTTAGTACTCTTTCAGAATTTTGAATAGGACGGTGAGTTTTAAAATAAAGTATTAAAGATTGGTCTCTAAGGAAGACGTCCTCCTTCTGCCTGAACAAGAAGAGAGCTATTTTCATATTATTCTAAGTGTACGTAAGATTTACTTGCTTGCATCTATAGCTTATATAGGTAGTACATTGTTAATTACAGGAATTGGAACTTGAATTTCCATTAAAGTGATACAATTGTAAAGTGTGACATCATGTGACCATGCTGCTTAGTGATAGCAGTTTTGGCACTTCTGGTTCTTGTCATTAAGCCAATCTTGCACTGACTTTAAGGACAGCATTATTTGCGATCTCCTGTCAGCTTACCCATTGACTTTGCTTGTCAGAAGCCAGAAGTGAAGATTGCAAATGGTGAGCATTTGACTGTGGGGTACTGCAACACTGTAATTGTGAACTGGTCGTTGAGCTCTCTGTGAACATGTAACCCAAACATGGACTCTATGATCTTCATAACTATAAGGACCAGTCTTAAGTATCACTCATTCAGCACCATTGTAAGTTTCAATGATCACTGAACAGGTGGTTGTTAAGCAAGGAGTACATGTAATCATATATAGTTTGAATAGTCCTTGGTTAACAACAGTAATTGGGTCTGGCAACTGCATTGCTAAGTGCTGCAATCATAAAATGTGACATTACATGAACACACTGACTTATGACAGCAATTCCAGTTGGGGTCATTAAGTAAATTGCACATGGTTGTATTTGTGACTTTCTGCCAGCTTCTGCATTGACTTTGCTTGTCAGAAGTTGACAGTAAAAGTCACAAAAGGTGATCACATGACCATAGTATGCTGCAGCTGTCATTATTGCGAGCCAGTTGGTCATAAGTCTCCTCATTCATCAGTCATCCTAGTATCTTTAAGTAGATCAGGGTGATAAGTTCTTTTTATTTTCTTTTTTCTAAGGTTTGCATTTTTATTGCTCATTTGCCATGAATTGAGAGTTACAGAGGTAAAGGACAAATAAGTAAGTCAACCCATAGTTGTATGTCCCCCCCCCCTACTGAGCTTGTAAGGTCAAAGAGAAATTGAGAGATATGCAGTTCTTACCAGTTTGAAATGATTTCTTACTCATTTTGAAATGGCAAAGAATGAAATCTGGATCTTTTTATTTGATACTCCAAAATAGCTAATAATTATGATGTCCAGGTATAAAAATGCTTGTTTTTCCATTATTAGTTTGTCCTTAGTTCCAATAACAAAAGTTAAAGGCAACAGATTGAGACTATTTGTTCAGAATGGAGAATTCAAACATGGATCAAGCTTCAGTAAGATTGCAAGAAGATTCCTAGAGAAACCTGCCATCTTAAAGAAAATAAAATGATCTTTTTCTCTTTCCAAAGTACTTTTTTGTATAAAGTTTTAAACTGCAACCAAAATTCCAGCGTGTCAGCTAAGAAACTAAACATCAGTAGAATATAATCCCTTCAATCTCCTATTGTAAACAATATTAACTAAAGTGATCATAAAACTTTGCGCTATTCATATTGAAATAAATCTCCTTTCTTTGTATTTCCATTATCCATCCATTAATCTTTTATCAAGAGCTAGAGTTACCAACAGATGCTGACTTTTAGTAAATGGATGTGGATGAATGAAAAAAGAGGTAGATAATCATGAGTAAATCCACTGTTTATCAATTTTCTTCTAGTGAAATATAATCCTTTTCTAAATACATGCGATATTGTTGATTTGTTACTGACTCTAAGAATTCTAAAGAATGTATCTTGAAAAATGCAATGATACATTTAAAAAGTCATTTTAAAAAGTCAGAAAGACAACAATGCTAGATTACTTTTTTCTTAGATTACCTATGGTAGAATCAGGTTTTGGGAAATAAGATTAAAAAAAAAGAAGAGGCAATCTGTATTTCTGCAGGAATTTCAAAACCTGAAGTCCCACCACTCTTCATTGTTGCCCATACTTCCTAAGGATACTAGCATTTCTAATTCAGCAATATCTGGAGTGTCACCAAGTATATGACTCTGCTCTGGCAACTGTCTAATACAGCAAAGGCTCTAGACCAGTGATTCTCAAAGTGTGGTTTGGGGACTGCTGGGAATCATTTAAAAACTTTTAGGGAGTCCATGAAATCAAATAAGAAACACTTTAAAATGTTTTAATTTTAATTTCTAATACACTAAAAATGATAGATATAACCCACAAAAACCAAAGCTCTTTGGGGACCACAATCATTTTTAAGATTGTAAAAGAGTCTTGTGTCCAAAATGTTTGAGAACCTCTGCACTAGATCAGGGGTTGGCAAATGTTTTCTATAAACGGCCAGGTTCCACTCTGTTCTGACTTCACAGGAGCAGAGGTCAAGACACATAGTAGCCATTGGATAGTGTCAACCCATCTGCAAGAAGCATGGTGATAGGCTGCCACCATCACCTAAGATGTCCCACCCTTGCCTCAAGAGCTTGGCTGAGGTTCAAACCTGGCGATTGCTTCCCATTCATTCTTAGGTTGTGAATCATACAAAAGCAGGCAGACTGGATTTGACCTGGAACAGTGGTGGGATGCAAATTTTTTTACTACCAATTCTTTGGGCATGGCTTGGTGGGCGTGGGTTGGTGAGTGTGAATCGATGGGCATGGCATGGGAAGGATACTGTAAAATCTCCATTCCTACTCCACTCCAGGGAAAGGATACTGTAAAATCTTCATTCCCTCTCCACTCCAGGGGAAGGTTACTGCAAAATCCCCATTCCCTCCCCACTCCAGGGGAAGGTTACTGCAAAATCTTCATTCCTTCCGATCAGCTGGGACTTGGGAAGTAGATGGGAGTAGAGCCAGTCATAGGTGGTATTTATTGGTTCTCTGAACTACTCATAATTTCCACTACTGGTTCTCCAGAACTGGTCAGAACCTGCTGAATACAATCTCTGACCTGGAGGCTATAGCTTGCCAAGCCCTGTTTCTAGATTCTGGAAAACTTTTTAAAAGTTACTTAGATCCCTCCATCTAAAATTTAATTTACAGATCTTCCTTTCCCTGGCACGGAACAATCAAGGAATTATTGAGTTTGAAGATTCGTTTCCCCCTTTGATTTGTCCAAAGTTTGCCTTCTTCAGTTGGTTAAAGTTCAGGAAGGAAAAATAATGTAAGCTTTCTCTAACAACTAGAACCATCGATGGTACAATAGAGTGATTAATACATGACCTTTTTCCTCCCAGAAATTCGAGTGGGAGAGAGGCTGGTCAAAAGTCCCGCTGAAGTGGGAAGGAGCAGCATATGAAATAGATCTGGGACTTGCAATTACACAGAGAGACATCTTTTTGTGTTTCTAGAAAATAGAACATAAAAAATACCTTCCTCAGAGTAGAAATTTAAATAAACTTTGCCTCATTACTTTGTTTCTGTATCAGGAAAGGGTCATATAGTGCATTTTGCCATTTCATAATTCTCTTAACAATGTGGTAGCTGCTATCCAGCTTCCAGTTTTAAATGGGGCAGCTAAGATGATCGTGTGACAGGCCTGTAAATTTCTCATGCTGTCTGGCCTTGAGTTTCAGACCAATGTAAGTTTGTATTTGTTCAATTGATTGACTTATGATCCAAGAATTTAACAAGCCATCCTTCCTCTGCAGGACTGATTAATAAATAAGTTCAGGGTGATAATATCACTAGTCAGCACAGTTTTTCTGTGGAAATTGGAGACAAGGTCTTTTAGTAGCAATGGACCAATTCTGCACATTTTCTGAACAGGCTCCTGTATTGTTGAGTTTTAGCTAAAATAGTAATAATAATGACTTTTATGGTCATTATTCTGTACTCTTTTGCAAAAACAGTGACACGACAGTAAAATAAATTGGTGTGTGAGGGAATTTGTACAGTAGTCAATTTTTAACCATACTTTTTGGGATAGGAACATAGAGTGTCCTTGGTTTTTCAGATGTTTTAGATGTTTCTCTCTCTCTCTTTTCAAAATGGTGAAAAGAAATAGTGAGATTGTATTCTGACAGTTTCAATTTGGTATGTCAGATTGGCTCAGTCCTGGCTATTTTTAAATGATTGGTGTGGTTTTGAATTCACTGCTTGCAGACATATTTGTGCACAGATACCACCTGTCTCTAAAATGTCCTGTCTCAGGCCTGCATGTTTGGAATACCAGCAAGAATTGTTCTGATGGTAGATTTTCATCTGCAGATTCAGTTCCATCCTTCTGCAGACCTAATGCACATGTCCCATTTTAAGCCCTCTGCTAGCAAAACTGAGGATTTAAGATAGGTCTATAAGCTTCTTCTGTGTTACTCAACATACAATATTGTAGATAAACAAATGTTTTTCCATTTTTGTTTTTCATGAAGGGTTTTCTGGGGTCTAAGAATTGTCAAAATTATTTGGCATTAATTTTTCATGTCAGGATTAGGTGAAAAGGTAGTGAAGAGAGAGCATGAGTATATGGAAACAGTATGTTTATACTATATTATATTATATGAGAGCCAGTTGGACTTGTGGCTACAAACCTGGAAACCATTAACACTAGGTCTTAGCCATCAATTTGACCTTGGGTCAGTCACTCTCTCTTAGATCTAAGAAGGAGGCATTGGCAAATCACTTTGGAAAATCCTTGCCAAGAAAACTGCAAGGACCAGTCTAAGCATGAACAGGGACTTAAAGGCACACATGCATGCACACCAGGGGTGGGTTCCTGCCAGTTCTAACCTCTTCTATAGAAGAGGTTCCACAAATCTGCAGTGCTGTTTAGAACAGGTTCCAGCTCAGAAGAGTTTCTAAAAAAAATTGAAACCCACCATTGACACAGAGAGAGAGAGAGAGAGAGAGAGAGAGAGAGAGAGAGAGAGAGAGAGAGAGAGAGAGGAGGGAGGGAGGAGTAGCATCACACATCCACATTATACACTGTCAAGCTCCCAAACAAGAAAGACAAAGTTATTCCAAAGTAGTTTTCTTTATACTTCCTCACCTATAGACAAAAATCTTGCTAAACCAAAACAAACTGCTAGCATCAATAAACAAATACTCTTGGAACTTCTAGGGAGGAGCTAACTTGATCCTCTTTCTCCCAACCAAACTATCTAAACTTTGCTGCCTCTTGCTCCTCTGGAATCCAGCCCTCCTTCCTGGGAATCCAGACTACATTACCACATGCATACATACATATACCTTTTTAGATAATGCAAATTCATTTTCTGAACCTGGTGAAAATCTCAGAAGTTAAATTGGGCAGTATAGGAATGTTTTCTGCCATACCATAAACATGGATTCAGTACTAGAGAAGTATGAATAAAATAGATCGCCCCCCCTCCCACAATTCAATATTGATAATTTTTGTCCACTAGAAATTTACTCTATGTTAATAGTATTTCTCTAAATCCAAGAAACCATTGATTTTAACATGTTGTTTGTCTATAAAGTCAATTGTGTAAGCTTATTACAAAGGCATTGCATTGCATTATTATTAATAGAACTGGTCCTAATGTCCAGTGATAGTTTTAGAATAATAGCTATGAAGCAGAGATGAGTTGCTGCCGGTTTGGCCCAGATCAGCTAAACCATTAGTAGCAGTGATGGGAGGCTCTGCCCATCCATGCAGATGCTTCTGCGCATGTACAGAAGCATTGCATATGTGCACGAGCACGCGCATGAGCGCACCCGAACCAGTGATAATAAAATTGCCAACCCACCATTACGCTGAACTTCTTACAAGCTGTGCTGTGGCATTCATTATTAGGCATTCATTATCACTGGGGCTTCTTCAGAGTTCTTCTGACTTGTCCCTTCCAAAATATTCACTTATCATATTTACCACTTTAGATAAAGCATTTGTATGACCAGTTCTGTACTTTCTGATCAATTTGGAAAGTTATGTATTATTGTTTTCAAAGAGGATATGGGATTAACAGCTTTGAAATGCTCAAAACAGATTTTCCTATACTTATCAGTCAAAAGGGAATAATATCCAGGAGCACTGAATCTTTAGTGAAAAGGAGGAAATTAATTACTATTGATAGAAGAGGATTCTGGAGATGAAAGAAGTGGTGATGGGAGAAAAGGATGGATGAAGAGAAAAAGTTTCAAGATTTCAATATTTACAATTATGGTTTCCAATATATAGTATAGAGCCAGTCTCATTGTAGAGAGTAAGACATAAGGCTAGAAAGTGGAAAATATAGTTCTTGTCCAACTATAGACCTAAAGCTACTTGGTGGCTTTGAGCCAGTCACTTTCTCTTAGCCCTATAAAGCAGGCAATGGGAAACCATTTCTGAAATCTTGCCTGAAAATTGAAGGGAATTCTCCAGGCAGCAGAAGTCAAGACTGACTCAAAGTCACACACAGAGAAAACTTTTTGAACATCTCCCCATTAACTTTATCTTTAATCTTCATACTGACATTAGTGACCGATTTCCCCCCCAATATAATACATTTTTCAGATCTAATACAATTTTATGTGATGTGCTTCACTTCTCATAAAAAGCAAGGTTTTGCAAATCAGGGAAGCTCTTTTTGATACTTCATAGTTGATAATTGGCAAGTATGAAAATTTCTGTTATAGTTGAAAGATAATGTTTGTTTATTGTACTTGACACCCCCTTTAATTTCACTTAATATTTTAAGATCTGTTTATTGTGACATATCTTATTTTATGTCTTTAATATACCCAATGCTAAACGCTTTCAAGCCTCCAATACACAATAAACGTATCTGGATAATGTATTACATAATTGGCATGAGCCATTCAGTATTTCTGTCATTGTGGTGATGTTATTTATTTTTACAGCAATAAAGTTATTCCTTTGGAAACCAAAGCACAACTAATTTATGGTGCACAGCTTGAATTGTTATGTCAGTTCTGCATCTCTACAATCTGTAATCTGAAATTTTATCACAATTTCTTCCTAGCTGCTCAGTGGTTCTCAGTGTATAGTGATGTTCATCAGGAAGCTAGTATTACTAAGGTGGCAGATGGGAATGTGGTTAAGCATCTTTGACTTATAGTTAAATGCATTTCCCCTGTTAGTATTACTTTCAATGACATTAGCTGACAAATGCTTTATCATATTTAATTTTAATAAATGCGTAATTCAATCAAGAAAATATTTCCAAAAAAAGCTGTACTATTACAATTTATCTCCGGAAATTTCATTAGTGTTTAGCTTTATCAGGCTATATTAGCATTAATACAGCTGACAGTTAGATCCCTTCTACTTTCCAAGAGATACATTTTTAGGGTAACATTTATATGTCTGTCCATCTGTCCATCCATCCATCCATCTGTATCCCACCTTTATTATTTTACAAATAACCCAAGGTTGCCTACCCAACACTTCCTTCTCTTATTTTAACAACAACAACAACAGCAACAGCAACAACAATCCTGTGAGAGTTGGGTGTGGGAGAATTACTGTCCTAAGGTAGCGCAGTCAGTTTTCATGCCTGATTGGGAATCAAACTCACAGTCTCCGACTTTCAAACAATGGTGACTTAATCACTAGATCAAACTGGCTATACATCTCAACAATTCACTTTTTTATACTATGCTTTTTTATAAGGATGTCCTCCTATACTTTATAACTTCCATTTTAATAAGTTCCCAAGCCACTGAACTTCATTTTATTTTCACTATTTATTGGCTAGCCAGAATGTCATGGTCTCCTTAAACATTGTTAAACTATACTGCTTATAAAATCTGCCAATTTATGTCCCCATGTTACTTTTGTTGCTTTAATGTCAGCAAGATTTATAATTTACTATTAAGTTTTGCTTCACTTTTATACTTCTAATTTTTATATTGAGATTTTTTGTTGTTCCTTGACCATAACAAAGTATTACTTTTTACACATTAAACCCCCATCCCAATTATAGTCCTACAAATTATAAGAAATGCATTCTTAATTGTGTGTTCATAGGTAGGTACAGTATTTCCATTCTCATTGGTGACCTATGGATTTTTTGTGATGCATAAACATCAAATCCACAGGAGATACATTTTTTGATATAACAGGCTCCACTGATGCTATGATTAATTAAGCGACAACCTCAATTTTTCCAGTTCTTTTGTTTAGTGAACTCCTCAAAACTACAATGGAAATGTGCAAATGTGGATTAATTCAGTTAATTCCTTTATTATAGTATTTTCTAATATAGCCAAAGTGAATGTAAAACAATTCCTGGCTGATGTATTTCTTATGACTTCTTAGGACATACTGATTTTAAATATAAAGAAAACCGTTTATTAAATCAATGAACATTGTAGTTATTATTTCATTATGAATAGAAATACTTGATATTCTATCCTAGTGTTAGCTTACCCAACCATTGGGTAAGAACTAAATTTCTGTAATTTCTTTTCAAAGTCATATTACTCTCCCACTCTTTATTTTTGCTATTTTATAGGTTGACTTTTCTATGTTAAAAATACAAATATCACTATGTGTTTAATTATATTATAGCACTTATAGATGATAAATAATATAAATTTATTGTGCTTCTCATTCTGGTAATCTCTTCTTTTGTAATTCATCTTCATTTGTCTAGGGTTGCTAGACGCTTCCTCCTGCAGTGCTAAGCTAACTAACTGTCTGCATCTGTTAGGATTACTTTCTTGCTACTTGGTTTCCATCCCAAAAGTTATGATTACTTGCTTCCCCCCTTATTCATTCATTTAGTATTTCTTAACTGCTCATCTCCTTCAGTATCTAACAGTACTTACCCAACAATATCTAACAGGTTGTGAATCAAATCCATTCCTTTTCTTTTCTTCCAGACTATTATGCTAGAAAAAAACTAAACAGATAGACAAATAATTTAGATGGAGAAATCTGAGTATTTCCCAGTACTTTACCAGGCCTTACATATGAAAGAAAGGCCAAAATAGAAAAGTAATAATTGAAAATATTCCGATCAATATTTAAAATCCTGCTAATTTATAGATTGGAATCTTTGCATGGATACAGTTTTCAGAGACATACTTATGTAGCATTACCATCTTTGTACATCATATTAAAAAATAGATTCTAGATGCGTTTGAAAAGTCTTCTTGCAGGTTGATGAAGCACGATTTACCCTGGGAAAAGAACTCATTACATTATTACAGAGATATTTGTGTTCAGAGCGTTTTCAACTGTGTTCAGTCTTCTATGACTGTTCTCTCTGAACCTTGACATTTTAACATTAGAGTGCTTCTCTATGAAGAACATTTATGCAGAATAGCCTTTTAACACAGTGTCCTTTTAAAAAAACATCTGTGCTGAGAAATGACAGAAATAAGATTACATTTCTTGGCTTTGCTGAAAGTAAGTTTGGTTTTGATACTTTATTTCCCTATTTTGATGTAAGAAGAAGATAGAATTATTAGTTAAGCCAAAAGATGCATGCTATTGTAGTGGAAGTGTTTGATCACTTTGTCTAAAATTATTTATTGGGATAAAAGTTTCAGTGAAAGAGATAATAGTTTCTGTAATAGGGTAAGTTCTTTTTGGTGTTACAGTTGAGCTTGTAAATTTTCTTTTTCCCAGTGGAAGAGAGGGAGGGGTTACGCGTGGGTATTCTCAAAGCCTGATTGGTCCAAAGACTGAGAGAAACTTCTTAAATACTCCTTCCTTTCCCTTTATTGCCCAGTTTCCTCTCAGTCTTTTTGGTCCAAGTACTGTGCATTTGAGCTTAGGTAGGAAAGTTATAGTTTTGTATTGAGTTCTTATTTGGCTAATTGGATATTCTAAAATTACTAAATTAATTTGCTGCGGCCCAAGGGACAGTCCTTTCTGCCTTGCGTAGTTTTGGGAGAACCCTGTGGGGCATTGCCCTCCCCTCTGCAGGCCTTGAGGCCTGAACATATCCCCAGCCCAGCGGGGGTGTCGGGTGCTCATTTGTGCAACCCGGGAAGCTTGTTTCTTCATTGGAAAAGGCTGCAGGCTTTAAGATCACTGCTGGGGCTCTCAGAAGCGCGCGCAAGTGTCTGCTCGGCTGCCCGGTGCTTCGTTGCTGATTTCAAACTGCCACGTGGTCCCAGCCTCTGGGGACGATGGATTACCTAGCCGGCCACAGCGCTCCACAAAGGAGCCTATCGGGCCGGGGATAAGGAGAGCCTAGCCACGGAGCTCTGTAGAGGCCGCAGCCGCAGCTGGAACAGCAGTAGAGCATGGTGGGAGGTCTGGTGGCCAGTTTGACCATGTCACGTGGAGGAGGCCACAATCCGCCATGTGTTCTCCCGGTGGCAGCTCTGGTGGCTTCCTTGGCAGCCAGTTGCAGCTCCCACAGACCCAAGCACCGGTAGAGCCTACAGACGCCTATTTCGAAGCATGTGAGTGGGCGACGGAGGCGAATTCTGAGGTGGCCAGGGCCCTGCAGAGGCTTCAATGGAATGGGAGGAGCCTTCCATAGGGCCTAGGACCAGAGTTGCTGCTACCAAGCCTCTGGAGGCCCAGCGCCCGATCAGGCGACTACTAGGGAGGATTTGAGGAGGCATAAGGCCCTGGAGAAAACCTTTGCCAGGGCGGAAAAACAGGCCTTGTCCACCAGGCCCAGGTCAACCAGTAGATCCAGGTCTCCAATCCAGCATTCCTCTCATCATTCGGCCTCGCCTAGGGGCTTCAGCCCCTCTTCCCCTTCGGTCTCTCCTTCCAGGTCCCATGGCTATTCCAGGCGGGGGGTGTCTCCATCTCCCTCCGCTTATCCTGAGCCAATAAGAGGAGAGGACGCTGACCCCTTGGAGGGTATCTCTAGGGCACGCCATCCTCCTAGGCAGTTGGCTCCTCAGGATCCAGGCCCTTCTTGGGAGGACCTCAAGGACCTAGATCTCTTACTCGAAAGCATCAGGAGGCTGATTTCTGCTGCCATCTCTCGTGGCATCTCCCAGAGGGATAGGGCACCACATTCTGGCAGGGCCCTGGGTAGTCAGGGTCAGTGCCATCATAGGGCTCCATCCCCATCCATGGTCAGTGAAGGATCCACTATGGGCGAGGACAACCAACATGATATGGGGTTTTCGGAGGTTGAGGACTCTGTGCCTTCTGATCCCCCCTCTTCCACAGGTCTGTTTTCCCCAGCTATGTTTAAGACGCTTTTGCATAAGGCTAGGAAGACCACTAAGATTGGAACTGGAGACCCAACAGTTCCCCAGCCCAGAGATCCGGACATGGCCATGTTTTCTAATACCGCCCCGAACAAAGAGAAGATTCCACAGGGCGCAGGAGTTAGTCTTGCTTAATTTTTGTCCGGACCCTTCTAGCGATAGGGAGAGGCAGTGGCATCATCTGGATGTTCGCCGCACCTTGCGCGTCTATCTCAAGCGGATGGCAGGGGTGTGCAGGTCAGAGGCCCTTTTTGTTTCTTTTCAGCCGGTATCTCTGGGGGCCAGGGTTTCCTTGGCCACTATCGGCTGGTGGATACATCAGGCCATTGTTGCGGCCTATGAGGCAGTTGGTCAGCCTGCCCTGGGGGATCACAGTGCACTCCACCAGGAGTGCCGCCATCACAGTGGCATGGGCTACTAGAGCTCCTTTTGAGGATATCTGTCAGATGGCTGCTTGGGCGTCGCTGACGCCCTTCATCTGTCATTATAGACTGGATGCCTTCGCCTCGGCGGATGCATCTTTTGGGCATAGAATCTTGCAGAGGGTGGAGACTGACTCTCCCCTTGGGCCCTAGTTTCCCTCCCTGGGACTAAGCTTGGGTATGTCCCACGCGTAACCCCTCCCTCTCTTCCACTGGAAAAAGAACGTTGGTCTTACCTGAATGTGTCTTTTCAGGGGAAGAGAGGGAGGGGTTACGACCCACCCTAGTTAGAGTAGGGTGGACCAAGGGGAGGTCCGGGAGGTCCCAGGGTGTTTTGTTTTTGTTTGCAGTTGCTGTATTCGTCTTCAAGGAAACTGGGCAATAAAAGGAAAGGAAGGAGTATTTAAGAAGTTTCCCTCAGTCTTTGGACCAATCAGGCTTTGAGAATACCCACGCGTAACCCCTCCCTCTCTTCCCCTGAAAAGACACGTTCAGGTAAGACCAACATTCTTTCTATCTAATGAGCCTTCTAAAACAAGTGCTCTTCTCAAAGGTTGGAATTAGCATTTGCATTAGATCAAGAGTGAAATGCTCTGAAGTCTGCTACTGGTTCATTTTGCGCATGCATGTGCACTTTGCATGCAGATGCACTGCAGGCACTACCATGTAGCTCCGACGATCAGCTGTGCAACTATCAGCTGTGCTGCACAATTTCATGCAGCACAGCTGATTGTTGCACAGCTGATCTTTGAAACGTAAAAAATGCTACTGGTTTGAGTGAACTGGTAGCTCCGACGATCAGCTGTGCGACAATCAGATGTGCCATGCAAGCCAATGATTGTCACACAGCTGATCGTCGCACAGCTGATCATTGGAGCTACTGATTTGCCCAAACCAGTAGCATTCTTTTATGTTCTGAAATAGGTTTTTTTTTACTATCAGTTTGGGCGAACTGGTAGCATTTTTTACTATTGGTTCGGGCGAACCAATCCAAACCGGTAGCATTTCACCCCTGCATTAGATCCTCCCATGCTATGTAGCATATTGGGCAGTTTAATTATATACTGTGGGTTACAATTCCAAAGTCACAAACTATTGTGGTTGTGGTGTTGGCAGTTATGTAGAATTGGAATGCCATATTTGTGGGCAAGCATCAAATTGTAGAAAGCTTAGTTTCTACTAGAATAAAAAATAAGTAAATTCTTCACTGCTTGATGTCCTTTTTATTTCTTTTACTTGATGATTTTAAGAGGTCCTGGTCCATGCATTTGAGTATCCAAATGATATTTTAAATCATTTAAAGTCCTCCTTGTACAATCTTTTTATATAGTGATGAATTATATAGTTCTGGTTTATCCTGTGGCTTCACTTGTACTGGGTGGTACAGGAAACTAATTGGTTTTTCATCACTTATAATTTGTCCTGATAGGATTTCTTGGACGTGCTTGGAATACTAAAAAGCAGCTGACTAGGAAATAATATAGCAATAATGCTGCACTTATTTTGGGGCTTGCAACGATAAATAGCCTCTGTGCTGTCGCTTTGCTGGTTGCAGAGTAAAAGGCAATGAACTATATCTTTGAATGCCCTCTTTCTGTTGACTTTGATACAATGCAATATTTGTGCTTGTATCTAGACAGCCAGCAAGATGATAATAAATGCAATGTCTCTCTGGCCAACACACTTGAATTCTTGCAATGTTTATCCCAATAAGTAATGTGACAGTATGAGATGAGATTTGTGAAAGGCTTGTGGGTTTTCAGTAGAAATGACATTTTTCCAGTTTTCTTTAATTCTGACACGTAGCCTCAGTACTGACGAAAGGAATTATATACTGTAGATCTCCAGAAATGACTGTATATAACTCCCAGTAATCCCACAGTAACTACACTGATTAGGGCCTCCAAGAATTATGATTCAGCAAGATTTGAAGGAGCACAGAATCGCTATTTCTGACTTAAATAGAACCCTGTATTTATCCACCCAGAAAAGACCTTCTTTCATTTTTTTTCTAGCTTATTCACTTCTTCATCTGTAGAGGTATATATGATACCATATGAAAAAATACAATCAGATTTACTTTTTTTAAAAAAAAATTATAATTTAGATACCATGGCACAACAGGGCTTAAACTGGCCTAGAATAAAAAGCAAGAATAACAACGATACAGGAATAATACAATAAAAATTACCCCTTGGTAACAGCATTGTATTCTCTCATTCTGGCACCAGTGACAACTATTCAATCTTCATAATCCATGCATGGTATAAAAATGCAATTATGACAGCAGAGGCATAGCACTCATTCAGCTAGGAAACAAGGAAATAATCTAAAACCAATTTAAACTGAGTTTGCATATGTTAAATATGACACCAAATCTGCAGCTGTCAAGTCTCCGTAAGGAGGGCATTCCAGAGCTACAACCCAGGATGTTACCATGAAAAACTCCCTGCTACTTACCTATGTATAGAGCTAATCATGGGAGATACTGTGCTGAAGTCTGCTCAATTTTAAGTCTAGAAGATAACCATGAGGGGAAGATCATTGGTGACTTTCCTTTGTGTAGAGTGGTTCCAGAAAATGCCTCAGATCAGGCTGATAAAATACAGAAAATGGGGATACTTTTGTTAAGTTACCAAAAATCAAGAAATCATCTTGATAAATATTTTAGTGCAAGAATAACAGTGTATAGTTTCGGGCTAAGCCTTTGCAATTAGCTACCAAGTCCTATTTAAATTTTGTCAAAAGAATCTAGATGCACATTATGCATTATTGATTATTTTAGTTGGTTATTTTATTTAATACATAATATAAACTCTATCATGTATTATTAATCTTGAACACCAGAATTCTGTGCACTAATGATCTTGAAAAATTACATCAAAAAAGTATGCTATCTCCGCCCCATCCCCGTCTTCCCAAAACTTCTGAAACAATCTGTGTCATTGGAAGGCTGAAGGCAAATATATTATCAAAGAAAGCTGTGTTTCATTTTACAATCCACATAAGTAAAAAAATGCTTATGAAGGTACAAGGAATGTTAGACATTATTTCTCTATATATAATGTGGAGAAATAATGCCTACCATTCCATATATGTAGGTACATAAAGTATGTTTGAATGTATGTCACTTATGTATATACGTCTCCTCCCACCCTTACCTTGGCAATAGACGGTAGTGACACATCTCATATAAAAGAGATCTGAACTGATCCTCCCATAAGGATTTTTGTTGAGAATCATTGAAATTAGCATAAATGTTACATGCATTCTGACTTACTGCTGATATATCAGACTATGGTTAA